>NC_091810.1:51057500-52307500 GCF_041296235.1 Equus asinus | reverse complement strand
TGAGTCACGAAATCATGAGATATAATAAAATGTTTCTTATTTTAAGCTTCTATATTTTGGGTACTTTATTACAAAGCAATAGTCAGAACACATAATATTGGTAAGGGGGAAATCCGCAGGCTTATTTTTCATCCCACCTTTACCCATCCCACATTCTCAGGCTCCCCGTGAAGACTGTCACCACCAGAGGTCCTGCTACGTCTCCAGCAACTTACCTTTGATGTGGCTTTAAGAGAGGTGCCTTCTCTAGTTAACTACCATTTGCAACACTGCAGGGAAATCCCCCAAGTGTAGGCCTGTCTGCTCTACAGTGAACCTCTGAGAGCTGAGTTGCTCCGGGCCACCTGCCGAATCTTCATATGGCACCCCTTCAACCTTGGGCGATGGTGAAATCACCGACTCTCAGGTAGAGGCCCTTTTCTTTGAATCCCACTCCGCCTACCCAACCATGCGTGGGCCTGCTTAGACGGTTTTCACAATGAGAGTTGGGGAAACACAGGCAGCTGGCTGGGGCTGCCCCTGGCCCCACCGCCACCTTGTTCCCTGGGTTCGACCTGTCTCAGGCAGAGCAAACCACTGTTGGAATCACCAGGACTGTCTGTGGGAGCTTCAGGGGGTGGCTGAGGGTTGCAGTTAGAGGACTGAACCTGGTAAGTGCGCTCTGAAAGTATGGAGAGTTCTGGATGGAGCCTTTTGGATGTTTCTGGTAGTTCCAAAGACTAAACAGACATCTGAGAAGGTGGAGGCCTCTTGGCTTGCTCTAGGGCCTCGGGAAGGGGCTGTGTGGGGATGTCCCTGGGGCACGGGGCATTTGCCAACTCATCCCGAGCAGGGAGATCTCCCCCTCTCACTCCCTCCGTTGGTCCTCAGGCACACTTGGGTGGTGGGGGCAGGCGGGGACAGCATTCCTCGCAGAGGGAGCAGGATTTTGGAGAAGAGTAAGTAGAGGCTGTGTCTGTGATCCAGCGAGATAGGCATATCAGGGTTAGGCCTCGCAGAGCCTTGGACACTCCGTGATGCTCTTGGGACAGAGCCATGATCTCTTAGTGGGAAGCTGGTGTGGAAACTGCACTACGTGGGGCTCGTGACAAATGCAATTTCCAAGGCCCTACCCAAACCTATAGATAGAAACAAGCTCTTTGGGTGGGGCCTGGGCCTCTGCATTTGTAGCAAGTATCTAGGTGGTTCAGAAGAAGGAAGCCAGACAGTGTAGAGCTCAATATCACAGGCTCTGGAGTTAGGCTGCAGGGGTTCAAACTCGGGTTCCATGACTCAGTGGACATGTAAGTCTGGTGCCTCAGTTTCCCTATATGAATTGCAGATAATTATAGCATCAACCTCACTGACTTGTTTTGAGGATAGGATAAAGCAGATGAGTCAGGTAGAACAATGTCCGGTGAGTGCTCAGCAGCTGCTGGCTCCGGCGACCTGGATGATGTCAGTAAATGTAATGCAGGAAGTGATGCCTGTAGTACAGGGTCAGATCTCAATAAGCGTCTGTTGAATGAAGGACAAGAATGAAACGTATTCAGCCACACCATTGACACAATCATGCCATGAACACTTATTTTCATAGCCAGTCCTGGCATTCAAAAAGGAATAAATCATGTTCCTTACCCTCAAGATGCTCACAGGTTCACGGATGTGGAAATGGGTAGTTAGGATGCAGTGTGATAAGTGTGATGTGAGGGACAGGCTCTGGGCACACCAGCCATGGAGAGGCAAGGAAGGCTTCCCAGAGGAGGTGATGTCAAAGAGAGACCTGTAAGACGAGCAGGAGTTATCCAGGGAAAGGGGTCTGAATGCCAGGTATAGGGCAACACTTATGCAATAGCACACATTCTGGGCCACCAGTGATTCAGAGTGGGTAAGGTGTGTGGCATGAGAGGCAGGACCATCAGGGTTTGAGGCTGGAAAGATGAGCAGCATCAGCTGGTTGGGTTGAGTTGGGTTGCCTGATACCTTCAGTTCTGGCTAGCTCATCTCACACATTGCACGTCCTTACCACAAATGTCACCTTGTATGTCATTGAATAACACTTCCCCTGGATTAGTCAATTAGCACACTACTTTGGTGCTCAGAGCATGAGAAGTCACAGAGTCCCAAGTTCCTGCCCAAGGGAACAGGTGATCACTCTCATTTGGAGGAGTATTAAATAATTTTGGGTCCGTGTTTCAAAGCCTTCATATGGAGATTCAGGGAAAATTTCCTGGAGAGAAGACATGGGCTAAGTCTTGAAATATAAGTAAGAATGAACAGAGAGAGAAGAGGAGGAAGGATGTGGCATTTGGGGACCAGAAACTGTGAAAATTAGGAGGCAGGAAGTCCCAGGGCTGGTTCAAAGGACCTTAATTACGGCTCATGAGGAGAAAGTGTGTGCTGAGAGGAGAGATGGGAGATGAGGCAGGAGAGAGAGGCAAAGGCGCTTGGATGCTAAGCTAAGGAGTTTGAAATTCATCCTGAATAGAGAACTAGTGAAGGGCTTTAAGCAGAGGAATAGGTGATCAGCAGATTCACTAGGATGCTCTTGGCTGAAAGTGACAGAACACATGACTAAAGTGGCTTAAGTAGAGGGCGGCTGTTAATTTCCCTTAGGAAGGTAATGCTGGGGCTGGTGCAGCAACACGGCAATGTCATTAAGAACCAAGGCCCTTTCTATCTCTTGTACCAGTCTCAGTGCCTCTGTAATATCATTCCTCATTATTGCGAGATGGCTGCTATGGACCAAGCATCATGACTTTGTACAGCATCCAGAGTAGGAAATAAGGAGGCATATGTTGAAACAAGTGGCTCTCACTGGGAGCAATTTTGCAATGTCTGGGGGCATTTTTGTTTGTCACAACTGGGGAGAAGCGAGTGACATCTAGTGGGTAGAGGCCAGGGATGCTGCAAACAGGACTGACACCCACAAAAGAAAATTACCAAAATGGCAATAGTGCTGGGGTTGAGAAACCCTAGTCTAAACTCACTGGGTGCCTTTAGCTTAAATGGAGAAGTAAAGTTGCCTCCTGCACTACAATTGCAGCTTGGAGCCCAGAGATCCAGTTTCACGGCTCAGCTGCCAAGGGACCCTAGACACTGCTGGATATGTAAATGTATTATAAAACTGCAGCCATATGAAGTTCCAGATGGATTTAAATGTAAGAAATGAAACCATAAAACCTAGAAGATAAAAATACTTATAAGATGGATGGGGAAAGCCTTTATAAACCTACTTATACTCTTATAGATATTGCATATGAACATAAATACGTCTGTGATCCTCAGCACATGGCATTTGAGAAGGGAATTACCATCTATCAGACACTGAATTGCTTTCTAGGGCATAGCTTTCTTTCTTTTTGATGCTCCTCTAATTCCTGGGATTTCCGTTCCATTATTGTATTAAACATAGTATCTTTTTCCTTTCCAATTTTTAGAAGACTAACTAGTTGGATTAACCTTGTTATGAGGCGGGCAGCGATGGCAGAGAGTGGGGAGGGATTGATTTAAAAGGTGAGTGTTGCCAACACACAAGAAATACAGCTTGTCTGCAGTCAGCCCAAACCCTGAAAAGTCGTCTCTGATGTTTCCGCCGGAGGTTTCTGGTTTGGCCTATTTCTTTTAAAGATGTAGTGCTGACATGACAATGTTTTTCTTCCGAAACAGCTTCCTTTTCCTGTTTCTTGTTTACCCCGGCGTCTGCCATCAGCCTTGTTTTTTGAAAGTGAGGGTTTGAGCTCTGCTGGTTAGTTGTGGGAATAAGTATGTCACGGGCATGTGTGTATGTGTGTGTCTGTGTGTGTACCTGTGTGTGTGGTGGGGTTCATACATATTTCCATGTCAACACAAATTAGCTGACAAAGTCCTGGGCTCCTTCAGTTACAACAGATAAATTTCTCCTTCCAGCGCACCCTTTATGAAATAAACAGCTGAAAAGAATATACTAAAAATAGTAAACCACTTTACTGTTCCTAAAAATCTTCACCAAGGGAGTTGAAGAAAAATAAATAGCATTCTTTTAAATAATCCGAGGATCAAAGAAGTCTCAAGGGGAATTTAAAAATACATGGAATGGAACAAAAATAAAACATACAAAATTTTGTGGGAAATAGTTAAAGGAGGGCTGAGAGGGAAATTTATAGCAAGAAATGATTACATTAGAAAGACAAATGCCTCACATAAATAATCTAAGCTCCTATCTTAAGAACCTAGAAAAAGAAAAGCAAAATAAATCAAAGTAAGTAGAGGGAAGGAAAAAATAAAGATAAGAGCAGAAATAATAAAGTTGAAAACATAAAAACACACAGAATGAAATATTTATTCTTTGAAAAGATCAATAAAAGTGATACACTTCTAGGAAGACTGACAAAAAAAGAGAAAGACACAAATTACTAATACCAGGAATGAAACAGACCATATTACTACAGACCATGCAGACAGCAAAGGATAATAATTAAATTCTATGATCAACTCTACAATGTAGATGAAGTAGACGAATTCTCCAAAAAGTACAGACTGCCATAACGCATCCATTATGGAATAAATAACTTGAGTAGCCCTATAACTATTATGGAAACTGAAGTCATAATTTAAAAACTCCTGAGAAAGAAGTTTCCAGGCCTAGATAATTTGACTGACAAATTCTTCCAAATATTGAAAGAACAATCAATTCTACGTAATCCCTTCCAGAAAAAAAGGAGGAGAACACTTCTCAACTCATTTTGTGAGACCAGTGTTACCCTGATACCAAAACTAGACAAAGACAGTACAATAAATAAATAAATATAACTACAGACCAATATCCCTCCCAAATATAAATGAAAGACATCCCTAACCAAATGTTAGCAAATAGAACATGGGGTTTATTCCAGAGATGCAAGGCTGGTTCAATATTTGAAATTAATCAGTGAATTCCACTATATGAAAAAGCTAAAGAAGAAAAATCTCATGCTTATATCAATCAATACAGAAATGTAACACCCATTTATGATGAAACTCTCAGAAAAACTAGGGATGGGGGAACTTCCCCAACTTGATAAAGAATATCTATAAAAAACCCTGCAGCTAATATCATACTAACGGTGAAAGTTTGAATGTTTCTCAGTAAGATGGGGAAGAAGGCAAGGATGTCTGCTCCCACCACTCTTATTCAATATAGACCTGGAAGTTCTAGACAGTACAGCAAAGGGAAGAAAAGGAAATAAAAAGCATACAGATTGGAAGGGAAGAAATAAAACCATCCCTGTTTGCAGACAACATGATGGTCTACACAGAAAACACCAAAGATTATCCCAAAGAGAAACAAAACTGAAACAATTCCTAGAAAAATAAATGAGTTCAGTTAAGTTGCAGGATACAGGATCAACACATAAAAATCAACTGTGTTTCTATATACTAACAATAAACACATAGAAAGCAAAATTAAAGTACAACACTATTTACAATCTCTCTCAAAAAACAAATACTTGTGCATAAATCATCAAAACATGTACAAAACATGTATATTGAAAATTACAAAATGTTGATGAAATAAATCAAAGGAGATCTAAATAAATGGGGACACATACTGTGTTCATGGGTTGGAAGATTCATCATAGTAGAAATGTCAATTCTCCTCAAAATGATATATAGTTACAACGCAATTCCTATCAACATTCCCCAAGATTTTTTGTAGGCATAGTCAGGCTTATTCTAAAATTTATATGGGAAGACAAAGGAACTGGAATGGCTAAAACACTCTGAAAAAGAAGAAAGAAATGGGAGGAATCACTCTGCTCTACTTCAGAACTTACCATGCAGCTATGGTAATCAAGGCTGTGTGGGTTTGGGAGAGGGGTGGACGCAAAGATTAATGGGAGAGAATGGAACACCCAGAAATAGCCCCACACAAGCACAGCCATTTATTTTTGACAAAGGTGCAAAAGCAATTCAATGGAGGAAAAACAGTCTTTTCAACAAATGGTACTGGAGCAATTGGATATTCACAGGCAAAAACCCAAAAAAACACTTCAAGCTAAGTTTTGGACCTCATACAAAAATTAACTCAAAATGCAGTGTGCATATAAATGCATATGTAAAACTATAAAAACCTTTGGAAGAAAATATAGGAGAAATTTTGGGGAACCTAAAGCTTGGTGAAGCATTCTTAGACATTACACCAAAAGCATAATAAGTAAAAGAGAGGTAAATTAGTCTTCATCAAAATGAAAAACTTTTGCTTGGCAATGACCCTGTTAAGCTACAGATTGGGAGAAAATATTTGCAAAACACATATCAGACAAAGGGCCTGTGTCTAGAAAATATATATATATTTAATCCTCAAAATTCAGCAGTAAAAAAACAAACAATTTAGTTAAAAATGGGCAAAGGACTTGAAGAGACATTTCATTGAAGAGGATATACACATGGCAAATAAGCACATGAGAAGGCATTCAACATCACTAGCCAGGAGGGAAATAGAAATTAAGATTATGATGAGATATCACCACATACCTATTAGAATAGCTAAAATAAAAAATAGCGGCAATACCAAATTCTGGCAAGGATGTGGAGAAACCAGATTGCTCATCCATTGCTGTTGGAAACGTAAAACGGCCCAGAAACTATGGAAAAAAGTATGGACTTAAAAACTGAACACACACCATATGATCCAGCGATCACACTCTTGGGTATTAATCTCAGAGGAATGAAAACTTATGTCTTCACAAAAACTTATACATGAATGTTTATAGAAGAGTAATTCTTAATAGCCCCAAACTGGAAACAATCAAAATGTTCCTTAATTGGTGAACGGCTAAATTCCATACCATGGGATACTTACTACTCAGTAATAAAAAGCAAGCAGCTTTTGACATATGCAACAACTGAAATAGACCTCAGGGGTTTTATGGTTAGTAAAAAATGCAATCTCAAAAGGTCACATACTGTACAATTCCATTTACATAACATTCTCGAAATGACAAAATCACAGAGATGGAAAGCAGATCAGCAGTTGCAAGGGGTTAGGGATGGTGTGGGCAGCAGGAGGGAGGTCTGTGCGGCGACGGAACAGTTCTGCATCTTGACTGAGGTGCTGGTTACAGGAACCTACACATGTGATGAAATGGAACAGAACTCTACACACACATTGGATCAGTGTCAAGTTCCTGGGTTTGATATTGTACTGTAGTTATGGAAGAAGTAACCATTGGAGGAAAATGAGTGAAGCATAGGCAGGATTTCTCTGTGCTATTTTTACAACTTCTTGTGAATCTACAATTATTTCAAAGTTAAACAAACAAACAAAAAAGTTATGATCCTGCCATTGGTCAGCTCAAAAAGCGTCCACAATTATTCACTGCCGGCAGCAGTGGTTTTACTTTATATCACTTAAGCATCACTTACGTTGTACTGAACACGCAGATCCCCAGGCCCAGGCCCCAGAAATTCTGACCCAGTAGGAAAGGGGCGGGAGGATCTGCATGTCTAATGAGCTCAGCAGGTGATTTGGCTGCCAGAGGGGTCTTAGATCACACTTTGAGGAACTCAGACTGTCTACTTTTGAGCCCTTAGTTTATAGTTAGAAGCCTGCCCTACAGCAAAAACATCTGTCCACCAGTTCCAGGACAAGGGCAGGGCCAGCAAGGAGCCGAGGGTGTGATATTTAAGAAGGCCCTCACTACGGGGTCCATGGAAGTGTAGAGTTGGCACTTTCCTGAACCTGAGAGTAAGTGCCTCCTTAAATTTTGCCCCTTTGGTGCCTCCATCTGGTCCTGGCCCAGCTCTCCACATAAAGGAGAGTATCTATAGCAGCTCCAGCAGCTTTGTTCATAATCCCCCCGAACTGGAAACGACCAAACGTCCATCCACTAATGAATGGAGCAACACATCGTAGTAAAGTCATACAATGGAATATACTATACCAGTAATAGAAGGGATCAAATTTCTACTACATGCAACAATATGGATGCGTCTCACAAACATTATGTTGAAGAACGCAAAAGCGTACATATTCTGAATGAAACTTTGGAAAATCTGGAAAAGATAAATCTAATCTATAGTGATGGGAACTCAGGAAAAGACAAATCTAACTCGCAATAACAGAAAGCAAAACAATGGTTGCCTGGGTGGGTGATGACCTGGGAAGGGGGTGATTACAAGGGAACTTTTCGGGGTACCAGGAATGTTTTGTGTCTTGATTGGTGGTGGTTACCTGGGTAGATACTCATGGAAATGCCCATTTAAAATTGATGCATTTTATCGTATATGAATTATACCTCAATAAAGCTGATTGGAGAATTAAAACAGAAAAACAATGCCCCCCGTTCTCTTAGAGACATCTGAACCCTGTACTTTGGAGGAAAGGCCATCTCTTGAGGTACAACACAATCGAGTAGGAAGAGCCTTGTGGAGAGGTCAGGACACTTGGCTCCACATCCTGGTTCTAGTAATAACTAGCTGGACAAGCCACGAGTCAGTCCTCAAACCCCCTGACTCTCACTTTCCTTGCCTGCTGTGAGTGCTTCCCGGGGCTGCTGGGAGCAACAAAGAAGCTCAAGTGCATGAAACCCCTGGTGAACAGCCACACGTTTGTCGGGAATTTTTACCGGTTCTTGGAAGGAAAGTTCCCTTTGTGCAGCCATTTGAATTCAAGTCTGGAATGGCTCTAAGAATATGAGGAGATTTCGGTAGCAATCAGGTAATATGCAAATTAAAGCCAACAGACACCATTTTTTACCCACGTATTTGGCAAAACTTAGAAAGTCATAATAGCAAGGGCTGATGAGATAGGGGAAAGTGAGAACTCTCGAGGAAAGGCTGGTGGGAGTGTGAACTGGGGTAGCATCTGGAAGCCAACCTGGGAGAAATTAGGGCTGTAAATACCCTCTGATTCAGCAGTTCCACTCTTGGCTTCCTCACCCAGTGAGGCTCTGCGCAGGCCGTAAGGAGACAGGTGGGAAGATGTTCGCTGCAGCGTTGCTTTTGACGGCAAAGACTGGAGAGCACCCAGGTGTTTGTCACTAGGGAACGGATGCATGAAATGTTGGCAGCTGCACACACAGTAAGACAAAGCAGCGATCAGAAAGACGTTTCCTGCACTACATGGTGGTAACTCAAAAACATCATGTTGAATAAAAAAGGTATTCCAAATGATATTTTGGCACAGTGTCATTTACGTAAACTAAATGCGTATACACTAGAGTTTTCAAGAATATATGTATTTGATATGGAAAGGGGACCAGAAGAATATACATTAACACAGCAAAGAGAGAGAAGTACCTAAGAACGTGGAGGGGGATGGGCTGGGAATGAGTGACGAAGGAGAAAAATAACAAAATAAAATAAAGAGAAAGAAGGACTTGGCATGGACCAATGATGGCAGCATGCTGTGATGAGGAGAATATTCAATTAAATTCTATGCTCCTAAGCAGCTTGCAAAAATATTCCTGGCCAGGCGAGGATTGACCAGCTTTGGGAACCACAACCACATCTTTGGAATCAGTGGTTTTCAACCTGTGCTACACACCGAATTTCTTGGGGAGTTTGAAAACACTGATGTCTGCATCTCACAGCCAGACGCTTTAGTTTAATTGGCCTGAAGTGCAGGCCTGGACTGCCAGGATATTTAGAGAGTGGATTCCACCCCCCCGACCCCTCTCATGCCCAAATGATTCCAAGTGCAGCCAAGATTGAGAACCACTGCCCAGGTGCTCAGATTTTGTACGTAAAACAATAACTCTAGATAATCCCATAAGATAGGCAAATTTGGAAGACACTTGAGCCTCAGCTTCCTCATCTGTAAAATGGGGAAGACACTCATCTTGCAGAGTCGAACAGATCACATGGGATGCTGGTCAGTGATAGCCACTTACTAGTGGCTCAACAGATGGTAGCCATTATTTTGGAAAAAAAATTAGGAGATCACTGAATTCATCAGCATCAAAGTTAAAGGACAGAATTGTGAATCCCAAATAGGTCACATATTCCCCTGGGAAGGAGGGAAACTTCTATATTGGTAAAACAAGGGGCTGGACCTCAGTGGTCCTGAATGTCTCCACTAGGCTGGGAAGCGCCTTCTTGCCAGTTTCAGTTTGAAGATGCTAGAGAAATTTGCTGTTGGCCACTGCCCTCTATTGAAATAATATTGTCATTTTGGAATAGAGAAGTCAGACTTGCCATACAATTGCTCTTGAACCTCAGCTCGCTGGGAAAAGGCTGACCTCTGTGTGAGCACTCAGAGAAAATGTTGCCGTCTAAAGGAATTCCTGTAATCATAATAGCGAATACGTGGCACTTTCTTATGTCCATTCTTAGCATTTGATATATGTTATTTTGAAAAAGAGAATCAATCCTCAACACAAACACAGCTCATCACACCGCAAACACAGGAGGCAGGTACTATTATTACCGACATTATACCGATGAGGGAACTGAGGCACAGGGAGGGAAGTGACTCGTCCGAAGTCTCTCAGCCAGGAAGCAGTGAAGCGGGCTCCAGAGTGTGTTGCCCTAACCAGCTCTGCTCTGCCCCCTCTCGAATGCCTCTGATTCCTTTGATCTGATCACGACAATTGCTCTGCAGCCTGTATTGTTGTCCAAAACTCTTTTCCCCATTTAACACACCCTCGAGTCTGGCATGCCCCTCGCCTTCACCGCAACATTCCTTCAAAGGATGGTCCACGCTCAGGCTCTTCCTGGCAGCGAGTCTGCCATCAGTTCTCACTCCCAAATTCCTCAGGAGCCTGGCCTCGAGCTGCTTCTCTGATTTGGGTGCTGTCCCCACATGCCCTCACTGTACATACGATGCCAAAATCATACATGATTATTGAATCAAGGAAATGGATGTGATAGGTCACTATCCAAAGACATTTCCGGGGGAATTGAGACGTTGACTAGATGTCGTGAAAACCCCATGGTGCTGGAGGAGGACGAATGAATTCCCGACCTCTTCTCTCATCCTCCTTCGCTTACCTTCCCGGTGTCGGGGCTCAGCCAGTTGCTTCAGTCTCCCATGTACTTTCCACTTTTGTCCACCAGGGGGAAGTCTTCTCCCCTGAAAGCCTTGATTCTCTTCTCTCTTCACAGGTCAGGTACACAGCTCTAGCTGTCTAGCACAGGAAATGTGGCTGCTCCGAATTGAGAGGTGCTTAAGTACAAATTGCCCACGAGATATTGAGGATTTAGTTCAAAAAAGAAAAATGTAAAATGTCTTGTTAGTAAATTGATTACATGTTGAAATAATACTATTTTGGACATAGATTAAACAAATGATACTGTTACAATTAAGTTTACCTATTTATTTTTACATTGTTAAATGTGACTACTAAAAAACTTTAAATGGCATATGTGACTCACTTTATATTTCTATGGGACAGCACTGGCTTAGGGACTCCCTCCCAACGGCAAACTCTAAAGTAGGTCTGCAGAACCCCAGGGCTCCAAGGAACTCAGTTTGAAAACCATTCACTTGATTTTACTCATGGAGAAACTGAGGCCCACACTGGCCAACAACTTTTCCAAGGTTATCCAAGTGATAGGATCTCAAGTTCAGATTAGAACCCAGGTGTCCTATACCCTATTTGTCTTCCTCCTCTAATTATGGAGGTCCTTGAATGCCACACAAAACACAGGCACAAGACCCTCTGCTGGGCCTTTAAGGTCCTTTATCAAGAAATGTCACCACCTCAGGTCTCTCCCTCTTCCCTCCCACAGGTCTCCTGCATGGCCAAGGGGCTGCTCTCTGCCTCATCCTCTGCCCACCCCATGGGCATTTTTCTGCTTCCTGTTGGGAATGCCCGCCCACTTCTTTCCAGCACTCTCTGGCTGCTCCCTCCACAGTGCCGACAGCCTGACTAGAGGCCTGAAGACCAGCAATGACTACTTAGCCCTTCTTACCCTTTCATCTTAAACTACCCTCTTGACTTGCCCAATCCCAGTCCTACCCAGGGGGCCATAGTAGCTCTTGCTGGAATAAGTCCAATGCAGCTGGAAGAACGAGAAAATAGAGCCTGCTAGACTTGTCGCTTGCTGACCCCATGGCCACCATGCTCTATCACCATGGAGAGCACACATAGCCCACAGGTCCTGCCTGCGGAGGGGTGACTGGCAATCACATGGTCAGTGAGTCACACGGGAACTGAAAGTGCCCCGTGGTGGAGTGACTTCTCCAAAGGTGATGCGTGAATCAGTTGTGGGGAAGCTCGGGGGCAGGGTCAGACCCTGAGTCGCAGTCAGTGATCTTAAGAACAAGCCCCCACACCAAAGCCCTTCTCCACCACAGCCCAGTAGAATCGAAGCATCGTGGGTCAGCAGTGGTTTCAGGTGTGGTGGGGGTGGAGGCCCAGAACACGTGTGAGGCTGTGTGTGCCGGGGTCTGCCTAGGCGAGGAGTCCCTGTTGCTGGCTTGATACTCCTTGTCTTGGGGGCCCCAGGAAAGTGGGAGCAGGAGGTCTCAGCCACCCTCCCTAGCCCTGGATTCCTGGTCGAGGAGCCATGTGGGTCTAGGCCCTGAGCATGGTCAGGGTTGCTTGGGCAGTCACTGCACGAAGGCTGCAACCTCATCTCTCCCTCTTCTGGGATCAAATTAGAGAACCGCTGAGTCGTGGGGTTGTAAGTGAACGCATGCTGTGCGGATCAGCTGCACAAGATGAAGCCTCTTTTCCCGGTTCTGCCAAGGGTGTAGCTGTGTGACTTTAGGCTAGTCACTGTACATCTCTGAGGCTCAGTTTCTTATCTGTATAAGGGATGCATTAATTATCTATCACTCTTTAAAAATTCCTTCAACACTTAGTGGCTTAAATAACAATTTATTATCTCACACAGCTTCTGTGGGTCAGGAATTTGGGAGCAACTCAGCTGGGTGCTTTGGCTCATGGTCTTTCATGGGATGAGGTCAAGATGTCAGCTAGGGCTGCAGTCATCTGAAGGCTTGACTGGGACTGGAGGATCTGCTTCTAAGAGAGCTCACTTGTGTGGCTGCTGGCAGGAGCCCTCTGTTCCTTGCCACATGAGTTTCTCCATGAGGCTGCTTGAGTGTCCTCCTGACATGGCAGCTGGCTTCCCCCAGAGTGAGCAATCTAAGAGAGCAAGACAGTAGCCACACTATTTTTTATGACCTAGACTCTGAAGTCAAGTTCTGTCATTTCTGTACTATCCTATTTGTTACACAAGTCAACCCTATTCAAAGATGTGAATACCAGGAGGTACAAGCCATTGGGGGCCACACAACAGTGTTAATCCTATCTGCCCTGCCCATCGTGCAGGAACATTGTGAGGTTTTGTTTGCTTACCCACTGCAAGGAAAACCATTAACCAGAGGATGCTAAGAATGAAGGCAGCAGCTGCTGAAAACAGCTGTAAAAGGGCCTACTGGGGCTGAACTTTGACACCAGCAGAGGAAGCTCCACAAAGAGTGTGAGGAGAGCCAACTGGGAAACTTTGCAGCCCAGAGGCCTCCAGCCCTCTTTGCTATGCGCATATGAAGATCCGATGTACAGACAATCGGGAAAGTGCCTGGCAAAATTCCCATTACATATGGGTGCTCACTGAAGGGAGGTTTTGCTCATCCATTACTGTTCTCTCTAAGGAAAACAGGTGTGTCACAGGATCTGGAATTCCAGGAAGCGGGCTGAGACAAGACGGCAGTTGAATTGTGCCCTAGCCCTTAGTTCTGACATTCAAATGAGTTAGTCTGCTCTTCACAAACTCCAAAGGGCTGCATAAATGTGAAGGCCTATTGTCATTACTTCCTGGTAAGACTCCCCTAGATCATTCCTCGAAGAATCTCTCCACCATCTTCCTTAAATAGCTACAAACTGGAATTTAGATATCTTCAGTGTTTTGCAAATATCAGAAACAGCTTCTCAAAGTTGACTCTCAATCTTTCATTTATGTCCACTCCTCTAAAAGAATATTCTGGTTACCACTGCCGCATAATAAATGACTCCAAAACATGGGGATATAGGACAGCAACGACTTCATTTTGTTCATGATTTTCTGGGTTAGGAGTTCTGGAAAGGCTCGGCTGGACCGTACACCTGTGGGATTTTTCATGGGGTTGCAATAAGATGTTGGCTAAGGGTTCAAGCATCTGAAAGTCAGCCTGGGCTGTATGTTCCAGATGCTCGTGACTGGCAGCTGGTGCTGGCTGTGGGCTGGAAGCTCAGCTGTGTTGTGCACACGAATGGCTACACATGGCCTCTCCAGCACGACAGTCTCAGAGTATTTCTTATATCGTGCTGGATTCTCCTGCAGCTAGTGTTCTGAGAGAACCAGTTGGAATCTGCATGGCCTTTTGGAAAGGTTGTCAGTGTCATTTCTTCCATAGTTTGTTAGTTATAAGCTACCATGGCCTGCTGGGTACAAGCAAGGTTATCATCAGGCTGGCACAGATTCCCAGGATGAGAATTAGACTCCATTTCCTGATGGCAGAGTGGCAAGGTCTCACTGTAGATGGGCATCTGGGATGGGAGAAGTTGCTGAGGCCATTTTCAGAAAGTATAATCTTCCACAAAGGACTAGAATCGTTTCCCATACTTGAAGGCTTGCATAGAGTAATCCATGAACATCTCATTTTATAGAGTCAAAAACTATTTAGAGTTGGATAGAATCTTAAAGATTCTCTAATCACTTTAAGATGAAAAAATGTGAGGCCTCAAGAGCTGACATGTCTTGCCCCAGGTCACGCAACAGTGGCACAACAACGCTGAGAATTCAAGTCTGCTGCCACCTGTGCTCCATCTTGCCCTTGGTGACCTCTGGCAGTGGCTTTGCTGGCGTCATTCCCCCTTGCTTCTTCCTGACAGAGGATGATTTTGTTCGGGTTTCTACCCTGCCCACATGGCTTATATGTCCCAAAGGGAGCTGACCTGTGGAGTTTCTTTGTTCATATTCAAGGTCAGCATGGCAGGAGCCATTTTGCTACCAGCCTCCAGATGAAGCCACCATCCTGAGAGAGGCTGAGCCAAGACAGTCACTGGCAAATGGACTTGGAACTGTTGGATTAGGTCGGCCATAGGCCTGCTCGGCTGAACTTCCCATTTTGGGAGTCAATGATCTCCTTATTGTTTAAGCCACTTTTGGTTCAGTTTCCAATTACTTGTAGCCAAACGCATCCCAATTAAAATACTCCCATTTCTGGGATTAATCCTGAACAAGCATTTAGATTTAGCTCAACACTCCAGCCTAAGCTTCAAGTATGGCCAGTATGCCCTTGACCTGAACTTGGTTTCTGGTAACTGGGATTTTCTCTCACTCTCTGTACCCAATCTCTACCCAACGGTGACTCAGTCTCCCCAGAACCCACTCTTATTACTCCTGTGATTTCAGTTCCTATCAGGGCTGGAGTCCTCTCCTCTTCCAATATTTCACTCGTGGCTACAGTCCTATAACCCACTGTGGCCCCAGATGCCTTCCCACCTGTCGCCCATCTTCCTGGATTTGTGAAGATCACTGCTCTTGGGGTCCTCCTTGTTGAGTTCTGAGTTCTCTTTATTGTATTTCTCCCTTACTCATTGGGGAATGAGGTCGCATGGGGATTTTGAAAGCAAAACACATAGCCCCTGCCTCCAATATATTTTTGAATAAAGTAACAGGTGTGTATAAACAAATGTACATAAAATCCTTTTATATCAGTTCTCACTAAGACATGTTCCTCTTTGCTTGAGGACTCTGTGTTCATCCTCACCACCTCTTTGTGGCCCCAAAGATCCCCTGGCACTTGAAAGTATCGCCTGCTTGCTGATAAATCTCTGTATTTTGGGCAGAATTCATTCTGAGACTTATCCTTATGGTAACCTGAAGTGTGTTACAGGGGAGCAGGTGACTTTCAACTTCTTAACTAAAGGTAGCTGTTGGTATTAACCAAAAGCAACCGCATGGTATCTGTGACTCGGTTGGCTTAGGTTAGTTCCTGTACCTGGGAGTAGGAAGTGCACATACATTGATGAGCAGTGGGGACTTTGCTAAAGCTTTCAGAGGGGACACCCAGGGACAGTTAACCTCACATGTGTCCAGCAATCCCTCGAAATCTTCCTCTGGGCTGCGGTACCCCTTCTCCTTTTCTTCTCTGGCCTTTGGCCCACAGCACCCACCCCTCCTCCTCCTCCGCCTTCCTCCTCTGTTCTCCAGAAAAGCTCCTTCCTTCTGCAAGAAATCTGGGAGCAGCTCAAGGTCCAGGCTGGGGGCTCCCTTCTTACCCTTTGAAAAGTGGACTTCTCAAAGATTCTTTCTCCTCAAAGAAATTTTCACGCCAGCAGCTACAAAAATGTTTTCTCTATAGTCTTTGCAATTGCCTTGAAAATACTGATCAATGAAAAGAAGGAGTGATGATTCAAGGTTCTTGATAAAGAGCAAGGCAACTCGAGTTCTAATCTCTCTGCATTTCCTTGCAGGGGTTCCGGGGTGTCACTGGGACAGATGGAAGGCTGTCAGGCTTGGCTTGGTTCCCAGTCTCTGCAGCCTTCTTCCTTCCGCAGCCAACATCACCTGCAAGCTTCCTTCTGCCACGTCTCTAAGGAGGCTGCAGCCCAGACCCCGAGGCTCACATCCATGCAGGCCCCTTGTATGCTTTGGCTCCAATCATCCTCCAGCTCTGGCTACTCCGCCTTTGCCTCATTTCTTGGGTCTTCTCTCTCTCCCTCATGGGCACCTGCTCATTCCCCAGTCTCACTATGAATGAGCCCTGCTTTGTACCTGATACCCTTCCCCCATCTCTTTGAGGGGGTTGGATTCCTGCCGCAGACTCCACCCCAGTGGCTGTGACCCTGAGACCTGATGGATGACAGATCTTTCTGATGAAAAGTGATGGTCCCCTGGGCTTGGAAGGGCACCTCCTACTTCCCAATTTGATCACATACAACCATGAGGTTCCTTTTGACAAATAGCAGCAGCTGCCATTAGTTATAGGAGTCAAGGACCAGCTCCTCCTTGTAGCCTCACTCCAGGGTAGCAGATAAGCAAGTCTCAGACGAATTCTTCCCCTAAACAGACGTTTATTAGCCAGTAGGCACAAATCAGTCACATCACTTCCTGTGAGCTTGATAAAATGCAACCCTCTGCTTTTTAGGGCGCTCTGACAAGATCTTTCATGAAAGAAAGTTTCACTTGAAGCAAATGTGACAATGTTCTATTGTTTGACTAGGACTGGCAAACTACCTAGTTGCACGGAGGTTGGCCCACGTTCTCCGGAATCAGCAGCTGGACACACAGGCCATGGGCGACATTCCTAAGAGGGTAGGAGGAAAGGCTTACTAGGTTCTGATATCCTGTTCATATGTCTGCGGAATTTCCCTGAATGTCACCAATGAGAGCCCACTATATACAAGCTAATTATCGAAACTTCTGATATTGATAGAGCTAAAGATAGCTGCCGCACCTGTGGAAGCCCCTCTGGGGTCCAGCCTTCTGATTAAGCTCAAATTACCACCCTTAGAATTGCATGAATTAGGGCAACTGGCCTCCTCTATGGTATAAAGTAAAAAGACGGACTCATATTTAGATAGTCCTTTCCATGCTGGAGTATTCTGAAGTAAATCGCAGGTGTCGTAGTCCCGGGGCACCTAGCCTCTATATGAACAGTAATAAACAGCATTTCTTTGGCTTACAGGATGTTATCCCTGGTTTTCACCACCTTGCTTGTTTAGAGGACTAAACAAGTCCTCTGAATTTTTTCTAGGCTCCCCCAGTTGTCTCACATGGACTGACTGACAGTTCCACTAGCTACCGCCTAGCACAGCCCCCACTTCATCCCTTTCTGCTTCCAGCTCTCTTGGCAACAGGTATTTGCAACAAGAGCCCTCCTCACTTTGGGGGCCAGCCTCTTCTTCTCCACTCTACCGTTCACGTGGCTGTGGGGATGAGCATGTGACCCGCCTAGACCAATCACAGTAGCCTCATCCTTTTGGCCAAAATGATTGGCCAGGAATGGGCAAGTGGCCTGCAACGCCAATCAGAAGACTTCTGGGAGATGTTTTCAACGCCGAGTTGGTGAGGATGCTCTCTCTCCTTGCTGGTATTCAGGCCCACAGCTGCCTACAGGCACGGATTGGCCTTATGGGGACGGCTGAATTGCAAGAATGAATCCAATATGCAGAGAGAATCAGGGACAAACATTGTTATGGATTGAATGTTTGTGCCCCCCCATTCATATGTTGGAGTCCTAATCTCCAGTGTGGTGGTATTAGGAGGTGGGGCCTTTGGGAGGTGATTCATGTGTGTGAGGTCATGAGGGTGGAGGCTCCATGATGAAATTAGTGCCCTTATAGGAAGAAGACGAGACACCAGAGCAAGCTTTCTCTCTCTGCGCCGTACTGCACAAAAAAGAGACCATGTGAGGACACAGCGAGAAGGTGGTTGTCTGCAAGCCAGGAAGCAGGCCCTCACCAAGAACCAACCTGCCCGTGCCTTGATCTTAGACTTCCCAGCCTCCAGAGCTGTAAGAAATAAATGTCTGATGTTTAAGCCACCTTGTCTATGGTATTTTGTTATAGAGCCAGAACTGACTAAGACATAGGAAGAGAGAGAGAGGAAGTCCTGACAACATTTGAATCTCTAAATCCACTGGTCCTGGGTCCAGCTGTACCTCTGCACTCTGTGCGGTTGGGTTATACAGCCCACAGATTCCCTTTTTAGCTCAGGCTGGTTTGAGTAAAGTTTCTGATTAATTTGTTCACCATCAGCAGTTGCTTTACAGGAGCAAACTTTCACTCCTTGCTGAAGCGCTGTGCTGCTGGGGCCTCTGGCGCTTGCTGCTAAGGACCGCAGTCACCCATCCTGTCCTCCTGATGCTGCCTAGCATGTCTGAATCCTAACCTGAGGAGCGTCTAGGCCGAAATGGAGACCCTCAGTATTCCAGCGCAGTCGGCTTTGTGGCCAGAGTGTCTGGAGGATGCCCACTCTTGGGCTTAGCAGGATGTCCACACTGCCGGGCTTGCCCACAACTGGCTCATGCATTTTGTTGATCAGTTAAAGCTTGTTAAGTGATTTTGATTTCTTATTCTCAAAGGTTATATTTCTAGCCAAGATATCACAGTAGCCATATCCTGAGGCTAATCCTATGCCCTCAGTGCTAGCCACGTCCCAAGTCCTGGCCCCACTATCCTTTCCTCCCCATGCCAGGCCGCCCCACTGTGTGCACTGTGGCTAACTGGACTGTGATCTCCAAGAGAGGCCTCACACATATGGAGCTTCAGGGAGGCCTGTGTGTCTGGTGCTCTCTCCCCATTCAAACACTCCAGCTTCACATCTCATCTATTGATGTATCGTATGGTTGACTCACCCTGAGAGTGTGGTCTCAGCAAACAGGACCCTTGAGATCTCTATCTGCACTTTCCACAGAGGAAGCCAGATAGCAGTGTGTATCGATGGTTTGTTTCCGTCTCACTAACCAAGAGGCTGAAAGCAACAGATTCTAATGCATCTTTTCTTCTTTGATTGATTAGGGCCAGGGGGCCTGAGGACAGACGATGAAGCACATAGGGTTTAGTTTTCTTGTCTGTAGAATGGAACCACTATTAAATTGCTTGGACCGCACCTCCAACAGGTCTGAATGTCCTGGGTGTGCAGCAGACTTCCAAGTGCCTCAGGCCCTTCAAGAACAGAGGCTTTCTGAAGGCAGGACACCCATCTGTGAGAGCAGGAGCAGGAGTGGTGTTTGGAGTCACAGGCCGTTTGGGGCCTATCCACGCTCTCTGCTTCTCCCATGGGCTTCATGGCTGTGATTCTTTCTGTGCATCAACCCCCATCTCCTCTCATTCTCAACAAGGCAACCATCTCTGGTTTCCCTAGTCCCAGATTCCAGAGGGAGCTGGTCTGACCAGTAGACACTAGAGACTTCCCCTAATATTCATTCTCTCTCAAAATAATATAAGCCTGGATTTTTAGCCAGGCACACAGCTGCCCAGAATAGGACTAACATTTCCCAGCCTTCCTTGCACCTGACAGTGGCCATCTGATCACGTTTTGGCCAATGAGTTATGAGTGAAAGTTATCTGTGTGACTTCCAGGTTGTGCTTTTAAAGGTGAGCAGCTTGTCCTCCTGGGTCCTTTCTCCTTTCCCACTTACTGGAATGTGGATATGCTGTGTGCTATCTTGGACAGCACAGATGAGGACAATATTGCAGTTGGCAGAGCAACAAGATAGAAGGAGCCCAGGCCTGTGACACCTTTGCAGAACAGAGCTGCCATACTAAGCTTAGACTTTCACATGAGAAAAAAGTAAGCATCTATTTGTTTTAGCCATGTTATTGTGGTTTGATCATGGCAGCTGAACCACTGCTACATTTAGGAAACCATTATTACCTTCAAACTAGCTGTCTCAACTAGAAAGCCTATGGTTGGGCTCCTTTGGGTCGATGCCCAGTCTTGACCCAATCAGTTTAGCACTGCTTCTCTGAGTAGGGGGCCGTGTGAAGGGCAGTTTCAGCCAAGAAGGCTTCTACAATGCAGGGCAGGCATCAAAACAAGAAACTTGCTGCATTAACCATATATCACGAGATGTCACGAATCATTTTTACTAGATGAACAGAAAAGGATGTATCTGTGCTTGTCTGAAAATCTGTAGAGTTCCTAGACGGCAAGCGGGATGAAAAACCATCAGGTTGGATATCCGGAAATGCAGGCCCAAGGGCACCAGGAGCTGGGGACATCAGCAACTGGAGTTTGTGGCATCATTAATCTGCCTCAGTGGCAGCCACATGTCTGCCTCTTTCTTACTGCTATTAACAAGTAAATGTTCCCCGTAACTTTAAGTCAGATTTCCCAGTGAGGGACCCTGATTGCCTTAGTTAATGCCACCACCTTGGTTTCATCAGTTTCTTTTGCATTGGGCCATGTCATAAGCCACTAGCAGTCTATGGTAGCATGTCCACTCCTGTTCTCCTCCGTGGTCACTCCCGCCCAAAAGTCTTCCTGGAACTGCTCTCCCTAGGTTGAGGAGGGGGCTGTAGGCCAGGCAGTTTCAATTCAAGTGGACATTCGGCATAGAAGAAAAGTACTTAAAAGCATCAAGGAACTGGGAGCAGCCACTACTGGTGATTCTGGCAGGTTTTAACACTGAGGAGGTTCTATTCAAAGCAAGAGAAGGGACCCAGGAGTGGGTGAGCCCAGGTGCCAGTGGCATGAGTCAAAAGTGAGGTCCCAGGCTTCAGCTGGAGCACGCATAGGCAGCACCCCATCTCTGAGAGGGGAGGGGTCTGGGAAGAGTCCAGCTAGAACATTGCAGAGAGGACTTCTGTTCCAGAAGGACCAAAAGAGGCTGTCAGGCCCAGAGGAAAAGGCGCACCTCTTGGAGTAAAAGGCAGGTCTTAAGTCTCAGAAGCAAGACCGAAGCCAGTTTTCAAAAGTGGGGCACAGGGTCTGTCCGTGGTCTTTCTACTTTTCTGCCTGGTTCTGGCAGAAGGTTCCAGACCACTCTGCTCGAGTCATCCTCCCTCTCGTCCTCTGTCAGTGTCTTTTCATTTATTCTCACTCTGGCTCCTAACCATGGCTCAGAGGTCACCCAGACAGTACACAGTGGAGTCTAGCTTCTTCCTCAGAATAACCACTGGAGAAGAGCAGCTGCCGAGGTCATGCTCCTCCATCTTACAGTTTCAAAATGGTGAGCAGGATGGAGAGAGGAGCAGGGACCCTAACTGCCCACCAGTCACCCATTCTCCCTTCCCTTCTTAGGAAAAGAAACACAATTTTTAGCCTCTCTGCATGCTAAAAGTGAGTAAGTGACAAAGCAGAATGTATGGGCCTGCAAGAAAAATCTTTCAGAGGAGTTGGCTCGGCTGGTAGAAACACTATTTTTTCCCTCTCCTGCTTCCTCTTGCTGCTGGCTTGGAGAGCAGATGGGTGGCCTGGATCTCTAGAGTCCGTCTTGGATAGCAAGGAAATCTTAAGGATGGAAGCCATGTGCTGAAGATGGAGGAGCAGAAAGATCAGAACTGGAGTTTCTGATGCTTCTAGGGATCCCATATAGCCCAGAGGGTCATCCCCAGGTTTTCTGTGCCTAAGTGAGCAATAAACTTTTGTCTTATTGAAGCCCTCACTCTTCACTGTGCTTTGTGGACCAGCAACATGGACATCCATCAGGAGCTTGTTAGAAATGCTGAGCCTCAGGGCCTGCCTCAGACCTTCTGAATCAGAATCTGCGTTTTAACAAGATCCACGGATGTTTCATGTGCACATAACGGTTTGAGAAACATTGTTTTAAGTCATTATTATTATTATAGTGTTTCCTGTTATTTGCAGCTGAACCTAATTCTTGCTGATAGAGAAGATGATTCCTGTGTGGAGTCACCAAGAAACTGAGACCGTGGAATGGACCGTTGAGATGCTCGCGAATGGGCTGTCCCACTTCTCCCTTCCCTGCATCCAGGAAAAGCACGCATGACTTTCCAGAAAACCCTCATGTCCCAAGTCATACCTTGAGGGACTTTGGGAGCCTCAACCAGAGTTGTCCTGGGGTCCAGGTTCTTGAAAAGCAAGGTTCCTGTCAGCTGCAATTGCCTCCCCCTCAACCCCCTCTGTCTCCAGACCCGAGTGTCAGAGGCTAGATGATGGTGTTCAGCCCAGAGGAGGTGAGGGGGGCTACAGTCATTCTGAAACTTTGAGGCATCATAAAATAGATCATCCTTCCCAGAAGCTTTGGCCTTCTGATTTTAAACACAGGCGTTTCTAGGCTTTGTTTCTGGGGCTGGCTGTCACACTCAGCCCCTCTGTGACTCAGACTCGGTTGCTAGGAGAGTCACACCCTCTGGCATGAAACTCTTGGAAGTGTCCCTCTTAGCACATCTATATCTACCCAGATGGTGGGTGAGGGGTGAGAAAGAAGCTCCTAAGGATGTCTCCTAAGGATGACATTCTAGAAAATGGTCCTTGACATGTTGCCAATGGATGCAATTGTTCAAGTGAACCTCTTGAAAACACTCAGCGCTAGCCAGGCAACTGGAAGCAATGCTGGAGAACATGAGCCTGGGATTCAGGGAGACCTGGTTTCAAGCCTGGTTCCACCCTTTACTGCCTCTGACCTTAGAAATTTCTAACTTCTCTAAGCCTTCTCTCTGAGCTTCTGGTAGCCTTTTAACAAATCCCAGTCCTGCTGAAGTTCACCTGGGTTTCCTCATCTGCACACAGGATTAATACAATGATAACAATACTTTCCTTGGAGGGTTCTCGTGGGCTCAGGCGCTTGACCTTGTGCACAGACAAATCCTCAGTTTTTGATGTGGGTAAGTGCGTGGACGTCACAGGTCTTGTACACCAGCGCCTCTCAAGCTTTAATGCCCAAGTGTGTCACCTGGAGATTTTGGTAAAAGGCAGTTTCTGACTTGGCAGGTCTGGCTTTGGACCTAAGACTCCGTGTATCCGAAAGCTGCCCGGTGCTGTGCTGCTCCAGGGACCACACTTCCTACCACAAGATTGTAGGCTTTCTGCTAACGACTTGTGGGCATTCCTTGGGTACTGCCCCTTGGCTGTTCAAAACCTGACCCTGCAATTTCAGACAGTATAATTATAACAAGCGAATGAATTGTCATTTGTTACATGATCTTACCACATTGTTTCTGTTTTCTGTTTTGTTAACAGCCTACTACACGAAGAACTTCATTTTGGATAAAATGCCCGTATCCTGGCTGCTTCATCCTGCAGGCGGCAGGATTTGGTTCCTTGTGGTTCCAGATGGTGCCGGATTTCCCCATGTTGAGAAGATAGCTCTCAGTTTGATGTGGCAGTATTTGCTGTGGTTATGTCTTTCAACACACTTCCTGCTTTTCTTACAAAACAGAGACTGCTCATCCCTCTCTTGGAGGCCACAGCCCAAATGCTTATAGGTTTATTAGAGGGCCAACTTGAGCAGGCCTTGGGCACATGTTCGGCCCCTCAGTGTGTGGCCTTTTTCTCTGCGAACATCAGGGTTAATCTATTGTGGACTTTACTTTCTGTTGGAGTGAACGATTGCAATTCTGTGAGGGGAACATGAGGTTTGCAGCAACTCACAGCTTCAGCTTTCAAGTGGAAATCTTGTTTGGCTCCCCCCAGCAACAAGAGAAGATAGAATCCAGCCATTTTTGTAGTCAAGATTGCCTGGGTCACGTGATCTCAATGGCAATGATCATAGTTGCTAGAAATTCAGAGATTCCTAAGCTACTGGAGCTGAAAAGGGCCGGAGAACTTCTAAAGGCAACTCCTCTATGTTTCAGAGGTGGAAGTAGAAGTCCAGAGAGGTTAAAGGACTGGCCCAAGGTCACACAACTAGCCTGATCTTCATGGTCATTGTGGAATCATTCCACAAATATTTTGGATGCATTTCTTTGCTTAGTCATCCCCATTTCCTACAACTTCTAACCACCATATGATAAAATAGTGTATTAACCATTTATTTTTTTAGTGAATTTTTGCCTTATGGAAATAACGAAAACCACGTTACAGAATAATTGGAAAATAGAGGGGAAAAAAATCACCCACACAATATTTGACCTGATGTCTATTTAACTATTACTGTAAAATCCTTTGGTATTTTTCTTATTTTGCTTTTTAATTATTAAAATATAGTTGCCTGGAGATAATAATTTAAACAGTCTAGAAAGCCGTAAAAAGGAAGTCTTCTTCTCCACTCTTTTCCTAGTTTTCCTCCTAACAGGCATCCTCTTTTGATTGTTTCTCTCTCTTCTGGCAGCTGCCCTGGTTGATATTGCTAGGTAGCACACTACACCGGTGTCTTCATTCAGCAGCTTTAAGCACTGTCCGTAGCCTTTTAGCTACGACAGGTGAGTAACTCACTCACTTATCCACCGTCTTCTCCCACCTCCAAATCACTGATAGTTTTTATATCTTCCAATGGTTAACTTTATGATTTTGCATGATATTCAATCTCTGCTTATGGAGTTGTGGGTAGTAATTGTTGATTCCCTACGATGTAAGATAGGAAATTAATACCCCTTTACTTCGCTCCACTTCTCTCTCTTCTACTCCCCACCGTCTCTCAACTACACCACTTGTTTTACATTGTTGAGGGTTATAGGGCAGGCATTCTATTTAGTAAATTTGTCCTACGTGCTTTGTCAGAAAGTTAATTCTGATAATTGAAAGCCAATGAACAAACAGTATTTAAAGTACAAAGATGGTGTAAATATTTTTCCCTACAGAAGCAGGTATTCTGCTGAGATTTGTAGAGAGGAACGTTCCAATGCCAAGGTCAAGTGGATCTTCTTTTCTTAGACTCCATCAGCTACACAAAATCATAATACTTTTTGGTTGGTTTTACATTTGGGCCACGATATATATATAGATTTTTTTTTCACAACTTACTGTTTTCTGGAATTTTTAGTTGATTGATAATAGAAGCATATACCTTCTTTATAATATTACAAATACCTTCCAGATCTTTAATTATATCATTTATTGAGTGCTCCAAAATATACTGACTTTTGGCTAAGCCAACTACACATCTGGACTAGAATTTCTTTAATTGTAATTCTAGACTAGTTTAATTTTTTCATGTCTCACATCTTCCTCTTTCTTGGGTGGTATATCATCAAGTAATTTTATTTCCACAAAGAATGCATGAGTCAGTTCTCTGAGTTCTTGCATGTCTGGACAAGCCTTTATTTCTCCTCCACTCTGGATAGATAGTTTGGCAAGATGTCAGATTCTAGGTACAGAATTATTTCTTAAACATGGAAGGTAATTGCTCCATTGTCTTCAAGCATCAGGTATTGCTGTTGAGAAGAATGAAGCCAATCTCGTTTTTATTCTTTTGCTGGTCATCCTGTCTCTCTTCGTACTTAGGACCTCCTTTTATTATCAGCACTCTGAAATTCCATGAGGTTGTTTCTGTGGATCGTTCTTTGTTCATTGTGCTGGGTACTTGGGGTCTTTCAACCTAAAATTTTTGTCTTTCTTCAACTCCGAGAGATTTTCTTCAATTATTTCTTTGATAATTTCCTTCTCCCTACTCTCCAGCTTAAAGTGAAGCCTAAGGCCAGTGCTCCCCTTCCACACCCAGAGAGGTGTCAGGCAGCCCTCTCTCAGAGAAGAGGAAGCTCTCCCCAGTGACTTCAGTGAAGCCACCCAGCCTCGCACGCTTGCACAGGAACAGGCTGCCCCAAATCACCATTCATACAGGAAAATAACAGAAGGACCAGGAGCAGTAAACAGAACATACCAACCTGGAGGAGGAGGAGCTTAGTAAAGGGAAAAGAACTAAACAGAAACCCTAAACTCTAATTGTCTTCATGAAGAATCAAGATGATACACCCCTAAAACGAAAACAGTCTCTGATTAGAAAGGAGCAGTTGGAAACTAAGAGTTTGTTCGATGTTTATTAGATTTGTGGGGGAGGGAGAATTTCAGGTCTTCTTCAACTCCCACATCTTTCTCTGCCACCTCATATAATTAAAATTGAAAAGCATAGACAACTCTCATTTATTTCCCACTTTCGATGAAAAATACCCTGTGCGTTTTGGCTTCATTTCATTTGGTTCTGTTTGTTTTTAATGGTTGTTTGCAGAAATGTGTTAGCCTGAATGGGCTCTTGACTTGTCTTGGAGTAGTAGCAGTGGATGAGCAGATACTAACAGCTTTCTCTTGCCTGTGATCGGACCTGGTGGGTCCGCCTGGAGAGTCTGCCTCTGCCTCAGGCTGGTCCTTGCTCTGGGTCTGAAAGATGACATAGTCCATTTGCAGTCCAGGGCAGGAAGTGATGAAATGGAGTGACATCAGTCTGGCTGCCCAGGGACCTGGGTTCTAATCGTATGTCACCTACTTACCAATTGTGCAACCTGGGGCAGGTCATGGCCTCAGTCTCGTCATCTCTAAAATAAGTGGGTTGGCCCTGATGTTCACTAGATTCCTTTCAGGTTCTAAACCTTCGTGATTCCTTATCAAGGAGGAGGGTAGGAGAGTAGGAAGGGTGTGAAGGGAAGAATTTGAAGGCCTTAATTTGTTTAGCATGGTTCCACTAATAATGGAAATAACAATTATCACTGATGAGAACCATTTATGCTTCTGGGCCAGAAACAATTTCTACTCTTTGAGTCACTGTCACCAAAGGAATAATTTTGCCTGGAATATGGATTGGGAGCTCAAACTAGAAGGATGGAGAAGGGAGACCCAGATTACAGGATGCTGTTGTGATTTTTTTCTAGAAATACAAACTATTATTAAATAAGTTAATAAAGTGTGTTCTCATTAGCTATTCTTGTATAACAAACCACCCCAAACAGTGGCTTAAAGCAAAACCAGTCTGGAGTTGACTGGGCTCAGCAAGGCAGTTCTCACTTTGTCTGTCGTGCGGTTGTAGAAAGACAGTGGCTGGGGCTAGCGGCATCCTCAAGGGTTCTTCACTCACATGTCTAGAGCCTGAGTTGGGAAGACTTAAACATCTGGGAATTCAATCTAATTTTCTATCTATCTATCTATCTATCCACTCATCTATCTATCCATCTATCTACCATCTATCTATCTATGTAGTCTCTCCATGTGGTCTCTCCCCAAAGTGGTTTCAGAGAGCCAGACTTCTTATATGGCAGCTGGAGCCTTAGAGTAAGTGTCCTAAAGAGACACTGGCAGAAGCTGCATGACCTTTTCTGATCTGACTTCAGAAGTCACATAGCATCACTCCTACCGCATTCTATGCATGAAGGCAGCCACAAGAGCCTGCCCAGTTTCAAGAGGAGAGGACACAGGGGGCTGGCCCTGTGGCTGAGTGGTTAAGTTTGCATGTTCCGCTTCGGCGGCCCAGGGTTTCACTGGTTTGGATCCTGGGCGCGGACATGGCACCGCTCATCAGGTCATGTTGAGGCGATGTCCCACATAGCACAACCAGAGGCACACACAACTAGCATATACAACTATGTACCGGGGGGCTTTGGGGAGAAGAAGGAAAAAAAAAAAGATTGGCAACAGATGTTAGTGCAGGTACCAATTTTTAAAATTAAAAAGATAAAAAAAAAAAGAGGAGAGGTCACAGACTCTACTCTTTAATGTGTGGGTTGTCAAAGAATTACAAGAATGTTTCAAAACAGCCATAAGGCGCAAAGATGAATTAATCAGTATCGACTAATATACTATCAATGTTATACATTTACAAAATGAAATCTACAAACTCTAATAGTCATTTATTGCCCATCTCACAAAGTGTCCAGAGGTGTCCACCACTTGAGGACCAGCCTGGATGTCCCCTAGCCTAAGCAGAGACCTGACATATATGTTGGAATGGACAATTCAGGAGCCAGATGACTTGAGTTCAGCTTCCAGATCTGTCATCCTGAGTCGTGTGACCTTTGGACATGTCACTTTAGCTTATTGAGCCTCATTTTCCCCCGGCAAAATGAAGACTCAACCCTGCCTTACCTATGTTGGAGAGTTGTGGTGAGACTCAAATAAGAACACGCTTTGTAATGCAAAGTAGTCTACAAAGCAAGAGAAAAGTTCCCCACTCCTGTTTCCTGCCTCTTCTGAACAATCACATTATAGGCTAGACCTCTGGGTCTCTTCTGTCTGTTATATGTTGGAACTATTGTCTCTTCTCGATAGCCCCAGGGTTTTCACTGTATCCACACTGTTTGTTTACTGGGTTCTTCCTGGTAGGATGGAGAACTTGGCTTTCTTGCCACGTGGCGTGACTAAAGCTGGATGAGACTGACTGTAATCATCTCTGTGTGATCTGTATGTGATCATTTTTCCAGTCCAAAGAGAGGATCTTCCCTGCACCTGACAGTACAAGGCTAGATTCCAGGAGTGAACTGGACAGTGCTTTGGGTTTGGGCTGGAGGACCAGCTCATGCAGGGCTGAAGGCATAGTAGCAGAAAGGCTAATGTGAAACTGACAGGAGAAATTCTTTAACAACTTCTCAAATCTGAACTTCCAGCAAGACTTGCTTTTATCTCAAAGGGCCCAAATTTGTTTCTTTTCAAAACATTAAAAACATTTAGTCAATTCAGTTCACCCCTCATTTCTTGACTGCCTACTCTGGGCAGGACAGAATAGATAGAAAACGACAGAGACAGTTCAGCCTCCCAGAGCTTCCTCTTTAGAAGATCCAGAAACGCCTGTCATCCACAAGGCCTGTGAGTCCATAAGGGAGGAAGAACACGTAGCTGATTTATTAAACCGTCTGAAAGTAGAGGGGCATGGCTACACAGGTTTGAATATTTCTCTAATCTTTGCCATCCATGGTCTGTGTTGACAGGCACTGTCGCACACCACTGGTCATTGTTTAAACTGGTTCCATGTTGATAGAAAGCCATTTGTGACAGATATAAAAACCTTAAAATATGCAAATATTGTAATCCAGAAATTCCACTTATCCTCAGGAGAAATCACGGCTGGTCACTGCAGGGAAGCTTCGAGTAACCTAACCCTTAAATGCTCAGCTCCAGGAGACGGTGAGCAAATCAAGAATACTAGCGAGAGCTCGTTGAGTACTTCTATGTGCCAGACACTGTTTTAAGTGCTCTAAATGCACTTATATTCACAGCAACCCAGTGAGGGATAGCTCCATTTTACAAATAAGGAAACAGGCTCGGGGAAGTTAAATGATTTGCTCAAAGTCACTGATCCAGGATTTCAGCTCAGGCGGGTCAGCTCCAGAGCCCACACATTTAATCACTATGCTCTACACCTCAAAGAAACTGTGGTCCATAAGTACCAAAATGATGCTCTAGAAGAACACAGGAAAATGTACATAACACGATTAAAGGGACAAGGTGGCTTACAGTGCAATATATTGCCTGGTTCTTTTTTTTTTTAAGTCCATACAAAATGCACGGGACAAAGAATGGAAAAACGTCCATCAAGATGGGGGGATTACTTGCGATTTTAACTTTCTTCTTTGTGTTTTTCTAGATGTTCTATAACGACTATTTCTTGCTTTTGAAGTCATAAAAAATTTTAGAGTATTGCAGTCATTGAGTTACTCAGTAGACATGAAGGTGCCAGAAGAAGGCCAGTGCAGGCTCTGGGCTGAGGGACTGGGGGGAGGCGGCAATAGCAGAAGCAGGTGGAGACAAGAGGGAAGCAGGAAGACTTCACGGAAGAGGGGGTGTTTGAACTGGGCCTTGAAATGGTACAAAATTAACAAGGAAAAAAACTGAGGATATGACGGTTTTCTGCTTCTTCTGAACACATCCTCTTTTCTCTAGAATCATAGAGTCATATTCTGCTCTTGGAATCTTTTTTGAGCCTCTGTGCTGCCAAGTCTGTATCATTTCTCCGAGGGAAGGGGCTTCTGGGATGCAACGGAGTGATTTCCACAATCATTTTGGGGGTTCCCCTGGTCTTCAAGAGAATGTTTCCTCCTGCTCAGGTCACAGCAGTCTCCATGACACCTATGATCTGAGGTAGGGGGATGGGGTACTGTAGGCAACGTCTGTGGTTTACAGAAGCAACTTTGGAAACGTCTGCAATTTTCTATTGCTGTAAATGACTATACTCCATGCAGAGGTGGGATGGTGTAGGTGTCAAAAAGAGGCCCCACCAAGGGGAATCTGAGCCCATAGAAGGAGATTGTCCCTAAGGGCCCGTGGAGTGGCCCTTTCAAGGCTGGACCTGTGACAAGAATTGGTTTCACATCTGGTCAAGCACTTTCTGTTGCACCAGGTTCCCACAAGAGCATCTCAGTGACTCTGGACCCCCACAGAGAACTACAGGCATTGTGCACAGAGATGATACTAAACTGGATCTATCAAGTTTCCTGAAAAAACATTACCTCTAACTGACCAGAGGCACCCACCGTGCTGCAGGAAAGCTCTTCCCATTTCCTAGGTCTTGAAGAAATTCCCCTTGTGTCAACCATTAGTCATCACCAGCTCCTCAATTGTTTCCTTCTGGAAATTTGTAAGGTAGCTGGCTGTGGAACCTCCCGCAGAATTTGGGGAAGTCTTGGTGCCTTGCAGTGTCTTAGTGCCTTGCCATCACCCGTGTAAAGGTAAATTTAAAAACTGAGCTTTCCTGATGGCCAAAAGGGGACAAGATCCTCCTCCTCCCCCACCCCTTCATAGAACATTTCTGTGGGAAACCTAGTATTTGTGCACCCTGCCTCTGCTCCTTTGACGCCTAGGTAAGTATTTGTAAAGGCTAGGTAAACCTCTTGCCTAAACCTATCAAAACTATGAGAGTTTGGCCTGGGCCCTGTGCTCTGAGCTGTAACTGCCTGCTTGCTGTAGAGACAAAGGCAATTCAGATGAAGGCAGTGAGCTAGCGCAGTTGGCTCCCCAGTTGGCAGGTGAACTTGGGTGAAGTGTGAAAGAAGCCGTGGAAAATGCTGGGCCAGGTCCTCCTTGGGAAGACAAGTTACTGTCAGTCTCGGGCACACGCTTGTCATGGATTGTAACTGCTTGGCCATATAAAAATGGCGACCTTCCTTTCTGCCTTTGTAATCTCATCAACAGGATACCTGCAACACAGTGTAACCTGCTCTAATGCTTATTCAATAATAAAACTGTTTTCTTCCTTTTCTACCTGTTGTGGGGAGGATTTTTAATTTTCCCCAACACCCATGAGCACCACCAGCTTTTCAGCTGGGTCTAAAGGCTGTCCATGCCCTGGTGCCAATCACACCAACTTGTGGGCAGTTCTCCAACACAACGTGCTTCGTGCTTCTAAACACATTAATTCCTCTCCCCACAATTTCCTCTTTCTGTCCACTCTTCTAGGGCCAGCCCTGGGTCCCCACGTCCCAGCCCCACATGACCAGGACCATGTGGCCCTTGCCTTGGCCATCCCTCCCCCAAAGGCTGGGAGCAGCTCTCTGTCTGGCTTAGTAACCGAGGCTCTCCTTTGTTCTCCGGGCCTTCTACACAGGGCTTCTAGGCCTCTCCGGCCTGGGCCAGCTGTCCTAGGGCGGTGATGCTGCCATATTTATTACCAAACTATGCTAAAGGAGCCCTACAAACAGGACCCTGACGGATACAAATGAGGTGCCGTCCTGCCCACCCCCTAGGAGAGCTGAGTCAGCAGGGAGCAAGGGGGGTGATTTGTGTTACACCCTAATTTGGCAGGAAGCTGCTGTGCATGGCAAAGAGACCACATCAGCTCTCAGCTGTCACCTTTGTTGGCCCTTCAAAGTCAGAAATGACTCACTATCCCATATGTTCTTTCCAGAAGGTCTCTGAGCCTAAACCTGGCTCTTCCTAGGATGGCTGGCTGGTGTGGTGGATAAATACGAAGGGAGAGCAGACAAAACAGAGGCACCTGGGAGATTCTGTGCCCCCTCCTCTCTCTCTTTCTCTGTTATTTCTTTTCTCTTTTTTCTCCTGTGGGTATAAGCCAGATAGGAACCAGGGCTGTTTTTCTCAGCCGGAAATTTTCCTTCTAATCATTTTGACAGACCCAGCAACTTCTTCCTACCCACAGAGGTGCATTTGTGTTAATGTCTTTGAGACTCTCTTCACACTGTTAAGGGGCATAGGCCACTAGGATAATGCATTATAGGTCTGACCCCAAATTATTCACACGTGGTCTTCGTCTGGTGTTTGGGGCACATGCAGAGTCATTCAACAGGGTGACGTCCGACTCTTGAGTACTGATTCAAAACAAAATTATAGTTCCCTCAGTCTGTTCTTGGACTCAGCTCCTTCTTGCTCCTCACTCTCTCCTGAAGACAGAAAAGATCAATTCCCTCAATTTTTCTGCTTCTCTACAAAGAGAACTTCCTTCCAGGATTCTGGTGATTGGGCTGATAATCTTTCTGGAATGGGAAGAGTTAAGATGATGAAACACAATTTCAAGCAGGCACACCTTATTATGTAGAACAGATACGTCCTGGAATAACAATTTCGGTGGAAGGAATTCCTTTTCAAATGTAGGAGGTGGGCTTTCCTATTTAACCTAGTCTTATCATATACCTGTTTGAGGAGAAAGCATCCAGGTATAATGAAATTATCGATCCATTAATTCCCAACTTGGAAGTTCAGACTTTTATATTATATTATACAGATGTATATGTCTATTATACAGATGTATATTATAGATATATATAGATGTATAGATGTATATAGATGTATATTATATTATACAGATGTATTTTATATATTATTTTATACAGATGTTATTTTTCAGTGTTTTTTTTTAAATAATAATGTGGTCTGGTGCAACATCCTGAAATCTTTATTTTTCTAACTTTGTTTTATGATTATAAAAGTAATACGTATTCAAGGTATCATTTTTCACACCGAAGTTTTTAATTTTAATGTATTCCAGTGTATCAATCTTTCCCTTTATGGTTTGCGCATTTTATTTCTTGTGGTAGATTGCACAAATGGCTGCAATATTTTCATTCCAGGGGTTCATACCTCTGTGCAATGTGTCTTTGCAGCTCCTCCTGTCAGGAGGTGGAATCTATGGCTGCTCTTCTTGAATCTCAACATGTGCTTCTGCCAAAGGGAATGCAGTGGAAATGCCACAGTGCCGGTGCTGAGCACGGAGGTCTGAGGTGTTGCTCTTTCTTGGCACTCTGCTAGCTGCCGTGTAGAGGAGCTCAAGCTAGTCTACTGGACGGTGAGCTATGTGGCCCAGACACCTCGTGGCCCAAGCCAACAGCCAGTCCCCAGCTCACTTGGCAGCTGGTCATAGTTTCATGCATGAGCCCAGCAAAGACTGGAAGAACTGCCCAGCTAAGCCCAGCCTAAACTGCTGACCTGCAGAATCCTCAACAACGAAAAGTGGTTGTTGCTTAAAGCCACTAAGTTTGGGCAGCAAGATTTAAATAATACACGTCTTGTTGAAGAGAGTCCTCCCTACCTTGAGATCATAAAGGTTCTTCTACATTCTCTTCTCAAAGTTCCCCCATTTTGCTTTTCATATTTATGTACCATAATCAATCTGGGATTTTTTCTCGTATGAGGTAGAGACCTAGAGGATATCTGCTAACTTTGTCTTTCTTTTTGAATGTTCAAAATATTTCATAATAAATATTAAAATCATTTAAAAAAAGAAATACGTAGTTATTAAAGAAAATTTAGAGAATGGATTAAAGCTAAAATGAAAACAAAACTTCACCAATAATAACACAATTCAGCAATAGCCACTTATAATGTGAGGTATTTCCTTCTGAGTTTTTTTGGTGAAATTGAGATCAAACTGATTTCTATTTTTCTCTCTTAGCATTGCATTGTGAGTATTTCCCTGTATCATTTCAATTCTCCAAAATAATTTTTAACCATCATGTCCAGTTTGTCATACGGGTATGCCATAATTTATTTAACCAGGCACTCACTGTGAGGCATTTCGGCTGTCTCCCACTTTTCAATATGAGCTCCAGTACAGCACTGAATATTCTTGTACAAATGTCTCTGATCAGTTCTTTAGAATCCTACCTAGAAATGAAGTTCTAGGGCTGAAGGGTATGAACAATTTCAAAATCTAAAATACAGTTAGAGAAAGATCCCTCTAGAAGGGGCGTACAGTGTCCACCCCCCTCCACCTGCAGGTCCATCCTACCACACGCTCTGTTCCTAATACTCCTGCTGAAATAAATGAGTAATCCAATTTCAGCTGATTTATTTAGTCAGAACAAGGTCTCATGCTGATAAGAACACAAAATGTGGAAGAAACACTTTGCAAGAAGAAAAGTCTCTAATAATTTATTAATATAATAGTTTCAGTTCCTCTTATTAAATTTATTTGACAAAAACAAAATTGCCTCGGTTCATAGAAGCCATTTCTGCCCTAAGAAATACCCTGCTATTCATGGCCTGAACCAAAAGCCAGGGGTAGATATTTGGGACACAAAGAGGTTTCCGACTGAGCTGATGCTCAGAGCAGAAGAGGAACACCTGGGGCATTTTCCTCTCTGCTTGGGGGAGGCCAGAGGGGCCAGATGGTCCCTCATTCAAACATTTCAGTGTCTGTTGTTAGCCACTTCCTGCACCAGAGGCTAGGAACACAAAATGACTGACTAGAGAGAAAATTCCAATTTACAAAGACAAGGGCTCTTCTAGGACCTAGCTGCAGGGCACGAGTTCCCTGTGTAGCCTGGGGCATCAGGGACAGCTTCCTAGAAGAGCCGGTGTCCAGGCTGACCTTGGAGGAGTGAAGAAGTCTTAGGTAGGCAGAGAGAGGAGCCGTTGTCCTAGGTAGTTACAGGACAGCAGACTACAGGGTAAAAGGTGCGGAGCATGCCGGAAGCGAGAAGGCCAGAGGAGGAGGAAGGGGCTGGGTCATGCAAAGCTTCCCATGGCTTGCCATGGAGTTTATATTCTTTACAAGACCCTCCCTGATCTGGTCCCATCACCTCGCTGACCCTAGCTCCTATCCCTGCCCCACCCCAACCACTCCACTCCAGCCATATGGGTCTCCGCCGTTCCTCGAGACGCTTCCACCTCGCCCTCTGCACGTGCTCTTCTTTCTGCCCATAGCGCTCTTCCCTCAGATATATACGAGGCTTTCTTCCTCTCTCCCCTCAGGTCTCTGCCCTAAATGTCAGCACCTAAGCAGTGAGACTTCCTCTGACAAACTTATATCACACAGCATGCCGCTCTGGCCACCTACACTGCTCTTCTCTGTCCTCTGACCCTCCTCTATTTCAGTATTTCTCTTCCATCTCCCTCTCTACCATCTACTAGAATGTAAGCTTCGTGAAGGTAGGGACTTGGCTTTTTCATTGTTCTACTGAACAGTTTATTCCCTGTGCCCAAAATAGGTCTGATGCATAGCAGGTGCTTAATAAAAATTTGTTGAATAAAAGGATGAATTTTCTTATAAAGACGATGAGGATCCATTGAAGAGATTGTGGAGAAGGACAGTCAGATGTGCACTTTTGACAGCTCTCTCTGGCTTCAGGGTACAGGACAAGGCCAGTAGATGTGACCAGGAGGTCCCTCAAGTCATCTCTCTGGGTGGAGGTAGGGGTGGAGAAGAGGGGTGACTTCCAGAGGCATTAAGCAGGAGGCACGGTTGCCTGGTCTTGGTGCCCATTGGTATATGTGAGGTAATGGAAAGAGAGGAGGCAAGGAATAGTCCAGCTTGTTGATTTGGGCATCTGGGTGGGTAGTGCCCTTAGCTGGGTCAGAGGATGCTGAGGAAATCAGTTCAGGAGAAATGACAATGAGTTCAGGATAGTTTAGGACATGCTGGGTTTGAAATTCTTTGCCATCTCCAAGGGGAGATGTTCAGCAGGCTATTTGAATGTTGCAGTCAGGAGCCATTTGTGTGGATGAGATCACTGAGAGAGAGTATGTGGGGCACATCACCCCAGACTGAGAAGAGTGACAGTAGTGGCCACAGCAGTAGGAGGAAAGCCAGGCTGGAAGAGAGTGTCAGGAAGTGTCAATAACATCAAATGACAATACAGCTGGGTGATGTAAGTACTGAGCAGTTTCAATTGCATTTTGCAACTGGGGAGGTGCTGTGAAGCATTGAGTATGGGGTGGAAAAGTCCATGGCTCACGAAGTGGAGGCAGAGTGTGGACAACTTTTTCAGGAACACTGAGTGTGAAGAGAAAGGAAAAGTTGGGCAGCAACTTCAGGGAAAAGGAAAGTGATTTTTTAAAAAAATTAGGTCTATCTGATTCCTAAACTATTGTTCTTTTTAAAAAATTTTTTAAACTTTTTATTTCAAGATAATTACAAATTCACGGGTAGTGAATAGCAAGTACAGAGAAATCCCATTGGAAGTCTCCAGTGGTTACATATTATGTAATTATAGTATAACATCAGTAACAGGAATCTGATTTTGGTGCAACGCATGTGCACAGTTCCGTGTCATTTTTATCATATGTGTAGACTCCTGTAATCACCATTGCAATCAAGATACAGAACTGTTCCTTCACCACAAACATTTCCTTTTGGCCACTCCTTGATAACCACACCACACCCTCTCCCTCTCACTAGCCCTAACCCCTGGCAACCACTAATTTCTTTCTTTTTCTATAATTTTTTTTTCATTTTGAGAATGTTATGCAAATGGAATCATGGAGTATATAATGTCTTGAGATTTTTTTGCACTCAGCATAATGCCCTTGAGATCCATCCAATTTGTTGCGTGTATGAATAGCTCATTCTGCTAATTGCTAGGTAGCATTGCATGGTACGGATGTACCACAGTTTGTTTAACCATTCACCTATTAAAGGACATTCTGGTTGTTTTCCAATTTGGGGCTGTTACAAATAAAACTGCTATTAACAATCATGTACAGGTTTTTGTGTGGACATATGTTTTTATTTCTCTGGGGTAAATGTCTAGTATTTCAATTTCTATTTCATATGGTATTTGCATGTTTAGTCTTTAAAGAAACTATCAAACTTTTTTCCAGAGTGGCTGCACCATTTTACATTCCCACCAGCAGTAGATGTGTGATCCAGTCTCTCTGCCTCCTGGCCAGCAGGGTGTACAGTGGTATTCATTGTAGTCTTAATTTGTATTTTTGTAATGGCTAACGATGTTGAACATCTTTCATGTGCTTATTTGCTCTCTCTACATCCTCTTCAGTGAAATGTCTCTTCATGTCGTTTCCCATTTTCTAGTTGAATTTTTTTAAATGTTGAGTTTTGAGAGAGTTTTATATTTTTGAGATATGAGTTTTATCAGATATGATACGTGATTTGTAAATTTTCTCCCAGTCTATACTTGACTTTTTATCCTCATAACAGAGTCTTTCGTAGAGTAAAAGTTTTTTCACCTGAGTGAAGTCTAATTTATCAACTTTTCATTTTATGGATCATGCTTTTGGTGTCATGTCTAAGGACTCTTCACAAGTCATAGGTTTCAAAGATCTTCTTTTATGTTATTTTCTAAAAATTTTATAGTTTTATGTTTTACATTAAATCTATGATCCACTTTGAGTTAGTTTTTAAATAAAATGTGAGGTTAGGCTGAGGTTAACTTTTTGCCTATGAAAGTACAATTACTCCAGCACAGTCTATTGGAAAGATTATCCTTCTTCCAATGAATTGCTTTTACACCTTTGTCAAAATCAGTTGGCTGTACTTGTGTGGGCTCTTTCTGGGTTCTCTGTTCTCTTACACTAATCTCTGTGTCAGTCCTTCTGCCCACACCACAGTCTTTATTACTGGACTCATACAATAAGAACTGAAATAGGGCAGAGTGATTCCTTCCATTTTAGTTTTTTTCCCAAAACGTTTTAGCTATTCTAGTTCCTTTGACTTCCATATCAATTGTAGAACAATCTTGTCTATATCTACGAAAATCTTTCTGGGATTTTGAAAGGAATTCTGTTAAACTTCTATATCAGTTTGGGGAGAATTGACACGTTTACTATGTTGAGTCTTCCGATCCACGGATGCGGTAAGTCTCTCCATTTAGATCTTTGTTGATTTCTTTCCTCAGTATTTTATAGTTTTCAGCATACACATCTTGTACAGGCTTTGCTAGATTTATACCTAAGTATTTTCTTTTATTTTTTTTGAGGAGCTATAAATGGTATTGTATTTTTAATTTTGGTATCCATGTGTTCATTGCTAGTAAGTATAAATATAGTTTATTTCTGTATATTTATCTTGTATCCTGTGACATTGCTGAATTCACTTATTAGTTCTAGGAGTTTTTCTTGGTAGATTCCATGGCATTTTCTTTCTTTTTTTATTTTTTTTTTTGAGGAAGATTAGCCCTGAGCTAACTGCTGCCAGTCTTCTTCTTTTTGCTGAGGAAGGCTGGCCCTGAGCTAACCTCTGTGCCCCTCTTCCTCTACTTTATATGTGGGACATCCACCACAGCATGGCGTGCCAAGCGGTGCCATGTCCACACCTGGGATCCAAACCGGCGAACCCCGGGCCGCTGAGAAGCAGAACGTGCGAACTTAACCACTTTGCCACCAGGCCGGCCCCTCCATGGCATTTTCTGCATAGACAATCATGTCATCTGCAAATAGAGACAATTTTATTTCTTTCAGTCCAATATGTATGCATTTTATTTCCTTTGCATGCCTTAGTGCACAGGCAGAATTTCCTGTACTATGTTAGATAAAAGTGGTGAGAGTGAACATTTTTGCCATTTTCTCAAACTTAGAGGGGAAGCATTGAATCTTTCAGCATTAAGTATAATGTTAGCTGTAGGGTTTTTGTAGCTGTTCTTGATTAAGTTAAGGAAATTTCCGTCTACTCCTATTTTCCTGAGAGTTTTTATCATGGAAGAGTGTTGAATTTGATCAGATGGTGAGAGCTTTTACGCCACTTTGGTTAAACAGCTAGTCAAGTAGTTTCTTAGTGACCCATGATCCTATTTTCCAAGTATTCAAAATTGTGACAACTTTGATATTTTGCCTTCCAAAATCAAATCCTAAATGAAATCTTCTTGATCTGAAACTGACTTTGAGATTTCCTAGAGGCCCCCTGGAAAATAAAAAAGGATTCATTCTTTCACCTTGTAAAAACAGATGCTAAAAATAATTAGGTTTATTTGATATGTTGAGTTGCACACAAAGTATTGTCAAATAAGAAGAAATGCTTAGCCTTCGCTAGGTTATATATGTATGAGTCAAATGTTATTAATATAAATATTTCATGTATTGCATAAAGTTCCTAGAAATTTGTCAATGTCCTTCTTGTCAATGACATGTCCAGGGACTGCTTTGTCTGATGTTAGACAACAATAGTTACCAGGCATAGTTCCAGCTATTACTTTGAAATGTTGTATGCCACAGAAACAACCACATTGCCTTGTTAAAGGAACTCTTATCAGATCTGTAACCACATCATTCTAAGTCTTTTGCCACCCACAGATAGTTTTTGTTTTACTCTGATACTTCCCTGAAAGTGCTTACAATGAACTTCAGGCCAGAATACCTATCTCCAGCCAAAAGGGATGGTCTCAGAGTTCATGGAAAGGGCTGTGCCAGGTCCTCTGGGGCACAGGGTTCTGATGGTGTCGCTTAAACAACTTAGACCCACACAGTTGGACTGAGTCAGGATTTCCAGAACTCTAGTAGAGAAATGAACGGGTTCACGAACCTGCTAAGTCAAGATCAAGCATAACAAAAATTAATAACATAGGGCTAAATTAACTGATGAAGGGTGATTCTGGCTTTTGTTTGGAATATTGATGATGCTTTAATGTTCTATTTTCTGGATATAAAGAACTCTTTTTTTTCTTAAATTATCTATAAATCATAACAATTTAGAGTATAAATTGTTATAAAAGTATAACAGATTATACTTTTGTAAACAGAAATAAAACATTTATCTTTTTCTCCTTGCCTGATCCCTCCAGAATTCAGAAACTCTTAGTGAGTATTCTAATTTTCATGGCATATAATTATTTGCATAGGTTCAATAAGAATCTGACCTCCTTGTAACAGGATACAATTTATTTAAAAAGATTATATTTAAAAAGCTTTGACTGAAATGTCATATTTGAGAATGATGCATAGAATCAGATATGACTCATTTTAAAGAACCAAGGTTGACTTTATGGAGCCCATGTTTACAAAACCCTCTTGGGAAAAGCTTGCTTACAGGGTTCTTAGCTTTACAAATGAATAAAGATGGTTACTTCCTGGCAGGCCCAGGATATTTTGGGGTCCCTGAGAAGAGAGGAATTCACCCAAATCTCTTACGTGTTTCAGGTAAAGTCTATTGGTAAGTTCTTGGCTTAGCTTCCTAGCCTCAAGAGGCTTTTAAAAGCCCAATCTGAGGTTTCTTAAGAAAAGTTCCAGCAAAGCAAACTAAAAATGGTGTATGTGGTCAATTACCATTCTTTCTGTGCTTATGAAAAGAATCAGGGCAAATCTAATAAGATTGGACACGTGTAAACAAGAATAATATTACTTTTATTATCTGGTCCAAAGGTAAGATGACCGTACAAATGTTGTATTTCAATAGAAAACTATAGCACACCCTATGGCTTATCAGATCCTCATCCTGTTCATTGTCTTTAAGCTGTTTCTCACCTCTTTATAAACTGCCTAGTTTTGTTACCTACCTATAAATTGGACTGGATCCTGCTCTCTTGTACATTTTGTCATTCATTATCAAATTCTCAATTCTACTTTCCTTCAACGTCTGGCTACAACTCTCCAAACTAATGTTTCCAATTTTTCTCCCATCCTCCTGACTTGGTGTCAATGAGAACTAAAACCTGACTGCCCAGGTCTTTACTGGGACTCTAGATTGTCTTGTACTGGCTTTTCCCCAAGGATCTAAAGGAGCACAATGAGCTGAAGGTGGGTGGCTTGATGGATATGTCAAAGGACTCATCACCATAGTGGCTCATGTGGACAGTCTTGGTGACTGGAGCTGCTGCTCTGTGGTCCACTCAGAAAGTTCCCTGGAAGTCCCACATCTTCCATGCCCTGCTCCAGGAAATACTACTCATGACTATGGACAAGCTTACTCAAACTTCTCAGATGTCTATGCCACCACCAAAAACATTTAAGCTGCTAACCAGGAAATCTATCACATTGCCACTGCCATTCTCACTCAACTATCTAAAGACTCTTTGAGTCCAGTGTATAAAAATCTTCTCAACTGGCTGCCCTTTTGTCTCAGGAACTGGGTTTATAATCTGTTCCAAGCATTAATCTTATTCTCTTTCTTCCCGCAGAAACTCCCCTCGTTAATGCCTGATTTCTTGCACCCTTCAACAAGTGTTCTATACTGTTGAGTCTCAACAGATGATTCAGTTGTACTTCACCCACAGAAATGTGCTGAAACAAACTACGTAGACGAGCTTTCCTAAATTGTTCAATGGGAACAAGGATTTCCCTTGAACAAAAAGGGGAACTGACTGATACGACCTTGACATTCCTCTTAGGTTGACTAAACTTTAGACAGCTTTCTTCTCAACAATAGGCCCCGACCACCTTTTTCTTAGAGTTTTTACTTTAGAAAGTTTGTAACTGCAAATTCTTTCTCTGCCTCTCTGAAATGTATATAAATTTTCTCTCAGCCTGTTGCAAGATTTATAATCCAGAACTGTCGTTCTCAAGGACCTGGGAGCCATCCCTTTGAAATGTAATCAAGAAAGACAAGGCCCCTATCTCCCAGTCTCTGTGGGAGAGTGCACAATCTTGACAAGCTAACCTTGATAAGCACCAATCAGTAAACACAGATGGCCAAATCACATTGCCCAATCTCCCCGAATACATCCGCCAGTGCTTTTTCACTAGCTCTCCCCAGCAGTTAAAAACTCTCCTGTCTTTTATTTCAACAGAACTGAGTTCAATCAATCTTCCCCAATGCAATAGTCTTAATTCCTAATGGAATAAGTCTTGAGTAAAATCTTCCTTGCCTCTTTATCTCTGTCTGGTGCAATTTTTCATTGACATCCTCCAGTCTACTGTTGAGCGCATCCTCTGAGGTTTTTTCTTTTTTTTAAATTTTGGTTATTGTATTTTTCAGTTCTAAAATTCCCATGTGATTCTTATATCTTCTATTTCTTTGCTGAGATTTTCTATTTTTCTTCTTTTCCAGGGTGCTCATAATTGCTTGTTGAAGCATTTTTTATGATAGCTGCTTGAAATCATTGTCAGATAATTGCAATATCTCTTGGTGTGGCATCTATTGGTTCTCTTTTTTAAAATTCAGTTTGAGATCTTCCTGGTACTTGGTAGGATGAGTGATTTGTTACTAAAATTTGGAAATTTTGATAGCTATAAATGAGTACATTAAAAGAGATGAAAGATCTCAAACCAACAACCTAACTTTACACTTTAAGGAACCAGAAAAGGGAGAGCAAACTAAACCCAAAGCTATTAGAAAGAAGGAAATAATAAAGATTAGGGTGGAGATAATTTTAAAAAGTGAAAGAGAGAGTAGAAAAACAATAGATAAAATCAATAAAATTAAGAGTTAGTTCTTCAAAAATATCATCAAAATTGACAAACTTTTAGCTAGATTGACAAGAAAAAGAGAGTAGCAAACTGAATTCAGCAGCTTATTAAAAGGATTATATACCATGACCAAGTGGGATCTACTCCTGGAATACAATGATGGCTCAACATATGAAACTCAATCAATATAATACATCACATTAACAGAATGAAGGAAAAAACCCACATGATCATCTCAATTGGTGTAGAAAAAGCATTTGACAAAATACAACACCTTCCCATGATAAAAACACTCAACAAACTAAGAAGAGAAGTACCTCAACATAATAAAGGCCATATATGAAAAACCCACAGCTAACATCATACTCAATGGTAAAAAAATTAGTTTTTCCCCTAAGATCAGGAATAAGACAAGGATGCCCACTTTTGCCACTTCTGTTTAATGTAGTACTGGAAGTCCTAGCCTGAGGAATTAGGCAAGAAAAAGAAATAAAAGGCATCCAAATTGGAAAGGAAGAAGTAAAATTATCTCTGTTCACAGGTGACATGATCTTATATGTAGAAAACTCTAAAGATCCCACACACAAAAAAACCTGTAAGAACTAGTGAATGAATTCAGCAAAGTTGTAGGATACAACATCAATGCCCCCAAATTAGTTGCACTTCTATACACTGTCCATAACCAACCTATAAATGAAAATTGGAGTGAGTTTATTGTGAGCCAAAATGCAAGGACTAGCTTAGACCAGGGCCTTCCTTCCCCAAGGAAGGAAGGGCACCACAGAAGTAGGGTGCACAGAGTGGTTATATACCCTCAAAGAGCATGTTTCACATGATTAAAATATCCCTTTTACAATAGTCACAAGACTGCTCTGTTGGCACAATGATTGATAGACACAGCAGGTAGTAGGTCTGCTGTCTCAGTGGACACAGCAGGGTGGCAGGTCTGTTGTCTTGAGCTGGGTGGTCACAGGTGAGCACAGCAATCAGTTCCTAGCCTAGGGAGAGATGCTCATCTTTAAGGAAATACCAGTGTGGGGGGAAGTTGCACCTTTATCTTAAGGCCATTTGTTCTTGTCTTTGGGACATAGCAAACGTTTCAACCAGATATACAATGCACCCTCCACAGCCATGTTAGGCCGTTTTGGAAAAATAAAGTCAGGCTGGATTAGGTTTACACCAATGGCTTCCTCATATACTTCACTATCCTATTGATTGCCATTTATTTGTCAACACTAACAACGAGCAACCTGAAAAGGAAATTAATAACACAATTGCACTTAGCCTCAAAAAGAATAAAATACTTAGGAATTAACTTAACCAAGGGGGCAAAAGACTGGCACACTGAAAACTACAAATGTTGCTGAAAGAAATTAAAGAAGATATAGATGGAGAGATATCCCATGTTCATGGACTGGAAGGGCTAATATAGTTAACATGTCAGTACTACCCAAAGTAATTAATAGATTCAATGCAATCCCTGTCAAAATCTCAATGACAATTTTTTTTGGCAGAAATAGAAAAATTAACTGTAAAATTCATGTGGAATCTCAAGGGAACTTGAATAGCCAAAACAGTCTTGAAAAGGAAGAACAAAGTTGGAAGTCTCACACTACCTGATTTCAAAACTTACTGCAAAACTACAATAATCAAAACAGTATGGTAATTGCATAAAGAAAGACATGTAGGTCAATTGAATAGAATAGAGAACCTAGAACGACATTCTCACAAACGACTTTCAACAAGAGCACCAAGACCATCTGTTATGGACTGAATTGTATCCCCTCCAAATTCATATATTTAAGTCCCAACCTCTACTACCTCAGAATGTCACCATATTTGGAAAAAAGGTCTTTAAAGAGGTTATTAAGTTAAAATGAGGCCTTTAGAGTGGGACCTTAGTCCAGTATGACTGGTGTCCCTTTAAGAAGAGGAAGATCCATGGGGAGAGTGCTGTGCACACCACGTAACCCAGCAATTCCACTTCTGGGTATATATCCAAAAGAATTGAAAGCAGGGACTCAAACAGATATTTGTACACCCACGTTCAGCATATTCACAATAGCCAAAAGGCAGAAACAACCCAAATGTCCATCGATGGATGAATGGATAAACAAAATGTGGTACCTACATCCATGGAATATTATTCTCCTTTCAAAAAAGAAGGCAATTCTGACACATGCTACAACACGCGTGGACCTTGAAAGCATTATGCTAGTGAAATAAGCCACAAAAGGACAAATACTGTATGATCCCACTTACACGAGCTCCTGGGAGAGTCAGATTTTTAGGAGCAGAAAGTAGAATAGTGGTCGCCAGGGGCTGGGACTTTTCCATGTTTTACCGATTAGTGTTTAATGGGCACAGAGTTTCAGTTGAGGAGGATGAAAAAGTTCTGGAGACGGATGGTGGTGACGGTGAATAGCAGTGTGAATGCACTTAATGCCACTGAATTGTAGCCCTAAAAATGGATAAATGGTAAATTCTATGTATATTTTACCACCATTTAAAAAATCTGGAAATTTGGGGCATTATGTTACAAGACTTTGGAACTTATTTAAACCTTCCATTTGAGCTGGTTTGGGCAGGGGGAGTGGAGCACCACCCAGTTTCTACCAAGTGAGTGTAGAAGTCTAGGTTCCCCGCTGGGCCTCTGTTGACACCAGAAGGGGTGAGACTCCTCATTAGTACTGGTCAGAGGTGGGAGTTCCAGCTCCCTGCTAGGCCTCCACCTATACCCTTGGCTGAGAGGGGTAGGAAGGCCTCATTATTGCTCCCCATGTGGCCTCCACTGACAACATGGGGGATGGGTGGTGGCCTCCTTACCCCTGGGCAATGGTAAAAGTCCTGACTCTCCAGGAGGCCTCCTTTGTCAGGATGGTGGGGAGGGGAAGGGGCACACGGTTCCTGTCAGATGGGGTGAAAGTCCACATGGTCTCCACTAATGCCTAACAGAGTATGTGTGGGGGTCTCCTTACAGCCCAGTGGGGATGAAAGTCCCTGCTCCCTCCTTGGCTTCCACTGACACCACCCCAGTAGGGGAGTGAAGGAGAGCAGGCTTGGGCCTGGGGCTTTTTTCTCCTTGCCTGCTGGTGTTTCCTGGTTGCCGCCTTCTTCAGCTCCAATTTTGGGATATATGAGGCAAAAAGAAAACCCAGGGGACTCACCACTGTGTCATTCCTCTAGTCCTGGATCCTTAGTGGATCTTCCTTCTCTCCACCTTTCAGAGTCTTCTCATGTTTGTCTTATATACAATGTCCCAAGTTTTAATTGTACTTAGAGAAGGGAATAGGAAAAAGTATACTGACTCCATCATTCAGAAGTCTAAGTCTCTTTAGGTGTTTGATTTTTTTAGGAGACACTTGAGCCTGCTCCAAGTGCTAGCAGGAAGGAGAGGTTGATGGTGTAAGACAGTGAGGGATCTGCTGCTGGAAGCAATGCCAAGGGAAACGGGCAGGCTAGGATCTGAAGGCCAAGGGGAGGGAGGTAAGACTCGGGCAGGAGGAGGATAAATCCTGAAAATGGGGATAAAAAGGGGCAGAGGCTGCAGATAAATGTGAATGAAACAGAATGCCAAAGCCTGCACTAGTGGCTTCTGTCTTCATGAAGAAGGAGGTGAGTGTAAACGATTGTGGAAGAGGCAGAGAAGGGGCTGGAGAAGAACGACGGAGGCTTGAAACAGCTGTGAGTGGTTTCGGAGAAACCTCCACTTGCACACGTGCAGGAGTGTGGCCAACAAGAGTGATTGCAATCGCTAGTGCTAACATTTGCTGAAAGTGTGCTGTGTGCCTGGCTCTGACCCCCTCAAGAAGCACGTGCTTTTGGGATTCCAACTTAGTGGTGAGGAAACCCAGCCTTATAGAGATGAAGTAACAAATATTTCATGGCCTGAAACGGCAGAGCCAGGACTGGACCACATAGTTTCTAATTCTACATTCAGCTCTCTGGGGTGCTGAGGGCCCAGCTGAAACTAGAGATCATGAATTTGCAGTGTCCTCACACCTGGGTGAACTTCTCTAGGAGGCTGCGCATAAAATCAGAAGTGGAATTGCTGGACAGAGGCAGGATTGGGTTCCTCCAGGCAGATACGTCAGAAGGACAATGTGCAGAGTGTATTGGTGAGAGATGGACTGAGGTATTGACCATGTGACCTGACTGGATAAAGAATTAAGTCAAGACAGCAAAAGGCTGATAATATTCAGAGAAAACGGTGGGTCCAAGCTGCCAGAGAACTTGATGGGTTGGGAAATAGGTGGGAGTGGTGGTAATGAGGGCAGGGGAGGACAGGAGCTGTAGGAAGTTGCGGTTAAAGAGGGAGATGTTAAATTAAAGTTTTCTTGGTAAGAGAGATCCTGGAGGTGACAGGGTATAGGATGTGGGTGGCTGAAGGGTGGGGAAGACAAAGGATTTGAGGTCAAGAAATTCGAGGGTGGAAAGATAAAGTCAATTGCCCAAGATTACACAGCTAGTCACTGAGAGAGATGAGATGTGTTAGAGGAAGAAAAAAAAAAATTCAATACATTTGTTAAAGCTCCGGAAGGCAGACTTTATTCAAAGGTAGGCTATGGAGATAGGGGTGACAGAATTTTGCAGTGAGGGCAAAAAATAAGGCTCAACTCTGAATACAGCGTGGGCAAGTGGGAATTTGTAGCCAAGGAGCAGGGAAGGGTCAGTGGATGGAAAGTTGCTAAGAGGAAACCTTAGAGGTAAGGAGGTAAGGAGGGTTCCGGCTAAACCAACCTGACAGTGTTCTTGCCGAGGCAGACCAGGGTGATCAGACACTGTCTGGGGGATGGTGGAGGGCGAGGAACCCCATCAGGTAACAAGGGTGATCAGAGATCAAGGCTGGTGGATCTTACTAAACTAACTTAGCAGGTTCTTGCTAAAACTGGATTTTATAAAGAAGTGCATAGATGGGCCTAGGAGAAGGTTCAGAGCCCCACTAAAGTTTGGTCAAGTAAAGAATCTTTGTGAGATTTAAACCAGACTCAGAATCCAGAAAGGAGCTGTGAAACAAGAGGGTGAATAACCATGGAAATGAGGGAGGGAGGGCGGCCTGGGCAGATACCTTGATTCTTAAGAGAGGAGTATTCACAAGTATGGCTTAGAAGTGATGTTGGGGTGAAGGAAGGATACTGCTGCATTATTCACTCCCAGACTTTTTCAGCTATCACTTTGCTCTGTGCCTGGTGCTGGAGACATTGAAATAAAAGATACAAGTGCTGCCCACAGGAAACTCACAGACCAGTGCGGGGAGAAGGGGGCAGGCCTGTGAGCCCATCTACAGAACAAAATGGTAACCATTGTTCAGAACCAGCAGCAAGTGACTGGCCTGGGCTGAGGGAGGGGCTGGGGTGGTGAGATCAGGGTCAGGAGCGGCTGCAACAAGGAGGTGATGCTTAGACTGCCTCAGGGGACATTCACTTGGTGGGCAGTATGGATCAGCAGCAAGAGTGGGAGCAAATAGACACAGCAGAGAAAGAGCCTGGTGTGTTCAGAGGCCTCCAAGTGGCCTGGAGTGTGGAGCACAGGGACTCCATTTGCATTTTAGAAAGTGCAAATGACCAAAAAGAGCACCATGACTTCAACTATATAAAATGCTATGCTAGCCTGGCACGGGTGAAAATCCACAGGTTCATAGAGGAGGAGTATGTTCTCTTTTCTTTTCAGGAAGTTTTCTTTATTATGACCAGCACACTGTTTTGTTTTCAACAAAATGTGTTTAAAATAAAAAGGAACAAGCATGGGGTACCAGAATCACATTTTCCTGGCTGGAAAGAAGTCACAAGAAAGGAATATAGAACATTTACTCCACATTCTCTGTCTTTTCTCTCAGCCCCCCGGTGAGGCTGCTCAGTGGGGCTCCCTGATCCACAGAAGACCTGGGGGCTCCAGGAAGGATGAGGGGACCAAGAAGGGACCTACATTCTAACCAGGGCAGGCAGCAGATGTGGCAGGAAGGGGAAGGGCTCTAAGCACCCCTGCTCCTGCACAGAAATCCACTTGCCTGAGAAGTTGTGGACTAAGGAAAACTAAGGACTTTTCCAGACGAAAACTGGCTGAAGAGACCTGAGAACTTGATGCAAAGCATGATCCCAGATTGGACCTGGATTGTGGGGAGACGTAGTTCACAAGGGACTGTTTGGGGCGATTGGCAACGTGTGAATATGGACTATGGATTGGAAAACAGCATTGGATGAACGTCAGATTTCCTGATTTTGCTTGCTGTTCTGTGGCTACATAAGAGAACATTCTTGTTCTTAAAAAATACACACTGACGTATTTAGGAAGTATTCAGGAACATGATGTCTGCAACTCACTTTTGAATAGTCCAGGAAAATACATACGTATATTAAATATGACAGGGGATGGAGAATGATAACACAAAAGGGGGAAAATATTAACAGTTGGTGAATCTGGATAAAGTGTTCCTTGAACATGAGTTCTTTGAACTATTCTTGAAACTTTCATGTAAATTGGAAATTATATCAATTTAAAGCTTAAAAAGAAACAAAGGCAAGCCCAGGGTTGGATTCCGTGGATCGCAAACTCAGGGTGAGAATAAACCAAACTTTGTGAGGTAGCAACAGAACCAATACTGGATTTGTTTATTTTTTAAAAGTCATCATCTATGGAAGGTTGACTTAATGTATCCTCCAAATATTAATAGTTACTGACAATCACGTGTTTTTGTTTATGCTATCATTTTAACAGAGTTTACGTTACATATTGATTATTGACCAAAGGCTTCCAGAATGAGGATCACCTGGGAGCAATTTTCCCTGAGCGTCCTCGTTTGGTTATGCAAACTTACAGCAGCAAGGAGAATCTCATTGCTTTTGGAGAGGGTGCAACATACATGTGCGCTGTGTGGCTTGATGAAAGCTGGCCCTCCTGGGACTCCTTGGTATGTGGAGCTTTAGGGAGGGGAAACCATTTCACATAAGCAGCCAAAAGCCTTGGGAGGGCAGGGACTACAGACATTAAAAGCTGAGAAAACCTGGCAGGGTGACAGGAAAGGACAAGAACTCCAAGGGCGAAGGCAAACTTATCCGGGGGAGGAGGTCTGGGTTTAATGCAAGAGCCTAAGGCTATGCTGTGTATGGAAAGGGGGTAGAGACTCTGCAACAGCATGGAGCTGGACCAGCAGCCCTCTGGACCAACCATGGCACCGAGTCATGCCTGCGGAACGGTGCCTGAGGATGTGTGAGGTTGGGAGCTGTTGTCTTGAAGTCCAGCCTATGACACCTCTGCAGCGGTCTGGGTGGAGCCACAGGAGCAAGGGCATCACCTCATGAGCAGGCAAATGTCCCTTGGGCTGAGTCAGTCCAGGCAACAGCAACCTGTTCGGTGTCTCTAGAACACAGTGGTAGTGGCCAACATAGCCCCTTCAGTTCTCTCCCAGCCTGTGTTTAGATGAAGGACTAAGGCTTTTCAAGCTCTCATGGTTCTTCACAATTTGAGGGGGAGGCCTCCGACAGGAAACACTGCATATTAATTGGTGAAATTTAAAAAAAGATGTATTGATATCAGGTGGTAGGTGATCTCCGATGTGGTCACTATCAGTTCCGTCTTTCCCTTTCCCAGCAACGGGTGGAGTGTATTTCCCCTCCGTTGGCATTTAGGCTAGCCCTGCCTGTGACTGCGGTGGAACCAAACGTGGTGGAACTTCTGAGCCTGGGTCTTAAGGTCTGGCAGCTTCTGCTTTCTTCCTCTTGGAACATGCACTCTGTGTTGGTTCCTGACTCTTGAAATCCACTGCCCTGCCATGAGAAGCTCAGTCCAGCCACACAGGGAGGTGGTGTGGAGGAGAACTGACTCCTGGCAGAAGGCCAGCGCCCACTTGCTAGCTATGTGACGGAGGTCAGTTTGGACCTTCCAGCCACCCCAGCACCCTGGCCAATGCCACAGGAAGCAGAAGAACCCCTCGGTCAACCATTGTGACTCACAGGCTCCTGTCCACCATGCCCAGGCTGGGCTGCTCCTGGAACACCGTGCAGCCTGGAAGAGTGGGGGTCCCCACAGGCCCCCGGCCTCCGGGCTGGGTGGGCTTCTCAGAACCACCCAGCAGCACTTGTGAGTTTCACTATTCTGTGCTGCATGTATTTCAAACCTTCCCACTCTAGAATTCTCTGACTGTCCCCTCACCAGCAGCAGGTGACTGCATCACTTATTTCACCAAGAACATAGAGGTCATCAGGATGAAACACTCCAAACTTCTTGCTGGAAATCCTCCGACTTCACCTGCACTTTCTCCCTCCTAGTCTCATTCTCATCAGACACGTGGCAAAGGCGAATCGCGGCCCACCCCTGATCCCCTCCACAAAGACATCGCTCCGTCAGCTTTGCCCCCCTCTTCCATGTCTCCCCTCTGTAGCTCAAGCTGTTGGATGAAATCCTTCCCTCAGTCTCTCCGGCAGCTGCCGCATCTCTGCCCTCCTCTTCACAGCTAAACTTAAAGCTGTCTATTCCTCAACCCACTGGCGTCAGACGTCCGTCTTCCCCATTCCTCTAAAGCTCATCACCCCACAGCCACTTGTTAAACCCACTGGAGGTTCTCAAGGCCTCCCGCATTCTCGCTGCTCAGCCGCACCAGACACCATGACTGCCACTTGTTTCCTGAAAGGCTCTATTTTCTGCCTTTCCAGAACACAACCCTCTCTTAGTTTTCCTCCTACCTCTCTGACGGTTCCTTTCACAGTCTTTCCTTCACCTGTTTCTAAAAGGTTGTTTTTTGCCTTGGCTTCTGGCCCTTTCCTCTTGTCTCTTGTCACACCTTCTTGGCACCAGGCCGGGTTGGAGTAATAGGGAGAGGTGGGGACTGGAGCCTCCAGGCAGCACGTGTCCCATGGAAAGGTGGCAGCAGCTACTCAGCACTGGCAGATGGTTGCCAAGAGCAGGATCTGCTCATGTTTTCATAAAGGGCCAGAGCAGATATTGTAGGCTTCGTGGGCCACGCGCGATCTCTGTCACACAGACTTCTTTGTTTTAACAACCCTCCAAAAACGTGAAAAAGCATTCTTAGCTCTAGGGTCATGCACACACAAGCCAAGGGCCAGATCTGGCATGCACACTGTAGTTTGCTGATCCCGGGTCAAGAGTAAATGCAAACCCAGAGTGGCCAGTTCTTCTGGTTTTCCAGAGAATCAGAAATCTGAGTTTTGTTTGAAATCTTTTGGTTACTAAATTCCAGTATTCAGAAGATCTGGGAGCGCCAGTCTCCAGGTACCCACTGAGCATCTCGCAGCCACTCAAAATGTGGTATACCCAGAACCCAATTCATCATAAACCCCCCGTCCCCGCCACAAACTGGGTTCACAATCTCAGCAAGTGGCAATGCCTTCAACTAAATTGCCAGAAACAGACACCTGGGAGTCAGTGCCCCCATACCCATCTTATCAACACAGTCTTGCCAATTCTTCCTCCTAAATACCCGTGCACTTGGCTCTGCCCTTAATGCCACTTCTCTATGTTGGGTCACCATCATTTCATCCCTTGAGGACCACAACCTCCTGATAGAGTGCTCATCTCCTGTCTTATATTATCTTAGTCCTTTCTGCAGCTAGAAAGATCTTGCTAACATGCGAGTCTGGTCTTGTCACTCCCAAGTTTAAGACTCATTTTCTAATTGGGTAAGATCCTAACCTTCAGTGGGGCTTACCAGGCTGGTGGTCTGGCCTCTGCAGGACCTTCCAGTCTCTTCCGTCTCCTCGCTCACCCCACCCCACCCCTATGCTCCCGTCTATGTGAGCTACTTTCAGTTCCTAAAACGAGCCAAGCTTCCTCTCACTTCCAGGTCTTCACATCAGCTGGACTGGCACATCCTTTACTCCACCCCACTTGCTGCCATGTTCTCCTTTATAACTCATTCTAAGGGCACCCTTTTAGAAAGTCTTCCCGGATATCCCCAACTCCTGCCAGCAGGTGCCCCATCCTTCTTTCTTTCTTTTTTTTTTAATATTACAGATTTATTGATATACAATTCATGTGCCATATAATTCATTCACACAAAGTATAAAATTCAGTGGTTTTCAGTATATTCACAGAGTTGGGCAGCCATCACCACAGTTAATTTTAGAACATTCTCATCACCCCAAAGAGAAGCCCTGTACCTATTAGCAGTCACTCCCCACTTCCCACCAGCCTTAGGCAACCCCTTATCTACTTTCTGTCCCTGTAGATTGGCCTATTTTGGACATGTTGCGTAAATGGAATCATGCAATATGTGGTTTTTATGACTGGCTTCTTTCACTTAGCACAATATTTTCGAGGTTTCTCCATGTATCAGTACTTCATTTTTTTTGTTGCCAAATAATATGCCATTGTATGGATATACCACACTTTGTTTATCCATTCATCAGTTGTTGGACATTTGAGTTGTTTCTGCTTTTTGGCTATTCTGAATAACGCTGCTATAAATATTCATGTACATCTTTCTATGTGGACACATGTTTCCATTTCTCTTGTGTATAAACCAAGGAGTGAACTTGCTAGGTCCTGTGGTAATTCTATGTTTAATGTTTTGAGGAACTGCCAGACTATTTTCCAAAGTGGCTGCACCGTTTTACATTCCTAACAGCTGCATATGAGGGCTCCAATTTTTCCATATCCTTGCCAACACTTGTTATGGTCTGTCTTTTTGGTTATGGCCATCCTAGGGGGTGTGAAATCCTATCTCATTGTGGTTTTGATTTGTATTTTCCTGCTAGCTGATGTTAAGCATTTTTCATTTATATTTCTTCTTTGGAAAAATATCTACCTGGATCCTTTGTTCATTTTTAAATTGGGTTATTTACTTTTTATTATGAATTGTAAGAGTTCTTTACGTAATATTGATACAGGTCTCTTATCAGATGTATTATTTGCAATCATTTTCTCCCTTTCTCTGGGTTTTCTTTTTACTTTCTTAATGGTGTCCTTTGAAGCACAAAAGTTTTAAATTTTGATGAAGTCTAATTTACCTGTTTTGTCTTTTGTGACTTGTACTTTTGGTGTCACATCTTAGAAGGCTTTGCTATCCCAAGGTTAGGATATATTTGACATGCTCAAGGATGAGCAAGGACACTGGTGTGGCTGACACGGTGTGTGAGAGGGAGAGTGGTAAGTCACCAGCTCAGAGAGGGAGCAGTTAGGACCTTGTTTTCCACCTGCGTGAGACAGGATGCCATTGAACAGGAGTTTCCATTTTTCGTGGATCCTCTGGCTGCTCTTGTGCAGAGGACAGATGGCAGGGAGGGAAGAAGTAGCACCAGGAGGACCAGTGAAGAGATTTGGCTGTGATTCTGGAGAGAGGTGGCGGCTTTCAGATCACGGCCAAGTGGTGAAGGTGGTGAGAAGTGGCTGATTTTCATTTGAAGATTTGCAAGTAGTGTACCAGGAAATAATTTGGTCAGAAATTTTATGGATGCCATGGCAAAACCAATTGTCTTTTAGCTCCTTAACTACCCCCCCCCCCCATTTTCACATAGGTTGCACTTGGTGGGAACTAAGTGCAGGCCAAAGAGTCAAAAGAAAAGGAGCTACAGGAAGGCCATTTGGCCCAATATCTAATCCATCTGATAACTGCTTGGCATCCTTTTATATCCAGTTGTCTTTTTCAGATTGTGGGGCATTTGCCTGATAGTTAATAATATCAGTTAGGGAGAAAGGCAGGTTTCAACGTTGGGTGGGTAAGGGGATGTGTTGTGAGCTGCATGTTTAGCAGCTTTGTCAGCTCTGTCATTTCCTAAAGATATGACATCAGTCTCCTTAGTATGGGCCGAACACTGAACAGTGGCAATTTTAGAAGGGAGGTGAATAGCTTGTAATAAGGCTGCTATTAAGCATCCATTAGCAATAGGAGTTCCTGCAGAAGTTAAGAATCCACGGGACTTCCAAATTGTGCCAACAGCGTGGCAGACTCCAAAAGCATATCTGGAGTCTGTGTAAAGACTGGCAGTTTTTCCTTTTGCTAATGTGCAAACTCTAGTAAGAGAAATTAGTTCAGTAGCTTGGGCTGATTTTACAGTGGACAAAGAACAAGCTTCAAGTGTTTCATGTGGGGAAACTATGGCATAGCCAGCTACTACGTTTCCCCGGCAATTTCACTTACAGGAGCCATCACAAAACAGAAGCTAAGTCTGGATTGTCTAAAGGGATGTCCGAGAGATCCTCTCGTGGCTTTGAGATCATTTCTATAGTTGCTAGGCAATCATGTGGAACGGAGTGGGGCTCTCCATCATCAGGGAGGGGCAGTAAAGTAGCTGGATTTAAAGTGTTACAACAACGTAAGATGATGGAAGGGTTGGTTAAAAGAGCCTGCTCATAGGTGGTCTGTTGCCGTGTAGAGAGGTGTTGGGTCTTATGAACTTGCAAAATAGCAGACACAGCATGGGGAACATAGAGATGAATGGGAGAGCCTAATGTTAGATAGGGTACTGGCTTTGTCAATCAAGGTGGCAGCTGCTGGGATTGCATGTAAGCTTGGGGGCATACCTGACGCCACAGGGTCTAGTTGGCATGAGAAATATGCCATAGGGCATATTTGAGAGGAAAAAGATTGTCCATGAGTGCCTGCAGCAATTCCATTATTTTCATGACAGTACAGATGAAAAGGTTTGTCAAGATTAGGTAAGCCGAGAGCCCGGAGGCGTGGACAAAGCTAATTTTAAGGCTTCAAAGGAGGTTAATGACTCTAAAGGCTAGGAAATAGGCTCTGGAGTGATATCCCAGAGAAGAGCATATGGGGGTTAGCAAGGGCTGCAGAATTAGGAATCCATTGGCAGTAGTAACCAGCTGCCCCTAGAAATTTGCCTTAACTGTTTTTTCCTTTTGGGGAGAGGGATGGACAAAATTGACTCAAGGTGTTTGGGGGTGAGCTTTTGAATGCCTTGAGATATCTCATGCCCTAAGTAGGTAACAGTCGTTTGCACCTACTGAAGTTTAGATCTGGAGGCTTTATGGCCTCGTTCAGCGAGTGCCTTCAGGAGAATGAAAGAGTCTGCAAGGGCTCCATGCTCAGTTTGATTACAGAGCAGAAGGTCATCCACATGTTGAACAAGAGTGGAGCCTTGAGTAAAGACTACAGAACCCAAGTCAGCTTTAAGGACTTTGAAAAATATTGAGGGGGACTCACAATATCCCTGAGGTATGGCGAGTCCATGCGAATTGTCTCCCTTTAAATGTAAATGCAAAAAGAAATTGTGAGTCGGTGCAATGGGAGTGAGAAGAAAGCAGAGCAGAGGTCAACTACCGTAAACCACGCTGCATCAGCAGGAATTGAGGTCAGGATGACAGCTGGATTAGTGACCTCAGTATGCCGAGGAATTACGAAATTCTGAGGTCTTATACAAATCTATAGATTTGGTTCCCATCTGAGTCAAATTTGCCTTCTTTTTTTACTGGCAAGTTTGGAGTTTTACAGAGTGAGGAAGTAAAAACTAGTACACCCCGTTGCAAAAGGGAGTCTACTATGGGTTCAACTCTTCACTTTGCATCTCTGGAGAGCGGGTATTGGGCTACTGATGGAAATGGTTTATTATTTTTCCAAGTAATGTGCATGGGTTCTGCACTAAGCAACAATCTTACCTCATTTGCATGTGTAGTGCAGAGACTAATTGGGGCATCTTTTAAAGCCTCATCCTCTTCAGAAGAATTTAAATCAGGATGAGTTTCTAGCAAGGAAAATAGGAGACTTGGGGTTTGGTCAGAGGGCAAGGAGATAAAAACACCTTTTTCTTACAATTTATAGTTGCATTAAATTTACATAACAAACCTCTGCCAAAGAGGTTTGCTGGTGAACAATCAGAGACCAGAAAGGCATGATGAGTGTTCAGGGGGCCTAAAGATACTGGAGTGGGCTGAGATATGGGCAGTGAAATAGGCTGCCCAGAGACTCCAACAGCTTGAATAGAATCAGAGGTGACAGGTAGAGTTAAATCCTTCTAATGGATAGTAGAGAAAGTCACACCAGTATCAACTAAAAAGTCCAGTTCCCAATCCTCTATTCTAAGTTTAATGGTAGGCTCAGGGGTGCGACTGAGGAGCGGCTGACCCCATCACTTAAGGGAGAAATGCCCCTCAGGAGGAGAAAAACGAGCCTTCTCGGGGTTCTAGGGCCAAGTGGGGACATTTTTTAAACTTTCTCTTCTCTTAAGAGCAGGACATTCTCTTTTCCAATGCCCTGGTTTCTTGCAACACTTGCAATTGTCTGAGGCCATTAGGGAGGCCTCTGAGCGGGCTTTAGTTTACTTTCAGAGTTGCCTTTTTGTTTCTCAAAAGATTCAACTTGTAAAGCACGAAGAGTTGTCTTTAATTCTCTTTTTCTTTTGCTTTCTGTCAGAGTCCAGTTTTAACAGAGTCTAGGTTCCTGAGGGACGAACGGTGTCGGCGAAGAGATTGAGACTGCATAGCAAGTTGGTGGAAGTAAGTCTGAAGTCTTTATTGTTAAGCGTGCGTTTATATATATTTTGAGGATTATATAAGTGTCTGGGATATATCTATTTTTCCCCTGAAGTAGTTCGATTTTTCCCCATGATATCATTTTACTTCTTTAATTTGTTTGGGTCATCAGCAGTTTTTAAAGGTTACTTTCCTTATTTAGTCCTGGGAAAGAGCTGTTCTTTTTATTTTTTGGGTAAATGTAGTTAATATTTATAGATCTATACGGTATTTTTTGTAGGGGGCGAGGCTTGGGTTATGTTGGAGGACGGAACAAGTCTTGGGGCAAAGGCGAGTCAAGGTATGTTGAGACCAGGTACATACAGGTCCCCACATTCTCTTACATAACTCCCACACTGAGACATCTGACCCTTTAACCCTCTTTCCTCGGCAGGGCCCTGGGGATGTTGAAGGAATGTTAGTCAGAAGAGGGTCTTTTTTGTCTATTACGGTGGGATTCACCTTTCCCAGTAGATTTCTCTGGGTAAGCACAAGCGTCATGAAGAGAGACTATATAGCAACTAGTAACAGCAGATTGAGCAAGGAGGACCCCCGGCCATTCCTGCAAGGGTTGCTTTGCAACTCCCTGCTTCGCGTGCCCCAACTGTATCACTGGGCTGCAGCAGTTGTAGGATGGCGTCCGGCAGCTTTCCTGCTGACTATTTTCAAAGAATTGTGTAGCAGCCTCTGTTATTACGCTTAGTGGTTCCCTGACCAGCCAACCACACTATTTTGAATTTTTTTTTTATATCAGGAAGGAAGTTTTCAACGAAAGCAGAAATTAGGAGATTCCTACGTTCTGGGGCTCCCGGGTTTAATGCAGTGTGCCTTTGAAAAGTTTCTATAAAACATTCAACAAAGGCTTTTGGATGTCCCCCTTCATTCTGAGTACATAATTCAATTTTTGACCAATTAACTTTGGGAGGAAACGCCTCTAAGATGGCTCCTATTAAGCCTTGAGTATGAGCCTATAGTTGCGCCACTTCCTGGTCATTTGCAGGAGGGCCTGGGAGAGGGTCTGGCCATCTATTTCCCCTACAAGGGGCGTTTTCTCCAGGGGGTCGTCTGGCCTGCCCGATAACTACAGCGTAATCCTGGGCTGGAAGAACGCCCCTTAGCAGCCAGTCAGGATCTCTGTGGGTGGGGTTATGAATAGCCACTAATCTTTCTAATTCCTTTCTAAATTTAGTAGGATCTTCTGACAATGGAGGCAGGAGAGTTTTATGATTCAATAAACCGGCTGCTGTCCAAGGGACATGAATTCTCTGCAGCAGGGATCCAGGAGACATCTGCAATGGACACTGCATAGGAACCTGTGCAGCTGGCAGAGCCTGATTACAGAGCCCTGGAAAGTAGGAGGAGTTGTAAGGGACAGCAAAGCAAATCTTTCTGCTTTTCCTGGCTGCCTCTACTAAATTCACTTCCTGGCTTTCAGCATTTACACAAGTGACCTGTATAACTCTCGCTGGGTCAGGCCTCAGTGCCCCCCGTAAGTCTTCTAGAGAGAGAGAAGTTGAAACAGGCAGCTGAATGCCCTTTGGAGAAGTTGGCGTTCTAGGATCTAAGGGAACTGGTGGAGGAGCTGGCTGAGGACATAAGTCCTGAGGGGGAGGGTTTGAACCAGGGACCCAGAGATCTAAGTATCTTCTGGGGAATCAGGGACAGGGAGCTGGGGCTATAGGGGAGCATAGGAGGGGGGAGAAGAGGAATTTTCATTGAATTTGCCTTTTAATCTTTGCTCTAAGTCTGACTTCTGTTCTTTCAATTTATTGAGAGATTCCTTGAGGCTAGCCATTATATTTTTTTGGGTTTTCTTTTGAATTTGATCTTCCCATAAATACCAATAAGGCAGCTACTTGTTATGAGATGTCTCTAAAATATATTTCAAATATAGAAGTTTTTCCAATTCAGAAGATCCGTCATCTGGCCGTTGACGAGTAGGATCTCCATGTGTATATGTATTCCAATAGTGATTCAACCCAATAAGCCTTTTTAAGGAAAGACCTGGAGGTAACTTTCCAGGCATAGAATAGACCTTTACCATGGATGCAAGAGGCGTCCCTGGAGAGGGCGCAGATGATGTAGCCCCATGATCCAAAAGTTCACTTCCAGAACTAGTCAGAGAAAGGAAAGATCTTTGTTGCACAGGCGGTAAGGATGGTGTAGTAAAAACAGTGTCTCCAATCTCCCACGAGAGCGGGGGACGCCTCCAGTCACAGACCCGCTAACCTGTGACATCGGGCAGGTGCTACTGGAATGGGATTTTTCCAGCACTATCAAGCAATGAAGGTTGAGACGACAAAGGCCCTTATGCACTGGGACCTTTATGGCAAACTCCCCTGAGAGCTTGGCACAGCCGGACAGAGAGACAGCTCGGAACCCCAGTCTATTTGACTGGCCACCAAGGTGCACCCTGGTAAATGCACCTTCCGTATGGTGGAGACCAAGGAGAATATTCTCACTGGTCAAGAAGCCAAATTCTCAGGACACAGAACAAGACGGAAGGAAAAACCTCATCCAGTTTTTTTCTTACATGCACAATGACAGCTTCAGCTAAGCCTAGGGTCTCTTGGAGCCAGAATAATACCTAGGAGGGAGGCGCCGCGGGGTTGGGGATCGTGTGTGCTTTACAGAGTGCCTCGTCATTACACGGACATTTTCTTGAAGTTGGTGGGGGACCTGTGTCATCTACCCCATTCTGTGACCAACTTATCCTTCCATGGGAGACTTCTTGAGGTGGCAAGCACCCTAAGGGCTCTTAACTGCTTGACCCGCGCCCACCAAAGTTGCGGGCTTTTTTCCTTCCAAGATGCCCTTAGCAACAGCTTTCGCTTCATGTGCACATAAACCCACAGCAAAGTTTTTCTAGTTAGATGCCCGTCTGGTGAGACTGCAAACTCACCAGCCTGTGGGGCTGTCCCAGACAACAGGCTTATACGGCCTGTGCCTGTGTCCTATCCTATGGTATTTGATTCTTATGACACACGACACAAAAGACAGAGACAAAAGAAAAAAAAAAAACAACACAGTAGCTATCTCTGGGAGGAAAAAAGGATCAATAAAGCCAAGAGTATGTTACCAAATTTACCAGAGTCACACAAAAAACTAGTTTCCCAAATATTTTCTCCTGCCAATCTAAATCTGGAAAGAGGAAAAATTCTCACCACTTGCTTCCACCAGACCCCGCAGATAGAGATTCCGGGAGGCTGACGCGGTAAGAAACTTTACCTTTTGCTGACTTTCGTCAGGCGACCCAGGAACTCCTCATCCGCAGTGGCCCCAGGGAGGAAGCAGTTCTTCCAGCCGGAGAAGGCAGCTTGCCAGCAGTGGGGATCCCGCCCACGATGCCAAAACTCTTGGGGAAGTGGGAGAAATCCCTCCCCCCAACCCCCCACTTTTCCTTGAGATTCTTGTGGCTGGTCAAATAATTAAAAAGTCAAGTTAGGGCTGGCCCAGTGGTGCAGCGGTTAAGTTTGCACGTTCCACTTCTTGGCGGCCCGGGGTTTGCTGGTTCAGATCCCGGGTGCGGACATAGCACCGCTTGGCAAAAGCCATGCTGTGGCAGGTGTCCCACATATAAAGTAGAGGAAGATGGGCACGGATGTTAGCTCAGGGCCAGTCTTCCTCAGAAAAAAGAGGAGGATTGGCAGTAGTTAGCTCAGGGCTAATCTTCCTCACAAAAAAAAAAAAAAAGAAAATCAGGTTAGCAGGAGAAAATCAAACAAAGTTTAGTAGCATGTATACGTGGGAGAAACTCGGGGAAACTGAGTAACTCAGTCAACTGGCCGAGGCTGCCTGTTTGAGTGTCTTCAGCTACAGACAAAGAGGACATTTCGGGTAGCGGTTTGGGGCTTCGAAGGGGAGGAAGGCAACCCACATGGAAATGGAAAAGCAAATGTTTGGTAAATAGAACTTTGATAAGAGTGGGCTTAGCAAGGATCCTCCCAGTCTACTGGAACCCAAAGTTATCTATGGTGATGGCCTGTCCTGGGGACAGGCCTTTATTTTAAATTACTTTTAAGCAGTTAGCGGGGGAAAGGTCAATGTTCTTGCTGAGTCTGAGCCTTTATTGTCTTCAGCTCGAAATAACCTGCACACGAGAGGGGTGGGTCTTGGGGCGGCCTGCCCTCAACCCCATCACACTCACACCCATAAATATACTCACACATAGACACTCATCTGTACTCATGCATACGTGCAAACAAAGACACTGATTCACACACATATACTCACAGAAAAGTACATATAACCATACACAAAAACACACTCCTACACAAAAATATAGACCTACTCACAAAAATGCACAGTCTGCACACTCATCTGTACCCTCACACACACACACACACACACACACACTGGGTGGTATGTGTTACGTGGCAAAGTGAACTCAAAGGGATCTGAGAGAGCTTTTAGAAGGAGAGAAGTTAATATGTATTGATCAGCTCTTGCTTTCCAGGGATTTATATTAATTATGTGTTTTAATTTTTAAAACAGTCTTACCAGATATTGTTCAGGAAAAAGACACCAACCGTCTCAGAGAAGAAAACTAAGGCACAGAGAGGTTACCTCTGCAGTGAGGATTTGCAGCCAGTCGGCCTGGTGCCCACGGCTGTGCCCTTTGTACCAGCCGATTGCGGGGCAAACGGCTGGAGGGTGGCCGTGGCGGGGTTGGGGGAGGACAAGATATTCCACTGGGATGAGGGAAGAAAATAGAACTTCTATTTGTATTTATTTTTGTATGATATGTTTATCTCCTTTTTTGTGTTGTTCTATACATAAGATACTAGTGCAGCAGAACACATATGTAACAATAAATAAATAAATATTCACATGTCATGTGTCGGAGGTACTCGCTCCGCACCGCTACTGACCTCGGCCTGCAATCCAGAGCGTAGATGCCCTTGCTTCCTATTGCATCCCGCTGCCTCCCCGTCCAAGGAGCAAACACCCCAGCTGTGCGGGACAGGGATGCCCTGCCGAAGGGTCTGAGCTGGGTGTCCAGATGCCCCTTCCGCCCTCAACTGCTTCGGATTTTGCCCACATCAACTTTCATGGCTCTGCTTCTCCTGCCCCTGGAGTCATCTCTTTGCCAAGGGCCTTAGAGTTGCGGAGGCGCTGCCTCTCCTTCACTCCACCAGACCTGAGAAAGCACAGACTCCTTTCCAAGGAATATTTCATGTTGAAACCCCCAGAAATGAGAGCAGATAACAAAATTAAACTTGTGGACGTGGTTACAAGACACCACAAAGAGTCTTGGTGTCCGCTGTTGGAAGTCTTCATCCCAACATGCTTGTTCTGCCCTCCTAGGTCTCTGTCCTTTCAGTCTTTCTTAAAGAGCCCCACGGAAGCCCTCTTCTCGCCCCTTACACACCAGGGTACACACAGGTGAGCATACGCCAGGATCCACGCCTCACCCCTGTCCTGTACCCACAGCTCCGAGCCACGGTGCCCTTTATGAACTTTATGCTGCTTTGATCTCTGCAACATTGATCTTTGACTTCCTCAAGGGAGAGGAAGTAGACACAGCTCAACAATGCCTGTCACATTTTCGGGTCTCTTACAGTGATTATTTTATAGCAGTTTAGAGAATAGTGTTCCACATAGCCTTTACTGCTTGTCAATTTTGAGGGCGAGAACACAGCTTAGGATTGCAATGCAAAGGTGAATAGCAAAGGAAGATTCAAATGGATCTTGACAGACTGGATCACTGAACTGAAACTATCAAGATGAGATTTAAGAGGAAAGAAAATAAATTCATGCTCTGATACTTAAAACGTTGGTCGTGCACAGGAACTAGATGGTAAGATCTGTGATGGAGCACAGTCTAGGGGAAATAGCTACCTGTGATCAGGTCATAAGTGGAAAAGTCTTACCTTACAACTAGGTCAATAAAAACAACCATGTGATGCTTGCTAGAAAATTAATTGCAAAGATCTGATTATCCCTGGGCTTAGAAAACAAATGGATTCTACTCTGCCCCCCCACCAACACTTGCGAAGAATCAAAGGAACACAATGGATAAGTTACTTCTGGGTTAAATTATCAACCAGTATGGGAACATATACAATGATTACCACACATATAATCCAGCAGCCCCTTCTTATTAAGTAGCTGGTCAACTCCTCTATGTGTGCATGGTTAGAAGTAAGGTCTCAATTTAGATCCTGGTCTTTTTCCAGATACTCCTCTTTTCTCAACATCTGTTGTCTAGTTCTTAGGTCTCAGGCTAGTTGGAGATTGGCTGACCTGGAACAAGGGCACACTCTTCCTGTGAATGCATGGAAGAAAGCAAGTTCCCAGTTACTAGAGGAACACAAAAGGGGCCAGACGACCTTCGGTTGGCCTATTGCTGGGGGTATTCTCACATTGGAAATGATCTTCCAAAGAGTCTTTCAACCTCCAAAAGGGTCAAATGTGGAACTGAAAGTCATGAGTAAGTTTTTTTTTTTTTTGAGGAAGATTAGCCCTGAGCTAACTGCTGCCAATCTTCCTCTTTTTGCTCAGAAAGACTGGCCCTGAGTTAACATCTGTGCTCATCTTCCTCTACTTTACATGTGGGATGCCTACCACAGCACGGCTTGCCAAGTGGTGCCATGTTCACACTGGGATCTGAACCGGTGGACCCTGGCCACCAAAGTGGAACGTGCACACTTAACTGCTGCGGCACCAGGCCGGCCCTCATGAGTAAGTTTTGACCCAAGTTTTGCAACATCTATCTCAACAGTTGTTAAGAAATTATGGAAATATATTTTCAAATACTGAAAATAATAGATGCCATGAGGACATCTTGGGATCAAGTGACTAGACGGGAAAGAAGGAGTAAAATGCTGATCCCTAATTGATTGGATGACCAGCTCTAGGAAGGATGAAAATTGTGACCATGGAATCTGTATGTTTCCTATAGCTGCTGTAACAAATTAACCGAAACTTAGTGGTTTAAAATAACACAAATTTACAGTTTGTGTAAATTTGTCACACTTGTGGAGGCCAGAAGTCTGAAACAAATCTTATGAGGCTGAAGTCAAGGTGTTGGCAGACCTGGGTCCTCCTGGCAGCTCCAGGGGAGAATTCATTCTTTATCTCTTTCAACATCTCTTGACTGGCAGCATTCCTTGGCTTGTAACCACATCACTCCAATCTCTTCTTCTGTTCTCACACTGCCCTTTCCTCTTTGGTGGTCAATCTCCCTCTTATGTACTTGTGACTACATTTTGGACCACCAGAATAATCTCCCCACCACAATATCCTCAGTTTAGTCACACATGCAAAGGCCCTTTGGCTATATAAATTAACAGCTTCCAGGGTTAGGACCTAGATGTCTTTGGGGGCCATTAATCAGCCAACCACAGTGTCTTTATCAGAGGTCTCTTTCATTTGTTTATTTATTTTTCCCCGTCTCATCTCTGCTTCTTTTTTCCCCAAGCTTAACTGAGATATTATTGACATATAGCATGTAAGTTTAAGGTGTACAATGTGGTGATTTGATACATGTATATATTGTGAAATGGTTAGCACAATAGGGTTAGTTAGCACTTCCATCCCCTTACATAATTACCATTTTTTGTTGTGATAACATTTAAATGTCTACTCTTTTAACAACTTTCACATACATAATGCAATATTGTTAATCATAGTTACTATACTGTACATTAGATCCTCAGAACTTATTCATCTCATAATTTGGAAGTTTGTACCCTTCAACCAACATCTTCTCATTTTCCCCAACACCAGCCTCTGGCAACCACCATTTTACTCTCTATTTCTGAGTTCAGCTTTTTTAGATTCCACGTATAAGTCAGAACATACAGTATTTATCTTTCTCTATCTGACTTATTTCACTTAGCATAATGCCCTCAAAGTCCATCCATGTTGTCACAAAATGCAGGATTTCTTTCTTTTTTATGACTGAAGAATATTCCATTCTGTATATATACATTTTTTACACATTCACCCATCAAGGGGAATTCAGGTTGTTGCTGTGACTTGGTTGTTGTGAATAACACTGCACTGAATATGAGGGTGCAGATATCTCTTCAAGATAGTGATTTCAATTTCTTTGGCTATATACCCAGAAATAGGATTGCTGGATCATACAGCAGTTCTATTTTTAATTTTTTAAGGAAACTCTATATTGTTTCCCATAATGGCTGTACCAGTTTACATTCCACCAATAGTGCACAAGGGGTCCCTTTTCTCTATACCCTTGCCAACACTTCTCTCTCGTATTTTTTTTAAAGATTGGCACCTGTGCTAACATCTGTTACCAATCTTTTTTTCTTCTTCTTCTTCTCCCCAAAGCCCTTCAGTATATAGTTGTATATTCTAGTTGGAATTCTTTCTGGTTGTGCTATATGGGATGCTGCCTCAGCATGGCTTGATGAGCGGTGCCATGTCCGTGCCCAGGATCTGAACTGGCAAAATCCTGGGCCGCCAAAGCGGAGCACACAAACTTAACCACTTGGGCACAGGGCCAGCCCCTTGTCTCTTGTATTTTTGATGATAGCCATTCTAACAGGTATGAGGTGATATCTCATAGTGGCTTTGACTTACATTTCCCTGATGCCTGTTGGTCATTTGTATGTGGTCTTTGGAAAGATGTCTATACAAGTCCATTGCCCAATTTTTAATTGAATTGTTTGGATTTTTTGCTATTGAGTTGTGTGAATTCCTTATGTATTTTGGATATTAACCCCTTATTGGATAGATGGTTTGCAAATATTTTCTCCCATTAAGTAGATTGCCTTTTCCTTTTGCTGATTATTTCTTTTGCTGTGCAAAAGTTTTTTAGTTTGATGTAGTCCCACTTGTTGATTTTTGCTTTTGTTGCATGTGTTTTTGGTGTCATATCCAAAAGATCATTGTCAAGACTAATGTCAGGGAGCTTTTTCCCTGTGTTTTCTTCTAGTAGTTTTATTTTCAGGTCTTCTATTTAAGCCTTTAATCCATTTCAAGTTAATTTTTGTGAGTGATATAAGATAAGAGTCCAATTGAATTCTTCTGCATGTGAATATCCAGTTCTTCAAACACTATTTATTAAGGAGACTATCCTTTTCCCATTGAGTGTTCTTGGCTCCCTTGTCAAATGTTAGTTGATCATATATGTATGGGTTTATTTCTGGGCTCTCAATTCTGTCCCATTGGTCAGTGTGTCTGTGTTTTTTATGGCAATACCATACTGTTATGATTACTATAACTCTGTAATAAAGTTTGAAATCAGGAATTATGATGCCTCCAGCTTAGTTCTTCTTTCTCAGGATTGTTTTGGCTTTTGGGTTTTTTTGTGGTTCTGTACAAATTTTAGGACTTTTTTCTTTTTCTGTGAACAATGCCATTGGAGTTTTGATAGAGATTGCATTGAATCTATAGAGGGCTTTTGGTACAATGCACACTTTAATGATATTAATTGTGCCCATTCAAGAACACAGGATATCTTTCCATTTATTTGTGTCTTCAATTTCTCTCATCAATGTCTTATAATTTTCAACGTACAGATCTTTCACTTCCTTGGTTACATTTATTCCTGTGTTTTACTCTTTTTGATGCTATTGTAATTGGGATTGTTTTCTTTACTTCTTTTTCAGATAGTTCTTTGTTAGAGTATAGAAATGAAACTAATTTTTATATGTTGATTTTGTATCCTGCAACTTTACGGAAGTTTTTAATTAGTTCTAATAGTTTTTTGATGGATTTTTTAGGGTTTTCTGTATATAATATCATATCATCTGCAAACAGAGACAACTTTATTTCTTCCTTTCTGATTTGGATGCCTTTTATTTTTTTTTTCTTGCTGAATTGCTCTGCCTAGGACTTCCAGTACTGTGCTGAATAGGAGTAGTAAGAGTGGGCACCTTTGTCTTGTTCCTGATCTTAGGGGGAAAGCTTTTAACCTTTTACCATTGAGTATAATGTTAACTGTGGGTTTGCTGTATATGGCCTTTATTACATTGAGGTATGATCCTTCAGTACTCAATTTGTTGAGTTTCTGTCATGAAAGGATGTTGAATTTTGTCAAATGCTTTTTGTGCATCTATTGAGATGATCATATGATTTTTATCTTTCATTCTATTAAAGTGGTGTATCACATTGATTGATTTGCACATATTGAACCATCCTTGCATCCCAGGGATAAATTCCACTTGATCATGGCATATGATCCTTCTAATGTGCTGTTTGCTAGTATTTTGCTGAGTACTTTTGCATCTATATTCCTCAGGGATATTGGCCTATAGTTTTCTTTTCTTGTAGTGTCCTTGTCTGGCTTTGATATCAGGGTAATGCTGGCCTCATAAAATAAGTTTGGAAGTGTTCCCTCTTCTTAAATATTGAGGAGGATTGATGTTAATTCTTCTTTAAATGTTTGGTAGAATTCACCAGTGAAACCATCTGGTCTTGGCTTTTTCTTTTCTGGAACTTTTTGATTACCATTTCAATCTCCTTATTCATTGTTGGTCTGTTCAGAGTTTCAATCTGATTCTATCCTCTGTCATCTCCACTCTACTGTTGAGCCCATCCAGCAAATTTTATATTTTAGTTATTGTATTTTTCATTTCTATAACTTCTATTCACTTTTTTATAAGTTCTGTTTCTTTGATGAGATTTTAAAAATTCTTTCAAGAGAATAATTTCTTGTTGAAGCATTTTAATGATGGCTGCTTTAAAATCTTTCTCACAAAGATTGGTGCTAACATCTGATTCATGTCAGTGTTGGTGTATATTGGTTGTCTTTTCTCATTAAAGTTGTGATTTTCCTTGTTCTGCCTACGGCAAATGATTTTTTATTGTATCCTGGACATTTTGGATGTTATTTTATGAGGCTCTGGATCCTACTTAATCTTCTTTTGCATTAGTGAGCAGTCCTTCTGTTGAAGCGTAGTGTGAGGGGAGGGTGGGTGCTTATATTCATCTTCCTGCTGAGCCCTACCAACACCACCTTGGCAAAAGTGGAGTGCTGACTCACCCTGCCTCTTTATAGCGGCATGCTGGGCGCTGTGAGTTTGCGGGCGAGTTCGACTCCCTGCTGGGTCTTCTTGATACCTTGAGTCTTGCTGATGCCTTCTAAGTGAAAGTAGGATGCCAACAGCCACTGCCTCCCTCGAGTGGGGCTGTAAACTCCACTCCTTTCTGGGTCTCCCTGACGCTGGTGGAGGAGGTGGAAAATCAAGTGGCTAGCCCCACCTCATACTGTTTCATTCAGTCTTGATGCTGATCGGGTTGGAGGCTCAGTTCCATGCTGGGCCCCCACTGACACCAACAGGCAAGGGGACCAGAGTGCCTGTGAGCTCTGCTTCATGCCATCTTATTCCGTCCCTTTCTGCTGGGTGGTTGAGGAGTTTCAGCTCCCCACTGGGCCCCAGTGACACCAGGCATGGGGCGAGAGTGGAGCACTTACCAGCCCTTATTTGTGTTGCTTTGTTCAGTCTCCTTAATGCTGGGTGGGAGTGGAACTTCAGCTCTCTGCTGGAATTTTGGGGGCAGCATCTGCAAGCTTATCTCTTATCCCTTATCCATTGTCGTGCACTCAAGGACCACAAGTTTCCTGCTTCCTATTTACTCATCAAAGGTACCACTCCTTCTGATGCCCCCTGCCCCTTGACCTCCTCATCACACATAGAACCCTCCCTGCTTGCCAGGGGACCCCTGAGAATAATTGGAGGGCAGTCATTCTGGCCTGCTTCATATTCCCAGTACCACAGCCACCTCTTCAGAAGCTTTGGGGTACCTGGAGTCCTTTGGCCTGAACGTGCCTGGGAGTCATGTCTCCTTGGCTGGACCAGAGCCAATGGCTGACTGGGGTGGAAGCAGGGAAGCCCAGTTCCCTTGCCCACAGGATCAGGCTGGAGCTGGGTCTTTGTCTGAGTTCACCCCTTTCCCTGTCTGGCTTCCCCTGCATCCCTTTCCAGTTTCTCCTATAAGTTCTTCCTTAATAAGTCACACGTATGGGGAAAAAAAGCAAAGGAAGCCCATCAGATAGTACATCTTCCTTGTCCCCAGGCTGCTCTGTGCGTCCTCTCTCTGCCAGCCTCCCTGGGTACACTCCCCTCCTCCCAAATCTTTCCAGGTGCTTTCCAAAACTGATGTTCCATGACAAACAAAAGCATCCACATCATCGGTGCGTAGCCCTGGCCTCACATGAGAATCACCTAGGGGGACTTTTCAAAAATATAGATGCTCAGATGACCCCAATAAGGTCAGAACCTAGACAGCCACATTTTACAAAAGTTCTCCAAGGTGATTCTCACCTGTAGCCAGGGTCAAGAACCCACCTTGATTTGCTGTGTATTGGGATCATCTGCAGGTGCTTAAAAATATTCTGGATAAAATGGTAAGTGAAGAAAGCACAATCTATTTGATCAATATACAGTATAAACATTACAAACAATTGAAACAGTAGGCACCAAAGAAATGGGATCCTTTCATTCTTTTGTCAATTCTTTTCTATAAATTTCAAATTTTCTTCAGTGAGAAGGTATATATATATATATATATATACACCCTCAAACATATAAATAAACAACTTTCTTTGAAGTGTGTTTTACATATCATAAAATTCACCCATTTCAAGTGTACGATTTAATGATTTTTAACAAGCTTACTCAGTGGTGCAATCATCACCATAAATCTGTTTTTCATCCCCCAAAGATCTCTCACTCCCATTTACAGTTACTCCCTGTTCCCGGCCCCAGGCAACCACTAATTTACTTTGTCTCTACAAATTTACCTTTTTGGGACATTTCATACAAATGGAATCATACAACACGTGGCTTCTTGTGTCTGACTTCTTTCACTTAGCATATTGGGGTTTTTTGTTTTTTTTTTTTGAGGAAGATTAGCCCTAAGCTAACTACTGCCAATCCTCCTCTTTTTGCTGAGGAAGACTGGCCCTGAGCTAACATCCATGCCCATCTCCCTCTACTTAATACATGGGACGCCAACCACAGCATGGCTTTTGCCAAGCGGTGCCATGTCTGCACCTGGGATCCGAACCGGCGAACCCCGGGCCGCCGAGAAGCGGAACGTGCAAACTTAATTGCTGTGCCACTGGGCCGGCCCCTAGCATGTTGTTTTTGAGGTTCATCCATTATGTACCATGCAGCAGTAGTCCACTCCGTTTCATTGCCTATTGTATGGACACCCATTTTGCCTATCTATTCGCCAGTTGATGGATATTTAGGTTGTTTCTGCTTTTTGACTATTATGAAAAATACTGTTATGAACATCCATGGCAAGTTTTTTTTGTGGACACATATTTTTATTTCTCTTGGGTATATACGTAGAAGTGAAATTGCTAGGTGATATGGTAACGCTATGTTTAACATTTTGAGGAAATGCTGAACTGTTTTCCAAAGTGGCTGCACCATTTTATATTTCCACCAGTGACGTAGGATGTATGAGGGTTTCGTTTCTCCACACCCTTGCCAACATTTGTTACTGCTTGTCCTATTTATTACAGTCATGCTAATGGGTGTGAAATGGTATCTCATCGTGGTTTTAATTCACAATTTGCGTTTCTCTAATGACTAATGATGTTGAGCATCTTTTCACACTTTATTAGCCATTCATAAATCTTCTTTGGTGGAATATCTGTTCATATCTTCTGCCTATTTTGTGATCGGGTTGTTTGTTTTCTTGCTATTGGGTGGTTTGAGTTCTTCATAAATTCTGGATACAAGTCTTTTATCAGATATGTGTTTTGTAAATGTTTTCTCCCAATCTATTTCCTGTCTTTTCATTTTCTTAACGGTATCTTTCAAAGTGCAAAAGTTTTGAATTTCGACAAGGTCCATTTTACCAATTTTTTCTATTTATGAACCATGCTTTTGGTATTGCAGCTAGGAAAACTTTGCCTGGCTCAAAGTCTAAAGATCTTCTCCTTTGTTTTCTTCTAACAGTTTAATTGTTTTAGCTCTAACTTCGAAATCTATGATTCACTCTGAGTTAATCTTTACATATGGTGAGAGGTGAAGGTCTAAATCCATCTTTTTGCCTACTCATACTTTTATTATGAAACTTGTTTTATAATGTAAATATTAATAGCAGCTTAATATTCCATTTCATGAACATGTTATAAATAGTGGGGTCCTGGTAAGTGTTTAAAAACTGCCTCTCAAAAAAAAAAAAAAAACCCAGCACTGATTTGTAGCCTTTGCCAATTCCTTGGTGTAAATACTCCAACCATGTCCAATTTCCAGGTACCAACGTTACAGAACCTATCTTGGAGTTGGGAAGAGATGGCAGTTGACTTTTGTGAACTGCTACAAGCTGGCTGCAGCACATTGTTGAATCTGCTTAACCAATCCCCTGGGGTTTTTCCCCTCAATATACAAAAGGTGTCTGAAAAAGGAGGAAGAAGCAGTCTATTTTATTCACGGCTATAAATGAATGCTGGACTTCCAGGGGGTTTCTAGTTCTCCCTTATAATGAGCACAGCTGTGGGCAACATCCTTGCAGCCTTTCTGTGGTCACATTTGGTAATGCCTGTCATATTTACTTTCAGAACAACTCCCAGCCTTGCTTCCTGGTGAAGACAAAGAAAATCGAGTTTTGACAAAACAAGAGAAATACAAAGCTGCTTGAACTTCCGCAATTTTGTGAAGACACATATTCAAAGTTTAAATTATGAGGGTGACTTCTCCTTTTTTTCTCCCTCTCAGGAACCAAGTATTGAATTAAACAAATGCTACAGGGCAAAATAGTTGTCTTAACAGGCACCAGGATGAGGTCAAGTGTGAATGGCCACAAGGTGTCAGCTTCCGGACAGTATCTTGTGCATAAAAGCAATGCAAGGAAATCACTGGAGTGTGACCTGTTTCAAAGAAAATGCACGGAGAAACTTCCTTATGAGGAAAAGCTTGTAAGAAGCATAAATAAAATGAGAGGACTGCTCTGGGACTGGTGCTTGTCAGGGTTAGTTACTAAATACCCGTCTGCAGTTCCATGGCTTTATCCACATTGTTACAAGGCTCGAAGGGGCAGAGGCCTGGGATGCGGGAAAGGGTAAGCGATGAGAGTTTCTGGGGAGAGGGGACAGTGAGTAGTGTGGGGACAAGAGGGTTTTGAGCAATTTTCACAACCTGCTGAGGCCTGTATCCCAAGTCTTTATAACTACTGTTATTTTAACTACCCTTTTGGATTAATACGAAAAGTGAGACTCAGAGACATGTTAAAGCGCTCACTCAGCGTCTGCTGGCAAATCCATCCCTGTCTTTTAAAGGCTGTGCTCAAGTGTACGCTGTGAGTCACCTCCTGAATTGAAAACTCAAACTCCACATTTTATCATGGCCTCCTGCTCTGCCCCATCTCCCAGATCATCAGCCCCCCTCCCCTGCCCTGTCCCGGCCCCTGGCTCTCCCAGCACACTGTGGAAGAAATGTTTTACAGTTCCCGGAGGGCATCACACTTCTGCGTCTCTATTCACACCATACCCGCATCCTAGAATGCTGATCCCAACTTGTTCTTTGAGGAAACATCTGCTCATCTTTTTCTTTTCTGTCTCTTTCTCTTTCCCCAGCTTTCCCACTCTCTATTCCCTTCCCCTTTTCTTTTTCTTCTTCATTTCTTTCTTTTCACAAAGAATAGTTTTCTTCCAATGTGCTCATTTAAAAAAATGGAGAGCCCTGGAAGAGTGTACAGAAGAAAACCAACATCACCCTTTGTGGTGGCTTTGTGTGGTGTAGGTCTAGTTAAGCTAGAACCACATTTCCCAGAATCCCTTGCTTGTAGGGTGAGCACCTGCCAGGAGAGATCATTGATGTGCGATCTGCGGGAGTGAAGCAACAGCCACAATGTTGTGCTCTGAAGGAGGAAGCGGGTGCCAAGCTGTGTGGCGGCTTACACACACTGTTGTCCATCTGCTGGCTCCCTGGCTCCCTGGCACAGCGCCTGTAGGTCCTTCTTCTCCCCTCCTGTTCCCAAGTCCTGGGCCAGGCACCCATGCGTCTCCATGGTGAAGGTGCAGCTCCCCCTACAAGTTGTTCTCCACATGGTTTGGCCTCACCGGGTCTGGTGGTCTGTGTGGGTTGTGGTTTGTCCTTACAGTTCCACTTTGTCCTTGCTGTTGTCCATATCTAGCTTTCCTTCCTGACTGCCCGTGTGGCTGATCTATAGAGGCTTCCCACTCAGTGTTAGATGTGGAGGTGACAGCCTGCACAGACTCACCCACTGCTTCCCATAGTTGCATACAATCCAATTCCTAAACCTACTGCAGAGGTCCTCAAACTTTCTCAGTTCACAGTGCCCCGAATGTCTCAGTATGTTTTTCTCAGTACCCCTGGGCTGAGAGGAATACCAAACAATTCCACCAATTAAGTGGTTAGGTCCAAACAACTTAAGTATTTTCGTTTGTAGCTATCTGAGAAGAAAATACATATAAATTGAAATAAAAAGTAATATTTGATTATATTTTTAAATAATTAGTACCAATGGGATATGTCTATCTACTGGACATGGCCCAACTTCTCAAACCTTGGAATCCAGTTGGACACTGTCTCTCTTATTTCCTGTTCCATGCTGCTTTATCTCAAACCACTGGAAACCCAGTTTTGTAAAGATATGACAACTTTGAAAGGAGTGTATTGCCATCTAATATTGAAACTGTGACCCATCTCAACTAGTAGTTCCCAGGGTGTCCAAGAAATATCAGGTATCAATGTACAGCCCTTGAGAAGCAGAAATATTCCATGGCACCCCTGTGAATTCATTGCAGCCCCTTAGCACACAGTTTGGGAATGAGTGATGTGGGCTCGGCGAACCAAAGAGTCGAAAGAAAGATTTCTTGGACTCTCAAGTTCTGGTAGTAGTGCTCCTTTATTCAGAGAATAGCGTGGGGACAGGACCCATGGGCAGTGAAGAGCCGCAGGCCTGGGGACAGGGCCCATGGGTAGTGACGAGTTGCAATGTGTTGAGGGTTAGGGCTAAATTGATAAGATATGGGTACATGACTTATTTTTACCAGACAAAGGAAAGATGATGTAAAAAGTCATTAAAACAGTATCAGTGCAGGTGGGGTCTGGTTACTGTGTGGTCGTATAACTTTAGATATGAATTGGGTCAGACAGATCAGCATGGAGGCCAGGACGCCTTGGGCTTCTCTCCCTGGGGCAGCCCCGATCCACATCCTGATGGCCTTATCTCATGTCATTTCTCTGATCAAATCCAGATTGATACACACATGATCCCACAAACATTTTGGGTATATTCTCTTCCTGTCTTTGTGTTCGGCAATATATTATAAAATATGAACCAGAAGAGTTCTGTATTTTTCTTTTTTATTTAATGTTAGTATTATGAGCATATTCACATGTCAATAAAATTCTTTAAAAATCGTTCATGTATGTATCATATGCCATATTTACCAATATTTATTTAAACCTTCCCCAGTTATTGAACTTTCCACCTGTATTCAATTTTACTATTATGTGTGAATACTTCCTTAAAATAGATTCCTAGGAGCAGTATTACCAGATGAACTTCTTAAACAATCTTAATACCTATTGCCAAATTGCATTTGAGAAATATTGCACTAATTTATATTCCCATCAAAAATATATGATAGCGACTGTTTCGCCTCATCATTTCCTGCACTATTTTAATTAATGAAATTAAATAAAATTTCTTCACCGTTTTAGCAGGCAAAAGAAGGATTTCATTTTCATTAGCATTTCTTTGATTACTATCATGGTTATTTTTATGTAAATGACTCTTGCATTTCTTCTATGATCTGTTTATATCTCTGTTTATTTTTTAAAATAATCGGGCATATGGAATAATTGTACAGTTGGAAAATCCCAATGGTTTTCTTATCGATTTGTAAGATTGCTTTATATTTAGGGGAGTTGACATTTGGCATCTTTGCCTTAATTTTTAGTTTTTTACTTATGTTATTTCTTTGCCATAACATCTTTGTATTTCCTGCTTTATAATGTGTGTCAGTATACGCGCAGGCAAATATCTCTCCCAGTACAATACTTTTCTTTCTTTCTTTTTTTGTGAGGAAGATTGTGGTGGGACACCACCACAGCATGGCTTGATGATTGGTGTGTAGGTCTGCACCTGGGATCCGAACCTGCAAACCCCAGACCCCCAAAGCAGAGCATGTGAACTTAACCACTATGCCACTGGGCTGGTCCCCAATACCCTTCATTTTTGAAATTTGCTTAGACTGTCTCATCTGATTGCTTCTCCAAATGATATTTAGATTTATTAAATTAAATGCAAAATGCTTCTGGGGTTGAACAAAGCTGCAAAGTCATTTGGTGCTGGCCTTTCAAGTCTCTGGTCAGGCGTCGTTTCATCGAGCCCAATTCCCCTGGTTGAACTGACCATCTCATGTGGCTCCTGCCCCATCAGGGTACACAGAAGGCTCCAGAGCATGTGTGGGTGACAGGCAATATATTATATAGTGGTCTTCGTACCCCTGGGGTCTTCATACCCCTGGAGTCTGGCTCAAGCGGCTTGTACTGAGTAAAGGGATAAATCAATGAGTGGGTGAGTATTGGCATTTGGATGAATGAATAAACAAATAAATGGATAAATAAAATTTACTGGCAGCCCTCCTTTTCCCCTTCCCCTGTCCCCTTCCAGAGACTCTTTCTCCTCTTGCTTTCCTGGGAGAACAGATCACAAAAGAGACTTACAGGCTTTCTGTAATTTAGTTGTGTCCAAAACGTCTGCTGATGGCTTCAGAAAATCTCACAGCTCCAGGCTTACAGGGTCCCTGTGTTTTAAATTATCCCAAGGCCTTGCCACAAGGCAGGAAAGACCGCCACCCACGGCCCTGGGAGGACTGGGATGCTGCAGATGGGAGGGGCGGGGCGGCACACATGTGAGGCTCACGCTGGAGGGCAGCTCTAGTTAAGGAGGTGTGCATGGGCAAGGGCTCCCACCACGGGGGCCTGGCAGGGGGATGCGGGCCTCCCAAATAACCCCTTCCTGCTTCCAGGAGGGACAGTGCTCAGGTGGAGACAGAATGGCAGCCCTGCCGATTCTCCTTAGACGGTCATGACGCCTCTTCCTTTCCTGCCGCCCAAGTTTCAGCCTTTTCACTGTTTCTCAGCTCCTACCATAGAACGTGAGAATGGGAAACGAAAGGACCAGAATAAACCTTGGGCAACTTCAGAGCAGGATATCTCTGCTATGTCCAAATGCCTGCACAGCAGAGGGATGTGACTGCACGGAGCCGTGTCTGACACAGTGACAACCATGGACTTAAAAATCAGTGTTCTTTTTTCAAAATTTTACCCAGAGAATTTCATGGGAGAAAGTGTTAGTCATGCACTGAGTTGGTATATCATTTGAAGTGGCTAATTAAGAGGAAGACTGAGTGTGACAGGGAAGGAAATGTAAAATTAGCTAATGTCAGTGTTTCTACCTGCCCCTGCCAATACTGAGTCCTCTAAGTGTGGAAAAATCAAAATCTATTCCTTTGGGCTGATGTTTCTCAAGCTTTAGTTATTAGAATCACCGTTTTGATTTTTGCTACATCTTCACATGTTATATTACTTAAACATTGTACTTAAATAAGTAACCATATTTTAATTATAATAGTAAATCTTCATATGATACTAACCAGGTGCCAGCTCCTCTTCTAAGCCCTTCAGATGCATTTATTCATTTAATCCTTGTGACCACCCCATTGGATGGATGGTACTATTGTCTCCATTTCAAAGTTGGAGTCTCTGAGAAGTTAAGTAACTTGCCATAGTTACACACCTAATCAAAGACGTAAATAAGAAATGGAAGGCTATTATGCTAAAAAAAAGAAAATATAGGACAAAATGGAGAAACATTGGTATTTAAAGATGGGAAAGGAGCCCTTAAATTACACTTAAATAACATAAGCCAAAAGACAAAACTTGATGAATTTTGTTTTATCAAGATTAAGGACGTCTATTCAATAAAGGATATTATACATTAAAGGAATATACAGCTGAGACAATGATAGAAGTCCTTTGCTATGTCTAAAGCATTAAGAAATTAAACTCCAGAATCTACAAAGAACTTTTGCAAATCAACAAGAAATGACAGCAAACCCAATAAAAAATAGTCAGAGATAAGAACAAGTAATTTACAAAAGAAGAAGTTTAAAAGCCTAGCAAGCAGATAGAGGTTCTAACTCATCAGTAATCAGAGAAATGAAAATGAAACAACTATGAGTGTCCCTTTTCTTGTTAGACTAGCAAAGATTAGAAAGCAGTATAAGGCCAAGTATTGGTAAGGATGTGGGGAGAGGCAGCTTCATGCACAGTTAGCGGTGACGTGGACTGAACTTATTTACTCTCTTTATAATCCATAGTTTCCAGTCCAAGTCTGTATGAGGATATTGCAGCTTTATTTGTGAGAACAGAGAGCTGGAAGTAATCTTGGTGTCCATCCCTAATGGAGTAGATAAGTAAAGCGTGGAGGATAGACTCTATGGAGTCCTGCACCACAGGTAAGAGGAATGGATTGGATATTCTACATAGCAATGTGGATGAGCTTGCAAACCAAGTGCTATGTTGAAAATTAAGAAACAGGTATCATTTTCCTAAATTAAAAATATTACATAAAAAACAACAATATGTATTTTAAGGCATAAAAAGAAAATGAAACAGAATTACTGTATGATCCAGCATTTCCACTTCTGGGTATAGACCCAAAAGAATTGACAGCAGGGTCTCGAGGAGAGATTTGTTCACTCATGTTCATAGCAGCGTTATTCACAATAGCTGAAACAGAAGCAATTCAAGTGTCCATCAAAGGACGAATGGGTAAGCAAAATGTGGTAAATACATACAGTGGAATATTATTCAGCCTTAAAAAGGAAGAAATGCTGATGTATGTTACAACATGGATGAACCTTGAGGACATTGTGGTAAGTGAAGCAGCCAGTCACAAAAAGACAAATACTGTGCGATTCCACATAAATGAGGGCCTGGCAGGAGGGACAAATGGAAGCTATTGTTTAATGAGTATGGAGTTTCACTTTTACAAGAGGAAAAGAGTTCTGGAGATGAATGGTGGTGATGGTTGTACAACATTATATATATATTTAATAGCACTGAACTGTACACTTAAAAATGGGTAAGATGGTAAATTCTATGTGTTTTTTTGTAAATTTTTTTAAATTTAAAAAATAGGATAAAAAGAAAAGAAAATGATACACATTAAAAACCTTAGAATAGGGGGGCTGGCCCCGTGGCCGAGTGGTTAAGTTCGCGCGCTCCACTGCAGGCGGCCCAGTGTTTCGTTGGTTCGAATCCTGGGCGCGGACATGGCACTGCTCATCAGACCACGCTGAGGCAGCGTCCCACATGCCACAACTAGAAGAACCCACAACGAAGAATACACAACTATGTAGCAGGGGGCATTGGGGAGAAAAAGGAAAAAATAAAAAATCTTTAAAAAAAAAAAAACCTTAGAATAGGACTCCTGCTTTTGGTCATGACATTTTTCCATTCATCTGTTGGTAGATGTTTGGGTTGTTTCCATACCTTGGCTATTGTGAACAATGCTGCAATGAACACAGGAGAACAGATATCTCTTTGAGATAATGATTTGGTTTTCTTTGGATATAGACCCAGAGTAGGATTACTGGATTACATGGTAGTTCTATTTTTAATTTCTTAAACTTCATACTCTTTTTCATAGTGGCTGTACCAGTTTACATTCCCACCAGCAGGGTACAAGGATTCCCTTTTCTCTACATCCTCACCAGGATTTGCTGTCTCTTGTCTTTTTGTTGATAGACATCCTGACAGGTGTGCAGTGATAACTCATTGTGGTTTTGACTTGATTTTCTTGATGACTAGTGATGTTGAGCACCTTTTCATGTACCTGTTGACTATGTGTATGCCTTTGGAAAAAAGTCTATTCAGGTCCTTTGCCCATTTTTTAGTTGATTCATTTGTTTTCTTGCTATCAAGTTGTCTGAGTTCCTTATATATTTTGGATAATAACCCCTTATGGGATATGTGGTTTGTAAATATTTTCTCCCATTCCATAGCTTGCCTTTTCATTTTGTTGATGGTTTCTTTTGCTGTACAGAACCTGGACCCTCGTGTACCAAAAAGTAGGGAAGTGCTCAAAAAATGATGGGAAGGCAGAGAAAAAGGACATGGGATCCAGCTTGAAGAGGCTCCCACTAGATAAATCTGGAACAATTTGTGCATCAAAATAAATAAAGACAATATTAAACTCTATTCCATTGAAGAAAAAAGGAATCCATGAGGTCATGGCGATATCAATAAATAAATGAATAAACAATTGGAGGAGAAAAGAAGCTTTTATTTTACATTAGAATGCCAACTAGTAATAATCACTTATTAATTAATAACTACAAAATACTTTACAGTGGAGAAACCGGTAGACACCTTCTAAATCAAGTGACAAAGTTTAACATCTTTAGTCACGGGGCAGGTTGACACCATGTGCCTCCTGATATCACGCCCCCCAAAAGGAACCATCTACCAAGTAACTGTACTGTTCAAATATGTTGAGGTCACCAAAGACAAGAAAAGCCTGAAGAATTGCTCTTGATTGAAGGAAACTAGAAAGACATGACAACTAAAACAAGGGAGTCTGGATCCCGGGGCGATAAAGGCCGTTATTTGCAAAGTAGGCAAAATCGGAAAGACTGTAGATTATATGGTGATATTGTGTCAGTGTTAGTTTCCTGTTTTAAAAACATTCTGATGTGATGAGGCATCATATTTGCAACTTGCTCTCAAGTGGTTCTGGAGAAAAAATAGTATCTATTTTTTTATAAATATATATCTATAAAAATTATATCTATCTAGCTATCTATATATGTACCTATGTGCCTACCTACCTACCTATCTGTCTATCTTTAAGAGAGGGAGGAAGGAAGGGAGAGAATGATGAATTTAAGGCAAATGTGGCAAAATGCTGACAATCAGAGTCTAGGTGTGGGATACAGGAGTTTCTTGTGCTATTCTGGCAACCTCTCCGTAAGGGAGGAGTGGAGGAAACAGTAGGAACAACAGTAACAGGAGGTTGGGGTGTGACCGCGTTCACACAGGAGCAGGGAAAGGAGGTGACAGGAGTGAGGCAGTTGGGAAGAGCTGGAGGTGTTCTGAGCCACTGAGGAGGGGCACTGGCAAGAGGCAGATCGCTTATCTGATAGAGTTGAAGAAAGATTGCTCCACTTTCCTGCTTTATTTCATGTAATTATCATAACAGCCCCGTGAGGTAGATACTAGTCTTATCCTCACTTTATAGATAAAGAAATTGAGGCTCAGAGAGTCATCCATTCAACCAGCATGTACTGAGAGCTTACTATGTATCGAACTTTGCTGAAGTTACACAAAAAATACTAAGTGTGATCGAATACGAGAGTGTGTGCATTTAGAAAACAATGCTGGAAGGAAATGCACTAAAATGTCAATATGCTAAGAGAGGCTGTGTTTGGGTAGTGAGATTACAGGTGCTTCCGTTTTCTTCTTTGGGCTTTTTACCCATTTCCACTTCTCTACAATGAACATGTATGGCCTTTGTAACAAGAAAATAAATAATAAAATTATTTCAAAAATGGATTTGGAGGATGTTTTGAAATCTTCCTTGTTATGATATTGTTGGGGATCAAATATTGTTTTTTTATATACTTTTGTTTTAGGGGAAAATTTGCCCTAAGCTAACATCTGTTGCCAATCTTCCTCCTTTTTATTCCTTTCCACCCTACACAAAGTCACAGTACATAGCTGTGTAGAATTGTCAATTCTCTGGTTTTCCCATGTGAGCCATGGCCACAGCATGGTACTGACAGACGAGTGGCGTGGTTCCATGCCTTGTTTAGTGAACCTGGGCAGCTGAAGCGGAGTGTGCCAAACTAACCACTAGGTCATCAGGGCTGGCTCTCATATATTGTTTTTTGATGCAGTTTTATTTTACCAAAGTAGCGGACAAATGTTTCTTAATTCCAATAAACCTCCTTCTTTCCACGCCACAGAGAGGGCTAGCAGGTTTATAAGTGGAGAGCTGACAACCAGCTTGACTCCCAAAGCCTATATTTGTCCACATTTTCTGTGTGGAAGCACAAGCCCAGGGCAGTGTGATCTCCTCCTCCCCAGACAAAAGTTTTCCAGACCTTCATGATACCAGTTTCTTTGCACAAAGAAGGCATATGGCGGTAGTAGGTCCCTGCCTGAAGGGAAGGGAGGCTTGGTAAGAATACAACTCAAGTGTCCAGAAAGAGAGAAGCCAGCCCAATGGTGTCACTGTGCTGTAAGGGGACATCCATCCACTTAGGGTGCTTTCTCACTAATGGACTCCTTCCTCCCCTTTGCTGTCCTGGCACCACGGACTCCATAGCAGCCCCACCCATCCATCCTGGGTTCTGATGGCATCCCTGTGCCTGTCAACATCACAGAACGGACATCCCACCTACATCTGTGTCTCCCAGAGCTCAGAGAGCTCACTTTGAACGGAGCAAGTCCTCAGTCGTGGTTGCTGGATTGAATTGATTTGTGCGAGCAATCAGGCGGAAATGGGTGGAGTAAATCAGGGTGCCTCCCTGGTGTGGAATTCAGTGCAGGCACCAGAAACAATGCTTTGGAATGATTTATTAGCCTGGAAAAGTGATCTCAACATACTAGTACTTAAAAACAACAACAGCAGAAGAGTGAGTACAATTGGAGTCCATCTTTGTTACAATCATAAATATGCATAGGAAAAAACTAACTAAAAGAAAATACATTAAAAAATATACAGTGGTTGTCTTTGGGTAGTGGGATTATAGATGATTCTGCTTTTTCCCCCTCTGTATTTTTAAGCTTTTTTGGAAACAATTTTTGTTATTGGAAAAATAATTTTAAAAGAAATATATGTCTGAGGAAACAGGGAACAAAGACATAATAAATGAGAGATCCTTGGTGAGAGATGAAGTGTTAAGGACGCTAGAGTAAATAAGTTCCTTTGAGCTAAGGGCTCTCTTATCCTTCTTAGAGATGGAGTCCCCAGCCTTCCTGGTAGGCATTCTCTTGCTTCCCAGCCTCAAACACCATCAGCCTGCACAGGAGGCAATTTTTCGCTTATGGGTCCAATGTGGCAGCCCGAACCCTGATCCAGAAAACCAGAAGGCTTGGATGGAGAGCCAGAGGAAGAGAATCAACTGTCTCCTTTTGCCTGTTAGTGATTTCTGCAATAAAGCTGTCAGAATTTACTGCCACATCACCCAATTTATAGGGAAGGGAGATTCTGAAAAATATTCAGAAACAAAGGAATGGCAAATGGAAATAATGACTCTCTGTCCTCTATAGCTATTCAAGAAGTACGACACAATATATATAAGGGCTGTGTCTGGCCCGCTGCCTGAACTGTGGGACTGTAGTGAATATAAAAATTCTCTCTCAGGGCTTTCTTAGGTCTACCGCCAATAGCAGTTCCTCAATCCTGCTTCCCATTAGGTCTCGAGTTCTTCCATTATGAGTTCTGTGCTCCTCAGGGTTTCTGAGAGCCTGACCCTGCAGTGGGGTTGGGGTGGGTGGGTGGATGGAGGTGGCTGTGGCTTCTGATTGGCTCGGGGCTCAGAGTGGAGTCAACCATGGAAATCACTGCTTCCGAAATCATTGGTGGTAGGGTAGGGTCAGGGGACGCTACAGTGGCTTTGTTTACAAATGTTAATGTTCACAAATTTGAAATCCTGTTTGGGCCCAAGACATTCCCTGGCACCTTTTGTCCCATTTTGCACATTTATTTCCTTTCCACCAGGGAGAAGTTCGTGGCGAGGACTCAAGCTCCAGAGGTGGTTTAGTCTAGACCACCTTTAAGCTTCCTCAACCCTGAGTGGTGCAATTCTGTGCTGCAGCAGGTGTCAGAATCTGGCAGGGACAGCCAAGCTGCCTCCTCTCTGGCCAGCATGCCTGGCAGGTCATTCTCGCAGGGTACTGGATGGGCCTCCAAGGGCCTGAGTCAGAACCCAGCAGAGAGTTCATGCTCCCCGGTGGAGGGGGACATGGAGCTGGCCCTGTCCAGCCTCTCTATGGAGAGGAAGGGGAGCCACTTAGCCAGGTGCACGGTCACGAGCCTGTGGAACAACTGGCGCAGGTACTTTCGGAACCTCTGGCCGACAAAGACGTAGATCACAGGGTTGACGCAGCAGTGCGTGTAGGCGATCACCTCTGTCACTTGTATGGCCAGGTCCAGCTGTTTGCTCTGCTCACACTCATTGGTGAAAAAGAAGTTTTGGAAAGCAGAAACAAACACGGTCAGATTGTAAGGGGTCCAAAACAGGAAGAAGATGATCATGATGACAAAAATCAGACGGATGGCTTTTGCCTTCTTCTCATTTGGCCGTCTGAGCAGAATCTTTATAATCCCTGTGTAGCAGATGATCATGACCAGCAGAGGCAAAACCAGCCCTAAGATGTTCATCTTCAGAGCCTGGAACTGTTTCCACTCTTTTAGGCTTTCAGAAGGGAAATGAAGACTGCAGGTGTAATGAGAGAATTCCCCCTGGGTCTTGGAAAAGCACAAGCCAGGGATGGAAGCCAAGAGGGCCAGGACCCAGGTGATGATGCTGGTCACGATACCCCAGGTGACAGTCCTGGCCCGCAGGGCAGACACGGCATGGACGATGGCCAGGTACCTGTCAATGGTCAGCAGGATGATGAAAAGGATCTCGCTGTACAAGCCTGTGTAGTAAAGCCCTGAGAGCAATTTACACAAGCCATCACCGAAAACCCAGTTATCCTTCAGCTTATAGTCAATCCAGAAGGGCAGCGTGAAGAGGAAGAGCAGGTCAGAAATGGCCAGGTTGAGAAGGTAGATGCTGGTCATACTTTTGAGCCTCTTGTATTGCATGAGGACCAGGACCACCAGGATGTTGCCGACCAGGCCAATGACAAACACCAGAGAGTACAGGGGGGGCAGCAGCTGGGCCCCAAAGGCCCTCAGCTGTTCCTTTTGGCATGGAGTTGCAGCCCCATAGTCAAATTCTGTTGTCATATCATAGTCGTTTGGGGTCACTGAAATTTCCATCCTGGCTTCTCCAGGTCAAGAAAATGGTTTCTGTGTTTACTTTGTTGATAAAGGCGATGGGCTCTGGACAACAAAGACAAGGCAGTGATTACATGTCTTCAACCACTTGACAACTGCTTACTGAATGCCTATTGTGTCCTGTGCCCTGGGATGCAACGGTAAGCAAGGAGGACCCAGATCTTCTCTTCCCTTGTGGAACTTATAGTCTAACTGGGGATGCAGGCAATAAATAAATGAGTACACAAATCATTAATTCAATTGCTTTGGCAATGAGTGTTGTGAGGGGAAACTCCAGTGGGTGGAGAGCATAAACAAAGGAAGATCTCACCACACTACTCATAGCCAACATTTCCCAAGTGCTTCCCATGGACTCGGCATTGGACTTAGTGTTAAACAACCCTTGGAGGGGTGCCATTATTGTTCCCCATTTTAGAGGTGATGACATAGAAGTTTGGAGTGGTTAGGACACATATCTGGTGAGAACAAGAGCTGGACCTCAAACCTAGGTGGGTAAGCTGTCTTGTGCCCATTCCTGAAGCGACTTGGCTTTCCTGCTTCCAATCACAGAGCAATGGCTTTGCACTGTGGGGTCCACAGAAGGATGCTGAGAAGGAAAAAAGTTCTAACTGAGGGTTAAAAACTTACAGATGGATCTTGATGGCTTTTGGAGCTGAAATGATTCTCAGCCAGGGGTGACATAGCTCCAAGAAGGTACGTGAAAATGTTGTGTGGGCATTTTTTTTCTTTTTGGTTGTCTCAAAGATGGGGGCAGGTGGCAGTGCTATTGTCATTTGGCAGGCAGGGCCAAGGGTGTCCTGCAATGCAAAAATTATCCTACCCCAAACATCAATAGTGCTGCCATAGTGAAATCCTAGAAGGCCAACTCCATCCCTTACTAGATGAGGACACTGAGGGCACCAGAGTGGGCTCAGCCTGACCCACGTCACATTGCCATGAAGGGGCACAGCTAGGTCCACTGGTAACTCCGTAGACCTCCTGTGAGAGCTGTGAGGAGGATTCAGAGGAAAGTACAGGCCAGGTGGAGTGGAACGGCCTGGTGAGAAGAAGTGGGGAGTCCGGGGAGGAATAGCACAGAACAACCTTGAGCTCAGCGACCAGGCGGTAGCCAGAGTTCTGCTGAAACAAGCTCTTAGGTATTTTTACCTAGGGCTGCCTTGAAACAAACAAAAAAGAACCACTGGATAGCTTGCTTTTGTAGGACTTCCCCCAACCCTTTCTTTTGAGCACTCATTTTCAATTACTAATTCAATACACCTCCCCAAAGATAGCATGGGCTTTGGTGTAACCTACCAGCTATGAGACCATGGACAAGTTAATCTACCTCTCTGAGCCTCAGTTCCTCCTCTGTGTTGTGGGAAAGTAACTCTTACCTTGCAGGGCTACTGTAAGGTAATGTAGGAGAAAAGTGACCCCCTGGCTCTTACTGGGCCCTTAGTAAATATTAGGGTACCTCCTTCCCTGCAGTGGCCCTTCTCTGAGACCTGTCACCACCAGGAATGTCCCAGGTTCCAATCCTATTCTGGCTAATCTACCCCACTCCCCAAGTCCCCCCACCAAGTCTCTCTGTAGTTAATCTGGAAAACGAATGCTACTTGGCAATGATGGACAATGACAATCCCTCCCATGTGAGCTGCATTTTGAAATTTTCAATATATTGCCATCAGTCGGAATTGATTTGAGCTAAACGTCAATCAGTAAAGTAGGTGGTACCTACATCATAATTCCCATCTTGAACCTGGAGTGTCTAGTGCTCTTCCTTCTACACTGCTTAATGAATGTTTCCTGCTTAAAAAATTCACATTTCTGCATGGGCTGTTGGAAATTAGGCACATGAGGCACATGAGGAGTGTCGGGCACCCTGGCTAGGGGACTGTCATTTCCACTCAAATCCATCCCTATGGCTCACTCCTCCATCCCTGGACTTGCTTCTACCTGATCAGCTCTCTTTCTGGAGAAATCCAGGCTGACAGTCACTAACCAAGCTGCGTTGGCGATTTCTGATTTCTGCTTCCTCTGCCAGTGCTGACAGTTCGGCTTGGCGGTCAGCATTTTTGGGTGAGCTGGCGGGTTTATCATGGAAGCAATAAGCAGCTTGGAGGCACAAAGTGCAAATGGTGCAACAATGAGCCTGTGGGTCTAGTTTCTGGAGAGTTTTGGCAAAGGTGAGGGCAAATTGAGTCAGCATTGTCAGGCACTGTTTGAAAAGAGAGTCTCCTCCATACCCCCTAGCCTCCAACTCCAGTCACTATTTTCCCAATTTGTCAGGCACCACACAACAACTCCAGGGTACGCTGCTCCTAAAGGGAGATCACTGGGTTGGGACCTTGGAGGAGAGGCCAAAGGACCATGTTGCCGTGCAATCTGCCAGCACTGTTGTAGTCTGTGGCAAAAGTCTGCCCCAAGGTCACTGCACAGTGATCAGCTGTAGCCCTGGAGCCTGGAACCTTCCAGTGTCAGCATCCTTTAGCATAGGAGTGGGTGAAGTCTCCGAGTTGAGAAAGGACAGTCTGTGACGGTGGAGTGCCGAAGCTGGCTTACACTCGTTCATAAGAGCCAACAGCGGGCATCTCTTCCCACTTCTGCATTCTGCATGATGGTAGCTTGAAATTAATCCATGAATATTTACAGAAGGAAAACTGGCAAACATTAGAAATTAGGGCTCTTTTTTCAACATTGACCGGTACGTCAATGGCCCGCAGTCTGAATAGCCTAGAGCTGTCCTGCTAGTCAGCATGGGGACTAAAGGGTCAGTGAGTGGCACACAGCCTGGTGGCAGGCTGTGCAAACTTCTCGGAATTTCTAACTCTGAAAATCTGAGACCCTCCAGATTTTGTGGAGAAACAGTAGCCCCCTACCCCTCTGTCTTCAGAACAAAATTCTGACCTGCCTCTTTGTTAGTAGAGCAGAATGCATGCATCCCAAGAGGCCATCTGGCCAGCTCCCTGCCCACAGGTGGGTGAAATTCTACCTCCTCCCAAGACAGCCCACAGTCCTGATTTTGAGGCTCCTTGGTTCTAGTTTTCTTAAGAAATTGATTCAGTATCTAATCATCCTTGCCTCTGAAAATTTTTTTCTAATTAGTATTTCCCTCTTGCTATGATTTCTTCATATACCATGTTTGGTGTTCATTTACATGGGGAAATTTGTCAAGTAATTTCCTCTTGAGTAGCTTTCCACAGAAATTGCCTCTTGTCCCTTAATACTGGGCTGACTTTCTTAATCAGTCACCAGCAACCAATCATTCAAGAAAGCTCTCCCTTTTTTAAGCAAAAAACCTCTTATTTTGCATCTGAGCACACAGCCTTATAAATCCACCCAATCTCAGTCTTGCTATACAATTAATTGCTTCACAGATGCATCAATGAGCTCCTTAGACATTGGCCTGGCCCTCCAAGAATTCCCCACCTTTGAGGGGACACACAGGTAGACAAGTAATGCCCTGCGCAGGAGAAGGATGACAGCCTTCCCCAGCTGCATACCTGTCTTCAAAAAAGAGTGCCCTTGACAGCAACCAACAAGACAGAAAAGACAAGTGCCACTTACTCTGGTTTCAAAGGATTTTGTCCACGAAGTCTCTGTTTCTGGGACTTTTCGAGCCTGTATGACTTCAAGGCTCAAAATCCTGATTGAGCAGGAAGTGCTCACTTCCTGTGTGATGATGAAGACAGGACTCTGGGGTTCTCAGTTTTTCAGAATGACAAGAAAGGAACAAAGTTCTTCTTTCTGTATGGTTGGATGTCCTTGAATGGCCACAACACCTACCAGTGGCCAGTTCCTGGAGGCCAAGTTCATGCCAAGGCTGTCTCTGGTCACTGGGCTGCACTTCTCCCTGGGAGCTCTGCCTTAAGGGGATTGGGTAGGATGGGGTTGGGTGGAGTTGAGTGGGCTGAGGCGATGACAATGAGGAGTACCAGAACTTGTGAAGCAATCAATTGAAGGCTAGAAACGTGTGTGGGGGTGGCATGGGGGCAGGGCATACAGTTCTTGTGATCAGTGACTAGCCTTTTTTTTTTTTCTTTTAAAATTGCAAATGAGAGGATTTAAACATAACGCTGAGTCTTGTTCCTCAAAAAGATCTGGCTGATACGGTCTGAGAGAGGCTGCAGCTTCTCTTTGGCGCCCCCTATGTCCTCCACCTCTGACCGCTCTCCGTCCCCCTCTGCTCCCTTGTGTCCACCCCCCAAGTCCCACAGAGCAGTTTTACCTCGAGGAACCTCCAGCCTGGAGTGAGTACAGGGCTGTTGGTTGGGTTTCAGCCGTCCCTCTCTGGTCCCCGGCTCCTGTTTTATGCAATGGTCCGACACAGGCCGTGTTCACATCCCAGCTCTCCGCTGCAGACACGGGTGGATCACTGTGGCTTTCTCAGCCTGGTTCCCGCTGTGTCAAATGAGAGCACTGACTCCTCACACTCAGAGGAGGAAGCAGGAGGTCAGCTTGTGCATGAAAAATGCATGAGTGCCTGGCACGAGGAAAAACGTCTGACGAATGATGCTTGTTATGATTCTCCCCAGAGCTCCCAACACCTGCTCTGCCCCTGCGCTTGTGTCCCTCTGTTTCCATTTCCTTTCCTGTAAAATGGAGACTCTGCCAACCTTCCTCACAGGATTGCTGCAAAGCACCATTTCAGAAATCATGCATGTGAATGTGCCTTGAAAATGTCACATGTCCTTTCCAGGCTCAGTTTCCTCATCTGTAAGATGAAGACTTTGGAAGAGGTGGCTCCATGTCCCCTTTAGTGGACCATTCTGTGAATCTTCAGGGTCGGGTCTCACCTCTTTGTCAGCCTGTCCACAGAGAGATGGTGCAAGGAGGAGGCAAAGGGTAACTAGATAGACAGGCAAAGGGTAACTGGACCTAGGAACTGGCTGCCTTTGCGCAGGGAGTAGAGCACGAGGAGAGCACCAGCGATGGATGAGCCTGGCAAATCAGACAGTCCTGTGTTCAGACCCTAGGTCTACCTTTTACTGACTTTGCACGTGTTATTAAAGTTCTTGACTGTCTCTTTCCTCTTCTGTAAAGCGAAGTTAATAATGTCCACTTTATAGAGAAGATTAAACGAAGATTATATACGTACATGTGAATGACTGATTTGGGGGAGTGCTCGAAACATTAAAGATGCCTGTCTTAATTTGGGCTCTCCCTTCCAGATGCAAAAGCTGAGACAAGGATGCAGGTGCAAGTAGTGTATTTGCAGGGGATCCCAGGAAACACTGCAGGGGATGGGAAAGTGGGACAGGGAAAGGGAGAAGCTGATGAAGGGCGTGTTATTGAGCCCCTGCCACTGAAGGCAAGCAGAGCTCCATCCTTGTGGGGAACTCAGGGGCCCCCTCAGAGTCGTCCCAACTCCGGGGCCAGAGGGGTGAGGACACCGGGCGCATATCCATCAAGTCTCTACCCACCCGTCACTGGTTGAGAGCTGCTTCTTGTGGTATTCTGGCTTGCTGTCTGCCCTGGCTGTGGATCAAAGCTGCTCCCCAGGCAAAAAGCCCCATGTTTTCAGGAAGCAGCCTCCGGGGTATAGACGTGCGTGTTAAGGGATGTGGCCATGGGGCATTGACAGCCTCTATGGTGCTCAGGAAATTGAGGTGCCTGCCAGTGTTAGCACAGCTGAGCTCCCAGCTGCTTCCCCACCAGGGGACTCTGCCAAATTGACCACCTCTCAGCCCCGCTGCCAGGAGTAGTAAATGGGAGGTCTGCAGGTGCCCGGCTTCTCATAGTACTTTGCCAGCAGGTCAGTTTCCAGAGAATGGAGGCTTATGAGGCCTGCCTCTTCCTTGGTCATGTCTAAGGTGAGAGACGTGGTCAGTACCTCTAATCCCTGACTGGCCTTCCAGCTCTGCTCTAGACTTCTGTGGGGCCCACACGACAGAGAGGACATGCCAGGTAAATATGCTTGTTCACTTAACAAATACTTATTGAGCGCACACCATGTGCCAGGTGCTACATTAGATGTTAGGGGTCTGGCAGTGATCAAGAGAAGCAGACACCATTCTTCAAGAGCTCACTGCTTAGCGAGGCTCACAGACTAAGTAAGTCACTGCAACAAGAAGCAACGTTTGTCACGGCCTGGGAAGTACCCTGGGCTGAGGGAGGATGCATCTGGGTAGGAGGGGATGGGAGAGCCCTCTAGAGCAGAGGTTCTCAAAGTGAGGACCCTGGACCAGCAGCACTGGCACCCCTTGGAAATTGCTAGTGATGAAAATTCTGGGTTCCTGTCCCAGACCTACTGAGTCAGAAATTCTGGGGTGGGGCCCAGCAGTCTGTTTTAACACACCCTCCGTATGATTCCGATGCACACTCAGGTGAGGGAACCATGCATTAGATTTTCGCTGGGCCTTTGGCCCAAAGTCCTATGTGATCTCTGTTCAGGAGAGCTGGGCTGGACCAGATGTGAGCTGGGAAGACTTCTTCCGCTTTAAGCTTGAAACCTAAACAAGAGGCTGCTCAGTGGCCTGTTCTGTGTCACCTTCCCAACACCCACACCCAGGTACCCTAGGGCATGCACACGTGCACACACACGCACACAGCCTTTTTTTTTTAAACATAGGCGGGGAATATGATAGACACTGTTTTCCATTTGCTTTTGTCACTGAACATCATACATGGGAGAGCCTTCTCCACAGCACACAGGCCCGAGCATTTAGGCAGTGGCGTAGCGCCTGACGTGGTGGGCACAGATAGAAGTATCAGTAAGGTGCACGCCTTTTAACCTTGGCTTTGTCCAGGGCTCTGGCTCCTTAATTTGACATGCCCTCCAGTGTCAACCCCATGGCCTGGCCTGCTGGCCCCTCCTTTTTCATCTCTTACAATTCCTTTTTGTGCCTCATCTAAGAAACTGGATCCTGACTCAGCCCTGTTTCTGCTTCTCCTTTTCTGTGTCAACCTCTACATCCCACAAACTCTTGTGTTCTGTGTAATCAGGACAGAGCAGGGCTGGCTCCTTGATTGCGTGGGGCCTGGTTGTCATCGAGGCACACTTCAGGTTCAGCTGCTACACTAGCAGGTTAATTTCCAAGAGAGGGGACACGGTGTCATGATCATGCAGATCTCTCTGTTGCCTAATCCTGGGACACCCTGTCTGGCTACACGGCAGAAGAGGCTGCTTCTGACCCCTGGCCACTTTTCAGGACATGAAAGCCCAATTGGTGAGTGTCCCACAGAAGGACAAGGGGGGCTTTGGGAGACATAGCAATTCCTAGGCAGTTGCCCACCCTGCCCCCTCCATACCACCTCCTTTTAGCCACTCTCACCCTCCTACCCCATTCCTCCCACCTCACTTAATTTCCTTCCCAGCCTCTCTTTCCCCCACCCCTCCCCACTCCGTATTTCTTCTAGCCAGGTGGTCATTTTCCCTCCTTAATCTCTGCCTCTCCTTGCCCACCTGGCCTCTCCCAGGGTCTCACCCCCCAGCATTTGACAAACCAAAGGAAATGGGTCCAATAGTCCTTTGTCCCTCTCTCAGTTCTGCTCAGCTGCCCCATTGTGCTGGGTCATGTCCCAAAGTGAAAGAGGGTATTGGGCACATCCATGTCGGATTCCTTGCATCCTGCCTGGATCATCCAAGAAGCCACCTCCTCCCCGAAGACCTCCCACCCTCCACAGCAGGGAGTCAGTCATCCATGAGAGGCAGACAGTCTCTGAAGGTCTAAGCTTTTTGGGGGTGGTGGAAATTCCTTTGTTCATACCTAATGGTGTAGATTGGACACTTTTGACAATAAATAACAGGGCGATTCACTCAAAATAGCTCAAAAGAATAGAAACATTTTCTCACAAATCTAGATATTAGCTGTGGTCTTGTATTACTCTCTAACACTCTGTTGTAATAATTCTTGATGAGTTTACTACCCACAACATCTCTGTTTGTCTTTGCAACCTAATAACCTCAAAACTTAGGGGCTTAAATGACATTATTCTGTGATTCTGTGGATTAGGTGGGTGGTCCAAGGTGGCTTCATTCCCATGTCTGGCAGTTGGTGCTTGTTGTCCATGAGACTGCCTCAGTTCTCCACGTGGTCTCTCATCTGCCGGTTGGTCAAACTGGCTTCACTGCACGATGTCTCAGACATAAGCAAAAACTGCAAAGCATCTTAAGGCATAGCCTCAGAAGTCACATAATGTTACTTCTGCCACAGTCTATCAGTCAGAGCAAATCTACAGAGCCAAGCCACAATTAGGGAGTCAGGAAACAGTATCTACCTTTTCAGAAGGAGCAATAAAGTCACATTATAAAGGGCTATGTGTACCAGGATGGAAGGACTTTGAAGCCATACTTAGCCTCTACCCAAAAGGCTAAACCACAAGTTTCCTCTTGCTCCTTCACCAAGGGGTTCCTGGAACTCCTCTCCTCTAATGGTCTTGTCTTTCCCATTTCTCAGCCACTCACTCCCATGATCCTAACCTCCGGATCTTACCATCACCAACATCTGTAGCCTTCATATCTCGGCTCCTAGCCTCTAAGCCTCCGACCCCACCTCCACTTTATTGCTCACTCTCACTAGCACCTTGGCTCCAGTGGTCCTTTGACCCCAGTAGGACCACTGATATTTCAATTTTCCACAGATCCTCAGCCTCCTCGTGCCCTGACTTTCCATCATCCTGAAGTCCATGGGCCATCATTACTGTCCCTGCCTTACATACATCCTCAGTTCTTTTACTCTTTTCTGATCTTGCTGTGTCCACCTGGCAAAATTCCAGGCCTGGTGAGATCCAACTCCCCATCTGCACCCATGAGGTTGAATGCAGCTGGAGAAAACCACACGTGGCACTGACTGGGATCACTCTAAATTACTGATAGCCGTATTCAAAGGGTCCTTGATGCCCACCAACTGCATTTTCCTCTCAGACATTACTTCACACCTTCTGCCTTTTCCTTGAACCTCCAAAACTACCTCTGTCATCCTCATTCTTCACTGATGACTTCGTTTCCTATGTCACCAGGAAAATAGGAGCCGTCAGAAGAGAATTTTTATGTGTCCCACCTCCCCTCTTGCCATCCATGCTTTCCCGGGAACCTTCTACTCTGTCTCCCTCTTGTTACTTGGATGGATTCTCCACACTGCCATCTAAGTCCTTCCATCGCCCTTTGCACAGGATCCCATCCTCTCTCACCCACTCAAGGACACTGCTCTAGCCATTTGCTCTAGTGATGATCAGCAGCTTGTCTTGCTCTCCCGGATTCTTCTCATCAGCACAGGCACACAACTTTACTTCTCCTATCTTAAATAAACAAACAAAAAAACAAACGAGCAGACAAAGTCTTCACTGATTCCACTTCCACCTCTGGTTACTGACTTGCTTCTGCAGTCCTCTTTATAATAATATTATTTAAAAGAGTTGCCTTTACTTGTGTCTGGTTCCACTCCACCCACGCTTTCTGGAACCCACTCTCCTCAGGCTCTGGCCTCCACCATGCCACTGCTCTTGTCAAGGTCACCAGTGACTTCCTTGTGGCTAAATCCAATGGGCAATTTTCAGGCCTCATTGGACTTGACTGCTCAGCACATTGACACCATTATCTCTCCCTCTTCCTGACAGTCTTTCTTCCCGTGTGTAGGACATCATACTCTCCTGGTTTTTCTCTTATTTCACTGGCATTCCTTTTCAGTTCCCACTGCTGGTTTCTGCTCAGTGTTCCAATTTCTTAAACTTGGCATGATCCAGGGCAGAGTCTTTGAACACCTTCCCTTTCCTATCCACACCCATCCCTGTGGTGGCACCCTTCTCTCTCATGGCTCCAAACGTCAAGTTCATGCTGAAGATGCCCAAACGTAAATCTCCAGCCTTGCTCCCCTCCCTCAAATCCAGGCTCATATCCAGCACTCTGTTCAATGTCTCCACTTGAGTTTCTAAAAGGCACCTCAAATTGAACTCCTGAAATCTCCTCAAAACTCTTTGCTGGCACTGTCATCCTCATCTAGAGGTAAATGGCAACTCCATCCTTTTCCTTGGTCCTACCAAAGCCTTGGAGTTGTACTTGACCCAACTCTTTCAAACCTGACATGTAGTGTTTTTGCAAAACCTGTTGGGTCTATCTTCAAAACGTTTAAAGAATCCAGTCCCTCCTCATTATATACGCTGTCCCTACTTTGGTCCAAACCACCCAAGGCCACAGTCTCTTTCCAACATAGCAGCCAGAGTGATTCTTTGAGAGTTATTTCAGGTCAGGCTCTTCTCCACCAAGTCCTTATATTGGCCTACAAGGTGGCGCACCACCTGGCCCTCATTCCCTCTCTGAACTCGTCCCCTGTAACTCTCCCCTTTGCATACTCTGCTCCAGCCAAACTGGTCCCTGGGATGTCCTTAAACACACTAGGTGCATTTCCACCTGAGGGCTTTTGCATTTGCTCTTCCCTCTTCCTGGATACTCTTCCCCGAAATGCCTGCAGAGCTTGCTCCCTCATGTCCTTCATTTCTATACATATATGTAACTTTCTCAGTAAGGTGTTCTCTAACCATCTTATTTAAAATCAAATCTCCTCCCCCGCCGCCAGACATCTAAGACTCCCTCCATGACTTACTTATCACCACCTCATGTATATGTATTTACTTAGTGGGTGTTCACTGTTTTCCTCCAATGTAATGCCAGCTTCCTGAGGGTTAGAATGTTCCCTCTTCTGTTCATGGTTCTATCCCCACATATTATGTGCTCAATAAGAATTTTTGAATGGATAAATCACGAGAGGTTCAGAGGTAGGAGGCTACAGAGTTGGTTAACTTAGTGGCTCTTCAGCTTCATCCAGGACCCTGGGTTCTTCCCATCTCTTGGATACACCCAGACCGGTTCTGCTCACGACTATACGATGGCTGCTGTGTCACATCCAGGCATGATGACATCTAACAGAAAAAAGGGCTGCCTCTTCCTTTTGTCAATTTATAGGAACAAGGAAGCTCAGAAGGGTCCTGGGAGGAAACAGCCACTTGAGAGGTGGATTCTCTGCAGTGAAACCTGGAGACGGCCCCTCCACTTGGCCTTCCCGGGCAGAGCGTGAGTGACAGTGACGCGGGGGAAAGCTCTGCAGTTCTTCTGCCACAGGAAGATGCTTAGCAGGAAGCAGACACTGGGGGGCAGGATTTGAGAGCCTACGAATGAAGGAAGAGCACGTTATCTCCTCCCAGCTTCCTCACTCCCCCTCTCCCACCTGCCCAAATACGAGAGTGGGAGGGTGGGGGTTCCTGCTGGTAGAGAGCCCAGAGCACGGCCATTGAGCCTGCAAAAGCTCATGCTAAGGGCTGCTAACCAGACCGTGACAGGTCAGCGAGCCAGGGGCCCACAAGAACTGAGTAGTGGCTCATTGTGGGTTGAGCCTGGTGGGAAGGCAGGGAGGAATGAAGAGGTTGATAATGATCCTTTGTACTTCAAATCCAAGCTGCAGACAGAGACGGGTACAGGTATGCACCTGTTACCTCTGCTTTCTGGTCTGAAAGCTCCAAGTGACATGGTTGGCTCATGCTGGTATTCGTTCCCTTCTACCTTACTCATCACACATCTATTAAGTGTCCTCTCTCTCTGTCAACCATTGGTCAGTAAAAAGATAACTCAAAGATAAGTTAGATAAGTGGCTAAGTTTTCTTAAAAGTGGTTTAAGTTTCTCAAGTAGCTGTTTTCTCAGACCCATCAGAGCTTCCTGAAACTGGTGTTGGCTCAAAGTGAGGACTGTGGGCCAGCAGCATTAGCAACATCTGGGAATTGTTGGAAATAAAGATTCTCAGACCCCATTCCAAGACCTGCCGGAACACAAGCCCTGGGAAGGTGTATTGGACCCAAGAAGCTGTGTTTGAACAAGTCATCCAAGCATTTCTTATTTATCTTATTTATGGCTAGAGTTTGAGAATCCTTGCTAGACTCTTGCTGTTTCACGTGTGATGGTGAGACCTGAGCGCTTATCAGGAATGCTGACTCTCAGGTCCCACCCCGGGTCTACGGAATGAGAATCTGCATTTTTACCAGATTCCCCCAGGGGTTTATTTGCACATTACAGTGTGAGACATCCTGGTCTAGAAGGTCATGGTCTAGTGGGATAAGACTCTGTGTAGAGTTCAAGAGATACACAGAGGAAGGTGGGTGGAGTCAAAAGTGCTTTGCAGAGATGTTTACCCTTAATCAGGGACTAGAGAGGAGCTGAAGTCTGCCGGAGGACCAAGGGCAGGAGACGGGTGAACGATGCTGCGGAACAAACAGCTTGACACACTCCAGTGCCTTTCAGAGTGTAGATGTGCAGTAAACATTGGTTGATTGGTTACTGGGTTTAGGGAGCACATTCGCTGGGCTGCCCAGGTAGATGGAGACCTCTAAGACCCACGCTGAGGCTTAGTGGGGACGTCGTGGGTGCTGGAGTCAGACCCCCGACTTCATATCTGGTTCCCACGCTGAGTTGGTGAGGCTGTGGAGAAAAAGCCATGCCTGCCCATTGCTGGTGGGAGTGGAAGTCGGGTCCCCCTCCACGGAGGGCTGTTTGACCATGTCTATCAGAATTCAAAACGTGTGCATCTTTTGTTCTAATTCTGCTTCTAGGAATTTATCTTACAAATACATGCAGCAAAAGAGAGAGGTTACAAGGCTGTTCCCTGTGGTGTGGGGTCTGGTTCAGGCCCACGGGATACTATGCAGACTTCTGTATTGGTACGAAATGCTCCCAGGCTGGAGTGAACCAGCAAAGGCAGCGTGCATGTGCAGGATGCTGAGGCAGGTGACCTGGGGAGGCTCCAGTTGGAGGGCTCCATGTCTCTGGATGGAGGCATGATGCTCTGCCAATACTTGTGGTCTCCAGTGAGAGAACTGGATGGCTGGAGGAGAGACAAAGACTTATTTTTCACTGGATGCTATTTTTTACCATTTGACTTTTGTACCAAGAGCAACTGTAATCCATCTAGCAGCTTAAGGACCCCTGGGGGTCCCCAAAACCCATCCAAGGGGTCCCTAATGTCTTTCTTTTTCCAACTATTATCTGTGTGAGGCTTGTTTTCCTTCATAGACTTCAACCAAAGCAATATATCACAACGGGCTGGATGCAGAAGCAGCTCTGGGGATCCAGCTGCCTCCTATTTAGCCAGGCAATAGAGGTTTGCCAAAATGGAAAAACAACGCCACTCTTCCCACTAAAACTTTTTCATTTTGGAACACATAATTATTTTCATGGAAGTATTACTTATGTTAACATGTTACAGTTTTATTATTGTTATTTTAAGTAAATTACTGAATTTTTTGAAGTTCTCAGTTTTAATTTCTACTGCAGTAAATCTTAATAATCCGCATAAACAAAAATTCTTTGGTGTCTTCAATTATACTTTAGAGTATAAAAATTCCTGAGACTGAAAAGCTTGAGAACCACTGTTCTAGGGCAGACCAGTATATTTAATTTATTTTAAACTCCTGGTTCCACCAATTAGTAGCCACTGACCCAGGGGAAGTTAACTATTTTTCTGAGCCTCACTTTTCTCTTCCCTGAGCAGTAATAAAAGGAGGCACACAGAGCATTTAGCACATAGTGTGAACTCATTGAACGTCGTTGCTATGGTTACGGAAATCCTGCAGGACACTCAGGCTTCCAGCTCTACCTTTGGTGACATTAAGTTGGCAGCTCGAGCTCAGCCACGGGGATCTTTATACTACGGAAACTGGGAACAAGCAAATGCTACACTTCAGTGCCTTTTTTGTTTTTTCCTCCCGGAGAGTGGATTGTTAAGCATTTACTCACACATCCCCCCAGGGTACCTACTGACCACGAAAATGTACAGGGACAATATCTGCATTGCTTTAATCTTAAATCCTTGAGGGCAAAGGGATCTGATAACATAAATTTTGCACCTGAGTTTCCACAAACCTTTGGTTCGGGCACAGAGTAGCTTTGACTTAGCCTGCCCTTTGCACAGCAGCTGGGGCCCAGTTCCCTGACAGCAGGGGAATCCCCTTGCGTTGGCCGTGTGCCCACACACAAGACTGCCACGAGCCGTGGGCCCTGCCCCGCTGCCATCTTGGGTGGGCTCTGGCTCCTGTCACACAAACAGAACTTCAACCTGCGGGTGTGTGCCCTCGCTTGAGGCATCTTGCACCCACTTCATACTTCCCTTTTCTGGACTTTCTAGTCTCGTTACTGTCTTCCTTTTCCCTCTGTGGTTTTTTTGCTGGCAGAGTGAGGAAGGCGGGGTTGCTGTTTTGTTCTGTTTTCTGGCCTTCATCTGGGCTGCTTACTCTCCCCGAAGCCCCCACTGGCAGTTTGCCTGTCACCGAAACACACGTTCAAAGTTTTCATCTGATAATCCTGTATTCTGCCACCCTTGCAGACCAGACTTCCCCGGGTCACTGAAGACAGCGCAGGGGCGGGTCCGTGAAGGAGTGCGTCTTCTGGGGCCCCTGACCAGCCTCTTCCATCCTGTGCCTAGCTCTGCCGGGATTTCCTCCTCCAGGGCACCCCCGGTGAGCACCCCCTTTCTGCTCCAGTGCCTCCGCCTCCCTCTTCACTGCTGTCCAGACAGTGCTCCTTTCACATCTGTAATTCCCATTTTGAGCAACCGTTCCTCTTTCTGATACTTCCAGTCATGCCTGTTTCACGATGTCTCTGTAAAGGGGACCTGGAGCCCCTACAAAGGCCTTTACAAAGACGGTCACTGGGGGACCTCCACAGGGTGGGTAAACTTGGCCTCCTTACTCTGGGCTTTAGTTTTCAGTGGCCTTGGTGAAAGAGAGCACTGGAGAGGGCCTGCTCTTGGGAGAAGGAACAAAGAGCTCTGGTTCTTCTTCCAGAAGCTCAAGGAGGGAGTTCTATCAGTATGGCCCACTGGGGGTCTGACCGCTAAACAAATTACCACACAGGGAACTAAGACAGGGTCAGTGGACTGCCCCTCTCAGAGTTGTGCGTGGAGTAGAGAGGACAACAGCTCAAGGTGCGAACGGCCATGACTGCCAGCACCTGCCATGACCCAGTCCTCCCCAGGGCATTCTCGGGCCTTGGCAAAAGCTTCCTCCAGAGAATGATGTTCAGGATTCCTCCTGAGGTCTGGACTGTAGCCCAGAAAGTCAGAGAGGCATGGCCTCCCGGGCTGTCCCTCTCTCTGGGAGAATGGGGGTTGGCAGTCTCCAACTCAAAGGGCTGACGTCTGAATTCCTGTTTCAGAACAGTGAGACAAGAAGAAGCAGGACTGGTGCCACACCCCCACCACCAATCCACGCCAACACGGCAGCCACGGCTCCACTGCCCACGTCCCAGAGAGTGGCACGCCCGGGGCATTCTGGATAGACAAGGCAGATGTGGGGAGATAGAGGTTTCATAGGGGTAGATGAACTTCCAGGTAAGCTGAGCAGGTGAGAGATCTGGCATATAATTTGGGGACGTTACAGGGAGAGACACTGACTGCCAGCCTGGCTGCATTACTTTCTCTTACCTAATTTGCCTCCCTCTTGCTGCTGCCTTGTCTTCTGAAGCCACCAATCAGGCAGCCTTAGGCTTCCTCTTGAAGGGCAGCCCAGGCTGGCAGAGAACTCAGGGGAAAAGCCTCCAGGGCCCCTCTCTCTCTCTGGGTGCCACCTCATAGATCTGGTACCCCAGGGCCTGGGCTTTAGCCTCTGCCATCATGAGTGTCCAGGCACACTGTGGCCTCCCTTTGTCCGAGCAACAGGCAATGGCACTGTCTCCTGGCAAGCAACAAGCACCCTAGCATGGGTGTGAATCACGGCTCCATCAGACGCCAGCCACATGACCTTGGGCGATTTTCTTTACCATTTGTCTGAGCCTCAGTTTCCCCACCTATAAAATAGGGATAATAATATTTCCTTCTCAGGATTGTTGCAAGAATTGAATATGGTTTCATATGTGCCTGGCACTTAGGCCTTCAGCTGATGGGGGCTATGTAGCCATCTATTTCTTCATCCCAAACCTCAGTGAAACTGCCAAATACACATTGAGTGCCTCCTATGTGAAGGAAAGCTGTCCAAGATGCCCCTGCCCACCCCGTGCTGAAAAGAGGAAGGAGAGAATATCTCAAGGAAGTGCTCTAAAAACTTCCCGTCTGGCTCCAGCCCAAATTAGCACTTATGGTCTTGCATGCCTGGTTTTAAAACTCTTTGATTTTGAACTTGTTTATATACCAACATGCACTATTTTATTATATCATGTAACTTGTATTACATCTTTTCTCTCCAACTAGATTGTAAGTTTCTCGACAGCTGGACCTAGGGGCATTCCTTCTTTGCAAATTTTCCACAGCGCCCAACACTGAGCCGCTTGCAGAAGAGGTGGTTGATATAAAAGACTTGCTGGTTAAGGTTGATGCTACTGTGTGTGAACACAAGTGAGAGTAGAGTCTGACATCTTTTATTCAGAGTGACAGACATTATCATGCAGCTACTTGATATATTCATTTTCCCTCTTCATCCTGCCTCAGTTTGGTTAGAAGTGAAGGGATAAATGAGAGAGGCATTTTGTATCCTGTGGCGGGCCCAGAATTTGGCCAGGGGCAGTGTGGCGCAAGTTGGAAACATGGATGGCGGTATTGGAGAATGGCTGGAGACTGGAGCACGATTCAAAAATGTAAGCCCAAGGTGTTTGCAAACAGAATCACCATCAGATGTGACTGGAGGATGCCAGGAGCGGGGTAGATGTGAGCAGGAGTGCCCATAGCCAGAAACAGGTCAGAGATAACTCTTAGATAAAGGACTTACATACAGAACAGATTTAAAAAACTCCTAGAAGTCAAAATGAAAATAACAAACAATCCATTTTTTTATATAGGCAAAAGACTTGATTAGGCACTTCATAGAAGAAGATATCCAAATAACCAAAACATAGGTGAAAAGGTGCTCGACATCATTAATCATTTGAGAAACACAAATAAAAACCACAATGAGATAGCAGCACATTCCCACCAGAATGACTAAAGTGGAAAAGGAAGGAAGGAAGAAAAGAAGGAAACCCTAGTAACAGGCAACACCAAGTGCTGGTGAGCACGGGGAGCAACTAGAGCTTGCACACGCTGCTGGGGGAAGCACGAGTGGGCACGGCCACTTGGAAAACCGTGTGGCAGTACGCGAAGCTAAATGTATGCCTCCTCTACGGCCCAGAAATTCTACTTCAAGCTATAGACCCAAGGGAAAGAAGAGCATATGAACCCAAAAGATGTGTACAGGAATGTTACTAGTAACTTTATTCATAATATCCCAAACTGCACATTTTAAATTCCTATCAACAGTAAAATGGGTAAATTGTGGTATATTCATATGATGAAATACTATACAGCTATATAAAAGAACAATCTCCTACTATTGCTACATACTGTATGACTCCATTTATACTGAATTCAAGAAGAGTCAAAACTACTCTACAGTGACAGAAATAAAATAGCAGTCACCTCTGTGGGTACTGACTGCGAAGAAGCACTAGGCGACATTTTGGGCTTCTGGCAACGTCCTGACTGGTGGTTACATGCAAAAACTCAACATTACTGTACTTTAGGCATTTTACCATAGGCACGTTACATTTTAATAAAAAACTTTAAAGTATTTTTTCAATTTTGAGATAAATTGCCCAAGAATGTGATTGCTGGCTTGTATTGTAAGCATGTGTTTTGGTTTTATAAGAAACTGCCATACCCTTTTTCCAGAGTGGCTGTATTATTTTATATTCCAACAGCAGCGTATGAGTGATCCAATTTCTTCCCATCCTTGCCAGCATTTGATTTTGTCACTACACATCTTCCTCTCCTTATGATGGGGTTACATCCCGATAAACCCGTCAGAAGTTGAAAATATCGTAAGCCAAAAAATGCCTTTAATACACCTAACCTACCAAACATCATAGCTCACCCTAACCTACCTTACACATGCTCCTGACACTTACATTAGCCTACAGTTGGGCTAAATCATCTAACACAAAGTCTATTTTATAATAAAGTGTTGAATATCTCATGCAGTTTACTCAGTACTGTACTGAAAGTGAAAAAGAGAATGACTGTGTGGGTACAGAATGGTTGTAAGCGTACTGGTTGTTTATCATGATCGCATGGCTGACTGGGAGCTGTGGCGGCTGCCACTGCCCAGCCTCACAAGGGAGTATGGTACTCTCTCTAGCTAGCCCAGGACAAGATCAAAATTCAAACTTCTCAGTACGGTTTCTACTGAATGCCTATAGCTCTCGCACCATCGTAAAGCTGAAAGATTGTAAGTTGAACCACCATAAGTCTGGGACCATCTGTATTTTTTATTTCGATCTTTCCAATGGATGTGTGGTGAGATCTCATTGTACTTTTAATGTGCATTTTCCTAATGGCTAATAATATTGAACATCCCTGCATGTGCTTAGTTGCCATCTGTACGTCCTCTTCAGTGACATGTCTGTTCATGTCTTGGCCTATTTTCTAATTGGATTGTTTGCTTTGGAGTTTTGAGAGCACTTTATATTTTAGATACAAATATTTTGTTGGATATTATGTTTGCAAATATTTTCTCTGAGTCTGCAGCTTGTATTTTCATCTGTTTAACAGAGTGTTTCACAGAGAAAAGTTTTTAATTGTGATGAAGCCTAATTTATCGATTTTTCTTTTTATGGATGATGCTTTGGCATCAAGTCTAAGAAGCCTTTGCCTAGCCCTGGATCTCAAAGATTTCTCCTTTGTTATCCTCTAAAGTTTTATAGTTTTACATTTAACAATTAAATCTGTGATAATTTTTTTTTTTGAGGAAGATTAGCCCTGAGCTAACATGCACCACCAATCCTCCTCTTTTTTTGCTGAGGAAGAGTGTCCCTGAATTAACATCTATGTCCATCTTCCTCTACTTTATATGTGGAATGCCTGCCACAGCATGGCTGACAAGCAGTGCATAGGTCTGCACCCGGGATCCGAACCAGTGAACCCCAGGCCGCCGAAGTGGAACGTGTAAACTTAACCGCTGCGCCACCGGGCCAGCTCCTAAATCTGTGATAAATTTTGAGTTAATTTTTGTATAAGATGTGAGGTTTAGGTTGAGGTTTATTACTTTTTTTTCCTGCCTCTGGATGTCTAACTGCCCAGCATCATTTGTTGGACAGGCTATTATTCTTCTTGTTGAATAGCATTGTACCGTTGTAGAAAAGCAGTTGGACATATTCGTGAGTCCAGTTCTGCATTCTCTATTTTGCTCCATTGGTCTATCTGTCTATCCCTCTGCCAAAACCTCACTGTTTGGATTACTGTAAGTACGTAGTGAGTCCTGAAATCAGATAAAGTAATCCCTCCTACTTTATTCCTCTTTTTCAAAATTGTTCTAGCTATTTTGAGTCCTGTGACTTCCCATGTAAATTTAAGAATAATAAACTTGTCTTTGTCTACAAAAAATCTTGCTGGGGGAGCCGGTCTCATGTCCTAATGGTTAAGTTCAGTGCACTCCACTTCAGCAGCCTGGATTCATGGGTTTGGTTCCTGGGCATGAACCTACACTACTTGTCAGCAGTCATGCTGTGGCAGTGACCCACATACCAAAATAGAGGAGCTCAGGGTGAAGCTTCCTCAGGTAAAAAGAGGAAGATTGGCAACAAACGTTAGCTCAGGGCAAATCTTCCTCAGGAGGGAAAAAAAACCTTAATGAAATTTTGATGCAAATTGCTTTAAACCTACACATCAGTTTGGGGAAAAACTGACATCTTTACTATGTTGAGTCTTCCAATCCATGAACATAGTATGTCTCTCTACATTTATTTAGGTCTTCATTGATTTAGTCATCAGCATTTTGCAGTTTTCAGCATACACGTCCTATACCTGTTTTGTTAGATTTATACCTAAGTATAATCTAATAGCTTTTTCATGCAATTGTAAATGATATTGTGTCTTTAATTTTGGTTTCTAATTGTTCATTAATATATAAAAATATGATTGATTTTTGTTTGTTGGGTTTTTTTCCTGCAACATGGTTGAACTCACTTATTGGTTCTAAGAGTTTTTGGTAGATTCCATGGGATTTTCCATGTAGACAACCACATCATCCTGATATAGGGACAGTTTTATTTCCTCCTTTTCAATCTGTATGTCTTTTCTTTCTTTTTCTTCCTTATTGCACTAGCTAGGACTTATGGTTGGACAGGAGTGGTGGAAATGAACATCCTTGCCTTGTTCCTGATCTTAAAGGAAAGCATTCAGCCTTTCCCCAGTGAGTGTGATGTTGTCTCTGGGCTCTTTGCAGATGCTGTTTATCAAGTTGAGGAAGTTTTTCTCTATTTATATAATTCACTGAGAGTTTTTATCATGAAGGGGTGGAATATTTTGTCTAATGTTTTCTCTGTGTTAATATTCAATGAATTGGTCCATTTCATCTAAATTGTTTCATTTATGAGCATAAAATTATTCATAGTTTTCTCTTATTATCTCTTTTAATGACTGAAGAATCTGTAGTGACATCCCTGTTTTATTCCTGACATTAATGATTTGTGTCTCCTCTCTCTCTGGCCTTCTCTCTCTCTCTCTCTCTCTCTCTCTTCAGTCTTGCTAGAGTTTTATCACTTTTAATTATTTCTGAAGAATCAGCTTTTTGTTTCATCGATTTTGTCTATTGTTTTTGTTGTCAATGTTATTGATTTGAGCTCTTATCTTTGCCTTTTCCTTCTTTGCTTATGTTGGGTTTCTTTTGCCCTTTTTCTAGTTTCTTGAGGAAGAAACTTAGATTATTGACATGAGATTGCTTTTTTTTTCTAATGTAAGTGTTTAGTGGCTGCATATTTTCCTCTCAGAACTGCTTTTGCTGCATCTTACATATCTTGATATGTTATATTTTTTGTTTTCATTTAGTTCTATGTATTTTTTGTCTCCTTCGAGACTTCCTCTTTGACTCATGTATTATCTAAAAGTATGCTTTTAAATTTTCAAGTGTTTAGAAACTTTCCTGTTATTTTTCTGTTATTAATTTTTAATTGGTTCTATTTTGGTCTGAGAATATATTCTGTATAATTTCAATTTTTAAAAAATTTTCAAGGCCCTGGCTATGGTTTATCTTGATGAATGTTGCATGGGTTCTTGAAACATTTACTAGTTGTGAAGGCATCAAAATTCTATGTTAATTCCCTTCCTGCCCAAAATACCTAGAGATTTTTTCATGGCCCAACCTTGACCAACATGGGAAGCTTACAACCCACCCTGCACAGCAACACTTCCTAAATCCCTTCTGGACTTTCTGTCTTCTTTTCCCAAACTCTTTCTCACCTGCTGTCCCATTGCTAGATGTTTTCCTTTCTCTTTTCCGGCCCCACACAGCCTTTCCAATCTTCCTAGTGCCAGCCTCATCTTTCTTCCAAGATTTCATGTCACACCCACACCTTGTTCCATTTCTACCCAGAGAAATTCTTTTTCTCTCTGGAATTTAAAAATTTGGCTCTCCCCCTCACCATCATCTCATTAAGAATTTTCTTTGTGCTCCACTCTCCTTAAAATGCAGAGGGGATGGTAAATAGCGAATAACATTCTCCATCTCCTAGGGCTGAGCTTGACCTCACCCTTTTATCTGTGGTGCAGCTGTCTTCTTGGCCATCTGGTCTGAGGTCTAGGTTGTGGGAAGCATATTCTCTAGTCCTTCTAGAATCTTTGAATAAAAACAGAATCTTGATATTCCTGATGCCATGGGTTATTTTGAAATCTGCTGTTGATATTTCATTGCTCCTCTCATGGAAGGGAAAAAATGCTGTGATTGATTTGTTCTCTCAGATGCTAACAACAGAGGCTTAGGAGTCAAGAAAGCCCCAGACACAAATCTATTCTCTGCCGCTTGATAGCCTTGAAATCATGGTGGGTCATGTAGTCTTACATTGCTTTAATCGTCATCGGTAAATTGGACACTTAGAGAATTGTGAGGATAAACGTAATGAAACATCCAAAAGCACTCGGCATGGAACTGCTCAAAAGATGTTAGCTTTTCTTACCATGTGTTACCTTGTTGTTATGGTGTTGCTGCTATCGATGATAGTGATGTTATGTGTCAGTATCTCTTTTCTCTTCCTCTTTCTGGCTTTTCTGTGTCTGGTCAGAAAGCTACATGCATATACCTGGGAGCATTAGCAATTCCTGGGCACACAGATAGACTGCATTTCTAGACTCTCTTGCATTTATGTGTGGTCACATCACTGAATTCTAGCCAATGGAATGTGGACAGAAATGACATGAGCAATTTCCAGGCCTGTTCATAAAGTCCTTATATGAGCATTCCTTCATACTCTTCCTCATTCCTCTTGAGTGACACAGCTGCATACACTTTCATCTTGTTTGCCAACTTCAGCGATATCAGCCTCACAATATGTAAGATGCCTAGGTCCCTGAATTAATGCATAGAGGCAGACCGCTACCAATTAGTAATCCTGATAAGCTGTACCTGATCAAGAAATACACTCTTGGGGCTGGCCTGGTGGTGTAGTGGTTGGGTTTGGACACTCTACTTCAGTGGCCCAGGGTTTGTGGGTTCAGATTCTGAGCATGGACCCACACACTGCTCATCAAGCCATGCTGTGGTGGCATCCCACATGCAACATAGAGGAAGATTGGCACAGATGTTAGTTCAGTGACAATCTTCCTCAAGCAAAAAGAGGAAGATTGACAACAGAAGTTAGCGCAGGACCAATCTTCCTCATCAAAAAAAAAAAAAAAGAAGTAAAAAGAAAAACTCTCTTACATGTTTAAGCCCATTATCCATTTTGGAGTTTGTTAGTAGCTAGCATTTTCTTAACTAACACATAAATTGGGACCTTGAAGTGGTGCCATAGAAAAACCTGAAATATATAGCATCAGTTTAATGTTCAAGCAGTGGGCTTCAAAGAAACTGATGTTAAGAACTGGAAAGCTGTGATTGCCTGGAATTGGGGGCAGGGAGGGATGGACTGCAAAGGGACACAAGGAATCTCTTGGAGGTGATGGAAGTGTTTCATATCTTAACTATGGGAATTGTTTCCCAGGTGTATACCACTGCTGAAATGTACCAGATTATAGACATAAGTTGATACAATTTATTGTCCAAAAATTATATCTTAATAAGTTGTTGGAAAACCCCCGCAACTGCCATCCATGGTAAACTCCCTATCTTCGATCAGGTTCCCAGACCTTGAGGCAAGAATTCATGTGTGAGTGATTTAGTAGATGAGTGACCTCAGAAAAAGCCAGCGAGGGAGTGAGGAAGCAGGACAGGGAGGGAGGAAGCCAGCAGGAGCGTCCCCGAGGGCAGCCTCTGCCTGATCTCAAAGCGGGGCTCTGGAGCAAAAGCCTCAGAGTTTGTCCTGCCTCAGCTCAAGGAGGAAGGAGGGGTTCCTTCTGGCTGTCTGCACATGAGGGTAAAATGGCTCCCGTAGCCTGAGGACAGCCCTTTACTGTCACAGGTGTAGGGGGCCAAGCAAAGGGATGTGGAAACTGGGGACGGAGTGCACAGAAATGGTTGGAGGGACTCAAGAGGATCTAGCCGTGCGCCACCCATGTCCGTTACACCCTCCTAGAAGAACTCATTCCTTCTTACAGGGAAACATAATGTGTGCATTTTCTTCTGGTTTTTTAAAAAGAAATGTAGAATTAAAGCAAAGGTGTTCTGACATAAAAATAAGCTGCTGAACCTTGGGCATGGGCCACTGGAGTAGGAGGGCAGTCCAGCACCAACTGAAACACTCCTCCTACCCAATGCCTCATGCCACCCGGCCATCTGCAACCCCTCCAGCCACATCCATAGACCTCAAGGGAGACTGCAGACCCAGTTAGGGCAGGAACTAGAATCAGATAGAAGCCATTCCAGGATGAGCTCGACCATTTTCTGGTTGGGTGATCTTGGGCTGTTGCTTAACGGACTCTCCTCAGTTCCTCTTCTGAAAGATGACAAAAAAAAAAAAAAAAAGCATTTACCTCACAAGGTCACCAAGATGTGCATGCTCACAGCTACCACACAGGTGGCTTGCTCCATCCTTGGTTTAATTCTGGATTTGAGTTGCAGGCCAATGCAAAGCTAGACTCTGCTTTTCTATTTTCTTCAACTCTTGAGAGGTCCACTGTCTCCCCAAATAACATCGCTTCCACATGCTCACTCCAGTCTTTCTTGTAGATTAGCCTATGAGGGGGAAAGTCCTTCTTGTAAAGGCTTGCTTCTGTGGAGTTTTGAGCTTCACAGAAGGGCAGTGTGCTGTCAATGGAGGGAACTCAGAAATGCACTTGACCACCCATGTGCCAGAGGCAGGCTCTGCTGGCTACATAAGCCTTCCATGAACTTCACTGGGAAAATGTTAATGAAAGGAGGCACATGGCTCGAGCCCAGCCGTTCTACCCCAGGTCGGCCCAAGACCCTGCACCCAGGAGCAGGTGACAGAAGATGGGTGTAACTAAAGCGAGTCGTGTACTTCTCCCTAATGCTCTGGCAATCACTTCCTTTCACATGCTCAAGGCCGTGGTTGACCTGTGCTGTCCTGCAAGAAATTCGTGACCCTTTCATAGCTTCTGAAGGTTGTTTGTTTTTCCTTCAGAGGCTCCTATACTCCTAAACTGTCTTCTCTTTGGTTTATTGTTGTTTTGGTTGTTTCACCGCCGAAATGTTTCTGATTTAGTTAACGTGACATTGAGAATCTGGAAGATGGGAGGGTATTAGTATTTGGGGTCAAGTTTTCCCATGTACCTTAGGATACCTGTGAGCTAAGTGCCTTGAGTAGCCTGAAGAAAGCATCAAAAACCTCTTGCCCATCCTGTGAAGAGCCAGGCAGAACAAGCCACTCTGGACCTCGGGGAAACCACCCTGGGTTCTGTCTTTATCTTTGGTCACAAGGCCATCCTCAGCTTCAGCTGACGGACAGTAGGCTCTTGTCCTTCAGACAGTGGTATAGTGCAGGGAAAAAGAGTACTCAGTGGACAGTCTGCACTTGGGGGTAGAGCCCAGCTCCGCCCTCCTTGGGCTTTTTGCCAAGTCCCTTGCTCGGTTTCGGTTTCCTCATCTACAACATGGTGTACGAGAGCATCCCTGCCCACCTTGTGGGGCTGCGATTGAGACCCCTGTCAAAATGACAGACAGCAGTTTGCAACTGTACCATGCTGTGTCAGTGTGCTGACCGGTCATCAGACCAGCATCACCCAGGGTTCTTCTAAGGAATCCTTGTCTTGACAGATGTTAATAGGTATTATTTGAAAAAAGAAAAAATTTTCTACATTAAAAACAGCTTTGGAATGTTAGGTTAACCAAGTTAAAACTGGTTCTGCACTGCGGGATTTCTCAGAGAATTTAATGTACTGTGAATCTCCGTGAGTACTTTCCAAACAGTGTGTGACAGAATCACCTTTATGTAGAAACCTGTGGGGCTCCACACAACACCCTCTATTAGAAAGACTAGATTAGATAACACAACCATCTTTGAGTGGAGGACGTTTCAGATTTCGTGCCAACAATAATGTTAATGTTTGGGTTATAAGAGACATCAAATACAGTAGGACGAATTAGTTAGTTTAACCAAGAGATAGTTAGAAGCTACAACCGGAAAGACCTAAGGCTCCTGATACCAAAAAAAGCCCAGGAGGAATCCTTGATGTGTGTGAAGTATCTGACCAAGATCTCTCAGAGTCACTACGTGCCCTTCCAGAGTCCGCACAGGCTCCTGAGTCATACTTCTACCAAGAATTGTATATGATTGTATTTATCCTCACATAACTTAACCCTCATCTTAACTTTATCTAAAGCTTAATCTCTCAATGGATGAGAAAGTGTTGCCCTGACCAGAGCACCCAACTGAAGCATTCCCATGATCCCTGGCTTTCATGTGGAGTACACAGTAGAGTCACTCTCATGAAGATCTGAGTCACTGCTGGATTCAACACTCTCCCATTAATTCATCCCATACTTCCATTTTCCTCCCCAGAACCATCACCCTTTTAGATCACTTCATTTTAGCTTTCCTCCACAGCCATTTCTAGTGCTTAGCTTGTTTCACGAGGTAATGAAGTTCCTTGGTTGTTTAAAACATTTCAGGAGAATTCCAAGTCCACAATGAGTGGTAAGGACTAAGAGGCAGTTGACGAGGTCCATTTCCTAGATAGAGGGCTCACTCCCATACACAGCCCTCAGCCCTGCTACTCACCGTCCTTGTCACAAGGGAAACCCACTGTGTGTACACCAGGCTTCCACCTCCCCTTTGCCAGAGGTGGAGTGACTTTTGAATTAGTAAATTTGGAAAGAATAGCTGGGAAGACTTGGCTCAGCCCCGCCCTTTTTCCTCTTGAAAGAGAGCTGCCTGTGGGTCTTGGTGTTGCCTTTGCATCAGTAGATAAGTTGTCCAGTTCTATGGTTTAGTTAACAGGCTCTTTTTTGGCCTCTCAATTTCTTAACTTGCTCAGAACTAGGCAGTAAAGTGGGTAGAGGGTAGCACTTATTTCTCCCCAGATGATAGTGAGCACCAGAAAACTAAGTAGGCCATAGATGCTGCAGGAGTTAGAGGAGGAGGTGAGCACCAAGGGCCTGCTACATTAAGACATAGCTAATCATGGTTTGTGCTGGTTGAGTACTTCCTACAAGCCAGCATTGTGCGAAGCACTTCTCCTGTGGTACCCTACCTAATCCTCACATCAGGGTGGGTGCTATAATCTCCATTTACAGATGAGGAAGCCAAAGCACATTGCTAACTGACAGGGATTGGAGTCCAGTCTTTCTAAGGAGAAAGGGATATCCTCATAGGGAAGGCTGGACCTTGACTGAAGATAAGACTCAGACCAGCAGATAAAAGAGAAAACTGAAGGAGGTAAATGAGCAAACATGAGATGGTGGAGCTACCCAAGGCATGTCTGGGAACCAGTGAGTACCCCAGGTGACCTGAGTGGCTGAAAGATTTTGTGGGGATATATGGCCCAAGAAATGCAACTGGAAATCCTGGAGTTGGGTGAGGCCTCTGGAATTCTCTAATCCAACCTCTCACCTGTGAAGTAAGTTTTCCTTATTCTTAAATAAAAATTGTATTACAAAAATGGCAGTGGTCCATTATTCCTTCATTTGTTCAATATGTATGTACCATATGCCAATAGTGTGCAGGCACGGGGAGGCGGCGGCAAGCAGGGAAGGCCTGGTCCTCAGCCCCGGGGAGCTGTCCTCACAGGGGTGGATACGCAGCATGTAGAAGGCCACATGGGCTGTGCTTCACCAGCTCTAGCAGTGGGCTCTCAGGATGGCCCCCCTCCCTCTCAGGGAGACCCTGCAGAGACTGCTCTTGTTCACTGGGGTAGAGGTCCGCCTCGCTGTAACCTCTTTACCCTGGGTTGCCTCAAGGAACCCCTGGGAAAGGCCAACTCAACAATAATGTAAAACAGCCAAGGACTTGTTGTCTTCTCTTTTTCAGACCAGAGGCTTCCAGTTCCTCTAACTCTTCTGACAGGCGTTCTGCCGATTCAACTGAGACTGAATGCTGGCTGTCAAGCTCCCTCAAACTGGAGCCCCCATGATGCCCATGAGCCCTCCCAGCAGTCTTTATCCTTTCTTCCTATCTTTTCTTTATCATTTGAAGCATATAGTACAGTCCTGCATCGATCGCAGATGTCTGATAAATACTTGTTGAATTTCATTGACTTGTCCACTTAGCCAGTTTATCAAAGATCACACCATACATAGTCAGAGCTCTTCCCACACATTGAGTGAGCACCTGATCTGTGCCCAGCACCATGCTAGGTCTCCTGGACACATCAATCCATAGAGCAGGAACATGGCTCTGCTCTGTGAAGCTTATGTCACAATGATACTCTACCCACAACTTATGTTTTCTTAGCCCTGTATATTCAACAGAGCCTTTTTACATATTTGTTATCGTAGTTGGTTCCATGGCAACCGTATGATGTAGTTATTAGTATTTCCGGTTTACAGATGAGAAAGCTGAGGTCCAGCAAGATTAAATGATCACCCCAAGGTCACACAGCAGTGGGTGCCACAACTGAAATTCAACTCAAGTCTTCTTGGGTTGTCCAAACCTATGCTACAATTTGCCTCATCAAAGTCTATGAAGAGCTCTATAGAATAATTAGGTTATCCCCTAGTTCTCATTCTTCCTTCACGGGGAAATTTCAGTTTCATTTTTCATTTTGCTTCCCCATGGGTCAAAGCAATGCTTCTTCAAGAATTATCCCCTCCTTCCAAAAAAATAAACCCTGCCAGGAGAATGCAGAACCCCTGAAATAGCTGCTGAACATCAGCAGTGTTCTCAAGGATTTCTCAACTGAGTGTTTAGTGTGTTCTCTCAGTCATAGAAAAGAAGAACTGCACCAAACTTGCTATCTTTCTGAAAACTTGCAAAACCTGAGAAGCTAGCCTGTTTAAAACAGGAAGCTGTGTAGTTTCCTACCTTACTAATGTCTCTGATCAGATGGTATCTCCGGTCCATGAGTGGCAAGACCTAAGCTATCACTGGACGCATAAAGGACTTTGCTAAATTAGCAGGTACCTCTTGTTTTCTTTTTGTTCCCATCAGGGCAAGAACTTACTAAATGCAACAAAAGTTGTTTATTTAGAAGTGACTTCCAGGTAGACTGTTATGTTTCTAGGAAAAGGGAGACGAAGCGAGGGGTCTGGGCAGGTGGCAGCAATACCTTGGGTCGAGGAGGCAGAGGAGAGGAAGGTCCTCCACAATTTAGTAGGTAGAACGAGGCCAAAGAGGGGGAGCACATTGTAAAATATGTCCTTTTTCTTCTTGCTTTCCTCCATTTTCCCTTTCTTTCTCCCATCCATACGATGATGTGCTTGCCTCTTCCACTCATCCAAACTTGGCCATTGACACCTCTTCAGCCAACATGACCAGCTGTGCCCATGACCTTCCCTATGTTTTCATAAATTCTCAACTATTGAGGATAGGACCACGGCAAAAGAGTTACGCTTAGTAGTTTTGTGTTTATTCACATTGACTTGTAAGAAACAGCCAGCGAAAATATAATTTACATATGTGTGTAGATATATTTGTATATTACTTTTGTATATATACGTATATATTTCAAGTTTTCATTGAAATTCGTCTACGGCAAGCTATTAGGTGAATCAGTCGATGGATCGCTTTGGTGTATTTTTGTCTGGCTCCACAAGGTAGACTGCTTGCTTTCCCTGGACCTGCATTAGAGGGTAGGGATAAAAAGCCTTCCTAATCTTCTGGAAACCTTGGATTGGTTGAGGATGGAAGTTAACTGTTCTTTGACAAGTGTTTTGAGGGAAGGCGATGGGAATATGGGGTCTTTGGCACATGGAAGCCGTAGGAGTTGGAGGGTATCTGCAGCTCTTTTCAGAAGGTGGCATGATTACACTGAATGGTGCGGGCTGTTACTTCTTCTGGGGGAAGAATGACTCAATAAGAAAAAAGCAGATATACCCAGCAGAAGAAAATGTGTAAAGGGCACAAACAGATAATTCGCAGGAAAGGAAATACAAATGACTAATAATTAAAGTTAAAAAAAAACCCTCAGTAATTAAATAAATATTAGTTACAACAATGACTCCCTTTTGCCCATATAATTGACCAACTAATTTTTTTTTTAAATCTTCTCTGTGTTGATGGATGCTTGCTGAGACTGGCACTGTCACCTACTAGTGCCAAGAGTAAATAGATTGTGACACACTTTCTGGAAGCGACTTGGCAAAATGCTTCAAGAAATATGGTTATAGGTGGAAATTATGCTTTGGGAAATCTACTTTAAGGAAATAAAAAAATTGCAGACAAAGATGTTTGTTGCAGCATTATTTAATAAAAGTGCAAATTGGGAACAACTTAATCGTACAATGATAAGACAATGATTAAATAACCATGAATACCTATACAATATATTGGAGTCATTACAAATTACATTTTCAAATAATTTTTAACTATATGGAAGCAGGTGCAGGATATAAAATTTAAAATATCATAATACAAAATGATATACAAGTGTGATATCAATTATAACAAACATGGTACCTGAAAAAGAAGCAGTGTTTCTCTTTCTATGGCACAGGTGGAGGTGGAAGTAGCAGGGGCCAGGAAGCTGAGCCCTCTGGTCACATTGAACACCCCCTAACCGTGTTATTTTGACTGCGTGGGCGTACCTTCCCTATGAAAACGTATACTTCACGATCATCTCTTTCGAGTAAATAACATATCAGCCTGCATACAGATACTAAAAATCAGCTACATTTGAAACACCCCTATTGAAATATAAAGAGTAAGTCTAATCTTTGGACAAGGAAGTCGTAAAAATATCCAAAATCACTTGACAGGTGGATGAAACCAAGCCACTTAAAATGCATCACCCACACTCCCAGAATGGGGTGCAACTTTTGCTCTAGTAACTAATCATAATGATTAGCAGCTGTGGAGGTCGTGTGCCGCCCTAACATAGCGATGCTGGGATATGTCGGCAGCTGGGAAAAAGATTGTATTTATTCATGATTTCAGCTTCGGGAGGTTCCTGTGCGTTTCCAGGGAGGGAGCTCACTGGCTCACCAGGCAGCCCATTCTGTTCCTGCACAGTTTGGGTGTTCTCAGCAAGCTCTTTCCCCCAATGTCATCAAATTTCTGCTCTCTGGAGGGTCTACTCCCTCTTTTACAGAAAAAGTTAGCGTATCATAGACTTTTCTGTCTCAAAGGGACTAAAACATTGCCTAATCCAATCCTTTAATAAAAAAAGATTAGATAACCAAGGATGTACAAATAGTGGCCAAAAAAAAAAAGGAACTAAAATAAATCTGAAGACTTTTCATTTTTCATACAAAACATTCAAAGTTCTTCCAACTGTGGCTGATGTTTCTGGAGCTTTATCATCCTAGCCTGTCCTGTACTCCAGGTTGACACTAACCCTCTTAAACTGTGGTACCTGAGATAGAACATAATGTTTCAAGTGTATAGTCTAACGGTGAAAAGCAGAGTACAAATTATTCTGCTCCATCCTTCCATCCATCTAAGAAGTATTTATGAAGCAGCTATCACTTGCCGGTAGCGTACTGGGCACCAGTCCTGCACTAACATGGGGACTGCCTGCCACTTGCAACTGAGGATATTCTTCATTCTACCCCTAAATTTCCCCTTTTCTTCTCAACTAAGCTTAAGGAAGTTGGAAGGTATGTAACTTGGAGATAGAAAACAGATTCATAAAATTTAGGAGGGACTTCATGTCACCTAGTCCAGGAGCTGTCAACCTAGGCTGCACATGGGAATCACTGGGGGAGCTTTAAGAGTCACTAAGGACTGGGTCCCACCTCGAGAGATTCTAATTTAATTGTTCAGGGGAATGGCCTGGCGTTGGGATTTCAAAAGCTCTCCAGTGAGTCCCGAGTGCAGCCAGACTGAGAACGACTGCTGTAGTCAACCTTCCTCTCACTGTGGAAATCCCCTCCTGCAATGTCCCCGAGGGGCAGCCAGGCAGCCTCAGCTTGAATTCCTCATCACACCTTGCTCAGGGCCTCACGAGGCACCCATAATTTTGGATAATCCTGCTCAAGCTCTTTCTTATGTTGTGGTTGAATTTGCCTCTTTGAACTACCTCCTGCTGGTTCTGGGGGATGACCCTGGGAGTCAAACATGATTCTGATTCTCATCTACACAGCCAATATCTTGCTGTCTCTCCTACCCACACATCTCTTCTCCAGGGTGGGTACCTCGGGTTCCTTCAAAGTATCTTTGTTGGATGAGGTTTCCTCTCAACTGCATTTCACTTGGGCAATGTTCACATTAAATGTCTTGCCTGGGACCTAGCACAGTGCTTTGGTTATAGTCTCAGACCACTTTAAAACCCCATCACATGCTAATCTGTAACTCTAGTTAACCATAGAGTCAGTGTGTGATGGGGTTTTAAAAGAAACCCCTGCTGCATATAAACTTAGATTAAATTAATAGATGTGTTGTATATAGATTACGGGAAATGATCATTTCACAGGATCCTAAGGTGGTCAAAATTAAGTGCCTAGTAGAACTCTCCTTTATTCCTGATTGTCTTTAATTTGCCTGGAATTCTACCTCTCTATCCACCCATTTACTACCTACTTGTCCTCTTCGTGAAAGGTAATTCGACCTCTCATGTCGCTCCATTGGACAGGTCAGTAAATAAATGGATTAATATAATCCTGGTTTCCCATCAGGTTATTTAATTTGGTTGTGATCCAAATCCATTTGTAGAAATTCAAACTCCTCATTTACTGTAACTAAAGAATTTAATGAAGGCTGAAACGCCTTGTTAAAACAAATTTTGGCTACTAATCATTTGATAGGTTTTTCTATAACCATGGGTAGTGGGCTCTGTAGCCCACTGGTTATTTGTGGAAACATAAAAACATCTCTTTAGGCAGAAAAGATACTTCCTCCTCCAAGGTCGTCTTGTACTATCTTGGACAGGATCTAAAAAATTTGGCATACCTGAGGACACAGTCCTTACTATCTACACTTCCTTTTCTGGTGCTCTTATCAATGTCATGGCTTTAAATACCATCTATGTGATGACAAATGTCAACTTTATATCTTCAGCCAAGAGTTCTCCCCTGGAGCTTTATATCCAACCACCTACTGGTCCTCTCCACTTGGATGGCATAGAGGCGTCTCAGACTTGACATGCCCCAAACCAGGCTTATTTTCCCTCAGCCTTCTTCAACTCAGTTAATGACAACTCCATCCTTCCAGTTGCTCAGGTCAAAATTCTTAGGGTTACCCTTGACTATTTCTCACCTACATCCTGTCACTCAATAAATCCTATAGTGCTGCTTCTGCATTTATACAGATTCCATCCACTTCTCACCCTTTTTACTCCTACCACCATGTCCAATCCAGTATCATATCTTGCCTGGATTATCACATTAGCTTCTTTACTGGTCTGTTTTTTCTAAGTTTCCTTCCGCAGTCTATTCTCCACATGGCAGCCAAAACAATCCTTATAAAATATAAGTTGGATCATGTCACGCCTTTAATGAAAACTCTCCAATGGTTCCCATCCCATTCAGAGAAAAGCCAAAATTCTTCAGTGGCTGCATGGCTACACTGGACCCCTGCCCACCTCTACCCCATACCTCTCCAACACCTTCTCCTGATACTCGCCCCTCACTCATCTTCTGGCCACACTGGCCTTCTTTCTCTTCTAAGTACACGTCTAGCAACTCTCCCATCTTAGGATATTTTCACTTGCTGTTTCTTTGCCTGGAACTCTCATCCCTCAGATACCTGTCTGACTCATTCCCTCACTTCTCTCAAGTCTTTTCTCAAATGTCACCTCAGAGGGCTCTTTGTTGACCCCCCTCCAATTTAAAATTGCACCTGTCCAACCCCACCCTACTCCCTTTCCCCATCTCCTATCTTATCTTTCTCTGTAGCACTCATGGCCATTGAGACAGTGTAGTTTTTAGCTATTTGTTATCTGTGGCCCCAACTCCATGAACCTCCATGAAGTCAGGAATGTTGGTCTATTCTGTTCGCTGACATGCCTGTGTCCCTGGAGCAGTGCCTGCCTGTCATAGGTGCTAATAAGTGATTGTTGAATGAATGACTGAAGAACCCCATGAGGCAGTAACTCTTCTCATCAGCACGTTACACGTCAGGATTCTGAGGCAGAGATGCTAAGCTATTTGCTCTAGGTCGCACAGTCATTTCTTCAGACCTAGGAATTAAATTATTATCCTACACTGAGGAGGACCAGGGATACATAAGAAAGAAAAGTCTTATGGCTACAGATTCCCTGGCACCAGATACCAATGAAGCCAAAAGTACCTAGGGCCTTGGGCATGGGACATGATCTTAACACCAGTGCTGTAGGAATGATCACCACTGGGAGTCACCTTCAGACAGGGCTCTGCCAGATGGGCAGGTAGATTGGGAGTGGTGAGCAGTGACTTCATATCTGCTCTCTTCTCTATACTCGTTGGATGATTTATCAAGTTCACCTGAGGGGCTGATCCCCTCAAAAAGACTAAGCACTTAATTAAACACACACACACACATGCACACACACACCCCAGATTAGTGATCTTACTAATCTGGGATACCATTTAGCATGTGGTCTTCTGTCACTCATGCCTGATCTTAACCAAATTCTCGTTATTGTCAAGGATCAGCACTGTTCATTATTAGGCATAGTGGTTTTCCACTTTAGCAAAGTTTTAGAATAAAATGGATTTTAAATTAATAGTATCTTTTTTCTCCTGTCTGACAAGAGCTTATTGACATTTACTTCTAAAAACATTCAGACTAGTTTGAGAAATATTGCAAATGGTTAACTCAGACTATCTCTGGCTTTGGCTGCCATAGATGGATCACATGCTATGGCACTGTTATTACTGGGTGTCATGACTACTACGTAGAGTAGATGTCCACAGTGAGGAAATGGTGCTGAAATTGAGAAAGGTGTTTGCCATCAGACCACAGGTCCGCATCCAGTGGGCTGATGCTGACAGGCAGGTGAGGCTCCAGAGAATGTCTAGGTTTCTTTGAGTCCAGAACACCTGGATTCAAGTTCTAACTTAGCCGTTTGCCATCTGTGTAATCATAAGTTATGGAATTGCTCTGAGCTCAGTTTTTTTAGCCGTAGAATCAGAATAATAAAAATATCTACTTCACACTGCCACTGTGATAAATCATATGAAGTAAGTTTCTAGAGGGGAACATCAAACAAGCATCTACTCAAAAAATATTAATTTTATTATCCCTTAAAGATAAATAGTATTCAGAAAACTTCCTCTTTTTATTTTTTCAGGCTTATACCCAATGATTTAATTTTTGAATTGCCATTCATTCTTGAAGATTCAAATTCTTAAGAGCTTTTATTAAAATTAGGACTGTCTTAAAGAACAATGAAGGGCCTATTAATTAGTCTGTGCTTTGGGGCCTTTGAAAAGTCAGGGGGGCGTCCTATTAAAATCAGGAACCAGACAAAAGTACAGATACCACTGCTGTTTAACATCACTGTGGCAGTTCCAGCCAAAGCAGTAGGGCAGGAAAAACAAATGAGGAATACAAGAAAGGAAGTTCTAATCTTATCACTGTTTCACAGATAATAGGATTATCTAGGAGGCGGCCCTGTGGTGTAGTGGTTAATTTCCCACGCTCTGCTGAGGCAGCTGAGGCTTTGCAGGTTAGGGTCCCAGGGACAGACTCATCAGGCACTGCTCATCAAGCCATGCTGCGGCAGCATTGCACATACAAAATAGAGGAAGATTGACACAGATGTTAGCTGAGCAACAATTTTCCTCAAGCAAAAAGAGGAAGATTGGCAGCAGATGTTAGCTCAGGGCCAATCTTCCTCACACACACACAAAACAGTTATCTACCTAGAAGTCCTAAAGGAATTTATTTTTACAAAACAGTAAGATGGGGCCGGCCTCATGGCTGAGTGGTTAAGTTTCTGCGTTCCTCTTAGGCAGCCAAGGGTTTCGCGGTTCAGACCCTGGGCGCGGATATGGTACCACTCATCAAGTCATGCTGAGGTGGCATCCCACATGCCACAACTAGAAGGACCCACAACTAAAATATACAACTATGTACTGAGGGGCTGTGGGGAGAAGAAGAAGAAAAGAAAAAAGATTGGCAACAGATGTTAGCTCAGGGCCAATCTTAAAAAAAAAAAAAAAAAATAGTAAGATGACCAGCTTAAAAAATATAAAATAATTTTCTTTCCTGAATACCAATAACTGGTCAGAAAATTTATTAGGGAAAAATATCTCATTCACAGTAACCTCAGATATATATAGGTAGATAAAAAAATACAAAGGTAGGTAAAAGCAATAAGAAATGTGCAAGACTAGTAACTAAAAGAACTCCAGAAAGTAGAGTAAGTAAACATATCAAGTTCCAAGATATAAAAACTTGATATTATAAAGTTACCAATTCTTCCTAAGTTTATTTACAAATGTAATATAATCCCACTCTAAATTATGTTTCTGTAAGTAATTGACCAAGTGATCCTACAGTCTGTCTAATAGGACAAATGGCTCTAACAGGTAAGACATATGTGAAAATAAATAATGAAAGGGAGTGGCATAATCAGATAATCTATATAAACAATCTAATAAATCTATAAAAGTTAAACAAGTGTTTCTGGCACAGAAATAGGAGGTCAATGGAGTGGAATGTAAAGTACACAAACAGAATCAGGAATACTAAAGAATATATGACGAGGCGATGTCTCAAGCCCAAGGAGGAGAGGGTGGTGGTTTACCATATGGTGTTTTTAAATTGGCCAACCATTTCAAAAGAGAAGTAAAACGGAAATGCACTTCATGCCATCTATCAAACTAAGTTAAACATAGATTTATATGTATAAAAATTGAGCCACAAAGATTTAAAATATGTATAAACATTTATGTAACCTTGGGATGTGGAGGCTCTTACTAAATGGAACCGTCAGGCAGTAAGAGTGTGGGCTTTGGAGCCCAAGGACACAGGATCGAGTCCCAGCCCTGCTGTGAACTAGCAGAATAGCCTCAGGCAAGTGACCGAGCCTTGCCAAGCCCCTGTTTACTCATCTATAAAATGAGGATGTAAACACCTACCTTGCAAAGTTGTGAGGACGACCCAAGGAAGACCAAATTATTGTTGACTCATCTCACAGTGATTATGTGTAAAGAATGTAAACTTTCTGACCTCAGAGACTATTTTCTTTTCTGTATGTTGTCCCTTCCCAGATGGTTGAGGACGATAAAGAAACAAAATACATCATACAAAGAAAGTTTTTGACCATATCATGCATTATTTGATTCATGGTGAAAATGCATATTTCTTCCCTTCAGAGGCACTGTGTGGACTACCGCTCAGGACCAAGGAGTTGGAGTCACAGTGCACTGGTTTTCTTTGGGGTGTCTTTGGAGTTTAAGAAGCCTCTCTGAGTTGACGCTCATTAGGAAGGGCTCTGGCTTACATTTGGGGAGGCATTTGAGGGTGCAGGGAAATAGTCTCCATTTCTTCAAAGACAGGGAGGTTTGAATTATTGGAAACTCCTGGAAGTGCCCTTCTCGTGTTCCCTCAGGGATGTCTAAGCACAGTGCCAAGCCACACAGGCTGAAGGTCTGGGGCCCAGCAAGAGAAGAGCAGGGGCCTTGTATTTATCCTCCAACCTCAGAATTTGCCAAAAACACTACGATTTGTAGAGTAGCAAGGAGAAGAGAAAATGTGGGTGTGGTCGTATCACACACTGGATAATTTGGAGGCATCCTGGGAGCTGCTGTCCCCATGTCTGCATGGAAGTGCATGCCATGGTCATCTGAAGGGCCTTCTCAGTGTTCCCGTGGAGGCTGGCTGAGCCCCCGCCCGGGCAGGTCCCAAGACTGTAAGAAAAATCTCCCTTCCCCGGTCTAGTAGTTGGACGTTAGCCCCACCCAAGATCAAAGAAGAGACTCAAGCTACCAACGTTTCTAAACTTCAAAACAAAATTCAAATGCTTTCCCTAGTGTGGCCTCCACCTCAAGTTTCTTAGATCTCAGTTTGTGGTTTCAAGTTCTCATGAGTAAACCCTTCAACTTGTGATTTACCTAGGTTTCCAACCCAATTACCTTAAGAAAATGTATTCGCCAAATCTTCCAGCAGTCCCTGCTTAAAAGCACTTGCTTTCAACTACAATTTAATTGATAAAGGAATATTAAAAACATTTTAATTTGACAACTTTAAAAATTATAATCCTCTTTCCTGCCACAGTTATCTTAATTACGTGCTTATTGCCTTTTATATGTACATATAGTTTCATGCGGTTGCAATCTTAATTTATACACATTACATTCTCTTCATTTTTCATAAACATTTGCCTGTGATTCTATCTCGTCTCCAAAACTAGTTTCAACGACTACATAATCATTTCTTGTATAAATGGACTACAATTTATTCAAAATACCTTTCATGTATCAAACATTTAGACTATTCCCACATTTCTTTGTTTCTTTCTATTATGAAAATGATGCTGTAATGAACATCTTCGTGCACATTGTGTTTTGGTTTGGTCAACTTTTTCCCCTTAGGGTAAATTCCTAGGAGTAGAACTATTGAATCAAAGCCATGTGTATCTTGATGGTTCTTCCTATATATATAATTTCCAAACTTATTGAATCAAGTTACATTGTATCAGCAATAAGACCTCCAGATTGGCTGCAAGCTCATCAGCATTGAGTGTCATCACCTAAGTGGTTTTTTGATAATTAAAATGGCATTCCTAACTTAAATATATTTTCTAAAGAAGGGTTCCAATTCTAGATGTTTATTCTCAACTCAACTTTGCAACATTCATTAAAATTTAAACTTGGTGAATGTAAAACTGTGCTTGTTAACATGGAGAGGTATTCATTACACCTTACACAGTGAAAATGGAGCCTGCATATAGTTAGTTGGACCTGGCCGGACAGGAATTGGGGGAGAGGGCTCCTCTCCTTCTGACTCCAGGAATTGCAAGAAAAGAGAGAATGGTCATGGAAGGAAGCAGTCACACCTGTGGGTTTCTATCTCCTCATTCAGTCTTTGACCAGAACTGGGGGGGTACAGGGGGCTGTTTGATAAACTGGGAGGACCCCCAAGAAGATGTCTCTCTTCAAAGCACCTCCTGACCCACATGGAGTGGCCGGTGAAGTTCAGTTGGTGATCAGGCAGAAAAAAGATCTAGTTTACACTCTTGAGCATCCCTTGGTTTGTACATGACATGAACATAGAGTCAAGGAGGAGCATGTCTGCCTAGGTGCCTGCCAGTTCAGGAGAAGATGCACAGCCTGGGCCAGGACTCTAGTGGAGATGTGGCAGTAACAGAGGGTTCTCCATTGCAGCCAGAGCTGAGGGAACACTCCATCACTCCATCACCTGGGAGATGTCCAATGCCCAGGGAAGACTGAGAATGAAAGGATCATGAGGCCATTAGCTACAAACCATTGCAGCACATGCCAGCAAAAGGCTCAGGTTTCAGACTAGTTCGCCCCACCTCAGCAGACACCAACCACATAAATCAAGTACCAATAGGAGACCAGAGCACCCCTCTCCACTCTGCCTGTGCCTCTGGTCATGCTGGCCCCACCCCCATACTTCCACTGCCAGCTTAGAGACGACCAGTGAGAGAAGAAAAGAAACTGAAGTTATAAGCTGGCAACATAAAGAGGATGAGTAAAACCTAAAGTCATCATTCAGATGAACCACTATGGACTAAAATTTGTGAATCCTTTTTCCTGCTACCCAGCAGGGGGGAAGCTGCTACAGAGATCCAAATAGTTTCAGAGACTAAAGAAACCTCATTTACACTGCAAAGTTGAGTTGTACTATGAGTAATTTTAGTGAACTAGCTAAAGTAGTATAATCCCATTTTTGGTAAAACTTGTACCCATGTCTGCATATCTGCATAGAGAAATGTTAATAGTGGTAAACTTCAAGGTGAGATTTGGAATGGTTTTTACTTTCCTTTATTGTTTATTTCCTATTACCATCTCATTTTTCTAAAATACAAAAAGCCATTTTTAAAAGTCTAATTCAAATCTCTTGACTATTTCAGACCTAAATATTTATTTTGGTTAGGACTGTGTAGACAGTATGTGTATGAGAATCATATCTGTTTTCATATCTCTGACCTCACGTACCTAGTAATCAAGGACTCGGCTTCTGACCCTAGAGAACCTGCATGGTTTGCTGTGCTTTGTGCTCTAGAGCTCTCAAAAGATTCTACAATTCTGTCGTACTGATCATGTTGGTTTCATGGAAGTGACACAGGAGTTAAAGGCATGATCCTCAAGTTGAACAAAATTTTAGTGAATTTTTTAAAAAGTTTAACTTGTTTTTAGATCGGTCTGGGAGAAAAGGAAAGAAAATACGAATGATTAGTGATAAGTAGAGGCTACGATACCTTTGCTGTCTGGAGCAAGCAGCTCTGCTCCTTCCTGGCTTTAGACACTGAGGTTTAGAGGCTCACTCTCTGTGACTGTAAATGCATAACAGACAAAATGATAGGCATTTTTTCTCAGCTTCTGTGGAGTATGCCAATAGGAGTAAGAATGCTAATAAGATCATGCAAATCAGTTGTTTCTCAATTCCGTTTTCCATCTCAAAAGCCTCAATACGTCAGTGGGTGGTGTGCCAGGACAGAGCCATGAAAACAGATCAACAAGTTCCAGCCAGAGACCCTACTTTTTTCCTAATTTCATGTGAAGTGGCTTCTCATCGTCTTTCTTTCACTTCTCTTTCCTACCAGCTTTACAGATTTTTTGAGTTTGAAATATGACCTGACATACACTCTCTCATTGCATCTTCACCACAACCTTGAGTGATACCATGACCCTTATTTTGGAGATGAGTAAAGAAGGCTCGGAGTTAAGGGCTTGTCCAAGCTGGTGAGAGGGATGGCTTGGGACGTTTCTGCATCTCCCATCTCTACTCTCACTTTGCACAGAACCCTCCCAGGTGCTGACTTTTGGGGGCTCTGTATTCCATTAAGAAGCAAAAACAATTCCTTGCCATGGCTTCAATTATTGCATTTCGAAGACTTACCTTGAGAAATGCCCATTGACTTGTACATTCATATCCTCACACGTGTCCCCTGCTCACAGAAAGGAGAAAGTCAGGGGGACTGCATCCAATGAAGCAGTGCAGAGATTAACTGCCCTTCATGGGGCTCCTTCCTTGTCTGTTTTTCTTCTCCTCCAGCAAGTCTGTGATCTTAAGAAAAGCAGGCACTGGCCCTAGGGATCCTGGGCTAAAAATATCAAATTTAATAAGAAATTCCATTGGCCTACTCCTTCGGCTCAACTCCTTTTTGAAGGAGAAACTCTAAAGGGTTTACTGTTGGCACATGACCATCTTGTCTCAGCGTTCTCAGGAGCAGGAAAACGGAAACAACCTAGCTTAATGCTGCTTGCAGTTCTAATTGTTACAATAGTTAATAATAATTATAATAGCTAAGTCTTCAAAAGTTAAGCTTAAAAATCACTGCATTTGAATCTAGTGATGAGGTAATTGGACATAGACACCAAAGATCTAGCCTGAACTTTTGCACTTACTTTCAGAGGATTTTGCGTAAATTACCAAATTTCCTTAAGGTTCAATTTCCCATTAATTATGACGAACAGCACATTGTTATGGGGCCATGGAGAGGGGTAGTTATTTGTAATAATAACAATCACCATTATTATTATTACAAGCATTTGGTTTTTAAACAGGCAAGATGATTTTGAAAGTCATATATAAAATGTAAAACATAAAATGGAAAATGCCTTAAAAGATACAGTAATAATAATAATTATTATATTATTATCCAGCCTGGGTTTTTTTGTTTTGTGTTTCCTCCTTCAAATGCTTTCAGAAGCCAATATCCCCATTCTTCACCACCATCCCCAACATTTCTGTTTCTTTTCCCATCATGGGTCATGTTGACTTTCAAAACTTCAGCTCTTTCATTCCTGACACCTCCCCTGTAGCATCTCTGATATACTTTTTGAAGTACATGCTGAAGAACCTTTAAATATATAGGTTGTTTATCACACGTAGTTTTTGTTGATCATGCCTAATTGTGGGGTTGTTTTTCTCTTCTTCTTTCACAGAGACAAGGAAAATGGCGACCACATTAGATGGGACTGAGACTGTGGGTGAGGCTGAAGGAACCACACCTTATGACTATGATGGGTCACTGCCATGTGAAAAAATCAACATCAAGATGCTGGCGGCCCAGTTCCTGCCCCCACTGTATTCTCTGGTGGTCGTGATTGGTCTGCTGGGCAATCTGATGGTGGTGGTGATCCTCACAAAATACAAGAGGCTCCGGATTATGACCAACATCTTCCTGTTCAATTTGGCAATTTCTGACTTGCTCTTTCTTTTCACTCTGCCATTCTGGATTCACTATGTTTGGCGGGATGAGTGGGTTTTTGGCCATCACATGTGTAAGTTCCTCATTGGGCTTTGTTACACGGGCTTGTACAGCGAGATCTTTTTCATCATCCTGTTGACACTAGACCGGTATCTGGCCATCGTCCACGCTGTGTTTGCCCTTCGAACCCGGACCGTCACTTTTGGCATCATAACCAGTGTCTTCACCTGGGGCCTGGCAGGGCTAGCAGCCCTCCCTGAATTTATCTTCCATGGGTTCCAAGAGGAATTTGGTCAGTATGTCTGCCTTCCTTTCTACCCAGAAACAGCAGAAAATATCTGGAAGAGTACCCATGTTCTGAGAATGAATATCTTGAGTCTCGCTCTGCCTTTGCTCATTATGGCTGTCTGCTACTCAGGAATCATTAAAACACTGCTGAGATGCCCTAACAAGAAAAAGTACAAGGCCATCCGGCTCATTTTTGTCATCATGGTGGTCTTTTTCGTTTTCTGGGCACCTTACAACCTGGTTCTCTTTTTCTCCACTTTTCAAACAACCTTCCTTGGGACCAGCTGTGATCAGAGCAAACAGCTGGACATGGCCCTGCTGGTGACAGAGATGATCGCCTACACGCACTGCTGTGTCAACCCTGTGATCTACGCATTTGTTGGCGAGAGGTTCCAGAAGAACCTCCACCACTTTTTCCACACGTACGTGGCCATCTACCTGTGCAAATACTTCCCATTCCTTCCTAGTGAGAAATTGGAAAGAGCCAGCTCTGTATCCCCATCAACAGGGGAGCAGGAACTCTCTGCTGCATTTTAGGTCAGATGCAGAAAATCGCCTCTAGAAGATGCGCTGGGCAGATGAAGCAAACACATTAAGTCAATCACATTGACCTCTACGCCAGTCCTTTGAACTTCCAGTGCAACACTGAAGCACTTGAAGACATTAAAATATGTACACAAAGGTGGCAGTGTATTTATGCACCCCAAAGTCATTACCAAAGGTCAAAGGCTGGGCAGTTGACTAATCATCAACCCTTAAAAGTAGAGCTTTGCTTGATTCTCTGAAGATTTACAGACATTTTAATGCATCTGAATGTTAGATAGTTACTATATGCGGCTACAAATGGGTAAAACTCTTTATATTTTAAAACTTAACTTCAGCCAACTATCAACACAAATGAAACATATTTCACAAAATACAATAAATCAATTGCATTACTTCTTAATGTGCCGTGCCTAGCTCTTTCCTTGCTTGACGAAAAGACTCTTTTAATTTTAGTTTACAGATTTGTACTATCAAGCAACATAATAGCATGTCATACTTGCTCCCAATATTCTTGACAGTGAATTGATTTCCTAGTCACACAGAATGACCAAATTTTCCATGAGTGACTGCATAGAAGAGCAATTTGGTATTTTCACCATAAAGAATAAAGGCCCTACTCATAGAAACTTCTCAGAGCCCTGAAATGTGCGGACATAGCCTCCCAAACCCCAGTCTCACTGTTCATCCAGCAACTGCGTTTAGGTGACACAGACAGAATGCACACACATTGCTTTAGACTAAGTGAAAGATGCTAAAATGTGTAAGATAAACACAATCCTTGTCCCTACGAAACCTTCCGTCTAGTAGGGGATGTAAGACAGAAACAACCAGCTCCAGTGCAAACACTCAATGCTACGCCAGGGCTGGAAGGGAGCTGAAATCTGAGGGAGGAAGACTTCATGGAGGAAGTGGCTTTTGAGAAGGTGCTGAAGGTGGTGCAGAATTTAGAGAGGATTTGGGGGAAGGTGCCTTAAGCCAACGGAATGGCCAGTACAAAGGAAGAAGGGAGGGCACAAACATTTGCGGGCAGTAGAGTGCGGTGGGAAGATTGGGATAGGACATGCACTTCAGGCAAAGCATCTTGGGCTTTGTTTGGAAGGCAGGGTGAGCTATTGAAGGGTTTAGAGCAGGGAGTAAAACAATCAACATGGTGCATTAGGAAGATGACTGGTAACACATAGAGGATGGAGTCGAGGTTCCAGAACCATGCAGGGAGGTAAGTTAGGAGACAAGCGCAAGTGTGGAGACAAGGAAAGATCAACAGCTGATAACGGAGGTGCCAGGAGCACCCAGAGAAGAATCTGGCCAAGACACAGCATGAAGGATCAAAGTACCAGGAGCGATATATGGTTGGTTGAAAAAAACAAACGGCAAAACAGAATGCATCATATGCAAAAAAAAAAAAAAAAAAAAGGAGATACACACACACTTTGCATTGTGCTTAGATGCATGAACATCTCTTAAAGTGCACAAAAGAAGGCAGCAGCAATGGTTGTGTTTGGGGAGGGATATGGTTAGAGAACAGGAGAAAGAGTGCAGTACGACTGTTCTCCTAATACCTTTTGCGCCTTTTGGACTTTTAGCCATGGGAACATGTTATCTACTCAAAACGTAGACAAAACTTTAGAAGTATATATATATACATGTAAAAATAAAAGGGTAGGCTGCTATTCAGATGTAGTATCCACTTACCAGCTTTAAGGACATTAGAAGCCACCTGCCAGGAATTAACTCTGCCGCCTGGTCTGATCATCTCCAAGCCCCCGGGTAGCCCAGGTAGACCCACATCTTGCTAAAGTATTAGGAACTGGCTGCTCAAAGTCTACAAAACAGATTGTAAAACAACGAGGAAGGTGGGGCAGGGCGGATAATCCCACAGCATCATCTCCCATTGGCTGTAAGACCAAGTGTATTCCCATTGTTCAGAAAGGTGTACTTAGATTTCATAAGTTCATTCATTCATCTGGTCACTTATCATTCATTCATTCAGTAAATATTTGCTGAGTACCTACCATGTTCTCAGCTAAGTCCTGGGCAAACAAATTTAAATACATCGTGGGCCCTGTCTTTAGGGAGCTCACCATCAGACTGAATTGGACACTGTTCTTGTCCTGCACTGCCAGAGTTCAAAATCATATCTTAAGAAAATTGCCAATGCCAAATGAGAGAAACTTCTAGTTTAAGAGCAGGAAAGATTCAAAGTCCAAACATGGCACTTCCTAATCAAATGTGTGGAGAAGGGATATGCGTGTTCTTGGCCATCCATTCCATCCAGCTTTGACTGCTGGTGAGTGGCCTTGACTTCTCTTACCTTCACACTTGTCTGAAAGTTCTTAACTCAATCTGACCCCTCATAGGCAGCACAGGATGTGAACCTGGAACACTAAACCACGTAACACGAATCTCAATTTAGCTAGGAAACTTTTAAGTACCTTTTCTCTTTCTTGTGGTTCAGTCAAAATGTAAATAAAGCAATCATTTAAAAACTTATCTCTACCTCACTGGTTCTCTCTTGCATTGTGAATTAGTGTCTGCCCTCAGGTAACCACAAGTGCAGGATATAGGTGCTTGTTCATACTCCCCTGGCCCCTGAAAGCTTTCAGGAGCTTTGTCACCCACACAAAACTGCTCATAACCAAATCATGGATTCACTGTGCTCCATTTTGCTCCCCAGCCCCACACTGTCCAACAGAACAATCTACTGTGATACAAATGTTCTATAGCTGTGTTGTCCAATATGTCCACCACTAGCCACATGCAGCTACTGAGCGCTTGAAATGTGGATGATGCGACTGAGGAACTGAATTTTTAATTTTTATTCACTTTTCATTTAAATAGCCACATGTGGCTAGTGGCTACTACACATAGTTAGTGGCGCAGCACTAGCCCCTTCAAACCTGCCCCTTCATGTCTGTTCTACCAACGCATCAAGCTTCTGGTAGTCAGCATACACATCGTAAACATTGCATGACTGACTAGGGAAAATGCCAGTGAAGCAAAGATGAGTAAGATCCATTTCTAGAAAACTCATTCGCCATTCTGTGGAAGAGGCCCATCTGACTCAAATGACTATAAAGTGATGGGGGCCCAAAGGCCTGCTAAAGAAAGTAGATTGGAGAAAATGAAGAAATGTACACAGAGAAAGTGACATTCTGCTCAAGAGCAGTTCCTGAGCAAGAATTTGAGAGCAGTTTATTTGGAAAGTGCAGAAAACTCTGGTAGGGAGTAGGGAAGTCAAACAGGAAGAAGAAGATGCCAGCAAAGGGTATATTATCAAGCTGCCTTCCACCAGGGCTGACTAGAGCTCAAAACTGTTAGAAAACTCCAGGAAACAGTGTGACTCGCAGTCTTCGTTAGCTCATCCGAGGGGTAAGGGAGTTGGGGTATTTCCGTGCCACTGCTGTCAGTCACTGGCTGATGGCTGCTCCTGGGGGATGTTAATTCACCAGCACCTCCGGCTTGCCTGGCTCTGGCCTTCCCAGCTTTGGGGAAAGCTCCTGGGCAGTAAGATGCAGACACTGGACGCTGGCAGCCAGCTGGGCACACTCAGTTAAGGCTTGAGCGATAAAGCATTTGCTACATAGTTGAATGGGTTTATGAACAACTTTTTCATGAAGCAAAGGGTAGAAGTGAGAGTAGTGTCCAGGCAGGTGGGTCAATTTGTTGGACGGAACAGGGCCATGGAAGTGCACTACAGAGAGCTTGCTGTGGGTGAAGCCTAGAGTGACCTTGACAATGGCAGGTGGTCTTGAACGCATGTCGGCATTGACTTCCCTGCTCCTCCTCCTTTTCGTTGAGTGTCATGCTCTGCTAGTTTAAAAAAAGATGATCCTTCTTCAGCTTGAGTTTCTGAGGTTTTCTTCAAATTCCAGAGTTAAAATTGTAAAGTCCTCACATCACCTGAACAAAGCAGTTTCCTGTCCTTCATAGTCATTGGACTTTCAGTGACTTCACTGAGGTTTTCTTCCATTTCTGCCCCAGTAAATCCCAGTAAATGGTTAGGGTCACTATTCATCTCTCTCTACTCACTGATCTAATCCAGAACTCAGTGAACTGTAACCCATGGGCCAAATCTGGCTCACTGCCTGCTCTGTAGACGGAGTTTCACTGGAACACAGCCATGCTCCTTTGTTTATGATTGTCTGTGGCTGTTTGTAGAGGGTGCCTGGTGCCACCTACCTTGGATGGGAAGAGGACAGCATGGCGGGTGCTTGTCTCTCACCTCAAACCCAGTAAGAGCAATGCCAGTGGGACCACTGAGAGCATGATACAAGGCACTGTGGTTAAAGAGGCCCCGTGCATTGGGATCCGACTCTCAGCCAGGAAATCAGCAGACAAGAGACTGGCCAGCCAGCTGCTTTGAGGGTGGAGTGGAGGAAAATTGCCACTGTCTCGGGATGGATCTATACTTCCAGAGTTGATTTTGGCGGGATTCTTTTCTGTGGACTACATGAGAGAGAGCCAATTGGAGGATTTCTAATCTCGTCCAAGAAGACTGCCTGGATGAAACTTGTGTGTGGGACCCCACAAGAAAATGTGTGCACAGTAGACCGCCAAAACAACAGAGGACAATGGGAAGTTGTGAGCCAGCGTAAATGCCTTTTTTAAAATCACAGGAGTCATGTTGACTATTCCCAGGGATGTCTCCACGACTTTAAAAAAGCAGCCATTAGAGAAACAATCAACTTTTAAACAGGTGCCAGTCCCAGGGGAGTGACATCATCTTATGACAGGGCCAGTCAAGCAAAAACTTTCCTAAGCCCAACTTTCCTTCCTTTCCTAGTGCCCACCCAGTCGGAGCACCAGAACCCATGGTTGGCAAGCTGGGGAAGGAACAGAAATGCCAGGAAGGGGGTTGGCGCTGTGGCAGAGTGGTTAAGTTCGTGCGCTCTGCTCCGGCAGCCTAGGGTTTTGCTGGTTCGGATCCTGGGCGCGGAAATGGCACTGCTCATCAGGCCATGTTGAGGCGGCATCCCACATGCCACAACTAGAAGGACCCACAACTAAAAAATATACAACTATGTACTGGGGGGATTTGGGGAGAAAAAGCAGAAAAAAAAAAAGAAGATTGGCAAGAGTTGTTAGCTCAGGTGCCAATCTTTAAAAAAAAAAAAGAAAGAAAGAAGTGCCAGGAGGGAGAGACATTAGTAGGATGGCGCCCCCACTCCTCTCTTTTCCAAGTGGTTCATCTCTCAGCTACCTGGGGGGTGGAGGGAAGATTTAAATACAAAATCAAGTTGAGTTTTGATATTCCTATGGGGATCAACTCTTCAATTTCTCAATTGAAACTCTGTCCTTTTGTGACCTCAAATGGTCACGGGATTGTCACGAGACTGCCCAAGTTTTCATTCAAGGCTAGAAGAACTTCAGCTTCTAATTCAATTCAAAGGGATATGAGACACAGAAGTAAAGACACTTTCTGTTTATACCCCATGAATCTTGTTGCTTCACCATATTGGTGGCAAATTCAAAGCTCCCACGGGCCCAGCCCCGTGGCCGAATGATTGGGTTCGTGTGCTCCACTTCAGTGGCCCAAGGTTTCACTGGTTCGGATCCTGGGCATAGACACAGCACTGCTCATCAGGCCATGCTGAGGCGGCATCCCACATAGCACAGCCAGAGGGACCCAGAGCTAGAGTAAACGACTATGTACTGGGGTGCTTTGGGGAGAAGAAGAAGAAGAAGAAGAAAAATGATTGGCAACAGATATTAGCTTAGGAGCGAATCTTTAAAAAAAAAATCAAAGGTCTCAAATTTCAGCTCCCTAAGGTCCACATAGAGCTTACATGAATTTGCAGGACGGTCCTGCAGGATTTAAATGGATATTAGAACCCAGATCCTGGCTGGCAAATAAGACAAAGGAAAAAAAGCAAAATTATCTTAAATACGCATGCAGTCACACACTGCATAATGACATTTTGGTTAATGACGGACCACATATATGACAGTGGTCCCATAAAATTAGTACCATATACCTAGGTGTGTAGTAGGCTATTCATCTAAGGGTTGTATAAGTACACTCTATGATGTTCACACGTCAACAAAATTGCCTAACGACACATTTCTCAGAACATGTCTCTGTCTTTAAGCAACACATGACTGTATAGATATAAATATAGATATGGATATGGGCTTGAATATAGAAATACCTAATAATGCCTTTAAAATCCTATATAGCTAGATTTTGCCTATTTTCGTAGTTAGCCTTTTCTGGCTAAGTGAAAGCTAGCCCGCTGGCCACAGCCCAAGGCTGTCAGAAGGACTGCCTCTTGCAATCTAGACTTTCTGCACTGAGAAAACCTCTCAATTTTCAGATAGGCCAAGCCTCTGCCTAGCTCACTTTAACATCCTGGCAAATTGGCCGCAACCCTCAGATGGTCCCTTGGTAACACGAGCTTCAGTTACAATTGCAGTGAGAAACATGAACACTAGAGGGCCTTCATCCGTGCTGGAGCCGCAGCTAGGCCTGTGCAGAGTCATTCGGTCAGCAGAGAATCTGCCCATACACTGGGCAGGAAGTGAGGTTTTGATGATATTACAGCAAGAAACTCAGGAATGCCTATGCCTGATGTTGTCTAACTGTGTTGCAAAACTCTGGGGCTGCCATTTATAACCCTAGGAATTGTGCAATGCAGTGGCCAGGAGGGAGCAACAAGATGGGCAAGGCAGCTCCACGTTGTTATTCCCTGGGCTGACTCCTGGTTCCCTGACATTGGGCTTTGGTCAACTGGTTGCAGTTCAAGGCTTATGAAATTCCACTATCTCTTCTTAAAGCAAGATTCAAATCTTATTCCAGAGGGCCACATCCAAGTCCAAAGCAATGGGTATTGCTGAAACACGTGTGAGGAGAAGAGAACAGAGGAAAGTGGGATATAGCACCTGCCCCTATGAGGACACCCTGACTCAACATGCTGCTGCTCAGAGGGTGAAAATAGGCTAGACCTGTTGGGGCGTGTGTGGGGCCTTTCACCTACAATGGCCCAACTGCTAGGATATGTGGCCCAATCCATGTTCTGACATCTGATCATCAGAACAGCAAGCCCTTTGACCTGGGGACAAGTGCAAATGGACAGAGAGACAGACATTTTGCCCATGATATGTTGTTCAGTCAAGATGCTGCTCATCTGTCAAACCCCAACAGGCCATGTTTACTGAACATCTACAATTGTCTTGGTCTTTATCGGGGGAGGTAAAGAAAATGGTAAAACAAAAACATGGTTGCTGGCCATAAGAAGATAATTTATCCAATGAAGGAGTGTGGGGGATATTCTGTCGCCCCTGCCCAGATCCACTCTCCACCCTTCTCTACCCTGCTCTGTGCCTGAGAAGCTGCCCTGAATGGACCACGCCAGTATTCTCCCTTGCTGTCTAGATTAAGCCCACGGGGGACACCTGAACAAGAAGAAGGGAAGGGAGTAAGATCAGCGTATTTATTCCCCCTGCCCCTTCCTGCAGCAGCACTGGGGCCTAGCTGCATTCCCCGACAGCAGGCCCACCTCCCAGCTCCAGACCTCTCCATGCGGTTTCTCCCACCCCTCACCCCTTCAGGCCTGGTAATAATTCCTGCTGTTTCTCGTCTCAGGAGACTGCAGTGTCCCTTCATCCTGCTATCACTTTTGCAAATGGTCTCTTTATTAAACTCTCCTCAAATTGTCCAATTTGAGTATGTCAACTGTTTCCTGTTGGGACTCTGAGTGACATGAGGAGACAATATATGGCATAGGAAAACAATTTGGCAATAAAGAAAAAATATGGTAAGTGTCAAGCAAGCATTCAAGGAAGCCTTCCTGAAGGAGGGGCTAGACTGGGTCTTAAAGACAGGAAGCTACCCTCTGAGGAGAGCCGAGGGAAGGGGTTAAGCAAGGGCAGAGTTGAGAATGTTCAGGAAACAGAGACTAACAGTCAATGTGGAAGGGAGAAACTGAGCAGATTAGGAGTGAGAGGTTTGGAGGCCTCTTTGATGCCTGAATAAGAACCTCAAATGCCAAGAGTTTGAATGTACCCTGTTGGCCACAGGGAGTGACACTGCTCTAGACACAAACTGGGGGGTTTGCTTGGCTCATGATGATTCCTGTAGTGACCATCACCAGGCTCCTCCCAGCTCCCTCTCGACTTTTTTGATCCAGGGGTGATTGATCCTAGCCTGACCTAAGCTTGGCCAGTTGGGATTTGAAAACTCAAATGAAGACACACAGAGATGGGTGAAACTGATTCACCCTATGGCGATGGCCTAGAAAGAGGCTCCACGACCTCCTCCTGAGGGCCAGTGGTCCTTCCTTCTTCCACTCTGTGAGCTGTCCAAACCTTGCTCATACAGTTATCCTTGGCTGAAGTTGGCGTTTCTTTATAAATCGAAAAGACTAATTGGTGTGGAAATGAGTGCTAGAGAGCAGGTTGCAGACATCAGACTGCCAGGGAGGTGAGATATCCATCCATATTCCAGAATGGGAAAGTGGTAGCCCATGTGATAGAGAAGTAAAACAATTAGTCTGCCCACTGAGAACAGTGTCTGGCCAGGGATGGGTCGTGGGTGGCAGGAAGATGTTACTTATTCACCAATCTAAAGGGGACCAGGAATGGCAGAGCCAGAGCATAGGATGGCTGCTTCTGAAGGCACTGAGCAGCTTAAAGCAAGAAAAAAACCACTCAAATACTGAAATTTTCATCTTCAAGTTAGAGTGAAACAGAACCTTTCTGTGATCGTGTTGAAAAAACTCTTATTACTTGAAGCTGTCCAGTTCAGACTATTGGAAACCAATTCAGAGCCTGAAAGGGCAGGGGTCTTAATTATAATATGCATTGAATTCACATATTTGCCAAAAAGCATGTATAAGCATTAGGGCATCAATTGAGACAGACCGAGAACCAGTGGGAATGGGGATATCTGGAAGGATGCAGAGGACCCTGGCATAGTGATTAAGTTTGCATGCTCTGCTTCAGTGGCCTGGGGTTCATGGGTTTGGATCCTGGGTGCGGACCTAGCATTGTTCATCAAGCCATGCTGTGGTGGCATCCCACATAGAATAGAGGAAGATTGGCACATGTGTTAGTTCAGCGACAACCTTCCTCAAGCAAAGGGAGGAGGATTGGCAACAGATGTTCACTCAGGGCCAATCTTCCTCACCAAAAAAAAAAACAAACAAAAACAAAATCTAGGTTTGGATTTGAGAGTGCTTAAAAGTGGGCAGAACAGAATTTTGGATTGGGCTGAGTTTATTGATATGTGCACTCATCAGAAATACTGAACTCAATGGCTAAGGTTCTAAGAGTTTGCTGCTTGGGCTAATACAGACTTGAACCAAAGGCTAGTCCATGCTAGGTGAGTGTGAAAGGCCAAGGATCCCTTGGAATAACCTAGAGGAAGACCGGAACATTCTATTATCGCTATCATGTGGGTTCTGAACCTCACTCTCTCCAGGGCAGAGAAGAGCCTCCTCTCTTTTGTCATGAAAACAAGATTGGGGAGGGAATGTCATCTGGCATGGTGATGGGCGGAGCTATAACTGAAATACAATCCTTGACCTCAATGAGGTAAAGAGTGTACTAAGTGTGGGTGTTTTATCTGCCAGAAACAGTCATTATAAAAGTCAACAGAAAAAGGATGGTGACTGGGGCTCAAGGAGTGATCTGACATCCAGAAGTCTGTTTTCATTCATTGCCGGGAGCCGGGAGCCTACAAGTTAAGCCTCTGCCTTGTGACACGGTCCGGGAGAGAGATGAGGGGACACACGGTGACCCTCAAGGGAATCTACCAGGCTGTCCCTGCAACAAGTCTCCCTGGTACTTCTGACTTTCCTGCTTCTTCTCACTCTGTTCTGCACCTGGGATTATTTCAAGGGAAGTCAGCCCGGCCCTGGGAATGAGAATGATACAATGCAATATTCTAGGAAAATTCTGGGGAAAAACATATTCTAGGGAAAGAACATTCTGACCCGTCCTTTGGTTGGGTGAAGCGATGGGAGTGGAGAGGGAACAAAGAAATCTGTAGCCCCCACAGATCTCTCTGGGAGGACGGTGGTTGCCATGGCCCATTGAGTCAGGAGGCCGCTGGGGGTAGCCTCCTTGAAGTAAAGAATTACAGAAGCTTGACTCCCCCCAGGCCTACACACAATCAATTGCTCTTAGGCAGAAGCTTGACTCCCCCCGGGTCTACACACAATCAATTGCTCTTAGGACTATTGTCTACCTTGCAATCAATTACTCTTAGGACTATTGTCTACCTTGCAAAAACCCGCTTACGTGAGCCAAAAATATGTACTGGAACTGTTTCATCAAATCATCCTTGCATATCCTGAGCCCTATATAAATCATACATACACAAAATAAAGTTAGACTTGGACCCCAAACTCCTTGTCTCCCTGCCTCCTCCTTCGCTGACGCCGTCCATCCCTCAGGAGACCCTGTTCCGGCTGGGGCTGGACCCCGGCAATTCATTACGGGGATCCCAGGAATGAAATCATGTCTTGCTCAAGAAAATTTTAGGTCTGGCGAAAACCAAACCTGTCTTGAATTGCTTTAGTAAAGAATGTGGCCTCTCTCCAAATTCTCGGAAGTGAGTCATTTCACGAAACCCGGGCCTCTTGAATGATAAGGAAACCACACACCTTTGAGGAAGAGCTTTACAACATTGCCACTCATGAAAAAATTCACCCCAGCCTTGCCCAAACGGACATGCAGCCAATTTTGCTGGAATAACACACACTGGGAAAAGAAATACCCACACTTTTCAGGTCTCATTGGATTCCAGTTGCAAATTACAGTAATTCCAAAAGACCCAGGAAATTGCTGTGGCCAGCCTCGGAGTAGGTGCTCATGAGAGCCAGGTGACAGAGTTTTGATGTGACTTTGTATCATTATAGACTGAATAGGGCCCTGAATGCCCTGAGATTGTTTTCACTAGTTCCCCAGTGCAGTGTGGGAGGATATATTCAGCAAAGGCTGGGATTCCCACACTTGGCTTTCAGACAGTAGAGAAAGTCTACCATGAGAGGAGGGTCCAATTAGAAGCCAGTGGAGGCCGCCTGTCCTCCCAATCAAAAACAACACACTATTTGATATCAGACTTGAAAGGATCTTTTCAAATACCATATCTACTCAGACAAAGGAAACAAAAGGAAAAATAAACAAGTGAGACTTCATCAGACTAAAGAGCTTCTGGAAGGCAAAGGAAACCAGGATCAAAATGAAAAAAGAACCCTCCAACTGGGAGAAAATATTTGCAAATTATATATGTGATAAGGAGTTAATCTCCATAATATATAAAGAGCTCACACAAATGAACTACAAAAAAACAAGCAACTCAATCAAAAAGTGGGCAGAAGACATGGACAGACATTTTTCCAAAGAAGACATACAGATGGCCAATAGGTACATGAAAAGATGCTAAACATCACTAATCATCAGGGAAATGCAAATCAAAACTATACTTAGACACCATCTTACAACCATCAGAATGGCTATAAATCACCAAGACAAAGAACAAATGTTGGAGAGGTTGTGGAGCAAAGGGAACCCTCACCCACTGCTGGTGGGAATGCAAGCTGGTGCTGCCCTATGGAAAACAGTATGGAGATTCCTCAAAAAATTAAAAATAGAAATACCATATGACCCAGCTGTCTCGCTACTGGGTATTTACCCAAAGAACTGGAAATCAACAATTCAAAGGGACTTATGTTCATTGCAGCATTATTCATAATAGCCAAGACATGGAAGCAACCTAAGTGCCCACTGATGCATGAATGGATACAGAAGATGTGGTATATATACACAATGGAATACTGCTCAGCCATAAAAAAGACAAAATCATCCCATTTGCAACCACATGGATGAAGCTTGAGGGCATCATGTTAAGCGAAATAAGCCAGACAGAGAAAGACAAACACCGTATGATTTCACTTATATGTGGAATATAAACAAACTTATGGACAAAGAGAATAAATTAGTGGTTACCAGGGGAAGGGGGGTGGAGCATGGGCACAAGGAGTGAAGGGGTGTACTTACATGGTATATGCAAACAGTAATGTACAACTGAAATCTCACTATGTTATAAGCTATTATGACCACAATAAAAAACAAAAACGAAAATGACACACTATCCTAGGAGGAAAATAGCAGAGATTAGCATCCCATCATAGATAAGAAAGATGCAGACATACTGCTTCCTATCATTCCTCCTTTTAATTCTCCAGTTGGCCGATATAAAAAACTGGAGAATAACAAGTAGCATATTATAACTAAATCAGATAGTGACTTCAATTACGTGTGTTCTTCTAAGTTTTGTTCCCTTGCTCAAGAAAATTATTACACTCCTGGTATTTAGCATGTAGATATTAATCTAGAATATGGGTTGGTAACTTTTTCTTAAAGGACCAGATAGTAAATATTTTAGGCTTTCAAGCAAGAGGGTCTCTATGCAATTACTCAGGTCTGCGGTTGTAGCAAGAAAGCAGGCAGAGACGACACATCGATGAATGGGCATTGCTGCGTTCCAGTAAAACTAGTCACAAAGACAGTCAGCCTGTGGGGTCTTAGTTTGCCAACCTCTTATCAGGAAAATACATTTTCTTCCCTCTTAGTACAGAAGGCCAGCAGAAGAAGCAGTTTGCTTTCAGCCATCAGGGGCAAAGTACACTTTGCCATCTTGCCTGGGTTATGCTATTTTCAGGCAATTGGCCTCACTCTGATCTGTAGGGACCTCACAATCTCACCATCCAACAGAACATCACTTTGGTCCACATTGTTCTTAACATTGTGTTGAGAGGCCTGGAAAGCAGGAATAGCCAAAACCCCTAGGTATCTTGATAGAACATATACTTGACAGAAAGTGGGAGATAAATCCAGAGAAAAGACCAGGGTCTCTCACCTCAGGGAAGATCGTGGGGTTCAGTGATCAGGGCCATGTGATAAAGCCTTTCCCTCTGAAGGGAAGGACAGGTTGCTGCATTGTGTTGGTTATCTACGGCCGTGAAACGAATAACCCCAAAACTTAGTGGCTTAAAACAATGGCACTTAGTTATTATTTCCAGGTCAGGAATTCAGACAGGGCACAATGCAAACAGCCTGTTTCTGCTCCATGATGTCTGGGTCCTCAGTAGGAAGATGCAAAGGCTAGGAGCTGGAATCATCTGAAGGCTCGCTCACACATGTGTTTGGCAGTTGATGGTGGCTCCAGTCAGCTTAGGGCCTACCTGGAACCGTTGGCCAGAACACCCACGTGTGGCCTCTCCCTGTGGCCTCGGCTTCCTCACCAACATGGCATTTAGGTTTCAAGGACAGCATCCTGGGAGAGAGTAAGCCAGGAGGAAGCTGTACCCTCTTTCTAACCCGGCCTCATAAGTCACATAGCATCACACCCAGCCCACATTCTGAGGGAGGATACTTAGACTTGAAGGGAAGAGTGTTAAAGAATAGAACATATATTTTTAAACTGTCACCTATACTCTATATCCCACCATTAAAGGAATATCAATATCTGAGGGGTCTTTTGGATGATGGAGCAACATAGACCATATTTGTGTGTTCTGCTCTACCCATTTGATGGGTAACCCCTAAAGCTTCCACTTTTGGAGTCCAGAGCAAGAGAAAGTTCTAAAGATAACCAGGGGTGTAAGTCTACTGGCTCTGTCACTGAGCCGTTACAACCCATCAGGTAGAACACTGTGGGAAGTGCATAGAGCACATCAGGATGTTGTGTGGAGCCCACAGCCAGCCTGGATAGGCACATGGCAGCAGCCCCTAGGAGAGCAGGGTAAGGCCAGGCCCCCTTCAGGAAGAAAGAACTCCTGGATTCTTACCGGATGCCGGGGGAGACTAAGAGTTTGACTATGGGACACTCAAGTTGTTTATTATAAACCAAATGCCACCTGACCTACTTAGCTGTAAAGAGGGTGACCTATTAACACTGCATCACAAAGTGGAAGTAGTATATGGAAGACCTAATCTAAGCAGGTTTGAAGGAATTATGGGCAGGTTACTCATATCCGCAGCATCTCTAATCTTGACAACCTGCCACCCTCCTCCCTCAGCCTGGACCTATGATCTCACGGGAAGTCCCCTCTGACTAGCTGACTTAGGATGAAAACAGTCATGCCTGGCTTATGGTTAGAGGGACCTGGACTTTGCTTAAAGGAGCAAGAAGTAAACTGTGTCAGCCACAGGCCCTCTCAGGGAGGCCCTAAAGGACAGTAAAGAAGATTTCTCTCAGGTGGTAGAATTCAATGAGTTTATCATATTGTCCACTTTGCCCTTAAGTAAAGATCACCTAGGATCAATCTATACCTATTCCTGGCTGACGATCTGGCCAGAGGTTGAGGGAAGTGGAAGGAATAAGATTTGAAACTGTTGTCAAGAAAGTTTGGAGGAGCATGTCAATGGACCTCTTGGAAGGAGCCCCAAACCTAAAAATATTCATATGTCCTCTGAATGCTTAGCAAAGGCCCCCACAATGGAAGAGGTTCTAACGATATGATATGCTGGGTTGTCCTCCCGATAGCAGCCAGATAATTTATCGAGGGCTTGTGAACAAAGTAAACAATGGTACAGGGAAGGAGACAAAACAAGGACTGAACAGCATGGACTTCCACTCACTGAGGCTATCTTGGTTTCTACCATGGCTGTGTGCCAATTTTCCTATAAGAACAATCAACCCAAACCCCAAATATGGCACCATGCTTAAAGCAAAGCAACCAGCGTCCAGCCTGCATCAAGGTTGCATCGACCCAGTTGCATCGAGGGTTGGGGGGAAGGGATTTGTCCTCAGAGCACTAACTATTCTGTAATTGAATTGTTTCCCTTAAGCATCATCCTTCTGCTACCCCCATCCATTCCTAGACCTCCTGAAGGCCTGACACATCATCGGATTATCCTAACCACAGGCAAGAAGTTTATTTCACAGCATAAGGTAGAAGGTAACAGCCTGATGCCCAGTGTGGCCTCTTGGTCTTGATATGAACCCACAGTCATTTAGAATCAACTGGACCTACAGATGGTGGGTAGGCCTATTGAAGAACTTGCTAAGAACAATGAAAAATAAGCCAGTTGAGCCCTTCAGAACTTTGGACATTCTTGAAACTCAGAGGTACCAAGTACTGTGGAAGCTGGGATTAAAGCTCAAGGTTGAAAACAGGGCAGTTAGTTAAAAGTCTGCATAACGGGTAGTTAGATGCCCCCACCCTTCCCCACCCTGCACAGGCCAGGTGACCATCCTACCCCATCCCCACAGGAGACCCTCATACATCTCTGGAGTAAATAAATCTGAGGGTCTCCACACCCAGAGACACACAGTGGAGGACGGGAGTGAGCACTGGAGTCAAATCAAGTGGTCAGTGCATTGTCTTGCACCAAATATGAAGACTGCTAGCCGCTTCCTCGGTCCCTTCCCAAAGCTCTGCAGCCAGGCACTAACTCCCCAGGCAGGAGATTAGAGGATTCTTCTCTGCAGACACAACAACCTCAGAGAAAAATATCTACGGGTGCTGATGTGCAGGGGGTCACCCAATAAAGCCCAGCTCACTATCTAGCCACCTATGGTGAAGCCGGGGGACAATCCGGGGGACAAGCCCTGCCCCTCAGTGCCTCCCATCGGCTTTAGGGTCTCCCTCTTAAATATAGATGAAGGCCAGGGCTGCCAGACACCAGAGGACAACTGTCTACATGCAAGACAGGAATTCAATCTAGAAGAAAAGGAACTCAGAGGAGAGAGAAATATGGGGGCATAAAAAGCTAAAAACAAACAAACATATAATAGACATTCTCAGAGAGACAAAAGAAGAACGTGGATCTCTGAAGCAAAGAGAAAAGGAGGAGGGGAGAGAGAAAACAATCAGAAAACAAGAAAACATTCTTGGAAATGAAAAATATATCAGAAATTTTAAAAGAAAAGCTAACAGAAGGTTTGAAAAATAAAGTTGAGTAGAAAAACTAATAAGAAATAAACAATAATAACAATTTTTATTGTTTTTCAAGGAGCTGATCTAAGGGCTTTACACCTATTAACTCATTTCATCCTCATAACAACCCTCGCCAATAGGGATGGTCAACCCTACTGCACAGTCTGAAAACCAAGGCACAGAATTTAAATAAACTTGCCAAGGCCTCCCAGATGGTAGGAGGCAGCCAGGATTTGAAACCAAGATATGGCTCCAGAGCCCAGACCCTTACTGCACAATGGGAGGTGCGGGAGCAGGCGCAGTAGCCGCAGTGATTCAGAAAAAGTTCCCAGAGCGGAAGTCCACAGGTCTCTAGGATGAAGGGGCACCAAGTGGCCAGCACAGTAACTGGACACGGACCTTCTCCAAAGCACATCCTTATGAACTTTCAGAACAGCAGGGATGGATAAGTATGTTGAGAGCTTTCGAGGAGAAAAAACAAGGCAACAGAAAGCAGCAGAAATGGACCTGGCCTCGGCCTCTCTACAACAACAGCGTCTGACAAAGACAGTGCGGCGGGAGCCGCAGGATTGTGAGAAAATGTTACGTTCCACCTGGAAATCGACACAGAGCTGAAGCATTGATGTAATAGGAGGCTAGACTACAGACACTTTTAGACATGTAAGGACTTTAAACTTCACCTCCAATTTACTCTCACTCAAGAAGAGACAAAATATGTGCTTCAGCAAAATGAGGGAGCATGCAAGAAAGAGGAGGGCCTAGGATCCCGGAAACGGGGTTCAACTCAGGAGAGCAGCAAAGGGAACCCCAGGACCCCCAGAGCAGCCAGTCCAAACCGGTCTTGAGAATGCAGAATTTGTGGGTCTTGAACATTTTTGAAAAATTATTGTTGGGCACTAATTGACAGATCATATTGAACATGTTGGAAAATTGGCTATAGGTATAAAAAAACTAAGCAGATGGGAAAGAAAGAAAAGAAAAGAAGCCACTATCAGCTCCAGGAACACAACACATTGGCTCCACAATGAATAATATTTATGTAGTCATAACAGCATGCGGACTAATTAGTGACTCAACCAGAAACCAGAAAATAACCATATTGACAGGATATAGGGAGGGGAAGGAAGTGTGACGGAGCCAAATCCTTACCCCCAAGAACAGGAAATCAGCAACTAATGTCTAAAATTGATACACCATGAGGCAGCAGTGTAAGCACTTCACTTAACAATGTGTAGGTAAGTGTCAGAAAAAATAGCCAATAGAAATGCAAGTGGTTGCCTGGGAGAGGTGGGCGGGGGTGGGCTGAGGTGGAGCGGGAGATGCTGTTTGTAATTTCCTAACTATGCACTATTATAACTTTTATAAAAAGTAACTTTAAAGAATTTGATATTATTATAGGAGGAAAGAAGAGCAAAAAGAAAACGAGACTACGAGAGTAAGATTAAACCATAAACAGAATTCCTTTTTGCATACTCTAAGGGCCTGGTAATTGAAAGAGATGAACACAAACTTGATCATGTGCTTCTTAGTAACGCAAACAAAGAGCAAACATTGTCCAACAAGGTCACTAAAATACTATTAGGTTATTAAAACAGTATTAAATTAGAGGCCAATCAACGCACTTTTAGCTAAAAATCAATATCTGGCCACAGCTAAGGCCCAAATCGATGGTCAGTATCATAGGAAAAATTGCTGGGATTTAAGAACAACCTGAAATCTTATTTAAAAACGTAATTATAACTGAAATTCTGTTATTAAAAGTGAGTGCTCTAATGTTTAAGGTTTGACATTGTGGTGTAGAGACAATCACTTCTCTGCACCGTCAGCGTTCAATGTCTCCTGTGGTCACTACGTGGCCCGCGTATGATACCACAGTTACTGGTTTCCAACCCAGGTTGGTGGAGGAGCAGGTTTTGTGTTTACTGTGCCAGTATGGGAAAGTTCTCCTGGTGATGTTGAGTTACTAAGCTCTCCTTCCTTTATCTCTCCTGGTAATCAGCTAAGGTGACAGTTTTTCTCCTCCTCAGCTCCTGGAATTAAAGATACCATTGCTGGTGATAAGGCAATTGCGTTCTACGTGCAGTGCTTGAAGAAGACGCCTTCTGAGTAGTATTCTCGGAAGGTGGTTATTTGGACACCTCTTCAGAGTCACTTCCAATCCTCTCGGCCTCTTCTGCTGGGGACTCCAGTCTCCCACACAGGTGATGGCAGCTTGTCTGAGCCCGGCCGTGCCTCTCACCACCCATCCCAGGACTCCTCCATTGACACTCAGCACCCACACGTACAAGTTGGAAGAGCAGGGGACTTGATGTCCACTGGGGCGAACCTTTGACCAATAGGAGATAGGAGCTGTTGGTGAAATGTGTCTGTCCCCATTCCCCAGATGGACAATCCCAAGATGCATCTCAGCTTCTTAGGCGGGTTTCGAGAGCTCTAACCAGCACCCGTGGTAGCGGCCACAACACATCCTTGTCCTGGCCCTTTCTGCTTCCCTGCTCACTACCCTGTCCCTCACCTCTGCTGCCTGAGATCCTATACCCCTGCACATAAACCCTGATCTCAGGCTTTGCCTTCTGGGGAACCCAAGCGAAGACACAGGATTAGGATTATTGCCTTCACTTTCATTTTTCAATTTCCAACATTTATCCACGCACATGTGGTTCCATACCAGCACTTGAAAAAAGTTATTTCCTAAACTTTGAACCTAATAATGTGCATGGAACAATGTGAGTGGCATTAAATATTTTTAACAATCATCTCAGATTCCACCTGCATCTCAGCTTTCATTGCACACACACCTCTAAAGGGGAAGGATCTTTACAGGATCGAGCGAGAAATACTCGCGCTTTCAAGATGACTTCTTCAGTGGGTTCCAGGAAATCAGCTATCTTTCCACAAGTAACTATTGGCTGCTAGCAAGGTCTACGATGCCAGTACTGTCATCTGTAAAGTTTATTATTACACTTTCTTCTGATGAAGCCGCCTTTGTAACAAATCATGGATGCTAAGCCACGTGTTTGAGCATTTTGGATAATGAGTATCAGAGCAGTTTCGCTATCTTGCATATGTCACATAGTCCACCCTCAGCTAAAAACTGAATAATGCAAGTGGCCTTTTACCTTTCTGCCCATGACCAGCAATTCTGTTACATTCTGCTGTGTTGTAGGCACTTTCTGAAAACACAACTGAAAGGTACAAACAAACATTGCATGCTCCTGATCCCTGAATCACTCATGGTTTCACCGTATGTTTTCCATTATCAATGACAATTACAAAACGTTTTGCTTTATTGATTTTCCATTCATATATATTTTTTCCTTTGGATTCACTATGTTATTATCTCTTGATAACAAAAAGCTCTTGACAAGCAAATAAAGTAAAAGCATAATAGAATTCAATGTGGTTCCACTGTGCTCTCAAACTTAAAAAAAAAGATGTCTGGTTGTCTCCACTGTCTGAGTCTGCGGGGCATCAGACACAAGACCAGCACATTTGGCAGTAATCCTTCTGTGCACAGCAGAACGCACAGCAGTCAAATGTTTTCTAGGAGGGTCTTTGCATCTAGAATTCACAGCCTGGACAAATCTCAAAATCCTTCAACTTCTGATGGTCGACAATACCTAGCAATCATTTTAACAAGGTTTTCGTTTAAATTTTACCTTCTATGTTTTCAATTGTCTTTTGAAAATGCAGATTGTGTCTTTGTAAAACTCTCGTGAAGTAGATTGCTTCAAAGTTTGATTAGTGAGATAAAATAAGTTTCGCTTTCCCCTTTTCCCCAACATTTCCTTTTCTTCTTTATATCTTACGTTCTTTTTTATGTCTGGATCAAGGAAAGTTTATTATGGATGGTTTTGTAATTCTTCTGAATTCTTTTGGGGAAGTTTTGAGGTGGGAATTTGACATTCTGCTTTTAATTCATCCTCACAGGATGAGAAGAAACCTCAAATAGAAAATTTTCTGAAAAGATTTCTGGCTAAAATTAAATTAATAAACTAAAAATTAATTATAGGTCTTATAGGTCATTTTGTTTAATTTTATGAGTAATTCTAGCAAGTCAAACAACTCTACAAATATCAAATATCAAAATTATGTAATTGAGTCTCTATTCTTCTTCTTTTTTTTTTTTTTTTTGCTAAGGAAGAGTCACCCTGAGCTAACATCTTGCCAATCTCACCCGTTTTGCTAAGGAAGATTGGCTCCGAGCTAGCATCTGTTTCAGTCTTCCTCTACTTGTATGTGTGAACACAAGCTACCAAAGCAAAGCAGGCTGAACTTAACCACTAGACCACCGGGGCCGGCTCTCTATTTTATCTTTTAATATTATTTATAAGTTTATAAATACCTCTCAGCCCCAAAGTGACACAATGTGCTTTGTATAGCATCCAAATAACATGCTTTAACTCCAAATTACTTGCTTTAACTCCATTCTCTGTTTTTCTATTTTTCTAGCCATTTGAAATATCTTAATTTTTGCACATAAAATTGACAGCTTACCTTATCAGTTTTTGCAGCATTTTACTTTTTCAATATTCAATGTTCATTTATCTTTCAATTGGTTGATAGAATTTCAACATATAAAGCATGTAAGGAGATTTTTCACTCTAAGTTACATCTAAAAACTTAGTTATACTTGAAACTAAATATTTGTTATTTCCAATAAACTTACCCTTCTTTATATGTTACATGCATTATTATGATGGGGAGTTACATGATCACGTGACCATTGATCATGCATAAGTTCAGAAAACCCAAAAACGATTTCGATGCAGGCATCTAGCTTTTTGCTCTACCAATAATTAAGGTCAAAGCTGAAGACAAAATCAGATGCTTTTAACCATATTTTTTATCTGCTTCATATTACCTCAACCCAATTTTTAAATGGCATTAAATCCTTACATAAATTATGTTCCTACTGGTACTTGTCAAAAATCTATGTGCAAGGGGGGCTGGCCCCGTGGCCGAGTGGTTAAGTTCGCGCACTCCGCTGCAGGCGGCCCAGTGTTTCGTTGGTTCGAATCCTAGGCGCGGACATGGCACTGCTCATCAGACCATGCTGAGGCGGCGTCCCACATGCCACAACTAGAAGGACCCACAACGAAGAATATACAACTATGTACCGGGGGGCTTTGGGGAGAAAAAGGAAAAAATAAAATCTTTAAAAAAATAAAAAAAAAATAAAAAATAAAAATAAAAAAAAAAATCTATGTGTAAGGCCAGCCCACTGGCATAATGGTTAAGTTCATATGTTCCACTTCGGCAGCCCAGGGTTCATGGGTTCGGATCCCGGGTGCGGACCTACGTACTGCTCATCAAGCCACACTCTGGTGGCATCCCACATACAAAATAGAGGAAGATTGGCAACAGATGTTAGCTCAGGGTCAAGATTCCTCACCGAAAAAAAAACCAACAAAAAAACTATGTGCTATTTCGTCTCTTGTGACTCACAAGGAGTTAAAACGGAAAAAAAGAGAATGACATCTGTGTGGTTCTTTCAAGAACTATAGATATTTTGGGAAGTCTTATAAGAAAGCTAAAGACGCATTGGTATAAGGCTTTTCGTTTTCTTACTGCACCTGAAAAGTCAATAGATTTTTTATATTATGTAAACATTTAGCTAAGTTACCAGCTGAGACCACATCTTGAAGACTGAGATGATCTAGCCTCTGAATCAGAGCCAGAATCAGGAATCAGGTCCAGGAATCAGAAGGTGGAGATGGGTGGGGAGAAGCATAGGGAAGTGACACACCTCACGTTTTTACCTAATGATCCACTCATAAATGTTACTTCTTGTGCTCACATCTCTAGGTTCCACTGGTCTTAAGGTTTTAATGCCCAAGTGACCCAAAAAAGTTCTTAATTGGAAACTGAGAATGCCACCTGACCATGTTGTCATTTCCTTGCACAACCAGAGAAATGGCCAAAAGAAAAAAAGATATATATTCTGGAAAAGTATATATCATATACATGAAATCTAGGGGAACATTTTATGCATCTCGTTATACTATTATACCCAAAAGTAGGAATTAGAAATAATTGCAATCCTATCCCGACAGGTCTATGGGTGTCTCAGATGGCTGAGGGCCACAGATTGGGCCACCTCAAAGGACTCCGCCCACGGTGGTGGTGGCCAAAGGAAAGGGGAATTTGCAGTAGTAGTGGAAGAAGGATCCCAAACACCAGTTGCAAAATTAAGATTGTTTCTGCCTGCGTTTCTCACCCCTCTTTACTTCTCCCATTATTGTGTATGAGTTATGTTGGTTATGGTTAAATTTAACATTTGGTTTATAGGTTATAGATTATCAATTTGGGCTCATAGTGAAACTCCAGTAGAAATTGACATCACTAGGATAGCATGGACTTGAATGACAGTAAACTCAAGAGCACATTTCTAGGTGCAGTAGTTGGTGATGACTTCGGGCTACTTCCCTCTTCCCCCAACCTCCATGCAGGTACTGAGTGCTTTTGCAGTTAGCCTGTTATCTAGGGTCACCTTTGGATAGTCAAGTGTGTGTTTGCATGTGGCCAAGGAGTGGACTATGATAATTATCCAAAGGGGTGTCCATCAGCTCACAGAAATTCCCTCAATGACCATGTGCACACCACTCACGCTGCTCCCTGGCAGTGGAGCTGACCCACGCTGAGTGATCAGATTTGAAATTTTCAAATAAAATAATTTTGAAACTTTGAATGAACCCATTCTAGGACCAAAGGTAGGTGGAGCTGAGTTATCGAAAGGCAGCTCTGGAGAGCATGTCCGTGAAGCCCTGCTGCTGAGGTCCCTAGAGTTTCCTCAGTTCCTGTTCTTCCTGGCACCAGGCTGCCCATCTCATCCTTCCACTCCATAAACTTCCTGTGCATCCTTCCAACAAATGCATTTGGCTTCAGTAGCTTTCTGAAGAAACTGACTGATGCGGACACAAAGGAAAAGTTATTTTAAGAAGTTTGATCTGGTAGCAGGGGACACTAGACTGAAGTGGAGACAGGGTCGATTCAGAGAAACTAGTGAAGAACTATGCTAGGGAATAAGAAGTGGTCAAGAGTGCTTTCAGGACTTAAAAATTCTAAAGCACAAGTGTTGGACAGTGTGTGTGCATGTGTGTCTGTGTGGTGTGTTCCAGGGCTGCATGACTAATGACCCCAAAACTTAGTGGACTCAGAGGACGAATTTTGTATTATATCTCACAATTTTGTGGGTCAAGAATTTGGTAAGGGCTGAGCAATTCTCCATATCCAGAAGGTGGCCAGGCTGTTCTAGAGGATCCAAGACAGCCTCCTCCACAGTCTGGCCCTTAGGAGGGGCGGCTGAGAGGCTAGGGTGGCTGGGCTTCCTTCTCTCTCCGGGTGGTCTCAGGGCTCCTCCATGTGGTGTCTCCAGCAGGCTAGCCGGACTTCTTATGTAACTGCCCATGCCTCTGAGAGCAAATGTTCTAAGAGAGAAGCTTCCAGTCTCTTAAGGACTAGGCCCAGAAACTGGCATGGTATCCCTTCTGCCACAGTCTATTGGTCAAAGAAGTGTCAGAGCTTGAACTCATGTTCAAGGGAGGGGACACAGACCTTGTCTCTCAACAGGAGAAATATCAAAGAATCTGCAGCCATCTTCAGTCTGCCCCAGTGCCTGTGGGGGTGCAAAGACTAAATATCGACTTTTGCTGCCGCAAGAATATCTCACCAGTATAGTCCTTAAAATTTTTATTGCAATCAAATTGAGAAGTTTCTTTTTATAGAAGTAGTCCAGGTAATAAATAAAGAAGAAACGATAGAATGATGATGTCACCACTTTGTAACCCCTAATGAATTAATACATCCAGGCAATGATCACCAGTGGCTACTAATGCCACGAGAGGGACAACCAACTACTATCGGTAAGTATCTGAAAAGCTTTCATAGAGAAAAGACCAGAAGCATATATTTTAAAATGTTAATAATAACCACTGACTAGTTTTACTTTCTGCCTTATGATTTTCTTTTCCTCTTTTGATGGCTTTCAGATTACAAAAATAATTCATACATGTTGTTGCAAGTGTATTACTGTGGAAAAATTAGAAAGGTAAACTAATATCTACTTTAAAAAAGATACCAGAAGTGGATGTTTTCACACTAAGTTCTACCTAACCTTTAAGGGATAGATCATTTCTATGATATTTAAATTATTGTAGCTCATAGAAAAAGATGGAAAATGTCCCGTTTAATTTTGTGAAGCCACTCTATGTTAAAGATAGAATGCAACTATATAGCAATCTTACAAATTCGTAAGTAAAATCAAGCAGTTGTGAATGAGATCCAGCAGTCTACCAAAAGAGTAATAGATTATGGTCAAGTGATGTTATCTAAACACAAAAAGGTGGTCCATATTAGAACTCTATTCTCTTAATGCATTAGATTAACAAATTAAAGAACAAAACCAAAATGATTGCATTAATAAATACTGAACAATTATTTGATAAAATAGCAGCAATTATTTCCAAAATAGAGGAAATTGTGGAACTATTTGTGATCAAATTTGCTACCAAAATCCTCTAAAAATACCACCCCAAATGGTAAAATATTAAAACTAAACCAGTTAGGTTCAGGAACCATATATAGCAGACTGCCACCACCATTATAATTTAATATTATCTTAGAGGGTCTAACAAGCACAGTGAGTACAAAAAGAGAAATAATCAGCAAAACTTTACATGTTCGTATATCTAGAACACCCAAGAGAAAAAACTCCTAACACAAAAAAATCAGTAGCTTTTCCTTATACTAGCGATAGTGACAAAAGAATCCAGAAGCTATAAAAGATAAACACATTTGATTACATAAATTTTTCAAATTTTTGTAGAATAAAACAGACCCTAGAAAAGCCAATATAAAAATAATTGTTTGAAAAAAATACTTGCAACAAGGATAGTCAATACAGTATTGATATCTATAACAGAGAGAGTTCTTTCAAATTTGCAAGAAAAAGACGAAAACAACCCAATAGAAACATGTGTCGAAAGTCACACCTTGATGAGATAAGGTACCGCGGATAGCAGGTTTCCCCTCAAAATGAGTGTTTCCAGCAAAGCAAACTGTGCTAGATTAACAATCAGATTGTAACTCTGCTTTCAGCACACTTTAAAAAATAACAGCGTAAAGGAGAAAGCATATGCACCTTGTTTCAACACCCTACCCCGCCTAAGATAGGATGTCTTCGAATTCTAGTCTTATACCTCATATCAGGTCATCTTCGTTGTAGAGGAAAGAGAAACTCTGGCACCCTTTTGGTCTCTGGAGCAGTGATTTCTGACTCTGGCTTGCTAGTACCCACTGTGAACTCTAGTTCATCTTTGTGGGGCTTGAAATCCTGCCGAGCTGCAGAGGATCCTCTCCCCTTGCTCTGGGTGGCCTCAGCCTTCTTTATACTCCTGATCCGCAGCATGGCCCCAAAGGACAGATCATCTGGATTTTGAATGCAGATTTAGGTAGCGTCTGTACTTTTACCATCAGGCCCCACCCACTGGACTGTGCTGTGTGGACAGAATCAGGAACCTGGGTCAGCACAGCCGGTTGGACCCTGTGTAGGATGCTCTGAATGACATCTACTCCTTCAGGTGCGATTTGGCAGCCCAGCCACTTACCCACTCTCTCCCATTATTTGTTGATCTACATGTGTTAGTTACGACAACTTGGACATTATCCAGTGACCCCGGGTGAGGTGAACAGCAATGAAAGGATAAGAGCCCACCAGTTTCTGAGCTGTATCTTGGTCCTGGTTGTGTGTATAGCCTCCACGATCTGTGAAGCATCCCCTTCCTCCGGGAAGTTGTGTAGGTCTCTGCAGAAAGTCCAGCAACACGAGAGTGACACTGAGGCCATGTGTGGACACAGCCAAGAAGGGGCAAGCAAGGTGTCTCTCTGCCCCAGAGAGGAGGTTGATGTGACAAAGCAAGGTTGGGTGTCTCTCAGGGAAACTGACAAAGCACCTGTGACACATCCCAGGAGTGAGTGGGCTTGGGGGTTAGAAGGGGACAAGGAGATGCAGACTTTCAAAAAGCAGAAGGAAAGATGAGTCATGCAGATAATTTAAAACCTGCGAGAAAGAAATTACTCTAAGTACTTATAAGCAAAGGTTGTTAGTTTCAATCCTTCTATAGAAGCTAGGACAAAAAGGTAAAAGAAAGGTGAGGAGAGGGGATTTCAACACAGGAATCGAAACTGAAGTGGCCTGGGGCACAGGGAGAGGCAAAGACGTTTTCTCCTCTCTCATTGCCCATGATCCTAGCTCCAATCCATGAAACTCTGAAGAATCAGGTTGGTTTTTGTGATTTTCTAATAGTTCCCATGGTGCTCAGCAAACATTTAGAAAGGAGTGCCTATGGATGCAGGATGGAGATAAGCGTTATGGGATAGACAGGGGAAATGTAAGTCCTTTTCTTCGCATGAAACAATTGTAAGGCAATAAACAACAGTGCTAACTGGTTTTATGTAGGGCCTCTCTATTCAACATGGGATAGGTGGACCAGCAACAACTGCATCACCAGGCAGCTTATCAGAAAGGCCGAATGTCAAGCCTCACCCCAGACCTACTGAATCAGAATCTGCATTTTTAGCAAGAGCCCCAGATGGCATGTAGTGTAGGCAAGTTAAAGTTGGAGAAACACTGAGAATGAAAAGACTGCTGGAGCTGGCGTTGCTACCGAAAGTTTCACGGACAAGTTGGGTCTTGGACAAACCTTGAATATGGATGTGCAGTGGACTCAGAAGTGCTGGGATGGAAGAACTGGAGGGAGCCTCCAAGGCCCATTTCAAATGCTTCACACATAGGAACTCAGGAGGACACATCCACCCTGCCTGCCCTCTCCCCAGCAGATCTCCCTGGGCTGTCTGAACCCAGGACATGGCTCTGGTTATCAGGCATGAAGAAACAATGAAGAGAGAAGGAGCGGGATATGGAGCCTCCAGGCCTGCCCAGTCATATGGATCACCCGGGACTTGTTAAAACACAGAGTCCCAGTCTCCTCCCCTGAAAATTCAGATTCAGAGAGGTTTGGGGTGCAGCCTGTCCCTCTGGATTTTTCTCGAGTACCCCAGGAGTCTCATACCTTCAGGCAACATTGCTTTAGGTCTTCAGTTCCTTGGACGAGACTGGTCACTGAACCTCCCAGGAGTCTCCAAGCCTGTTTTGATGCCTGTCAGACTTCTCTCCATGTGACTTCCACCGCATCTTCATGCTCCAAAGATTGAAGAGACACGGCACAAGCCCAGGAAGACAATGAGTGAGTGGAGGCGACTTTGAGAGGCAGCCTCTTAGCTCTATAGAACCTACAAAACCAACCCACGCAAAGAAACTGGCCTGAGCTGCTAAGGTCAAGGTTCAGACTACCATTCCCTTCTGGCTGCACTCCAGAAGTGGGCCCAGGACTTCTGCAGGAGTTCCGAGGAATAACCTCAGCTCACCACACCTTTCTTTCCCTTCCTGTTGGGGAAAACACTGCCCAGTAGTTGCCTTCGAGTGCTCCATGACACTCTAGATAACAGCGGCTACAGAAAAACAGGAACGAGAGGAAGAGGACGTGGAAGATACCCTTCTGTGCTCCAGAAGCTCTGGAAGCTAGTTTGTTTGCTGTGAGATTCACGGAGGCTTTAAAACATTGATCAGTGTGGGACTCCCCAAGGAGACCTGATAGACGGGGCTTTCCAAACTTATTTAACCACTTTTTCAAGATGGTCTTGTGTAAAATACTTCAGAACAGCCTTCACTACGTCTATGTCTTCTTAAAGAAGATCCATGGAAGACATTTCTCTCCTTGAATCCTGTGCCAAGAATGGCCGTGTGTCTTCCAGGGAACTACCTTGCCTGATTTTGTGAGTCCTGAGAGTCTGAAAATAGATGTGTTTTGCCATTTTCATTGGCTGCTCGACTGGGAGCCGGTTTGTTGGAGGGCTTCCAGCAAGTGTACTGAACGGTGGAGCACATGCTCTGTGGCCTGACTCACTGCTGTCTGCTTGTTTTCCTCCATTTTCTCATCAATTTATTTGAAATGTTTTTCTTGGCGCATCTCTATTTGTAAGTCTTATTACCTCTTTTCCAGACAAAACTCAGACAAGCTAAGTGACTTGCCCAAGATCACATAGCTTATCAGTGAGGGATCCAAGATTCAGACTTAGTTCTGCCGATCTTTGAGGCCTAAGCTCTCCCATGCCACCTCCCTAGTCCTGTGTGCGGTCCATGAAAGACCTCAATGTGCGGTGACACTGGAGGTTGGTAGGAAATGATCACTATTGAACGACAGTGATTTGACTTCATCTTTCCCTCGTCCCACGCTTGTTTCTTGCTGCCTAGCCTCCTCCACACCCACCCTTTAGAATTCCTTCCCTATTTTCTGAGACTCTTCATCAGCTCCCCAAGTCCAAAACCCGTAACCTATGACTCACAGCTCCAGCCCGTGTGTTTCTAGATAACCAGTTGTGCCAGAACAATGCACTGAGCAGCCAGCACAGACACCAGCCATAATAACAGGGGTGACCATTCCAGTGTATTCCAGCTGAGTCCCCTCACCTGCAAACAACAGAAACCCAGCCACAGGAGTGGCTTGACTAATTATGGTCTTGTCTTACTCACATAAATACCCAGCTGCTGCGTCCAGCTCTCTTTCCGCATCCCTGGAGTAAAGCTTTCTTCCCCTTGGTTGCCACATGAGCTCCAGATGGCTAGACGACTGCCAGCTTCATATTTGCATTCTAAGCAGGAAGAAAAAAGAAGAAATAAACTGAGAGAAGGAGGAAGGGGCAGCAATAATATGAGAAAAGAATAATTTCACAGGGATCCCCAGTAGATTTCCACTCAGTCTAGCTGGCCAGGGCTATGCTGCCTGGCCACCTCTAGCTGCCTGAACATAGTCATGGTTTGTAAGGAAGAAGGAGAGACGGGTTTTGAGGCAGTCGGCTGGTGTGATCCGCCACACCAGGGACCACCCCAATGTCTGAGTTGAGTCCAAAATGCAGAAAGCAGGCCGCAGGGACCAGAAGGAGGGCGCCAGGGCCAAGAGGACCAGCTGAGTCCTCACTGTGCTGCACCATAGGCTCCCCTTCAGAGCTCAAGGGCTCATTCCCCCTGGCGCTGGGAGTGCTGCCAACACAGCCTCAGCTGTCGGCCTTCTTTGGGAATTACCCTGGCTGAAAAGAGCCGCTTTGCCCAAAGTTGTGCCCCCTCCCAGGACAGCCCTCATCCTGTTGCCTCGTCTTTTGTCTCTGTATAACTCTGCAGGGCCTTCCCAACTTCAGAGCTCACCCGGGAGTCAGCTGACAACTCTGTTGAGGCTGCACCGCAGCCCGGCTCCTCCCTCTTTCCCTTCCCTCCCACCAGAGTGATCCCTAAGCACTCCTAATAAACACCCTGCAGGTCATTTCCCAGGGGTGCAGCCTGCACTAAGGAACAAGCCACTTCTTCCTTTTTCTGGTTTACCTTAACAGGCACGTGCTGAATGCCCAGTGTGTCTCAGGCCCCGAGCCCAACGCTGGGAGTGGAGGGTGGGTGAATACAGACGTGAATAAGCATCACTCCTGGCCTCACAGGCTCGGCGATGGAGCTGGGAAAACGAACGGCTAAGACCCAAGACAAAACACAATCAGACAAATATAAAGTGCGATGGATGCTCACCGGAGGAAGATGTTATCAGTGGTTGGGACTGGAGGTAGGGAGAGTTAGGAACTCTGGAGGGGTGTCACGGGAGAAGGAGCCTTTGAAATGGCCTCTGACAAGGACCAGGCAGAGCCTATGGCAAAGAGGGACTGCAGACATGGCCAGCATAAGCAAAGGCACAGAGAGCTAAGGTGTGGGCTGTGTCCAGAGGGTGGCAACAGGTGGAGTTTGGCCAGAATGGGGAGTGAAATAGAGCACTGGTTAAGAAGACGAGCTTCCAAGGCAGCCCAGGGCTTGACTCCCAACTCGGCCCCTTCTGAGAGAGGGACATCAAGCATGTCACTTAACTTTTCACACTATGACTTTCCCATCTGTAAAATAGTAATTACGTGTTCCTCCTCCTCTAAAAGGTTAAAGGTTAAAATACATAAACCACTACACTGACATCTGGAGGGGCATGAGGCTCAGGTGATGCTCTAGTTTTTATTACGCAAGCAGAAATATTGTGGAGGCTGCTGTTTAAGCCAGTGGTTCTCAAATTTAGGTCCCGAGATCAGCAGCGTCTTGTTACCAGGGAACTTGTTAGAAATGCAGATTCTTGGGGCCCCTCCCTAGACCTACTGAATCCGAAATTCTGGAGGCAGCATCCAGCAGTATATTATAACAAGCCCTCCAGGGGAGGCCGCGGTGCGTTAGCACTTGAAAACCACGGTTGAAGCCAACAGAGGAATATATTTTAAGGGGGCAAAGGCTCTCCAGGGACTTCGAAGACAGAAGTGCAGCAGGGCCTCACAAGCGGGCGGCTAACAGAAATGGGAACCAGGGAAACAGGAGTCTTCTTTCCTTCTCTCACCTCTCCTCTCTTACTCTCTGCCTCTCTCTTCCTGTAGCGGCAAATGAGCCTCATTTCTACTTCCGCGAGCGGAGGGTTTCTGCCATAGAGAGCTGCCAGACCAAGAGGCTGAAATTTCCCAGTCTCAGCTTCAGGTCACCCTGAAAGCAGCTCATTGGCCCAACTAGAGTCAGGCGCTCACACCTGGACCGATTACTTGGAGTGTCCTTCCCCGACCCCAAGTGGATGCAAGTGAGGTGCTGATTCAATGAGGTCTCCAATACTTGGAATGCCAGTCAGATGTGTGGGAAAGAGGTCAAGGTGAGAGCATGAAATTTGGGAGTTACAAGCTTTAAGCCCAGAGCCACAGAGCAGTGGTTCTCAAAGCGTGGTCCCCAGACAAACAGTATCAGCAACTTGTTGTTAGAAAAGCAGTCTTGGGCCGCACTCAGCGCACACTGAACCAGAAACTCTCTAGGGGGGCTTGTCAAGCCGTGCTTCAACAAGGGCGAGTTGGAGAAACACTATCAGGAAGGGCTCAGAAACGGTGCAAAAAACCCGTTTGCTGAGAGAGTCGAATCATTTCCGTAACCTTGTCCGTCTTTCACTCCACTTCCTTGAGTCATAATGAAATAGGCAAAAGAGACATCAGAAGAAAAAACACCCAGGGTGGTGGCTCGCCTTTACTTTTCTTTCTCTAACGCAGCATGCTTATTCCACAGACAGAGCCAGGATAGAGCCCCATCTTTCCTCTTTACTGTTGGGGGAACAAGCCATGGTCAGTGTCTCACATTCTTTGGCAAAGACAGGACTGAAGCTCAAGCTTCCCAGCTTCAAGCTACTGTGACAAACAATGGAACTTTCTAGATCAAAGAGAAAAGTAACTGAGAAAGTAGATCAAAATGAAGCCATGGGAGACCTGTGTGAGTCATTAAGAGCAACTCGGAACACCCGCGGTGTAAGGGTCGCGTCAACAGTGTCATTTTGTGGAATCCCCAACCAAAGTTACCAACCCAACATCCATTGTCAAGCCTCAGATCCCACTGTTATAATTGTTAGGAGCTTTTCATGCACCCCAGACAGGCAGGCCTAAACCCACTGCCATCTCAAAATTAGAACGTTCACAAGGCTTTAATAAGAAAGGCAAGGAGGAGGAGAGCGAAGGGAGAAGGAGCAGACATCTCTCAGAGCTGCAGCAGAAGAAAACTGCAGCTCCTGAGTTCTTGTCTTTAAATGGATCTGTGAAGCATCCAACAGGGGAAAATAGCTAAATCATCACATAGAAAGCAGTGAAAATTATCTGCTTTAAAGTCTGAACTTTGTGAAACTACAAAAAGAAAGACACTCTTGGCAGTTAATGTGTCAGCCTTAATAAAAGGAAGTGGCAAGGCCAGCCTAAATTAGGGTGAATCAATGTGGCCTGGGAGGGATGCAGAAAGAGGTGAGCAGACAAGAAAAAAAAAAATTAACAAGGATAAAAAAGAGGAACCAGATGGAGCCAAAACAAAGAAATCTTTGGTTGCTCTGAGCTCTGGGTTTTACCAAGATGCAGATTGGAGGAGGGGTGGGCACGGACAGTTGTGCAGGGTGTGTCCTAAACAAGGGAGCTGCTCCAGCCAGTGGGACAGGGAAGACTGAAATGCCCCTGGTGCTCTGCTCACACAGCCGTGCTCAGACCAGCCCAGGGTGGCGCCTATTGCTAACCTCACAAGGTCAAGAGACAGAATCACACTGCTGGGTTGCCTTTTGATGTTTGTAATGTGACGTATGCACATTCAAAGTAACTGCTTGGCTATCCATACCTTTCAAAGAACGATGAGTTCTTTTCAAACAATTCCTTTATTTTCTTTATAAAGTCCCAAACTCAGGAGAGCCAACCAACCTTTTAGAGTCAATAGCTTGGTGCCTGGACAGAGCAAAGTGAGACTCCACTCAGAGAACAATGTAAGCGAACAGATCTGCTCCTACGAGGAGGCGCCAAGCAATGAAGTCCTTCTCCGCCTCTGGAGCCAGAGTCATAATTCCCCTTATTATTATTTTTTACAATTTCAGCTTGTTTGTTTCTGCAACTACTTTTCTCTAGATCTTAAGGATGTTGATGATATATTTCGGGATTTTCTTTCTTACTCCATCCCATAATACTCCATGCTTTATGTGACTAGAAATTGTCAGACCTCTTCCCTTTTAGAAATCCTTCCCATCAGCAGTTCTTTAAATGGTCAACATTAAACAACCAGAAATAGTAGTGGCCTCCTCACTTCCACAGGGAATAGGAAAGAAGTGCCTCTCGCCAGAGGAGGAGAGGGTTTCCGACACGGACAAGCTAGAGGGAGTTGACGTGTTTGCCGCTTGAGAATTTCTAACCCACCCAACTGGACAGTGTGTGGGAGCAAGGCCAGTGCCATGCATCTGCTTAGCATCAGTCACATGGCTGGGCTGTATCCAGGATCTGAACATTTATCATTCACCTCCGCCGCTACTGTCCTTGCCCAGCCAACCGTTGTGGGTGGGACTTTGGCCTAACTTGTTTCCCGGCTTCCATCTGCCTTAACAGGCTCTGCTCAATGCAGCTGCCAGAGTGATCCTGTTAAAACATAAGTCCCTCCACTTCCTGGAGCCCTCCCATAGCTCCCCAGATGGTGTCCAGCAAAGAGCAAAGCCCTGCCTAAGACCTGCCAGGCCCCCCATGACATGGATCCCAACTGCCTCTCTGACGTGGGTCCCACTGCTCTTGCCCTTACTCCCTCTGCTCCAGCTACTCTGGCCTCCTTGCTGTTCCTTTGTACACAAGTGTTGAAATTTCTCCAGGCCAGATGTATACCTAAAAATGGAACTGTTGAATCAGAGCACCTATACATTTTCTAGATGTTGCCAAATTGCCCTACAAATGGATTTGCCAATTAACATCTTACCCACATTATGGGAGAGGGCTGATTTCTGCACATCCTCTGCCACACTTGATTTTGCCAGACTTTTAATTTTTACTAATCAGGTGGGCAGGAAATGTTAGCCCAATTCTGTTTCAGTTTAGATTTTCTTGAGTATGAAGGAAATTTCGTGTATTTTGGTGTTTATTGGCCATTTGTATTTCTTATTCTGGAAATCTGCTGGAGGAGAGAGGAGATTTTAATAATTCAATGTCTTTTAAAGTTTATTCAGTTTTCCTATTTTTTGAAAGTCATTTTTGGCCATATTTAATTTTCTAGAAAATTACCCATTTTGTCCAAATTGCCGAATGTACTGGCATAAAGTTGTTCCAGGTGTTCTATTTAGTTATGTCTTTTGTTGTTGTTGTTGTTGTTGTTGCTTATTTGTGCCTTCTCTTGTTTTTTTCCCTTTGCCCATCTCGCTAAAGGTGGGATAACTAAGACTGTGAATAGCCCAAGGTCAAGTTTTGCCACCAAATGAGTTATGAGCAAAAGTCTCTGTTTCCAGGCTCTTCTGGATTTCAGATTCCGGACTACAGATCAAAGATCTACGCTTTCATTTTCAATCAGCTCTAACTACTTTGTAATTTTTGTTCTGCTTTCATTTGTAACTCATAAGGCATTTAGCAATCTATTTTTCAATTTCCAAAAACATGTTTTTCTTTGTTTTTTATAAAAATGATTTTTAATTTAATAAATTGCAACCAAAGAACGTGGTCTGTGTGATACCATTTCTTTCATATTGGCTGATAATTCTATTATGAACTTGCACATGGTCAGCTTTTATCAAAGTTCCCTATGTAGTCTCGGTTTCAGAACTTCTCAACTGGTGGGCCGTGAATAGGTTTGGGTGTGTGTTGTAACATATATTGACTTCTTCAGCCCTGGGGACAGCTGGGCTGGGCCTACAACCTCACCTCGGGTTCCTGGAGGGCAGCCCCTCACCCAGGAAGCTCACCTTGTAGCCCCCATGGGCAGCAAGCACACGGCCTCTGTCCACCCCTTGTGTTCGATGGTGATGCGCTGAGTCCAGACAAGGAGGTGTCTCGGTGGGCATCCACATCACCAACCAGCTGCAGAGCTCACAGCAGCCCATCAAGGACAAGGGGTCTGTAGAATTGTAGGAGAGTTCCTTCACGTTCCAGGTGCCCAGGAGACAGAGCACAGCCCAGGCTCTGGTAGAGGTTGGGGACCAGAGAGGCTCAATTGGGGCTCCTGGCAGACATAGCTCCAGGGAGCAGCGCCAGCTCTCTGCTTTACATATTTTAGTCACTTCTGTCCATTTGTGGTTGATGTACCCTTTTAGTGCCATGCAAACCAGCTGCAGGCAGGGGTAACTATTCTAACAATATGCGTGTGATTTGTAAAGCGGAGCTGCATTATTTTTTAAACTCAGTATAAAACATTTGATTGTCTTTGATATTCGTTTGTATTTCAATATTACAAAAAATTTCAACATTGCATTTGATAATGAAAGAGAAAGAAGAACTATTAGAGTCTTCAAATATAATTTCAACTGTTACAAAACTTTGTATGGTTGTAGACATTTTGCTTTAATTTTTATCATCTGCTTATGTGAATGAAGTTTTTCACTGATGGCGATTATCAAGAATTTGAAATTATTGTCATTAAAAATCTTAATCTGGAATGTGTCCAGTAATTTCAAGCATTATGTGATAAAGGTTCGTGGGAGCAACCTTATTTCTCATTTAAAAACAGGAAAATATTTTATTTGTAAAACTCTTAAAACCCAGTATTTAATGTTTTATAACATTGTGAATTTTATATTTCTTATTGTAACTATAATATTAGCAAAATGAAAATTACCTTCTTAATAGATCATTCCTTCCATACTATGTAGTTTTCCTCTTTCCCAAATTAAGGGTTTCACCTTAAATTCTATTTTAATATTAAACCTCAGCATACTTTTGATTAATTTTTTCCAGAATACCTCTTTCTATGCCTTTATTTTCAGTCTATGTGGTTTTCTTGCAAGAGTTCTTGTGTAAGCAGCAAGTGGTAATTTGTCTTTAACAAATGATGTTAGTCTATTTACTGTGGCTTTGAGGAGAAAAAAAAAGAGGAAGATTGGCAACTTATGTTAGCTCAGGGCCAAGCTTCCTTTCCAGAAAAAGAAAAAAAGAAACCCTAACTCAAAAAGAAAATTCAGTTTTCCTTCTAAACACAACATGGATTTTTGCACACTTTACCCATTGAACATCACCTCCCTACCTTCTAGTCATTCCTGCCTTAAGGCTTATTTTTTATTTTCTTTTTACTTTTTAAAATTTATTTATTTTTCTCTCCAAAGCCCCAGTGCATAGTTGTATATCCTAGTTGCACATCCTTCTAGTTCTTCTCTGTGGGATCTGAACTCTGGGCCACCAAAGTGGAGTGCGCAAACTTAACTGCTACACCACTGGGCTGGCCCCTGTTTTTACGTTTTTTTGGTTTTTTTGAGAAAGATTAGCCCTGAGCTAACAGCCACCACCAATCCTCCTCTTTTTGCTGAGGAAGATTGGCCCTCAGCTAACATCTGTGCCCATCTTCCTCTACTTTATACATGGGATGCCTGCCACAGCATGGCTTGATAAGCAGTGCGTATGTCCGTGGCCGGGATTCAAACCAGCAAATGGGCCGCTTCAGCAGAGCGTGCAAATTTACCCGCGATGCCACCGAGCCAGCCTCTGTTTTTACGTTTTTAAACAACACCAAAAATGTTTCCTTCCATCAGCAGTTAAATTTACCAATATATTTTTATGCGTTTCTACCCTTAGAACTGTTTTTTATACCCCAAAACTTCTTTCTGGGTTTGCTTTTCTTGTTGAAGCACATTTTTTTGGAGAGGTCTTTTATTGAGTGTCTGGATAATAAAACTCCCTAATCCCTATATGTCTTAAGATCTCTTTCATTTGTCCTCACTCTTGAATGATAAGCTGGCAGGGCATAAAATCTCTAGGTGGACCGTCATTTTCCTTAAACATTTTGATATTTCTCCTTTGTCATCTGGCATAAAACCAGTCATTTCCCTCTGTCTTTAAAGAGTCTCTCCACATCATTGACGTGCTACAGCTTCACAGTAAGAAGCTAAGGCACGTTTAAGATATGCCTAGACACATTATTGAGAACTACTAAATACCATTATTTTAAAGTCTTTCTCCAATTAATTAATAATTTATTTCATCTGGAGTAGATTTGAACCAGTATGATTTGGGACAGAACTAATAGGAAAATCAACCAAAAATCATGGCTTACACAATCAGCAGAGTTATTATTTCATAAAACAAGAGGTCCAGAGGTAAGATAATGACATGACAATAATCAGTCATACACAATATTTTAAGATAAGAAATCTACCTGTCTCATTAGTTTATCTTACCTTATATTGTTCTTATAGCTAATAAAGAAATCATACTTGCTCTCTTCATTACAAGTATTTATACCTTCAGAAATCAGAAAACCAGTTTGAATATTATCACCAAGGGCAACAGATTATCAAGCAAGAGAACCAATTTTGCAAACCAGACTTTTTGATGCTTAAAGTTTGCATTTCATAGCAATTATACTTATATCTGAAGTCTGGGTGTCTTGAAAATCTCTGTCACAAATGGGCTGTAAGGATGATTTTTTTAAGATAAAAGAAAAAGGTGATCACAATTAACACATTTTCTCACTCTGTTCCCTTCCAGACAAAGGATTAGGACCAACATTCTCATGAACATTTTCAGCTTAATACATTATTAGAACTGACTCTTGAATTCCCTTTGTGAGTCAGAATTTTGTCTGCCTTCTACAGCTGCTGAGAGGTGGGACTGAGAGAGAAAGGGTAAAAGATTCTCACTTCTGATCCTTCTTAGATGATTTTCACTATGATTGATAACTGAAAGGACCTGAATTCTCAAGGTTAAGAATAGGAATTCCATTACTTAAATCTTAGAGACAGTTTTTATGTATATAAAAATAAGACTTTATGTTAAAACTCATTATCTTTTATCCCATTGGTTTTGGTCCATTATTCCAGGCTGTTGCGTGCTTTTGAATTTTGATCCTGTCTTTTAAATCATCAGCTGTCACTCCCAACTTTGTGTAAATTGCTATGCTAATCAAGCATGCTTCTTTACCTTTCTGCCCTCAATCACATAATGCAATTACACATTTATTTGTGGGTTTTTTTAATTGGATCCCCCGTAGTTCTTTTAGAGCCGCAACCACTTGCCTCTCTAAGATCATCCTCACCTGCAGTTCATATTCCTGGCAACTGCCAATCTACCCTTCATTTCAAAAATTCTGTAATTTCAAGAATGTTATGTAAGTGGAATCATACAGTCTGTAACCTTTTCAAATGGCTTCTTTCACTCACGTAGTTTCCTTGAGATTCATCCATATTGCGGTATCAACATTTGTTCCTACTTACTGCTAAGTAGTATTTTATAGTAGGGATGTGCCAGTTTGTTAACCGTTCAACCACTGCAGGCCATCTGAGTGGTTTCCAGTTTTTGACCGTTATGAATAAAGCTACTGTGAACATTCCTGTACAAGTTTTTGTAGGAACTTAAGTTTTCATTTCTTTGGGAATAAATGCCTAGAAATTCAATAGCTGCATCACATGGTATTTGCTTGTTTAACTTTTTTAAGAAACTGCCAAACTGTTCTCCAGAATGGCTGTGAAATTTTACATTCCCACCAGCAATGCAATGGAGGCGCCCTCTTTCTGCCTTGTCCCCACATTCGACCTCAGCCAAGCTGAGAGGTATTTAGCGATAGCACACCATGGTGTAATTAACATTTCCCTAACGGAATGTGAGGAATGTGACGTTGAACACCTTTTCATGTGCTTTTATGCCACCTGCATATCCTCTTTGGTGAAATATCTGTTCATATCTTTTGTTCCTTTTTAATGGGATTGTTCGTTTGCGCTTTTACTGTTAAGTTTCAGAGTTGTTTATATATCCTAGAGGCTGGTCCTCTGTCCGGTGTGTGGGCTGCAAATATTTTCTCCACTCTGTAGCTTGTCTTTTCACCCTCTTAAGAGAGTGTTTGCAGACCAAAAGTTCTTAATTTAGATAAAGTTCAATGCATCAGTTTTTTTCTTTTATGGATCATGTTTTTGGCATCAAGTCTAAGAACTGCCTAACCCTAGATCCCAAAGATTTTTTTATAAAAACTGTATTGTTTTATGTTTAATGTTTAAGTCCATGATCTCTTTTGAGTTGATTTTTGTATAAGGTATAAAGGTCTTTTTTTTTTTTTTGGTGAGAAAGATTGTCCCTGAGCTAACATCTATGCCAGTCTTCCTCTATTTCGTATGTGGGATGCCGCCACGGCGCGGCTTGATGAGGGGCGTGTAGGTCTGTGCCTGGGATGCGAACTGGTGACCCTGGGCCGCCAAAGTGGAGCACACAAACTTCACCACTACGCCACTGGGCTGGCCCCTAATGTATGAAGGTCTTTTTTTCTTTTTCGCCTAGGATAACTATTTGCTTGAGCACCATTTGTTGAAAAGTTTGTTCTTCCTTTACTGAGTTGCTTTTGTGCCTTTGTCAACAATAAGTTGGTCATATTTATGTGGGTCTATTCCTGAATTCTCTATTCTGTTCCATTTACCTATATCTCCACTAATTCCACACAATATTGATTACTGTAGCTATATATATGTCTTGAAATCCAGTAAACTAATTCCTCTCACTTTATTCTTCATTTTCAAAATTCTTATAGCTACTCTAGTTTCTTTGCCTTTCCATATAAATTACAGGATACTCTTGTTTATATCTACAAATAGTCTTGCTAGGATTTTGAAGGGAATTGCATTAAACCTGTAGACCAATTTGGGGATAATTGACATAGTTACTATGTTGAGCTTTCTAATGCTTGAACACAGTAAGTCTCTTCATTATAAAGATCTTCTTTGATTTCTTTCGTCAGCATTTTATAGTTGTCCGTATATACAGTCCGTACATGTTTTGTTAGAGTTGTATCTAAATATTTCATATTTTGAGCAATTTTTAATTTTTGTGTCCACATGTTCATTGCTAGTATATAGAAACATAATTGATTTTTATTTTCTTATCTTCCTGCAACCTTGTTGAACTCGTTATCTCTAGGAGTTTTCTTTGTAGATCTCTTGAGATTTCTTATGCAGACAATCATATCGTCTGCAAATAGGGACAATTTATTTCTTACTTTAGGTTCTGTGTCTTTTTAATTTCCTTTTCTTGCCTTACTGTGCAGGGTAAAAGATTCAATGCAATGGTGAATAAGAGTGGTAAAAGTGGGCGCTCTGGCTTGTTCCTGACTTACGGGGGAAGCATTAAGTCATTAACCACTAAGTGTAACGCTGGCTGTAGGTTTTTTTGGTAGTAGCTCTTCATCAGTTGAGGAAGTTTTGCTCTATTCGTGGTTTTCTGGGATTTTTTTCATGAATGCAAGTTGAATTTTGTTAAATGCTTTTCTGCATCACTTGATATGGCCGTGTGATTTTTGGCTTGTTAATATAGGAGATTACACTGATTGATTTTCAAATATTAAGCCAGCCTTGCATGCCTGGAGTAAACCCCACTTGGTCATGGTGTATAATTGTTTTTAACTATTGCTGAATTCTATTTGTTAGTATTTTGTTAAGGATTTTTATGTCTATACCTGAGGAATATTGGTCTGTAGTTATCTTTTATTGTATTGACTTTTCCTGGTTTTGGTATAAAGGTAATTCCACCTATTGAAAATTACAAGTCTTCCCTCCTCTTCTATTTTTTAGGAAAGATTGCATAGAATTGGTTTTAACTCTCCAGTAAAGCTGTGTGGACCTGGAAATTTCTTTTTTGGGAATTTTTAAAATTATTTACTTAATTTTCTTAGTAGTTACAGGGAAATTCAAATTATCTATTTCATATTGAGTGAGTTGTGGTAGATTTTTCTTTTGCAGGAATTGGTCCATTTCATCTAAGTTGTGAAATTTGTGTTCGTAGAGTTGTCCTTACTTACTCTCTCTGTTCGTCTTACTAGAGGTTGTCAATATTATTGATCTTTTGAAAGAACTAGCTTTTGTTTCAATGGTTTTCTTTATTTTTTTTCTCTCTTTTCAATTTCGTTGATTTCTGCTCTTGTTTTTATTATTTTCTTGTTTCTTCTTGCTTTGGGTTTATTCTGGTCTTCTTTTTCTAGCTTCTTGTAATGGGAGCTTAGATAATTAGCATGAAATGTTTTTGTTTTTTCAAATGTAAGTATTTAGTGCTCTAAATTTCTCTCTTAGCACTGCTTTAGCAGTGTCCCACAGATTTTTATATGTTGTATTTTCTTTCTCATTCAGTCCAATGTTTTTTTTTTTATTCCCCTTGAAACTTCCTTTTTGATGCATGGGTTTTTTAGAAGACTATAGCTTAGTTTTCAAATGTTTGCTGATTTTCCTCTTGTCTTTCTATTATTAATTTCTGTTTTGATTCCGCTGTGATCTGAGAACACATTCCGTATTATTTCAACTCTTTTAAATTTGTTGAGCTTTGTTTTACGACCTAAGACACAGCCTACTTTCTGTGCCCTGTGGATACTTAAAAAGAATGTGTATTGTTGGGTGGAGTGTTCTTCAAATGTCAGTTAGATCTTGTTAGTGGATGGTGTTATTAAGTTCTTCTATAATCTTACTGATTTTCTGTCTATCAGTTGTTTGATCAATTGTTTCCATCTATCAGCTATTCTATCAATTGTTGAGAGAAGAATGTTGAAGTCTCCAACTGTAATTGTGGATTTATCTATTCCTCCTTCCAGTTATTTTAGTCTTTGTATCACTTATTTTGCAGCTCTGACGTTTGGTGCTTACACACCTAGGATCTCTATGCTTCTTGGTGGAGTGACCCTTTTATCATTATGTCCTCTCTGACCCTATCTATCCCTATTAATGTCCCTCTCTGTCCCTGTTAATTTTCTTTGCTCTGAACTCTAGTTTGTCTGATATTAAGATAGTCATTATTGCTTCTTTTGACTGGCATTTGCATGATACACATTTTTCATCCTTTTACTTTCAATCTATATGTATTGTAATATTTGAAGTTAGATTATTGTAGATAGAATATAGTTGGATCACGTTTTTTAAAATTCATCTTGCCTATCTTTGTGTTTTAATAGGTATACTTAGACCATTTACATTTAATGTAATTATTGATGGGTTAGGGCTTGTCTGACGTTTATTTTTATTTTCTGTTCTTTTATCTGTTTTTCATTTCTATATTTTCTTTTCCTGCCTTTCTGTAAGATATTTGACCATTGTTTTAGAATTTCGTTTTGATTTAGCCGTAGTGTTTCTAGTATATCTCTTTGTATAGTTTTTTGGTAGTCATTCTAGATATTACATAACATAGATATAACATCACAGTTTACTGGTATTTACATTTCACCACTTGAAATGACATGTAGAAACATTACTTCCTTTTCTTCCCTTTATCGTTCTCCATTTATATTTTAATTGTCTTAAATGTTTCTTCCACATATATTTCAAACCACATCAAACAGTGTTAACAGTTTCTGTGTCAAGCATCAAACATCATTTAGGAAACTCAAGATCAGAAGGAAATGTATTTTTCTTGCCCATATTTTCACTCTATCCACTGTTCTTGCCCTCTTCCTGATATTCTAAGATGTCTTATTTTATCATTTTCTTTCTGTTTAGAAAATTTTCTTTAGTCATTCTCTATGGTGGCCTGCTAGTGACAAATTCTCTCTCCTTTCTCTCATCTGATAATGTCTTGATTTTTCCTTTACTCCTGAAGGATCTTTTCCCAGGATATAGGATTCTGGATTAATAGTTCTTAATTTTTCAGCACTTGAAAATGTTGTGCCACTAACTTTGGACCTTTATGATTTCTGATGAGAAATTTACTGTCATTCTAATTGTTTGCCCTCTGTAGCTAATGTGTTTCAAAGCTGCTTTCAAGATTTTTTTCTTTAGTTTTCAGAAGTTTGCCAATGATGTGTCTTGGTGTGAATTTCTTTGGGTTTATCTTGTTTGGAATTTTCTCAGCTTCTTGAATCTGTAGGTTTACATCTTTTGCCAAGTTTATGAAGTTTTTACTAATTGTTTCTGTGAGTGCTTTTCAGCCTCATCCTCTTTCTTTCTCCTCTCCTTCTGGGACCTGATGACATGAATGTTAGAATTTTGTTGTAGTCCCACAGGTTCCTGAGGCTCTTTCCTCATCTTTTTTCTCTTTATTGTTTAGTGAACTCACCATGGTGTTGCTCCTTGGGTCCTGTGGTCTTGAGGTTGTCTGCCTTCTTTTCTCCACCTTTCAGAGTTTTCTTATGTTTGTTTTACAGAAGATGATCAAGGGTTTAGTCATACTTAGTGGGAGTAAGAGAGAAAAATACTTTTACTCCATCTTCCTGGATATTCCTGTTTGCTTATGTTTATGTCCTTTCCCCACAGCTAGACTGTAAGAGCCATGTCTGTTTTGTTTACCACAGCAATTCCAGTTACTGACATAATGTCCAGGTGATTGTGGGTGTTCAGTAACGAATGCACAAAGAGGAAAATGCTGAAAGGAAATACAACTAAATCTTTACAATATAGACTTTTGATGATAGAACTATAGTGCTTTTCCCCTCTCTATGTGTATTGATCAATTTTTCTAAAATGAGTGTGTCACCTTTATAACAGAAGAAATAACTTTTTAGTAGAAGAAATTGAAGCCCAAGATAAGTGAAGATATATTGAGAGTGTCCATTTTTTCCAAAAGAGTTTTATTTCTCCAGACTCAGATAAAATACATTGGAGGTCTGGGAAGAATTTACAGGTATGACTGGAAAATTGTTGTCAATGTTTGGAGAGTAAGAGAAAAGATAGAAGACTGGAATTGGGTAATATTCTGGCTTCAGTTATGTAAAAGGAGAGATTCTGGAGCATTTACTTAAGTGAGATTGGTGCTGACCTTCACAAAAGCTGAGTAGAATAATTAAATGATAGTTTGTAAATATTAAAAGATGCTAATCACAAGGCGCCTGCCAAGGGGCAGGTGGCAAGGTGAGCCCCGGACATGAAAGGGATGGAAGGTAAGTGTGAAGAATAGTGGGGGATTTACAAAACAAATACTTGCTTACTCCAGTGAACTCAGTGTCTAAAGACGGTAAACTTCTTAAGTATCGCTCTCTCATTTCCACCCCCCCACTTCTGACCTCAATTTCCCTGCAGTTAGTCCACCATCCTTATGAACTTCTGGTTTAACCCCTCTGGAGCATGATTAAGCAACAACTTCCCAGTTCTACCCCACTTGCCCACCCCTAGTTTTGTTGTTGCTTAATCCTTTGACCTAGTGCCACCCAATCCCCTGGCAGAGCAGCCAACATTTCCACCATAGGACAACATAAATCAACTAATAGCAATTCATGCCTTCCCAACCACATTCATTTCCTTTTCTTAACAAAGTTACTCAATTGATAAATCAGGAATGCCTGAGGAATCTCATTGACAACAAGATATTTGGCAGACTCTCTCTGCCTAGTACATATCTTGGCATTTGGAGCTCAAATAATGAGAAATAAATTTAACTGGATTGGATTAGATTGAATAGAGACCTATGGGCTAGCTTAGTTAAAGGAAAAATGAAGCTGGTTCAACAATGGCATCTAACAATAGTCGATTAATGGATTAATATTACCCTCAAGAAGATCTTTAGAGTTAAGCTAAAATGCATCACACTGAACTGTTTTCTAGTCAATGATTTATCAGTTACTTGCAGGAGAACACTAAAGCTGTGCCTTATTGGAACGGCACTTGGCACAAAGTTGGGAATGACAGCTAATGAGTTAAATAACAAAAGCAGATTTCAAAAACTTATTGACGACTGAAATAACTAGTTAAAGCTAAGAGAATAAAATTTAATAAATATAGGAACAAATATAGTCTTGTTTTTAGAGGCATAAAAACTAACCTCTCAAAAATGTCAAAAGAAGATTATAGCTAATGTTTCTAAGTTTGTAGTGAACATGACCCATTCATATTTTATAATTCATATAATATTGTTGGGAAGTAATTGGACAAGTGTTTCAACAGTCATAAACTATTTTTTCTCTTTGACACAGCAACTTCATTCCTGGAGATTTATCCTGAAAAAATAATCTAAAAAGAAGAAATTCCGACTGCGAAAAGCAGCTCATTACAGCACTATTTATAATGGCAAAAACTTGGAGACAAATCTACAGCAATAATGATAATATTTAGTAATTTGATATATAGTAAACACATTGTGCAGCTTAAAAAAGAGGAGGGGATTTTAAAAGGAAGGGTGTTACTCTAAAGACAATATAACAACAGAAAAAAAATCTTAAAGTATATGATAAAAACATAAAATAAATTATTTTTTATTCTAGCCATATAATTATAAAATTATGCATTCTTATCTACATTTCGAGCAAAAATCATGAATTAAAGTTGCTCAAAACAGAGAAATGAAAGTAATCTCTGTTAAGACATTGTGTAATTTTTCTCCTCTAGTATCTATTAGTGTTATAAAGTATAAATGAATGAGTTCTTAACTGCACGAGACAGGACGGGGGAGAACTAACCTCATATCAGTTTATGCTTATAAAATACCCAATAGTTTTCGTGAGCTGCAAAGTACATGTTTAAATGGAGGAAAAGTAGTTCCCCAAAGAAAGGAGTTACACTAATAGGAATCTACACAAATAGAAATCAGAACTTTGAGCAAAAGAGGTAAAAAATCTACTTTGCCTTGGTCATGTCTGGAGTACTGTATGCAAGTCAAGGGGCCATCGTAAGATGTAGCACATCCTTACAGGACTAATTCTTGATGACGTTCCATAAGAGATGTGGCTATTCTCTTCTGCTGACTCTGGAACCAGAATCTCAATGTCAGGGCTGGTTCAATCCACCTCAAATTAACACAATACGAGGGTATTTCTCTGCTATATATATAAAAAACTATAGTTACTACAAAAAAACTGTGATATTAGTACAAAAGTGGACAAATACATTGATAGAATGGAATACAAAGTATAGAAATAGATTCATAAATGTAAGAAAGTTTAACATATAATAAACGTGGCATTAAATGTGGGGAAAGATGGATAATGTTTTGGAGTGAGGCTCTTAATTGAATTCCAAAGTTAGTATGGAACTGGATTCTATAGTTTAGTTGCAAACTATGTGACTTTGATGTCAGGAAAGGGACTAATCTGGGCGTTACCAATAGGGTGTTATCAATAGGGCCAGTAGGAAGCGTGCATTCTTATCTTAAGAGAGCGCATTCTTTAGTGGTTAAGCAGATGTACAATGTGTGTTTGGTAGGCGGTCAGTCATGCTTTTTAGTTCAAGCCAAATAACTTTTGAACCCGAATAATTGCCCCATATACCTCAATATGTGAAAATCTCTTGTCATGAGTTATTCAATAAATGGTGTTGGGAGACTTGTCTATACAGTGGAGAGAAATAAAGCGATACTTTTCATACCATATATAAAAAATAAATTCCAGGGGACGGCCCAGTGGCATAGTGGTTAAGTTTGCACGCACTGCTTCAGAGGCCCAGGGTTTGCAGGTTCAGATCCTGGGCACAGACCTACACACCACTCATTAAGCCATGCTGTGGAGGCTTCCCACATATGACACAGAGGAAGATTGGCTCAGGACAATCTTCCTCACACACACACACAAATTTTAAATAAATAAAATTCCAGATGGACTAAATATATAAATGTGAAAAAAAACCACTCTGTAAGTACTAGAAGAAAATATAGAAGAATATTTTTGTTTCTCTGGAATAGGAAAGGCCTTACTAAGTAAAATACAAAATCAAAGCAATGAAGAAAGACAATCAGATACAATAAACCAAGTTAAAAGATCAGCAACAAAGCGGAAGAAAATATTTGCCAAATTTACAGGCCAAAGATTGTTATCCAGCTTCATATGACAAGAGCACCTCAACATAAGGATATCTCTTTATTCTGTCCCACATGGCTCCTCACAGCAAGCCAACTGTTTCATCTTAAGCCAAACTAAGAAAACTGTGATCTGTCCCTACTGTGAAGGGAAACATTGGCAGAGCAGCCAGAGGGCAACTTCAGGCAAATTAGAAAAAGATACACCTTCTAAGGAGCCACAGCTGGCCTTCAGCTTGATGGGAAGAGGTTGGGCTGTATCTCAGCCTCCAGCAGCACCCCAACCACACAAGCATTCTCACAGGTCTGAATGACTGATCCTCCATCTCTTATCTTTGTCTTGCCTGATATGGTGATATAATAAGAATATATGTATATATTTCGTCTTCCTCTCAGCTCCTGGCCATAGCTCCTAAAACCCTTGTAATTTCCTAAATGATGAGAGTGAAGGGAGAATCTTTTGTTATAATATTTGCCTTTTGTCCCCACTTCCTGAAATAGCACAGGAACAATAAATGTAAAAGGAGCATCTCTTGTTATTCGTAACAAGCCCCTTCCCACCATACCTGATTATATATTAATGAGGTGACTTTTGGCCCACCTCTAAGGATGGAGTGATGGTTGCCATGGAACGTTGTTTCCCTAGATTAGAAGGTTGGAACTTTCTGTTCTACCCCTCTACATGCCCTCTCCTATTCCCTCCTCCTCATTCTAGGGAGGGGAGAGGTGCTAGAGACTGAGTTCACCCACCAATGGCCAATGATTTAATCAATCATGTCTACATAAAGAAGTCTCCACAAAAACCCTAACTGACGGAATTCAGAGAGCTTCTAGATTGGTGAGCATATTGAGGTGCTGGGAGAGTGGCATACCCAGTGAAGGCACGAAATCTCCACGATCCCTCCCCCATACTTTGTCCTATGTGTCTCTTTCACCTGAGTTGTATCCTTTTATAATTAACTGGTAATCTAGTAAGTAATCTGTTTTCCAAAGTTTTGTGAGCTATTTAGCAAATTATCAAATCCAAGGAATTGGTCCTGGGGACGCTTGATTTATAACCAGTCAGTCAGAAATATGAGAGACGTGGACTTGCAATTGGTGTCTGAAGTGGGAGGCAGTCTTGTGGAACTGAGCCCTTAACCTGTGGGATCTGCACTAGCTCCAGGTTGTTAGCGTAAGAATTGAATTGTAGGACACCCAGTTGGTGTCCAGAAAGTATTGGAGAAGTAGTTGGCATGGGGAAAACTCCCACACATTTGATGTCAGAAGTATTCTGTGGGAAGAGGAAACTGGGTTTTCCTTTAGTTGAAGTGTTGTGAGTAGAGTATGAGAAAACAGGAATTTTTCTTTTCAGTCTTCCTAAGGATTTTCAAAGATAATATATGTTTACTTTTGTTTAGTTTTTGCTTTACTCTACGTTGCAATCTATTTGTGGGATGTAGCTAAAGTAATGCTTACAGGGAAATTGATAGCACTAAACCCCTACAGTCATGTGGTGCATAACAACTTTTCAGTCAATGACCACATATATGACAACAGTCTTGTAAGATTAGCACCATATAGCCTGAGCGTACACTAGGCTATACCATCTAGGCTTGTAAAAATACACTCAAAGATGTTCACATAATGATGAAATTGCCTAATGACGCATTTCTCAGAACATGTCCCTGTTGTTAAGAGACACACTAGAGGGGCTGGCCCCATAACCAAGTGGTTAAGTTTGCATGCTCTGCTTTGGTGGCCCAGGGTTTCACCTGGTTCGAATCCTGGGCACAGACAAGGCACCACTCATCAAGCCATGTTGAGGCGGTGTACCACATAGCACAAACCAGAAGGACCTACAACTATGTACTGTGGGGTTTGGGGGAGAAGGAGAAGAAAAAAAGAAGATTGGCAACAGATGTTAGCTCAGGTGCCAATCTTTAAAAAAAAAAAAAAAAAAAAAGGGGCTGGCCCCGTGGCCGAGTGGTTAAGTTCGTGCTCTCCGCTGCAGGCGGCCCAGTGTTTCGTTGGTTCGAATCCTGGGCACGGACATGGCACTGCTCATCAAACCACGCTGAGGCGGCATCCCATATGCCACAACTAGAAGGACCCACAATGAAGAATATACAACTCTGTACCAGGGGGCTTTGGGGAGAAAAAGGAAAAAAATAAAAAATCTTTAAAAAAAAAAAAAAAAGACACATACTAAAAAAGAAAAAAGGTCTCAAATCAATGACCTCAGCCTACATCTTAAGAAACTAGAAAAAGTTGGACAAACTAAACTCAAAATAAATAGAAGAAAGAAAATAATAAAGATAAGAGCATAAATCAATGCAATAGAAAACAAAAAAATAGAGAAAAATCAATGAAAAGCTAGTTGTTTGAGAAGATCAACAAAATTTTAAAAATTCTAGCTAGACTGATCAAGAAAAAACAGAAAGAAGACAAATTATGAATATCAGGAATAAGACAGGTAACATTACTACAGATCCTACAGATACTAAGGGAATATTATGAAAAATTGTATACCAATAAAATTAGTCAACTTGGATAAAACAAATTACTTGAAAGACACAAACAATCAAAGAACATCCAGAAAGAAAGAGGTAAGCTAAATAGCCCTATAGCTATTAAAGGAATTGAAGCTGTATTTAAAAACCCTCCCACAAAGAAAACTGTAGACCCAGATGGCTTCAATTCTACTGCACATTTAAAGAAGAAATAATACCAGTTTCTAACAAACTCTTCCATAAAATTGAATAGGAGGGAATACTTTTCAACTGTTTCTATGACACTAGCTTTACCATGATACCAAAATCATACAAAGGTAGTATAAGAAAAACAGATCAATAACCTTCACAGACATAAATGAAATACAATCTAAACCCATGCATAAAGTGAGACTTCACTGTTGTACGAATACAAGCAATCCAGCGTTGCTGGCTGCCCTTCCAGCTCTGTTCAACACTGCCTCCTTCATCAGAAGGCACCCTTCCTGAAGACAGGCAGCCTCAATATTTTTCTCCTTGCAGCACCTCCCTCAGTTCTCAGCACTTGCTGACCCATTGCTACATAGATAATACTTTGAGTAATTTCACGAATTATTTTAGAGAAAAAGCAAGAGGAGAAGGGGTTTTTGTATGGGAAAAGAGGAAGGAGATTCTTGTGGATTTTGTACAGATAGGACCAAGGGAAAATTATAGATGTGAAAAGAATGAGTATACGGAGCAATGTTCTTGGCAGTCACAAATACAAAGATTTCATCCTTTTTTGAAAATGACAGATATTCTCATCCTTGGTGATAATGCTTTATTGAATGTGTAATATACACAGGTTCTTCATTCCTGAGGTTGGCGATAACTTCCTCTTTTCATTTGATTATATGTGGTGAAACAATTCAAAGGCTCAGATTTAAACATGTGTTTCAGGTGCATGACCTTATGATGGGCTCATCACAAGAGTGATTGCAGCTGAAGACGCCAGAGTCCTACCAGCAGAACTCTTCTCACAATCTTGACTTTGGCCACGTAGTTCTGGACCTTAAGATCAAAGCAGAGGGAGGCCAGAGGAAGTGACTCATTTCTGCTTGAAGCAAGTTGCAAGTTTCTAATGAGGAAAGGCAAGATGCACATCTCCCTTCTCTGGTGTGTAAAGTCTATGTAATTTAGGACTTAGGACCTATATGGATTTGAAATATCGAACTCTGGTACTGGAGTGGTTGGGGACAACACTGCTGGTATTGTAGGCCATGGAATGTCAAAAGAAGGTGAAACCCTGTTAAGATTAAACATCAAAACCCTCCCCTCCTCCAGTTTCCTGTGAGATGTGGATCATGATCATGGATGTGGCATAGCTGGGATGGAGCTGGAGAAAATACCATCAACCAGGCACTTCAAAACATTTGAGAGAGCTAGCTTCTTTTAACAGAACACATTGTTTCCATGATGATCCACTATGCGTTGACTCCAAGAGTCCATGAATCAAGAGTCCTCGTCCTCTCTAAGTCATCACCTAGGACTCCAAGAAACCCCAACATGCTAACCTTCTCAGATTTCTTTTTTTACCACTAGCCTAGGAGTTCCTAGAGGGCAAGACTCTGTCCTGCTCATCTTTGTAACCTTAGCAACTGACCCAGAATAGCTGTTCCCTGAAGGTTTGATGAATTATAAACATGCCTGTCTTATTTCTTCCAGAGTATGAGTTCCAAGTACTGATAACAGTATTCCAGTGATTTGTTTAGCACCTCTCTCCCCCACTAAACTGTGAACTTCTTGAGGGCAGAATCCATGTCTGATTTATCCCTGTACACCCGTGCTCCTTGTATTCAAAACCCTGCCTAACACATAGTAAGCACTCAACACATGTTTGTTGAATGGCTGAATGCATGACTAAATGAATGAACAAAAATGAGCTTCCCTAAATTTTGCCAATTACACCTCAGTAAAGCTGGGGGTGGAAAATGAGCCTCCCTGTTTTCCACCAGTGGACTAGTTGCTTTGCTATTTTCCTGCAGCCTCGAGCTCATCCCCCGGGGCATCTAAATTATCTGTTAGTGCAGTGGTCCTCAGACTTTGATGTATCAGAATCATCTAGAGGCCCAGGTTCTTTGAAGTAGGATAGGCCTGGGCCTTTGTAGGTTTGCCAAGTTCCCCAGAGGATTCCAATGCCTGCCCAAACTGGAGAACCGGTGCTTTTGTGCAGTTTCTCAACATTTTGCATGTTGTACCATCGTAGAAAATGATGCTTATTCAGCATAGTGCAGTAAATGAGACGAAGCTACTTGCTGCCAAGGGACTCAACCTCGTGGCCCACCTAGGAGCCTTCCACTCACTGGGAACACCCGTAGGAAAGTTCCACAGAGCTTTGATACTCCAACAGTGGTCTGGGGATGAGCAGCTTCAGCACCAACCGAGCGCTTGTTAGAATTGCAAATCTCAGGCCCTCCTCAGACCTGCTGAAGCAGAATCAGCATTCTAACAGGATCTCCAGAGGATTGCTGTGCACATTAAAGATTGAGAAACACTGGTTTTAACACCCCTAACCTGGAAACTTCAATTCCTCTCTGACCTACACAAAACTTTTGTGCGTCCAGGAAAAGGCATGACCCCTCCCTCCCTGTCGTTGACTCAGAGAAGCTGGGGAAGTGGGGCAGAAATCTGCTGAGCTCAGCTACCACCACTTGAGCAGGGGGTGGGGGGGTGGGGGGGTGGGGGTGACCTTATTCCGTTCCTGTCAGAGTACTATTGAGCCAAAGCATAATGAGCACAGTCATAGATGTTAAGAAATGTCAAAATTCTAAAAGATCTGAAGAAAATTTTGCACTGACCCTTGAGCTCACTGTCTCCAGTTGAGATTACATCCAAGACAAAGTTTCTGCTCCATTCCTGCTACCATGACTCTAGTTCATTCATTCACTCATTCGTTCACTCAGCGTCCATTTTGTACCAGGCACCACATTAGGCACCAGAAATACCAATGGGAAACAGCACTTCAGATCCTTGCTGAAGCCTCTGCCCACAGCCTCTTGTTCTCCAGAGTCATTTTGCCTACTGCACCAGACTAAGCTTCTTAAAATGCGTATTTCGTTGTATCATTCCTCTGGGCCAGATCCTCCCATAGCACCAAACTTCCTTATTTTCTGGCCTATCTCCCAGCATTTTCCTATATAAACCTACCAGTCCCTGAAGTTGGTCATTCACTGCCCCCAAATTGTGCCAAGCACTTGGCCGCCAGAATGTGGTTCAGCAGGTCTAGGGAGAAGGCCTGACCATCCGTATTTTTGTAAAGTTTCTTGACTGGGGCTGATGCACAGCCATGACTGAGAACCACTTGTTAAGCTCAGAGACTTGAGCCCTGTCCTCTGCATCCCCGTGGCCCAGCAAAGCAGAGTGCAAAGGCAAGGATACTGGAAGGTGGGAGACATGTTACTCAGAAAGTGTTGACATTAACATGGGCGGGGCTGATCCTGGACAGGGCATCCAGGAGGCTGCCTGGAAGAGAGGCTGCCTGAAAGGGTATTTTGCAGGTAGATGAGAGGAGAAAAGGCACTCAGGCAGGAGGCTTGGTGTGAAGCTGCATAATCTCTTCTGGGAACTAGAAGGGGTTTGGTGGGGCTGGAACTCACGTGGGGCGGCAGCAGGAGCAGAGAGTGGTAGGCAGAGGGCTAGATCTCAGAGGGTCTGCTGTGCTGCACTGGCGAATTTGATCTCGATCACATAATGGGGCACATAATTAGGGCAGTGTTATAGAAAGAAAACTGGCACGACTCGGCTCTGCCGCTGGTGGCTGTGCAGCCACGGTAAGTCACGCCGTTCCTCAGGGCCTCAGTCCCTTCAGCTGTAACGCAGGCAGATTGCATGTCCAGAAAGATCACTCCATGCTCTACAAGCCCACAATGTAGTGAAATTTAGTCTGAGAGATCTTTGCTATTGGGGTAAAATATACATAACATAAAATTTACCGTTTTAACCATTTTTAAGTGTACAATTCAGTGTTACTAAATACACATTGTTGTGCAATCATCACCACCATCCATCTCCAGAACTTTTTTATGTTCCTCAACCGAAACTCTGTACCCACTAAACAATAACTCCTAGGGCCAGCTGTGGCTGAGTGGTTAAGTCCACGCACTCCACTTGGGTGGCCCAGCATTTCGTTGGTTCGGATCCTGGGCCCGGACATAGCACTCATCAGGCCATGCTGAGGCAGCGTCCCACATAGCACAACCAGAAGGACCCACAGCTAGACTATACAACTATGTACTGGGGGACTTTGGGGAGAGGAAGAAGAAGAAAAAAAAAGAAGATTGGCAACAGATGTTAGCTCACGTGCCAATCTTTAAAAAAAAATTTTTTTTAAATAAATAAACAATAACTCCCCATTCCCTTCTCCCCTCAGCCCCTGGCAACCACTATTCTACTTTCTAGCTCTATGAGTTTGACTGCTCTAAGAACCTCACGTAAGTGGAATCATAGAATATTTGTCCTTTTGTGACTGGCTTATTTCACTCAGTATAATGTCTTCAAGGCTCGTCCATGTTGTAGCATGTGTCAGAATCTCCTTCCCTTTTAAGGCTGAATAATATTCCATTGTATGAATATACCACGTTTTGCTTATCTGTTCATCTGCTGATGGATGCTTGGGTTGCTTCTACCTTTGGCTATTGTGAATAATGCTGCTCTGAACATAGGTGTACAAACATCTGTTTGGGGTGAGTCCTGCTTTCAATTCTTTTGAGTATATACCTAGAAGTAGAATTGCTGAATCATACAGTAATCCATATTTAACTTTTTGAGGAATTGTCATACTGTCTTCCATGGTGGCTACAGCATTTTATGTTCCCACTAGTAATGTACAAGGGTTCCAATTTCTCCAAATCTTCATCAGTACTCATTATTTTCTGGTTTTTTTGATAATACTATCCTAATGGGTGTGGAGTGGTATCTCCTTGTGGTTTTGATTTGCATTTCCCTAATGATCAGTGATGTGGAACATCTTTTCATGTGCTTACTGGCCTTTGTCTTTTTTGCAGAAATGTCTATTCAAGTCCTTTACCCATTTTTCAGTTGGGTTTTTTTGTTGTTGAGTTGTAGGAGTTCTTTATATATTTTGGAAATTAATCCCTTATCAGATATATGATTTACGAATATTCTTTTCCGTTCAATGGATTGCCTTTTCATTCTGTCTTTAGTGTCCTTTGATGAACAAAAGTTTTTAATTTTGATGAAATTCAATTTGTCTATTTTTTCTTTTGTTGTCTGTACCTTTGATCTCAGATCCAAGAATTCACTGCCAAATCCAATGTCATGGACCCCATCCTCTGTTTTGTTCTAAGAGTTTTATAGTTTTAGCTCTTACATTTAGGTCTTTGATCCATTTTGAGTTAATTTTTGTATATGGTGTAAGGTAAGGGTCCAACTTCATTCTTTTGCAGGTGGATATTTAGTTTTCCCAGCACCATGTTAAAATACTGTCCTTTCCCTGTTGAATGGCCTTGGTACCTTGTCAAAAATCATTTGACCGTATACGCGAGGGTTTATTTCTGGGCTTTCTATTCTATTCCATTGATCCATATGTCTGTCTTTATGACAGAACCACTGTTTTGATTATTGTAGCTTTGTATAAGTTTGAAATCAGGAAATGTGAGGTCTCCAATTTTGTTCTCTTTCAAGATTGTTTTGGCTATTTAGAGTCCCTTGAGATGCTATGTGAATTTTAGGATGGATTTTTCTATTTCTGCAAAAAAAAAAAAAAAAAATCTGTAGATCGCTTTAGTTGGTACTGACATCTTAATAATACTAAGTCTTCCAGTCCATGGATATAGAATATCTTTCCACTTATTTTTATGTTCCTCAATTTCTTTTAGCAGTATTTTGTAATTTCAGGGTACAAGTCTTTCACTTCCTTAGTTAAGTTTATTCTTAAATATTTTATTCTTTTTGGTGATATTGTAAATGGAATTGTTTTCTTAATCTCCTTTCTGGTTTCCTCATTCTAAGCACATAAAAATGCAATTGATTTTTGTGTATTGATTTTGTATCCTGCACCTTTGCTGAATTCATTTATTAGTTCTAACAGGTTTTTTCACAGAATCTTTAGGGTTTTCTACATATAAGTTCTTGTCATCTGAGAACAGAGATAATTTTACTGCTTTCTTTCCAGTATTAACGCCTTTTGTTTATTTTTCTTGTCTAATTGTTCTGGCTAGTACTTCCAGTACTGTGTTGAATAGAAGTGGTGAAAGTGGGCATCCTTGTCTTGTTCCTGATCTTAGAGGAAAAGCTGTCAGTCTTTCATGATCTGAAAGACTTCTTGATCTATTCTCAGGGTTAAAGAACTTCAGAAGTTTTCTAAGTAAGAGACCATTTTATTAACCTAATTGGCAACAATGCTGAAAGATCCGAAAGGAAAGAGAGGGAGGGAGAAGTATCTGGTGAGTATAATGTGCTGAGTGAGCCACATACACTTCTAGTTTCCTGTTGGTGTTAAATAGATCACAAAAGAAAGAATGAAAAATGAAGCAAGGTACTAAGAGAGGCAAAAAGTCAAAGTTGACTGAGCATCACTGAATGAAATGGCTTTACCTTTACTCTCGTGAATGACTTCCCTAGAAGACTTCAGCCTTAATTGTAAGCTAAAACAAACAAACAAAAAAACCCACAAAAACAAAAAGAACCCAGTACCTAAAACCCGAAGCCTTGAAAGAATGAAGAAGAAACTTGGGGATCCACTGTATGTCTATTCCAGAAGGGGTCTCCCTCTGGGGTCCTAGCCCCCAAAGAGCTATGCAAAAAGTACTCTTGCCACGTCTGTCGAAAGATGGAAAATTGGACTAAAAATACACAAGAGGGAACTGAAACATTTCAGAGAAGGCAGGGCTCCGGAGAAAGAAACAAAAAGAGGAAGGTAAAATTCTACTTACCGAAAAAGAGGAATGGAAATTGAATTTTCTTACAAAGAAAGTCCAAAAGCTTCCTCCTCTTCCCTGACTACTCCATCCAAAAAGGAGAAAAAATAGTCAATGGGAAACAGCTCTGAGAAAAATAAGTCTCTGCACCAGGACGGCAACCAGAGAATTCAAGGGGAGCTGGGCAATTTCTTGACTAAAGGTGTGTTAGAGCTGAAAGGGCTTTTCTTAAAAATGTCCATCCCTCCCATCTCAGGGAGGGAAACTGAGGCCAAGAGGCCTCTGAAGCTCTCCCAGGGTCACAGAGCTAACTGGGGTCAGAGACAGGCCAGAAAGTCATTTTCTGACATCCTTCCTGTGCTCTTTTCACTGGGCCCGCGTATCAATATGGTGTATACATTGTATTGAATTGGCATGACTCCCTTGAGCTTTCCTCAGTACCAGGTGGACATCTAAGTCCATAGTTCTCAGAGCGAGATCCTAGTCAGCAGCACCAGCAGCACCCGGAAACTTGTCAGAAATGCACATTCTCAGCCCCACCCCAGACCTACGGCATCAGAAACTCTGGGGGTGGAGGCCAGTCTCAACAAGCCCAGTGGGGACTGCTGATGCACTAACACTTGGGAACCACTCGTCCAAGAAATAATATCCCTTATTCCTTACGATAGCATGAATAATAATTAACATGTACTTCCCAATTTACAAAAGAACATTCTTTTTTATTTTGAGGTGGAGTCCTCTTAAAACTTTTGCGAGAGTAGAAAGTCAGGTACTGATATACCTATTTTATGACCTCAAAGGTGAGGTCAAAGAAGGGCAACCGATCCCTGGGATGGCAGGTCTGGAGAGGACGGGGCCAAAACTGCAACAGAGTCTTCTGCCTCAAAAATCAGCACAGTTACCCCAAGGCACTCCTAGATAAACTTACCACACAGCATTTCGAAGTAAAATGGTATCAACCAGGGCTACCTTTCAGAGAATTCTTAGAGGCATAGAATGCCAGGTCAATTGTGTCACTGTGCAGATGAGGACATAATAATAGTCACACTTTCTAAGAAACACGTTGTTAGGCAATTTCGTTGTCGTGCCTAGATGGTCAGCCTACTACACACCTGCGCTATATGGTGCAGCCCATTGCTCCCAGGCTACAAATCTGTACGGTACGTTACTGTACTGAATACTGTAGGCAACTGTAACACAATGGTAAGTATTGTATATCTGGACATAGAAGAGGTACAGTAAACATACGGTATAAAAGAGAAAAACTGATACACCTGCATAGGGCGCTTACCATGAAAGGAGCCTGCAGGACTGGGCGTTGCTCTGGGGAGTCAGTGAGCGAGTGCTGAGTGAACGTGAGAGCCTGGGACGTTACCAGACACTGCTGTGGACTTTGCAAACACTGGACACTTAGGCTACACTAAGAAAAATATTTTCTTTCTTCAATGATAAATTAACCTTAGCTTACTGTAACTTTTTTACTTTACAAACTTTTTCATTTTTTTTAACTTTTTGACTTTTGAAATAGCATAAAACACAAACACGTTGTACGGTTGTACAAAAATATGTTTTCTTTCTTTATACTCTTATTCTATAAGCTTTTTTCTACTTTAAAAATTGTTTGGTTTTTTTTACTTTTTAACATTTTTGTTAAAAACCAAAACACAAAGACACATATTAGCCTAGACCTACACAGGGTCAGGATCATCAATATAACTCTCTTCCACCTCCACATTTTTTTCCACTGGAAGGTCTTCAGGGGCAACGACATGCATGGAGCTGTCCTCTCCTACAATAGCAATGCCTTCTTCTGCAATACCTCCTGAAGGACCTGCCTGAGGCTCTTCTTGAGGAGGTGTCACTCTTCAGAAATATGTCCATGGTGGTTTGCTTGGTTTGTGTCTGGTGTCATCATAGATTTGCTTGTAAGAGGATAATGCACCATGAACATTCCTCTCTATTAATGAAAACCTTCAGTGTTGGGGTCCATGTTTTCAAACTTTGAAGGAGCTTGTTGCTGTCTTCAAAAGCTTCTGCTAAACACTTCACTGTGAATTTTCTTGAAGGTTCTTCTTTTCCTTCTCCTGCACTTTCCTTTTCTCTTGACTCTCCTTCAGCTGTGCATTTCTATTCTGGTTCCAACAACTCCTCATTAGTCATTTCCTCAGGAACCACCTCTAGGAGCTCCTCAGTGTCATCCTCATCCACACCCAGGTTAGCTGTTTGCTATATCAACCACGGCCTTGTTGATTTTTGCCACCTCCTCATCCTTTGAAAGTCCTTTAACTTCATGGACAAACCCCTTGAGTGTCTTCCTCCAGATGCCTTCCATCCGCTCCTTGGTGACATCACGACAGTCCAAGCAAGGTTCTTGATGCAGTCATAGATGTCGTAATCCTTCTAGAATTGCATCAGTGTCTTCTCAGTGTCTTCCTCAGTTGCAGCAACAGCCTGGGCAAAGGTCCTCCTCAGGTAGTAGGACTGAAAAGCTGCTATAACTCCTTGATCCATTGGTTGGATCAAAAAGGTGGTGTTTGGAGGAAGTAACACCACTTTGATGGGATGAAGATCGCCAATAAAAGGAGGATGTCTGGGTGCGTTATCAACAAAAAGTAAAATCTCGAAAGGCATGTTATTCGCTAAGCGGTACTTCTTTTCACTGGCATAACAATTCAGGAGGGCATCTTGGAAGAGGAGCTAGGTCATCCACGACTTCTTATTGCTGCTGTGGTACACTGGCACTGTGTGCTCACTGATATGCTTGAAGGCCCTGGGGTTCTCACTGTGCCAGATCACAAAGGGTCTCAATTTGTAGCCTGCAACATTGCCCCCAGCAAGACTGTTATCCTGTCCTTAAAATCCTTGAAACCTGGCATTGACTTGGCCTCCTTATGGATCAAAGTCCTTTCAGGCATTGTTTCCAGAATAGAAAGTTTTCACCCATATTGAATATTTCCTCTGGCAAGTAATTTTCCTCCACAATCAGCTTATCTAGAGTTTCCAAAAGTTCTTCAGCTGCCTTCACATCAGCACTCACAGACTCACCACCCACTCTCACATTATGTGATGAATAACGGTTCTTGAATCACTGAAACCACCCAGAGCTAGAAGTTAATTCAACATCATGGTCAGGCCCAGTTTTTTCTTTCAACATTGTAAACAAGCTTTTTGCTTCGGCTGTGATTGTCATGGTGGTGAGAGGCTTTCACTTCTGTGTTTGGTCTTCAATCCAGGCCAATAGAAGTTTCTCCATGTCTGATAGAGGCCCTTCTCAAATTTTTGTTAGTCTTGTTGCCTTCAATGAAGCAGATCCTTTAATAACTTCTGTCACTATGTTCTTGTTCTTCAGAATTGTAACTATGGTGGAATGGGGCACGCCTGACTAGCAAACAATAACCGTCCCTGATTTTCCAACTTTGAAGTCCTTAATCACTTTTAATTTCCTTTCCAGGTCAATCACTAGATGTGGTCTCTCACTGGCAACATTAGCAGTGGACTTTGTATGATTACAGGCCATGATGAAGAAAACAACACAATATTAAACCAAGCACAAGAGAAAATGATGCAATCAAGAGATGCAGTAAACACAGGATGTATGAGGCTGCTGCCGACATACACAGCATACTGCTTTAAAGTAAATTTTTTTAACGTAAGTAGAAAGAATATGCTCTAAAATAACAATAAAAAGTACAGTATAGTAAATACATAAACCAGTACCATAGTCATTTATTATCGTTATCAAGCATTATGTACTGTACATAATTGTATGTGCTATACTTTTATACGACTGGCAGCACAATTGCTTTGTTTACAGCAGCATCACCACAAATATGTGAGTAATGCACTATGACATTACAACAGCTACAACATCACTAGGCAATAGGAATTTTTCAGCTCTATTATAATCTTGAGGGACCCCCATCGTGTATGCGGTCTGTCGTTGACCCAAACATCATTACGTGGTGCATGACTATACTAACAACTCCCATTCTCTGAGGCCTTACATATGATCCTGTCAGACAGGAAGCAGAGTCTGAGAGAGACAGAGTTGCCCACCTGGGGTCACCAGGTGGGCCTGGAAGAGTGGGATCAAAATGTAGGCTGTTTGTCTCCAGAGCCTGCCTGCCCAGGGAGGCTACATAGATTGTACTTAGTCATCCAGATTATGAGGGAGCAGCACTGGACCCATACTCAATGTTTGCAACTGCATATCTAGTGCCCTATCTCCTACAGAAAACCTCTTTTCTCTAGACCAGTGGTCTTCAAATATCAGCATTCATCAGAATCACCTATAAGGCAGATTATTCCATCCCAAGAGCTTCTGATTCTATAGACCAGAGTGGGGCCCATGAATTTGTATGTCTAACAAGCTCCCAAATGATGCTGATGCTGCCAGTCTGTGGACCATGCTTTGAACAGCGAGGCTCTAGGCACCCTAATTTGAAGGCTGATCAGGGTGATGTGGCAAATGAACAAGAACCAAAGTTCTGAGTCTGATATCTTCACTGCCACTCCTAATCGGTAACATACCCACAATTCCATTCATTCTCCCTTTAGTTTCTCATCTACATCCATCCCTCCCTTCCTTTCCATTGTCTTCTCTCCAGTTTCCTCACACCAGGTAACTCTTACAATGACCTCCTAGCTCAACCACTCTGTAGGTTTCTTTGGCCTCAATCCATACTGCCCACCTCCCTCAGATTTACCTTGTCAAAATACCAATTCATTTAAGGCAGGTTTGAGATTAAAAGTCTTTGGTTCCTCCTCATTGCCTAAAACTCCTGAACTTATCATTCAAAGTCTACCATACTTCCACGAGTCAACCTAACATTTTAGCCTCATCCCCAGCGACGTGTCTTCACTACATACTTCATGTTATTGCACTTTCTCTCCATACCTTTGTTCATGCCATTTCCTCTACCTGAAATATCCTGCCTCACCATGTCCCCAGATTTAAATTCTTCAGATCTCATCTCAAATGACGTTTATTTCATGAAGTCTTTTATGAAAACCACCGTCAGGAGGTTCTCCCTCCTCTGAGCTCTCCAAAGCACAGAGGTCTACATTTGTGGCCATTCCCCTATGTTGCCTTATATTAAAATTTCTCCAGCTTGCCACATTGTCATCCCCTTAAGGACAGACACCTTATCATGCCTCATGCATCTTTACATTTCGTTAGCACAGTACCCAAAACACTTAGGCTCTTAGTCAGTGTTTGATGAATGAATGCATATATTCTGTTTCCAGATATATTTGTATATATTTCAAGTGGGCCATTAATTTCCTCTGATATTGATCTAAAGAAAAAATAATGAAGGTCAATGCAAAGTCATTAACATAGAGGACAATTTATTGAAAAATTCTAAGGGCTAATCATTACACATTGCAATGTTTGTCCACCTGACTTTAAAGAGAGATACATATTGGCCAAGTTAATGAGTCAAAGGGGAAAAGACAGTAAAATATAATGAAAAGTGCCCAGGCAGTCCACATTCCCCAGACCCCCGGGGACCAAAATGAGGCTCTATGATAATACTTCACGAACAATATAATTCCTGGTTCTCTTAACAGTGACGCAAGAGTTGAGAGAGAAGTCTGAATAGCCCTTCTATTTGGCTGCCGCAAATTTCTGAGAATAATGGACTTTCTTCTCTTCTGCCTTCCAAATCACTCAAGCTCTTCTCGTTGGCAATCTCCAACCATACAGAGAAAGGAAGCCATATAAAATCCATTCAAGGAGAGATATTCTGGGAAATGTAGGGGTTTGGTTTGGGGTTTTTTGGGGGTTTTTTTTGCATAGGGGAGAAATTAATTTGTACTCTTCTTACAATTGTTTTCTAAGTTGGAAATCATTGTAAAATAAAAAGTTTAAGAATATGTATGGAAAAAACTTGGAAATGTAATTTCTTACTTCCCTTCTCTATATCCCTGATTATAAGGCTTTACTATTTTACATTATACTTAAGCCCTTTAAGAAGGCATCATACAGTCTGATCCTTTCCAACCCAGCAAACTTCACGTCACTTTCCCAGACTGATTGTGCTCGGGCCACATTGGCCGTCTTTTACCTCCTTGGAAACATTTATTTCTCATTCAGATGGCTTAGTAACGAGTGTTGGTTGTGCTCTTTCTCATGTGAAGCTATGGCAGTCATAAAATACATATATATACATAAATATAATATATATAAAATAATATGTTATATATATGTATAATAATAAATCATATATGTATAAAAAGACAAATCCAGACTCTAAAACAGAAGTGGAGCAGAAAACCACTGTGGTGAGTGGAGCTAAACCACAAGCCTGTTGGTCCCAGGTCCAGAATTAGCTGATGGCAGCCAGGAGTGTGGCTTCTGATGGGTAATAGGTACTAAAAGTGCACACTTGAGATGGGGCTTGGAGCCAGGCTGAGTCTTAAAATCAAAGGTAAGATGAGATTCCACAACTCCTGAAAGAAGGCTGACAGTTGTTGCTCGTTCTTTCCCAGGGTTACAGCTTATACAGAGCAGCCGGCCTAAGGAGACAGGAGGACGCAGCCATCACCTGGAAAGCAGGCACTGAACCAGGCCACCTCCTGTTAGATCTCCAATATCCTCTTGGGGCAAGTGCTTTGAACCAGCACACAAGGCCTGGCTCTGGCCTGGGGGACTAGATGAAGACAACCACAAAATAGATGGACAGGGAAGCAAGCATAAGAAGAGGAGGAAAGCCAACATTCTTTTATTCAAAATGAGATTACAAGTCAAAATTTCACAATTCGTGAAGAAAGCAAATGGTAATAGAGATAGCCAAGGCTTATAGCTTCTAGTCAGAGGCTAGGATGAGGTTCTACCCCCTCCTGACAGAAGGACTGGGGACTGTGTAGAAATGCATTCAAATGTCTGACTCCAGCAGAGACTATTGGTTGCCTTCTAATAGCGCTTCTTTCTTTGTTACCCCATCTTTCTTAGCAACAAGATCCTAGGCAAGGCAATTATAGCCAGTTGAAAGATGACTTTTCTCAGCTTCCCTTGCTACTGGGTATCACTAATATCTGGCCAATGAGAAGTGAACAGAAGTATTATGTAGAACTTCTGCAAATTCTCCTCCAAAGCAAAGGGATGAGTTGCTATTCTTTCCTTCCTCACTTGCTCTTTTTTGCTGTCTGAATGTGGGCATGATGGCTGGGGCCATTTTAGATGAGCAAGTGAACTTGAGGATAGAAAGCTTGAGCTAGAGTTGGTGGGTAGAAAAAAACGGAAGTAATAATAAAGCTCAATATTGTTAAGATGGCAATATTCTCCAAATTAATGTACAGAGTCAACTCAATCTCTATTAAATTCCAGCTGATGTTTTTGCAGAAAATGACACACTGATCATAAAATTGATATGGAAATGCAAGGGACCCAGAATAAGAAAATCAATCTTGAAACAAGAATGAACAAAGTTGGAAGACTCAGAATTGCAGATTTCAAAACTTATTACAAAGCTACAGTAATCAAGATATTTGTTACCAGTATAAGAATAGACATATAGAGCCAGCTCTGATGGCCTAGAGGTTAAAGTTTGGCACACTCTGCTTCGGTGGCCAGGTTTGGGTCCCAGGCATGGAACCACACCACTCATCTGTTAGTAGCCATGCTGTGGCAGCAGCTCACGTAGAAGAACTAGAAGGTCTTACAACTAGAATATACAACTACGTACTCCAGCTTTGGGGAAGGAAAAAAAGAGAGAGAGAGGACGATTGGCAACAGATGTTAGCTCAGGGTGAATCTTTGCCAGCCAAAAAAAAAAAAAAAACACTTTAAAAAAGAAAAAAAGAGCCAGCCCCAGTGGCCTAGTGATTAAGTTTGGCACCTCCCACTTTGGCAGCCCGGGTTCAATTCCCAGGTGCAGACCTACACCACTCGTCTGTCAGTGGCCATGCTGTGGTGGTGGCTCACATATAAAAAGAGGAAGATTGGCAGCAGATGTTAGCTCAGGGTAAATGTTCCTCATATACACACACAAAAAGAATGAATTAGAATGCCTATCTCATACCATATACAAAAATTAACTGAAGTGAATCATTGAGCTAAATGCAAGAAGAGGTAAAAGTATAAAATGCTTAGAAGAAAATGTAGGAGTAAATCTTCATGACCTTGGGTTAGGCAATGTTTTCTTAGACATGACACCAAAAGCACCAAGAACAAGAGAAAAAAATAGATGAACTGGACTTCATCAAAATTAAAAGAACTTTCATGCTACAAATGATACTATCAAGAAAGTGAAAGGACAACCCACAGAATGGGAGAAAATATTTGCACATGATACATCTAATAAGAGACTTGTGTCCAGAATACATAAAGAATGCCTACAACTCAAAATGAAGAGGATAAATGGCCCAACTAAAAAGTGGCCAAGAATATGAACAGACATTTCTCCTAAGAAGATATAAAAATGGCCAATAAACACACGAAAAGATGCTCAGCATCATTGTTACAGAAATGCAAACTAAAAAGCGAGAGATACCAATTCACACTTACCTGGATGGCTATAGTCAAAAACACAGACAACTGTGATTGGCAAAGATGTGGAGAAATTGGAACTGTCACACATTGCTGGTAAGAATGTAAAGTGTACAGCAGCAACTTTGGAAAACAGTTTGGCAGTTCCTCAAAAAGTTAAACATAGAGTTACTATATGAGTGAGCAATCCAACTTTTAAGTATATGTCCAAGAGAAGTGAAAACGTAAGTCCACACAAAAACTTATACTAAAATGTTCATATCAGCTTTAGTCATAATAGGCAACAAAAGAAAACAACCCATAAATCTATTCGCTAATGAGTGGATAAATAAAATGTGGTATATCTATACAATATCATTTGGCCGTAGAAGGAATGAAGTATTGACACATGCTACAATGACAGATGAAGCTTAAAACCATTATGCTAAGTAAAAGAAGGCGGTCACAAAAGACCACACGTTGTATGATTCTATTCATATAAAATGTCCAGAATAGACAAATCTATAGAGATAGAAAGTAAACTAATGGTTGCTAGTTCCAGGCATGGCAGGGCAGCAGGGAGTGAGAGAGGCAATGCAGAGTGACTGATAACAGGTACAGGGCTTTTTTGGGGGGGGGGTGAGGAAAACGTTTTAAAATTAGCTTGTGGTAATGGTTGCAAAATGCTGTGAATATACTAAAGAAATTGAGTCTTACACTTAAAATGGGTGAGTTTTTTTTTTTTTTAAAGATTGGCACCTGAGCTAACAACTGTTGCCAATCTTTTTTTTTTTTTTCTGCTTTATCTCCCCAACCCCCCCCCCCCCGTAAACAGTTGTATATCTCAGTTGCAGGTCCTTCTAGTTGTGGGATGTGGGACGCCAACTCAAACGTGGCCTGATGAACGGTGCCATGTTCGCGCCCAGGATCCGAACCCTGGGCCACCGCAGCGGAGTGCGCGAACTTAACCACTCGGCCATGGAGATGGCCCCTAAAACGGGTGAGTTTTATGGTTTGTGAATTACATCAATAAAACTTTAAAAATCAGGGAAAGAATGGACTATTCAATAATGACAGTTAATAGATTAGCATATAGGAAAAAAATTAGATCTTTATCTCACACTATACACAAAAATAAATTTCAGATGAATCATAGACTTAAATGAGAAAAGCAAAAATTTAATGCTTTTAGAAGTCAACCTTTATGACCTTAAGGTAGAAAAGGATTTTTAAAACAAGATACAAAAAACACTACTCATCAAGAAATATTTTAATAAATTGCACTATAATAAAAAACTCTGTCCACTGAAAGACACCTTGAATAGCTAAAATAAACCACAAACTGAGAATATATGCCACCAATATTAAAAAGAAAAAAGATTAGTACCTGAATTTATAAACATCTCCAATAAACTTCATTAGTGATCAGGGAAATGCAAAAGGAAACCACAGTGAAACACTACTACCCGCCAGACTGGTAAGTACATTCAGGTCTGAGAACCTCTGGTACAATTCCACTCCTAGGCATATTGTCCAGAGAAATTCTGCTAAATATCTAAGAGAGTTCATTCTTGAGTTGCTTAAATAGTAAAAACTGGAATCACTTAATATATCCATCAGCAGAAGAAGATTTTTAAAATTATCATTTATTCACGCAATGGCATACTACACGAAGCAATCGGTATTTCATTTCACCCAGATGGAAACCTTTGCAAGGACCATTCCATCCATAGTCTGATCAGTGGGCTTCTCTATTATGCATAAAAATTTAAAGCAAACGTATTCTTTGATCTGGTACTCCTACTTTTAGCATTTACCCAAAAGAGGCAATTATGCTAGTCAGATAAATATTAAAATCATAAAGTAAGTTTCAGATGATACAAACAGTATATATTTTTTATTTTAAAACACATAAAACAGCACTACATATACAGTAAAACAAATAAATCATGCATGAGAATAATAAACACCCAATTCAGAACAGTGTTGCCACTGGGAAGGGAAAGAGAGAGAAAGATAAACAGGGACTAGGAGAGGGGATACAAGGTAAGTTTCAGTTGTAGCTCTAAATTTTTACTTTCTAAAAATAGAGTGACTATGGCAAAAGAAGATTTGTTAAAGTTGGGCGGTAGGAACACAGGCATTCTGTAATTTTTTAAATATTTCTGTATATTTAAATAGTCCATTTAAAAAATAAAAAATACACAGGTAGTTTTTGTAACCAGCTCTTTTCTACTTCCCGGCCTTCACCTGCATGGCTTCCTCCAGCTGGAATTCTCTAGGAAGTGGTTCAGAGGAGAGTCAGAGAGCCAGACTGCCTGGGCTTGAGTTCCACCACTGAGTTGACTTAGAGAGAGATTCTTGGTGCCTCAGTTTCTCTTTCAAAAATTGGGTATGATACTAGTATTGAGCTCCTAGAGTTGTTCTAAGGGTTAACAGTGGCCACTGTATGTAAAGCACTAGAACACCGCCTAAAGCATTTAACAAATGTCTGCCATGACCCTCATCACCATCGGTATACCATCATCACCATCGTCATCACCACCATCGTTATTAAATCTCTTTGTCTAGTCAACTCCTCTTTGTCCTTTGTATTTTAGACATCAGTTAAAATATTACTTTTCAAAGGCTACTCTGACTCTCCAATATAAACTAGGTTTCATAGACCCTGTCCTTTTTTGTCCATGCACTTATTAAAATTTGTAGTTATATATTTATATGTGTTTTTGTTTGTTTAACATCTCTCTACCACATTTGAACACAAAAGTTTTTTTGAGGGTCAAGGCTGGGTAGGTTTTATTCACCTTTTTATATCCATTGTACTGGACAATGGATACAAAATGGAATAGACCAAGTATTTGTTTGTTGAGTGAATAAATACATGAACCATTTTATCATTTGACAAGTATGCAGCCATTAAAATTACGTTTATCAAGAATTTACAACATAGAAAAAATTTTGGCTTGCTTATTAGAAAAACTGTAAAGGTACAAAATTAGATATAGATATAGATATGACTTCAATGCCTTATAAACAATAATAACAAAACTGTAAACTGGTGGAAAAGTACACTCGCAATGTTGTTCAACCGCCACCTCTATTGACTTCCAAGATGTTTCCATCAACCCAAAATGAAACCCTGTACCCATTCTCCCCTCCCCCGGCTCCCAGCAACCACCAATCTGCTTTCTGTCTCTGTGGATTTACCTATTCTGCATATTCCACATAAATAGGGTCACACAATATGTGACTTTTCATGACAGGTTCCCTTCACTTAGCATGACGTTTTGAGGCTCATCCACATTGCAGTGTGTATCAAGACTTCATTCCTTTTCATGGATAATTGTACGTATAGACCACAATTTGTTTATCCATTCATTTGTTGATGAAAATTCAGGTTTCCATCTTTTAGTTATCGTGAATGGTGTTACTATAAACATTAGTGGACCAGTATTTGATTATCTGTTTTCAATTTAGGGGGGTTTCTATCGAGGACTGGAATTTCGCGGTCATATGATAATTCTACATTTAGTTTTTTTAGGGACTGCCAAACTTTTAAAAATTTGGTGCACCATTATATATTCCCACCAGCAGTCTAAGAGAGTGCCAGTTTCTCCACATCCTTGCCAATATTTATTTCTTTTTTTTTTTTAGAAAAAAGATAGCCATTCTAGTAGGTATGAAGTGATATCTCACTGTGGTTTTGATTTACATTTCCGTAACCACCAATGATGTTGAATTTGTTTTCACGTGCTGTTGGCCATTTGCATATCTTCCTTAGAGAGATGTGTCTTCAAGTGCTTTGCCGATTTTTAAATTGGGCTGTTTGCCTTTTTGTTGTTGAGATATAAGCATTCTTTATATTTTCTGGATACTAGACCCTTAGCAGATACGTAATTTACAAATATTTTCTTTCATCCTGTAAGTTGTCTTTTCATTATATTGGTAACGTCTTTTGATGCACAAAGGTTTTTAATTTTGATGAAGTCCAATTTATCTATTTTTTTCTTTTGTGACTTATGCTTTTGGTGTCATATATAAGAATTCATTCCCTATCAAGGTCATAAATATTTACCTCTACATTTTCTTCTAAGAATTTTATGTTTTAGCTCTTATATTTACATCATTAATTCATTTTGAGTTAATTTTTGTATATGATGTGAAGGAGTCCGACTTCATCCTTTTGCATGTGGATATCCAGTTGTCCCAGCACCATTTGTTGAAAAGACTATTCTTTCTCCATTCAATGGTCTTGGCGCCCTTGTTGAAAATCAGTTGGCAATAGTTGCAGAAGTTTATTTCTGGACTCTCAATTCTATTCCATTGGTCTATATGTCTATCTTTACACAAGTGCCACACTGTTTTAACTACTATAGTTTTGTGGTTAAGTTTTGAATTCAGGAAGTTTATGTCCTCCCAAGTTGTTCTTTTTGTGATTTTTTAAGACTGTTTGGGCTATTCAGGGTCCCTTGCAATTCCATACGAATTTGAGGATCAACTTTTCTATTTCTACACAAAGCCATTGGAATTTTGATAGAGATTGCATTAAATCCTTAGACAGTTTTGGGCAATACTGCCACCTCCACAATTTTAAGTCTTCCGATCCATGAACATGCACTGTCCTTCCATTTATTTTAATTTCTTTCAGCAGTGGTTTGTAGTTTTCAGTGTGCAAGTTTTTCACCTCCGTGGTTAAATTTATTCCTAGATATTTTATTCTTTGTGATGCTATTGTAAATGAAATTTTCTTAATTTTCTTTTCAGATTGTTCGTTGCTGATGTATAAAAACACAACCAATTTTTTTGCATTGATTTTGTTTTCTGCAACTTTGCTGAATTTGTTTACTAGCTCTAGTAGGTTCTTTTGTGGATTCTTTAGGATTTTCTGTATATAGGATCATGTCACCTGTGAATAGAGATAATTTTACTTCTTCCTTTTGAATTTGGATGCCTTTTATTTCCTTTTCTTATCTGATTGCTCTGGCTAGAACTTCCAGCACAGTGTTGGATAGCAGTGGTGAATTATTGTTATTGTTCCTGATTTTAGAGGGAAAGTTTCTAGTCTTTTGCCATTAAGTGTAATGCTAGCTGTGGAGTTTCACAAATGCCCTTTATCATGTTCAGGAAGTTTCCTCATCTTCCTAATTTTTTAGTGTTTTTGTTATGAAAGGGTGATGGATTTTTGTCAAATGCTTTTTCTGTGTCAATTGAGATGATCATAGTTTTTTCCTTCATTCTGTTAATGTTGTGTACTACATTGATTGATTTCATTATATTGAACCACCCTTGCATTCTGTGGATAAATCCCACTTGGTCATGGAGTATAACCCTTTTAATTTGCTGTTGGATTCAGCTAACTAGTATTTAGTTGAGAGTTTTCCATCTATATTCATAGGGGATATTGGTCTGCAGTTTTCTGGTGGTGTCTTTTTCTGGCTTTGCTATCAGGGTAATACAGGTTTCATAAAATGAGTTAGGAAATGTTACCTCTTCTTCTATTTTTAGGAAGAGTTTAAGAATTAATATTAATTTTTCTTTAAATGTTTGGTAGAACTCACCAGTGAAGCCACCTGGTCCTGGATGTTTTTCTTTTGGGAGACTTTTAATTTCTAATTCAACCTCTTATTTATTTATTTATTTATTTATTTATTTATTTATTTATTTATTGAGGAAGATTAGCCCTGAGCTAACATCTACTGCCAATCCTCCTCTTTTTGTTGAGGAAGACTGGCCCTGAGCTAACATCCGTGCCCGTCTTCCACTACTTTATATGTGGAACACCTACCACAGCGTGGCTTGTCATGTGGTGCCATGTCCACACCCAGGATCCGAACCCGCGAACCCTGGGCTGCCAAAGCAGAATGTGCGCACTTAACTGCTGAACCACGGGGCCGGCCCCATCAACCTCTTTATTTTTTATCGATCTTTTCAGATTTTCTATTTCTTCTTGAGCCAGTTTTTGGTGGTTTGTATTTCTAGGAATTCATTCATTTCATCTAGGTTATTTAATTTGTTGGTGGACATTGATTATAGCATTCTCTTATACTCTTTTATTTCTGTAAAGTCAGTAGTAATATCCCCACCTTCGTATGATTTTAGTTATTTGTGTCTTCTTTTTTTCTTAGTGTAGCTAGAGGTTTATCAACTTGTTTGATATTTTCAAAGAACTAACTTTTGTTTTCACCATGCATTGCTTTAAAATATATATATTATGTTGCATGACAGTGAATTGCGTTACCAATGAGTTGTCCTCCTCAGACTTGTCCTTTCCCCACCACCAAGTATTTATGATTTCTGCAAAACCAACAGCAGTTGGGCACATCTCCAGCTAGCCACGCTTAGTCAGAATCTCTCTCACTATCTTTCATCACCCACCTAGGTTGAGGCATCAGTCATGTCCTCCAATGAGAATCTCTGCCACATCCAGTTTTGTGGATTTCTTCTCACGCCACCTGTACCTGCAAAGAGCACTATTGGTTTTCTTACAGTTGGCTACAGCATTGTGCCCCTCACTGGGACACCTCAGAAGCCACACTCAAATAGTAGATGATGTCAGAGATGGGAGACGAGTAGCTACGACCCCTAATGCCGTGTATGAAACCTCATCCTGCAGGCACTCACCCCGTCTTCCTCCTCCTCACCATGCTTTTGGGGAGAGGGCAGGGGATAGTGGTGAGAGTGAGTTCTAGCTTCTCATTCCCCAGAACCAGTCCCCAACCCACTGTTGCCGTGTCCTGAGAGTGTCTAAAAATGCCTTCTAAGTACTCTGTCCTGACTCTCCCTAGCCAAGGCTTCCTCCCCAGAGCAGACCACCTCTGAAGCAACTAGACCGAGATCTGAGTCTAGTCACAGAGTAGCTTAAAATATCTGGGCTATAGAACACAAGATTATCTCCCTACTACAGCATTCAAATGACATCCCCTTATGTCACTTAATAGGTTTTTTCAGTAAGTGAATGTATTAAAGACTCTGACTTCACCTCTACTTTCCCAAAGTTTATTTGGCCTGAAGATATGGAAATACCAATTCTGCTATCTTTGCACTCTAGGTTAATAAAGACAAATTATCATTTTATTTCAATTTTTCTGATGACATTTTATTTCTATTTTTAGTCACATATTCTTGTCCGTTCTTGATTCACTTGGAGACGGTGGTGAGCTTAGAGGGTGAGGGGAAAATTCCTGTTAACTTCTGTTATCTGACACTTTCCTTTCCAAAAACCATTTGCAGTTTCTGCGCTCTCTTGCTGTGACTACATGCCCTGTTGTGTTACTTTGTCACTTGGGACAAAAACAGTGGAAATAATTTTCTATCTTTATTAGGAAGACAGGACCAGAACACATGGGAACATACAACTGTGCTTTTTCTATGGGTATCTTATTAGTCCAGATCATTGTTTTTAACCAAAACTGAAGAGGTAAAATCCTAGAACTCACTAATCTATTTTAGTAGGTCACAGGAAGCATGCAAACCAGAGAAACCACAATCAACCCAAAGCATCTGTGTTGAAAAAAGGCAAGAATTTATCTTCTAAAGGTGTCAACTGAACAAATCGATCACAGACCAGTAAGGAAGTTGCAAGGGGCATGGTCAAAGTCTGCTCAGGCTGTTGAGAAACCTTTTCTGGCTTCTTGCCTTGGCAGCAATTCTCTCCAGTCATGCCTTTTTCCATGTTTTCATTTTGTTGAGTATTGCCATCCATGGAGGGGCAGAGAGCTTCTTAGGACAAACCTAACTTTCAGCTTCAATGGTCCAACCCCCAACTCAGCTGCTGACCTTCAGAGTACGAATAAACAAGAATCTTAAACTTCTCATGGCCAGTGTCACTCTGGTTCTCGCCTCTTCATTCAGGGAACTTGAACTATTTTTATTTCCTTGGTTTACAGAAGAATTGATTGTCTCCTCATCCCTGCCCCAGGTCATTTTGAGGTGACCACAGCCATGCCTTCTACACGATCTTACTTAGTCAGCAGGCACACTAGCAATAGGAGGGTGGTGACGTACTTTCCCTCAAGTCTGCTCAAAAGGATATACTCCACTTCAAGACAGAGAATTTCAGAAACCAGGAACCCAGTGCCAACAGGTAGATATGAGGTTCTCAAACTCATGGAAAAGCATCTTTCCTAACTCCATGTGCATAAAGAATTCTAAGGTGTACTTACTCCAGTTCCTAATTTTCTATCTGCATGGACCAGGTGAGAACAAAGTGACAAGAAAAAATGTTTGATTCACTGGTTTGTGGTTATTAGCCTTTCTCCCTCAGATCCACTCTGAGCCTCAGGAAGCTGATGTCTACGGGCTACGTCACCTAGACTCCCGCTGCTCCCTCTGCCCAGTGAGTTCAGTTGCTTGGAGGCACTGGCAGGAGATCAGAGTGGGAGCAGGAGGTTAGGATACTTTCTGCTCCTACTCTCTTCCTGCATCACCAAAGTTCTAGTTGTGGCTGTGTCCTTTGACCTTCAGCTCTCACCTACAGCTCTCAGCAGGACTCAGGTGATATTGTTTATTCTTTTAACCCTTTAAGCATAGGAGTACCAGCTCCCACTGTTGCTAGTCTCTGGGCACTTCACCACCCCTCTTGGTTCTCTGAACCCAGCCTACCCCTCTGTACATACTCTCATCCTTACACAGTCTCTTCAAAATCTCAGCCAAGTGTCTCGTCTGTTCCTGTGCTAGAGATAAGTCAAAGATTCAAATCCTGGCTCTACCACTACCTACCTCTGCACCTCTCTCTGTTTATAAAATTACAGGGCTTCAGTCAATGGTGTCTAGTGTGAAGATAGAAATGTAGAGTGGTCCTAATCAGCAAATGCAAAATTCCTGGGTCTTGACCTTCCATATCCCAGATTGACTCAAAGGAACTAGAAGCAAGATGCTGGAATCAGGAGATTTCCATAAGTGGGGGTGGATCCAGCATCACTGAGATGAGTATGACCTGTTTTGCTATTGAAATCTCAGAAAGATTCTTCTCACCCCTGCTCAGAGAGCACATTAGGGGACAGCTGTGGAACTTTCTCCATTCCTGATCAAGCAAGGAGCAGTGTTCTAAGGAAAAACTGAGGCCCTTCTTGCTTAACACAAAAGCCAGGTCTTATGCAAGACACATGATCACAACTTACTGAAATCTAGAAGAGACACACAGACTGCACTGAGTGTTTTACTGCTGTTGTTGTTGTTAGCCACTATTTGTTGAGTGCCTACTACATTGCAGACACTGTACTAGCTGCTTTCTGTACATGGAAACCCCCTAGATCCCAGAGGCTTCATTTTTTCTATTCTACAGTTAGGGAAATCAAAGTTTAGAAATTTGCCAAAGCCACAGCATGAGATCCTGACCCCAAAGTCTGCTGAATTCCAGAAAGTGCCAAGGGCCAACTCAGATGATCCAATGTTCCCTGTGGGACTTTAGGAATATTCCTAAGTGCAGTGCCTACATTGTAGAATTTGTACTGTTAATGATGATTTCCTTTTTTTTTTATTGTGGTAAAATAAACATAATGTATATTGTTTACAAAACATAAAACTTGCCATCTTCACCACTTTAAAGTGTACAGTCCAGTAGCATTAAATACATTCGTGATGTTGTGTAACCATCACCACCTTCCATCCCCAGAACTCATTTCATCTTGTAAAACTGAAACTCTAGACCCATTAACCCATAACTCCCCATTAACTCCTCCCCCCAGCACCTGGCAACCACCATTCTACCTCCTGTCTCTACGATTTTGACCACTACTCTTCATACCTCAAATGAGTGGAATCGTGCAGTGTTTGTTTTTTTGTGACTGGCTTATTTCACTTAGCATAATGTCCTCAAGTTTGATCCATGTTATAGCATATGTCAGAATTTCTCTCCTTTTTAAGGCTGAATAATATTGCATTGCATGCATATACCACATTTTACTTATCCATTCACTCATCAATGAACACTTGTGGTTCTTGCATGTTTAAGCTGTTGTGAATAATGCTGCTATGAACATGGGTATATAAATATCTGTTCAAGATTCTGTTTTCACTTCTTTTGAATATACAACCAGAAGCAGAAGTGCTGGATTATATAGTAATTCTACTTTTAATTTTGGGGTGAACTGCTATACTGTTTTCGACAGCAGCTCCACCATTGTATATTCCCACCAACAGAGCACAAGGGTTCCAGTTTCTCCACATCCTCACCAACACTTGTTATTTTCTGTTTTTTGGATCGTTGCCATCCTAATGAGTGTAAGATGGTATCTCATTGTAGTTTTGATTTGCATTTCCCTAATCATTAGTTACATTGAGCATCTTTTCATGTGCTTATTGGCCATTTGTATATCTACTTTGGAGGAATGCCTATTCAAGTCCTTTGCCCATTTTTGAATCGAGTTTTTTTGTTGTTGTTGAGTTTTAGGAGTTCTCTATTTTCAAAATGGTCCATCCTGGAAAATGTCCCACGTGCTTTTAAGAAGAATATGTATGCTGTCGTTCTTGGGCAGAGTGCTCTGTTAGATCTAGTTGGTTTATTGTGTTGTTCAAGTCCTCTCTTTCCTTACTTGTCTTCTGTCTGGCTGTTGGATCCATTATCGAGAATGGGATAGTGAAGTTTCCAACTATTATTGTACAACTGTCTTTTTTTCCCTTCAGTTTTGTCACTTTCTACTTCATATATTTTGATTATCCTTCGTTGGGAGTAAATGTTTATCTTCTTGCTGTATTGAAACTTTTATTAATACATAATGTCCTTCTTTATGTCTTGTAGTCTTTTTTTACTTAAAGTCTATTTTTTCTGATATCTAGTATAGCCACCCCCACTCTCTTTGGTTACTATTTGCATGGAATATCTTTCTCTATCCTTTTACTTTCAATCTATTTGTGTCTTTGGATCTAATATGAGTCTCTTATTGACAGCACGTAGTTAGATCATGGGGTTTTTTTGATCCATTCAACCATTCTCTATCTTTTGATTGGCGAGTTTAATTCATTTACATTTAAAGTAATTACTGATAAGGAGGGACTTAATTTAGTCATTTTTCTTTTTTCTACATGCCTTATAGCTTTTTGTCCCTCATTTCCTGCATTACTGTCTTCTTTTGTGTTTATTTTTTGTAGTGAAATGGTTACTTTTTTAAAATTTCCTTTTGTGTATGTTGTATAGCTATTTTCTTTGTGGTTACCATGGGGATCACATTTAACTCCAAAATTACAACATTCTGATTTTAATTTATACCAGCTTAACTTCAATAACATACAAAAATTCTGCTCTTCTGCAGCTCCATCCACACCACTTTTGGTTTTGTTGTCACAAAATTACATCTTTATTCATGAGTGCCCCAAAACGTAAACTAACAATTCTTTTAAATGAATTAGTCTTTTAAATTAAGCAGAAAACAAAATGTGGAGTTGCAAGCCAAAAGTATAATACTAGCTTTTAGACTAGTAAGTTTTAAAAATACATTACTCTCTTTAATCATGTAGAAAACAAAACGTGGAGTCATAAAACATTGTCACAATAATACTAGCTTTCGTAATTGCCATGTGTTTCCTTCTGTTTCTTCACACAGCTTCGAGTCCTGCATCTTTTCATTTCACTCTGTAGGACTCCTTTGAGCATTTCTTGAAGGTCAAGTCTAGTGGTAACAAACTTCCTCAGCTTTTGTTTATCTAGGAATGCCCTAATTTCTCCCTCACTCTTACAAGACGGTTTTGCCAGATATAGGATTCTTGGATGAAAATTTTTTTTAAGCTCTTCTAATATATTGGCCTATTGCCTTCTGGCCACCAAAATTTCTGGTGAGAAATTTGCTGCTATTCTTATTGAAGATCCCTTGTATGTGATGAGTCGTTCATCTCTCAGAGTTTCAAGATCTTCTCTGCATTTTTGGCTTTTGAAAGTTTGGTTATAATGTGCCTTGGTGTGAGTCTCTTTGAGTTCATCTTATTTGGAGTTCATTTAGCTTCTTGGATGTTCATACTCATGTCTTTCTTCAAGTTTGGGAAGTTTTCAGCCGTTATCTGTTCAAATATTATCTCTGCCTCTCTTTTTCTGGGACTCTCATAAATCCCTCGAGCTCTGTTCATTTTTTTTTCAATCTTTTCTTTCCGTTCCTCAAACTCAATAATTTCCCCTTGTCCCATCTTCAAGTTTGTTGATTCTTCCTTTTGCCTTCTCAAACCTGCCTTTGAATCCCTCTAGTGAATTTTTTTGTTTCAATTATATTTTTCAGCTCTAGAATTTCTTTTTGATTCCTTTTTAGGTTGTCTATCTCTTTACTGATATTTCCATTTTGTTCATACATAGTTTTCTTGACCTTCTCCACATCTTCCTTTAGTTCTTTTAGCAACTTTAAGGCATTTGTTTTAAAGTCTTTGTCTAGTAAATTTGCCATCAGATCTTTTACAGGAATAGTTTCTGTTGGTTTATTTTTTCCTTTGAATGAGTTGTACTTTCCTGTTTCTTTGTATATCTTGTGATTTTTTGTTGAAAACTGGACATTTGAATCTAATAATGTAACTCTGGAAATCAGATTCTCCCCCTTCTCCAGGGTTTGCAGTTTTCTATTATGTTTTCAAGTTGTTGTGGACTGTCTCTGTGCCAAGGATCAGCCTGACTGTGAACTTAAGGTCTTCTCAGGTCTTTTTTGAGCATGTGCCTTTCCCTGGGTGTGTGTGGTCACTTTCTAATTTTCCCTGGAAATACAGTTGCTTTAGAATGTCTGGTTCCCAAAAGAGGAAAATGAAGGGGAGAGAAATAAAAAGTGGTGGCTCTTTAAATCCCCTGAAAGTCATTTCAGCCAGAGGGGGAGAGCCTTGCAACAATGAGGGGAAATACAACAAAAGTGACTGCCTGCCTCTTTGTCTGCATCTCTGAGATCAGAAGCAGAATCAGAAATCAGAGCACAGATCCCTTGTATTTGGAAGACAAGGTCCAAATTTCACCCAGCCTGGCTCCTGCAAGTTGTGTGCCAACTGCTCCAGGAACGTGAGCAAGGCAGCCTGCCAAGGGGCCAGGGGATGAGTAGCTGCTGTGGTGCTAAGAGCTGAAATTGACTGAGTTAACTGCCATTGATCATCCAAGCCTTTCCCTGAAAGATTCAAGCCTTCAGCAGACTCCAGACTTCCAAAACACTCAGATCAGACAGGTTCTGCTGTTGTTGTCTAGGTGGGGAGAGAGATTCCTGGTGCTTCCTACTCCACCATCTTCCAAAAATCTCAATAGTGGTTTAAACAAAGCCTCCTTCTGAGGAGTGAGACCTATAATAACTGAGGCCCTTCTTGCTAAGGACATCTCTGACACAAGCGACCATTTACCATTCCCTTTTCATTAAAAAGCTCTAGCTAAATAAAATTTCTAACTAGATCCCAAATTGCTGATGCCACTGAAACCAGTGCATATGGTCACAGAAAACCTCATTATATTTCCTCCACTGTCAACAGCCCCAGTTAGCATTTATCCTCGGGGAAATGAAGTTCTGTTGTGTTCATTTCATGCAAATTATCACTGGCAGAAGAGAGAGGAAGATTTCCAGATATAGAGACCCACAAGATAAAGAAGCCCAGAGTCGGTAGGCACAGGAGCAGATGTACAGGGTGTGTCTGACTCACGCTCAAGCTTGCATAAGCAAGATTTCAAAATTAATCCTACTCTGGAGACCTTAACCTAGTGTACAACGATCCTGGCTGGAAAAGAAGAACTATAGCATTTGTTTTTGGGTTGTTTTTTTTTTTCAAATCTTTACCATTACTTGCCCTTGTATCTCCGCCTTCTCTTTCTGCAGGAAACTTTATTTCCTACTTCTGCACACCAAGTTTCTACCTTCAGATCTGTTTGTTCAGCTGCTGAGAAGCCTGACACACCAGTGCCACTTGGAAGAAGCCATCCATTGGTGAGTTATGGATGCTTTTTCCATTACTTTATGGCTTTTTTTTATAGGCTCAAAGCATCTCAACAGTGGAGATGCAGGGACTAGGAACATCCTGAGGGTCTGCCCAGCCCAGGAACTTGGGGGATGATCAAGATGGGAAAAAGAAGTGGAGGGTGGTGTCTGCTCCAGGAATATTAGAGAGACCCTGGTGACAGTAAGGGAGAGCAGAGCAGGGGGAGACCACCCCTCAGGCTCAGATGATAGGAGAGATTGTGCTAAAAGAGGGCAACCTAAGAAAGTAAGGACAATCAGGTGCTCAGCTAGTGTTCCTCTCACTGTGCCCCTCCTAGGCCCCAAGGGCTTTAAAGAGCTAGAACTTTCTATGTCGAATTTTTCCCCCTCTAGTCCATATGTGATAGTCAAGGCCCTGAATCAAAATGTGCCTCTTGCCTCAAATGAGGAGGTCCACAGAGGCTGAAGTGAGGAATTTTTCTGAGAGGCAGCTTTTAATTGATTCTGGATGATGTGCCCTGACACTTGAAAGTGACACCTAGACCAGTGCATTTCAGCCACCTTGCTAAGTGTCTTAGCACTTGCTAAGCGTGGTAGGAGCTAGGTGTGCTGGAGTGACAGGAGAGGAGTACTAAAAAGGAGATGGTGGCTGGCATTTGAGAGGCCAGGGCAGGTAAACAACCAGCGTAGAGGTGGAAGTGGTCGGGGCAATGCACCCTGCCCTCACCCCCAATCTGAATCACCAGAAGTGAGGGTCTGGGCTGTATATCTCTAACTGACAAACTTCCTGTGTGATACAGCATCTGAGAACCACTGATTCCGTCCACACTGTCCCGTACAGACGAGGAGACTGAGCCCCCTAGGTAATTGCAGAACAGCCCAGGGGGTTTGCTGCAGTTAAGGGGCAGTGTGCAAAGATCTCCAATATACAGTGTTCGATTTTATAAGGTCTCCCTCTGGATTACCTGGGCATCTAGTCCACAGTGGAGCATTTTGATTCTCAGCAGCTTACAGCCTGCTAGTTCTCTGTTAGTCACTTATTCAATGGATACTTATTTAGTAGCCTCCATGTGCTAGGGTGGGTTCTGGGGCACCAAGATACCTCATTGCCAAATAAAGATTTCTGTCCTCGTGGAGCTTATTTTCTGGTAGAAATGTGTGTGTGTGTGTGTGTGTGCGTGTGCGCACGCACACAAGCTTGTGCATGCATGGGTGGGGCATGCTTGTATGAGTGAGTGTGTGGATTTTAAGGGTAATACCAAAGAAGTTCTGTTTGAGGCATGGAAGAATACCTAGGAATTCTGCTACGTGTTCTGCATTCATCTCTACTCTCAGAGCCCACAGATGGGAGCCCCCGAGGGCCTTTGAAATTGAACAACCCAGGGTTGAAGTTCCAGCTCAGCCATTATTTGCTTTGTGAGTTCGGGAAAGTCATTTAATCTACCCATGCTTGAATTTTCACTTGTAAAATGTATAGATACTTATCTCACAAAATAGTTGTAAGGATTAAATTAGTTAATGTATGCAAAGGATTTAGCCCAGCACTTGGAGCTGAAGGAGCACTCAGTTATTGATCAGAGTTGTGATTCTTTAGGTGGCTACGTTTTTTTCCAATCTTGATCAGAGGACTTATTTAGTCGCTGCAGATTCCAAGAGCATGGCTCAGTGACGTGAAATGCATGATCTGTGAAGTGTATCGGTCACAAGAGAAATTGAAGAATAAGGTTGTAGGTAGATAAAACGAATTTACAGTCATTGCCAGAAAAAAATGAGTAATCTTGAAAATCAAGACTATTGATGTTAGGTGTCATACTTATTAGAAAGAGTTTTGTGCATTCTTTCAATAAATGCTTAATGATTCCTCCTTTAGCCAGATGCTATCATAAGAGCTGGAGATAGAGAAATAATCTGATCCTTAACCTCAAGAAGCTCACAGTGTGTAGAAAATATGATAAGTGCTTATTTAGAGGTATACATAGTTTTTTGAGATGATAAGGGTGATTTGATAGAGGAGGCAGGTTAGGCTTCACAGAGTAGGGGAATTTGAGCAGGGGATATTGAAGGATGAATAGGAGCTCAGCAGTTGTTTTAGACGGGGGGCAAGCATATACAAAACCATTGAAGCATGAAGGAAATGGTGAGTTTGGGGGAAATGGAAAGAAGATGGCTGTGGCTGGAACACAGGATCTGGGATTTGGGAAGCAATCAGAGATTGAGCTGAGAAGTGAGCTCAGAAAAAGCATGATGAGTAGTCTGGCTATTACCTTGAGGTCCCACCACATACAAATCATGGGGCACCTGTTGATTTTAAGCTGAGAAGTGCGTGACTTAATTTCAGTTTTAGAGAAGACAGATTGAAGGGAGCATGGCTAGGAAAAAGTCATGAGCAAATGAAAGCCCACAGCAAAGCCAGAAGCAAGAAGTGTCTAAGGCAAGAGAGTGGCAGTAGAACGAGGCGCAGAGGGGAGGGATCTGAGAGGGGTTGCTGAAGTAGATTCATGATGTCATAATAATAATACAGAGTGTTTCTCTGCACCAGGTGCTGTGCCAAGTCCTTGTCCCCGTTAATCCACCCAGCAACTCGGCTTAGTTAACATTTTACACATGAAGAAACTGATAGCTGAAGAAGTACTTAGCCCCAAATTATGCAACTTATAAGGGGCAGGCAGGATTTGATCCAGTTCTGTTTGCCTCAAAAGGCCTGGCTTCTAATCTTCTGAAGAGGAGGGGACCCAGGAGAGTACCAAATCCTGCTTCTTAGCTAATGGCGTAAATAACAATAGCCAAGATAAGGAATGCACAAGCTGAAGAAGCTTTCCAGAAGTGTTCAGTTTGGGGTGGGTTGAATTTAAGGTACTTGTATGTTACCCACTTTGCTCACTGCTCCAGTGCCTAAACAGAGTATGGCTCATGGTAGGTGCTCAGTAAATGTTGGTTACACAAACAAATCCATGGGGAGCTGTGCAGTAGGCAATGGAAAATTCAACTCTGAGGAGTAGGAGTTGGAAGGTGGGCTGGAAGACAGAACTTTGGGAAGCATTAGCGTTGGGAGGAATTAGAATCCTGAGTCAGACAACACGATTCAGGAAGTACTTTGGAGCAAGAATAAAGAGGTAAGAAGAGATAAAGAGGTGGGAGCCAAGGGAGGTGTCTGAGGCCTCTTACAGAGTGGGCATGGGGAGGAGACACCAATGAAGAAAAGTAATAAGAAGTGGTGAGGCAGGAGCTAACCTCCCGGAAGCCAGAAAAGTTTTAAATGGAAGAAGTTAGCAGAAGGGTCAAATGCTCCATGAGGATGCAACTGAAACGAAGCCAGGGCATTTAAAACTTGGGTTGCTACTGCAACCTTGGCAAGAGAAGTTTGGGTAGGATCATGGAGGCAGAAAGCTGAGAAGGTATCAGTTATAATGCTTTGGATGCAAGTAACAGAAAAATGCAACCCATAATGGCTTAAGAACAGGAGCTCATTTTTCTCAAATAAAAAGAAATCAGAAGATGGGCAGTTCAAGGGTGGGCCTGGGACTCGACATTGAGACTCTGCTTAGTTTTGCTCCAGTTCTCTGGATCTTTCATTCACGGTCCCAAGCACCAAGCCCTCATAAGACAAGCTACAAAAGCGGAAGGACCAGACTGGGATTTCCCTTGCATCTCTCCTACCAGAGAAGAGCGTTCCCAGAAGCCCCCTACCAGAGTCTCTTTGTATAGTACTGTCCAGGAGTGGGTCACAGGGTTGTGTTCCACCTGCAGAGGAGGTAGAGAAAGCAAGCCTCCAGCACGTTTAGCTTTATGGTGAGAATCGGGCTCACCAGGAAGGCCAAAGGCGTTGGGAAATGGCTGTTGGGGAGACAACTGGCTCCTGCAACAAGGAATAAGGGGAAGTGATGAACTAGCACACATGCTTTCAAAGAGACGGCTGCAAAGGAAAGATCAAAGCCTGGGACGTTGCTAAAGTGGAGCAAGAAGTTTTGAAAGATCAGGGATTGTGGCAGTTATGTTGTGTGTCATCATTTTGCTCTCCGTTTACAGGACAGAGAAAAATGGATGGCAACAACAGATTTCCCCAGTTCGGCCACAACATGCTGTCCACATCTCATTCTCTGCTTACAACGAATATCAAGGGGAAGGATGAAGACCCCACCACTAGTTATGATTATGATTACAGTGAGCCCTGCAGAAAAACAGATGTGAAACAAATTGCAGCTGGTCTCTTGCCCCCGCTCTACTCGTTGGTGTTCATCTTTGGTTTTGTGGGCAACATGCTGGTTGTCCTCATCCTGATAAACTGCAAAAAGTTGAAGAGCATGACTGACATCTACCTGCTCAATCTGGCCATCTCTGATCTGCTTTTTCTTGTTACTTTACCAGTGTGGGCTCATTACGTTACGAATGGGTGGGTCTTGGGGGATGAGATGTGTAAGTTATTCACAGGGCTGTATCACATTGGCTATTTTGGCGGAAACTTCTTCATCATCCTCTTGACAATCGATAGGTACCTGGCTATTGTCCATGCTGTGTTTGCTTTAAAAGCCAGAACTGTCACCTTTGGGGTGATGACAAGTGGGGTCACTTGGGTGGTGGCTGTGTTTGCCTCTCTCCTGGGAATCATCTTTACCAAATCCCAAAAAGAAGACTTCTTGGAATCTGAGAAAGAGTCTGTTTACTCCTGCGGCCCTTATTTTCCACCACAATGGAGGAATTTCCATACAATAATGAGGAGCATCTTGGGCCTGGGGCTGCCACTGCTGGTCATGATCATCTGCTACTCAGGAATCCTGAAAACCCTGCTTCGGTGTCGCAATGAAAAGAAGAAGCACAAGGCCGTGAGGCTCATTTTCGTGATCATGATAGTGTACTTTCTTTTCTGGGCTCCCTACAACATCGTCCTTCTCCTGAGCTCCTTCCAGGAAATCTTTGGCTTGAGTAACTGTGAGACCACCAGTCGGCTGGACCAAGCCATGCAGGTGACGGAGACGCTTGGGATGACGCACTGCTGCATCAACCCCATCATCTACGCCTTCGTTGGTGAGAAGTTCAGAAGGTATCTCTCCATGTTCTTCCGAAAGCACATTGCCAAACATCTCTGCAAACAATGCCCAGTTTTCTATGGGGAGACAGCAGACCGAGTGAGTTCAACATATACTCCTTCCACTGGGGAGCAGGAAGTCTCAGCTGGTTTGTAAGTGAGCAGCAGTTTGCTTATTTTCAAAGGGAGATAACAATCTATATTTGATAGTACACCTCGGGGTTTGCTGAGGAATAGAGGCCTGTAAGTCTCTAAAGCAACTGCCCAAGAACCTCAGGGCTGTGTGTACCAAGACAGACTTTTGTCACTCCTTGCATAGCCAATGTGTGCTCAGGGAATATTCCAGAACAACTGTGGGTAGAGACGTTAACTCTCCAGCAAACTCATCTCAGTTCCTGGAAATGCCTCATCGCCTTGTGCTGATGCTCTTTTTCCAGCCTCCTCCATGTCTTCATTCGCTCTCTGATTCCATCAATCTCTTGTAATCAAGGACCCAGCTGGAGGTGGGGAGGAGCGCAGCCAGGCACCGGTGAACGGAATGAGAGTGAGTGGGGTCAGGGCCAAGTGTAAGGAGGAGGGAGACATGAGCACAGCTGAGGCTGGATGAAGATGAAGGTGATGGGTTCGCTCATTCAGCCAGAAAATAAATCTCCCACCCGTGTTTGACTTTGAAGTCTCCACCAGGACATAGAGAGCTTGGGAACTGCGATAACTTTCTGGAGCTTTGGTTGGGTCCGTGATCCCCTTCTCTGTACACGCATGACACATGTTCGCCATGTTACGTTTTATCTATAACAAACACACCCCCTACATTTGAAGTTTACTAAATATCGTGCCCCATTTTTCACATGGTTCTCAGGCCACATCCCTCTATATAAAAATTTGTAACAATTTTTGTTTATTAAATATGCATGAGCTACAATGAGATGAACAACTAAAAGCCCTGGTTTAGTCTTTCCAGGGAACGGTGTGGGCTGGAGGTAGTGATTATGGGAAAGTGTGGGGACTAGTGAGTTCCTCCATCAGGAGTGAAAGAGCCTTAGCAAGAACACAGGAGGACGTGTGAGACCACTATGCTTCCAGAATCAACTCAGAGGAGAGGCCAGGACGGATGCACCAGCACCAGTAGAGGCCTCACGTCTCAGATCGGACCATGCGTGTGTGTGTGTGTGTGTGTGTGTGTGTGTGTGTGTGTGTTGTGTGCATCTGTTTCCTGTTGCCTTTGCCTGCCTCCCTGCTGCCCTTGACCCATCTGTTTCCCCACAGCCTTTGCCACATAACTCTTGCCTGTAGGATTGTCCTTCTCCCAAACCCAGTTTGTGGATGTCTAGCGGGGTAGAGTTGGGGAGAACGTGAAGGAAACTGTGCAACAAGCAGGTTCGTTGGGCCCAGGAGAGGGAAAACAATGGGTGGGGGCACTGGGCTGTGTCCTTGGGGCAGAGAAGGGGTCTGAGATGTGACAGAGACCCCTGCCTTGGAAATCACCCGTCTGGCCTATGATCTCAGGGTGCAAGTTACCAGGTTGGGTGGGCCTAGATGAAGAACACTGTAGATGGGTTGAAGCAAACTACCTTCCAGCACCTCATTTTTTAATATAGGCAGAGAATTCAATATTTTTTTTGGTACAAATACAATTAAAGCTGAAAACTGCAGTTTGCAAATGTGGTAAAGTATCATTTGAAGAGTTGCTCTTATGCCAAGCCTGAAATGCTGTATCAGTCACATGACAATTCTGGTTTTGAGCTTAAAATTTTGAAGCACGTCATCTTTTTCAGAAACTACCAACTCAACAGAAATAGCTGTTGATCAGGGAGCTGGAGGTCTGTGACCTACGGGTTTACTAGCTTATGGTAATGTAGTATCTGTATAATACCATTTGGATCACAGCACACACGCCACGACTATCCTCTCAACTCTGCCTTTGTTCTCTCAGACATGCTGCCAAAAACCTTTTTCTGTGTCATCATGATGTCATGGATTTCATCAGATTTGAATGCTTCTGTGCTTTGCAGATGTCCTTATTGATGCTCAAAAGGTCCCATTGGGCCAGTGGGAACTTCTAAACGTAGCTAATCACGGTTTTCCAACCTCGTTTGTAAAGGAGGGGAGTTGGTCACTTAAGTAAGCCAAGACTTGCCTCTCCTCACAGTGGAGCCAAGTTAAGAACATCAAGAATGTTAGGAATGTTTCCTAGTGCATTTCTGATCTGATGCAAGTGAGAAACAATGGGCTTCTGGAACCTGGTAACTCAGGAGCTGGAAGTTACCATGGTTTTACTTTCTTGCCTGGTGGCTGCAGAAGGTTTCAGAGAGAAGTGGTGTGTGTTGGGATAGGCGTGGGGGAGGGGAGGTTGCTACTTCACCTTCAGACATTTGCATTATCCTAATGAATGCATTCACTTTCGTTTTGATGATAATGAAGTCTAAATATTGTTTTTAAAAAAACCTATAACTTGGAAAATGAATCAACGCTCTAACTAGAGGGTTTTAAAAAAGAAACTGTCTGATTAGCAGCTCTGGATTTCCTCCTCCCCCAGCTTCTGGCAACCACCATTCTATTCTTCACAACTATGAGTCTGACTATTTTAGGTACCTCTTGTAAGTGGAATCATGCAGTATTTGTCCTACTCTGATTGACTTATTTCACTTAGCATGATGGCCTCCAGATTCATCCATGTTGTTGCATATTGCAGGATTTCCTTCTTTTTAAGCCTGTATAATAATCCATTCTAGGTATATACCACATTTTTTTTATCCATTTATCAGTGCGCATGAAATTTCAGTTATACAAGATGAATGAGTTCTAAATATCTGCTGTACAACACTGTGCCTATAGGTAACAATGCTGTATTATACACTTAAACATCTGTTAAGAGGGTAGACCCCATGTTAAGTATTCTTACCACAATAAAAGAAGCCTGCCCGCTTTGTCATACTGTGGTGTGATAGATTGTCTTATTGTTCACGAATTTTCACTCCTTCCCCTGTGTGATCACACATGCCGGTCCTTGCCCTGTGGCTTGCAGTGTGTCCTGCAGACGGGACAGCGCCACCCGATCCACAGGTGGCTCTGCCTATAGACACTGAGCAGAAGTGACATCTGCCTCATCCAAGTGGAGAATTAAGTGGAGTCACGCTGAGCCCCTGGCTATCCCTGTGCAGCCACAGGAGGGCCCGTCCCAGACCGTGACTCCTTCAGCCAGGCCCTGGTGAGCAAGCGAGAAGACACAGAGAACAGGGCCAGGGTCCCAGCCACATGGCAGCCACATGTCACAGGAGCAAGAGGCCCACGTTTACTGTTTTAAGTCACTGAGTTGGGGGCTGGGGGGAGGTGTTTGCTAAAAACAAGAGCTAATTAATACATATGGCATGTAATGACTTCATAAACAAAATTTGGAGAAGTGTCCATTTGTTTTTCCATCATGGAATTCAATGTGACAAACACACCTGGGCATCTACCACGTGCCAGACTGGGTTGTGCATGTAAAGATGGATGTGTCACTGCCCATGCCCTTAGACTTCCAAGTCCAGGGACTGCTGATGGGGAGGAGCGGTAGACAATGGAATATTCGTAAATCACAGCACACTGTGCACAGCACAGACGTAGAGGCATAAGTGACATTTTTTGAGAGCCCAGAGGAGGGAGTGACTAACTCAATGATAATAATAGCTACAAGAGGATTTTATTGCCAATAAAGAAACTGCCACTTAAATGTTGCCAACCAGGGGTCGGCCCCATGGCTGAGTACTAAACTTCACACTTTTCTGCTTCGGCGGCCCAGGGTTTCACCAGTTCAGATCCTGGGCGTGGACACAGCACAGCTCATCGGGTCATGCTGCGACAACGTCCCACATACCACAACTAGAAGGACCCACAACTAAAATATGCAACGATGTACTGTGGGGATTAGGGGAGAAAAAGCAGAAAGAAAAAAAGAGAAGATTGGCAACAGTTGTTAGCTCAGGTGCCAATCTTCAATAAAAAGAAAAAGTTGCGACCATCTCTATTTCTGGAAGTGGAAACCTTGAGTCTCCTTTAACCCGGGGAGAACCTTTGAGTGGGCTGTGTGAGGGAAGCAGAGCTCAGGAAAGGTCACCATTCCAAGGTCTGGGTCTCTCAAGACTCTTGGTGGAGTTGGGGGCTTGACGTAGTCCGCCCCATGCCGTCCTCCTTGATCTGCGGTGCTCAAAGCAGCTGGCCGGGTTGGAGCATTTCTCCGAGAGGCCCTGCAGCTTCCTGGGAGGCACCCATCAAGATGCCATCTTTCCACTTTTGCTTTTGCTCATTATTCACATTTCCCGGACAAACTGAAATGGCCTCCGGTGATCAGCCAGCGGCAAAGTCTACCAAGGGCCTCCAAGAGGAAACGCACCAGCAGAGAAGTGTCCACTGGGCTGGTGAGCCACCTCTATGCAGCTGCCCAGGAATCGAGGGGCGGGCTGGCCCTGGGTGTGGTGAGTGACTGAGGTTGGAAATTTCCTCAGACTCACCACTTTGGCACCATGTTTGTACCCTGACCCAGGGGTGCTCTCACATCCTCGGGACATCCTTGCTGCCTCACTGCCACACCCTGTCTCCACCATCACCTCTCCCATGTCCTCTTCCTCTGCTCAGCTGGTCTGCTGCCTAGTGGATGCCCCACCCAGGAAGGAGGTGCTGGCCTCCCCTTCTTGCAAGCCCCCATTCCTCACATGATTGTCTCAGAGCCCCTCCCATGGCTTTGTGGAGAGGAACCCTCCTCCTCCCCGTCAATCGCACCCACTTCTACAGCCCTCTCCCCTCTAAGCTTGTCTCCTTCTGTGGGACACGGTGGGAGGAGTTGACCTGGTGATGGGGGCACAGGGCTGATTCTGTCACTCTTTGTCAGCCATGGAGGTGGTGGGTGAACCCAGGTGTCAGTGGTTTTCGTAAAACCGGAGGGTACTTAACACCTGTTTGCCGTCAGCCTCAGGCCGTAGTTGCCAGTTCTGGGACAAGAAAAGTCCCACATGATATCCTGTTATCATAGAGCTGAATCAAGAGCTACAGGTGTGATCCGACCCCTGAAGATCACAGTGGCCTGTGATAGACCTTAATCGGTGCATTCGGCTTCTGTCACTGCACCTAAGATTGCGTTGGCCCAGGTCTGGGCCCTGATCCGAAAGCAATACCCAAAATGCACACAGCAGACGCCCCCACTGAATGAGTGGCTTTCCATGGCGTCTGGACACGTCTAATAAAAGGCAGAGGCAGCAGCCTGCAGGCCTCTACTTGGTTCGACGATGTGCATAGGGCATGGGGGATGTACTCATGGGCTAGGAAAAGGGGAGGCTCTAGAGGACAGAGACAGCGGGAAGGGAGAGGACAGCACAGTGACCTCCCCACCCCGCTCCCCATGAAGCGTCTGAGGCAGAAGGCGAAGGACTGCTGGGAGTCACAGCACCCAGCATCATTGCTGAGGCACACAGGTGACAAAATGCGACCCCCCGGGGGTGGAGTCTTCCTATTTTGTGAGGATCACGGGGATCTCTGGTTCTTCTGGTAAAGGTGGCTTTCGGGCCACTGGGAGCATCCTCCTGGGCCGGGATATGAGCACTGACAGCAACACGCAAAACACAGTGTCCACATTAGTGCACCACAGAGAGAGCCCGACTGTCATCACAGAGCTCTGTCACATCCAGTCACGGCATTCTGTTCACCAAAGGAAGCCAGGCATGAAAGGGGACAGCATCTGTGATGGCATTTATATGAAGTTAAAGAGCGGGCACATCCAATCCATGACGACAGAGGTCAGAGTGGCCCTTGCCTCTGGGGGAGGCTTCTGGGTGATCATTTCGAGCTGGGTGGTGGTTCCCTGGGTGCATGCATGGCAAACCTCTCCACGCTGACACGAAGGATTAGTGGCCTGTGCTGCATGTGAGTGACACCTCAGTAAAAGTAACAAAGAACTATACTCACAAAGAGTTTTTTAACAACATGAGAAAATGTCTATACTGCAATCTTGAGCAAAAAAGAAAAGAGCATCATACAGAACTGGTGTTGTGAGGGGACAGTTAAGCAAAAAGTATGCACAGCAAAAGGTCTGGATTGAAACATCAAGTGTCAAGAGGGGTTGTTCTGAGATTGTGAAAATGTGCCTAATTTTGTTCCTACTTTCTATTTCTCTGTTTTTCCTCATCTCACACAATGAGAATCCTACGTTTCTGTGGCCCATCGCACTGTTGACTGACACAGACCCAGAGCCCACTCGAGCCCCGGCTGTGTTCATGGCAGCCGCTGTGTGGCAGTTTCAGCTCGTCGGGCTCACGCAGTGGGCCCTTGGCAACCAAGGGGAAGGCTGACGTTCTCCCATGCTGGGGGAGATGCTCTGAGTCGACGGTCCAGGGACGGCGTGGGCAAGGAGAGTGAATGACCCTTGGAACTTGGGTGCAGTGTCTAGGTTTGGAGCAGTTGTCTAAAGGCTGGCCAGTGCCCAGAAAGGAGGACTGGCACCAGACACTCTCCAATATGGATACCAAGTCTAGAGTGACAAGCCAGTCTAAGGGTCATGTCTCCTGGGGAGCCTGAATGCCGTATATATATGTGAATGAGACCCTGCAAACTGGAAGGGCCAAGGTAGAAAGAGAAGCAGAGAAACAAAGTCACAGCATGAGAAACCCCTAGTTTGCAGTCACTGTTGTTTAAGCCAGAACAATGTTCCATTGATGAAATGCTGAAGAAGTTCCCATGGGTCCTCACTTCCTCGTGCATCCTTGGGACGAATCCCGGTCCGAGAGGTGACATGACCTCACCTCTGGACCCAGAAACCTGAAAGGAGGTAACGCACCCTGCTAAACTGGGCTTCCTTGTTTCAGCCTCTGAATCCTCACCCTGTTTCCCACCCAACGTGTATTTTCCAAACCAACCTGGCCATGGAGTCGTTTAGTAATTAAGGGGGGAGCTGCTTTGGGACCCCCAGGGCTAGCACATCACTTGACAGATGAGGAAATGAAAGCTCAGAGAAAGGAAGTATCTTACCCAGGGCACACCACAGTCAGCAGCAGGGTCTGGGCGACTCTGAGGCTGCTCCATTACTCCAGGCCGCCCTCTGCAGGTGGGCACGCCTTCACGAGCTCCACCACCCCTGTGACCAAGACCCAGAACACAGGGCAAAGCCTTGGCTCCTGTGGTCAAAGTAAGACCCGGCCATTGTCACAGACAGAAATGTGATGTTTCTCCAGCAGCATCTGACAGTTCCACCCACGTGCATCGCCAGGGCACACAGAATGCTCTTCAGAGAAACAAACTGAATTTAGCTGACCTATTTTCTATGAATGTGCATGTGGATCTCTGTGTGGCCCATATTTCACTGCTTCAGTAGCTCACAGAGGGCCAGGATCTGCAAAGACCCTACCCTTGTTGTATCATTTGATCTTGACCGCAGACCTATCGAGTAGGTTTGTGTTTTGGGGTTTTTGCCCCCATTTTACAGATAAGAAAACTGAGGCTTGAGAGTTTCAGTAACTCGTTCAGAGTCAAGAAGGAAACAGTGAAGCCGGGGTTTAAACCCCACAGCACGTCTGCAGAGTCCAGTTCTTCATCACCGCCTCTCGAATTGCCCATGCAGGATGAACTGGAACATCTTTTGCATGATTCACTGTCCTGGTTTTGATTGCTGGTCGTTGGGCGCTGTTGTAACACAAACCATCACCCTATATGGGCTGGTTCTTGGTCGCTGGGCTACTTCTGCCTTTCCTGGCTTTCCCCGACACTCATTTCCTCCTGGTCTCTGAGCACCAACCATTAGCTTCACCCTTCCAGCCTCTAGTTCGCTGACACTAATCTGCTCTAGACGGGGACCCCAGCGAACCAATTTTGTTAGAATTCTATAAAATAAACTGTCTCTAAGAAAGGATTACGGAATGAGTAACTAAGACTTTGAGGTTTATTGAGAGCATATTCTGTGCTAAATCCTGGACGGGGCTGCCTCACGAAATCCTCCCAACAGACCCGGGGAGCAGCTGGAGTGTGCAGCCCAGCGCACAGATGGGAAAGCTGAGGGTCGGGCAGGCCTCAAGCTCGGGCGTCTGCCTGAAGAAGTCGCTTGCTCAGCCCGAGGGGGAGGCTGCCTCCACAGGCTTAGGGTCTCCTTTGCCATCCCTTAGCTCAGAAGCCAATGCTTCTTATTTCATAGTGAGGAAACAGACACCCCCAGAGGGCGTGCTTGTGGCTCAGGAGCGGCTCTCCCCTGTGTTCTCAGCTCTGTTGTCAACAGTTGAGGTTTGCAGATAAGGAACCAACCACGAAGAAAGCTCGATGTGACTGCCTATACAGTAGTCTGCTCGTATGATCCTGAACCTGACCCTGTCCCTCTGTCAATTTTTGCCCATTTCCTGTTGAAAATTTCTCATACTCCAGATAGACTGTGTGCGTGGCGGGAGGAGGTCCGCTGCCTCTCCATCTGGCCCAGCACAGGCGCTCACAGGTGCTGCTGGCGTGGAGGGCTGCAAGACAGTGACGAGGCAGAGGGAACATTCATAACGACTCCCCCCACTGCCCCTCAGGTACCTGACCCGGAGAAAGCTGGGCGACGTGTTTAGCTGCAAGGTGAACCTATAGTTAAAACCCTTTAGACAATGTTATTTTAGTTTACAGAGAAAAACAGTATTGAGTGGTGAGCGAGTGTGTGAGTCGAGGTGGGCGAGGGGGATGGAAGGAGAGTGGATAAAGGGGAGCGCGGGGTTGGTGTGAGGCACTCCTGTCCCACTTTGAAGTTGGTTCCAGCTGGTTTTCCTGGAGGACAAATAGGAACAGAATCAGAATCTCTCACCCTTTTCGCCTCACCACCGATAAGCCCTGAGGTCTTGTAGAAATCATTTGCTTCCTGGACAGCAGTTTCTTTCAGGAAATTAGGGCTTTGGACTAGATGGTGTGAATGTCCTTCTAGTTCTAACATCCTTCAGTTCTTTCTGTTTTCTAACAGACTCTGCGCAGTGGACGAGCAGAGAACCAAAAGAAGACGGCACACTCGGGGGAGACGGCGAGTACACTCTCAGACGGAGGTCTAGTCTCCAGCCTATTTTTAGCTCAATAGGAAAAAAAGAAGAACTGTTCTCTGATTTTTTGCCTGGTAATATACTTGTTCATTAAACTCCGCCCCCTCTCAAAGAAGCTGCATTTCCTACTTTCACACTGTCTATATGTTTGATTCACACAGCTCAGCAGAGCAGAGCAGCTGAGACATCTGTGCCCTGACGAGAAGGCCTCCTGGTAAGTCACCTCCCAGCCCCTTTGCCACTAGTCAGCTCAGCTCCTGGCTGAGTAACAGCCTGTAGAGGAAACCCAGAGAAGACATTAAACCATACCAGCTGCTCGTAGAACTATCCTAAAATACCATCTTTGAGACAAGGAAAGACTTAGGATTTAGAAAGAGTTTCAGACCGTGATAACATCAAAGATATAAAACATGATTTTGAATGAAAGTTTTTAAGGGTAGAAAATTATTATTATTATTTTTCAAACCCTCACCTTTCAAAAGAGAGATTTTCAGAGAGGTGATGGTTGGCCAAACTCTTGGAAGAGGTTATCTTCTGGTGAGGAGCACAACAGCCTCCGCAGGGGATGCCCTTGAACGTGGGGCCAACCAGAAATTGTGTTAAGTCTGGTTCTTTTGTTTCGTTTTGTTTTTCCCAGAAAAAAGGGAAGCCTAAATATTGTGAAAATTAATATCAAATTATAATATGAAATACAGTTTTCCTTCAATATATCAGTTTCACAATACATGCAGTGTATGATTCCTTTACTGGCTCTGAATTTAAAGGTGAAATTTTCTGTGTGCTTCTCCCAGCTGCCTAACGTGAGGCACAGGGAGCTTGAGACGTACAAAGATAATTAGAGGCAATTCTGAGCCGAGCAGTGGAGCTGAAGTAGACCAGGCAAGCCAGCAGGCTGCGAAGGGGCCAAGCTAACCCGGAATGTGTGGTGGTGGATGAAATATTTTCCACTTGGCCATTTCTCATGTATGTGTGGGAGCTCTTAGTTTTAGCAGCTCAGGAACTACAAACACAAACTTCAGAGACAATGTGAGACAGGCAGTCTGGCGTTTACAAAGTGGCTGCTGGCTCCTATGACCTTGTGAGGGGCACTTGGGCACGAGCCCCTTTCATTCTGACCACATTGAGGTGCCAGGCTGACCCCCCCTCCTTAGTCCTCTCGCCAAGGAGGAAGGGTGGCATGGTGGATAAAAGTGCAGGCTGCCTGCATTCAAAATCACTTGCTTCCTAGCTGCGTGTCTTTGGGCAAGTTACTCATCCTCTCTGTGCTTCAAGGTCCTTATGTGCAAAATGGGGACAATAACATGACCTGCCTCCTAGGGTCAGCTTGAGGTTTAATGACTGAATGGATGTGAAGCTTAGAACACTGGTTGGCATGCAGAGCGCCCTTGGGAACTGGTCATGATGACTGGCACACTCGTGGGAATGCTCTGAGGAAGCTAACTCCAGGGACCAGCAGCTTCAGCACGGACTATAAGACGGTGTTGGACGGCGCCTGACTCAGTTTCTTGAAATTCTTTTCAAAGCCCCATCAAAGCCACTCCCTGTGGTGACAGAACACCAGATTTTATTTGGAGAGATGATGCTTTCATGAATTTCCCCAACACAGCTGAGCTGTCCGTCTAGTGAGCAGAAAAGCTGGCAGCAAACCTTCCCTTTACTAAAAAAGTTCATTGTTTGGCCAAAAAAGGGAGCTCAGTTAAATGTGGAAATCTATGTTCCAACTTTAAAAACCTATTACTGTATAAGATGGCTTGCATCCATGGTGGGGTACTAAACACATTCCAGGACTTTATAAGAGATCACTGTTTCTTTACTCACAGGGTTGAGCAAGATGGGTTATCAGACGACAAGTCCGTTCTATGACATCGATTACAGTACGTCAGAGCCCTGCCAAAAAACCGACCTGAGACAAATCGTAGCCAGGCTCCTGCCCCCGCTCTACTCGCTGGTGTTCATCTGTGGTTCTCTGGGCAACATGCTGGTCATCCTTGTCCTGATAAAGTACGTAAAGCTAAAGAGGGTGGCTGACATCTACCTGCTCAACTTGGCCATCTCAGACTTGCTTTTCGTTCTCACCCTCCCATTGTGGGCTCACTACGCAGCACACGGTTGGGTTTTTGGAAATAGAATGTGTCAACTTTCGATTGGACTCTATTTTATAGGCTTCTTCTCTGGAATCTTCTTCATCATCCTCCTGACAATCGACAGGTACCTGGCTATCGTCCATCGTGTGATTCCTTTAAAGGTCAGCACCGTCGCCTTTGGGGTGGTGTCAAGTGGGGTCACTTGGCTGGTGGCTGTGTTTGCCTCTCTTCCAGGAATCATCTTTACCAAATCCCAAAAAGAAGACTTCTTGGAATCTGAGAAAGAGTCTGTTTACTCCTGCGGCCCTTATTTTCCACCACAATGGAGGAATTTCCATATAATAATGATCACCATTCTCAGCCTGGTCCTGCCACTGCTGGTCATGATCATCTGCTACTCAGCAATCCTGAAAACCCTGCTTCAATGTCTCCCCAGGAAGAAGCACAAGGCCGTGAGGCTCATTTTCGTGATCATGATAGTGTACTTTCTCTTCTGGGCTCCCTACAACATCGTCCTTCTCCTGAGCTCCTTCCAGGAAATCTTTGGCTTGAGTGACTTTGAGACCTCCAGTCGGCTGGACCAAGCCATGCAGGTGACGGAGACGCTTGGGATGACGCACTGCTGCATCAACCCCATCATCTACGCCTTCGTTGGTGAGAAGTTCAGAAGGTATCTCTCCATGTTCTTCCGAAAGCACATTGCCAAACATCTCTGCAAACCTCGCTGCCCAGTTTTCTGTGGGAAGACTGTAGAACGAGTGAGTTCAAGAAACACCCCTTCCGCTGGGGAGCAGGAACTCTCAATAGCTTGATAAAGGAGTAGCCGTTTGCTTATTTTCAAAGGGAGATAACAATCTATATTTGATAGTACACCTCGGGGTTTGCTGAAGAATAGAGGCCTGTAAGTCTCTAAAGCAAGTGCCCAAGAACCTCAGGGCTGTGTGTACCAAGACAGACTTTTGTCACTCCTTGCATAGCCAATGTGTGCTCAGGGAATATTCCAGAACAACTGTGGGTAGAGACGTTAACTCTCCAGCAAACTCATCTCAGTTCCTGGAAATGCCTCATCGCCTTGTGCTGATGCTCTTTTTCCAGCCTCCTCCATGTCTTCATTCGCTCTCTGATTCCATCAATCTCTTGTAATCAAGGACCCAGCTGGAGGTGGGGAGGAGTGCAGCCAGGCACCGGTGAACGGAATGAGAGTGAGTGGGGTCAGGGCCAAGTGTAAGGAGGAGGGAGACATGAGCACAGCTGAGGCTGGATGAAGATGAAGGTGATGGGTTCGCTCATTCAGCCAGAAAATAAATCTCCCACCCGTGTTTGACTTTGAAGACTCCACCAGGTCGTGGAGAGCTTGGGAACCGCGATAACTTTCTGGAGCTTTGGTTGGGTCCATGATCCCCTTCTCCATACACTCATGACACATGTTCGCCATGTTACGTTTTATCTATAACAAACACACCCCCTACATTTAAAGTTTACTAAATATCATGCTGCATTTTTCACATGGTTCTTAGGCCACATCCCTCTTTATAAAAATTTGTGACAATTTTTGTTTATTAAATATGCATGAGCTACAATGAGATAAACAATTAAAAGCCCTGGTTTGGTCTTTCCAGGGAACGGTGTGGGCTGGAGGTAGTGATTATGGGAAAGTGTGGGGACTAGTGAGTTCCTCCATCAGGAGTGGAAGAGCCTTAGCAAGAACACAGGAGGACGTGTGAGACCACTATGCTTCCAGAATCAGCTCAGAGGAGAGGCCAGGACGGATGCACCAGCACCAGTAGAGGCCTCACGTCTCAGATCGGACCATGCGTGTGTGTGTGTGTGTGTGTGTGTGTGTGTGTGTGTTGTGTGCATCTGTTTCCTGTTGCCTTTGCCTGCCTCCCTGCTGCCCTTGACCCATCTGTTTCCCCACAGCCTTTGCCACATAACTCTTGCCTGTAGGATTGTCCTTCTCCCAAACCCAGTTTGTGGATGTCTAGCGGGGTAGAGTTGGGGAGAACGTGAAGGAAACTGTGCAACAAGCAGGTTCGTTGGGCCCAGGAGAGGGAAAACAATGGGTGGGGGCACTGGGCTGTGTCCTTGGGGCAGAGAAGGGGTCTGAGATGTGACAGAGACCCCTGCCTTGGAAATCACCCGTCTGGCCTATGATCTCAGGGTGTAAGTTATCAGGTTGGGCGGGCCTAGATGAAGAACACTGTAGATGGGTTGGTACAAACTACCTTCCAGGACCTCATTGTTGAATATAGGCATGGAGTTCAACATTTTTTTGTAAAAGTAAAATTAAAGCTGAAAACTGCAGTTTGCAAATGTGGTTGCTGGGGACTGGAATTGGTCACCCAAAGACATGTCTCTTTGGCATGAGGATTATTTTGGGCTGGTTACTTTTAAAAACTTCAAACATGAGAGAAACTCTGAAAAGTAGAATTTACTTACCCTTTGTTAAGAGACATTTACATTTGTAAAGAAAATCTCCATCTGTAAATGTGTCTTCCTCTCTGTACCAGGAAGAAGGGGGGATGACCTTATCTCTAGAAACTCTTAATCAATGTGGAAGGCAAGGACTTAAATCTGCATTATAACCTTACCCTTGTTTACTGTGCTTTTCTGGTAATCTCCCATAACTGACTCCCCCCAATCCCAACATCCTCCTTTGTCTTTAGCTGAGGATATAAGGTGAGAGCTTCTGCCATTTTGGTGAGGTACTCAGTTTTTCTGGGTCTCTCCCATGTATACATGTTATAAAGCTTTGTTTAATTTTCTCCTGTTATTCTGTGCCATGTGAATTTAATTTGTTGTCCAGCCAGAAGGACCCAGAGCAGGTAGAGGAAATGTCTTCCTCCCCTACAGTTTGGCGACTTGGATGGGATAAAATTTCACTGGCTGGACACTGCTCACTCCTGGACTGCTTGCAACCAAGAGATCCTGGACCCCTGATGAGAGCTGGCAAGAGGTAAGAGTTCTTACGACGTCAGTCTCCCGGATCTCTGCTTGCAGGGTCCAATGGAAGCAGGAGTGGTGAGATTTTCTGCTTTTCTAATTTTAGACTAGTGGGGGGAATTTTGGTGAGGCTAGTGTCAATGCAAATAGTCCATAACCAACCTATAAATCAAAATTGGGGTGAGTTTATTATGAGCCAAAGTGAAGATTATCACCGGGGAAGGCCTTAGAAGGCATTCCAGAGAAGTGTGAGTTTCAGTACTGTCTTATATCTTTTCAGAACAAAGAAGATACATTGGACACACCCAGGATACATTTTCAAAGAGGTATTCAGTTGCAAATTAGCAGGTCAACATGACCATGATGCCAGGAAAGGGACTAATCCAGGCGTTACCAAAAGGGCGTTACCAATAAGGTGTTGTTACCAATAGGTCACAGGAGCGGAAGTATGCATTCTTTCTCTCAAGAGAGTCCTTACTTTAATGGATAAGCAGATGTACAATGTGTGTTTGATAGGCCATAAGTCAGGCTTTCTAGTTCATGCCGAATCAGTTTTGAACTCGAATAGTTACCCTATATACCTCAATATGTGAAAATTTCTTGTCACTAGCTTCTTGGATTCAGCAACTCTGGGATTTGGTTGAGCACCTGTTGGTTGTAGATCCTTTTCCTCCCAGAGAGAGTACTTTTCCTCGTCTGTCTTTTTTTGTTGTTTGTCATAAGGTACAGACACCTCTATAAGCCTGTTGTCTGGGCCTTTTGTCTTGTTCTATGTCTTGAGAGCTGGGTTTGTGAATTTTCTGGTCTCCGCCATCTGGAGGAGGCATGTACTGGCACACATCTTGGTGGCCAGTGGAGTAGACTGGGGTTCCGGGACACTCTCTCTTTGTCCGGCTGTGTCAGCTCTCAGGGGAGTTTGTCATAGGGGGTCCCTACTGCTTTCATGAGGGGCCTTTGTCATCTCAACCTTTGTTGCTTGCTGTGCAAGGAAGGCCTTTACTTTCTTAGACTATTTTTGGGAGTGAACGTTTCTGGATCTCTTTTGGGGACGCCTCCCATGTCCACGGTTAAGCTTATTGGCTGAGTTGCTTTTAAGATCCTACTCGTCAATATGGCCAGACGATGGATCATTTAAATTGGGAAAACTTCTAAATTGGGGGAAAAAATTTGTGAGAGTTCTCATCATAATTTTTATCGGTACATATGAAAAGGCCAAATTAAAAAAGAAACACACACACAGAAAAATAGTGACTAGCTTTAAGCCCCTGACTCAGGTTACAATTGAAATGATGAAAAATAAAAGTGTAAGTGTTGATAAGTTTATAAAGATTAGAATGCTTGAGCTGATTTTTTTTTATAAAGAGGTTATATCAACTTTGCCTGAGTATGTTTTAAAATGTCTAACTGGGAATACTTCCCTGTCCAATATTATAAGGCCATGACCTATTGATAAAGTCCTGCCCATGGGTCCTGTCCCCACGCTATTCTCTGAATAAAGGAGTACTACTACCAGACCCTGAGAGTCCAAGAAATCTTTCTTTTGACTCCTTGGCTTGCAGAGCCTGCATCCCTTCTTCTGGTGGCCCGTATGGAGACCTTGCTTCACCAGCTTGTGAGCTGAAGTTCTGGTAAGTGCACTTTTCTTCCTTGTGCCTTTCTCTTTTTCAAGGATGGATCTAAATTCACTTCTCCATCAGGAACCTTCTTGGACAGCTGTATGAATCCACGTTTGCTGCCCATGGCTATTTTATGGGGCAAACCATGGCATTCAACCCGAAGAGAACCAGTACCTTAAGCCTGAGGGTGATGAAGAACAAATTAAACCATTCCTTCCTAATCCTATCTCTAATATATAAATTTTACATGGCCACAGGTAGACCATGTAACTCATCAGGACGGCCGCCAATCTCCAAGACTCCTGCAGCAGGTTTCTTTTCCTAAGGCTGGTTTGGGATCCCTCCCTATGGCTCCTGACCACACTCTGAACCTCGGGAAAGTCCCAACTGGGACTCTGGTTCAAGGAAAGTAACAAACTCTAACCTCTGGTTGAGTATGGGAACCCTTTCTTGGGAGAACAGCTCCAGGATGCAAATGGGTAGAATGTCCCCCAGATGGGTGGAAAATTCTTCACTGTTTTTCTCTATTCTTTTATCTCTGAGACCATTCACCAGGCACCTATTACTGCCAGGCATAATAGGGAAGATATACAAGGGATGCAATGCAGGGGGATGTCCCCATCACCCCTTGCTATAGGAACTCCACAGGAGGAACAACGGGTAGGACGCTGCCCTAGGTTTAGGGGGGATTTTCAAGGTAATGGACCCTTTTCTTTCATCTCTCTTAAAGTTACAGTGGCCATTTTGGGCTCCTTTTGAGCTTTGCAATTGAGAAACAGAGAAATCTTTAAAGTGTCAAAGGATCCGCCCCTGGGAGCCCCCACTCTGGTTTCTGGGCCTGATCACCCCGGTGACCCCAAGTGGGGTACCCTCTCTTGGCAGTTGACTCGTTGAGTATTTTAGATGCCTACTGAGTCGGGTATAAGGATAGGAGACCTGCAATTTATTCTGTGAACTGTCCTGCCCGTGTTGTGTGCCCCGGCATGAGAACTGTTGTATGACCCTTATTTTGATAAACCTCTGGAAGAGGCCACGAGGGTGAGGCCTGATCTCCTCTTTTCCTTTCTTTGTCTGTTTCCTTTGTCATCTCCTCTATTGTCACCAAGTCGAGGTTAAGTTCAGGCTGGACCTGAGCAGAACCTGGATCTTTGGTAAATTGAAAGCTTGAAACATTTTTTCCAGGGACTTAACTCTCAACCCCGGTGCTGGGAGCCCCAGCCTCCGGCCAGCTCCAGGCCTTTGCCTCCTGCTTCCCTTGGCTCACCTTGTGCTGGCTCAGGGGCTAAGTGCCTGGGCTGAGCGGGACCTGACTACATCTTATAACTATATCGATGCCCACACTTGGGCTCTGCACCCTTTCTCCAGCCCACTGTCAGTCAGACACTGGCTTTACTGCTATGGGGAATACCCCAAGCATCCCCGGAGACTCACCCCTTGGGTGCATTTTAATTGGAAACACTTTCAATTGGATGGATTATGCCCCAGAAACTCCATCTTGGAGAAAACTTGAGAGGTTTCTCTCTCTGTACCTTTATTATGTAGTTGGACAGGTAGATCAACCTATACTATCATTTGAGTTACAACCCAGTTTCCGGGAAATCAAGAGCAACTATCTTTAAAAAAATCTTGTGAGGCTAGAAAAGCAGCTCTAGAGGTGGTTCAGGCTCCACCCACTTCCCTCATCTCAAAGAGCCTGCAAATCCTCTGGGGACTATCTAGCCCATCACTAATTTCTAAGACTGAAGAAAAAAGGAAAGGGAAAAGGCCAAAAACGTGGCCATAAGCGTGCCCTTGCCAAAAATCTAGCATCTTGAGTGTCTTCTCCACAAATATTACTAAAAAGGCTCAAAAAAAAATTTGGATTCATAACTAGGGAGCTTTGTATTACTGTACCTGATTCATGGCAGTAACTTTTAAAACAATAGGTGTGGAGACTCTGTGTGTGTGTCTATATGTATGTTAGATGTGTATGATATTTTTACCTCCAGATGATATGACTACAATTAAGAGCTTTGTTCAATTGGCTAAAAATAAGCGCTTGTGTAAATTGTAAATATTATAGAACCTAACTCAACTGTCTTTCAAGTTAACATGATATAAATTAATCTTTGGTAAATGAAAGCTTATTTAAGTATGTTGGTTTGATTAAAATGGACATGTCCTCCAGAGTTAGCACTGGATATGATGCAGACATGCAGCCTTTCTTCTACATTTATTGGTCAAATAAGCTGATGTTATCTCTATTACAAAACTGGTTAACAAAAATAATAACTTAAATGATGGCTAATTTTGACTAATGTCTCATGAAGTTTTATAGGCAATCTAAATAATTGTTGGGATCGAGTAAACTAAACAGATGTGAAAAAGCTACAAGTGTTAGGTAAACTTTTTAAAATAATTATGTCTTATGACATGTATATTTAAAATAAATTCCAGAATCTTTTTGGTAACTTGAAAGTTTGAAGTTTTGCTAGGTCAATTTAAATGATAAAATTCATTGAGTATTTAGATCATTTCCAAATAATATATTAGACATTAATTATTAAATATATGTTTATCTACTTTTGGCTTCTTATTACAAAGAAACTAAAAGGAGTTTGGGTCTATCAGTAAACATGTCTTGTATTTTACCACGAAGTAGCATGTTTCTAGAAATTATGAAAAGTATTTATAAATTTGCCAAACCACAGTATGCTAATATAAAACACAGTTCATAGTTGCTTACTTTTTAGTTTTTACTAGGGTCTGTAAGGGTTAAAAATTTAATTGATATATGTAATTAAAGCCACTAAAAATTTAAGAGGAAAACATCTTTGTATCTAAGGAAAGTAAAATGTATGTTTTCAGTAAAGAAGGTATAAAGAGTGAGATATGTTTGTTTGTTGGGTTAAGAAAGATAAATCTGTCCTAAAGTACCAGAAGGGAAGAAAATTTGGGACGAATTCTGAAGGTAAAAAGAAAGTAGTGGAAGGTTTGTGAAGGAGCAATTCTGAAAGGAGTTTTATGCTGGTGAAGTTGACTAATATTAAAGTAAATGAGTTTTAATGTTAAAAATAAGCTGGTGCAGAAATTAAATGTTGGTTTTTCTCTCAAAGGATAATTCTCCTGAACTTCTAGTCTGCTCTTGGTAAAGAGAGTATGGAAAGTTTTTTCTTTAAGTTGTCTAGCAGAAGGGATTGTATGTTTTATCAAAATAAATATCCTGTATTGTTTAGCAAGTCTTTAATCACAGGCGCTAAGGTCTTACAGCTGTTTGATCCTCTGAATTTGCCTAAAAGTATTTAGTTGTCACTATGGTTAAACGCATAACTAAACACTGTGTCAAAGGGACCTATGGTGTTTTGTGGGTAAAAGTTATTGATATAGATGTTTAAAAAATTATATGACATTCCTAAAATTCTTATCTATCCTGGTTATCAGGCATAATTCTGGTTATTATTTTAAGGTGTTTTATGTCACAAAAGTAACCAAATTTCTTTGTCAATTTCCTTTTTTTCTTTTTATTAAGATTATGATAGTTTACAACCTTGTGAAATTTCAGTTGTACATTATTGTCTGTCATGTTGTAGGTGCACCCCTTCACCCTTTTCGCCCTCCCCCCACCCCCCCCTTTCCCCTGGTGCCCACCGATCAGTTCTCTTTGTCTATATGTTAACTTCCACCTATGAGTGGAGTCATACAGAGTTCATCTTCCTCTGTCTGGCTTATTTCACTTAACATAATACCCTCAAGGTCCATCCATGTTGTTGTGAATGGGATGATTTTATCCTTTTTTATGGCTGAGTAGTATTCCATTGTGTATATATATATATATATATATATATATATATACCATATCTTCTTTATCCAATCATCAGATGATGGGCACTTAGGTTGCTTCCACGTCTTAGCTATTGTACATAATGCTGCGATGAACATAAGGGTGCATGGGACTTTTGGAATTGCTGATTTCAAGTTCTTTGGATAGATACCCAGTAGTGGGATGGCTGGGTCATAAGGTATTTCTATTTTTAATTTTTTGAGAAATCTCTGTACTGTTTTCCATAGTGGCTGCACCAGTTTGCACTCCCACCAGCAGTGTATGAGGGTTCCTTTTTCTCCACAACCTCTCCAACATTTGTCACTTTTTGTTTTGGATATTTTTGCCATTCTAACAGGTGTAAGGTGATATCTTAGTGTAGTTTTGATTTGCATTTCCCTGATGATTAGTGACGATGAGCATCTTTTCATGTGCCTATTGGCCATCCATATATCTTCTTTGGAGAAATGTCTGTTCATGTGCCCTGCCCATTTTTTGATCAGGTTGTTTGATTTTTTGTTGTTGAGCTGTGTGAGTTCTTTATATATTATGGAGATTAACCCTTTGTCAGATAAATAACTTGTCAATTTCCATTTTTGAGTCTTGTTGTTTACAGACATTTATTGTTTTACTCTGATGCTTTTTGCTTTTGCAAATATGTCTCATCTTCAGAAAGATTCATGGAAAAGACTCTGACACTTACTCTGGAATACAGGTTTCTGATAATAAAACTGAACTGGGTAAGAAATTACAGAAATCTGGTGGAGAAACTGATGACATCATAAATCTGCTAACAGAAGATTAAGATCAAGAATCAATTATACAGGACTGTATAACTGATGAGGATGATAATAATTTTTTATGACTTTTGCTTGAAATATTGTTCTTTTTTTATGTTTTGCTTTGTTTTCTCAGATTTAAGGAAATCTTCTTCTCTTTTCTCTTATGCTAGCTATGACTTGTAGCATCTTGGTGAAATTATACGTTTGCGAGCAGAACTGAAACATTTATCTTTTTCTCTGTATCTTATCCCTCCAAAATTTGGAAACTTAGTGAGAGAATATGGTTATTTCATGGCAATATAGTTATTTGCATAAGTTCAATAGGAATCTGTTCTCCTTATAACAGGACACAAGTGGAAACATTGGTTATCTTACCAAGGCTTTGACCAGAATGTCATATTTGAGAGAAACATACAGGCACAGATATGACAATACTGCCTTTGAGGAATAAGGTTGACTTTCTGGAATAAAGCCACTTGGAAATATTGGCCTGGTACCTTTTTTAGAGAGATTCTAGCAGTCTGACCTGGTAAGTAAGGAAGTTCACTTATCTGGCAGGTGCAAGGAAACTTGAAATATTTTGGAGGACCTCAAGAAGAGAGGAGTCCACCCAAATCTGTAGGTATTGCAGGCAAAATCTGATGGCAAGTCCTTGGCTTGGCTCTTCTGGCCTCAAGAGGCCTTTAAAGTTCAATCTGAGATTCCTCACAAAAAAATTCCAGGAAAGCAGATTTAAGAGCCTATATGATCAATTGCTATTCTTGCTGCACTTACGTAAATAATTGGGCCAAGTTTTATTGAAACTACACTTATTCGGCAAATCAGTTAGTCTTAATTTGGCTATCCTTGGTAAAAATGAGAGTGATTTTAGAGAGAAAAATTATGTTTCAGTAAAAAACTATAATACACATTTGTGGATATTAGATCCTAGTCCTGTTAATTGTCTTTGAGGGTTTTTCTACGTGTGAACTGGACTGGATCCTGAATTCTTTCAGTCTCCTGAAATATCTGGCTACAAATCCCCAAACTAACGTTTTCAAATTTTTCCCTCATTTTCATACAGAATGATTGAGAACTGAACCTGCCCTTTTTCCTGAAGCCTTGCAAACTGAAGCTGCACAACTTGATGTAAACTTAAGAGAGATTCCTGTCTGTTGTTGTGTAGGCTGGAAGCCACTCAAAAAGATACTTCAACATCCAATGACATTATCACAGACATCTCAAACTGCAAAACATGCTTCGACTCTGACATCTAGAAATCTTGACTGGTTGCCCCCTGGGCTCAGAAACCGGTTTATAATTTGCTCCAACCATTAACCTTGTTTTTCTTTTTCTTTCCATAGAAAGACTTCTTATTAAATATCTGATCATTAGCCTCCACAATATAGACCCAAATTTGAAGCCCACCCGCATCACCACTTCTAAAATGAATTTCCCTGGACTGATCTATACCAGGTCTAAGGAATGTGTTCCGGGAGATGGAATAATCTACCACTCAGCTTCTGACTATGAAACCTCTTAAAGTTTCAAAGAACTGTGAAACTTAAAAGTTTGAAAGGAGGGACTACGGAGGACTGGAATTGGCCACCCCAAGATATGTCTCTTTGGCATGAGGATTATTTTGGGCTGGTTACTTTTTAAAACTGCAGACATGAGAGGAACTCTGAAAGTAGAATTTACTTACCCTTTGTTAAGAGACATTTACATTTTTAGAGGAAATATCCATCTGTAAAGGTGTCTCCCTCTCTGTACCAGGAAGAAGGGGGGATGATCTTATCTCTAGAAACTCTTAATCAGTGTGGAAGGCAAGGACCTAAATCTGCATAAAAACCTTACTCTTGTTTACTGTGCTTTGCCGGTGATCTCCCATTGCTGACTCCCCCCAATCCCAACATCCTCCTTTGTCTTCAGCTGAGGATGGTATTTAAGGTGAGAGCTTCCACCATTTTGGTGAGTTACTCAGTTTTCGGTCTCTCCCATGTATACATGTTACGAAGCTTTGTTTAATTTTCTCCTGTTATTCTGTGCCATGTGAATTTAATTCGTTTTCCAGCCGGAAGGACCTAGAGTGGGTAGAAGAAATGTCTTCCTCCACTACATAGTAAAGTATCATATTAAGAGTTACTATCATCCTGAGCCTGAAATTGTGTATTAGTCACAAACAATTCTGGTTTTCAGGTTAAAATTTTGGAGCACGTTGTCTTTTTTGGAAACTGCCGACTCAACAGAAATAGTTGTTGATCAGGGAGCTGGAGGTCTATGACCTACGGGTTTACTAGTTTACAGTAATGTAGTGTCTATAACATCATTTGGATCACAGTACACATGCCACGACTGTCCTCTCAACTATGCCTTTGTTCTCTCAGACTTGCTGCCAAAAACCTTTTTTTGTTTCATCATGATGTCATGGATTTCATCAGATTTGAATGCTTCTGTGCTTTGCAGATGTCCTTATTGATGCTCAAAAGGTCCCATCTGGGGGCCAGCCCAGTGGCATAGCAGTGAAGTTCACATGTTCTGCTTTGGCGGCTCGGGGTTCGCCGGTTCAAATCCCGGGTGCGGACATGGCACCGCTTGGCAAGCCATGCTGTGGTAGGCGTCCCACATATAAAGTAGAGGAAGATGTGCACAGATCTTGCTCAGGGCCAGGCTTCCTCAGCAAAAAGAGGAGGATTGGCAGATGTTAGCTCAGGGCTAATCTTCCTCAAAAAAAAAAAAAGGTCCTGTCTGGCCAATGGGAACTCCTAAATCAAGATGAGCCCTAATCACAGTTTTCCAACCTTGTTTGTAAAGGAGGGGAGTTGGTCACTTAAGTAAGCCAAGACTTGCCTCTCCTCACAGTAGAGCCAAGTTAAGAACATCAAGAATGTTAGGAATTTTGCCCAGTGCATTTCTGATCTGATGCAAGTGAGAAACAATGGGCTTCTGGAACCTGGCAACTCAGGAGCTGGAAGTTACCATGGTTTTACTTTCTTGCCTGGTGGCTGCAGAAGGTTTCAGAGAGAAGTGGTATGTGTTGGGATGGGCGTGGGGGAGGGGAGGTCACTACTTCACCTTCAGACATTTGCATTATCCTAATGAATGCATTCACTTTTGTTTTGATGATAATGAAGTCTAAATATTGTTTTAAAAAAACCTATAACTTGGAAAATGAATCAATGGTCTAACTAGATTGTTTTAAAAAAGAAACTGATTAGCAACTCTGCATTTCCTGCTCCCCCAGCCTCTGGCAAGCACCATTCCATTCTTCACAACTATGAGTTTGACTATTTTAGGTACCTGATGTAAGTGGAATCATGCAGTATTTGTCCTACTCTGATTGGCTTACTTCACTTAGCATGATGTCCTCCAGATTCATCCATGTTGTTGCATACTGCAGGATTTCCTTCTTTTTAAGCCTGTATAATCCATTCTAGGTATATACCACATTTTCTTTATCCATTTATCAGTGCGCATGAAATTTCAGTTATACAAGATGAATGAGTTCTAAATATCTGCTGTACAACACTGTGCCTATAGGTAACAATGCTGTATTATACACTTAAACATCTGTTAAGAGGGTAGACCCCATGTTAAGTATTCTTACCACAATAAAAGAAGCCTGCCCGCTTTGTCATACTGTGGTGTGATAGATTGTCTTATTGTTCACGAATTTTCACTCCTTCCCCTGTGTGATCACACATGCCGGTCCTTGCCCTGTGGCTTGCAGTGTGTCCTGCAGACGGGACAGCGCCACCCGATCCACAGGTGGCTCTGCCTATAGACACTGAGCAGAAGTGACATCTGCCTCACCCAAGTGGAGAATTAAGTGGAGTCACTCTGAGCCCCTGGCTGTCCCTGCGCAGCCACAGGAGGGCCCGTCCCAGACCGTGACTCCTTCAGCCAGGCCCTGGTGAGCAAGCGAGAAGACACAGAGAACAGGGCCAGGGTCCCAGCCACATGGCAGCCACATGTCACAGGAGCAAGAGGCCCACGTTTACTGTTTTAAGTCACTGAGTTGGGGGCTGGGGGGAGGTGTTTGCTAAAAACAAGAGCTAATTAATACATATGGCATGTAATGACTTCATAAGCAAAATTTGGAGAAGTGTCCATTTGTTTTTCCATCATGGAATTCAATGTGACAAACACACCTGGGCATCTACCACGTGCCAGACTGGGTCGTGTATGTAAAGACGGATGTGTCACTGCCCATGCCCTTAGACTTCCAAGTCCAGGGACTGCTGATGGGGAGGAGCGGTAGACAACGGAATATTCGTAAATCACAGTGCACTGTGCAGAGCACAGAAATAGAGGCATAAGTGACATTTTTTGAGAGCCCAGAGGAGAGAGTGACTAACTCAGTGATAATAATCGTACAGGAGGATTTTGTTGCCAATAAAGAAACTGCCACTTAAAAGTTGCCGACCAGGGGTCGGCCCTGTGGCCAAGAAGTTAAGATTGTGCACTCTGCTTCGGTGGCCCAGGGTTTCACTGGTTTGGATCCTGAGCGCGGACATGGCCCAGCTCATCAGGCCACGCTGAGGCGGCGTCCCACATACCACAACTAGAAGGACCCACAACTAAAATATACAACTATGTACCAGGAGGACTTGGGGAGAAAAAGCATAAAGAAAAAAAAGAGAAGATTGGCAATAGTTGTTAGCTCAGGTGCCAATCTTTAATAAAAAAAAAAGTTGCCAACAATCTCCATTTCTAGCAGTGGAAACCTCGAGTCTCCTTTAACCAGGGGAGAACCTTTGAGTGGGCTGTGTGAGGGAAGCAGAGCTCAGGAAAGGTCACCATTCCAAGGTCTGGGTCTCTCAAGACTCTTGGTGGAGTTGGGGGCTTGACGTAGTCCGCCCCATGCCGTCCTCCTTGATCTGCGGTGCTCAAAGCAGCTGGCCGGGTTGGAGCATTTCTCCGAGAGGCCCTGCAGCTTCCTGGGAGGCACCCATCAAGATGCCATCTTTCCACTTTTGCTTTTGCTCATTATTCACATTTCCCGGACAAACTGAAATGGCCTCCGGTGATCAGCCAGCGGCAAAGTCTACCAAGCGCCTCCAAGAGGAAACGCACGGGCAGAGAAGTGTAAACCCGGCTGATGAGCCACCTCTGTGCAGCTGCCCAGGAATTGAGGGGCGGGCTGGCCCTGGGTGTGGTGAGTGACTGAGGTTGGAAATTTCCTCAGACTCACCACTTTGGCACCATGTTTGTACCCTGACCCAGGGGTGCTCTCACATCCTCGGGACATCCTTGCTGCCTCACTGCCACACCCTGTCTCCACCATCACCTCTCCCATGTCCTCTTCCTCTGCTCAGCTGGTCTGCTGCCTAGTGGATGCCCCACCCAGGAAGGAGGTGCTGGCCTCCCCTTCTTGCAAGTCCCCATTCCTCACATGATTGTCTCAGAGCCCCTCCCATGGTTTTGAGGAGAGGAACCCCCCTCCTCCCCGTCAATCCCACCCACTTCTACAGCCCTCTCCCCCCCAAGCTTGTCTCCTTCTGTGGGACACGGTGGGAGGAGTTGACCTGGTGATGGGGGCACAGGGCTGATTCTGTCACTCTTTGTCAGCCCTGGAGGCGGTGGGTGAGCCCAGGTGTCAGTGGTTTTAAAACTGGCGGGTACTTCACACCTGTTGCCCTCAGCTTCAGGCCGCAGTTGCCAGCTCTGGGACAAGAAAAGTCCCACATGATATCCTGTTATCATAGAGCTGAATCGAGAGCTACAGGTGTGATCCGACCCCGGAAGATCACAGTGGCCTGTGATAGACCTTAATCGGTGCATTCGGCTTCTGTCACTGCACCTAAGATTGCGTTGGCCCAGGTCTGGGCCCTGATCCGAAAGCAATACCCAAAATGCACACAGCAGACGCCCCCACTGAGTGAGTGGGTTTCCACTGCGTCAGGACACATCTAATAAAAGGCAGAGGCAGCAGCCTGCAGGCCTCTACTTGGTTCGACGATGTGCATAGGGCATGGGGGATGTACTCATGGGCTGGGAAAAGGGGAGGCTCTAGAGGACAGAGACAGCGGGAAGGGAGAGGACAGCACAGTGACCTCCCCACCCCGCTCCCCATGAAGCGTCTGAGGCAGAAGGCGAAGGACTGCTGGGAGTCACAGCACCCAGCATCATTGCTGAGGCACACAGGTGACAAAATGCGACCCCCCGGGGGTGGAGTCTTCCTATTTTGCGAGGATCACGGGGATCTCTGGTTCTTCTGGTAAAGGTGGCTTTCGGGCCACTGGGAGCATCCTCCTGGGCCGGGATATGAGCACTGACAGCAACACGCAAAACACAGTGTCCACATTAGTGCACCACAGAGAGAGCCCGACTGTCATCACAGAGCTCTGTCACGTCCAGTCACGGCATTCTGTTCACCAAAGGAAGCCAGGCATGAAAGGGGACAGCATCTGTGATGGCATTTATATGAAGTTAAAGAGCGGGCACATCCAATCCATGACGACAGAGGTCAGAGTGGCCCTTGCCTCTGGGGGAGGCTTCTGGGTGATCATTTCGAGCTGGGTGGTGGTTCCCTGGGTGCATGCATGGCAAACCTCTCCACGCTGACACGAAGGATTAGTGGCCTGTGCTGCATGTGAGTGACACCTCAGTAAAAGTAACAAAGAACTATACTCACAAAGAGTTTTTTAACAACATGAGAAAATGTCTATACTGCAATCTTGAGCAAAAAAGAAAAGAGCATCATACAGAACTGGTGTTGTGAGGGGACAGTTAAGCAAAAAGTATGCACAGCAAAAGGTCTGGATTGAAACATCAAGTGTCAAGAGGGGTTGTTCTGAGATTGTGAAAATGTGCCTAATTTTGTTCCTACTTTCTATTTCTCTGTTTTTCCTCATCTCACACAATGAGAATCCTACGTTTCTGTGGCCCATCGCACTGTTGACTGACACAGACCCAGAGCCCACTCGAGCCCCGGCTGTGTTCATGGCAGCCGCTGTGTGGCAGTTTCAGCTCGTCGGGCTCACGCAGTGGGCCCTTGGCAACCAAGGGGAAGGCTGATGTTCTCCCATGCTGGGGGAGATGCTCTGAGTCGACGGTCCAGGGACGGCGTGGGCAAGGAGAGTGAATGACCCTTGGAACTTGGGTGCAGTGTCTAGGTTTGGAGCAGTTGTCTAAAGGCTGGCCAGTGCCCAGAAAGGAGGACTGGCACCAGACACTCTCCAATATGGATACCAAGTCTAGAGTGACAAGCCAGTCTAAGGGTCATGTCTCCTGGGGAGCCTGAATGCCGTATATATATGTGAATGAGACCCTGCAAACTGGAAGGGCCAAGGTAGAAAGAGAAGCAGAGAAACAAAGTCACAGCATGAGAAACCCCTAGTTTGCAGTCACTGTTGTTTAAGCCAGAACAATGTTCCATTGATGAAATGCTGAAGAAGTTCCCATGGGTCCTCACTTCCTCGTGCATCCTTGGGACGAATCCCGGTCCGAGAGGTGACATGACCTCACCTCTGGACCCAGAAACCTGAAAGGAGGTAACGCACCCTGCTAAACTGGGCTTCCTTGTTTCAGCCTCTGAATCCTCACCCTGTTTCCCACCCAACGTGTATTTTCCAAACCAACCTGGCCATGGAGTCGTTTAGTAATTAAGGGGGGAGCTGCTTTGGGACCCCCAGGGCTAGCACATCACTTGACAGATGAGGAAATGAAAGCTCAGAGAAAGGAAGTATCTTACCCAGGGCACACCACAGTCAGCAGCAGGGTCTGGGCGACTCTGAGGCTGCTCCATTACTCCAGGCCGCCCTCTGCAGGTGGGCACGCCTTCACGAGCTCCACCACCCCTGTGACCAAGACCCAGAACACAGGGCAAAGCCTTGGCTCCTGTGGTCAAAGTAAGACCCGGCCATTGTCACAGACAGAAATGTGATGTTTCTCCAGCAGCATCTGACAGTTCCACCCACGTGCATCGCCAGGGCACACAGAATGCTCTTCAGAGAAACAAACTGAATTTAGCTGACCTATTTTCTATGAATGTGCATGTGGATCTCTGTGTGGCCCATATTTCACTGCTTCAGTAGCTCACAGAGGGCCAGGATCTGCAAAGACCCTACCCTTGTTGTATCATTTGATCTTGACCGCAGACCTATCGAGTAGGTTTGTGTTTTGGGGTTTTTGCCCCCATTTTACAGATAAGAAAACTGAGGCTTGAGAGTTTCAGTAACTCGTTCAGAGTCAAGAAGGAAACAGTGAAGCCGGGGTTTAAACCCCACAGCACGTCTGCAGAGTCCAGTTCTTCATCACCGCCTCTCGAATTGCCCATGCAGGATGAACTGGAACATCTTTTGCATGATTCACTGTCCTGGTTTTGATTGCTGGTCGTTGGGCGCTGTTGTAACACAAACCATCACCCTATATGGGCTGGTTCTTGGTCGCTGGGCTACTTCTGCCTTTCCTGGCTTTCCCCGACACTCATTTCCTCCTGGTCTCTGAGCACCAACCATTAGCTTCACCCTTCCAGCCTCTAGCTCGCTGACACTAATCTGCTCTAGACGGGGACCCCAGCGAACCAATTTTGTTAGAATTCTATAAAATAAACTGTCTCTAAGAAAGGATTACGAAATGAGTAACTAAGACTTTGAGGTTTATTGAGAGCATATTCTGTGCTAAATCCTGGACGGGGCTGCCTCACGAAATCCTCCCAACAGACCCGGGGAGCAGCTGGAGTGTGCAGCCCAGCGCACAGATGGGAAAGCTGAGGGTCGGGCAGGCCTCAAGCTCGGGCGTCTGCCTGAAGAAGTCGCTTGCTCAGCCCGAGGGGGAGGCTGCCTCCACAGGCTTAGGGTCTCCTTTGCCATCCCTTAGCTCAGAAGCCAATGCTTCTTATTTCATAGTGAGGAAACAGACACCCCCAGAGGGCGTGCTTGTGGCTCAGGAGCGGCTCTCCCCTGTGTTCTCAGCTCTGTTGTCAACAGTTGAGGTTTGCAGATAAGGAACCAACCACGAAGAAAGCTCGATGTGACTGCCTATACAGTAGTCTGCTCGTATGATCCTGAACCTGACCCTGTCCCTCTGTCAATTTTTGCCCATTTCCTGTTGAAAATTTCTCATACTCCAGATAGACTGTGTGCGTGGCGGGAGGAGGTCCGCTGCCTCTCCATCTGGCCCAGCACAGGCGCTCACAGGTGCTGCTGGCGTGGAGGGCTGCAAGACAGTGACGAGGCAGAGGGAACATTCATAACGACTCCCCCCACTGCCCCTCAGGTACCTGACCCGGAGAAAGCTGGGCGACGTGTTTAGCTGCAAGGTGAACCTATAGTTAAAACCCTTTAGACAATGTTATTTTAGTTTACAGAGAAAAACAGTATTGAGTGGTGAGCGAGTGTGTGAGTCGAGGTGGGCGGGGGGGATGGAAGGAGAGTGGATAAAGGGGAGCGCGGGGTTGGTGTGAGGCACTCCTGTCCCACTTTGAAGTTGGTTCCAGCTGGTTTTCCTGGAGGACAAATAGGAACAGAATCAGAATCTCTCACCCTTTTCGCCTCACCACCGATAAGCCCTGAGGTCTTGTAGAAATCATTTGCTTCCTGGACAGCAGTTTCTTTCAGGAAATTAGGGCTTTGGACTAGATGGTGTGAATGTCCTTCTAGTTCTAACATCCTTCAGTTCTTTCTGTTTTCTAACAGACTCTGCGCAGTGGACGAGCAGAGAACCAAAAGAAGACGGCGCCCTCGGGGGAGACGGCGAGTACACTCTCAGACGGAGGTCTAGTCTCCAGCCTATTTTTAGCTCAATAGGAAAAAAAAAAAAAAGAAGAAGAACTGTTCTCTGATTTTTTTGCCTGGTAATATACTTGTTCATTAAACTCCACCCCCTTTCAAAGAAGCTGCATTTCCTACTTTCACACTGTCTATATGTTTGATTCACACAGCTCAGCAGAGCAGAGCAGCTGAGACATCTGTGCCCTGACGAGAAGGCCTCCTGGTAAGTCACCTCCCAGCCCCTTTGCCACTAGTCAGCTCAGCTCCTGGCTGAGTAACAGCCTGTAGAGGAAACCCAGAGAAGACATTAAACCATACCAGCTGCTCGTAGAACTATCCTAAAATACCATCTTTGAGACAAGGAAAGACTTAGGATTTAGAAAGAGTTTCAGACCGTGATAACATCAAAGATATAAAACATGATTATGAATGAAAGTTTTTAAAGGGAGAATTTTTTCTTTTAAACCCTCACCTTTCAAAAGAGAGATTTTCAGAGAGATGATTGTTGGCCAAACTCTTGGTAGAGGTTATCTTCTGGTGAGGAGCACAACAGCCTCCGCAGGGGATGCCCTTGAACGTGGGGCCAACCAGAAGTTGTGTTAAGTCTGGTTCTTTTGTTTGGTCTTGTTTTTCCCCAGAAAAAAAGGGAAGCCTAAATATTCTCCAAATTAATATCAAATTGCAATATGATATAAAGTTTTCCTTTAATATATCAGTTCTGCAACACATGGAGTGTATGATTCCTTTACTGGCTCTGAATTTAAAGGTGAAATTTTCTGTGTGCTTCTCCCAGCTGCCTAACGTGAGGCACAGGGAGCTTGAGACGTACAAAGATAATTAGAGGCAATTCTGAGCCGAGCAGTGGAGCTGAAGTAGACCAGGCAAGCCAGCAGGCTGAGAAGGGGCCAAGCTAACCTGGAACGTATGGTGCTGGATGAAATATTTTCCACTCGGCCATTTCTCATGTATGTGTGGGAGCTCTTAGTTTTAGCAGCTCAGGAACTACAAACACAAACTTCAGAGACAATGTGAGACAGGCAGTCTGGCGTTTACAAAGTGGCTGCTGGCTCCTATGACCTTGTGAGGGGCATGTGGGCATGATCCCCTTTCATTCTGACCACAATGAGGTGCCAGGCTAACAGTCCCACTCCTTAGTCCTCTCACCAAGGAGGAAGGGTGGCATGGTGGATAAAAGTGCAGGCTGCCTGCATTCAAAATCACTTGCTTCCTAGCTGCGTGTCTTTGGGCAAGTTACTTATCCTCTCTGTGCTTCAAGGTCCTTATGTGCAAAATGGGGACAGTAACATGACCTGCCTCCTAGAGTCAGCTTGAGGATTAATGACTGAATGGATGTGAAGCTTAGAACACTGGTTGGCACACAGAGCGCCTTTGGGAACTGGTCATGATGACTGGCACACTCGTGGGGATGCTCTGAGGAAGCTAACTCCAGGGACCAGCAGCTTCAGCACGGACTATAAGACGGTGTTGGACGGCACCTGACTCAGTTTCTTGAAATTCTTATCAAAGCCCCATTCACTCCCTGTGGTGACAGAACACCAGATTTTATTTGGAGAGATGATGCTTTCGTGAATTTCCCCAACAGAGCTGGGCTGTCCGTCTAGTGAGCAGAAAAGCTGGCAGCAAACCTTCCCTTTACTAAAAAAGTTCATTGTTTGGCCAAAAAAAGGGAGCTCAGTTAAATGTAGAAATCTATGTTCCAACTTTAAAAAGCTATTACTGTATAAGATGGCTTGCATCCATGGTGGGCTCCTAAACACATTCCAGGACCTTATAAGAGATCACTGTTTCTTTACTCACAGGGTTGAGCAAGATGGATTATCAGACGACAAGTCCGTTCTATGACATCGATTACGGTATGTCAGAGCCCTGCCAAAAAACCGACGTGAGACAAATCGCAGCCAGGCTCCTTCCCCCGCTCTACTCGCTGGTGTTCATCTCCGGTTTTGTGGGCAACTTGTTAGTCGCCCTCGTCCTGATAAAGTGCAAAAAGCTGAAGAGCATGACTGACATCTACCTGCTCAACTTGGCCATCTCTGACTTGCTTTTCCTTCTCACCCTCCCATTCTGGGCTCACTATGCAGCTCACCAGTGGGAGTTTGGAAATACAATGTGTCGACTTCTGACTGGGCTCTATTTTATAGGCTTCTTCTCTGGAATCTTCTTCATCATCCTCCTGACAATCGACAGGTACCTGGCTATCGTCCATGCCGTGTTTGCTTTAAAAGCCAGGACGGTCACCTTTGGGCTGATGACAAGTGGGGTCACTTGGGCGGTGGCTGTGTTTGTCTCTCTCCCAGGAATCATCTTTACCAAATCCCAAAAAGAGGGTACTCGTTTTACATGCAGCCCTCATTACCCACCCAGTCAGTACCATTTCTGGAGGAATTTCCAGGCATTAAAGATGACCATCTTGGGCCTGGTCCTGCCACTGCTGGTCATGATCATCTGCTACTCAGGAATCCTGAAAACCCTGCTTCGGTGTCGCAACGAGAAGAAGAGGCACAAGGCCGTGAGGCTCATTTTCGTGATCATGATAGTGTACTTTCTTTTCTGGGCTCCCTACAACATCGTCCTTCTCCTGAGCACCTTCCAGAAATCCTTTGGCCTGGATCAATGCAGTAGCTCTAATAGGCTGGACCAAGCCATGCAGGTGACGGAGACGCTTGGGATGACGCACTGCTGCATCAACCCCGTCATCTACGCCTTCGTCGGGGAGAAGTTCAGAAACTACCTCTTGGGGTATTTCCGAAAGCACATCGTCAGACGCTTTTGCAAAAGCTGTCCCGTCTTCCAGGGAGAGGCTCCCAAGCGAGTAAACTCCGTTTATACCGGATCTACCGGCGAGCAGGAAATCTCTGTTGGCTTGTGACTTAGAGTGGTGTTTATACACAGCCTGGGGCTGGGAGCAGTTCTTTTAAAAAGGAACCTACTATCATAGAGGGTCTAAGATCCATCCATCTATTTGGCGTCTCTTTTAAGTATATTAGATACTTTAAGCCCATCAATTCCAGAAAGCCAAATCCATGTGTTGATGAAATAGCAGCCTTCTCATGTCCCCTCCATGTGCATCAATTTATTGGGAAACTCTCCCTTCACTGCAAAAGTTCATTATAGGAAAGAAAAACTCCTCAGAGAATTGCTGATTCTTGGGTTTGCTTACCTGAACAGGAATAACCAAATGAATTGTATAGCTTCTTACCTGTGCAAGGCAATGTACGGTTTGCAAATGTGCTTAAAATAGGTCCTTGTCTTGCTGCAAGGAAAAAGGACATGAATGTGATCCACTAAGAAAAAACATCTTGGGGCCGGCCCGGTGGCATAGTGGTTAAGTTTGTGTGCTCTGCTTCGGCGGCCCAGGGTTCAAGGGTTCAGACCCCGGGCGTAGACCTACCCACTGCTTATCAAGCCATACTGTGGTGCTGTCCCACATACAAAGTAGAGGAGGAGTGACATGGATGTTAGCTCAGGGACCATCTTCTTCAAGCAAAAAAAGGAAGATTGGCAACAGATGTTAGCTCAGAGCCAATCTTCCTCACAAAAAAAAAAGAGAAGAAAAGAAATGACATCTTCCACGTATGAGCTCTTCTCCAAGGGGATTTCCCCTCCAAGTTGTGGTTACTAAGTTCCACAGATGTTCAGGACTAGGTAAGCCCTGTGGCCTGCTGAAGCTTCTTCAAAGAGAAGGGATTTGAGGTGGATCAGCTGTCGGTGGAGGAGAGGGAACTGAGCTCCAGGGTGCAGGGACTGCACAGGCAAAGGCTGGCTGTCGGGAGACATGGGGGCGTCCCTGGGGAGGAAGGCCAAGGCTGAGAAAGTGAGGAACTGAGACTGCTTTGCTCATCAAAACCTGAGGGAAGAGCAGGGAGCCCTGGCCGGGGTTGCCCAAGTCTCATTCCATGGGCAGGGCGTGACTTGGGAAGGAGACCAGCAACAATCAGACCGAGCGAGGAGGCCCCCGCGTAGGCTGAGGCACCAGGGAGGAGAAGGAGGGGTGTATTTTCACAGCATTTAGGATGAGAGTCAGCAGAACTTGGGGCGGATTTGGCTTGGAGGTGAAGGGCAGAGGGGAGTCAGAGAGAGCCCCCAGGCTTCTAGCATGCAGAGTGGAGATGGCCTAGAAGAGACGTCAAGCACGCAAGGAGCAGGAGGTTTAGGTCAAACACAGGAGGGGTTGGTGGAAGAGGAAGGGTCGGTTTTGTGAGCTTGAACACAGCCTCACGCAGGCAGACTCTGGGCTGTCTCTCCCTGACTGCTCCTGCCCTCAGAGCCATCCTTCCCACCCCAGCTCGGAGAATGAGGCATCTCCAGGGGGCTTTGAAACGCTCGGCTTGTGAACCATGAGCCAGAGGTCAAGGGACACCGTTAGGACAGATGCGAGATCTAGGTGAGGCCTGATGACATAGTGAATGAAAATCCAGAGCTTTATAAGCACTGAGTAAAGAGGCCCCAAAGAGCGGAGGGAAGCCCAAATGACTCAGATTCTGCCTGCTCAGGACACACCACTGTTTAAGTATGTCTTCATATGTAACTATCAGTAGGCAAAGGGGGCGAGGGACACACTCATCGGGGAGCAGGCTGCCTCGAGCTTTATAAGCTACAAAAGGCCAGTTGACTACCCTCCGTGTTTCAGGCTGAGTGTGGGGCTTTCAACACACCTCACAGATGCCTTCTCCAGACAAATCGTACCTAACACTATGGGATTTACTCATTTCAAACGGAGAGTGATGACTTTATTTTGCATTTGCTACTTGTGTTATTCGTACTTGCCTGAGATTGTTTTGAATGTTGGGGTAGCTCAGAGCATCGTAGTAAAGATGAAGTGAGGAAACATAAAGGAGTGAGGCTCCTCGGGAGAGCAAGGTGTCACAATAATAAGAGGTGCTACTGATTTCTCTCAAGCTCTGAAACATGCAACTGGAGGGCTGTGGCTGTCAACAGGAAGTGACTGGAAGAGCCTTTTCTTTGGCTCTTAAGGTTGCTGAGAGTACACGAGGGGTATATGACCCCAGCTCTGGGGCAATTCAAGGGCATTCTGATATCTTTGGGTGGATACATATATATATATATATATATATATATATATACATTTATATGATATTCTGATGTACAAAGACAGTTACAAATTGCTTCGAAGAAATATGTATCTAATAAAAACCAACATCTCAAATGATGGTTTGTATTCTTGTTCTTGCAGTCAGGTGTACGTTTAGAGAATAGCACATAAAATGGTGAGAGCATTTTGTAAGCAGCTGTTTTGGAAAATTTCATACACACACACATATTGAAAATTGTATTTCTTTTAAAATATTTTTAAAAGTTCACCCTCTCGCTGGCTCAACTTGCCAGAATAATTCATATTTAAAAATGCTGCCTCTAAAGAGGCAGTCTCTGAGCACCTGACCCTGAAAACTTTTAAATTTCAAATTTAATTCTAGTCCTCAAGCAAAAGAATCAACATATTTAGAAAAAGAAGAAAATTGATGTGTGTCCAAGCATATGTCATGCATCTACGTTTGAAAATGAAGAAGGCAGGTAATGTCAAGGCCTGGTCATTGGTCTGCAGTCCTGAGTTGCACACACGTGAACATGAGGATGAGGTTGCTTGCTATAAAGGTTGCTTTTCTTTCACTTAAAATTCCTCCCCAAAACTGGGCTGTGATTGCAATGATGACGACGGTACCCATCTGGATTTCTATGCACGTGTCTCTTACCATCAGAGAGGATAGGCACTTCAGGTAGAGGTGACCTGTCTGGGTCATTCACAGTTTGGAACACGCTGGTTTTCAGCCTGCTGAGCTCTCACCTCCCAGAGCCGGCCACCATCCTACCTGGAGGTCCCTGAAGTGAGCAGAAGACAAGGACACCTGGGGCTGGTTCTCAGGACAGCTTCTCTCTAATAATATGTAAAGGGCTGCCTTGCCTCCATCTCTTAGGCCGAAAGGAGGAAAAAGCCAAGGAAGGGTGGGCGGGGCTGCAGCAGAGGGAAGTGTCAGGGAGAGGGAGACCTGTCCTGTACGATGAAGGCAGCTGCCGGGACGTCAGGAGGCATCCGTTTTCACGGCCAATATACATGCACTTTGTATCCTTTTCCATCTTAATGAAGGAAGGTTAGCATGAAGAAAAGGCTGCCCCTGAGCTGTCTGCAGCCTTTCCAGGCGCATCTCCATCACCTCTCTCCCCATGCCCATTCCTTCACTCCTCCTTTGCCTGGACCCTCCACTCCCACCTCCTCTCTGCCCCTCCCCTTAGATCAGCAAACAAATTTGAACTCATCATGACCTTCAGGTTCTGACTCCACTCACCATCCCCTGGGGGAAGGTACCCTACTGCCTCAGCCAGAGGCCCCTGTCAAGCAGGACATTAAGTCCATGCCATAGGTAAAGTCAAAGTAAAGGTGAGCATCCTTAGCAGAGAGGAATGATGTGCAAATTCATAAGTCAAGATTCTGTTTACTCTTGTATTCCAAAGGTTCTTAGTTTAAACAGCTCTGAAAAACTTAAAACGCATTGGCGTTTCCGCTGTTGTGATTAAATTTACAAGTCAATTATTTTCTATCTGAGGGAAGGACAGGCTCCCAAACATGAAGATCAACTTTCAAGTGTTAACCCTTCCCATGAAGGCAGAGACTTACCACCAGCTCCCCGGGGGCTAGGAGTGAAGACGTGAGCCAGAGAACAGGTCGTGAACTTTCTAACGGCCCTTGCTCGCGGTTTGTTAACACATCCACTCACGTGCAGTCAGACTGTGCGGAGCTTCCATAGATGAGGGTGGGTCGAAGGGGCAAAAACAGGACAGCATTTACATAACATCTTTGCTTTTAAGTAAAATGCACTATAAAAGTCTTGCTTGCATTTTTCCAAAACAGAGTCAAACTGTAATATTTTAGATTATATATATGTCATAATTATGCCAAATTTCCCATCTTCCTTCAAAATTTTCTGTAAGCATTTTTACAAGTTTTATATTTGGCTCCATTCTGTTACCAGCTTAATTTGATTGTAAGTTCTGTGTTTCAGCAGCTTATTTTTGTTTCTTTTTCTTAAGGTGGTAGCGTAAGAAAGAATTTGCATAAAAGTCTTTTTTCAAACTAGTTGCAATGGAAAGGCCTTCACAGCCGTTTAGAACCTTGGGCTATACTGCCCCCATGTGGCCACTTTGGTGAACCAACAAGGGCATCCAGCAGCGGCCTTGAAGGCAGACAATGTAGACAAGGAATGTTTTTAGGTTCAGCTGTTTAATATTTGTCTCTGCTGGCACCATGCCCACATGGACAGGAAATATTTCCACAGCAGCTCAGGGCAGATGATGCACAGCTCTCTCCTATTGTTCTAAAGAACAAAAGGAGCATCAGTGGAAGACATAGGCGGATGCCTGCGGTAAAATGAAGATCCACGCTGCTGAGGGCCAATCTCTGCAGATCCCCGAGCTCACGACCTTGCAACAGGGTCAGAAAATGCTTGTGACAAAGCATTTTCCACAGTCCATGAAACACCACAAGCCCCTGTCACATATCTGTCTCGTATGCCCAACGACCATTGCAGGTACCAAGCGTTTGAAGCAAGTACGATTGGAGTTCAGGCGGGTTTCTTTTTTATTCACACTCTTTCTCCGTTACTGTTATCACCTCGTTTTGATCACTCTCCTTGTATCGTATAATTTGAAAAGAGAAAGGTTGTTGAAGATCAGTCAATCTAACCCCCTGGCCTGGTGAGCAAAGAGCAGAGTCTGCCCCCAGCCCCAGAAACGCTGATGCAGAAGGTCTGCAGTAGACCAGAGCACCGCGGGGGTTCGTGCGCTTGGTGTTTCCCCATCACACATGGGTAGCCAGCTGTGAGCCATGGAGGAGAGCAGGTGGGAGCGGTTCAAACTCCCTTCACCGTCAGCACCCATGTTAATTAGGCAGGATTGGGCCTGGAATTCGTGGGGGCCGTGCTCATAGCCCTGGCTTGATCTTAGCTGCATGTTGGAGTCACCTGTGGAGTTTTACAAATAGTGACACCTGAGTCCCACCCCAGCAATTCTGATTTGATCGGTCTGTAATGTGGCCTGTGGTTTTGACTTTTAGAAGCTCCCAGTGATTCTAAGTGTAGCCAAGTTTGAAAACCACAGCTGCAAGCCCATCAACCTGAGAGTGTGCCTGAGCAAGGGCTACAGCCTGAGGAGGACCCAGCCTGGCGGGAAGCGTGAGACCCGCAGGCCAGGGAGAATCTGCGTTCAGCTCCTCGATTTCACAACAGAACATTAACTCTGTCTTCCTGTATGCTGGTTTTTAAAGTGTATGCATCTAAACTTAATTGGCAATATAAAATACCTGTATTTGAGGCTCCAAGTATTTTGCTTTCATCTCTGGTTTTGAATTATGTTTTGCCCCGTCCATTCCAAGTGAAAAGTAAATAAAAGTGGGATATCTGGTGCCCATGCTGAGTGTGGCAGCTTCAAATTCAAGAGAGAACAGTGTCTCATGTAGAAAAGGTCTGAGATGCTTTATAAGTGAATGTAGATTTTGCTTATGTTGGTGAAAGAATTCTCCCCCTGCCATTTCCTCATCCCTCCTGTGAGCCATACCCCATGTCTATGTGGGGGATCAGAATTGGCCATCCCAAAATGTGTCTCTTTGGCATGAGGATCATTTGGGGCTGGTTACTTTTAAAAACTGCAGACAGAGGACAAGCTCTGAAAACCAAGTAGAAGTTACCCTTTGCAAGAGACGTTTACATTTGTAAGGGAAATCTCCATCTGTAAAGGTGTCTCCCTCTCTGTACCAGGAAGAGGGGGATGACCTTATCTCTAGAAACTCTTATCAATTCGGAAGACAAGGACCTAAATCTGCATAATAACCTTACTCTTGTTTACTGTGCTTTTCTGGTGATCGCCCATAAAAGACTCTCCCTACCTTCAACATCCTCATTTGTCTTTAGCTGAAGATGGTATTTAAGGTGTCGACCTCAGCCATCCTGGAAAGTTGCTCAGTTTTCTTGAGTTTCACCCACATATACATGTTATAAAGCTTTGTTTGATTTTTCTCCTGTTATTCTGTCTCACGTCAATTTAATTCATGGCGCAGCCAGAAGGACCTAACAGGTGGAGGAATTCTCTTCCTCCCCTACATCCAGTAAAGCAATATCTCTGAAGGACTGGAAAACTCTGGAAGTCTGTGTCAGGCATGGGTGAGTCAATGATAATTCTGCAGAGAATACAACAAAACTGGTTTAAAAACAGCGATAGTCCGTATTTACTGTAAAATGCCTCTACTTAGGTTTTTTTCACTAGCTAGTAGTCTTCAAATTCCCTTGTAAGAGAATTATGATGCTTTTCTTACATTTACCCAGATCCGGACTCTCTATTGACTGGTTAACTCCTTCCTGCAGGGTAGAAAGCAGAGTCTTGTAGACAAAACAGTAGGAATTTAAAAGTCAGACTGACTTGAGTTCCAGCCCTGAGGCTGTGGGAGTTTGGGGAAGTGACTTAGAGTCTCTGGATCTCAGGTTCCTTTCCTGTAATTTGGGATACTATTAATATCTACCTGACAGAGTTATGTTGGGCTACAGTGTCTAGACCAGCACTGTCCAGAAGAATTTTCTGTAATGATGGAAATGCTCTGTATTCACACTGTCCAGTACAGTGACCACCAGACTAATGCAAAATGTGGCTAATGTGACAGTGGAAGAGATTTTTAATTTTATTTAATTTTAATTAACTTAATTGTAATATGGCCAATGGCTATATTAATGGACTGTACAAGTCTGACATATGATAGCTGTTCAATAACTATCAGTGTAACTTGGACAATGGCATCAAGGATTTCTATGTTTAAATTACTGGCCAAATTACTTAATTTTTTTTGAAAGAGTCACCCTGAGCTAACATCTATTGCCAATTTTCCTATCTCTCTCACTCTCTTTTTTTTTCCATTCCCCAAAACTCCAGTACGTAATTGTATATTCTGGTTGTAAGTCCTTCTAGTTCATCTATGTGAGCTGTCACCACAGCATGGCTACTGACATGACAGACGAGTGCTGTGGTTCCACACTCGGGAACCAAAACTGGGCCACCAAAGTGGAGTGTGCCAAACTTTGACCACTAAGCCAGCAGGCCTGGCTCTTACTGAATTTTTCTAAGCCTCAGTTTCCTCATCTGTAATACAGGGCTACTAATACCTACCTCATAGGTTTGTTCCGAGGATTAAATGAGAAATTGCACATTAAGGGTTTAATGCAGTGCCTGGCTCAGAGAAGTTCTTGGAGCTGTAGCTACTTTCCCAGAAATGACTGTTTCCTCTTTAGAGTAGGGTTGCACTTCCCCAGAGAATGCTCTTCAACACGGTGGGCAATCCAGCTCACTTTCTGCAGTGGAACAGAAGCCCTGCACACCTGAGAGGGCTCTTTGCGTGTGAAATCAAATACCATGGATTCAGAGTAACAGATGGAAAGGGCTCCCAACTTCATGGAGTTGTGTTCAACCGTTTGACCTCAGGGAGCTACTTTGGAAAGACTTTCTGGGGGAATTAACCTGATAACGTAATTCTGGTTGGATGCAGACCCTATAGCTCAAAGCAAACAGGGAGGTCTTTGGTGGCAGGCCAACTCCCCGCCCCCTCCCTCTGGGATTCTGACAGAAGCTTACGCACAAGGAGAAACAAAGTAGGAATTAATTTATTAAGAATTAGGTAATTATTAAATACCCAAGAAGAAGTTCTGGCAAAGTCGCCTGGGCAGATGTGGCTTGGGCAGGAAGGAAATAGGGTTTCTTACCATGGCCCTCAATCTGATCTGGGACCCTCACCCTCAAGTGTGCCTGGGGAAAGGGGAGCAGTCAATAGACCCCAAGCCCACTCTCCTCTCATGGAGACTGGGGGGGTCACAGGTGGGAGAACAATGGGAAGTGACCCCGCCAACCTTCCCCTGAGAAGGAGAGGGAACATGGGCAGAGGTTCTGCCCTCCTTTCAGCCGAAGCAGAAACCTGGGGAGAGGGGAAGTGGGGGAGGGTCTCCCTACTTCAGTTCAGTTGTGCATTAACCGTTTGCAGCTCAACATTCAGCATTCATTCATTCAATAAACATTTACAGAGGGCCTACTGTGTGTAAGATACAAGACCATGCCATGAAAGAGAGTCCTTGTCCTTGTAAGATTTCCTATTTAGAGAAGCAGGCAGACAAAGTTACAGTGGTGTTTGTGAAGCCCTCTCTGAACAAGGATCAGGGAGGAGACTCTGAGGGTTGGAGGTGGGCGAGCTCTCCCAACCCAAATACTGGGGCATCAGGGAAGGGAAGCTGTAGGAGGCATTGTGCAGTTGAGTAAGGGTTGCCTAGAAGCTCTTTAGGGAGAGCACAGGAGAAGGAACAACAATGCAAGTGTGCAGAGGTGAAATAGAGCAGGGCGTAGTCCAGGAGACTAAAGTGGCACAGCAAAGATGAGTTAGATAGATGACAGATGGATAGGTAGAAATGATGCAGGGTCCGTGAGCTGAGAAGTCAAAAGAAAGATTTCTCTGACTCTCAAGGTCTGGCAGTAGTGCTCTTTTATTCAGAGAATAGTGTGGAATAGCATGGGCACAGGACCCATGGGTAGTCAGAGCTGCTGCTGCTGGCATGGGGACAGGACCCATGGGCAGTCAAAGCTGCTGCGTGGGGACAGGACCCACAGGCAGGAGGAGCTGCTGCTGCTGCTGCTGCTGCTGTAGGCATGGGGACAGGACCCATGGGCAGTCAGAGCTGCTGCAAACATGGGCTGAGAGTAGGGCTAAATTTAAGGCATAGGTATGTGAATTATCTCTTTATAAGACAAAGGAAAGAATATGTAAAAAGAGTTGTTAAAATGGTATCAGTGCCAGTACAGTCTGGTTATTGGGTGGTCCTATAACTTTTAGATAAGAATCAAACCAGATTAAGTAAATGGCAGAAGTCACCACCTTAAATATTATCTTCAACTAAAGACAAAGGAGGATGTTGGATGGGGGGTGGGGGGGGTCAGTTATGTGAGGTTACCAGATAGTAAACAACTTAAGTCCTTGCTGTCCCCATTAAGAGTTTCTGGAGATAAGGTCATCCCCCTTCCTCCTGGTGCAGAGAGGGAGACACTCCCACAGATGGAGACTTCCTTCACAGATGCAAATGTCTCTCATCAAAGGGCAAGCAAATTCCACTCCTCAGAGCCTCCTTCTTGTCTGCAGTTTTTAACAGTAACCAGCCTAAAATAACCCTCATCAGAAAGACAGATAGACGAGAGAGAGAGAGAGAGAGAGATTGTGAGTGTGGGCGAGGGAGGGCATTCCCCCCTAGGGAGATCAGGAGCGGTGGCCAGTGTGAAGGGAGGACAGGTCTAGGAAGTGTCCCCTCCAGCCTTCCCCTGGGCAAACACTTTGCCCTCCCTGTCAGCAGGAGCAAAACACAGGGTGACGGGGGAGTAGAGAGTCTCACTAATACAGTACCCAAGTATGTTAGCTATTTATGATCTCACACCCCCCCATTCACTCATTAATTCAACATTTATCGAGTGCCTACTGTATGCAACGTCTATGTCCCGCTGTCAAGTGTGGATTTTATCCTGCAGGCCACAGGAAACCCCAGATGGTGTTAGATGCAGCAGCTTTGCTTTTCAGAAAAAGTCTTCTGTACAAAAGGAGAGACGCAGAGAAGGAGCAGGTGTCACAAGCTCCCTCCCGCCATGTGAGCCTCAGCCTGTGGAGGGCAGAGATAGTGGAGGAGAGAAGGCAGGGATCCAGGGCCCCCAGGGAAGGAGGTTTCCACACAGCAGAGTTATTTCCAGATACCTGAAGCTCATGGCTTTTAGGGTCAGTATTTTATCATGACCATTTTGCAAAGAAAGGCTGGTCACACCCGGGTGCTCGGTCCTGTGGCTCATTAAACAGATGACACTCAACAGAATGTACTTACTCCTTACTGTCCCAGCATCACAGCTCTGAGGTGGGGTCATCAAGGGGTGATGAGAAGCTTGTGCCTGCAGACAAGGCACCAGGCTCTTAGAATTCTTGGGTCTGGTTTCGTCATTCCCCTGTCTCCCCTGTTGCTTTCAGTTTGTAGGAACCAAAGGGAAGAAGTAAAAGTCCGTCCATCTGTCTGTGTCCCCGTCCCCCGTCCCATGTCCCGACCCCCATCTGTCCCCCCCACCCCCCTCCCCATCCCCCCCACCCCCCCACCCCCATCTACAGCGACCCAGGTTCCTATCCTGGAAGCAATCAAGTTATCAGTTCCCTACCCTCAGGAGACATGTCCTGCATATATAAGCAAATTCACATCCATTATTCTTGTCCCCTATTTTTACACAAATGCTAGTACTATATACTACACCTTGGGTTTTTTCACTTTATGATCTTAGGCAATTTGCTTAAGCTGTCTGTGCCTCGCTTTATCTGTTCCAAGGAGTAAATGAATTAATATATTGACTGGCGTATGGCAATATGTGACATGTATTAACTGTCACATGACAAACACTCAGTGAAATTTTTTTTTTTTTTTTAGGAAGATTAACCCTGAGCTAACATCTACCACCAATCCTCTTCTTTTTGCTGAGGAAGACTGGCCCTGAGCTAACATCCATGCCCATCTTCCTCTGTTTTATATGTGGGACATCTGCCACAGCATGACTTGACAAGCAGTGTGTAGGTCTGCACCTCGGATCTGAAGTGGTAAACCCCAGGCTGCTGAAATCTCCCATTTTTTCTTCTAAAGCTTTTATGGGTTTCATCTTTTATAATTTGTACCACTCTCTGGAATTCATCTGGGAGTACAGAGGAAGTGAGACTCCAATGTTTTTTTCCCCAGATGACACACAATCACCCCAAGGCCATTTACTAAATCATTTCCTACTAACTTAAAATACCGTCTTTATAGCATTTTAAATCACCCCACAATGTCTGGCTCTATTTCTACACTTACCTGTGTAGAAGTGACGGCATCCCAGGTGCCATCTAACACGTGGTATTTATGTCCTGTATTTTCTCTGAACTGGCGGGTAGTGTCTGGAGGTTGGTCAGCCGCAGGTGTGATTCCTGGGGAGACCCCTCGCGGGTGGGGGAGTCCTTCCACACAGGGGGCACTGCCGCTGTTCCTGTGGTGTGAACGTTGATCAGCGGGTTCAGGGCCAGTCAGTCATATCAGCTAGCGAGTGCCCTGTCAGCCTTTGATGACCATTCGAGGCCTTTGCAGTGGACACAAATTGGAGAGGCCACCTGCCCACCACCAAGTCTATGTGTGTGCTACCCAAGGTGAGCCAGTCAGATTCCTGCTCCCAGAAATGATGACCAGGATGGGGCCCCACTGTGGCCGGTGGTGCCCTGAAGAGAGGGCCCAAGACTGCCTGGGGGTGATGTCCCAACACAGAGCTGCCCTGGGTCACGTCTTTCCCAAGGGCGGGTGCTCCATGATTCTTTCTCTTCTGTGATCAAGCCCAAGAATCTTGCAGCACTTTCCTTCACTGCTAGGCAAGCCTGAGTCTATCTCTGCCGCTTGCACTGAGAGCATCTTTACTAATGCAGATGTTAAGTCTGCACATCTCCCACCCACTCAGCAAGAAGCATTTCTCCACTCACGTTTTTTAGCTGCCCTTTCTTTTTCCCAATGAGTGGACAGATTTTCACACACAGATGTGCAGCTGTTTACCAGCTGTTGTGGACTGAATGTTTGTGACTTCCCCCGACCCCAAATTCATATGTTGAAATTCTAACCCCCAGTGTGATGGTACTAGGAGGCGGGGCCTTTGGGAGGTGATCAGGTCGTGAAGGTGGAGCCCTCATGAATGGGATTAGTGCCCTTATAAAAGAGATGCGAGGGTGTGCTCTGTTTTTCTGCCCTTCCCATGTGAGGACACTGTGAGAAGATGGCCATCTGCATACCAGGAAGAGAGCTGTCGCCAGACTCCAGACATGCTGGCACCTTGATCTTGGACTTCCCAGCCCCCAGCAGTGTGAGAAATCAGTGTCTGCCGTTTAAGCCTCCACTCTATGCTAATTTGTTATAACAGCCTGAGCTGACCAAGACACCGGGCATCTCTAACACAGGGTGTTTGTCTGTCCTTTTGGAAGTTGCCTTCCTAAGGGACCTTATATTAATTACAAAGAGTATTGCTTTTGGAAGGTGAACCTTTTTGCCCCTCTCAAAGTGCTGCCCCCCCCCCCCCCGCCATGGTCTTCCCCCTCTACCAAAACTTCCTGTCCTGTCCTTCACCCACACAGAGTAAATAACAGATTACAGTGGAAAGTGTCACTAATTCAGAGGATTTGTGTTTTAAATTAATAACTTATTTATCCAATACTTATTGAGAAGCTAGTATGCTGGTGGTTGGGTTACAATAGGGTGGAGTTCCTCTTTTCAAGGAATGATCTAAGAGTCTAGAGACAGGAGCCAGAGAGATAAACAGACAGTCTCAACGTGGAGTGAGGCACGTAGCCAGCAAGGAAGAGAGCTTCCTAGCCCAGCGCTGGGCTGTCAGACTGGCTTCCCGGCAGTGTTAGCGGCTCAGCTAAAACCTGGGCACCAAGCAGGGGCCTGCTGATGTCTCATGGGTCTCTCAGGCCCCTTGCTCAGAAGCACAAATGAAACTATTTTATAACCACGTACTTTTCCTCATTCCGAGCTACATTTGTTTTAGAACCCAAAGTTCCGTTTCATCCTTCCTAGCATGTTCAATCCAACTCTGTGATTTTTCAGTCAAATTCAAGATGCGTAGGATTCATTTTCCGTTCTGTGCTCCTTTGCCAAAATTGTTTCCCTTCCCCGCACTCCCATGGTTGGTTCTTCGAGGATAGTGGATCTCAACCAGAGGATGATTTTCCTCCAAGAGCCACCCAACCAAATCGCCGGAGACATTTTGGTGTCACAACTTGGGAAGAAGCCAGGGATGCTGCTCAGCATCCTACGATGCACAGGACAATCCCCCACAACAAAAACTTATCCAGTCCAAATGTCAACAGTGTCATGGTTGGGAAACCCTGCTCCAGCCTCATCAAGGAGGACTCTGAGACCTGTGGTGGGCTGGATCAGGCCCCTCACAGATTGCTGCAGCTTACTCCAGACCCATGGAACATTCTGGATTCTTTGCATGGCCACAGGAGACTCAGACTGTCCACAGGCACACATTCATCCACCTATTCACGTCACTCCACCACTTCCGCGGCCTTCCCACTCTGTTGATGCAGGACACACCCTTGTGAGTCCCATCAGGGACCGGAATGCTCTCAGACTTCCCCCCACGGAATGAGTTGACCTGGTGAATGTGTCTCCTGTCCCCCAACTGGCAAGGTGTCCTTAGAACATAGCAGTTTTAGGTATCTTTCTCAGTGATCCGATTTGTGTGTATATGGAGGGGTCGGGGGAGGGCGTCCTCTTATACAAGGAGAAATCACAAGGAAAAGTGTATGTTTGTGGGATGCATGGAGGAATTTCAGTGGAAACAGTGTATGAGAAAACATGGAGGCATGGGGAGGGAGCAACTGCAGGGAACAGTGAGTGGTTTCACGAGAATAGGAAATGAGAAGGGAGTAGAAAGAAAGGGGACTAGAAGCTGGTGAGTATACAAATAATGGCAGGCCTTGCAGGCTGTGCTAAGGAGTGTGGGACCGTGGGGAGGAGAGGGGTCTGAAGCCAGGGAGCGAATGCATGCTTTGAACATCTGATTGGCCCTGGCGTGGGGAGAATATGTTGGAGGAAGGCAACAATGGAGCAGACACCCGAGGTGGAGGTTTTGGCAGTGCTCCTTCTGGGACACAACGGAGGCCTCTGCCAAGGTAAAGAGCTCTGAGAGGAGACAAGTTAATGGATTTGAAAGCTATGAGAGAGAAAGACTCATCAGGACTTGGCTTTCAGGAGGTCAAGGCTTGGACCCCAGCACAGGGGATGGGAAACACTGGCTTCAGGATGTGGGATGATGGGTTTAGTTTTCAGGGCAGGTTGAGTTAGAAATCAAGGGGGACATCCAGGTGGCAGGGTCAGGAGAAGCCGGATGTGCTGGCCTCAAACCCAGCAGAGCAAATGTGTGGAGATCCACATCTGGGGTCACAGGCAGTAGACACCGTGAGGGTGGACAAATGGCTCAAGACACAACCCGGAGGAACACAGGCAGCAAAGGATCCCCAAAGGAGTAGGAGGAAGTCTGCAAGGAAAGGCAGAGCCAAGTGCAGAGAAGAGAGTTCTGGGAGGAAGAGGAAATGTCAGCGATCAAATGCTGCAGAGACGCCAAGCAAGATAAGAGCGGAAAAAACATCCACTGACTCTGTGATGCAATCAGAAAAGCAAGATAACTTAATAGCTCCTGCCTTGTCTCTTCCCGGACCAACACATGGGAAAGGAGCACAGAATCATCTTTCCTTCTTCCTTCTAGAAAAGCATGACTTTTGTCCCCAAGTTCTGGGCTCTCCACGGGGGACAGGACCAGCCTTTGGGGTTCAAAGGTCCTGGTTTGCTGGGAGAGGGAGGATCCCTTTCTAAGAGCCCTTTCCAGAGGATGTGGCCAAATCCTTGGGGACAGGAAGAGGGTGGGAACCAGGGATTCTGGTGCAGAGACACTCAGTCCTGGAAGAGGATGATTGCGTAGCCTCTAAGCAGCCTCAGGGACTGTGCCCCTGGGGGAGCACTGGGCAGGGAGGGAGCAGAGGCTTCAGTCTCCAACACAAAGGGCTGATACCAGCCTATGTCCTAGAAGGGGCCCAGAGCGACCACCCAGGCTGAGGACAGGGAAAGCCCTGTCCTGCCCAGTTAAAACCTGTCATAATTTAATTTTGTTAAAGGGAGTATTTTTAAAATGGAGACGCTACTTAGTTTATTAGTTTTTGCCTCTGTTCATAAGAACAGATTCCTTCTCCATTTAAGATATGTTTAATATCAGACCAGTGACTGTCCAACCTTGTCCAACCCACCAAAACGGGCGTGTGACCAATTAGGTGGGGAAGGAGAGAGAGGAAAAGGGAAAGCTGAAGGATGGGCCTGGGAGGGATGCTCCAGTTCCTCTCTGACTCCTTTCTTCACAACGGGTGAGTATGCCGCAGAACAGTCCAGGCGAGTGAGTGGGCAGTGTGGCCTCGCCGCGCATGTGACCCCTCCTTCCGTGTGCATGAGCTCACATGGGTTTCACAGTCTTCTGAAATGGTGGTTTCGAAATTTTTAGTTTCTGTTTCCTGCTCTTCACGGTAAATGAAGTTTTCAGGAAACCAGAACCCTTAGCCTATACAGTGGATGCTGTGGGGCTCTGCCCAGACACCCTCTTCAGGGTCCATGCACCCACCCTCCCAGCTGCTGGGGATGAGGCTGCTGGGCCCCTCGCTGGGAACCACCTTCCCCCATGGGACATTCCTGCCCAGGCTATGACCCTCCCTGGGGCCAACGACTGGCTGATGTGGGATTGCAGAAGCCTGGCCCCCTTCCATCAGTGTGAGACTGCGCCAAAGGACCATCCCAGCTAAGCTCCTCATAGGATCAGCCGAGGCCTCATTTGTAATCACATTGCCATCGGCTTCTCCCTCTGGTCCTCTCACTCCCTCCCTTACAGGGGTGTCTCCTGGAAGCCCTCCCCAACCGGACCTCTGCATGCAACTCTGCCACAGAGAGTTCTGGATTCCCAGGAATTCAATCTAAAATACTCTTGTTCTTGGTTTCAACTTTCTATTCCAGAGAAACTCAGTTACAGATGCCAATAAGTGGTAAAATGTTCTCCACCTTAAGTTCTGTTACTTTCCCTTCCCTCATCCCATCTCTGAGATACAAGTAGAGGGTCCCTCAAGGACCTGAAGAAGATGACATCAGGAGGAAAAGGGAGGAGCGGAGGAGAGACCTAGGCACTCCTCCGCAGGCTAACTCCCCCATTCCGGCTTTCAGCTTAGATGGCACCTGCCCCGGGAAACCTCTTCCTTCTGGGCTGGGCCAGGCACCTCTGACTGTCCCTATGGCTCCAGCGTGCTTCCTCCCACTCCCAGCATAACATGTGACTCCCTGAATTGTGATCAGTTATGTCTCTGTCCATCTCCACCTAGAATGTCAATGCCATGAGGGCAGAGAACAGGTCTGCTTTGCTCACCATTTTCTCCAGGGGCCTGGCAAAGTTCCTGGCACTTGGGAGCTGTGTCCTTCAGGGTCTTGGCAGAAAACAAATGGCACACTCAAGTAGGGCAACTGAGGAAAGTTTGGTAAGAGGATTCTTCACAAAGATTTAGACAGGGCATCAGGAAAGCACAATACACAGGCCGGTACCTGGTGTTAGAGAGCAGGCCGCCATGCCCCCTGCCAGGAACAAGGGTAAAGGGCAAGGGGGTGCTGTCTGACAAGAGCTGCCTGGAGGTCAAGGGACACATCAGCCCCACCAGGAAGGAGACCCCTGAGACCCCACCAGGAAGGAGCCAGGAGGCTCAATCTTTTGACCTCACTCTCCAGTCTCCTGCCTAAAACTCTGCATTGGCCAAACCCAACCGAAACTCAGAGGACGGAGGAGTCTGCTAGTAACAAGATAAGCCTCCCTGGACACACAGCAGGCTGCAGGGGAGTGGAGAGTGGGCACAGGGGACAAAAGGAAGGTTTACAAGACAGTAGACACTAAATACTGTGGAATGAACAAATGAGCAAATTTTTCAACAAGCATTCACTGAAACACTACTCAATGGACATTTATCATTTCGATCACTGAAAAATCAAAGGTTACACTCATAAAAAGGCTACTAAGTGTATCTCCAACGTCAGGGCAGATAGCAAGGCCTTAGGCTATGAGAGACGGGGAGCTGGAGCTGAGGGTCCTGATGGAAAGCTAGCACCTGGGAAAAGGTGGACCAGAAGAAATTCACCCACAGGCAAAGGACAGTGAGGAAACGTATCTGTTTCTGTCTGGGCTCTAAGTGGTAGGGAAGGGAATCTCCTTTGAGAATCTAACATCTATGCCTCCTGCAATTACAAGGTTCAATTTTATAACACCCTCAAAATGGGAGTCCCCGAAAGCAGGCCAGGAAAATTCATCTCAGGCTGCTGATGCCCCTCATGCTCCTGACTGAAAAAACACAAAACTCCTCCAGAAAGGAGCGCTCCCACTTCAAGCCACAAAAAGCTGCTGCAGAGAAAATGATTTCCAATAAATATGAACTCACATCAAGACTACAGAACACACATGGAAATGGGTCACCGTGAGTGACAGTTGGCAGGCCTAACAAACCATAGGATTAGAGTTCTTTATTTCATTAAATCATGATTTGATTGAAAGTATTTCTCTAAGGAATCAAAATCCTAAAAAGAAACAAAATTTTATTACCAGAACCCACTCAGTGTATACAAGGGCGTATTCTACTTTTCTGGAATTTGTCTTATTGCCCTAACTCAGCACATTGTCTTAGAATATAGAAAGTTCTAGAAACCCTTCTGGAATATGGGGGCTTTTATTCAGTAGGTGCGGTTCCTTTCTTTTCCTAGGGATCGATACTCACCTTCTGAATCCCCTTGTCTCCTCATTAGAGAGTATTAAGATAATTCTCAGGATTTACTGATTTTCCTTCTTTCTTCAGTACTGTATCTGCAGTGGGATTAGGTTGAGGCACAGTTCTAATGCCCCACGTTTCAAAGTTCTTGTATAAGATTGTGCCCTATTTCTTATTCAGTTGCTACTGGCAAACTTTTATCATTGAAATTATTTTGGGGTCATTTTATGAAGGTGCTAGAGGAGGGACAGTCTGTGATCCTGCTTCACTCCGCCATCTTTACTTGAAAGTTCCACACTAATGTTTTATAGATTCTATAAGGGCTTCAAAAACATGAAGCACTGCTTCGGCTTTGGGCAGCTCTAGATGTCGTGGTACTCGTGCGTTGCTGACTTTAGGGTTTTGTTGTTTCTAGTATTGAGGAGTAGGGAGACACTGGACACTTCCTGTTTATGGGCGCATGAGGCACTGGCTGCCCCAACTCAACAGAGCAATCGATTACACTTCACTACAGGACGCTATTGGTGACCTGAGGAGAGCAATCTTAGTGGAATGGAGGAAGCAGAAGCCAGGAAGGAACGATGATGAAGTAGGAACAGTGAGTTTGGACAACTAACAAAGGCTGCCTGAGCAGAGGTAGAGTAAGTAGTTAGAGCAATGTGTGGGGTTAAGGGTAGGTTTATAGCCTTTATATAGGGAGAGACCTCAGCATTTTAAAATTTTGAAGAATCCGATACAGAAAGAGAGGTTAGAGCTAAAACAAAATGCGGAAAAAACCAATGGAGGTTAGACAGAATGAGATCCAGAGTGCAGGAGGAGAAAATAGCCTTAGAAATAAGAGTAGTAACTCTGTTCACAGAAAGAGGAAGAATGGAGATGACCACGATTACATTTGAACCTGAGGGCCAGGAAGTTGAGAAAGTCCCAAGAAAAGTAGGAGATGAAATTACGTCCTGGGCATAGTGTAGGTGGTGGGAGTGGAAGTTTGAAGAGACTAGAAGTGTTTTCAATTGCTGGAAATAGCCAACGCAACATAGGAGAAAGTGACAATTTAGGACACTGAGGAGAGTTACCAGGGAAACTAGAAAAATCTCTGGAAACTAGTTGAGATTGGAGAGTGTAGTGATGGATCTTGTCTTCATGACGAAGTAGTTTCAACCAACTATTCTCAGGCACACAAACTCAAAGAAAGAAACGAGGGGGGCCAACCCCGTGGCGCAGCGGTTAAGTTTGCACGTTCTACTTTGGCAGCCAGGGTTCGCCAGTTTGGATCATGGGTGCGGACATACACACCACTTGTCGGGCCATGCTGTGGCAGGCGTCCCACACATAAAATAGAGGAATATGGGCACAGATGTTACCTCAGGGCCAGTCTTCCTCAGCAAAAATAGGAGGATTGGCAGCAGAGGTTAGCTCAGGGCTAATCTTCCTCAAAAAAAAAAAAAAAAAAAAAAAGAATGGAAGGGAGAAGTGGATTGATGGATTGGTCTAAGGCTAGGGCTTCAAGGGAGGTCAGAGTATTGACCAGAGAATGACTAAGTGATAGACAATTGGATCTCAGTTAGACAAGGAGGGATGTGACCATGCAAGGGACTGATAGTTGGAGGCTGTGGGGCTTGGTGAAGGAGAACCATGGTTACAGAGAGAGTATATGGAGTGAGAGAGAGCCACGGAATTGCAGCTGTAATCAGAAAAGTGAGCAATTTTATTGTAAGAGTTCAGTAGTGGACCAATGTTAACAAACCTGAAGTCTGACCATGAGTGTGGACATTAGTAGAGTGAAGCTGAAGGCCAGTGAAGTTGACTTAATGAACTGAAAGACCTGGGCACTGGATGGGGGTCAATATGGGCAGTTAAGTCACCAAGATGATGGAGGAAACTAGGGGAAATAGAAGCCCCTTTCCCATGTACACAAGTCTTAAATGAAAGAAGGGGACAATCAGGCAGACAGTGGCAGCAACGAGGTGAGATAGTGGGTGATACAGTCAAAGGGTTGGATACCAAAGTAGTCTCTCATATACCAGGTATAGGTATATGCTGACGCAAGTGGCACTGGGGCCAGGGATGTCATCTCCTGACCCCCACGTTTGAGGGAGGTGTGAGAGGAAAGGAGTACCCTCAAGGGACAAGAGATGGTAGGAGTGTTCTGGGAATTAGTTAAGAATGTCAGGAGGATTGTCTATCGTGGAATTCAGATTCCAGAGGGCACAGAGGAAAAGCGTGGGAGGAAAAGGAATGAATGTTGGGAAGTGAGGCGAGGGCCGAGGAAGCACAAAGGAGAAAGGCAACGAGAAATAGGAGAAGGTGCATGACCTGAAGAGTTGAATAAAGATGACCAGAACGGGGGCACGATGGCGTTAAGCGGTCTTACGTGTTCCAAGAAGATGGATCCCGGAAGACCACAAGTGGATAGTGGGTAAGAACATAAGAGAGGGATTAAGATGCTACAAAACATTAGTCTCCAGTAAGCAAAGGACTCAAGACTCTAGAGACTGACGCTTCCCTTCCAAGGCTGTGTTAGCCCAAGTCCTTCAAGATACGGATGCCAAGATGGGATGTGGCATAAAAGAAATGTATGAGAGGAAACATCTCTGAGAGAGACTGCACAGGGAGGCAGGAGAAGCTGGGAAAGCTCCCAGAACACAGCGCAGGTCTGACCCCAAGTGAGAGAGAGAAGGAGGAAGGAAGCAAGGTTGGGTGGAAGCATCAGCCAAAGTCACCCACCAGAGTCCATCTCCCAGGAATGGGCCTGTCACAGTGACCCTAGGAGGGTCATTGACTGGGAGTAGCCCATGTGGACACGGCCTCGGCGTGAATGCAAGGATGGATTTCAAAGCACAGCAGCTGGGACATGGAGGCCCATTCCCATGGCTGCCACATAACATGGTGATACTTGTATGTCTAAGGCGACATTTCTCAAGATATGTTCTGCAGAGCCTTTGGCCCATAAGTATCTGTATGAGAATTAAAAAAGGGGTTTCATGATCAAATAATTTTGAGAAACACTGCATACTGTCCCCCTCATGGAGGATCATAATGCTTCTTAGCATAGTAAGAGTTCTGAGAAGTCCCGTAGTACAGAAACGTGCTTTATTTTTTCAATCCACCTATTTTCCAAACTTACTTGAGCCAAGTCCCCCCCTCCTTTTTCTTCCTTACACTTTTAGCACACTGCAGAATAAACGGAACAAGCATTGAGAAAGGCTTTTTTAGGATATAGTTAACAATTTTTCTTCCTGTGAGTACACATAAAAATCTATATTTCAGGGCTGATTATCAGTATGATGGTAGTTTGGAAGGATGCTCTCCCCTTGCTGTCCTCCCGTCTCCCGAGAGGACCAAGCACTCTGGTGGAGTTTTAGGCATGGCTAGCATGTGGGAGAAAATGTGGGGAGCAGGATGGGGCATTCTCAGAATCTTTAAAATTACAGCCTATGGGGATTTACCCCTTCAATCTACTACTCAATGCCAAACAGCTAATCCAGCAGAACATTGATTGTTCTCTAAACGTAGTTTTGCACATTTTCCATTAAGAAGCGGTGCTATTTAAAAGTTATAACAGCTATTATTTGGGAACATCACTATCATAGATTATTTTTTCTATGCTTTCCAAATTTTCTGTAATAGAGTATTTACTAATAAAAATTAGAAGAGAGATAATGATAGACAGATAAGTGGATAGATAGTTGACAGATAATCTGAGAGCACTGATACTTGAAGAAGCCATTTTAAGGGATAGATTGAATTATTATAATTCTAAAATTTTGAACATCCATTTCTCAATATCAAGTTAGATCTCTGAAAAACGTTGTCGTGCTAACATTCATCATCCTACCAGTCTCCCATCCCCTCATTGAACGAATTTAATGTTGTATCTGTCAATCAGCATCCAGTCAAGAGAAAGAAATCCCACCAGTAATCTGAACAAAGAGCATTTACGATGAAGCATTATTACCTAGTTAAAGGGGGTTAACTTCCCAAGGGATTAAGGAGTCGGGATAGCGGATGTGGGGAGCAGTCTCTGGGCTGAGGCAGACCCCTCGAGAAGGAGCACACTCAGCAGATGTCTTCCCTCCTAAAGCTGAGATTCAGGCTTTGGTGAAGAGGGTGTGACTGCAGCCCATCGGCTTGTCAGGAAGTTTGCCAGGGGGCTGCTGTTGGGCTGGTGAGCAGGAAGCTGCCTGGCAGCGTTCCCCATGAGACTCACAGGAGGGTGGGCACCACTGGGTCTCCACAAAGCGCTGGCAGGCACCCCAAGGAGCAAAAACAAACAGCAAAATCCCGGAACCAGCATGAGAAGCCCCTGCCTCTTCCTGTGACTCTACGTCAACTGGCAAAGAAGAAATGTTTACGGGTTTCAGCTCTAAGATCACAGAGCAAGGCAAAAGCAGAATGCGTTAGGAGCTGAAAGGAAGTGAATTAATAACAGGGGCATTGTATTTTTTGCTTTTTTATTGAGGGCCGATGTCACATGAAGAATATTTCTGCATCTTCTGTGAAATTGTTGCTAAAGTCATAACTAGGTGTGTTTTCCAACCTCCCTGATATAAGAACTGAGTATCAAGAAAGGATGAGATAATTAGCATCAGTTATTGGACCTAATCACTTGCTGCTTCCATGCTCATCTGTGAGCAGGGCTTTCTCTGACCATCCTGTGTAAAATGTGAACCTGAACCGCCCTGGCCCTGCCTAGTCTCCGTCCCTGCTCTGCTTTTCTCCACGGAACTTGTCTCCTTCTACCCTGCAATTTTCTTGCTTATTTTGTCCTTGTCTGTAGCATGTAAGTGCCATGAAGGTCAGGATGGTTGCCTATTTCGTTCATCGATGTATCCCCAGCACCTAGAACAGGGCTGTGCACACGCCAGGCACTCTGTAAAATTTGTTGAATAAATGAGAGATCTACGTGTATGGAAGAATGAGCGCATAACGTGATAGTTTCCTAGACTGAAATTGGAGTTGAATTCTAGCGATAAAGAGGAACTCAGACCCTCAGACGTAAGGTTTATGAGTCACATGCCAAAGCCACAGATGGTGACATTTCACAAATAACGATGACTCTATTATAGTTCCAGATGTCAGAATGGTAAGTAACTTTCCTCAACATCAGAACCCTAAACCATTCCTTCCTACCAACTTAGAAGTTTCAAGAATCCCATGGCCTTGGAGATCTAATACACAGTACAGTGATTATAGACGACAAAACTGTATCGTATACATTAAACTTGCTAAGAGAATAGATTTTAATTGTTTCCACCACTAGAAGAAATGATTATTAGGTGACGAACAGAGGTGTTAGCTAATGCTACAAAGACAATCATATTGCAATATACATGTATCAAATCAATATGTTGTACATCTTAAGTTTACACAATGTTATATGTCAAATTATATCTCAGTTAAAAAAGGGAAGACCCCAGTGGTCTGAGTGTGGATAAACAGAATGCTGGGAATGAAGCCAAAATAAAATAATACTGAAAGTGAAGGCTATATGAATATTGGGAAGTTTGGGTGATTCTGAATTTACAAAACTGTTTTTCTTTGGAAACTTCAAATTTCACATGATTTTCTGTCACATATGTGAGGTACCTGCCTGCTGCTGTTTTCCTCCACTTAATATATCATGTGCAGTATGTATATTCATGGGGTTTCCCCAGCTTCAAAGTTTGACTTGACTCTCATCCCCTTGCCTGGAACTGACCAGTGAGCATCAGGCAGTAAAGCGGCATGAGCCACCATCACTTCCTCTCTCAAGGTTCTGTGGTGTCCTCATGTGGCTCCAAATAGCCTCACACAGGATGTAGAGCCCCAGGAGGAAGGACCACTGCTGATCCTAGGGCTGTGGCTGCCACCAGTAGGCAGAGCTTCCCAGGGCACAGTGACCCTCACTCACCCAGAGAAGCCCAGGCTGGGAAGAAGGGCTGGGAGAGAACTTGCTGGGAAGCAGTCACAGCCCAGGTTCCCACCAACACCAACCCCGCCACACGGAGGAACATCACTGCATTTCTCTTTGAATTAAACTTTCTGCTAAACACGTACTCATCCGAGCTCTTTTTGTTTATTTTTATTTTTCCTTTCTCTTGATAGTTTCCTCATTTCTATTTCTGTTCTAGTAGATCCACATTCTGTCTTGAATTCTATCTCAAACACATCTTTGGCATTAACAGGATGTTATTTAACCAGCGATATGAATGCTAACCGATATGTAAGACTGGTCCCCAAATTACGTCCATCACAGGTACAAAGAGTTGATTCGGGAGAAGTTTGTACAGATTTTTCAGTTATTGCAAGTTCCTCTTCTCAGTTCGTCCTTCTTCCAAACCGCCCCAGTCCCTTTCCCGCCTCCACGCTGCCTCCTCCCACAACTCCAAATCTGGGCTCTTCCCTCAATTTCCTTTCTCCCTGGCCTCAATCCTCACCCCAACTTCAGCCTCAGTCTGAACTTGTTCCCCTCACATTCTCTGCAGCCCTGACTTGATGACGCCTCCGTGTCCTCACCATGGAATTTTCTGGTACTGGGTTCTCCTTTTTGGAGCAGGGTTAGCTCCTGAGAGCTTGCCTAACTCCTTGCTCTCCTCAGTATCAATGCCCACAGCCACCCCACACTCGCTGGCACTCAGGCCCCTTCCTGCACCCCCCTTGCAACTGACATCACTCTGTGGCTTCTGTTTTCCCTAAATCCTCTCTTGGAACCCCATGCCTCAGCCAAAACGCAGTGTCTCTCAAAAGTGACAACAAAATTCCAAGCACACGCGGCTCACTGTGGTTCTCATTGCGCGTTCTCGATGCCCATGTCCACTCAGGGAGTGGGCTTCTGCTAAGGCTGATGACATGCTGCAATGAGCACCAGGTCCCTCAGGTCTGAGTGCACAGTGACCATTTGACATTTTCTCCTCAGCTGCTAGCTGTTGCCTGCTCAGTGTGCTCAAGGTCAGCAGTGCCTTCCTACACACCCTTAGTATCGCTGAGGAGCAGCAGTAACTTAGTTCCCTTATCTAGGGCGGCCAGGAGGAGACTGTCTGAAGTCCACGGGGAAATCAGAGGCGGGGTACAGGGAAGCGGGAGGAGAAAACAACTTCCTAGTTCCTCCCAGAGGCTTAAGAAACGCTCGGGGGTTTGGGGGAGCTTTCGAGTTGCTTTCTTTCGGGGAGTCCCCGAGAGCCATGACTGGTGGGTAGAGCTCCCAGGGGATCAACGTGAGTTCTCTCGCCCCTAAAGGTCAGGACCGTCTGTTCAGAAGGAAGCCAGTCTTTCAAAGGTCCGGGCCATTCCCACAGCGACTCGGATGGTGGCTGGGAGGCCCTTCCCCCCAGGAACTGGGGCAAGCGGTAAGTCCATCTGTGTATTTAACCCGTTAGTCCATATGGAAGCTGAGGATGGTTTCACTTTTGCAAACGTTTGTTTATATCTTTCGAGAGAAGAACTCAGACCTCTCAGCCTGTCACAGGAAGCTGTTTCAGGGGGTGAGCAAACTTTTTAGAAATGTAGAAATTACAACGGACACTAATTTCGTCAAACTAAACCACGGGACTTGGTTCTCTAATTCTGTGTTTTCTTACGTGTCTTCAGGTAAGCAAGTCTTGTTTTTACTGACAGAATTAAGTTCTATGAGAGAACTGAGGTCTGCTAAGAGAATTACGTGTCACGCTTCCTTTTATTTCCCTGCAATATTAGCACACAACTGAGCGCCTGCGGGCTTGAGAACCGCATGCGCTCGGGAAGAAGGGAGGTGTTAAAGAAATGTTTATTTTTAAGCTTCTGTGATGTAGACCTACTCTGGCTGAAATTAAGCACCAGAAGAGGAAAGTAGGGCTGCGTGGGCTCTGGTCCTGGTGTTGTTTCCTCCAGGACCCTACAGCTGTATGAAAGGGAAATAATCTTTCATTTCTCCACAGGGCAGCCAAAAGATGGCTAATTACACGTCCACACCAGAGGATGAGTATGATGTCCTCATAGAGGACGATCTGAATAACAAGATAGAGCAATGCGACCAATATGACACCAAGATTCTCTCAGCCAAGCTGGTGCCTGCTCTCTACACAGTGGTGTTCCTGCTCGGTCTTCTGGACAATCTGTTGGTTGTGCTTATCCTGGTAAAACATAAAGGACTAAAACGAGTGGAAAATATCTATTTCCTAAACTTGGCAGTTTCTAATTTGTGTTTCTTGCTTACCCTGCCATTCTGGGCTCACTCTGCCACCCATGGGGGGATTCTCGGCGACCCCAAGTGTCAAATTCTGGTAGCGCTCTCCTCTGTAGGCCTATACAGTGAGGCATTTTTCAATGCCCTTCTGACTGTGCAAAGGTGCCTGGTGTTTTTTGACATGGAGACGCTTTCCTCGGTGCCCCGTGGCATCATCACAAGTGTCCTGGCATGGGGAATAGCTATTCTGGTCTCTTTGCCTGAATTGGTGTTTTACGAACCACAGGTGGAAAGCCAGAAATATAAGTGCTTCTTTGGCAAACCTCATTTCCTGCCGGCTGATGAGACGTTCTGGAAGCATTTTCTGACCTTGAGGACGAACATTTTTGGACTTCTTTTCCCACTGTTTGTTTTTATATTTTGCTATGTGCGAATGAGAAAAACAATAAGATTTGGGAAAAGGAGATATGATCTTTACAAGCTTGTTTTTGCCGTAATGGTTGTTTTTCTTCTGATGTGGGGACCCTACAATGTTGCACTTTGCTTATCCACTTTCAAAGACTACTTCTGCCTGCAAGACTGCAGGCACAGCTACAACCTGGACAAAAGTGTTCACATCATGAAAATCGTCGCCACCACCCACTGCTGTGTCAACCCGCTCCTCTACGTGCTTCTTGACAAGGAATTTAGGAAACACCTCTGCCGCCTTGGCCATCTGGGTAACGCTCCACCGCAACCCACTGAGAGATGCACACCACGTACACAGGGGGAAGAACACGACCTTTCTGCTGAAATGCAAACTAGCTTCCGTCAAAGCCAGGATTAAATAAACATTGACTTTTGCCTCGTTGCATTGTTTTGTGTAATTTTTTTAATATATATTTGTATATGAAATAGGATACAGGAAGAAAAGGAGGTGAGCAGACATTTACCAAGCATTGAATTTGTCCCCGGTGCCATGCTGGGCTCTTTACAAACAGGAGGCCCTTCGCTCTTCTCTGCTCATCCATGCTGTGGGTGGGATTAGTCTCATTTCTCTGAGGAGGAAACTGAGGCTCAGAAATTTGTCTGAGATCACACAGCTAGAAAGTGGCAGGGCTGGGACACAAACCTAGGTGCCATTCGCTCAAGAGCGTAAGTTTTGCCCAGTGCACCAGACTTCCAAAACTTGGGAAGGAAAACACATAAAATAAATCTGTACTTTTAAAACCAACTGGACCATGTTCCAAATTAGAAGCAACCCATGCATATAGAAGTAAGTTTTCAGGCACATTTTCTTGCAGGTAATTGAAAGAACTGGCTTCCTGGAGACTGTGGATAAAAAGAAGTGAAGTGACTTGCTCTGTGAGGGTCTCCAGGTTTTCTTGGCTACTCACCACACCCCCAGGGCCCCCAGATACCCCACCCTGTGAGCCTCCCATGAGTCCAGTACTTCCTCCTATGATATAACAAGAGTAAATGTAAGATTTCGTTTAGAAACATTTATCACAATGCATGTTGTGTCCTTTTCAGTGTAACACATACTCCAGGCCTCACCAGCCTGTGACTACGGAAAGATGGCCCACCTCTTTTCTATAGCTGAATCATAGAGCACGGGCTCCCACCTGCCACATCAGCAGGAGACCAACTCTCCAGCACGGTTACCTCCCTGCACCCCCAGATCTGTAAGGTGGCTCATGCTTGATCCTAAAACAGCCCTCCCGACACTGTCATTTGGAGCTGGACGCCACACTCAATGATCTCTTGTTAATCTCACCCCTGGTCCCCAAGGCCTCAAGGCCACTGCAGCCCTGCTGCCATGGGACCCTGCACTGCTCATGGCTGAGTCCTGTAGACAAGGGGCCTGGGCTGGTTGCCTCCTCCTGCTGGCCCAACAGCTTTTGACCCGAAGAGAACTGGAGGCCTGGCATCGATGCTTGCTGAAGACCTAACCAGGTCACCCACTCCTGCTGCATCCAAGGGCACTAGCCCACACTGCTCCCCTCCCGGCATCAGACACATGTTCACACCACTGAACCTTAGATGGAAGAAGTGGGCCTCTATCCGTCTGTCACAGGACGCTCCTTCCTGCCTATCTAAAATTGATGAGTGCCAATAGATACACAGGGACATCTAACCCATCGAAAGCCCAGGTTTTGGCAAACCAAAAAGGGTCCTTTCTTTCTTCCTCAGGATCAGTAGATGGCAATTTGCCCTATTTATTTTTCTTTTTTTAATTAAACTTCTTTTGGATAAATTTGACATGTTATATTTTGTGAATTTAAGTTGTACACCATGTTACTTTGATACAGTTATTTATTGTAATATGATTGTCAACGTAGCACTATTTATCACATCACATAATTATAGTACATCCAATATATATACATATACATACTGAATATGTCTACATTCATTATACTGTGCATTAGAGCTCTAAGGTTTATTTATTAGTTATTACAAGTTTGTACCCTTAAGCACTATCAGTCTTATGTCTCCACTCACTGTCCCCTGGTAACCAGCACTTTACTCTCTATTTTTCACAGGATTGACTGTTTTAGATTCCACACGCAAGTGATATCATATAGGACTTGTCTTTCTCTGTCTGACTTGTCTCACTTAGCACAATGTGTTCAAGGTCCATCCATGTTGTTGCAAATGGCAGGATATCCTTCTTCCTCATGGCTGAATAATATTCTATTCTGTATATGTACCAAGTCTTTTTCATCCATTCATCTGTTGATGGGCATTTGGGTTGTTTCCATATCTTGGCTATTGTGAATAATGCTGTGATAACCATGGGTGTGCATATAGCTTGTTGAAATCCTGTTTTCATTTCCTTTGAGTGTATACCTGGAAGTGGAATTGCTGGATACTATGGTATTTTTAATATTTTGAGGAATCTCTATATTGTTTTCCATAGTGATTGGACCAATTTACATTCCCACCAACAATGTTCAAGCATTCCCTTTTCACCACATCCTTGCCAGCACTTGTCTCTTGTCTTCTTGTTGATAGCCGTTCTAACAGGTGTCAGGTGATATCTCATTGTGGTTTTTATTTGCATTTCCCTGATGATTAGTGATGCTGAGCATCTTTTCACATGCCTGTTGGCCATTTTAAAGTCCTCTTTGAATAAATGTTTATTTTGTTCTTCTGCTCATTTTTTAATCCAATTGTTTGGTTTTTGTTGTTATTGTTGTTATTGTGTTAGTTCTTTATATATTTTGGGTATTAACCCCTTATCCAATATACGGTTGCAAAAATTTTCTCTCTTTCTGTAGACTGTCATTTCATTTTGTTAGTTGTTTCTTTTGGCGTGCAGAAGCTTTTGAGTTTGATGTAGTCCCATCATTGATTTTTGCTTTTGTTGTTTGTGCTTTTGGTGTCATGTCCAAAAGATCATTGCTGAGACCAATATCAATGAGCTTCTTCCTACATTTTCTTCTAGGAGCTTTATGGTATTGGTTCCTATATTTGAGTCTTTGGTCCATTTCAAGTTAACTTTTGTGAGTGGTGTGAGATAGGGGTCCAATTTCATTGTTCTCCGCATGTTTTTCCAGTTTTTTCAATATCATTCTCTCACTGGGTGTTCTTGGTTCCCTTGTCAAATATTAGTTGACTGTATATGTCAGGATTTAATACTAGGCTCTCTATTCTGTTCCGTTGGTTGATGTGTCTATTTTTGTGGCAGTACCATTTTGTTTTTATTACAATGGCTTTGTAATATAGTTTGAAATCAGGAAGTGTGATACCTTCAGCTTTGTTCTTTTTTCTAAAGATTGCTTTGGCTATTAGGGGTCTTTTGTGGTTCCACACAAATTTTAGAACTGTTTCTTCTATTTCTGTGAAGAATGCCTTTGGCATTTTGATGGAGATTGCATTGAAGCTGTAGATGGCTTTGGGTATTAAGGTCATTTTAACAATATTTATTCTTCCTATCCGTGAACGTGGGCTGTCTTTCCATTTGTTTGTGTCTTCTTTGATTTCTTTCAGCAGTCTTGTAGTTTTCATTGCACGGATATTTCACTTCCTTCGTTAAATTTACTCCTAGGTATTTTATTGTTTTTGATGCTACTGTGATTGGGATAGTTTTCTTTATTTCTTTTTTCAATGCTTCATGTTTAGTGGAAAGGAATGTCACTTATTTCTTTAAGTTGATTTCATAATCTGCCACTTTACTGAAATCGTTGATTCATTCCAACTGTTTTTTGATTGATTATTTGGGATTTTCTATATATAAGACCATATTGGCAGCAAATAGTGACAATTTTATTTCTTCCTTCCCAATTTGGATGCCTTTTATTTCTTTGTCTTGCCTAATTACTCTAGCTAGGACTTCCATTACTGTATTGAATAGGAGTGGTGAGAGTGAGCAACCTTGTGTTGCTCCTGATGTCAGAGGAAACTCAGTTTTTCTCCATTGAGTATAATGTTAGCTCTGGGTTTGTCGTATATGGCCTTCATTATGTTGAGGTATGTTCCTTTTATACCCAATGTATTAAAGGTTTTTATCATGAAATGATGTGGTATTTTGTCAAATGCTGTTTCTTCATCTATTGAGATGACCATGTGATTGTTATCTTTCCTCTTATTGATGTGATGAATTATATTTATTGATTTGCATATGATGAAACATCCTTGTATCCCAAGGATAAATCCCACTTGTTCATGGCGTATAATCCTTTTAACGTGTTCTTGAATTTAGTTCACTATATTTTGTTGAGAATTTTTGTACCTATATTCATCAGGGATGTTGGTCTATAGTTTTCTTTTCTTGTGGTATACTTATCTGGTTTTGGTATGAAGGTAAGACTGGCTTCCTAGAATGAGTTTGGAAGTGTTTCCTCTTCCTCAACATTTTGGAAGAGCTTGAGGAGGATTGGTGTTAATTCTTCTTTAAACGTTTGCTATAACTCACTAGTGAAGCTGTCTGACCCTGGAGTTTTCTGTGTTGGGGGTTTTTTGATCACTGACTCAATCTCTTGACTCATTATTGGTCTGTTTAGATTTTCTATTTCTTCCTGATTCAGTCTTGGTAAGCTGTGTGTTTGTAGAAATGTACCCATTTCTTCTAGGTTATGTAATTCATCGGCATATAATTGTTTATAGTAGTCTCTTAAAAATCTATGTATTTCTATAACATCAGTTGTGATGTCTCCTCTTTCATTTCTAATCTTATTCATTTGAATCTCCTTTTTTTTTCTTAGTCTAGCTAAAGGCTTGTCAATTTTGTTTATCTTTTCAAAGAATCAGCTTTTAGTTTTGTTGATCTTTTCTATTTTTTCTGGTCTCCATTTCACTTATTTCCACTCTGATTTTTATTATTTCTTTCCCTCTGCTAACTTTAAGCTTAATTTGTTCCTCTTTTTCTAGTTCCTTGAGGTGTAAACTTAGGTTGTTTACTTGAGATCTTTCTAATTTCTTAATATATGTGTTTATTGCTATAAACTTCCCTCTCGGAACTGCTTTTTCTGCTTCCCACAAAATTTGTTATGTTGTGATTTCCTTTTCATTTGTTTTGAGATAATTTTTTATTTCCGTTTTGATTTCTTCTTTGACCCATTGGTTGTTTAGAAGTGTGCTGTTTAGTTTCACAGATTTGAAGTTCACTCACTTTCCTCTAGTTGTTGACTTCTAATTTCATGCCACTGTGGTCAGAGAAGATAGTTGATGTGATTTCATTCTCCTTAAATTTGCTAAGATTAGTTTTGCGGTCTATCATATGATCTATCCTGGAGAATGTTCCATTTGCACTTGAGAAGAATGTGTACTCTGCTGCTGTCAAATGGAATATTCTATATATGTCTATTAAGTCCATTTGTTCTGAAGTGTGGTTCAATTCCAATGTTTCCTTGTTGGTTTTCTGTCTGGACGATCTATCCATTGCTGAGAGTGGGGTATTGAAGTCCTCTACTATTATTGTATTTTTCTCTATTTCTTCCTTTAGATCTATTAGTATTTACTTAGTATGTTTTGGTGCTCACATGTTGGAGTGTATATATTTATGAGTGTTGTATTTTCTTGATGTGTTGACCCCTATATCATTATATAATGACCTTTTTTAGTCTCTTGTTACTTTTGGTTACCATTTGCTTGAAGTATCATCTTCCACCCCTTCACTTTGAGTCTATGTTTTCTTTGGATCTGAGATGAGTCTCCTGAAGGCAGCATATGGTTGGGTCTTGTTTTTTAATCCACCCAGCCACTCTGTACCTTTTGATTGGTGAGTTTAATCGATTTACATTTAGGGTGATTATTGATATATGAGGACTTACTACCGCCATTTTATCTTTGGTTTACTGGTTGTTTTGTGTCTCCATTGTTTCTTTTTATTTGTGTTTCTGTTTACATTTTTAGTTTGGCAGTTTTCTGTGAAGATTTCTTCAATTTTCTCTTTTTTTATGTTTTGTGTCTTTACTCTAGATTTTTGTTTTGTGGCTACCATGAGTCTTGTATAAAACATCTCATAGATAAAATAGCCCTTTTTCTGCTGATGGCAACTTATCTTCATTTGCCTATATAGGTTCTATCATTTTTCTCCTCTCCTTTTATATTTTTGTTGTCACAAATCATCCCTTTTTTATGCTGTCAGTTTGTTACCAAATTGTGGTAGCTATAGTTATTTTTTATGTTTTTTTTCCTTTAATCTTTATTAGGTATTATTAAGTATTTAACATCCTATTCTAAAATAGAGTTACAATTTTCTGATTCTGTCTAATTATCACCTTACTCAAAGTTTTGTGTACTTTTGTCTTTTTGTTTCAGGTAGAAGAGTTCCTTTCAACATTTCTTGTACAGCAGGTCTGCTGGTGGTGAACTCCCTCAGCTTTTGTTTGTCTGGAAAGCCTTTATTTCTCCCTTGAATTTGAAGGATAACTTTTCTGGATAGAGTATTCTTGGCTGGCAATTTTTATTTTTCAATACTTTGGATACGTCATTCCACTCTCTCCTGCCTATAGAGTTTCTGCTGAGAAATCTGCACATAATCTAATGAGGGTTCCTTGTAGGTTACTTTCTTTTTTCTCCTGGATGCTTTAAGATTCTTTCTTATCATTGACTTTTGACAGCTTCATTATTATGTGTCTTGGAGAGGGGTTTTTTGCCTTGAGATAGTAAGGTGATCAATTAGCTTCATGGACTTGTATGTCTAGTTCTTTCCCTAGATTTGGAAAGTTCTCAGCCATTATTTCTTTAAATATCCTCTCTGCTCCCTTATCCTTCTCTTCCCCTTCTGGTGTACCCATTATTCTTATGTTGGCTCTCTTAATGAAGTCTGATAACTCTTGTAGAGTTTTAAAAATTTTTTTAATTTAAAAAAAATCTTAGTTCTTTCTCCTCTTCCACCTGTATCATTTCTAGAGTCCCACCTTCCAGATTGCTTATTCTCTCTTCCGTCTGATCTGCTCTATTTTCAGTGCTTTCTAATGCCTTCTTCATCTCGTTTGTTGAGTTCTTTAGCTCCAGAATTTCTGTTTCCTTTTAGAACTTCAACCTCTTTGGTAAAGTACTTCTTCTGTTCATTAATTTTATTCCTGAGTTCATTGAATCACCTTTCTGAGTTTTCTTATAGCTCATTGAATTTCTTCATGACAGCTATTTTGAATATTCTATCCGTTAGATCCCAATCTTCTGTGGGTTGAGTTTGGTTGCTGGAGAATTGTCGTTTTCTTCTTGTGATACCATATTACCATGATTTTTCATGGTCTTGATGAGATGTGCCTCTGTCAGTGCATTTGAAGTAGCAAACACCCTTCTTATTTAAGTAGAACTTTGTTACTTTGATTTTAACAGTTCCATAGGCTGGGAATTAGAGGCCTTTCTTTTGTCTTCCTGGAGGTGGCACTATAAAACAAATGTTTGGCCTCTCTTACCTGAGCTGCCTTGTGGCTATATTTGGGAAAACACACTTTCCACCCTCCATCCCCTCTGCCAGAGGGGATGCTGGTGCCATCATTGTTGCTTGTGACAGCTGGGATCACCAGTGCTGTTGTCACTACTGGGTGGAGAGGCAGAGTCTTGGACATTGCCACAGCTCCTAGAACCACTGTAATCAAAGGAACCACTGCTGCTACTCCCCCATTTCCACCACTACTCCCCCAGTTCCACTGCCTCCATGAGATCCAATCCACTCACCTTTGGATGTATGGATGTATGGATCTCTCCAGAGTCTTGTATGCTGTGCAGAGAAATCTTTGCTATGTTATGGATGTCCTCCTGGTTGTTAATTGAAGGGGAGAGACAAAGGGAATGACTCACACCACCATGATGCTGACATCACTTGAAATTTGCTTTTATATTGGTGAAATGAAAAGGAAAAAAATCTTATTTTCTAAACATCAGATATCTCCACATGCTACCCCATAACTGAAGATCCCCATTTATGTTAGATAAATTATTTGAAAAGCCTGTTAGAGTGGCAGATGACACTCTTAAGCAACATACTTGAGTAACAATAGATGGCTCTGAACTATACTCTGTGATAGCGGATCTCAACTGTTAGCACACATCACAACCCCCATGTCGAAACACAGGTTGCTGGGCCCCAACCCAGAGTGTCTGATTCACAGTTCTGGGGTGAAACACGAGGATTGGCATTTCCAGCAAATTCCCTGGGGATGCCAATACTGCTGACCTGGGGACCACAAACTCTGAGAACCACTGTTCTAGGGAGAAGGAATTGGGCTAACTAAGGATTTTTGTTTTGTGCTGAATATAGCATGGAAATTAGAATCAGAGAGGAATTGTTCGGGAAGTAGATGGGCTTGGGGGAGGTAGAGAATGAGGAGGTACGGTGGAGGGAGGGAGAGAGGATATAGGAGGCAGCTATTTGTTTTGGGGAAATGAACAAGAGAACTTACACCAATGATTTCCGTTTTGCTGAGCCCATGATGTAACCTCTGCTCTGACATCAAGAGTCACTTCCTGGGGCCTTGCGGCTGGATCTGCTCTTTTAGGGAGTGTGACCGAGCTTCAAGTCTGCCCTCAAGGTCAGCTGGAGTGAGTGCAGAGGTAAAATGACCAAAACAAGCCACTCAGGGTTTCTTCCTAGAATAAGGGATCCCACTATTCCAAACGTGAATGCTTGTCACTTTTGTTCCAGTTGTTCCACATCCTATTTGTAACTAAAAAAACTACCATTTAAAACGTCACCATCAATTTCTTTCTTTTTTTTTATTTCATTAAAAAAGTATTCACTTTATGGTTCTATTCATATAAAATTCTAGAAAATGCAAACTAATCCGTAGTAACAGAAAAAAATAAGTGGTGGTTGTGGGTGGGAGGGAAGGAGGATGGATTACCTAGAAGCACGAGGAAACTTTTGGGGATGTGGCTCTATTTGTTGTCTTGATTGTGGTGATGGTTTCACCAGCACATATGTACGTCAAAACTTATCAAATTGTATACCTTAAATACGTGGTTTATTTTATGTCCATTATGCCTCCATAAGGCTACAAAAAAAGTCTCTAGTATGTGTCAGACACTCTATTATATTAGTATGGATTGTCTTGGAAATACACAATAAGCATTTGCCTGGAAAGATCCAGCGCCCGTGTTTCTGTTACATATCCCGAGTAGAGTTGACAGATAAAGTGCAGGATGCCCGTGGACCACAACCTCTCACCTCCACCACCAAGGAAGGAGGAGGTAGAGGTGGCACATGCAAGAGACCCCATGGGGAGCACAGCCTATAGCAAGCACTGGCTCTTCTGTGTCCTCAATGGGCTTGCTATGGATGAACTGTCCCCCCCCCAAAATTCAAATGTTGAAGCCCTAACCCCTACTATGAGGGTATTTGGAGATAGGGCCTGTTGGAGGTAATCAGGCTTAGATGAGGCCATGAGGATGTGGCCCTTATGACGCAATTAGAGCCCTTATAAGGCGAGACACCAGAGAGCTTGCTTTTTCTCTCTCCACTACGTGAGCGCACAGCGAGAAGACGGCCTACACCAGAACACAGCCATGCTGGCACCCTGATCTTGAACTTCCAGCCTCCAGAACTGTGAGGAGTAAGCCTCTGCCGTTTAAGCCACCCATCTGTGGTATTTCATTATGGCAACCTGAGCTGACTAAGACAGGGTCATCCAGAATGACTAAACAGCAAATAAAAACATTATGACAAGGCAAGAGTGAGACCTCGGAAGAAAGTACCCCAGCAGATATGAAAAGAGGGTTAAGAAGTTCAAGAAGAAGCAAAAGAGAAGGGACAGAGAAATTCTCCTCACACATTTATACAAGGGGTTCTGGACTCTCCATCCACTTCTCCTACCACGTGTGAGATGGGAACCTCAGAGAAAATGAGTTCATTTTCTCATGTTTACAGACACAGCGATGAACTCAAAGAACAATCCTGTGAGACTTTTCAGAATAAAAACATGACATGAATAGAGAATAAAGATCTACAACCTCTTACAGTGACTGAGAGTGGAATGGTTGTCAGAAATCCAAAGTTTGTGACGGATGATCCAGCTCCAAGAGCCTGCACATGGGAAGTAGTACATTTGGAACATTAATAATCCACTAAGGGCTGCCTCCCATGTCAGAACAAGAAGACAGTTATCCTAAAGGTAAAAATAACACATCCTTCTCCACGTTTCTGCGAACTATTGCCTTAGAAAATGAACAACGAATGAAAGGCAAAAGAAAAGATGCTAGTCCATTCAAGAAAAACAGAGTGTGTCTTTCTGTTTTGCTTGTAAATTATTTTCTAAGGCAAAAAAAATTTCCTATCAGGTCAAGTAATTCTGATGTGGGACATCTGAGAGAAAGATCGAGATCTCAGGAGCAATGTGATTCATCTGAATTCTATCTATTTGTGGGTACAAATAGAACAAATTTGGAAGCAGGAAACACAGTTGATATAGTAAATGGAAAAGCAATAAAATTTGAAATACAGGATGCCCAGTTAAATTTGAATTTCAGTTAAGCAACAAATAATTTTGTCTTTTGTTCTTTTCAGTGTGCTGTGGCCACATTAGCTTGTGCTCTCCCTCCTCCTAAGAACTGTGCACCCTTTCCTGGCCTAGGGCTCCCTTATCGAGCCTGAATTTCAGTATCCTTTGCAAAGTGCTCTCACCAACATCTTATCTGCACTGCACAACAGTCCTTCAAAGAAAATTGGATATCTTCAGCCTCATTTTGTAAGTTTGAAAACTGAGGCTTAAATCACACAGCCTTCAAGTGTCAGAACCTGGTCTTGTCGTTTTCTGACGTCAAATCCAGCGCTCTTCCCCTACCTGCTCCTTGCCTCCACCCCATAATAGGGCTTCATCCATAGAGTCAGTCCCGTGTATTATCACACTGGATTGTTCACGACGATCCGAAGGATTGGGGGAAGATGGTCTTGCCATCGCTGCTCCCCTCAGCCGCCCACTTATAGACACTGAGAGGCACGGTTCTTCTGCCAAGAACTGTCTCTGGCGCATCTAACACAAGAAAATCTTTGATCCAAATTTCAGACTCTAAACTCCTTGATTTTTCCCTGTGATGTGGCCTTTAGCTTTGGGCGAGGGGAGAGTCACTTCTTGGAGACCCCCACAGTGCCTGAGCTGGGAGAGGGAGGAAGGGGGTGTCTGTCTGCTCCTGTGAGAACGAACTGAGCTGAGCCATCTGGCCTCCCTGAGCCTCAGACAATGGGGGAAGTGGCGCTTCCCCTCGCAGGGTTGCTGGCCGTGATGAGGTCTGGGTGAGCCACATGGTGACAGGCCCACAGGATGCTGTCTACACAGCCCTTTTCCTCGCTCCCTCGCAGATTCTGCCTGCACCCAACGGTGCTTGAATTGCAGTTCTCACACCCGCCTCGTCCCCACATGGGCCTCCTGTGGCTGCCCTCCTTGTTGGAGGGATTGGTGGGGAGGATTAGATTGTCACCTATGACAGAACGTGTTCCCCTCTGCCCTCAACCATGTGGTCAGCTCAGCAGGTTTGCTCTGTGAATCTTCGGCCAGCCCTCACCACTGGGGCCCCTGCCCACACGCCCTTTCTGGCAGCTGTCTTTGCAGTGTACCCACCCACACTTCCTGGGGCCGCACACAGCGCTCACCATGGCTCAGGGCCTTCCCCAGCTACCCCATGCAAACAGGCCCTCTGTCCTCTGCAAAGCACACCACCTATGTCCCCAAGCTTGTGTCAGTTCTATCTGATGACAATTCGTCCATACACTCGTCGTGTCTCCACCCTCACCTCTGAGGGACTCCAGCGCAGTCTGTCTAGTTCATCTCTGAATGAGCCATAGGAGATGAGGTGTGGTGATGGATCAGGAGGGGGCCCAGAGAGACGCTGCAGCCAAGGCAGGGGCTGGTGCCTCCCAGACAGAGGCGACACTTGCCTGTGAGGGAAGTCAAGAGGGCAGGGCTGATGGCCAATGAGTAATGGGAGCACTTCCTCAAAAAAGGCCTTACAAACATTCTAGGGACAATTGGGAAAATATAAATATGAACAAGGTGTCAGATGATGTAGTTACCATTTTCAAGTGTGATAATGAAATTATGACTATGTGAGAGAATGTCCTTATTCTTAGAGGATACATGCCAAAGAATTTAGGAATGAAATGTCACAGTGGCTGCAACTTACATTCCAACAGTTAATGTCACACACGCACCATGTGTATATATAAAGGAAGGGAGGAGGAAAATATCTCAAATGTTAACAAATGTCAAATCTGGATGGAGCGCACGTGAATGTTATTGAGCCTCTTCAACCCACACCGCATAAACGGAAATGTTCGTCAGACAAAGTTGAAAGGGAAGACTGGCTTTGATGTTGTCTGGATAAAAACAAAGATAAAAGCTCGACCGCAAGTATAAATGTTAAAAGTCTACTCCTCTCTGGTCCCTCATGATTGGCGTCAGACACACTCTGTAGGAGAGCTGTAGAGAGAACAAGCCCAAGCCCCTCATTTCACCCACAAATAAAGCCAAGCCCAGAGACAGTAAGGGACTTACTCAAAGCCACACAGCCTCACAGCAGCAGAGCTGGGACTGGATTCTCGACGTCCTGCCGCACAGGCCACTTCCTTTTCCCACTCAGGACTGGCCTGTAATTATTTCTGAAAACAGGGGCCAGCTAAATAAGTCTGAATACCTTTTATGGGTAAAAGCTGCCTCCCTGGGAAAAAAGTGTGCAGGCTGTCAGTCAACTTCCCAGCGACCTAAGAGCAAATGATGTTCCTCCAGATGTGACGTGACGGGGAGCTCGCAGCACCACAGAGTAGGGACTTTTCCCTTGAAAGTAACCCCACGCCGCCTGGGGAGAGGACTGCAGGCGTCCCTTCCAGTCTTCCACAGGCAGCAGCTCAGAGTCCACCCTGCACTGATGCCCCGCAGCACCCAGGACCCAGCGCCGAGGCCCCTGCAGCAGAGGGGTCGCTGCAGTGGAGCAGCTCCAGGCCCTCAACCCCCGGGGCAGTGGGAGCGACGGGCGGTCGTCATCGCCGTGCTCCTTAGAGCACCTCCAGGAACTGGTCCTGCGCGTTGGGCGAAGGCAGAGCCCACCCTCAAAGAGGAGATGGAAGGAGACAGGTTTTCTGACCACAGGACAGATAGCTAAGGACTGGAAAAGGGGTCATCAAACTACAGCCCTTGGGCCAAATCCAGCCTACCACCTGTTTTTGTATGGCCCGTGAGCAAAGAATGACTTTTACATTTTTAAATAGTTGGGAAAAAATCAAAAGAAGAATTATATTTTATGGCACATGAAAATTATATGAAATTCAAATTTCAGTGTCCATAAAGTTTTATTGGAACACAGCCATGTTCATTTGCATATGGATTACCTGTGGTTGTCCCAATGGGGCAGTTACAATTTAGTGGCATTTCAAGCACGCACTGTGATGTTGTGATATAAAAGACATGTTATATAAACACACACATGGTCTTCATCCCTGAGTGACAGAGGTGAGAGGAGTGTCTGTTATGCATAATAAGTCCCTTTCAACCATACCTGAGTTTACGCTAGCAAGGGGCCTGGGTGGCTCTCTAGACAGCCTCAGGACGAGAGACGGCCGCCAGAGCAACCTACCACGTGATTAGAGGGCTGGAACTTTCAGCCCTACTCTTGACCTCCACGGATTTAATCAATGGTGCCTATGTAATGGAACTTCCATAAAAACCCTAAACTACAGGATTCACAGAGCTTCTTGGTTAGTGAATGCGTCCAAGAGCTGGGAGAGTGGCCCACCCCACCTCCACCGGGACGGAAGCTCCTGCACTCAGGACCCTTCCAAACCTCACCCTATGTAACTCTTCATCTGGTTGTTCATTTGTATCCTTTATAACAAATCAGTAACAGTGAGTAAAGTGTTTCCCTGGGTTCTGTGAGTCATTATAGCAAATTATCAAATCTGAGGATAGGGTCGTGGAAATCCCTAATTTGTTGCCAAGTTAGACAGAAGTGCAGGTAACCTGGGAGCCCACTGCTTGCAGTTGGCATCTGAAGGAGGAGGGCAGTCTTGTGGGACTGAGCCCTTAGCCTGTGGGGGTCTGTGTTAACTCCAGGTGGTTAGTGTCGGAATTGAATTGACTTGTAGGACACCCAGCTGGTTCCCACACAGAATTACAGAATTGCTTGATGTAGAAAACCCACATATTTGGTGTCATAAGTATTGTGAGTAGAGAAACAGTTTCCCTTTAGATGCTTCATACCATACCACAACACTTTATTTTATTTTATTTTTACTACCAGCGCATATCCATCACGTCAAAACAAGAAAAGAATAGAAAAGTGAACTTTGAATGTCACACTGTTAAGACACTATGGAGAGCGGATTATTTTGTTATCAAATGAGATAGCACAGCCTTGTATTTGTTATGCAATGAAACTATAGTTGCGCTAAAAGAATACAATACGGGTTGACATTTCCAGACTAAGCATTCATCACGCTATTTCTAACTCCTAGTAAAAAAGTGGTCAAGAAAATTAGAAACTTTAAAGTGAAATATCTCATCATGACAGAATTTCTTCAAAATAAAAATCGAAAATAAGGCTGTGTGCAAAGTAAGTTTCTGAATGGCTCATTTGCTAGCCAAGCGAGGAAAGCCACTTAACTATGTTGAGTTAGTTAAACCACATTTGATTACAGCAGTAAAGAAATGTCTAGAGAAAATAAACTCATTTAAGACTGTTAGCCTTCATTGACAATACTTGCTCAAAGAGTTGAGGACATTGGCAACTACATCAACAGTCAATTAAAAACCAAGCAAATGATTTTGAATGGTTTTCCGTGGCTTTTGGTGAGTCAACAGATGTTACAGTGGTTGTCAATTGTTTATTTGAGGAGTCGAGGGTGAGTTTGCAGTGAGTGAAGAATTAGCCTCCATGAATAGTGTAGGTGAGGAAGACATTTCCTCTACCTGCTTTGGATCCTTCTGGCCAGACAACGAATTAAATTCATATGAGACAGAATAACAGGAAAAAATTAAACAAAGTTTTGTGTCACGTATACACAGGAGAGACCCAGAAAAACTGAGTAATTCCCCAAAATGGTGGAAGTTCTCACCTTAAATACCATCCTCAGCTAAAGACAAAGGAGGATGTTGGGGGTGGGGGAAGTCAGTTATGGAAGATTACCAGAAAAGCACCATAAACGAGAGTAAGGTTATAACGCAGATTTAAGTCCTTGCCTTGCACATTGATTAAGAGTTTCTAGAGATAAGGTCATCCCCCCTTCTTCCTGGTACAGAGAGGGAGACACCTTTACAGATGGACATTTCCCTTACAAATGTAAATGTCTCTTAACAAAGGGTAAGTAAATTCTACTTTTCAGAGTCTCTCTCATGTCTGCAGGTTTGTTTTTTTTTTTCTTTTTCTCCCCAAATCCCCCCAGTAAACAGTTGTATACTTTTAGTTGTGAGTCCTTGCAGTTGTGGCATGTGGGACACCGCCTCAACATGGCCTGATGAGTGGTGCAATGTCCACACCCAGGATCCGAACCAGCGAAACTCTGGGCCACCAAAGCGGAGCACGCAAACTTAACCACTTGGCCATGGGACTGGCCCCATCATGTCTGCAGTTTTTAAAAGTAACCAGCCCAAAGTAATCCTCATGCCAAAGAGACACATCTTGGGGTGGCAAATTCCAGTCCCCCAGAATAGTTGGGATGGAATAACTACAACCAAGAATATCTTCAAAGAAATTGAGAAAACACTAATGCAGTGGAATCTGTTAAAATGTATTACAATTGATGGTGGTTAAAATATGTGTTGAACAGAAAAAGCCTTAGCTGGGAAAATTTACAAAGTTTGTAAAACTGGCAGGTGTTTAAAGTCTGTGGCTATTCTTTAGTGGTACTTTGTAGAAAATATTTGAACATATGATGTGCATCAAACCAATAGCATCAACAAGGAACTTCACTTGCTTTCATGGTCTTAACCATCATCAGTTGTACGGACTTTTTTCGGAAATAAAAATGTGATATCCTGATTCACCCTACCCACAGCGGTTTGATGGCTTAGCAGCAATAAAGTTTTATGGTGATATTTTGAGGTCAGGGCTGAGATTGACATTTTTCTGAACAAGAAGGACTGTCCTTGTCTACAGAACACGGAATGGCTTTGAAAATTAGATTTCTCTGCAGAATTGATTATATTTCTTAATCAATTCAACCTAGAATTACAAGGCAAAATAGCACTTACATATGAAACATACTGCCATGAAGTCACTTGACAACTAATGTTCAAATCACAAGAAATGTCAAGCCACACATACACTTCCTGTGCTATCAAAGTTAAGATAGGAAATGAGATCTCCATTCTCATACAAATTTGGATCAGATATATTTTCTGAGCTCAAACTACAGTTCCAGGAGTGTTTTTCAGACCTCAATGCAGGACAAAAGAGATTTCCATATTTCAAAATTGATTTAACTGCACAGTTGAAGAGCTCCTATCTAATCTTCAGTTGGAAGTGGTCTGCAATCTAATGGCATGCTGTGCCAGAGGATAAACATCAAGAGAAGAATCTAGTAGAGTTCTGTAAATGTATTCCAAGTGATAAATATGCACAATTAAAAGCATATGCTTGCAAATTAATATCAGTATTTGACAGCACTATGCAAAAAGACATTTTCAAAGATGAAATATGTAGAATTTCACTTACCGATCATCATTAAAAGATGAGCATTTAAAATCCATTTTAATAATAGGCAATACTAACTTTGAACCCCAATTAAGCAAAACGTTACCACCCCCAAAAGAATTCCATTTTCTCATTAGAAGACCTGTATTACCAAAATAAAGGCACTTCGTTCTGAGCTGGCGCTGATACCTCCCATTCCGTTCTAACCCACTGGTTCGGTCTGGCCTTCCCCATTCCACATTTCTATCTTCCTTCTTTCTTTCACAGTAACTCCAGGTCCCCGTCATATTTATTCATTTCCTCAATCCTACACACACATAAAAAGGTTTCATAATTGCTACACCCATGCCATTTACAGTCCCCAGTAGACGGAGATGAAAATGATCAAGGGATGTCCCCAAACCCGGCCTAACGATGTGGCCTGGAGTCGGGGAGATGAAGTTGTTACTGCGTCAGGGAGAGGGGACTGGTGTTACAGGAATCAGCAGTGGCCTCACTGGAGGGTAAGTGAGATCAAGTGTGAATGATTCCCCCACAGGGAGCCCAATCTTGGAAGCTACTGCGTGGTTCTCTGTATGGGGAAGTTTCATCAATGCAAGATAAATTCTGAAATATCACTGAAGGCACCAGGGAACGGGAGAGGAGGGGACGGAGCTGATGCTGTACCTGGCCAGTCTCCTGTTCTTGTGGCAGCCTGAGTGGTTGTGTGGGTAGAGCCCTATCTGAGGCGCCCGAATGAGGATGCCCATGGAGGCTGAAATCCAGCTCCACGTCTCACCAGGCCACGCTCTTACCCCGGGAAAGGGGCAGCCCCCTCAGACTTCGCACAGAAGCCCTGTGTGGGCGGGCAGGACCGTCCTCTGACTCTCTCACCAGGCATCGTGAAATGCTCTGCAATTGCCTCTTCTAACGGCTATGCTTCCTGTGCCATTGTGCTGTCCCTTGTCCTGTGTGTGGGCACACATGTATGGGTATCTTCCTGTGACGCTGTCTTTGGGATTTCCAGTGATGCGGTTTGTTTGAAGACTCTGCACATATGTAGAAAGTTAATTCCACTTCAGGGAAGATGAGGAAGGAGTGGCCTCCTCTCACAGGGTGGGGCTCAGAAAAGAGATGGTGCCCACTACTCCGATTTTGGCTTTCTTCTTACAGCTCTGTAAAGCAATGCTAAACCGCCATTCCTGGGGCCAAAGGTGGGGAGAAGGGCAGGCTGGGAAAGGCTCACCTGCCTGCATCTCTCGGGCACAGGTCTGCGGAGTGTGTTTGCTTCTTCTTGTTCATGTCCCTTGGAACAAGGTCTGGGACAAGAGCATTCTCAGCTGCAGGTCACGTTATCCTGCCTTGTCTTCATTGTCAACCTTTCTCTGGTATTAGAGGGTAGAGGAGCAAACATAATCTAAGTTTAATAATTTGAAATAGCAGGGTATGACCAGGAAATGACACCCTCAGGGGGCTGGCCTGGTAGTACAGTGGTTAGGTTCACACCCTCTGCTTCAGTGGCCCAGGGTTCATGGGCCCAGATCCCAGGTGCAGACCTACACAGCACTCATCAAGCCATGCTGTGGTGGCATCCCACATACAAAATAGAGCAAGATTGGGATAGATGTTAGCTCAGTGCTGATCTTCCTCACCAAAAAAACAAAGGGAAATGATACCCTCAGGCTCTATCCCAACTCAACGAGGAGAAAACAGAAATTTAATTAAATTTAAATTTAATTTTTTGATATTTGTTTTTGTGTTTGGTTTTGTACTCTGCAGTTAACATAGCACAATCAAGCTCTAGAAAATTCAACATTTTAGACAAGGGGCCTTGAGCAGAACCAGAGGCCAAGAAACCACTGTTGCATTTGGGGTTTCTGAGGTCAAAGTTCTGAAAAGAAGAAGGTCAGGTTAACTTCCTGAATCTGTTGGAGGTCATTCCCCTACCAGGACCAACGGGACAAGGGGGAATCTTCCCCAGGGACCACACTCAGGGGCAGAGCGAACTTCAGGGAGGCAGGCAGAGATCACTGCAACTTAACCAGGACTAGAAAGGCCTTCAGGCTCTGCCGGAGGGTGGAAAAGCAGAGACAAAGACACCGGATGTGGACTGTGCAGAACGTAAGGCCATGAGCTTTCCTTGAAGACTGTAAGGAAATTGGGGTTTGAGGAAGCGAAAGCACAAAGACCAAATGGAGCCACACTCGATTCAGCATGAGAGTGAAAGAATAGGGGGCCAAAACTCATGTGGTGGTTCAGGCTCGAACTCCAGGGGATGGACATTGAGTAGGGGGAGAAAGAAGCAGCCGGGTAGTTGTGGCACCCTGCTTGCACATTTCTAACTTCTGTAAGTATTCATGGATATGACTGTCTGAGCTAGTTCCCCGTGGATAGACTTTTTGGTTTTGTTTTTCCCCCAAGGATGTGACACAGAACCTCAGCAGTCCATTCAGAAGGACGTTTCTCATGGCTAAGACAAAGGCCACGAGTTGGTTCCTTCTGATGACTAGGTGTCCCGGCAAAGCTGAAGATAAGGAAATATTGTGGCGCTTCTCCTTTTTCTCCCTCTGTCCATGCCTTATCCAAGAGTCTCCATGTCCTCTAACTTTCTGGGGTGAAACTCTCCTTTAACACTCAAATAATAGACCCGTGCTGCCTATCTCCTCCACTGCAGAAGGCTCAGGATCTTCTTCAGAATTCCCACAGATTCCGGGGGCCTCACTTCCTTCTGGACGCCTCTGGCCACCACATCATTGATCTTTACTATCCTTTCATTTCTGGAAGCTGCTGTCCTCTCTCCATGTGCCTTCCCCACATGCAAACACTGTCCTGGGGATTTATTCCCCTGGGTCAGTCTTCCATGTGTTTGGGCATCGGGGATAGAGCTCCCTCGCCATCAGGGACAGGAATTGACTCCATGACCGCATGTTTCTTTAGAACCTGAGTTGCTGTGTTTCTGGGGCCCATCCATCCTCTTCAGGCAGGTTTTTCCGCCATCTGCATGCCTCTCCCCACCTGCAGTCAATTAGATTTCCCCTATCCATTTAGCAGAGCCAGTCAGCTCTACTTATTTGGCTCGAACCTCTCACAATTAGGATACAGGGCTCATTTTTTTTTAACCCTGGTGGCCTCACAAGATGCTTTCCTAGCAAACAAGGCTTCTATCCTAAGATGATCTCTTCGGCTCCACCCTAAAATTCAGACACAAGTTCAGCCATGTTTTCCTTTCTTGCTCCAGTGCTGGTAATGCCCTGCTTTGGGCCATGGTGTTCACAGCCTAGCAGCGCTGTCGTTTTGGTTGAAGGAGCAGCCTGGTGCTCACACCCACAACTATTGCAGTGGCTGGTGATTGGCTGACATTCTCTACGTTTCACAAGTGTGCGCCTGATGTACAGATACCCCTAAGAAGTCTGTTGACAACACTAAATTTTAGAAAAGACAGACATACAAGAGACTTAGGGTTGAAATTAATGAGGTTACTGCCTCAGATCCAGAAGTGAACAGGAAACGGAGTGTCCTATTGCCAAAATATTCACTGCCTCTTCCTATTGGGCCTCTCCCTGTGGGACATCATAAGCCCACCTCATTGATGTCATGGCCACCTGACTTGCCTTGGACAATGAAATGATGGAAACGATATAGCCTTTCCCCAGCAGAAGCTTTAAGAGTTATTGTGCGGTGCCTCCATCTCTCTTTTATTTCCCTCTCTGTCTTGAGGCTGACATGCCCCAGATGGCTCAGCCTGGGTCTCAGAATGAAGAGATGAGCAGCAGAGCCACTGTGGACCCAAGACAGGCATGAATACCAGACAGAAGCAAACCTTTGTTGTGTAAGCCACTAAGATTTTGATATAACTTAGGTGATGGACACAGTGATGTTATATTTTGAAATTTAATTTTAGCCGGAAAAGGATATTTCGTTGGTGGGCCTTTAACTTCATCTTAGTATCTTATTTATATAAGAAGGTTCACACTGTTCAAATTTTATGTTTTATGGAGCTGGTGTAACTAATATGGCTGCATCATTAAATGTTGCTCACTGAATAACTTTCTCAAACTAGTGAGGATGGACTACATTTCAGGGCCATCATTCAAAGGAGCAAAAAAGTGAGTTTCAGTCTAAGATTATGGGACTCTAATTAACGTCGTTGCCTGACAGATTTCAGAGGCTTCTGCAGGCAGTGGCAGAACCACCTATCTCGTTGATAGTGGTTGACTCTGGCCACCCTTGTCTGACCGCTGCCTTTGCGGGGGCAGTCTCACCTGGCCGACACAGGTTTGCCTGTTGGGTCCAGTGAGTCAATGGAAAAAACTACAAGCAGGAAACTGCTTCCTTCCCAGGGAAGGGTTACTAATCTGAGGGAGCAGATCTGTGGACACCACCGGGCCCCACTTACTGGTCCAGGGAGGCTGTGCATTGGTGGCTAAAACCCAATCATTTCGTTCTCTCTTAATTTCCTTCCTTGCTTTGAGACAGTGGGTCAGAACGAAAACTCTGGAGAAGGAAACCATGGGAGACACACTTAAAGGACAAAGCATGACCCTCAAAAAGGCAGAGAAAGGAAGGCCAGAAAGGAGGAGGAGTGGCGTGGAGGCTGAGGGGACAGAGTTTCAAGAAGGAGTGCATGATCCCGGGGATCAGAAACAGCAAGGGCCCAGGGGGAATATCTGAAACTCTACGAAGCTTGGCAGTTTGGGAGGGCATGGCATCCTCTTCCAGAACCACATCAGGAGAGTGAACAGGTTAGAAGTGTACTGCAGTGGGGTGAAGAGAGAGTGAAACAGCGACCCAACCACCCCACCCGAATTGCTGAAGAAAGCGAAGGCAGCCCACTTAAACCACGCTTTGAAGGGTTTGGCTGAGAAAAGTTGGGGAAACCATCTAGTGACTAGAGGTTAACCGGAGGATGAGAGCCCCTAAGGCCAAGGGATAGAAGTATTTCACTTCTTCCTATGATGCCTATATTTGTACATTGACTACACCTGATGCTGTTTACTTCCAATACCAAATACTCATAAATCTTCTTGATATCCAGTTTCTTTCACTCATCCCTTGATTCCTACTCTCTGTTCCCTTCCCCTGCCCTAGAAACACACACACGCATATGCATACACATGCACACTGACAAATAAATGGCAAGCAATAGGATATACTAGAGTATGTGAGAAGCCATTTGGTATAAACCTAATTCGGCCTGACTTGTGAACTTGAGAGTGTGGCTGGTCAATTCAATTAGAGACAAGTGGGGTGGGGGGTTGTACCTCTCAGGCCAGAGTAGGGAAACCCCCTGGTTGGGAGGCCACTGCTGCTGTGTTCCCTTGGACACTGTGGCTGCTAGGAGGAGGGGCAGTGGGGAAATGTGAGCAGGGCAAGCAGAAAGTCTTTGTTGTGGTATCCTCCTTAATTGATTTTTTCCAAAAGGGCCTGACATGGCCGTTGAGCATGCCTTGTGTATCTGCTTTAAGCCTTTGCTGTGTCCCAAAGAAAAGAACAAATGCCCTTAAGATAAATGTGCAACTTCCCCCACATTGGTATTTTCTTAAGGATAAGCCTCTCTCCCTAGGCTAGGAATTGATTTCTGCGCTCACCCTGTGACCACCCAGCTCAAGAAAACAGACCTGCCACCCTGCTGTGTGCACGGAGACAGCAGACCTACCACCTGCTGTGTCCATCAGTCGCTGCTGTGCCGACAGAGCAGTCTCACGACTAGTGTAAAAGGGACATTTCAATCATGTGAAACATACTCTTTGAGGATATATAATCACTCTGTACACCCCACTTCTTTAGTGCCCTTCCTTCCTTGGAGAAGGAAGGCCCCAGGCTATATGGTCCTTACCTTTGTCTCAGAATAAACTCACCCACATTTTCATGTATAGATTGGTTATGGATTATTTTCGTTGACAACACTCACACATGCATACACACGCACATTCACCCCTGCACACGCTCACACACACCCATACACACACACAGACAACTATGTGAATGACCAACCAGATGCCCTTGGGGAGAATGGTTGCTCAGCCTGTCCTTAGATTCCAGGCCATCGGGCATCATACCCAAAGCTGCAGCTGCTGAAGGAGGAGAAGTTGGCCCTGGAAAACTTGGAAGGAAAAGTCCAGCTGTACAGGTGTTTGGTCAGACATGTGACTTCAGTATAAAATTCTAGAAAATATGAACGGCACTTTATAAGGAATGAAAATCAACAGCATTTCTCATTTTATTTCTTGCTAAGATGACAGCGGAAACTGTGAAAGCAGATGAGTCTGGCGAGCATCACTCTCAGGAAGGGGGTGAGGGCTGGGAGCGGCGAGGGGCTGAGGCTCCCCCAGGGACACCCGGCCGTCTTCTCTGACTTTATGCCCTCAGGAAGGCGCAGGCTTCCAGAAGCGCTGTGGGACACAACAAAGCAATAGATTCAGAAACTGACTTCCTCTTTTTTTAGTCAATAAATCAATTAAGGAGGATACCAAAACAAAGACTTTCTGCTTGCCCTGCTCACATTTCCCCACTGCCCCTCCTCCTAGCAGCCACAGTGTCCAAGGGAACACAGCAGCTCTGGCCTCCCAACCAGGGGGTTTCCCTACTCTGGCCTGAGAGATACAACCCCCCACCCCACTTGTCTCTAATTGAACTGACCAGCCACATTCTCAAGTTCACAAGACATTGATGGTCCTCTAACTTCTTCTGGAATATGAGCCATTAACAACATGGTCTTCACACAAATCTGTTTGCAACAGTGTTCACCTTCTCATTCATTCATTCACAAATACTTGCTGAGCCCCTGCTCTGTGTGAGTCACTGTGCTAAATGCGGGGGTTTCAGCCTGGACAGACAGGCCTTGCCCCAACGCGGCATAGGGCCTATGCAGTTGGGAGCTGGCTGCTTACAGGAATAGCCCCACAGCCACGTTTCTCCAAGGGCAGTCCTAGAGCCAGCTGCCTCACAATTCCCTGAGATGTCGGTGGTACAGAGCAGGGTTTCTCGACCTTAGCACTATTGACATTCCGGGCCGGGAAGTGCTTTGTTGTGAGAGCTGCTCTGTGCTTTCTTTAGCATCCTTGGCTTCTACCCACAGATACCAGCAGCACCCCCTAAGTTGTGAGAATCAAAAATATCGGCAGGCATTGCCAGATGCCCCCTTAGGGGCAAAATCAGTTAAGAACCACTGATACAGAGATTCTTGGCCCGAACCCCACCCCTGGACCACCACCCCCTCAATGCCTCTGACTCCCTGGGTGAGGCACGGGGAAAAAGGAATCTGGATGAACCCAGTGCATGCTGAAATTCGAGAATCATCGCCTGGAGCCTGACAATACTTTGCGATGTCTTCTAAATGTTTTAAAGGATTAAATTATTGTCAATACATTTTCCTGGCTAAAATGTCTTTTGAGAATTTATGTTCTCAAATATAGCTGGTATTTATGGTAACTGTCTAGAAACCAGAATTTATCATTTCTCATTACATATGTATATATATTTATGTACATGTGTGTATACACACACACACTTCATTTTACTGAATAAAGTTAATAAATAAAATAAAATGAATGATCAGTTTCTAAAAACTCCGTGACAGTCACTATCAGCATTATAAAAATCTAGCATATTATCTACTACTTTAGTTTATTCTCTTAATTCTTTCACCTTATCAATGAGACTGCCATTTCCTGAGGCACAGAAACGCTATATTGCCTTAACATTTTATACCCATCTTCATTCCTAGAATGCTGTCTGGCCCTCCAATCTTGACCTTCCCCCATGGTGGTTTCTCAGTGACACTATCTATGTCCACTTACGGGAGCTCGAGCAGCGTCTCAGATTAGTGATGGCCGTGACATACTCTGATCCCAAATATTGCTCATATGTTGTTTTGCCTTGGAGTTCAGCCAGACATTCAGTGTTGTCGCTGAACAGAAGGTTTTTGGTTTCAGACTTGAATAAGCAAAACTTGCCCGGGCAGTCAGGTCCATTTCCTCCAAACTGATCCTGTGTCCAAAAGGCCAACAGTCAGTGAGCAGCCAAGGAAAACAGGAGAGTTTACGGATTGGAGAAGGCCAAGGACATTTCTTCCATCCAGGATCAGCCCTGGGAAAATGGTGGGGCAAAAGGACCTGAGTCCTAGAGCTGTTCCACTGCCTTGGCTGGGTCTTCCACTGCCTGTGTCCTCTTGCTGCCCATGCCCCAGGTGGGAGACGCACCCTGAGCAGCGTCCAGGCCCCTCACACTTTCTGATCTCACCTCCTGCCATCTCTCCTGTCTTCTTAGTTTGTGGCCTCTTCCCTTAGAACTTCTTATAAGTGACTAGATGACGGCTGAAGATTTTTGAGATCTGCCCCCAAAGCTGGTCACCTATAGAATTCTAATAGGCCAGCTCTCCCAGAGAGGCAGTCTGCACGGGAAATCGTCTCTGCCACTGACCAGATCGTTGCCTTGGGCAAGTCACTTAGCCAACTTGGCCACAGTTCCTTCTCCATGCCCAGGGCTCCTGCAGGGGTGAACTATGAGAACCAAGCACCTCAGTGACAGCAGACCAAGGGAGTGTGCCACAGTGAGGGCTCCGTGAATGCCAGTTTGAGACCTATTATTACCATTCCAGGGCCACCGTCTTTAAAGCACACTTAGAGATCTGATGTTTTAACACAAGACTAGAAGCTCTAATAGAGAATCACAGACTTGAAGGAAATTGCAGGATTTCCTTCAAACCACTTCACATAGAGAGCCTTAAATCTATAGGAGCTCTGGGTTTGCTGTTTTTCAGAGATTACACATGCAGGGCCTTGTCTAGAACATTGCTCAGTTGGCCCAGGCTCAGGAAACATCACCAGAGTAAATCACGCTCCACGTTGGCATGAGGGAGGAAGGCTCAATCGCCTGCCTCATTTGCCTGAAGAACAGAAGTAAGGACAAGGAGAGAAAGCATCTCCAAGCCAGGCAGTGAGCACAAGTTCAGGTGCATGAGACTCCGGGCAGAAGTCAGGTTAGTTCCAGAAAGCCCAGCATCGGAAGCCTCTGTTGTCCTCATCGAGGCTCTGTGCAGTGCCACAGCATGAAGCAAATACTGTCATCAGCAGCTTCAAGCAGAGGGACTAGAAAGAATCACCGGGCATTGTGATTGTCCCCCTAACAGGAGCCCACGCAGTTAAGAAAGGGCAGGAGGCCCTGGTGGTCCATACCTGTTGGAGGAACAGCACCTTTTTCAGGTGTTGTGCCCTATCACTCTGAGATACCACAGCATGATTTGGGGCCCTGGCCAGGTGGCAGCTCTCAGCCTCAGCCACAGGTTTCCGGGTGCCATCAAGGCACAGTAGCTCAAAGTCCTCCTGCTTCAAATCCTTAGCCCACGGTTCACTGTTCTTTCCTGGGGAGAGAATGAAGGCAGCATCAGCCACGGTTGCCCAGTATAGTTAAAGGGTCCTTTCTGGGTGTATGTGACCATCCAAAGGCCTCTTAAGATGCACACACTGAGGTTGCAGTGATATAAAGGAGACAGAAGGCAGCCTCATCCTGCACGAGCGAGCCGAACTCCAAACATAGCAAAGTTAGTGCTGCGTCCATGCAATGGAATGGAATTCAGCCATAAAAAGGAGTGAAGGACTGAATCATGCTACAACCTGGATGAACCCTGAAAACATGATGCTAAGTGAAAGAAGCTAGTCACAAAAGGCCAGATATTGTAGGATTCCATTTACGTGAAATGTCTAGAATAGGCAAATCTACAGAGACAGAAAGTGGATTGATGATTGCAGCTCTGGGGAAGTGACCACTAATAGGTGCAGGGTTTCTTTATGGGGTTATGTAAGTGTTCTAGAATCAGATTGTGCTGGTGGTTGCACAACTCTGTGGTTGTGCTGGAGACCACTGAACTGTACACTCTGAATGGGTGGATTTTACAGTATGTGAATTGTATCTCAATAAAGCTGTTAAACATTTTTTTAATTTTTAAAAAGGAAATTCTCCACCTGTGCCATATTTTCCAGTGAGTTCCAGAAAAAGAATAGCTGGTCTAAGTTTAAGAAGAAATTATTTTCTTTCCTTTCATATTCAAACACTCTTAGTGTAACCAGAGAAAGGACAGGAACAACTATGGGTTTATCAAATATATTTAGTCAATTCCAATAAAATACAGTTGTAAAATCCCAGAGAAGCTTAAAATTAAATTTGACATCAATCTGATCCATGGAGGTCACTTAGATTAATGGTTCATAAATTCAAAATGTAATCGTATGCATGTTCGTGTGTGTGTAAATACAGGTTCATCGTTCAGGTCCCTGCTTCTCTCCTTCTGTCCTCTCCCCTCAAGAAAACACTTCATCCATTCTCTTAGCTTTGTCTATTTGATATTGAGATCATTCCACATTTATATGTCCATTATGTGTCCTCAATGCCTCTCCCGAGAGACGTGAGGAGGGAGGAGCGGCCGTGACTGTTGGTGCCTTCAAAGGAGGGAGGCAGACAGTTGAGGCACTTCTTTCTCAGGGGACGAAGTGGCAAGTCATCTGCTGAGGAGGAGGGGTGGGGAGGCTGAGTGGGGACTAAGGAAAGAGGTGCAGGTCAGAAGGCAGCAAATGGCTAGGAGTCTTGAATTTGGTCATTCATATTTTCATCTAGAGATCAGAAGGGAGAGTGCTTATTCAACACTGCCTGGTAGGTTGGCTATCTTTCGTCATCTGCCTCTGCCTGTGTTCTGTCCCTGTTCACTCCTAAGGAGTTTTGAGACGAGGGCTCACGTGGGGCTGAATGAAGGCCACTACTTCCTTTTGTAAACGGGAAATCTTATTCACATATGCTCAAATTTTTTTTAGTATCATCCACATTCAGTGTCCCTTACGTGGGGACAGGCAGATGCTGCGCTTCTGTGGCTGACGAGACAAAGCCGGGGAGACAGTTACTACTGAGTATGGCTGGCGTGTGTGTGTGTGGCAAGTGGGATGGGGGAAGAGTTCGCTTCCAAAATCAAGGCGACCCTTGTAGATGTTACCATGTTGCATGCTGAGGTACAAAACTTCGGCATGAACTCGATCAAAAGTCTGGCAAAGGGCATATAGCTTCCCATCTGCAGATGTGAACACTAGCATGTGTTGTGAGGCCAAAGACTCTGCTCTGAAGGGGAAAGAGAAACATCTTCACTCACCATCTGTGTTCTGCAGGACAGTGACATCTTTCACAAATGCAACGTCTCCAGCCTTCTCAGCCAGGCACCTAAAATATTCCAGAAAACAAACTCAGTGCCAGAGAAGAGAAACTATTAGAGTTTTCATAAATATCTATAATATATATTCCAAAATCTGAAACTTGAAAGTAAACATAGAAAAGATAAAGATGAAGATTTTCAGGAACTTATGGTTTAAAATGGAAGATTGAACATACACGTATACTTTCCTGCCTTCTAAAATCCCAATAAAATGACATTAATGAGATTTTTTAAAAAGCCATAAGCCATGAGGGGTGGAGGGTGGGGAGAGAGAAGATGATAGTGATAATGTTTGAAAGTTAAGAGAGCAAACGGATGAGCAGTAATTGACCCAGCAGACCAAAGAAAGCTGTCACATAGGGTGGAGTGGGGGAAGCCTAGAAGAAAGCTGCTGTGCACAGCAGAGCTCCAGAAAGACTCAGCAGTTACAAGGGCTAGGTCTCACTGAAAGTGGCTGACAACGGGACCCGAAAGAGCCTGCAGAGATGCAGTCTGGGTGCCCTCCCGTTCCACACAGCTGGGAGACGGCTCCCCACTCGCCTGGCGGAAGGCTGAAGGTTTGTTCATGGGGAAGTTGAACCTGAATAACACTATGAACTAGACAACCAAACACAGCTGAGAGCAGAGGCCCAACTCGGAAATCAGAGAGTGGAGCGAAACTATAGCCAGAAGGTTGAACCACAGCCCCTCGCCGCAGCTCAGCCTCCCAAGAAGCAGACAGAGGATTCCTTGTCTGGAGAATCTGATCAACTCAAGGAAAACATCTATAGATTCTGAGATTTGGATGCCCCACAGTGAAGTGACACAAACCAAGTGCCCTACAGTGAGACCTACACTCGCCAAGACGTGGCAACTGATGCAGAACTAACAGTCAGCTCTGGTGCTTCACTCTTAAATATGGGAAACAGCCAGAGGCCATTGGTCTTTGAAGAAAGACAAGAAAAGATGGAAATCAAAGCAATTATACTCAGAGGATACAGTGACAACATAGGAGGGAGAGTAAAACTTTTTAAAAATACTACAATTGATGTCATTAAAGAGATGAAAGAAAGGCAGCACTCATAAAAGAAGAACAGGAGGTCTAAAAAAGCAGCAGTCAGAACACAAAAAGAATTCTCAGGAAGTAAAAACTAATAATCAAAAAAATTCTTAAAAATGATATAATGATTAGAAGCTTAAACTGAGCAAATATCCCAGAAACTAGAAGATACAGAGCAGATAATAAAAAAGAAAGAAAAAGAAAATGAGATGATAATCTAGGAGAGTCTATAATTTAAGAATTAAAGTTTAAAGAAATATTGCAGATCCAGCCCTGACGGCCTAGAGGTTAAAGTTCGGCGCACTCTGCTTTGGCAGCCTGGGTTCTGTTCCCAGGTGTGGAACCACACCACTCGTCTGTCAGTAGCCATGCTGTGGCAGCAGCTCACAGAGAACTGGAAGGACCTACAATTAGAATATACAACTATGTACTGAGGCTTTGGGGAGGGAAACAAAAGAGAGGCAAATTAGAGAAAACAGGAGGGAACTTATCAAGTAAATAATGAAGTAAAATTTCCCAGAACTGAACAACTTGAGTTTCCAGATGAAAAGGGTCCACCAAGTGCCCAATCTAATGAATTGAAAGAAGACTTACATAAATAGCATTATGAAGTTTCAGAACATTGGAGATAAAAAAAAAATAGTTTTTAAAACTAGTATTTATTTTTTTATTTTTAAACCCAAAAAGTTTTCAAGAAACTGGTTTTAAAAGCATTTTACCTTTGATGAAACCCAAAACTCATTTTTCCTAAAGAATAGTTTTCATTCGTTGTTAAATCTCTGTACACTTAGAGAGAAATATAAATCCTATGTGTCTGATTTATTTATTCTTCACAAAATATTCTTTGTGAGACTTGTTTGTCTAAGACATTTCATAAACTTTAAAAGCTTATTCTCTCAGAATCAGGAAGCCAAAAGTAAATTGCTGAAAACTCAAACAAAAATTTTTTTCAAAAAGAAAGAAAGTCATACGCAAAGAATCAGGAATCAAAAATGGCATCAGATTTCTTAACAGAAACTCTAGGTTCAGAAGACAATGGATTAATGCTTTTAAAATTTTGTGTTTGCTATATTTTCTGACTTTCTATGTTACATTCTGGATTAATTTTTTCACATATCTTCCACTGCATTACTTCTCTTTTTAGCTATGTCTAATCTGTTAGACTGGTCAATTGGACAGCTAATTGCAATTGCTTCCCCCGCCCCCCTTCTAGAAGTTCTATTTCTTCCTTTTTAAAAATATTGACTTGTTTTTTCCTGCTGGATTTTGCTTCTGGTGACTTTTTTCGCTGTGTGTCTGGTTAATATTATACTTAATTATAATTATTATTATATTTAAATATAATTTTCACCATGTACTTCTCATTGTTATTGAAAGAGTATTTTTGAGCAGTCTTTGAGGCCTAACCTGAAGGTTCCGGACAGGTTCCTAAGGGGACCACTAGCCTGAGACCACTTAGATAGAAATGTGAGTTGAGAATGTCCAGACCATCCTATGGCACACAAGTTTGAGCTGCAAATCCATGCAAGAGCTGGCTCATGGTTTCAATTTCTCAAGGATGGTGTGTATTTTCCTCTCTGTATTCCTCAGCATCCAGGCAACCTGAAGGCCCTGGGAGAAGGCATGGAAGTCACTTCTCATTCACTCTTACCTTAAAGGCGCATGTAACATCTAGGTTCAAATTTGTCAGAATAGGTAAATGCCCTCAGGACAAAGTGCCTCCACTTAGCTCTCTGAATTCCTATTTTCCCTTAGATTTTAGCCTAACAATCCCTTATTACTTTGTCAGTTATTCAATGTTCTTAAGAACGTGTGTATGTGTGTACTTAATCTGGCATTTTTGCTTACTTTTAGTGTGAGAGTTGGTCAAAATAGCCTAATGCTACCATTTCCCAGATACAAAAATTCTGTCAAAATTCCTTAGGAAAATGCTCTCCAATCTACACTTAGTAACCCAGCCAAACAATACGTCATTTGAAGGGTAGAATAAAGATAAATTTTCAGACATGTAAATGCTGAAAAAACAGCAACTCAAGAAGACGTGTTCTGTTCCAACAAAACCAAGAGAGCTAAAGATCTAAGACCCAAGGCATAGGCAATTTAACATGAAGTAAGTCAAAGGGAAATCCCAGAACGATGGTCAACGGGACTCCTCGGACCACAGATGTGCAGAAGGCCTAGACGGCACCGGTCCAGAGGAGGGCAAGAGGATGGCAGTCTTCAGAAGCCACGCTCCCAAGTAAATGACGAAACTGAGACGGCACCTGCTCTACTTGCGTCTGCATCGTCAGGGGATTTAGACTACTGATAGAGGGTTTTGAGATGAATTAGTCATTTTTTTAGAAAGCACAGAAAACTAAACAAATAAATAGTAAGACGCCTATTAACTCCAGAGTAAACAAACACTTTGTACAGTAAGGGAGATACAATCTTACATCACATATTTAATATGAGAATAATATTTACACACTCAAAATAATGTAAGCCCTGAATATGACATCATCTTCTTGGGTAGTAAAAGGAGGTGAAGTTTGTGGCTGAGGGGTAGAAGAGGCGTAGGGCAGTAGGAGGCTACGTCTGCTTCCATAACAGAGAGTCAGCAGAAGACAGCCGACAGCTAAAAATTTAAAACCAGCAATATAAGGATCTTAGTTAGAAATAGAAAGGTAAATAGGACTTCTGGTTCCAGCTTTCAATTTGAAGAAAAGACAAAGCATTTTCTTCTAGTATAAATAGAAATACAAAAGTGTAGGTGCTTCTAGTGAAATAATGCCTTGCCGTAGGTTTGAAAAAAACCCAAAACATGATTCTTTGGGGTTTTTATCAGACATGCCTACTCTATATTTCTGAGTGGAATCACATCACAAATATTCCATTTGAAAATCCTTAGTCTATTAGAGATATGTTTGTATAGTCACAGAATACTTTTTTTATGAGTCACTTAGAGTACCGTAAAAGCTACCTTTATATCATCCCATCACTGGAGAGGCGGCTACTAAATTTATACTAAAAAGTTCAAAGACCAGCTTGGCCACCATCCTTCTTGGATACATGACGCCATCTGGTGGTGAAATATATTCGTGGAGAAAAGCGACTGGGGAGGACTCAGTGCCCTTCAAGCACTGATAGCACCGCTGAGAAGCAACCTCCAGACGAATGGGATTGTAAAACACAGGTTGGACAGTTACTGTGGATCACCAAGTGGTTATAAGCGGTGAATTCTGAAAATTTATTTTTCAGTTACTTTCCACTTCACTAGAGAAGAATAACACTGCAATACTACCTTCTCTGCCATTTCTAAGGCCAAAATCAAAGAGAAAAGTGAAAAGTAAGACATAATGATGACCTAGATGAGAGGAGAGTGGTGGCTATGGGAAAGAGAATTCTTCCCTATAAAACTGAACTGCAGGAAGGACTTAACATAACACATACTCTACCCATTTGACTTTTAAGCTGAGGACCTTGAGGCCCAACAAGGTTGACTTTGGCTCCAGGCCATAGGAAGGAGCCCAGCAGAGCTGAGGTCAGAGAGCCCTGGTGCCGGCCTCCACTCTCCAGAGTGGTGGATGTGGTGAGAGGAGCCCTCACTGGTGCTGCCCATTAGCCAACCCCCAGGCTGACCCTGGCTCTGCTGTGACAGGCCACTTCTGGCCCCTTGGAAATGCAGTGCCAAGATGCTGGAGGACAAGGGACACAGCCCTATCCTCGTGAAGTCTGGCCGCAGCACTCACCTGAAAGCCCCAGTGTAGCCATAGTATCTCTCCTTGCTGTTGGGCATGCACTTGTTCTCATTCTCGTTGTTGCCAACACATAGTGCACAGAGACTGGATTGTGGGTCAGCTCCAGGGGCACAGCTTTGACTAAAGAATTTATCTGGAGAGAAGAAACATGGGAAGTCAGCTCTTCCTACCTGAGTCAACGTAAACAACCTCTACTTAACAGGTGACACAGCTTGATTTCAGTTCATTGTATTGCCCAGGACAGATAGAACACAGTCACTATCACAAGTAGTGGCTTGTTACCACCAACCCAGGACCCACCAGAAACCAGAAAAGCTTCAGACTATATGCACTGACAAGAAGCCTGACTGGGGATTGGGAAGAGAGTCTGTGACTTCTACCCAGAGGGTCCCGTCATCACAGCCTCAAGCTGGGGACTCAAGTGATGAACTTGATGGCCATCTGCAGCAGACCCTACTGGTTACCTACTCCAGGATCTGATTTCCCCTTTTCCTCAGTAATGGCAACCCTTTTTACCTGGTCATCTGGTCCCTTAGAATAAAGACTAGCCTTATCAGATGCCCTATGGCTAGCACAGCCATGTGGCTACATCCTGGTCAGTGAAATATGAGCAGGAGTGCTGGGGGCCAGTGTCTTGGAAACATCCTTAAAGGACAGCTGGCACATGCCTTTTGCCCCTTCTCCTTCCCTTCCTTCATCCTGCATATGGAATGGATAAGCTGGGACTGGACCTCCAGTTGTGACATGGGCCATGTGAGGACCTTGAGCATGGAAGCCACCTGTGTCAGAGTAGCCAGAAGTCTGAAGCCTGGGTCCCTGACACTATGTTGTCATCATACTAGCTCTGGACAATCCACCTCTGGGCTTCCCCTACATGAAAGAGAAATAAACTTCTGTCTTGTTTAAGCCTCTAATACTACTTGGGGTTTCCTGTCCTTGCAGCTGAACCTAACCTGAACGAACTCATCGTATGATTTAACTCACATGAAGGAGTTAATATGGATTAATATAGGTTAAGAAGAGAGGAAACAAAGGTGACAAGCAAGCCCTGCCCCCATGAGCAAGTAGCACCCATGGCCAGCCTCGTGCAGCCCCTGAACTGGAAGAGCCACACCATGTGCCAATCTCAGGAAAAGGCTGGGGAGCACCTCATTGAAGTCCTGGCAGCTTCCCCACAGCTCAGAGGCAGCCAAGGGGGCTGGAGAGAGCGACAACAGTGTGCACTGCTGGTGAGGAACAGAGCCACTTGCAAGCCTGCCCGAGCCAGGATCACAAATCCATTTAAAGGGTAGCAGGACCCCACCTGAAGAGATGCCTGCACAAGAGGTGAGCCACCACAAGAACATGCCACACGCCATGTCACCGGGCCCATAGCAGGCAGGGCACGGCTTATGAACGCAGTGTGAGCATGGGGTACAGCAGGTAGAGAGGCCCCAGAAGCAGGCTGGGTCAGAATCCCTGAGGTCTTATTTGGTTTCCTTTGCAGTGTGAAGTAAGAAGTCAGTTCTGTCTAGGAACAGAAGTCACCTATCATGAGGTAGGCAGGGGCCTTTGCCCAAATTAGCAAGCCAGCACCCGTGAGGAATTTAGATCTGGAGCTCTAAGAGGCAAAAAATAACATTTGGACATCTCAGAATCTGCATCCATTCTTAGGGTGCAGAGAGACAGACTGATATTCCAGTGTTTGACCTTGGGGTAGGGTGGATGGGGCATGGGGTGTGCTGTGGGGAGAACCGCTCAGTGCATCCATCCATGACTGAAGGAGGCAGCCACAGGGACAGCCTGCTTACACCAAAAGGGGCTGCGGGCCACAGTCAGCCTACAAATCCCCGCACCCCCCCCAAACTTTCTACAGCTCCATGTGTCTACCCCTCAGGATGACCCACCCACCACTACCTCAGGAATCCTTACCAAACTTGCAGGAGCCTGTCTGGTTGAAGAGCAGGCCCATGGGGATGTTCCAGCCTGCGGTCCTGCCCACGCCAGTATGGCAGGACTTCTTGCCACTCAGAGAATTCCAAGTGAGGTCAGCATCTGATTTCCTGACAACCGCCACTGCCAGATACCCTTGGACGACAGAAGAGCAAGTCTTAACCTCCAGAGGGCCTGGCACATGGGCTCTATAGTGCAACTGTCTTTGGCAACCCAGGCCAAAACAGGCCAAGAAGCATCACCAGCAATGATTCCCCCAGACAACTGGCCATTGTCAGGTAGACCAAAAAGGCTTAAGCTGCTGCTCTATGTTAAGGTGAGATTGATCTGAAATAGGAGGAAAAGTTGATCCTTTAGGTGATTGCTGGGGACTGTCATCGACCAGCGACACACTGTCCCTGAGTTACAAACCAGGAGTTCACCTTTAGATAAAGGCCACTAAAGCATCAAATGCTGAACAAGTGCGACCCCAAGAGTACATAAATCACCGACTGCAATATGCATCGGGCCAGAGCAATGACAACCACCAGACCAAGTGCCCCGTGGATGCAGGGGGTGTGTCTCCCTGTGCTGAGTGTGAACCAGCCCCGCACTGTGAGAGGGTCAATGTGGTGGCAATCCTCCTCCTGATTGAGTGCACCTGACACACCCCTGCTGGGGGCAGGTGGGGAGCTCTCGTGAAGCTGAGTAAGCACCAGCTCTGGCAGGCAGGTGGGTGTGGTGCACAGAGCATGGTATTTAGCAACAGAGCCCCTGGTGCAAGGCCAGGATCTGCCACAGTATCATCGATGGCTGTGAGTGAGATCCGGCGCACTTCAGGAGACTACTTGGGCCAGTGTCCCCTCATCCATCTGAGATGGGGATGTAACACCCCTCCTTCCATGTGGCCAGGACACAATGAGAAACTCTGAAAGTTCTCTGTCATGTGTGAACATCGACATAAATGTTAATTATGATTACTTATCTACAAATTATTTGCATCTTCAAAAGAACTTATGGCTTCTATGGCTACTTCTCTTTCCATGAGGTTTTAAAGTTGCTGCCACCTCCTCCTCCAGCAGCAAGAACTTACCCTTCAGCCTGAAAACCACCAATTCCCACTCACCTTCTGGTGGTCTGTGCACACAATCTGGGGCATTGCTGTTCTGGGATTCTAAAAGAATAAAGGCAAGCACAAGATCATTAAACACTCAATTTTATTGAGAAGTCACAAACTTCTCAATCTCAACAATACAGAATCAGATCCGAAGAGACTGTCTGAGCAGTTCCGTGTAGCAGAGATGCATATACGTGCTCACCAAAAGACACGGACACAGATGTTCATAGCAGCGCTATTCACAACAGCCACCAACTAGAAATTGCCTAAATGCCCATGCACGGCAGAACGGATAATAATTGCAGCGGAGTCACATAATAGAACACTAATGAGACTGAAGATTCTACAGCTACACACTTATATGGATGAATAACACCAATGTAATGCTGAGCAAGAGACATTAAAAAAGCACACGCTGTGCCACTCCTTTGACGTAAAGTTCAAGAACAGGCAGAATTGATCTAAACCGTTTGAAGTCAGGAGTCATTAGCCTTACTGGAGTATGAGAGCTGGGGACAGGAGGCACAAGGAGACTTGAGAAACTTGCTGTATCTTGATCTGGGCACTAGTGCCCAGGGCCGTACCAGTTTGAGAAATGTCATTGAGTTGTACGTTTCTGTGCACTTTTCCTCATGTATATTTTACTTTACTAAAATCTTTTTAAAAATTAAGAAGAGGAAACCAATCTGTGCTTTGTCAGTTCTCAATACCATAGGCTCTGTAGGTAATACAGCCCCTTTCATTTATTCTTTCCCAATTCTTCTGTTTGAATGTATCCTTCCATCTTAATATGTCCCCTGGACCCATGAGTAGGGTCGCTTGTCCCTACCCCCACCCCCATAGCCCAGAAGAAATAAACCTGAGAGGACCCTGCCCCCACTTACTTTGGTTCTCTGCCAGGACAGGCACCAAACCACACTTGCCCGCAACGTAGATAAATCCTCCATCCAAGTTCAGCGCATCCGCTTCTCCTTTCTGCAGAAGCAAAGCAGGTTGCCAGCCTCACAGTGACACTGTTTCCTGTCCCACCTGTCTTTACATCTCTCCGAGAGAATGGCTTTATGTCAGAAGTCCCAATGAAGCAGCAAAAACAAGCAGGGGTTGTTTGAACTGAGCACCCAAAGGAAACCCCACGTGCACTACTAATTCTCTACTTAGCCCCACATGCCTTTCATGCGGTCACTTCATTGGAAAGACCAGGAGCAGCTTTCACCAACTCTCTGTCCTCTGAACGAAACCCTTTCTATACTCGGAGCCCTCTTGGGACACACCCTCCTGGACCAGCCTCATTCACCGGAGAAACAGATGGGAACAGCTAGCTTCATCAAGTCTCAGCTCACTGGCATTACATTCAAAGTGCAGCGCAGAATTTGTCCAACAAATGAGCACAAATCATTAAACGGGCTCACCATCAGAATGCATGAGCCCACACTCCATCACTGGAAGATGGATCCATCAAGATGGCAAAACTCCCTCTTTGGCCCATTAATAATTTTTTTACCACTATACTAATTAGAGATGTGGATGAAGATTTCTATTCAAGGATGGGCATCACAGGGCTACTGATAAAAAAATCTAAGGGGACAAGGAGGAATAGGGTCATGGCTAAACTGAGCCACATACACACAAAAGATACTCTGAAATCATTTTTTAAAAAGTGTTTTCAAAGAATATGTATTCACTTGGCAAAATGGCCTTGATACACTGTAAAGAGAAAAGAACTAAACCCCACAAAACTCGTGTGATCTAGTATTGTTGCGAGCCTATGCACAGATGTACCGAGAAATCCTGGAGAGGGTAATTATCAAAACTTGAACCCTGGTGTCTGTCTGTGTGAGGTCACAAGTGGTTGTTACCTATTTATTGCTCTTACATCATACTTTTCTCTATTTTCCAAGTTACCTACCAGCATCGTGAGTTGCTCTTACAATCAGAGGAGTGAAAAGCCCACAATACACAGTTTTTAACAGACAGCTGCGCCTGTTTGCACACCGCGCGCTGCCCGCGCAGACCCCCCGCGGCAGACCCTGCCTCAGCCGCGGGCAGCGCCTCCGAGCCCGAGCCGGGACCTGCGGGCCGCTAAGGAGCGCGCGGCCCCACCTGCAAGTGCCGCATGCTCCCACTGCGTGGAGTCATCACCTACCAGGACCAGGGCGATGCACTCCTCGGTGGTGGACGCCGAGGCGCAGGCCACTTTCCGGTTGCTCACGTCGCTCCACTGCTTGCACTTGCGCTCCTCCTCGGGGCCCACGGCGCACCATACAACCCGCTCGCGCCGCGCCGCCACCTCCGCCGCCGCTGCGCAGAGGGACACAGCCGGTCGGCAGGGGCCCTGAGCCTTGCGGGGGACGCCCAGACGCCGCGGACCTCCCTGGGGCCCGGGATCCACTCGGAGCGCCCTTCCTGCCTGGACCCTCCACGGGAGCTACTCCCTCCATGGAAGAGTTGGCCACCTGCTCCTCTCCCCCTCCACTCTCAGCTCCACAACCCTTTCTTCAGGCAGGCGCAGCGCCCTTGTTTCTCATTTCCGTTCCTTTGGAGACTTCCCCTGGCTTCTAATCCACCCTTCAGTCCTTACTGTAATGATTTGCCTGATAGCTCCGTCCCATGGGATAAAAGCTCCAGGACGCAGTGGCAGCCCCAAGAGATGGCCTAGGGGAAATTGAGCCCATCTCTGACCTCCCCTAAGGCCAGCAGTCACCACCATTAACTACAGTGCAGCCTCCTGGTTCACCTAGACTCTACCCCAAGCCCCCCAGGATTGGAAGACCCAAGGCTGAGCTGGCCCACTGCAGTGTCCCCAGCCAAGTACAGGGCCCAGGCACAGGAGGACGTTCTACCAGGCCTCTGGGTTCATCTCAGGAGGGGCCCTGGCTCTCTTGCTTCATGTTCATATTTCTCACTTCATAGGAGGCAAACTGATTTTTCTGGCAGAGCTGGAGAGCTTGATGCACAAAGGGACATATGGCAGCATTAATCCCGTGGCCGACACATTCGTTTGGAGACACTCCCTCATGTTAAATGCCGTGACTTGGTCGACAGAAGGCACTCACACCTGCATTAAACCTACCACAGTGAAGACTTCCAGTGGCTGGGAGATGCAGAAGTGACCACTACCGAGCAGGGCCGTGCTGCCCACGAGGGCCTGGGAAGTGCTTCCTGGAAGGCCTCACCCATGCCTCACTGGCCACACCCCGCCCTCGGGGCCTGCCTGGTCCTCACTCACTTTCCCGCAGGTTCTGGATGGCAGTGAGGTAGTTGGCACCGAGGTACAGCCCAGAATCTATCTGTGAGGGGATCCTCACAAACCCAAGGGCAGAGTCTTTGAACAGCAGGTCCTTGTTCTCAGGAGTGGACTTAAAGAGCTGGAACGCCGATGACTTGTTTCTTCCAAACTCCTCCTAATTAAGGAAAAATAGAATTATGATGTCAGTGATAAATAAGGAGGAAACAAAAAAATGATGTTGACGAAGAGTATCTGGAATCGGGATGATTCTGAGAGCAGGAACCTTGGCGGACTTCCTCCTGCAGAGGGACCCGTGCCGTCCCTGTGACACAAGGTCAGCTATGGCTTCTTCTTTAGAAGGTTGCTGGGGTCCAAGCACCTAAGAGTCCTGAGAATATTGCGTCATCCTCCCCCTGCTTCTACTCCAGCCCATACTGTCAGTTGAGTTGACAATTTGCTAGAGGGGCTCCGTTGTTTCTGCTGTCCAGGGTACAGCCTAAGCAAGCAGTCCACTGACGTCATAAACATCTGTGCAGTGAGGCTACAGAAGGACTTCTAGAGTGGCAGGAAGTTAGGGAAGGAAGAAATCTCCCCCCTACCTAATCCAAGTGAGTCAAGAGGACTGGGCGGGGGGGGGGGGGGGGGGGGGGGGAGGTACCTGTGCCCGGTGGAGGAGCCTCCAGATCAGGTCTTCCCTGCCATCCACACTTCGGGCCACAACAGCATGAGAAGGAACCCGGGCCAGGTGGCACTCCTTGAATGCATCCACTGGCTTCCGAGTATTGTCTGGGCAGAGCAGCTCATACTTATCCCTGTCAGCCTCATCTGGCAGGTTCTCTAGGGGAAAGGGAAGAGGTGGAAGGAATCCCAGATGAGCCGACTCCAGGAGTAACCATGAGCTGCAGTCCCCCTTCCCCCATAGAAATTGAGCTGGAGGAGACATCTTACACAGTTGACAGAACTTGGGGTCAGAAAGGCAGTGGATTGCTCCAGAGCACTCAGAAAGATAAAGACAGTGTCCAGAAAGCCTTGGGGGCTGGCCCAGTGTTCCTCTAACTGGGATCATATAGGCTACCCTGGTATTGTTGCAACTGTTGCCTGGCAAGACCAAGGCGGCTGAACCAACCTCATCTGTTTCCATGGCAACCCTGCCTAGAAAAGAGCCACATAGTGGAGAGAAGCCCAGGGGCCAGCCTGGGGGTGCTGCCTTACCCACATCTCTAGAAAGAATAAAAATGACAGTTGAGTCATTTCCCAACTCTGGGTATATCACAAGAAGGGAAAAGACTGTTTTTATGAGTGAGTTCAGCCCAATTTGGAACTATCTATATCATATGTAAGTTACTTTAGAATATATTTAGTGACAGAAACCTGCCCAAGTCATTTTATGAGATTAGTACAACCTTGATGTCAAAAACAGAGAAAGAATTACGAGCTTATTTTACTTATGAACATAAATACAAAAATCTCAAATAATGTATTAGCTAACTCAATCTAACGGAGTATTTAAAAAACTAACAGATCAGGATTAAGGTTTATCAGTTCATTCCCTCAACAAAAGAATGGTTGAATGTCAAAAAAGCTAAAGTAATCCATAGCATTAATGGATTAAAGGAGGGAAATCATGAGATTGTCTTAATTTTAATAAGAAAAAGAAAAGTCGAAAAAGCAAAGTCGAAAAAGCATTTATATGTTCAACATCTGTTTGTGATTTTTTTTTTTAGTTTCAGAAAACTGGTAATATAGAGAACTTGGTAAAGTTACTGAACTTGATAAATGCCATTTATCAAAATATCTACAGCAAAAATCATACTATGAGAAGAAAACTATGAGAAGAAAAAGGGAATGTTTATTCCCTTCAAAATCGGGAATGAGGCAAAGATGCCAGCTATCACATTGCCAACAGATACCAGGCAGCCTGTAATACACAGTCTACAAAAGAAATAAGAGAAATAAACGCGGGAAGGAAAAAGACAAACTCTAATTATTTAAACATGATGTGATCATCTACATAGAAAAGCCAACAAAACCAAGAAAGAACTAATAGAACTAACAAGAGAGCTCAGAAGGGCAACACTACAGAAATCCTGTTATTCTCATCAGCAATTACCAAACAGAAACTAATACGAAATATAAGATATTGTAGAAGCAACTAAAACCATTAAATGCTAGTAATTAGCCTCACAAAAATATGCATGAGACCAACAAAGAGAAAATTTTTAAGTTCTGTTAAAGGATATAAAAAGAGCTGTGATCAAATGGGGGAGATATATTATGACAATTTAACATTATAACTATGTGTTTTTCATGGATCAATTTAAATTCAAAACAATTCTAGTTAAAATTAAAGTATGATGCCTTTGGAAATTCAACAAAACAATTCTAAAATTTTAGTTAAAAAAATTTGAAAATGAAGAGCAAAATGTAGGGTGAGAAGGCTCTCTCTGTCTCTCTCTCTCCCCCTCTCCCCCCCCCCCCAGGATATTAAGACCCACTACAAGCTAGGGTAATAAAAGCAGGAAAAAACAAATGCACGAGTGAAACAAAGTAGCCCAGAAACTGATCCATGGATATATACAAACTTGCTGTAGAAGTGGCTCCACATATTGGTAGGAAAAATGTTGAATTTTATATAGTTGCTATTGTGAGGGCGATGGTCTTCCTATAAAAGGAAAATGCTGAGGCCAAAGCCATACCTAATTTCCAAGGTGTGGAGAATACACAACAAACGTGTGCTGGGGAGGGTGGTCTTTAAATCTTATTGTGGGAAATCTTTATGATTTGGGAGTGAAGAGGGGATCTTTAAAAAAAACCCCAAAAGCACAGACCAACAGGGCAAAATTGATGAATTGGACCCTATCAGTGTCAAGGACTTCTGGTCAACAAAGGGTGCTATTGACAGATTTTTTGACTGAGAAAAGATCTTCCTAAAATCTAGAACCAACAATAGCTTGATAACTGTATGAATGTGGTGGGCCTGTCTCCAGTGGTCCTAGGTGAATGTGGTGGGCCTGTCTCCAATGGTCCTGGGTGAATGTGGTGGGCCTGTCTCCAATGGTCCTGGGTGAATGTGGCAGGCCTGTCTCTGGTGGTCCTGGGTGAATATGGTGGGCCTGTCTCCAGTGGTCCTGGGTGAATGTGGAGGACCTGTCTCCAGTGGTCCTGGGTGAATGTGGTGAGCCTGTCTCTGGGGTCCTGGGTGAATGGGGAGGACCTGTCTCCAGTGGTCCTGGATGAATGTGGAGGACCTGTCTCAGTGGTCCTGGGTGAATGTGGAGGACCTGTCTCCAGTGGTCCTGGGTGAATGTGGTGAGCCTGTCTCTGGGGTCCTGGGTGAATGGGGAGGACCTGTCTCCAGTGGTCCTGGGTGAATGTGGCGGGCCTGTCTCCGGTGGTCCTGGGTAGAGTGTGTTCACTTGTGCACACTGAGCAATTGTGCTTCAGTGAGTAGTCCCCCAGGGACATTCTCCTGAAGGACAGTAAGAGGATATGTATAAGGGCATGAGTCACGGAGCCCTGTTTGTGGTAGAGGGAAGGACAGAAGGAGCTAGTCCATCGCTAGGGTGATAGATAAGTAAAATCTGGTGGACGTGTTCCATGGAACATTCCTCAACTGTTAGAACCACTGAACTAGACATATACAACAACATGGATAAATCTCTAAAACAAAATGCTAAGTGGAAAACCTTGGCAGCAGCATGGTTTCTAATGATCAGTGAAACTTCTGTGGGCTGAGGGAAACAAACCAGCACTATACCTGTTGCCAGACCACACATATCTCAGAGGATGCATGTCAAGTACCTTGGCAGGGGTGTCTATGAGGGGAAGAGAAGGGCAGTGGGCCTGGAAGATTAAAGAAAACTGACCACTTAAACTATGAAATAACATCAAATAAGAGCTGTGTGCCCTGTGGGGAACCTTGATAATAGTGTGCCAAGAAGTGAGAAATCTAATTATCACAATACTCAGAATTACGATAAAATAAAATAATAGGAGGCAGTCCCCGTGGCTCTTCCCACTCCTCTTACCAAATACTGTACTATCCTTGACAAAAGCCACGTCTCCAGCCCCATTTTCCAGACACCTGTGAAATAAGAAAGCACCAGAAGCATCAGCAGGGAGCGGCCCCCCAACTCGGTCCTCAGGCTTCCTGTGGAACAGGCCCTGGGGCTTGTCTCCTGTGGGCGGCTGATCCCAGAAGGGCAGGGCTCTGAGGTTTGGGGGCACCTCGCTTGGACAGGTGGCAGGGGCCACCTCCAGGTAGACCCTGAGGAAGGACTCAAGTGCTGACCAGAGACCCCCACCTTCCGTTTTGAGGGCTGAGAGGGCAAAACTTGTCTTTCTATGTAGCAGAGAGTTTTGAAGGCTCTACACCAGAGGGTGAAGGCTTGGCATTCTTGGCCATGTGGTTCTTTCTCCAGGACTGAGTGAAGGAATGTGCCCTGCGGGCGAGAAGCAGGGAGGCCTCCCTCTGCAAAAGTGCCTGAACCCAGGGGGCAGATGGGGGCAGAGCAGTAGCATCAGCCTCAGCATGGAGGCAGATGGGGTACAGGGGTAAATCCGGCAGAGCGCACTGTCTCCCAGGTCGGGCAGAGGCCCAGGTGGGGCAGACCGACGTCAGCCTGGACACTCCAGCTGTCCTACCTGGCCAGGAGACTGGGACTGGTCGTCTCATGACAAGACTCCTTCAGTCCCTCTATGGTTAGGGAGGGGGCAGAAGTCAACCCAGGACAACACAGGGGCAATGCCAGATTCAAGGTTCTCTGGGGAGACAGAAGGGGCCACTGCCAAGGTGACTGCTCATCATCAGGCTGATGCAGAGGTGAGAGGGCACATGTGGGGCTCGGGGTTGGAGGGGACCATGCACTGGGTAAAGTCAGCACCCTCTTTGGACTCGGTTTCTCTATGTGCACAGCAGTAGAAGGACTGAACCTCCTCTATGGTCCCTAGTAGCAGGCTGAGCTCTATTTGGAGCCAGAGAGAAGGCCTTCTGGCCTGAGGACATGTGGCCCTCAGGCCACTGGGGAGAAGAGGACAATCTCACTCACTTGAAGGCACCAGAGTAGCCAAAGTATGGTTCCTGGGAGGAGCAGGCACATTTATCTGCCTCTGTCCCCGCACACAGGCGACACAGGTTGGGGTACTGTTTTCCATCTGCGCAGGGAACACAGCTGGCAGAGAAGAAGTGGGCCACAGCTGTTGAACACAGAGAAATGGACCAGGGAGTGTGAGCCAGCCCCGGCCACAGTCGGTTACACCTCACAGTGTGCACTCCCTGTGGGCAGAGAGGGGCTTCCTCCACCCCTGCCAGACAGCTTCCTTGTGAGCCCGAGACTCAGAGAGGTGCACCTCGGCTGAGAGCAGACTCAGCTGCCACCTCCGGAGGGCTGCTGGTGCAGCCAAGCCTCCCAGTGCATGTTTCCAGCTGCTTCACCTCACCCCCACCTTGGATTCATCACACGTGTTCACCTGTGTGATCCCAAAGTGGTGGCTTGTGTGTGCAACTGGAGTGGAGACCCCTGCCTGAGATTACCCACAATCCCCCAGCCATCTTACCTTTCTGAAGGGGCTCAGGTGGCCCTGTCCAGTTCAAGTATGGACGAAGTGTCCCAATAGGGATGTTCCACCCAGCGGACCTGCCAAGGCCTGTGTGGCAGGACTTCACGCCTTGCAGTTGGTTCAGCTGAAAGCCGCTGCCCTTCTTCACTACGGCCACAGCATAATAGTGGGTTTGTGGCTCTGCAGAGGGTCAGAGAGAATTGAAAGCTCTTAGCCTGAACCAGAGGGAGATGAACAGCCCACCCCAAGCAAGCCGCTGGTGGGTGGCTGGACTGCACGCCACAGTTTCATGTGGGGCAGGGCAGCCCAGAGCCTGCTCTGTTTCCCCAGGGAGCACATCGTGTCCTCCCTTATTGGGTCAGCATCTGCGCAAAGAGCCCAGGGACTCCACTCCCTGTAAGTGGGATATCGTCTGAGACCCCACCTCTGCAACCCATCCACTCTGACTCCACAGAGGCCAAGGCCAGGGCCAGGGCCAAGGCCCCAGCTTCCAGGTCCCCAGGGAGAACTCACTCCCTCTGGTCTGGTAGACCTCCGCTGCCACAGGTCGCAGTTTGTAGGGGTGCAAGCCTGCCTCATACACCAAACCGCCATCGAGGGTCACAGCATCTGCCTTGTTTGCCTGAAAGCAAAGAGGCCAGAACGACCGACGTCAGGAGAAAACCGCCCTAACCCAGGCACAGGGATTTCAGGACATCAGCAGGCTCCATGGCTGGAACAATCTTCAAAAGGGTCAGCTTTCCATCATGTCCATTCACATCCTGTGAGAGGCAGCACAAGCTGAGGCTCCCTCTTTTTGGGCAATGAGCACCAGCCCAACTGCTGTAACTCCTGAGGTTGGCATGTTGCCGCAGAAGTGCCCACCCACCTATGCGGCTCCGTTGATCGTACCCTTCACAGTTGTTTATATTTCATGTTGTTTGTTCTAGACCCTTTCTCCCCTGTTTTTGCTTTGTATTTATTTCTTTTAAGTTCTTTTTTATTGAATAGAGAATATAACTATTATGATATCTTAAAATTATCGTAGTAAACCATGTTCGTCCTCCTTGGCATGTCACTTCTCCTATGCTTACATAATTCTCATATTTGCAATCTGGTAAAGATAATATTTTGCGGACTGCTGTACTTATCGAAAACTGCCTACATTTCCTTACTTCTGTAGAGCTTTTATTGATTTTATTGACTTCATAATATTTTCTTATAATGTGGTTCTTCCATAATGTATTAAGTAATTCCCCAAATGTTCAGCACTTGGGTTCTTTCTAACTTTTTGCTGTTAAAACTCTGCTCTCATGGATACCTTTGTCCTCGTAGCTTTTTTCCTCCTGATGAACTGTTGCCGTGGGATAGGCGTCTGAGTGTGGAGTCACCCAGACAATGAGCATGTTTGGCTTCACAGGCCTGGCTGCTGTTGCTATTCTGCTTTCCAGAAGATTCATAATGCCAATTTGGAATGCCACCAACCGTGAGGATAAGTTACACTATAGAATCCCCAGCAGGACAGGCTTTCATTTCATTAAGTGTTACTACTTTAGAAAATGCAAGTTCTGACAAATTACATAGGTTTGTATTTCTCTGATTATTAAGGGGAACCTTCCTAAGTATTTTAATTAATTATGAATGCTCTCTTACGAATACTCTACTCCTATTATTTTTCTTACTTGATCCTATATTTCCTACCAGTTTGAGTTAGTTCTTTATAGACTGTAAATAGTAATCACTTGCAGAGCCGGTGCATATTCACTCTGGCACTTTCTAAATTTTTTGTTTAAATGTTTATAATGGCTATGAATTAAATTTCTTATATTTTGAAATCTGTCAGTTTACTTCATGATTTGGTTCACGGCTTAAAAGCTAAGAGATTTGGGGGCTGGCCTTGTGGTGTAGTGGTTGGGTTCGTGCGCTCTGCTTTGGCAGCCCAGAGTTCATGAGTTGGGATCCCCAGTATGGACCTACACACCACTCATCAAGCTATGCTGTGGCAGGGTCCCACATACAAAAATAGAGGAAGATTGGCAGAGATGTTAGCTCAGAGACAATCCTCCTCAAGCAAAAAGAGGAAGTTTGGCAACAGATGTTAGCTCAGGGCCAATCTTCCTCACACACACACACAAACAAGCTAAGAGATTTCTCTCCCCTCTACAGTTCTACTAATTAATCTGTCCTCCAGTTTTTCAATAATACACAGTTTATTTTTAACCACTTAATCTATCTCAACTTTATTTTGATGCATGGTATGTAGTACTGATTTAAAATGGGGCTCTTATTAGAAAGGCATGTTTTGTGACCTCATTCACAGATATTTTTGGGTTCACTATGTTAGAACAAGACCTAGAGAGCTGTATTTTTAAACCCGCAGGAAATGCTGGTGCTGCTTGCCCACAGGCCACAGCTGTAAAATAATAGCCTAAAACACTGCTCAAACTAATTTTTTTCCCTAAGTATTTTCCCATAACCCTAGATATTATGGGAAACTTTTGCACAAAGTACCCAGTCTGTGCTGGAGCGGAGGACACACAACCAGGGCACGCGGCGGGCACACAGAACAAATTTGTTGAGTGAATGAGTAAAAATTATTTTGGTAGATCTTACATCTCAAAAGGCAAAAGGAATCTGAAATCATCCACAAGTCACGATTCCCTTTCCTCTTTCCCTGCAAACGTCTTGGACAAATGTCTTTCCGATGCCTGGTGCCCGCCAGGCCCTGCCCCAGCCGTGCCATGTGGTGACCATGACCAACTGCGCTTGTGTCTCTCAGGGTTTAGGGGTGAAGATGTTCTGGAGGTTTCACCTTTCAGAGCAACCTTGACTTTTGCCAGTGGTACATATTCTTCCAATAGGACTGCTTCTCTGTCATTTTTGCACAGTTGTTATTAACAATTTATGCTGAGATCCCAATTTCCCTACACTGTCTCTCCACTTTAGAATGTTAGTTTCTGCTTTCAAAACAGCCTTGTGTCCTAGGAGAGTGGACTGCTCCCAACTTACAGGCGTCCAGGAAGAAAAGCAGAGGGAGAAGGGGAGAGCACATTTTCTATTTTACTCCACTCCTTTCCCTTCCATGCAGTTTGGTCCCACCCGAAATACGATGCTGACTTACCGCGATGGCCTGGATGCACTCAAAGCTGGAGGTTTTCCTTATGCAGGAGACAGAGGGGCCTCTCACTTTTTTCATATTCCTTTGGAATTTGGCGCATTTTGCTGCCTCTGCTGGTGATATGGTGCACCATCGAACGCTTTTCCTAGGGGCAGCCAGACACAGCCCTGGGAGAAAGAGGCCAAGGAGTAAGGGCTCCACCACTGTCCATGGAAGAGACTGCCTCACCCTGGGACGGAGTTTTCCAGACTCCTCCCTCTCTCAGCTCCTCCCCGTCCCTCTCCATCCTGCGGCCAAGTCAGGCGCTCTCCTCAAGTGGAGGTGTCTTGCTGGCCTAATGAGAACTCTGTGCTGACCAGAGGGCAGTGAGGCTCAATAAATTAGAGGAGACAGTCAGACCCTCCTAATTCTTTTCCTTCCTATGACTGACACAGTTCCTACCCCTAAAAAATGATGACAATCCTTGCATCAGTTTATGGAGTTCTTCTCCGTGCTTTGTCCCACTTGAACCCAGGAGGTAGGGAGGAAAGGGATTATTGCTCTTGGCTTTTTGGTGTGAAAACTGGCTCTTGAGGAGACTGAGTGACGGCTGCTCAGCAGGGGCAAAGTCCAGCCTGGAATCCAGATCCCTCTAGACTGTTGTTTCTACAGCATCTCCCTAGAGGATGCCAAGGGAACTAAGGAAAATACGCCTGAGTCTTTGTCAGTAGCCGCAAATGGCAGTCAGCGGTGTCCCACATGGGGCAGGGCGCCTGAGCTACCACCACTCACCTCCGTACCGGAAGAGGAATCTTAGTGGGGGGGGGGGGTGGAAATGTCTAAAACTGATATACGATGGCTGCACCACTTGGTAAAGTTATTAAAAATCATTGAATTGTATGTTTGAAATAGGTAAATTTTATTATATGTAATCTATACCTATATGTAAAGCTGTTACAAATGAAAACCAAACACTTGGTTGCAAAAAGCCCACTTCCCCTTTGGATGTGCTTTGGGGAGAACACTCAGCCCTCTGCCACCTCCTATTCATGAGCCATCCCCTGCACAGGCAGACCTGCCAAGTGTGGGAGGGTGTGGGGAGACCTGTGGCTCTCAGGCTGGTCGGCAGGGCCTCAGGGGCACCTGGCTGTCACAGACCTCCTCCACCAGCCGTCATCCTAGGAAATCCCAGGGGATGTAATCCATCCTTGGAAGCCCTCATGGAATGAAGTGAGAATTAACTCTGTAAGATTCAGCCATTTGTGACCCAATAGCATTTGCTGGATCCCCTCTGTATACACAGGACTGCATGATATGCAGAGAAACACGTAAGCAGACTGGACCAGGTCTCACGTCTCGTCTGGAAAGGCAAAAGCCCAAAAGAGAGGAAGCTAAGTATGGTGAATGCTCTAGAAGAGAACAAATACCAAACCAGGAGTGAGGTCCCCACAACCTGAGCCAGTCATTAGGACGAGGGCCTTCCAGGAGGAGGCAACAAAGGGCCCACATGCACAGCCACCATGACAGGCACGTTCCATGCAGGGGCTTTACTCTCTCACCTCACAACTTCTCTCTCCATCCATTCCCCCAGCCTCTCTTTATTGTGAGTTTGGCCAACATCCCCATTTCCTAGGTGAGGAAATTGTGGCTGTAAGTTATGTGACTTGCCTAAGTCCCACAACTAGTAAGTACTGGATCTAAGATTTGAAGCTAGGCAGTCAGACACCAAGCCCCCAGCCCCCTGCTCTTACGGCTAGGCAGCCGGCCTATTGAGGTTGGCTGGGTTAGAGACAGGCTCTGTGGACATCAGGTTGGTAAAGGGTTTGGGGTTAGATCTTGGAAAGCCTCCAGTGCAGGTCCAAGGGGGTCTTATTCCAGAGGTGGTGGAACTGTGACTCATGGCAGAGAGCAGAGGTCAGAGCTGCTCTGCCTAGGACAGGGGGCAGAGTGGACTGAAACCTGGGAACCAGGCAGAGATGCCCTGGGAAATGGAGAAGGGGGCTGGAATAGGAACTTGGTGTCAGAAATTAGCCTGGTAATGGATGGAACCTGGGGGTGAAGGGAGAGAGCAAAACGAAGACCACGCCTCAAAGCTGGGTTGGGGGGTACAAGCAGTGGCAGGAATAGGGGACCTGGGGCAGAGCTCCCTTCCTCCTCCCCTGGGTGGCGTGACGAGGAGAGTAAAGGACCACTGAGGGGTTTTCCAAGACCCAAACCCCAGGGCCTGGGTGCAGAAGACATCACTCTCTTCATCCCCTCCCACAGCCCTCACCATCCAGCTCCAAAGCTATGCCTCCCCCTCAAGACCAAGTGCTCCCTGAAGCAGTTCTGAGTGTGGTCCTTCCTATATCACCAACCCAGCAACTGAACTGTGTCAGCCACTCAGATGCTGCCCATCTGAGCCTGGATGGAATCTTCCTGAAAGGACACGTCCTCAGATTCCTTCTGTGCAGACACGCAGTGCCCTAGCCTCAAAGGCAAGGGCTGGCATGGAGTCGCTCTTCTCACTCCACCCAACCCTGCAGGCCAGGACACCCACGGGGAGCAGGGCAGGAATCCCCTCGGGCAGCCAACCTTCCTCAGGGTCGGACGAGATTTCAGGACACTTTGGGATGCTGGCCACCATCCTACTGGCTGCAGGATTTAAACTGCAGGCCTCTGTGGGGGCCGACACCCCAAGGTACAAGAGAAAATGGAACCCAGGGGTACAGCTCTGAGTCAGGGTCCTGGACCCCGGCACGTGACCCCCTCCAGGAAAGCAAGGCTTCCTACCTCTCAGGCCACTCCCAGGTGACCCCAACCCTGTGCTGTGGGCCCGGGAGGCCAGATGTCAGGGAGCAGAAGGTCCTGGCCAGGCCTGATCCTGCCTTAGGGAAGAGAGGAGTGGCCAACACCCCTGGGAAGGAATTTGGAGAAGGGGACCAGAAGGCAGGCACAGGTTTGGGGGCACAAGCTCACTGCTGCTCTCTGACCACCCCCTTCCATACAGGAAGCCCTGAGCCCCGAGTAGATGCCCCGAGACAGTGGAGGCTGCACTGGCAGAGGGGGAGGGGACACCGGGGCTTTCATTCTGACCACCCACTGCCCAGGTGCTGGTGCCCATCAGCCCCTTCTGCTGCTGCCCAGCCCCTCACCCTCCACTGCAGGAGGCCCTGCCCTCACACCTTTACACCACCACCGTCCATACTGGCCAGTGCCCTCTGAGCACCGCAGAAATTATTTCAGACACTCGGATACAAAATTAACAATTGTTCCGTCCCTTCTATTTAGTCCCTTCTAGTCTGGGCACACTTAAAACCAGAAGTCAATCATCTCACTCTCACACCCTCTGACAGAGGGGTCCCTTCAGGAGGGTCTGTGCCAGCCCCACTGCCCCTCTGCGGGCGGAGCCTGGTGTACACCTTCGCCTACCACTGAGCATATGGGACCCGCCTCCTCCTCACAGCTCTGTGGGAAGATGTTGGGGCCGTTTTTTGAATGAAGAAACTAAGGTTCAGAAAGGCTCTGTCTTGTCCAAGTTACACAGTCCTTGCAGGAGCTGGGACCTGGTCTCCGGTCTCCTGTGTGTCTCGGGCAGGTCACTCACCCTCTCTGAGACTCATTTTCCTCCCATGTAAATTAACGCATACAGTACTAAGGGTACCAAAGATCCCAATAGGACAAAAGGGGACAGGCCCTTTGAAAAGCTCTGCGGAGCTCCAGGCGCGCCAGGAGCCCTGACCTGGCACCTCCCCCCAGGCGGCAGGCGGCGGGCGGGACTCGGCCCCGGGGCCGCCCCACCCACGGCCGCCTCCTCGGCTGCAGGCGCTGGAGGCCAGCCCGACGTGGCGCTGCGACCCGGACGCCCACCTGGTGGGGCGCAGGGACTGGGACCCTCACCCACCGGCGGGGTGCAGAGAGAAGGACGCCCACAGGACCGGGCGCGTCCCCAGGTACCTGCACTCACCAAGGGCCCCGAGGGACAGCAGAACTGGGAAGAGGAGCTTCATGTCTGGGGTCCTGAGGCGACTCCAGCGAAGGAAGCCTCTGCCACCTGCGCCGGCTCTGCACCCTTTTATCTAGGGCTTGGTGACCTCACCGGGTTTGCCCTGCCCTGTGACCCAATAGGCACCTGCTTCTCAACCCAGTTCCCCTCCCCCTACTATTTCCTTGAGGCCAAAGAACCCTGGGGGGAGGGAATGGAGGGAAGAGGGGAGAAGGAATGGTGCCTGGGCAAGGCTTGGCAACTCGAGAGAGAAAACCCAGCCCCACACCCCACCTCCCAAGTCTGCCCTGGTGCTGCCTAGATGTTGGGATGTTCTTTCTCTCCCACTAGTCTGTAAGCCCCTGCTGAGTCACAAGCGCAGTCCCTGAATTTTGTCCTCCTTCTGGTCTCCGTGTGTCCTAGAGGGTTGGACAGAGTGGGGGTCCTAAGGTGAATGTTTGTGGATCATCTTGACTGTGAGACTGCCCTTTCCTTGAGCAGATGATGTCTAGAGTGCCCAGGAGCCAGTCAGGGCAGGTGCATCCGCCTCCATCCTGAGGCAGCAGGCAGCCTGGAGCTCTAAAGAGGACCCAACTGCCTTGGTCTGAGGTCAGCAGCAGCCTGGGACGGCTGGCAGAGAGAACAGAGGCTGCCCAGAGTCTGGCCCAGGCTGCCCGTGTGGTCCCTCTCAGAAGAACACAGTACAGCTCCCAGAAAACAGAGCCCGAGGTTTCAGAGGGAACGACCACCACCCGGTGCCCAACGGCTGTCTCCCTGTCTGCTCAGTTGCCAATGAGACGGCTGTCCTACCGCTTGTTTTGTTTTTGTTTTGTGGCAGTATGAGGTGGGGGATGGGAGTCTCATTTTGATAAATGTCATATTTTGTCCTCAATATGTAAGCTGACCCTGTTTCAGGAAGCTGTTTTTAAATTCTACAGCTAAAATTCTGCTTCTAAGGAGCCATCTCGTGAGTCACTCCCAGGACTCACATGGGCTCACGTGCAAGAATTCCAGGGCAGCACTGCGTGTCATGAACCCAACGGAAGCAAACTAAACGTCCGTCTCTGGCACATCGAGTGTGGTGCCCTTCTTGCAGTGGGACACACTGGGGACCTAAGAAAGGACAGGTCGCCCTGTATGATCTGATTTGAGCTTGGCTCTGAGGGATACTGAGTGAGGCAGTAAGGTCCTAACAGAGGAAAATCACAGGTCACCTGAAGGCCTCCTCTTGACAGGTCAGTCTGGCCAACATATTATTCTGAAATTTGCTTGACCTGAAAAGCTGGTGTTGACTCTTCGCTTAGACTGCTTGGTACAAAAAGCATCACCTAGAGGAGATGAGCAGGAGGCAGCTCTGCCGGGGGTGGGCTGCAGCAGGCCCCCGGCCATGGAGGAGCAGACCCAGCCCAAATCTTTGAGGCCTGCCAGGAGGCTGTGGGGCCCCTCCGCCCTGGGCATGGATCTTGCCAAGGCACGAGAGTGGGGCCTGATCAGGAATCCTGCTTGCTGGGCACCAGAGTAGTGTCCTGGGTTCAGCACTAGAATTACCAGCTGGGTTTTGGGGTGACAGATCCACGGTCTCTCACTGTTTGGAAATACAGTATCGCAACAGTAAAAGTTGCTTTCATCAATAATTGCAATAAGCTATTTCAAAAATAATGAAGAAATACAAAATTGACTAATTCTCAGGAGCACTGAGCATCTTTGTACCTAAATTAGCTTTGCCTTTTCATGATTATAAACGAATTAGGAAATGTCCCACACCCATGTCTCTGTCTCTGAGTGCAGATTAGCAAAAGGATGAGTTGGAGGTCAGAGGCCTCTAGAGCCTCTCATGTCTATTACAGCATTGGCAAGAACACAGAGACCCTGGGCCCACAACCAAGAGGCTGAGCTTAAGAGGTGCCCTGGAAGCAGGACTAGGGTAGACAACAGGGCAGACTCGTTTTATGCTGTGTCTGCAGGCAATGGCTGAGCCCCAGGCCAGGGATGTGCTCAGCTGGACACGCGGAGCAGCCGTCCAAGACCATCTGCAGATGAAGCTGATGTAAGGGTGGGTCTGCCCAGAAGACAGGAAGTTGAGTTGAGTTTAACTGATCCCTTGTCAACATTCGCCCATTCATGCAGACCTGATGGGTGCCATGAGGGACACAGAGAACAGGGGTCCGTCCTTGTCCTCAGGAGCTCATGGTACAATGCGGGAAGGGGCAGAAAGATTTGGAAGAAGGATTAACAAAGTCACCTCCTCTATCCTGAGCCCCACACCAGGTGTCCATCTGCCTTGGACAGCACCTCCTGCAGGTCCAGTAGACACCTAAATTCAATGCCTCTGAAATGGAACTCATCCGCTCCCTCCAGGCCTGCACCTTCTCTCATATCTCCCACGACTTCCCAGCAAACCCACCCAATGAGGAGCCTCAGAGGCATCCGCAAATCCTCCGGCCGGCCAGCCCTGTATGCGTGATGGGCACCTGATGATCGATATTGGTTGAATGAATGATTGAGTGAGGAGAAGGCACAGGAGGAGGCAAAGGATTCTGCTTATAATATGTCAAGTCTCAGAGACACTCAGGGCCAGGGCTGGCTCTGCTGGGCTGGCCCAGAACCTGTGTGCCTGAGTTGCTAACTTACCCATTAATTCGACATCCATCTATGGGATGTCTCCGATGTGCCAGGAGCTGGGCCAGATCTTGAAGAGCGTGCAGGAAGCAGAATGTAGCTTTCCAAATGCTGCGATGGTGGCATGGCATGACTATGAGGAGCACAAACAAGGTGGCTGTGGGACACACCAGCATGTAACGAACGGCAGGAGCAGGTGTTTCACAGGCAGGTGAGGGAGGCTACCCTCTTCCCCCACAACCTGCTCCCTCTCCCCTGCCGAGAGTCACACAGTGACCCTTTGCCAGCTCACCGACGGGCCCAAGCTAAGCCCTCCCCACAGATGGGCAGTAAACCTCACACCCTGTCCTCCATGGAGTCCTCCAGCTTCAACCCCAAAAGGAGTGTTGGGAAGGAAGTGTGGGATTTGGGGAGAACCAGCTTCAGATGGAATAAAGGAAAAAAGGAGTTCCCTGGACCTCCGCTCACACAGGGGCTTCCGCTGGGCCACCTGGGCCTTGCTTCCTCCTCCTGCCAGCGGCCTAAGATTACTGGCTTGGAAGAGAGCCACTTGCTAAATAGTTAGGGGTTTTGTGGTGGGTCATGAAGCCATTGGTAGCTTGAAACCAGTCATGGTGGGAGTATTTGCATCATGGAAATTAGCAAATGCTACAAATCAGGGCATTTTTCCCTCCTGGAGAGCCAGGTTACAGCACGCCACTGCCTTGTTTGTCATCATTTGGAGGCGTGCATCGCCCACGTTAGTGTGTGGGTGCAAGGGAAGCCATCCTAGGAGAGAGGCAAGATAATAATCCTTAGCATTTGGATGGCACTTTTCACTCCAAACAGAGCTGTCAGTCACCTGGTCTCATGCGACTCTTAACAACAGCTCTGTGAGTGAAGAAAGTCAGTGTTCCCTCTAAAAACAGATAAACTGAGGGTTTCCTGTGCTCACCCAGTGAGTGAGATGCAGAGACGGAACTGCTAGCCCTGGTCTCCCACCAGGCCCACAGCCAGGGGCTGTCTCTTCCCAGGACCTGGAACTTTCCGAGAGCTCAGGTTGCAGAGACTGAGGCCCAGGGATATCTTCCACTCTTGCTCTCAGCAGGAAGGAGAATCAGCAAGTACTGAACCCCTTCTGTGGACCAGGCACTGTCCAGCCCCTTCTGCACATCAGCTGTGGCTTCTGGTCCTCATGGAAGCACCACGAAGTGCCTCATTAAACCTGCTTCCCAGATGAGGGGACTCAGGCCAAGCAGCTCATCCATGGTCACACAGCAGGTCAGTGGCAGACCTAGAAATCTGCCACTGGCCCCTAACCCTTATCCAGTGATCCCTTATTGTTATTGATTGTTCCTTTGCTGACCGCCTTGAAGAGAGAGCAGGAAGTGAGCAAGGATGAGGGGATGGACCGAGAGCTCCCTGCGTCTCGGCCAGCCCTGGTCCTCACAGATCCCATCGTAGAGACCGTGGTTTCCGGAGCAAGGCCTTCACGTTGGCCCCAAGTTGGCCCCTTGCATAAAGCCCAAGGTCCTTGAGAGTCTTTGGGCGTGTCTAGGGGTGGTGGGGGCTGCCACGGGAGGGAGCTCAGCTGAAGGGTGGCAGGCAGGAAAGCAGTGGCTTTATTAACTAATATGCCTTGTGGCTAAAGCTTGCCCAATTACAAAGAACCACAGAGACAAAGAGCCTCTGTCTCCCTGGACAGCCCACTTCCTCCTCCTCCTCCTCACAGTCGGGACCCTCTGCTCCACTGGACCCTCTCCTCACAGGGCCAGACCCTCCTGGGGCCGGCCCCCCATAGCCTTGCTGAGCAACATTGCACCCCTTTCTCCAGTGGTCCAAGGGGCAGTGAAACATCCTAGGTTCCCCAGTTGCAAGACTTCAATTCTCCTCAGCAGGGTAGCACCCCGTGTCCCTGGCAGAAATCTGAACTCCATGAGCGCCTAATCACCACATCCACTGAAATGAGAATGTGCAGCAGGCCAGGCCCAGGGAGAGCCTTCCAGGAAGGCAGCAGCCAAGGGGAACCTGAAGCGTGGCAGTGCCGGGCCCAGGGCCAGCCATGCAAATCTCTTACCAGAAGGAATGAGGCTCCTGCCCAGGGAAACCTGCAGGCGGGAAGCACCCAAGCCTGGGGCCCCTTCTGCTACTCCTCCTGCAGGGCTGCATTCTGGCAGGGAAGGGACCTCCTGCACAGCCTTCAGCATCTGCCACTCAGCTGGCTAGCGGCCCCCATGTCTGCTGCCTGCACCCTACAGGGAAGGTCAGGTGGGCCTTCACTGAGAAGGAGCTCGAGATGGGTGCTCAGAGGAACAAGGAGCCACTGTTTCCCTCCGTTTCCCTGAACGAGGCTGGTGCGCCTCCTCCCCAGCTCCTCTGGGCAGGAGTGTCCAGGCCCCCTGCCCACTGCACCAGGTGGACTTCCCTTCCTCAGCCCTCCACTCATTTCTTCACTGGACAGCCAGGCAGGCTGGAGGACATGAGGGAGAAATGGTTAGAAACACAGGAGATGAAGTTGGATGCCTGGGTTTGAACTTGCTCCACCTGGAAATAGCTACCTGGACCTGGGCCAGCCTCTCACCCTGCCTAAGCCTCAGTTTCCCCATGTGTAAAAAATGGACACAAATATTAACCACCTCATGAAGTGGGTGGAGTTCAAACCTGATGTTGAGGTGCTCAGTACAGGCAAGCTCTTGTCCATGTTTGCAGGCCCTCATGAGCCCCCGCTGGGGCGGCTCGGCTAGGCAGAGGGGCACAAGGAGGAGCAGGAAGTGGCCCCTGGGGGCGCCTGTCCAGCAGGAGGGGCTGTGTGTGCTGAGAGTGGCCATCCAGCGTGCAGGTCCCTGACAGGAGTTGCGGGCAGCTTTGGCAGCAGAGGGAACAACCCACCGTGGGGTGGAGATAATGGCAAAGTTGTTTTTCCCACATGCCCCTCCTTCTAACAGAGCAGTGGCTGCCCCCAGATGCCCACGTTTTCTAGAGCGTTCAGTCTTACCCTGTGCTGCTCTCCGTCTCCTTCTCCATGTCTCTGTCTCTGATCCCTGCCTCCTCCTCTCTCCTTCTCGCTTTCTGTCTCTCTCTCCTGGGCTTCTCTCTCCACCTCCAGCTCTGTCTCTCTCTACCTCTACACACACGTGCACATTTGCTGTGCATGCCCCTCCACTGAGCACCTGCTCTGATCTGGGCTGAGCTTCCCTCGAAGCACAGTAACTGTAGTTAGTGATCCATCTCCCTGCACCCACCCCCTGACACTGAGCTCCAGGAGAGAAGGTCTATGGTTGACCCATCTCTGGATCCTCAAGGCCCAGCTCAAGGGCTGGCCCAGGGGAGAGCCTCACTGAGGCTTGTTGACTGGGCAAGTGTGGAGAGAGGTGGGGTGAGAGGCCAAGACTCCTCCCAAATTCTTTGGTTACAACTCTGATTGATGGCACCTTTCTCATCCTCCCGGAGGTAGGAAGAAGCTGGCCCATGAGAATGACTGGAGCCCTGAGCTCCAGCAGAGGGTGCATGTCTTGCAGGGGGTGGGGGGGTGGGGTGGCTGTGCACATCTTTCCTTTCCTCAGTCTGTGCCCTGCAGAGACCTCCCAGCAGGTGAGGCATTCTCGTCCCGCCCCTGACCTTGGGGAGGAGCGGGAACATCAGCTGAGCGGAAGCGAAGTCCTCATCTAGTGGAAGAGAAGAGGACAAGCCCTGCATAAAAGCACAGGGCGAGCCGAGGAGCGCCCCCTGCCCTGCCCTGTGCAGCGTCACCCGTCTGGTGTCCTGAGGAGGGTTGGTGTGAGTAGGGAAGTTGTTAGGGAGTTGATGGAAAGGGCTGGAGAAGAGGGTCCCCCATCACCCCCAGGACCTGTCACTCTCTTACAGGGAAGCTAGGACCTTCTTCTACTGAAAGGCCTCCTGCCTCCGCTACAGCTCCCTTCAGCTTCCAGAGACAAGGATGGAGGGCACCAGGAGGAAATACCAGTGATGAGCTGGGAGAACGGTGGAGGCAGGGAGCCCGACCCCCAAACCCTAATGCACCCCCTTTCAAGGCCAGATCTTAGTGGATTAGTTTGCAATCAAAGGCTTGTTGGAATCTCCAGGGGGGTCCTTGGCAGCCTAGAACCTCTCTCTCCAGCACCTTCCAGGTGCAGGTCTTCTCCAAGGACACTCCCCCGCCTTCCCAGTCCTTCCCTTCTCTCCCCCTCCCGGGTCTAGATTCTCTCCTCCTCCTTCCTCCTCCTCATCTTGTTTGACTGAAACCAGAAATAAAACTAGCACAAACTCAGGTCCCTTTAGGAGGTGCTTACACGTGAGCTGTGGCATTTAGTCCGACAAGTGTATATTATTGCTGCAGTTACACTCTCCCAAGGTCACACAGCAGGCAAGTTCCAGAGAACACTCGCCCAGTGTTCTCTCCAGGGCATCCTGTCCACTCATCCTAAACCTCCTGTGTGTTCACGTTGAGAATAAGAGGAGGGGCAGAGAGAAAGAGCAAGATGTCCCCTTTTCTTGATCCACTGAGCAGATCTTGACCTTGGGCAAAATCTTCCTCCAGAGGGGAGCGGCCTGGTGGTGCAGCGGTTAAATTCACACATTGCAGCCCAGGGTTTACCGGTTTGGATCCCAGTGCGGGACCTACACACTGCTTGGCAAACCATGCTCTGGCAGGCGTCTTACATGTAAAGTAGAGGAAGGTGGGCACGGATGTTAGCTCAGGGCCAATCTTCCTCGGCAAAAAGAGGAGGATTGGCAGCAGATCTTAGCTCAAGGCTTAACTTTCTCAACAAACAAACAAACAAACAAACTTCCTCCAGAGAGCATTAATTTCCAGAAACCCATTTGGGAAAAGACTCTTAAAGTTCAGCCACTTGGTTGTCCCTCTTGAAAAGAAAGCTGAACTCCCAGGACCAGATGGTGTTTGTGGGGGATTAGCAGGAAGCTGAGGGGGTGGGGGCTGGGAGCTCAGGAGAGCAGTGGCTCTGAACCAATAGTGTTGTTGCCCAATGTTGCCCCATTTGTAAAGGAAACAGCAATCAAGGAGCTTCTCTCAGCTTATCCTTCCTGCCCCTTCTCTGTGTCTTCCTCCCTCTCTGGGGCCCCGTCCCTCCTCATGGTCTTCTCTTCACTCCAGTCCTGCCAGGCAGGGCCCAGGCTCTCACTCTCACTAGGTCCACGCTTGTGTGTCCTTTCCAGCTCCCCCTTCTCCTTCACTTACTACGTGCGATCTGGTGCCCAAATGCACTCAAACTTCCTTCATCCTGCCTCTTGTGCCCACGCGTGTCTTTCCATTCTGTGGTCATGAGACGGCCTTGGGCTTCTGCCTCAGCTCCTGACCGCTCTCTGTGCCTCTCCTCTCCCCTACTACAGTCTGCCTGAGGGACTCTTTCAAAACCATAGAGCTAACAGTGGTTCCAAAGCGTCTTTCCTTGCTCCTTCTCTTCTCTCCCTGTGCTCTGTCCTTGAGGAATCTCATCCTCCTTTGGATTAAACTACCCTCTCTGTGCTGAAAACTCCCAGAACTGTAATGCGCACCCAGATCCTACATCCACTCTGTTGGAGGTGTACTCAACCATGAACCCAGCAGCTCAGTCTGGGAGTCTCACTAGCACTTCAGAACAGCAGGACCAACTTCTGATTCTGGATCAAGATGAAGTAGACATATCTCTCCCTATTCCTCCGCTTAAGTACAGCTTCAAACCCTGGAGATAATAGATACAGTGGCTTGAAACAACGCAAATTTGTCATCTTCAAGTTCTAAAGGTAGAAGCTCAAATCATCCTTAATAGGCTGAAGAATACCTGGCTGCATTCCTTCTGGAAACGTTAGGGGGAATCCATTCCCTTGCCTTTTTCAGGTTCTAGAGGTTGACGATATTTCTTGGATCTTGGCCTCACATCACTGCCACTTCTGTTTCCATCATCACATCTCTGTCTCTCACTCTGACTCTCCTGCCTCCTATTTATAAAAACCCTTGTGATTACATTGGGCCTACCTGGAAAATCCAAGTCAATCTTCCCATCTCAAGAACTTTAATTTAATTATATCTGCTAAGTCCTTTTTGCCATGTAAGGTAACATATTTACAGGTTCTGTGAATTAGGATGTAGAGATCTTTGGGGTCCATTATTCAGTCTAACAGATCAAGTGATTGTGATAAATTATGTGTAAGAAGTAATACCTAGAGCAACCACTAAGTAAGCTATACAAAGAGATGCACTCAGCAACACTACAGATAAACCAAAATGCAATTCTAAAAAATGTTTCAGTAACCCACAGGGCAGTAGGAAAAAGAAAACAGTGAAAATGTAAAAACCAGAGGGAACAAACAAAAATAAAATAGCAGACTTAACCTTAATATATCAATAATTTTACCAAGTATGAACAGTCTAAACATTCCAATTAAAAGACTGAGATTGGCAAGGTGGTTTAAAAAAACATAACCCAGCTATTGGTTGTCTGCAAGAAACTCGCTGAAAAATATAACAACATAGCTAGGTTGAAAGTAAAAGGATGAAAAAATATATACCATGTAAACATGAATAAAAAGAAAGTAGAAGTGGCTGTATTAACATCAGATAAAGTCGAATTCAGAGCAAAGAAAATTATTAGGAGCAGAGAAGGACATTACATAATGATAAAAGAGTCAATACACCAAGAGATTATAACAATCTTAAATGTGTATGCACCAAAAAGCAGAGCTACAAAATGCATGAAGAAAAAACTGGTAGAACTGAAAGGAGAAATAGACAAATCCACAATTATGGCTGAGGACTTTAAACCTCTCTCTCAAAAACTGACAGAAGAAAGAGACAGCAAATCAGCAAGGTGTGGGAGGATCCAACGATACCATCAACCAACAAGATCTAATCAACATTTATGGAGCCCTCTGCCCAACCCAGCAGAATACACATTCTTCTCAAGTTCCCACAGAACATTTACCAAGATAGGTCACGTCCTGGGACATAAAACAGACCTCAAGCAAATTTTAAAAGAATTGAAATCATACAAAATGTATTCTCTGATCACAATTAAATGAAACTAGAAATCAACAACAAAAGGATAGGAAAACCTCCAAACACTTAGAAACTAAGCATCACACTTTTAAATAATCAATGGTTCAAAGAGCCAGAAATAGGGAGCTTGAGGTTCTTCCAAGACTCTGAAGCCGTGACTTTGAATAAGCACCCAGGTCGTTCTGAAACAAGTGGCTAAGCCAACATCTTTGAGAAACACAGGTATGAGAGTTCAGATATGTGAGAGAGAGAGAGAGAGCACCTCACTACTCTTCAGGGAAACCCCCTATGAGACGAGATCACTTTCTTCTGGGTCTCCCCTCCCCACCTCGTTCCTCTCCTTCCCATCCCTACTGCCCTGCAAGGGGTTACCCTTGAACCACGTGGCTCATTTGACCTGGCTATAGCCAAGTGATCACTATGGATCACGTAATTCAAGCTGGCCAAGAAATCTTTTTTAAACTTTTTTTAAATGGCTCTCACTCAGAAAAGTGTAAAAACATAAATGTACAATTCAACAAATTATCCCAAAGAGAGCACTCATGTAACCACCAGCCAAGTCAAAAAAGAAAACAATGCCAATGTCCAGAAGCCCCATTATATATCCACTCAAACCAACACCCTCTCTCCATCCCCAAAGTTAACTGCTATCCTAATTTCTACCACCATAGTTTAGTTTTGCCTATATTTGAACTTTACATAAATGAAATCACACGATATGTATTCTTTTGGTTTTTTTTTCATTCCACATTACGTTTGTGAGATCATCCATTTCTTTCACTTTCTGATATTTATCTCATTTTCTAATAATTGCTAGTACTAGAAACACAATCTATTTTTGTATATCATCCTTATATCTGGCAACCATGTTAAATTCACTTATATATTCTAATTATTTGGTAATTTCCACAAACACAATAATGGGAGCTTTATTACTTTCCCATCATTTCGCACTGGAAGAGACTTTAAGTACAATATTGAATAGACATAGAGATGACAACATCCAAGTTTTGTCCCTGCCCTCAGAAGGAAAGTGTCAACATTTCCCCCATGAAATATGACATCTACTTGCTGTAGGTTTTTTGTAGATTTGTAGATTTTTGTAGATTAAGGAAATTCCCTTTGATACCAGTTTTTAACACAAATGGATGTTGATTTCAGCATCTATTGAGATAATAATTTGATTTTTCTCTAATAATGAATTGTACTGACTTATTTTTGAATGCCAAACCAACTTTACATTTCTTTTTTTAAAAATATTATATATATAATATTCAGGTTTTAAAAGTAACTTTTTACTGAAACGTCAAATACATAATGTAACAAATGCACAAATCATAAGTGTACAGTTGGATAGATTTTAAAAATCTGAACACCTCTCTACAGGACGCTTCCCAATTCCAGGAATAAAATATCACCAGCCCCCAGAAGCCCTGCTCATGCCTCTTTCTAGTCACTCCCCCCAAAGATGATGACTATTCTGACATCTAACATAATGCATTAGTTTTGACTGTGTTTAAAATTTTTATAGACAGAACAATATAGAATGTGCCTGAGTCCTTTTGTCTGAAATTTTGTTTAGGAGATTCTCCTATGTTGTTCCATAAAGAAATAGTTCTTATATTTGCATTACTATATAGCCCTTGTTTATGTGAATATACCAAAAACCATGTGTCTTTTTCTATTGGTAATAAACATTTTGGAAACCTCTAATTGGGGGTTATTACAATAGTGCTATAGTGAACATGTGGACTCATTTCTGTGGGGCACAGGCATAGCACTTATGTCCTGCTGTAGAAAATTCTGCCAGTTTTCCAAAGTTAATTGTCACAAGCCGTATTCCCACCAGCATATATGAGAGTTCCAGTTGCTTCACATCCTTGCCCACACTTGGAATGCTCTCTCTTTTTCATTTTAGCCATTCTTCTGAGAATATAGTCATATCGCACTATGGTTCTAATTTGAGCTTTCCCTGATGACTAATGAAGTTAAGCACCTTTTTAATTAGGGGAGCATTTGGAGATCCTCTTTTTTCATGTAGCTGCTCATGTCATTTGTCCATTCTTTAATTGGTTGGTCCATCTTTTTCTGATCATTTTAAAGGAGTTCCTCATATATTCTTTACAGTCACCATTTCCCTCCAATTTCCTCCACCAGCTCTGTGCCCTCTCCCTTGGTTCTTCTAAGCTCAAATGTAGCCCAGTTCTTCTGAGCACATCCCAAGGCCACACTTCCATTCCAGATGACTCCCTTGTCCTTTCTTTCATTACTAGATAGTCTGGTGCCCGCAAAGGCAGTGGCAGTGATGGGAGTGGTTAAAAATCACAAGTATGGCATTTGCGACAACATGGATGGACCTTGAGGATATTCTGTTAAGCAAAACAAGCCAGACAGAGAAAGACAAACACCATATGATTTCACTCATATGTGGCAGATAAACTAACACATGGACAAAGAGAACAGATTAGTCATTACCAGATGAGAAGGGGGTGGGAGGAGGGTGAGAGGGGTAAAGAGGCATGTATATAGGGTGACTAATAAAAACTAGGCTACTTGTGGTGAACACAATGCAGTCTATACAGAAACTGAAATATAATAATGTACACCTGAAATTTACAGTGTTATAAGCCAATATGACCTCAATGCAATAAGTTTTTAAAAAATCACAGGCATCGGGGGGGGCTGGCCCCATGGCCGAGTGGTTAAGTTCGCGCACTCCGCTGCAGGTGGCCCAGTGTTTCATTGGTTCGAATCCTGGGCGTGGACATGGCACTGCTCATCAAACCACGCTGAGGCAGTGTCCCACATGCCACAACTAGAAGGACCCACAAGGAAGAATATACAACTATGTACCAGGGGGCTTTGGGGAGAAAAAGGAAAAAAATAAAATCTTAAAAAAAAAAAAAATGACAGGCATGGGAGTTTGAAGCCAGCTGCACCTTTAACCCACTTCCCAGACCTGGGAAAATCATTGGATCTGTCTGAGCTTCAGTTTCCCCATGTGAAAATAGGAATATTGAAAGTACTTTCCTCATAAAATTGTTAGGATTTAATAAAGTAACTTATAAATGTGCTTAGAACAGTGCCCAGCACATGGGGGCTGCTCAGTTGATATTTTTGAAGGAATGAATGAGTGAATGTAAGGTGTTGAGTACAAGGCCAAGCCATATTTTGAAAACTCAGGAAACAACTATTATTGTTATTGTTTCCAGATATTTCTGAGCCATGCTGTGAGACAGACCCTGTGTGGAGCCCTGAGGATCCCAACCTGCCAGGAGATCCCTTCCCACAGGAAGGACGTAGAGGCTCCGATGAGCCACGATCCAGCGTGTGGGTGTTGTTGACAGAGGCATCCACAGGGAGCTGTGAGAGCAGAGGAGGAGCAGGCAGGACGGGGACGGTGTGGGAGCCACTTTCTCCACAGTCTCCCTCTTGAAGTTGAACCAACAAGCAGTGTCCCCCATCCTTGACCCAGGACATCTGTCTTTCTGGTCCCTGAGTGTCCTCACCCCAGTTCCCTGTACCTTCTTTCTGTCCTGTTATCTGCCTGTAGCTCTTGGTTGGTCTCTTGTTCTCTCTCTGTTATGATTTCCACTCTTTCTCAATCTCCAGGTCTCTCTCTGCCTCATCCTCTCCTACTTCTCTCTGTCTCTCTCATCACTCCTGCCCTCTTCCTTCAACCCCACAGTCCCCCAAACTTCCCTTAAGGGCCCCTCCCAGCAGCCTCAGCGGCTCTTCTTGGCACTTTCTCATCTGTCTCCCAGCCTCCTGCCTCCCGACTAGCTCCTACCTCTGCTCTGCATCTTCTCTCTCTCACTCACAAGAGAAGATTTCCCAGAGCCCATGTGACCACTTGGTCACTTCCCTAGGAGCTGAAGGTCACCACGTTGGTGACTAAGGACAGGTGATGTGCTTTGCCTATTAGCAGGCAATGACAGGGGCCATGGAGCGTACCAGGGACTGAGGGGCGAGTCCAGGCCCAGCTGATTCTTAACCATCATTCCATGATCATCGGGGGAGGTGCAGCTTAATGAGGAAACAGCAGCAGGATGCAACACAGGTGCCAGAGGGCCAAGATGAGGATGTAAAGGCTGAAGAGGACTCGTAGAATGAGGAACTGGTGGGCGAAGCCTGGGGACCTGGTCGATGAAGCAGAACCTGATGGCTATTTGGAAATGGAGGAAAGAGTCAGAGAACTGAGCAATTTCCAGGATGTTTGGAAATATTCTGGCTTGAGGTTGCTACTATGAAATAATGCAACCAAAAAAAATCAGACACTCTTGGAGCTGAATGTTTCCTTCGATGCCATTCTACAAATGGGGTCTCGGAGCCCAGAGAGAGCTTGTGGCCTGCCCAGAGCTGCCCTGCTAGGGCTAGATGGAATCTGCCTTCCTGACTCCTTGCACTGGTAGGGGGGACAGGGGGGTCCCTTAAGTTGAAAACATCCTCAGGGAGCATTCACTCTGGGCCAGGCTGTTGCCACGTGCTGAGGTTACCAACATGAATCAGACTTGGTCCCTGCCCCTAAAGACAATAGACAAGGGGGCAAGTAGTTACACCACAGGGGAGATGAGAATGTCCAGAGATGGGAATGTCCGGGAAAAGGTGTGGAAGACTGTACCTGTGCCCAGTGCCCTGTAAATGGGGGAGGAGGTCTGTCTCCCACCTGTGGCAGCTCTAAGCAGGCAGGAAAAGCCCCCACACTCCCCTACTCTGGCGTCTTCCAGCAACTTCAACAAGGTGGGCTTGACGGGAACCAAGTGACTGAGGGAGAGATTATAGAAACCAGGAGTTGTGGTCCTTATGAGTAACTGGAAGAACTTCCACGTTGACTCTGGGGAGGCAGGAGCCATTGGAGGGGGCTAAGAGTAGACTGAGAAGGAGGGGCAAGCCGGGAGCAGAGAGACAACTGTGGAGGCTCAGCAATGACCGGGGAGAGAAATAAGACAGCTTAGTGTAGGGTGCAGCTGTGGGCAAGTGGCAAGATGGGCTGGATTCTAGACATCTTTCAAAGGTGAACGGTATGGGATTTGCTTACATTACCAGGAAATGTGGGGTGTGAAGGTCAGGAGTGGAGGAAGATGCCAAGGCGCTTGGCCTGAGAAGCTAGAAGGATGGACTTGCACTAACTGCGATGGGGAAGATTGGATGGAACAGATCGGGAAGGAGTAGACCAGAAGTCCCATTCCGGACACCATCAGATTGACAGACCCTCGGACCTCCAGGTAGACTGTGAAAACGGAAGCCCCCTGACTCGCTGACGCCCAGAGTGGCGCTGCCACCACAGGACTCAAAGGCAGATGTCTGGAACTGGACTTAAAACTATCTTTTGGACCGTGGGTCCATTTTCTGCCCAGGATAATGCTGATGCCTAGTTACACAAAACACTGTGTCCAACGCCAGGGGCTCATGAAACGCTCTGTATCCTGTCCATGGATCGTCCTCACGTTTTGGGAATCTGGGACTCCAGAACTTTCCTGACTGCCCCTTCCACCCACTCTGAACTTTCTGCCCCACTCCCCACCCGACCCGTGCCTGTGGCAGTGGAGTGCAGACGATCTTCCCTTCAAGTCTTCAGTTCATCTCCACTGTTTCGTGCGTGTGGGCTCCTTCCTCGCACGTGAACTCAGAAGAAGGCTGAAGCTTTTCTTTGATGGTCTACATCTAGTGCAGAGCCTGCCTCTGCAAGTTTCACAACTAAAACTTACTTGTGGTCGATTGTTGACTGCATCACGGCCTCTCTGTGAGAGAAAGAGCAGGAAATGTCTAGTCTGGCTGCACGGAGAACGTGGGTACAGTCACAAGCCTCGGAAGGGTTGGTGCGCATTTTTGGACAATATTGATTTATTATTTGACAGGCCGCTCCATGCTGCCCACAGGTGTCAGTGCACCAAAGAATTTACTGAAGCACAAGCAGAAGGACCTACAACTAGAATATGCCACTATGTACTGGGGGGTGCTTTGGGGAGGAGAAGAAGGAAAAAAAAGAAGAGTGGCAACACATGTTAGCTCAGGTGCCAATCTTTAAGAAAAAAAAGAAGTTATTGAGGTTAGATCTGAGCAGTGATATATAAGGTGTGAGAATTCAACCTATGAGAGAAGCCCTGAGAAGGGAGCAGAGCTTCCTCAAACTAGATTTCTGTCCCAGGAACGGCCTAGTTCAGGTTCCCTTCCAGGTGGGCCATGGGGCTGATGCATAAGGGACAGGAGACCTGGACAGTAGGGACACATCTGCCCGTGGAAGTGCCCCCAGCTCTCTGTCCTCTGCCACTGCTTATGGGAGTGTGCCTCAGCTATACTGCCTGCCCCACAGAGCTCACAGGCTGTCCCCACCCTGGTGACTGGTGCCTCCCTTCCCCGCTCAAACTCTCAGAGCCATAACATGCAGCCTCCTCCAGGAAGCCAAGTAGCTGCACCTGCATGCCCTCTTCCTTCTTGCAGCCCACTGCCCTGCCCGGATCACGCTTCAGCAAGCGGCCCTGTGGAAGAAGCATTTGCTTGTGGAATCTTATGCCCACAATTATCAATCAACCTGCGCCAGCTTGTTTGCTCAGTGATAGCCTTAGTTTCTAGGAAACCAGCAGTCCTGAGACAGGACTACAAAGTAGAACCGAATTTTGTTGAAAAGCCCACCAACAGGCATATAAATTGGTACAACCATTTTGGAGAAGTATTTGGCAGTATCAGCGAAAGCAGAACACGCCCTGTGACCAGTGCCAGGCTCATAAGTGCTTCATAACTGGTTCTGGAAGTGCAGTTCCAACATGAATATTGGTTGATATTTTTGTTTATATTAAAGAGTAAGATGAAAGAGACATACGTGGGACTTCACTCACTTGTCAATGACGTGAGCAACTTCCTTCCTGAATCAGGTAATAATTTTCCAATACCAGAGGAATATTTACTCATTTTTTGTGCTATTTACCATGTTATAGCTACAGAGACGATACACGTCTAAGTGTAATCTGCATTATTAACATTTTCTCTATGACTTTCTTGAGTCTAACTCTAGACAATCAACAAAACAGTAAATCTATTAAGCCCTGATTTGTAGCATTTGCCAATTCCCATGGTGTGAAAACGCCCCCATGGCCGATTTCATGCTGCCAACGTGGATGGACGTCACTGAATCTGGAGTTGGGAAGAGATGAGTCATCCCATTATATAGTGTTCCTGCCATGCAGATACAATAGACACAGATCACCTCAGGAGCCACCGGAATGCAAGGGAAGGTAGGTCAGAGTGGGGCAAAATTTTGCAAACTCCTGGCAATCTAACAGCTGGCGCTCATGAGCCGGAATGAGCCAGCTCCAGCATGGCACTGCCTAGGACCGGGCCGCTCCTCTCCCAGGTATACGCGCAACAGAAATATGTACATGTGTGCACCGAAAACATAAACAGGAATGTTCATAGGAGCATTACCCACAAGCACCAAAACATTTCTTAGTGGTCAATGTGATAAGTAAATTATAACACTGTAAACTGAGCAATGAGAATAAGCCAAGTGCCGCTAACTGCTATATCATGGCTGACTCTCACAAATATGACGCTGAGCAAAAGAGGTCAGACACAAAGGAGCACCTGTCACCGGAGTGCATTTATACAAAGCTCGAAAGCAGGTCAAATGAGCCTATGACATCACAAAATAGGAGAGTGGTAACTTTGGGGACCAGGGACAGGAAAGTGATTGACAGGGGCAGGAGTGGGCTTTGGGGTGCTGGCAATATGAGTTTTTTCCTGGCTTGGGTGGTGATTACATAAGGTTGTTGATTTTGTGATAACTCATCTGGCTGTGAAAACATTAACCATGCACTTTTCTGTATGTATGTTAGACGTCAATAAAAAGTTTATTTTTAAAAGCCACCAGCGTGAACGCATGCGAACAGCTGCAGCCCTGTGAGTAGTCTCCTTGGCAGCCCCCAAAGGGGCTGTCCTTGCTTGGGATGTGTCAGAAATGCTCCTCTGGGAGGCCCTCAGGAACCTGCTTTCCTTGAAAAATGACCTTCTCCCGAAAACGTCAACCCTTGTCATTGGCTAAAGAGAGACAGGAGAAGAGGGAGAGAGAGGGGACGGATCTCTAAATGGACAAAAGTCGTGGCTACTCAAGTCGCAGTGGGACAGGTGGTTGAGCTGGGGCGTGGGCTCTGGAGAAGGAAGGAAGGGAAGGAGGGAGGCAGGAACAGAAGAAGGAAAACAGATGTTGGGCAGATACTGGCGAACTCCTGAGCACAGTGTCCAGCGCTGCTCTGGACGCCGTGTGTATGCCACTCATCGGATCCTCAACCACGCCTGTGAGGGAGGGCCTGCGGTCTCTGCCCATCTCACAGATGAGGAGCCTGAGACTCAGGAGCCCCCAGGGTCTGCACTCTCCTCGTCACACCTCACTACTAGTTACCTAGAAAACTGCATGGCCCTGCTGGGAAGGCAGGGCCAAGAAGGGCCCAAGGGCCTGGAATGTTCTGCCACAGGATGTTCTGCCAATGTCCACTCCCCTCCCACGCTGGCCCTGAGCCCTTATAATCTGGGGGCCCCAGCATATTGCTGACAATCAAAATTAGCTGTGGTTGATGAAGCAGGAACATCAAAGGAGCCCATGGGAGGAATAAGGAAACGAAGGAAAAATCGAGTCAATCGTTTCCCTCGGGTCGGGTGGTGAGACCCGAAGCTGTGCAGTCTGACTCACCTCACGCCCGCAGGGCAAGAACCCACCACCTTGGAGCAGAAAGGCTGACTGTTCCACACCCTTAGGGGCTGCTGAGTGAGCTCAAGACTGGAAAGGGTCACTGTGACCTATGCATCTGGCCCCTGCAGCCCTGCTTCCTCCCTGGCCAGCCTCCCGCTCTCCCAAGGCCCTGCCAACTCCAGGAGGAGCGAGCCTTCTTCCTTTTCTTTTGTTGATTAAATTCTGCGTCAGGTCAGACCTCGGTGGAGGCCCCAGCTGGAGTTTTGGGAATCAGAGAAGCTGGCCGCAGGAAGCTCAGGGGTGCAGCCGGGCTGAGGCAGAGGCAGGCAGCCTGGAAGGTGATGGTCAGTTCTGCTGGCCGGGCTCCAGGTTTCGTTCTCCTGGGTTCTGCCTGTGCTCTGGCCGCAGACCAGCCCTGAGGGCTGTAAGACACTGTTGCCCAGGGAAGAAAGCAGAGCTCCCTGCTGGGGAGCAAGCGTGAGCAGGAATGGGGGTGCCAGGGCCAGGAAGGAGAATGGTGGGAGGGAGGGAGTTCTGCAGTGCAGGGTGCCCACCCACAGTTCCCATGACATCTGCTGGTGACAATGGAGGACCATCTGCTGGCTTAATGTCAGTTACAGGGATGCTGAGGCCACAGGCCGAGGCTGCTGGGGGGTCGGGGTTCTGAGGACCCTCGGGGCTCCTAGGGAGAGTATGGGGTCTTCTCAGAGGAAAGAGGTTGCCTAGAAGGCCCTCCAGGTGCCTGGCCCCTCCCTGTTTACAGAAGCCACTCAGGCTGACCAGTTCCTTTGCTCCCCATGGGTGTCAGAATCCACATCTGCAGAGTGGTCAAGCTTCGGGTCAGGGTTCATTGCTGTAATGCCAGCAATTTGTGGTGCGTTAATTATCCCTACCATTTGCTAGGTGTGGAAACCATGGCCCAGTCAGGTTGGCTGTCTGCCCATCATTTCTGAGGCCAAGGCCTCCCAATGGGATCAGGTGTGTGCTGTGCCCACTGGCTGAGGACTTCCACTTTGTGAATATGCATGACGTGGGCTCCAGTGGGAGCGGGGTGGGGGGGGGGAGAAGGGGGTGCTCAGGAAGGAACGTAGAAGAGAAAATGTCCTGGAGATCCCTCCTCAGAATCTTTTAAGGCCTGCCACAGCCCTGGAAGAGCAAGGACAGAAAGGCGAGGGGAGAAGACGTCTAGCCTGTCCTCTCGAAGTGACAGGAGGGAGCAGAGGTGTTGGGCTCTGTGCGAGGAGGCTGACGCTTCGGGGAGGAGGAGCGTGCCTGTGCCAGGAAAGCCCACTGTCCTGCAGGCTGCACTGACGGACCCCCGTCCCACCCAGGCAGGAACAAGGAAGCAGCCCTAAGCCTTCCCACCTCCTTACCGGCAGCAGGGCCCATGTGGGGTGGGGGGAGGGGGGCCCGAGCGAGAAATGATGCCAAGGTCGGGGAGTGATCTCAGACGGGGCAGTCTCCTGAGCTTGGGGATGACACAAAGCAGTCACAAGACGAAAGGCAGCCTTCAGCTTCCAACAGAGAACCCGGGCTGTAGGAGCGCCATTTCTAATTGAGCTCTTTGAACCTCAGTCTTCTTATCTCTAAAATGGGAGTAATAATCTCGCAGGACTGAAGTGAGGATTAAATAATTTACGTGAAAAAAAAATAATAACTCGGCACAGTGTCTGGCCCCCTAACGAATTGTTGGTTCTGCTCTTCCTTCCTGCCCTGCCAGCCAACCCCCAAACCTACGTACTGCTGGCGTGTTACAACCACTCGATACATGGTAAATGATTGAATGAGGGATGGGAGAGAGGAGGCAGGGCGGGAGGAGGGTAGGAAATAGGAATGCTAGTCATACAGGTTCCACTGCCAAATTCCCAGAGCCTCCCTTGGAGGCTCCAGGGTGAGCTGGGACTCAGGTCCAGGGCTCTTCCCCACCCCCAACCTCGCTCCACCCCAGCCCACCCCACGGGCCTCTGCCGAAGGCCTGTAGACTTCGCTGAAATTGCCAAAGGGACATGGAGATTCCCAGTGAGAGCCAGGGCTGGGGCACCCATGGGGCAGGGAAGAACTTGAAGTTCCCAGAGGCCTCTGCGACTGTGGGGACACCCACTGCCTCTCCTCTGTAGTGACCCTACTCCAACCCGGAAGCATGAGGGCTGCAGGGCACTGATGTGGGGATGGTTTCAGTCTGTTCCGTGGAAGCGGTTCAGTGACTGTGTTGGCCCTCACCCCCTTCTCCCCCTCCCCCGCCCCCCCAAATGGATCAGACACCCTTCCTGAGAGGCAGAGAGGAAGCCAGGTGCCCCCTAGGGAGAGCAGCTGAACGTGTCTCTGGGCAGGCCCGCAGAGTCCTGTTGCCCACGCTCTCAGGAGGGAGCTGGACGCTCTGGTAGCCAGAGCTCAGGGCTGAGCCACGTGTTCAGGAAGGCCTGTAACTCCTACAAACAAAAATTTGAGAGGCCTCTCCAGCTCAGCTAGTGCCCTGAAGGCAGAGCGAGGGAGCATAGCAGCAGGCCACTGCGTGCTCCTCCCCTGGGGCTCAGACACAGTCGAGGGACTCCTGCCATCCATTCACTCAGCCAACCTTGACTGAGCCCTGGGCCCAGCCCGAGGACATGCCAGTGAACATGACAGAAGTCCTTCCTTCCTGGAACTGACAGTCGGGGAGCCGTGCGGCACAGAGAGAGACTGTATAAACATCCTGGGCCACTCAGAAACATGACCGGAACTGTTTAAAGATCAACTGAGGCATATGAAAATTTTTAAGACTTTACTTGAGCAAAATCGATGGGAATCAGGCAAGGCCAAGCGGAAGTGGTTAGGAGTGCTCCGCCAAGGGGAGCCCGGGGAAAACTCACCTAGAGAAGGTGAGGAAGCAAAGAAGGGATATGATTATCGGCTTTAGCTCGAAGCCTACTCGGCTGTCTGTCATTGGCTGTCCTTAGCATTGGGACTTTGCAACCTTGAGGCATTTCCAGGCTTAGATTTTGGTTTGCCTTCGTAGGCCTCCTCGTTTGATTAATTTTACAGCTGCCAGCAGAGCTTCCCGCAGCCAGGTCCAGCGCATTTTCACTCGCAGCTTCTCCTTCCACACCCACCACGCCCCCGAGGGGTGGGCTGAATGCCAGCTCACAGCCGAGGGTGTAGCCACAGAGTGGGACCCACGTCTTCTCACTCACAACTCTGTGCTTGTGCCGCCAGAGCCCAGCCGGCCCCCAGTTCAGAATCAGGGTGTGTTGGACCAGGAATGCCGAGGGGACTCGGGGCGGGGGTGTTTTCTGATCTGGCAGCCACAGTTTCTGCGAGGCCCATCTAGGGGAGCAAAGAAGGCTGTGGGGCTGAGGCAAGTCCAGCTCAGCCCCGTGGGTGAGACCAAGTACCCTCTGGAGGTGCACACCTTGGACTCAGCCCCACACTGTCCAAACCCTGCACCCCAGAATGCACAGGTCAGCCCCTGTTGACCACAAAGACAGTGTCTTCATCGTGGCCCGGCAGGAGCTTGAAGAGTCTATTCCCTTCATTTTACAGGGCAAACTGAAGCTCGGGAAGGAGAACTTACCTGCCCCAAAACACCCATTTTTTAAAAAAAAATAAACTTTTAACTTTGACATAGTTTTAGATTTATAGTACAGTTGCAAAGATAGTTCAGAGATCTCCCATACACCCCTCATCCAGCTTCCCCCGTTGTTGCCATCTTATGTGACCATGGTACACTTGTCAAAACTGAAAAGCTGACAGTGCTGCATTTCTTTTAGCTAAGCTGCAGACGCTATCTGGATTCCACCAATGTGTCCACTAATGTCCTATTTCTCATCCATGACCCCATCTGGGATCCCACACTGCATTTAGTTGTCATGCCTCCCCTGTCTCCTCTGGTCTGTGACTCTTTTTGAGTCTCTCCTTATTTCTCATGGCTGTAAGAGTCTTGAGGCGTGCTGAGGTACTGAGGAGTCTCAAGGATGCTTGAGGGATCCTGTAGAATGTGCCCCAGTCTAGGTTTGTCTGATGTCTGTCTCATGACTAGACTGGGGATGTGGGTTTTGGAAAGAACACCACAGAGGTGGAGCCCCCTTCTCATTGCCTCCTGTCAGGGGTGGGAGGGTGACAACCACACGCCATCACTGGGGGTGTTCACCTCCATCACTTGGTTAAGTGTGCCTCTAGGCTTCTCCACCATAAAGGTACTATTTTCCCCTCTCTCTGCTCTGCTCTGAAATGAGTTCAGCCTACCCAGAAGGAAGGTGGTAGCGACTAAACTAAGTTTCACCTCCTGGAGGGGAGAGTATCTACATGTTATTTGGAATTCTTCTGTGAAGAAGATTTGTCTTTCTCCCATATTTATTTGTTCAGTCATTTATTTACATCAGTATGGATTCATGCATGTTTAGTTTATACTTTGGGTTATATTGCAATACTGTGTTATTTACTTTTTTGTTCCAATTGTTCCAGCTTTGGCCATTGGGAGCTCTTTCAGGTTGGTTCCAGCATCACTTTGACGTGCCTTCATCCTTTTGTTTGAGGGAACCTCCTTACTTTCTGGCATTATAAGATGCTCCAGGGTGGCCCCAAATAGCCAAAGGAATCCTGAGGAAAAAGAACAAAGCTGGAGGTATCACACTCCCTGATTTCAAAATATACTACAAAGCTATAGTAACCAAAACAGCATGGTACTGACACAGAAATAGACACGTAGATCAATGGAACAGAATCGACAACCCAGAAATAAACCCACACATATATGGACAGCTAATTTTCAACAAGGGAGCCAAGAGCATACAATGGAGAAAGGAGAGTCTCTTCCATAAGTAGCGCTGGGAAAACTGGACAGCCATATGGAAAAGAATGAAAGCAGACCTTCATCTTACACTATACACACGAATTAACTCAAAGTGGATTAAAGATTTGAATGTAAGACCTGAAACCATGAAACTTCTCGAAGAAAATATAGGTAGCATGCTCTTTGACATCGGTCTTAGCAGCATGTTTTCAACTACCATGTCTGACTGGGCAAGGGAAACAAAAGAAAAAATAAACAAATGGGACTACATCAAACTAAAATCTTCTGCACAGCAAAGGAAACCATCAAGAAAACGAAAAGACAACCTAACATGGGGAGAAGATATTTGCCAACCATATATCGGATAAGGGGTTAATATCCAAAATATACAAAAAACTCATGTGTCTCAACAACAAAAAAACCAACAACCCAATTAAAAAATGGGCAAAAGATCTGAAGGAGAGTTCTCCAAAGAAGATATGCAGATGGCCAACAGGCACAGGAAAAGATGTTCAACATTATTAACTATCAGGGAAATGCAAATCAAAACTACAATGAGGCATCACCTCACTCTGGTCAGAATGGCTATAGTTAACAAGACAGGAAACAACAAATGTTGGAGAGGATGTGGAGAGAAGGGAACCCTCATACACTGCTGGTGGGAGTGCAAACTGGTGCAGCCACTATGGAAAACAGTATGGAGTTTTCTCAGAAAATTAAGAATAGATCTACCATATGATCCAGCTATTATACTGCTGGATATTTATCCAAAGAACTTGAAAACACAAATGCATAAAGATACATGCACCTCTATGTTCATCACAGCCTTATTAACAATAGTTAAGACTTGGAAGCAACCTAGGTACCCATGAAGGGATGAATGGATAAGGAAGATGTGGTATATATACACAATGGAATACTACTTGGCCATAAGAAATGATGAAATCCGACCATTTGTGACAACATGGATGGACCTTGAGGGTATTATGCTAAGTGAAATAAGTCAGAGGGAGAAAGTCAAATACCATATGATCTTATTCATAAGTAAAAGATAAAAACAACAACAAACAAACACATAGCAACAGCGATTGGATTAGTGGTTACCAGAGGGGAAGGGGAGAGGAGAAGGGCGAAAGGGGTGATTAGGCACAAATGCGTAATGGATTATAATTAGTCTTTGGGTGGTGAACATGATGTAATCTACACAGAATTTGAAATATATTATGATGTACATCTGAAAGTTACATAATGTTACAATCCAATGTTACTGCTATACAAACAAAAATTAAAATTAAAAAAAAAGAAAGAAAGAAGGAAGGAAGGGAGGGAGGGAGGGAAAGGAAGGAAGGAAGGAAGACTGCAAATTAACAAGTTAAGCATCCAGATAATTAAGTTGGGAAAAGAAATCCTTATTAAAGCAGCAATGTTTTGTGAATAAAATTTATAAACAATTTGGCAAATAAACACAATAAAATTCTTAAAAAATAAGATTCTCCGGCTCATCTTGCATTTTTCCTGCCCCTTGCCTGCCCCAGCCATTTCACCAAGGAGTCTTCATTCCTTTTTTGGAGACTGATATTTAGAAACCAAGACCTGAGCACTGGGTGTGCTTGTTGCTACTAGGCCTTCTCAGCAGACAGAGATAGATAATATATGCGATCATGTATCCAGACGTATTTGCATTGTTTCAGTGTATATGTTGAGCTTCATGCTGATGTCTCCAATTCTAATCCAGTCCTCAGGCTTCCTTCTAGCCTTCCTTTCTTGTCTATCTGTAACTTCCTTCTCTTATGGTGGCAACAACCTGGGCCACCTTCCATCATCCATTTACTTATTGCTTCAATGCCAGCACACTTGTGAAGCAATTTCAGGATTGGTAACCTGTACCCCTCTGGGAAACAAATTTACCAGAGTATGATATTTACAGTTCCTTTCATCTTTTGCCTTACAATGTCCAGGCAAAACACTGTCTTCCAGAGTTATTTAGATCGGCCCCCTTTCCCCCAGCCCCTTCAGTGTGGTTAGGTCCTGCATTTGTAATGAAGTTTGTGTCAACGTATTGCCCCCAACTCTGAACGCACCCTTCAATATATGCTCTGAGCGGGAGCTATTTCTCCTTTCGAGTGGGTGCGATGATAAGCTTGTTCAGTAGAGGGCGCTGGAGCAACACTGAAAGAGGAAAGGGCCCTCCCCGCCATTTCCAGCATGGTCTGAGGGAGGACGGGTGGTGTGGGGACAGGCTGTCCTGGGGCAACCTTGCAGCCTGGATCTGGTGATAACCTTTTCCGCAGCCCTCTCAACACAGAGCCCTGAGCCCCGTGCAGCCGGTGTGCTCCTCAGGCCTGCTGTGCGCTGCCACCCAGACCAGCGCGGCCACGCACAGTGGCCTATGGCCCCAGAGGTTGCATATTGAGGTGCCTCCCTTGTGAAAACTTCCACGTGGCTCAGACAGTCAGAAGGCCTCCTGTCCCCACTGGCGTCCACTGAATGTCTCTGCTCTCCAATGTGAGGATCACACCTTCTCGAACAGACCTGAACCCCTTCTAGGTTTGTCCTTCCTTCAACACGCTCCCTGGCCCTGCAGTACCAGATGGAGCTTCCTTGTACCTTCTAGTTACTCTTTTTTTTTTTTTTTTTTGGTTAGGAAGATTGTCCCTGAGCTAACATATGTTGCCAGCTAACATGTGTTGCCAGTCTTCCTCTTTTTGCTTGAAGAAGATTGTCCCTGAGCTAACATCTGTGCCAATCTTCCTCTATTTTGTATACAGGACACAACCACAGCATGGCTTGATGAGTGGTGTGTGGGTCTGCACCCAGGGTCCAAACCCACGAACCCCATGCTGCTGAAGCAGAGCACAAGAACTTAACCACTACACCACTCGCCAGCCCCTCTCCACTTACTTTTTATCACAGTTAACAGTTCTTTATTGACTCTTCTGCTGCCCTGGGAGCACTCCTCCTGGGAGAGAAGGTCAGCCTTGGCCCCAGAGGAGTGTGTCCTAATTTAATACACCGACCTGATTATACCACTTTGGGGCTAAGCCGGTGGGATGAGAAATGCAAACTTGATCCTGGCCCTGATATCAGTTCCCCTACATTAAGCCCAGCATATATGGGGTTAAAACCCCAAGCACTCCTCCCTTCCCACGCTTCTCTAAGTTACCATGCAGATGTTAATTATCGGTTTTTTAAACCTCTGTATCCTTGAACTTCACAAGGCAAATAGAAGTTACAAATTGTTAGAGCCGGGTGGCCTCATGCTAACATTGTGCTTTGAAGTTTTATTACAGGGAAACTGACATCCAGAGAATATCAAGAAGCTGAAACTTCCCCCACCCCAACTCCTCAGCTTCCTGGCGCCAGAATCCACCATCCACCACGGAAGTAGACAACCAAGAATATCCACCTGCGGATTCCCTTATCTCGCCGTTCTCCTCCCTGCAAACAACCTCACAAGGCCAAACCCAGGCCAGGCTGGGGGGCAGTGGGGGAGCACCAACCAGCAAGGCCACATGCTCCCCCTCCCCTGCCTAAAACCTCAAATAAAAACCCCTACCTTGTTTCCTTCCAGGAGATGGATCTGAGTTCTAGCTCTCATCTCCTTGTCTGGCTGCCCTTTGATAAACCCTTTCCTTGCCATAAGCCTGGTGTTCTAGTTTTTATTATGCTCTCTCTCTCCCTCTCTCTCGCATATGGCGGGCAAAAGAACCTGTGTTTGTGGCCGGTAACTGGCTCAGGCTGGTGGTCTGCACCCCGTGCTGGTGGTAGGAAGAGCAAGGCTGGTTAGCTTCCCACTCGCAAATGCCAGCCTTGAGTGCTCACTTGGAGCTTGGCCCTGGGAGGTACTGACCAGGGATCCCTCCTGGTTGGCTCTCCCTGGCTTTCATGTGTGGCAATGAGGTGTGACTGGTGTCCCTGGTCTAGGTGAGCATCTCTTTGGCAGGCTGGTCTCAGGGACAGGCCAGCCACAGCCTCAGCCGGAAGGGAGCAGGGCCCATAATGAAACCACACTCAAAGGGAACCCAAAGTTACAAACCCAAAGATCCATCTCCTAGAAGGAAGCAAGGTAGGGGTTTTTCTTTGAGGTTTAGGCAGGGGAGGGAGAGCATGTGGCCTTGCTGGTTGGCGCAAAGTGTGTAAAGTTACACTGTTTTCTTTCATGAGAGTGCAGTGTGTTCTCTGCTCTCTGTGCCCACCATGGCATCTTCTGCTCAGAGATGCTCATCGCAGCTCGTAGAAGGGTAGGGAGCATGCGCCCTCCCAAGCCCCAGATGGAAACACTTTCTAGCGTAGCCAGGGCACCTCACAGCCACAACACAGCCACGGGCTCTCTCAGGACCCTGAGGAAAGGGCCCCGTCAGGCACAGGGACCAGCCAGTGGCACAGAGTCTGGCATCTTTGAAGAGACTCTAATTCTTCCCTCATCTCATGTCTGCGTGCTTTTAATTTATTATAAAATACTCAAAACATATATGGATAAAGAAAGATTGAACAATCAGACTGTACTTCCAGCTTAAGAAATGAAATACTGTCAATATAGACAATGTGCTTGTGTACCCCTCCTTGGTCACATCCGCGCTCCTTTATGTGAATGAATTTTCTTACGTTTTAGTGCAAGTGGGTGTTTCCCTAAGCAACATAGGTTCTCTTCTTCATGTAAGTGGCATCATATTGTGCATATTCTCCAGCACCTTGAATTCTTTGCCCAACGATATGATTGGGAGATGTGTCCATGGCTCTAATTCAGAGGTCAGCAAGCCTCCCTCTGTAAAGGGCCAGATAATACATATTTTAGGCTGTACGAACCAAGAGGCAAAATTGAGGATATTGTGTAAGTACTTGTATAATAAGAGGGAAGACAAATTTCCACAAAACCTTTATTGGTGAAATTCAAAATATGATAATAATAATTAAATACAGTTTTTTTCTGGTAATACAGGTCTAGTAAGAAGAAGACTGGGGGCCGGCTCCGTGGCCGAGTGGTTAAGTTCTCGCGCTCCGCTGCGGCGGCCCAGGGTTCGGATCAGCACCGCTTGTCAGGCTACGTTGAGGCGGCGTCCCACATCCCACAACTAGAAGGACCTGCAACTAAGATATACAACTGTGTACAGGGGAGGTTTGGGGAGATAAAGCAGAAAAAAAAAAAAAAAGATTGGCATCAGTTGTTAGCCCAGGTGCCAATCCTTAAATAAAAAAATTAAAAAAGATTGGCAACAGTTGTTAGCCCAGGTGCCAATCTTTAAAAAAAAAAAGAAGAAGACTGGAATTCTTTTTGAGGGAATAACATCAAAGTTAATGTTCCCCATCTATTGCAAATGTTCATCTTTATAAACCATTCTTAGTTCTTGGGCTGTACAAAAACAGGTGATGCTCCACATTTGGCTGCAGGTCGTAGCTTGCTGACTCCTATTCTAGTTCAGTCATTTTCACTGCTGTATAGAATTCCTTTAGATAACTCTAACAAAATTCATTTATTTATTCACAGGGAATGGAGAGGTTTCTGGTTGATTTGGTATTAAAATGATATTTCTATAAATGTTCTAGTTCATATCTGTGCGATACCTGTGTAGGCATTTTTCTGGATAATATGCATAGAAGTAGAATTGCTAAATAGCTGAATAGGGCATGTGGCTCTTTAACGCCAAACTGCTTTCCAAGGTGGTTGTACTAATTTCCACTGATATCCGCAGTGTTTACGTATCCTTCTTGAGCCACGTGCTTATAAACACTTGGTATTTCAAATGTTTCAGGTTTTGCAAATCTGACTGCTGTATAACGTGACCTCATTTTGACTTTAACTTTCATTTCTGGATCACAGGTCAGGTTGAATATCTTTTCAAATGTTCATTGATCTTTCATACTTTCTCTTCTGTAAATTAACTATTCATACCTTTCGCCCATTTTTTATTGGGTTGTTTATATTTTTCTCATTGCTTTATAAAGTTTTTCATATATTAACCCCTTTTTTGTTCAAATACGTTGAAAATAACTTCTCCCATTTTGTGGCATCTTTTTTCCATTTTTAAGAGTGTCACATGAGAAAAAAGTTTAGTCAAATGTTTAGTTCTTCTTTTTTCTGTCTTGTTTAAGTACGTACTTGAAAAGATTTTGAAATTTTACTTTTCATATTTAAATTCTTAATCCACAAGAACTTAAGGTAGGGATCTAATTGGATTTATTGGATAGCCCATTGTCCTGGAAAAATTTATTGATAGCTACAGCTTTTCCTAATCATCTTCAGTGCTATATCCGTCAGACGTCATACTTCTAGGTGTGGGTGGGTCCATTTCTGGGCTTTCTATTCTATTTAATTAGGCAGTTTGTGCACACTGCCTTGATTACCATAATGTTTTTGTTTTAAATAAGTGTTACTATCTAGTAGGGAGTACTCCTGCCCCAACTTGATCTTCTTTAAAATTATCTTGGTTATTTTGGCCCTTTCTTCTGTATAAATTTTAGAATCAAACTCGTCAAGTTCCGTAAAAAGTCCCATCAGAATTTTGATTGAAATTGCATTGAGCTTTTAGATTAATTTGGGAAAAACTGACATTTTTATACTGAATCATTTGGCCCGTGCACATGGTATAGTATTCCTTTCAGAACTCCTTCCAGAACTTGGAAGAAATTTGAGTCTTCTTAAAATGTCTTTTATAAAGTTATGTAATTTTTCCATGAAATTCTTCAACACCTTTCATTAGATTTATTCTGAGGTCCCTTAATATTTTGTTATTGTTATTGCTATTGTAAATGTCACTTTAACATTTTTTTCGTTTTCTATTTTTTGTTGTTGGTGTAAACAAAGGCACATAATTTTGCTCTGTGCATCCTATATCCAGAAAACTTGTTGAACTCTTAATAATTCTCATTGTTTATCTCTAGATTCTCTTGGGATTTTTTTTCCTATGTAAACAATCATCTTGTCTGTGAATAACAGCAGTTTTTCTTTCTCCTTTCCAATCCCTATAACCGTTTCTTTCAACAACTCATTCAGCTGCCTAGGACCTCTGTTACAACATTGAATAAAGGTTCACGAGTTAAATGCTGGCGGGTCCCCTCGTCTCATTTCTGGTTTTTAAGATAAGCTGCTATTGTTTCACCTCATGGAGTGATTTTCCTGCAGGGTTTATTACTCAATCAGGCAGAGTAATTCCCATGTAGTCCTGATTCGCTAAGATTTCTTTCTTTGCGTCTTACGTGGATGTTGGATTTTACTGAATACCATTTTTTTTCACATCTGTTTTAAAGATTATATGTTAATGTGGTGAATTACAATAATATATTTTCTGTTAAAACATTCTTGCATTCCTAGCATAAAATCAACTTGGTTAAGATACATTTTAAAATACATTGCTGGGGGCCAGCACCATGGTATAGTGGTTAAGTTCAGCACACTCTGCTTCAGTGGCCCGGGTTTGTGGGTTGGGATCTTGGGCATGGACTTATGCCACTCATCAAGCCATGCTGTGGCTGTGACCCACATACAAAATAGAGGAAGATTGGCACAGATGTTAGCTCAGGGTGAATCTTCCTCAAGCAAAAAAGAGGAAGATTTGCAACAGAGGTTAACTCAGGGTGAATCTTCCTCACCAAAAAATAAATAAATACATTACTAGATTAACTTTGTTGGGGGTTTTTGTTGTTATCTGTGTGGGTTTGGGAGTTTTTTAGTTAAGTTCTTAGATGACATTGGCCTATAATTTTTCTTGGTTATCTTTTGAATCAAGGTTGTACTATACTAATAAAATGAGTTATCAAATGTGACTTCCTTTCCTATGACATGTAGAAAAAAATTGTGTAGGATTGGAATTATCTTTTCCTTGAATGCTTTGTAGAACTTACCTAGAACACAAACCTAGATCACAGAACCTAGAAATCAGTTTCTGTGGTTTTCTTTAATAATTATAGGAATATTCAGATGTTGTCTATTTTAATGTTCTATAATTTTAGGAAGCTAACTATTTCCTCTGGGTTTTACTTTATTTATTTTAGGTAATAAGTATTTATTTTATTTAAATTTATTATCATAAAGCTCTCCAAAGCAGAAAGATGAGACATATATTTGTCACACATGTAACTGAAAAAGAACCAATATGGAAAATACATTTTAAAAATTCCAACAAACCAATCAGGAAAAGATAAACAGCTTGGTTTTTAAAATGAGGAAAAGACTCAACCAAGTACTTCACAAAAAAGACTATCCAAATGATCTATCAACATTATGAAAAGATACTCAACTTCAGTAATCAGGGAAATGTAAATTTAAATCGTGCTGAGATATCGCTACGTGTCCTCTAGAAAGGCTAAATTTTAAAAGAATGACGACACCAAGTGTGGGTGAGGACTGGAGCAGCTGAGACACTCACAGACTTTCAAAAACTGGCACATCTACTGAAGGCTAACATATGCATACCCTATGAGCACGCATTTCCCCAGTTAGGCACCCAACAAAAAGACATGTCTAAGCAAATGCATAGTAATAATCAAACACTGGAAACGACCCACACAAGCAACAACAGTAGTGTTGATACCAGCCCTGATATCAGTTCACCTACATTAAACCCAGCATATATGGAGTTAAAACCAAAGCACTCATCCCCTTTCCCTTCTTACTCCTTGACTTCCTGGCACCAGAATCCATCATCTACCACAGAGGCAGACAACCAAGGACACCCACCTACAATGGATTCCCTTATCTAGCTATCCTCCTCTCTGCAGACAGCCTTGTTACCAGCTCTTAGTTAATATCAGCCCTGGTAGTGGTTCCCCTGCGATGAACCTAGCATGTATGGGGTTAAAACTAAAAGCCTTCATTCCCAGTTCCCTGGGTCTTTGGTTACACTCATGTGCAAATATTTGTTTCTTTAACCTCTGACTCCCTGAGCTTTACAACCAAACAGAAGTTACAAATTTTTAAAGCCCAGATGGCCTCAAACTGGGCTTGTAGCTAATCCCAGGACCTTGAAGTTCTTTCACAGAGAAACTAATGTCCAGAGAATATCAAGAAACCGAAGCTTCGCAGGCCCAACTTCTTGGCTTACTGACATCCGAGTCTACCTTCCACCATGGAGATAAACAGCCAAGGACACTTATCTGAGAAATCCTTGGTCTCCTCTGCTGGAAGCAGCCCCAGACACAGGCCAATGGGAAAATGCTGACCAAGAAGTCCATGGCCCCCCTTCCCTACCTAAAACCCCAAATAAAAACCCCTACCCATTTCTTAACGGGGAGCAAGCAACTTTTAGGGCCCTGGCCCTTTGCTTTGCTCCCTCTGCCTGGCAAAGCAAAGCCTTTCCTTTTCCTCCCAAGACTCTGTTCTCGTTATTTGGATTTGCATTAGGATCAGAGACCGAACTTTGGGTAACAGCCTCACAAGGTCAGATGCAGGCTTGTGGGAAAGCACCAACTAGCAAGGCCATAGGCTCCCCCTCCCTACAAGCAGCCATGTTCCTTGCAACCTTTAAAACCCCCTTGCCTCCCATCTTTTGGGGAGACAAGACAAATTTGAGGGCTCTCTCTCATCTCCCAGCTGATACCACCCAAAATAAAAACCCTTTCCTTGCCATAAGCCTGGGGTTCCAGTTTTTATTTGGCCCCTCTTGAGTGGCAGGTAAAGAAACTATGTTTGTAGCTGGTAACAGTGTGGATAAATACATTGCAGTTTTCATTAAATGGAATATCCAAGATTGGGAATCAATAACTTATTGCTGCGTGGAACAACATGGATGCATCTCACATACATACTATTGAGTAAAAGAAACGCTAAAAGACAAACCAAGGCATATTAAAATTTTCAAGAGTTTATTGGAGCATACATCAGTTTGAATCAGGCAATACCAAATGGAAAGTGGCTAGGTGTGCTCCACTGCCAGGAACCAGGGGAGAGATTTTTATAGAGAAGACGAGAAGCTCAGCAAGGAAATTATTTGGTTGGCTATAGCTTAAGCAGTTGCCTAAGTCGGCAAAGCCTAGTTGGCTTGTTGTGATTGATTGTTCCTAAGTTTCGTTTTCCCAGATTCCAGGGCTTTGACTCTGGCTTAGGTTTTGTTTGCTTACCTAGGTGACCAAGGTGACTATCAGAGCCACTTCAGTCCAATGGACTCCTTGTTTAACTACTTTAACAGAAGGAGGGGCTGTGTTAGACATTTTAATAATAATGTTTACTTTAAAATAATAGTCATATACATTTTCACTTTTTTTGCATCATTAACAACAGAATTATGAAAAAAATAAACTCAAAACACAAATAAAGATGCTCCAAGAGAAGGCAAAGGGACTGAACAGTGAGGGCCACTGCCCACTCTGGGGGTTCCCCATTTTCATGGCAGGAGCAGGTGGGGGCTCTGCGGAGTCAGCACCTCGGGGCCTCAGAGCAGCCCTGTGCACAGCTGTAGCCTGTACATCTCATCTAGACGTTAGTAGGTGCCACTGAGGTCCCTCAACGGCTGTGCCGGGGAAGGGATTCATGTAGCCAGTCACTTGGTCTCACGTCGGTTCTGGACTGCTCATTACATAAGCCCTGGTCCAGGCTGCGAATTTTAACTCAGAAGGATGATGAATTTCAGTCAATAAACAGATAATCAGTGTCAACCTTAAAAATAAAACAGCCAGTTCTTTTACCAATTAAACGTGTTTATTCATGAATAGCCAAAGGATTGCAATTTGGGATACGCACGCTATGGCAGACCATAGGCAAACCCAATAAACAAGGAAAAAGAACATTATTTTATAGAGAAAAAGAAGGAAATTGGGAGGGATTGTTTTGAATGAAAGTCCATTGGAGGAAAGCAAGAGTTCAAGGTGATGATGTGTTCTCATTGGGGTAGTCGATTTCTGCTTGGGATGCAATGTAGATTTCTTCCCGTAATTGACTATTCTTTCCTTCTGACAACTTCTGTTGGGGTCTGTAATTGACTGTCTTCCTGTTGACAAATTCTTTCTGTTGGGGTCTGTAATTGGCTGTCTTTCCCATAACTGACCTTGAGAGGTACTGCATGAGAGCTCCCCCTTCTGGCCTCCTGACTTCATTTTTAAATGAGGTTTCCCTTTATTAATTTTCACATCAGTAAATGGAAACTTTTATAATATAAAGAGCAAGTCATTTTACTGGGTTGAAGTAAAAAAAACCCTCAGCTGAATGAAAATAAAACTAGTGGTTCAAATAGAACTTTGAAAAGTCCCAAGGATGGGAAAGTCTGTCCCTAGGAATTACTGATTAGGAGACTGGTTAGGATTTTATCAGTCTCAAGGAAGAACTAAATTGGTTTATAAAGGTTTTTTTTTTTTTTTTGCTCTTGCATTTATCACAAGAGCAGTGCAAAATGAAAGAAAAATAGTGGAAGGCATTTTTTTATTAAACTTGACTTACGGAATAATATCTTTGGGGAATAAGGTCATAGAGGCCAAGATGGCCAGGTTTGAAAGAGAAAAGAGGCCTTCCTTGACCAAACAGAGGGAACTGTTTAAGGATGACCACATCGGGAATGGGACACATCCCAGAAAGACCCAAAAGAAAGAGGCAAGTTATCAGAGAGGAAACACAAATGATCCCCCAGAGCAAGCACAGGTCCAGAAACCGTGGACAGCTGCCCTCTAAAAACTGTGCTAAGAACGATCGCAGGACCATCCTCAACCCCCCTCCTCCCGCACTGACCCCAGATTGGGATAGTTCTACAGAGGGTAACAGAAGGTGGACGGAATTCATGCAACATTTATTCAAGTAATTATCGAGCACCCAGGCACCGTTCCAGTGAACGGACTTTGCCTGCTCTCCTATTTAGACTGGCGGTGCCCTAGAAACTAAGTCTATGCTGGGATGAAATTTTAAAACAAACAAAAGGACAAACATAGAATGTGAGAGGGAAAGAGTGTGGGAGAGGAGGTCGCATCTCGGGAAATTAAGGAAGACCTCCCTACTAAGGTGACATTTGAGGGCGACACGGAGGAAGTAACTGAGTGGCCCATGCTCCAGTTCATCATGTTCGAGGAAGAGTGAGGCAGCCAGCGTGGCCTGGGCATGGCATTTGGATGTTAAAGAGAGTTCTTTGGCAACTCTGTAAAGGATGATTTTTGAGAGGGAATGCTAGGGAAAGAATGTGAGTTAAGGGACTATTAAAATTGTCCAGTCAACAAATAATGAAGGTCCCCGCTCACCATTCCAACAAATAATGAGGACGTGGTGGGAGGTAGGAAAAGGAAGGAACACGCTACATGCTGAAGTTGCTTCCTCGTCCTTGTACCTGCTGGAAAAGCAAGCAGGTGGCCCCAACCCTCAGACAGTGGGGAAAGGCCAGCAGGGCTTAAACCCCTCTGTATTAGTTTCCTGGGGCTGCCTTACAAATCGCCACAGGCTGGGCGGCTGGAGACAATGAAAATGTATTCTCTTACAGTCCTGGAGGCTAGAAGTCGGAAATCAGGTTGGAAAGCACTGAGCTGAGGATGGAGTGGAGCTGCTTTCCTGGAATACATCCACCGTTCTCCAAACTCCAGGGAATTTGGTACACTGGCATAAAAAGAAATTGCAGTCAGAAATGGCTAGATCTGGGGCCAGCCCTGTGGCTACTCAGCCACAGGTTGGGTTTGTGCGTTCTGCTTCAGCGGCCCAGGGCTTTGCCAGTTCGGATCCTGGGCACAGACTTAGCACTGCTCATCCAGCCACATAGCAGAACCAGAAAGACCTACAACTAGAATACACAACTATGTACTGGGGGGCTTTTGGGAAAAGAAGAAGAAAAGAAAATGGCTAGATTTCCAGTGGATTCTATCATCTATAGCCAGAGTGAGGGAGTGCATGAAGGCCTTCCTGTTGTTCCTAACCACCTGTTTAGAAGCCAGGCTGGTAAAAAGCTGCCACTGTGGACTCTGATCTCTGTGACATAGATGTAAGATGCAGGCTGGCAGAGGACTGGAGATCCTGCAGGGTCTAATGCTACTAGCCAACTATACTAGTAATTAGCAATGTTCTGGACAAAAACTGGGTCATAGTGTTCCGCCACAAGTCCAGCTGGGCTAGGGCGGCTGAGTATTGTGCCAACAGACTGAAGAAACAAACTGGAGACTGCGAAGGAGACATACAGGTTTATTGGGCCTTACTTACAGGAAGAGTGTCCAATGGCTGCCGGCTGGACGGAAGTAATGTGAAGGCCCGCAACCGCCCCCCAAGAGAAGCTTGCTCAAGTAGGCAGAGAAACCAAGGCTGCATGCTTGCCAAAGGGCTGTCCTTGGTAACAACAGCGTTCCCAGAACAGTAGCTCACATGGAGGGGCTCTCTGTCCCTGTAAGATGCAATGTTCTTCTCGTGGGATAAGGGAGGATCTGGGCTGGCCAGGCCCAGATCGTTACAAATCCCTGTAGCTAGGCTGCCTGCCCAGAAGGGAGCCAGAAGGACACATGGTTGCAATGGATCTGGGGGTTTCTGCTGATCAAGCAAGACCCAGGCCCTACACACAGGGTGGGAGCAGGCTCAGAAGTGATTTAACCTTGCCAACCCAGCCCCCGCCATAGAAAGGCCTGAGGGAAGGCAAACCACTGGGTGGACAAAGGGGAATACAGTCCATTCTTGTTATTTACAGTGGTTCTGCTCTATAATGTTGCCACACACACTGAATTAGCAAATACTAAAACATTGCTCCCAGGGGAAATGCAGAGTTAGGTCCCAGGGAGCCTCTGGTAACAACACTTTGGTGAACTGATCAATATATAACCTTATGTTGTTTCTATTTAAAGATATTTTATTTTGTATATATTGTTGATTCATTGACATTGACCTCACAGCCAACAGCACTGTGACTCATGCCTGAATGGACATTATCTAGCGCACCCATTTTCTCCGTAAGGCACATCACAGCCTTCCGTGCTTAAGAACACTAGACAGCACTTCAACAGGGCGCTTCTGGACCACTTAGAACACAAACTCACCAACAAAAATTCTAAAACTATAGTACAAATAGACCGCGAAAATGACACGTTTACAATATGAGATAAAACAAGAAGGCAGTTTGATTTCCGCTGGGAATGTGGGTGTTGAGTGACTCAAATTTTTCCTGCTCTGTGCATGTCCCAAGCTTTCAGAGATGGCCTCCCCGCAGCAGCAGGCCCAGGACCCAGCCCAGTGTTCAGAAAGAGCGACAGCGACTGTCCAGGCTGAGCCCTGACCCTGCCTGAAGGCGAATGGCCTCTGGGTTAGAAGCTGAGATGATGTGCAGGGATGTGCCACAGCCATTCCCCGCGAGGAAGGGAGTGACAGAGCCCAGCCAACCCTGGCCAGATAAGAGGCAGTGAGACAAACTTGTATTTATGCGTAGAAACATCCGTTTCCAGGGGGGATGGGTCTCTGTGAGAGTTCAGCGTGTTCCAAATGAAGTCCTGGAAATTGTTTTTGTCAAGCTCAACCAGATGAGAGACCAGCACTGGCTTACGGGCTCTTCTCCGCACCAGGCATGCCTAGCTTCCTTCCACATAAAAGGTGGCATTTCATCCTCAAAAAGCCTGAAGTGACTTGTCCTCTGTCACACCGCTGATCAGGGCCCCAGACCAAAGACCCTCTGCCTCCCATCCAGATTCTTTCCCCTGCACCTCACCCCCTTTGTATATCTTCTCTTAATCTGCCCTGAAGTTGGGAGTAGGTGGGAGGAGCACAGAGAAAGAAGTTGAAAGAGAGAAATTGACTAAGAGGGCTCCCCGAATCTGGTTAATTTCTGATCTGAGCAAAGTTATACTGAGAAACAAAACCGGAGGGTGAGTAGGCTGCCACGGTCAGGCCACTCAGGAAGCAGCTGAACTCTGGGGCAGCAGCAGCAGCCAGGGTGGGAAGGAGGTAGATTGGGAGGCTGCCAAATGCTGCCACAGCAAACCGCTCCCTTTCCTTTCCCACCCTCCTTTCTTTCCTCCCTCCCTCCCTCCCACCCTCTTCTGTCTCCTCCTCTTCCTTCTAGAGCTCGCTGCCCCTCCCTGTGGCCTGCTGCCAAGTATCTGACCCAGCCAGTGGATGCGGCCAGGCAGCCCTAGATTGACTCTATTAAAAACTCCCGTAAGCCTTGCTGCGTCTGCCTCAGCATGGCGGGAGGGAGGGACACCTTGGCTGTGGGTCTGTTCCCTCTCCTGTGATTGCTGACCAGGATCTCCCCGGGCTTGCCTTCCCTTCAGCCGCCCAGCGTGGTCTCACCATCACCATGCAGTAGACTCACTTGGGAGGCCTTTAGAAGTGCTGATGCCAGGACCAATTCAGTGGGAGCTTCTGGGGCTGGGAGGAGCAGCGTCCCAGTGAGAAGAGAGAAGGCTGCTCTGACAAATCTGAACATCTAGCTATCTTCAGCCCTGCTGAGCTTGCGTGCGTTCTCCTAAACCTTGACATCCCCCCACCCCCACCCAGGATTCTCTGGAAAATCAGGTAAATGACGTCACTCATGATAGAGAGAAAGCCATTTAGCCTATTTTAATTTAAATGTGACAAACTTTCTCGCATTCTTAAATACTTATGTTCAAAAATTTCTATCATTTAAGAATGCAGAGTTTTCAATTAGAAAAGTCTTACTAGAGCAAGAGGCTAAAGGGAACTTTTATGTGACACAGAAACACTCGGCTATCTGGGCGTCTTTCAAGAGCTCCTTGCACAATTACTTTCAAGGATGGTAGGTTTTTTGCTTTGTTTTGTTTTTTGCTTTTTTTTTCTTAAAGATTGGCCCTGAGCTAACATCTGTTGCTAATGTTTCTTTCTTCGTCTTCTCCCCAAAGTCCCCCAATACATAGTTGTTTATTCTAGTTGTAGGACCTTCTGGCAGTGCTGTATGGGACGCTGCCTCAGCATGGCCTGATGAGCGGAGCTAGGTCCACACCCAGGATCTGAACCAGCAAAACCCTGGGCTGCAGAAGTGAAGCGCGTGAGCTTAACCACTCCGCCATGGGCCAGGCCCCTCAAGGACCTGTTTTAATGAAACAGGACTAGATATGACGATTTCACACACGATTTCAGACCAGAAAGGAAGACCAATTCTTTGTTTTGGTTATCGCTCTGTCTGAACTACTCTGTGATGCGGAAGAGTGTTTGCATTTGTTCTGCTGTGGGGAGAGGGAGGGAGCCCTGTCACCTCGCTGAGCTTGCTCCCTGCAGCGGCAGTCAGGAGGCTGGCCCAGGCCAGGGACAGGAGCTGTGTGACGGAGGGAAGGCAGGTGCTGTGGGTGGGGTGGACATGAGTGCGAGGCACAGGGCTGGGATGGCAGGAGTGTTCAGAGGAGGGCACCGAGCGAGGGGCTGGGATTTAGGGTGTAGGGTGGATATGGGCTTAGGGGAGGATGAGCCTGGCTGGAGTAGCCTGTGAAGTGTCCAGATGCCACGCTAAGCAGCACTGTGTAGGTGGGGGTTTCTGCCTCTGGAAAGACCCTCAGGCTGCAGTGTAGAGAGTGGCCAGCACAGCTCCGGAGCCAGCGGGGAGGCCAGGGCAGAGGCTGTTATGTGGGCCTGAGCTGAGACGGGGGCTGCCAGGCTGGAGGACTTGCCAAGGGTGGGGCTTTCCTCTTGGGAGGTAGTCAGCGACACAGGTCAATGTCCGTGGACCGGGCCATGTGATGCAGACACCCCGAATCTTGTCCACCCTCCCTGGGCTGTTGCCTGCTTCAGTGCCCACCCGGTAGTCTGCCCCTGCTTCTCTCTCCTTCTCCAGCCTCTCCTCAAGGAAGTGGGGATAGTGAAGCATGCTGGGGTATGGCCGCTGGCCTGTCACCCATGTGGGGACCTTGTAGCCTCATCTCAGGGACTGCATCAGCTTTGGTTTCTAGTGCATGGAAGACTGGCCTTGGGGGTTGACTTGGCCAGCTTAGTGTCTGCAAAATACTGTCCTACAGAGACCGGGCACGAGTGAGGAAGTCAAGAACACAGAGCAGGGACGCAGGAACTCGGGGGAGGTCCCATCGCGGCCGTGTCCCTCTTCGTTCTCTCCTCCCCGATCATGAGCACAGCAGCCCAATGGACAAGGATTTTCAAATGTTAGAAAGGATGGGAAAAGACTGTGTTCCCGGTCAGAGGTAGGTAAACAGCAGAGCCCACCTGAGACCCACTCCTCCTGACATGCGTCCTGCGCTCTCCTCTGGGGATAGTTTGATGGATGAAACCATGCATTCTGTGTCTTTCGAAATTCCCTGTGGAGCCTAGTGCTCTTTGAACTTGGAGCTAGACTCAACTGACCTTTGTCCTCGAGGCAAAGACCTGGTACCCAGGCCCAGGCCAGGTACACAAAGGGAGAGCAGATCTGAGCCCTTGCTGTCTGAAGTGGGAAACCTCATGTCCTGCTACAGATCCGTCAGAGCCCGGGAGACCCGGACCCACCCGGCTCAGCATAGCAGCAGCGATGGGGCAGAACGAGGAGGTGTGGAAGCAGGTGTTTCAGGAATTAATTCAGGAGGTGAAACCGTGGCACAAATGGACCCTGAGACTAGACGAGAGCCTTCTTCCCGGCATTCAGAAGCGGGGGTGGACACAGTATCAGCAGTGGGGCTTTGCCAGGTGAGTGGGGAACACAGGGATACCTATTCCAGAACATTCTTGCTTATTTCTTACTGTGTATACCTGTTACCTTTCTTGTTCCATTCCAGGAAGATTACAGGAAGTAAGGTGCCTATCATCAGAAGTTTTAGCTTCATTAGAGTTTTTTTCCTTATTACAATGAACCGACAAACAATAGCAGGAGTGGGCCGTGGTGTGGGCTAAGGCCTAGATTCAGAGAAATGAGGCTGCGAGGAGTGAGGGCGAGGGGCAGCGAGGCAAAAAGAAGGGCAGGAATGGTGGCTGTTTCACTCGATGGCAGGAGAGCTGGCTGAGCAAAGCTCACTGCATATGCTCCCAGCCTTAGGAGACCCCGGGTCCATCGTGGAGCCCATGAGGGAGAGGCCCTGGGCGCTGAGGAGACCGCCTCAGGGAGGGGGCAGAGGACAGGCGGAGCTGAGCAACACAGCAATCTTACTGCTTTCTACTCTGAGCTAATGGGCTCTTCTTAAAATAGGACACTTAGAAGTCACCCAAAGAATCACCTTCTCTTTTCCAGGTGGGAAAGCAGAGCCCCACGGATGGGAGGTTGTCCACCTGCACAGGGGGTGGGGGCCGGGGACTCTATCTCGGAACTGAGGCAGGGACTGGTTGCCTGCCCGCTGTCCCCTCTCTGGGGGAAGGTCTGGGCTGAGTAAGCAGAGCTCTCCTCTTCTTGCGACCTGTGGTTTTCCCAGGCCAGGAGCAGGCGCCGGCAGCATCATAGCAAACTCTGAACTCGTTTTTCTCTGAGCACTTTGAACTCTGAGCTGGCACACGAGCAGAGCAGCATGACCCGGGGGAGGGCAGGGGACTTCAGCTCAGGAGAACAGAGCCCGGGGCCCTTTGTATCACTGTCTTTCTGAAGGGCTCCCAGCAAGATCATCTCACTCACAGTGTCAGAGCTTCTTGGCATCTTCCCTTCGTTTCATTCTTACGTTCACCCTGTGAGGTGAGGCTAGAATCAATACAGGAGGGAAACCAGACTGACTCATTCTTGCCAGCCCCCTCAGTTCACCGTCGCAGACTTCATGGGCTCCTGTGCTTCAAGCCAGGCAAGGCTAGGCTTGGCTGCTGTAACAAACCCCGAAATATCAGTGATTTAACCTCACGCATGGCTCCCAGGGGCACCAACACAGAGAAAGAGAGAGCTAGAGGATGTTCCAAGGGCTTCTGCGCCAGAGCTGCAAGTAGCATGTATCACTTCTGCCCACATCCCATTAGCCAACCGGTCACGTTGTCCCAACCTAACGGCAAAGGGGCTGGGAAATGGGAGGCAGTGCATGGATAATTTGGCGAACACCAAAGGTCCCTGCCATACTGCAGCCCTCTGCTGTCCCATAATTCCAATCCTGAGGGCAGCCATGTGATTCCCTTCTCTCCATCTGTCCTGTCGTGTCCTGACATCCAACTATTATTGCTCAGAAAGTTGCCCTCCTCTCTGCTGAGATGAGGCGTCATTCTCTCGTACCCTGTCTGAGGCCAGGGGCATGAGGTGTATAAAGGTTTTCAGGCTACCTTGAGCAATGACTCGGGTTGGAGAGGGGCAAAAGAAGAGAGAGCTGGACACTGAGATCTCCCTGTAATACTGGCAGATCAGGGGCCCTGGGCAACCGAGGCACAAAGCAATGCTTTTCCTGAGGACAGCGGACTGTTTAGGGTCCCTCTCTGATCTGTGGGTCTGTGACTTACTGTCTTAGTCATAAGACAGTATTTTAAAAAGTACCACAGCCTGGGCAGCTTATAAGCAACAGAAATGTATTGCTCACAGTTCTGGAGGCTGGAAGTCTAAGATCAGGGTGCCAGCTGGTCAGGTGAGGGCCCTCTTCTGGGTCGCAGACTTCCCATTATATCCTCACATGGCAGAAGGAGCTAGGGCGCTCTGTGGATCTCTTTTATAAAGGCACTAATCCCATTCACGAGGGCTCCACACTCATGACCTAAGCACCTCCCAAAGACCCTGCCTTCCAACACCATCACCTTGGGCTTGTGAATTTGGGGGGGGGACACAAGCATTCAGGCTGTAGCACTTACCAACACGCACTTGTATCCATTTGTAGATTTCAGTTCCGGGTTCTTGGGGCTGATTTAATGGCTACTGTTGCACTTGGAGCCTTGGACCCGCTTAAATCTGCATTTGAAGAAGCCTTGGTTTGGGATCAGAAGACTGGAGTTCTAGTCCTGCCTCTTACACCCACTGGGTCTCTGGGCATGACGAGTTCCCAGCGTGTGCTTCATCTCTAAAATGATCATGTTGGACTTAGAAGTCACCCAAGATCCCTTCCAGCTCTGGTGGATTGCTATTTGCTATTCTCACGGTAGACACCTGTTGGTCAAAGAGCATGTTGGTGGCACAATAGAGATAGGAATGAGTCTCTCTGTACTTCCTTCCCCTGCTGATCCAGGACCCCAGTCAAGTCCCTCTCTGTGTTGTCAGCAGCTCCTTCTTTCCTCTGGCACAGCCCACCTTTCGGCCATATTGAACCAAGCTGAGGTCTTGTATTCTGTGTCCACAGATTCCAGTGCTCCTCGTGCTCCCGCACTTGGGCCTCTGCCCGAGTTCAGGTCGTTTTCCACATGCACTGGAGTGAGGTGAAGTCCAGGGGCCGGGTGAAGATGAGGGTCTTTGCTCAGAGATGTCAGAAGTGCTCCCAGCCTCCGTTTGAGGTTCCCGAGTTCACGAATGAGAACATCTCAAGGATCCTGAACAACCTGGTGGTCCGAATTCTGAAGAAGTGCTATGGAGAAGAATTTAAGTTGACTGAAGAGATTCCTATGATCCGAGAAATCTCTCTTGAAGGGCCACATGACAGTGACAACTGCGAGGCATGTCTGCAGGGCTTCTGTGTTCAGCGGGGGTCAGGCATGGCCGTGCAGTCGCCAGTGTATCCACCACTTCTCACGATAGGCTCACCTATCTCCCTCAGCATCACCACACACAAGCCTTCTCCCACAAGGAGTGGCCCCTCCGCGGATGCAGCGAAGAAAGGAAAGGTATTACCCAGCCCCTGGTTTTCTGCGCCCACCCCCTGGGTTTCTGCGCCCACACAGGCTGCGAGCTTCCCCACCTCCTGGAGCCCAGGAGCAAACCCCAACCGCCAGGAGAAGAGAGTCCAGGACTCCCTCTCAAGCGAGATGTTCTATCCCGACACAGCCCAGAGGCCTGCACACAGGGCCTTCGGCCTGTGCTGCTGTGTTCTCATTCTAATCATCATCATCGTGACTGCTGTGACACTCAGGATCTGAGCCTCGAATGCATGATGCCAAGCTAAAAAGTCAGATATACTAAGTCATATATTGTGTGATCCCATTGATATGAAACATTCAGAATAGGTAAATCCAGAGTTGGGAAGTAAACTGATGGCTACCCAGGGGCTGGAGGGAGAGGGGAATTAGGGAGCAACTATGTAATCTGTACAGGTTTTGCAGGGGGTGTGATGAAAATGTTTTGGCATAAGATAGAGGTGGTGGTTGCACAATACTGTGAATGCCCTAAATGCCATTGAATTGTTCGCTTTAAAATGGTTAACCATGTGAATTACACCTCGATTTAAAAAAACAGCGCTGTAATTTCGTTCGTTCTCTAGAAAACTGAGAGTGAAGCGTTTATGACTTACAGAACGATTTGGAAATCCTATGAAACCTGTGGGCCCTCTCACCGGAAAATGTTGCACAGACCCTCGGAGGGCAGTCTGTGGAGGCATTTGCAGTTGAAAGTATTAGGCTGAAAACCCGGGTTCTAAAGCAGGGGTCTCCACAGCCACTGAGGGACAAGGCAGACCGTCCACTGAGGTGAGAGAGGCATCCTTAGAGCTCCGTTTAATTTTTCTTCATACTTTACTATTTCTTGTTGCGTGTTTTGTAATGTATGCTAATATATTAGTAGAATGATATAAATAAATAAATATATACCCACTTGGAGTGTGTGCTTAATTTTCATTGACAAGGTTGCACCATCACAAACATTGAGGGGACCCCTGTTCTGAAGGCCCAAATGTGGAAGTCTGTGCACGGATCCTCACCAGGTTTCTGAAACCAAGTGGCTTTTAAAAAGTTTTCTGGGGACCAGCCCGGGGGTATAGTGGTTAAGTTCGCACGCATGGCTTCAGCAGCCCGCGGTTTGAGGGTTGGGATCCTGGGTGCAGACCTACACACCACTCATCAAGCCATGCTGTGGTGGCGTCCCACATACAAAATAGAGGAAGATGGGCACAGATGTTAGCTCAGCAACAATCTTCCCAAGCAAAAAGAGGAAGATTGGCAACAGATGTTAGCTCAGGGCCAAGCTTCCTCACTAAAAAAAAAAAAAAGTTTTCTGTTCTGATTAATGAGAATCATTTTAAGACTCACTCTCACATCTTTTTTGTCTAGAAATATGAATCCTCCAGTTTACGTGGCTAAAATGAAAGCAATAGTCGTTTGAGTCACATGCTCCTTTTCTCTTGCCACCCCCCTCCATCCACGTGGCCCTCCCCACCCATTCCAGTCGTTCCCACGGGCACAGGGTTGGCCAGGCCGAGCCCTACCCGCGTCCTTGCTGCTCCCTCTGGGGCAAACTCTACAACTTCTTCATTTTGCAGAACTGGAACTCTCTGCCGTTGAACAGCAACTCCCTTTTTCTCCCTCCCCTTAGGCCCTGCTAACTGCCATTCTTCTATAAATTTGACTATTTTAGATACTTCATACAGCATTTGTCTTCTTGTAACTGGCTTATTTCACTTAGCATAATGTTCTGGAGGTTCATCCATGTCGTAACATGTGACAGGATTTCCTTCCTTTTTAAGGCTGAATGACATTCCATTGTCTGTATATATCACGTTTCGTTTACCCATTCATCCATCTATAGACACTTGGATTGCTTCCACCTCTTGGCTCTTGTGAGTAGTGCTGCTATGAACAGGGGTGTACAAATATCTCTTTAAGACCCTACTTTCTACTCTGTTGGATGTATACTGAGAAGTGGAATTGCTGAATCATATGGTATTTGTATTTTTAAAGAACCACCAAACTGTCTTCCACAGCAAAAAAACTGTTTTACACTCCCACCAACAGTGCACAAGGGTTACAATTTCTCCACCTCCTAGCCAACACCTATTTTCTGTTTTGTTTTTTTTTTTATAATAGCCATACCAATGGATGTGAGGTGCTATCTCATGGTGTCTTTGATTTGCATTTCTAGAAAATGCAATTTTTAATGATGCAAGTTTACACTTTCAAGGCAGTATTAGAAATCATATTTGTACATCTCAGCACAGAGATAAGTATTTGGAACACAACAGAAATGTGTGGGTAAAGTTTTCACAGACTTGCTATTCATTTTCAAACATTTGAACACAGTCCCTATATCTGCATTAGGCAAATTCCAGGAACTTAGAATGTAATAGTGGGACAAGACAGATAACAAGCACATGCCAAGGAGCAAGCATGTGAGAGAAACTAGTGTGCCCCAGCGGCCGGCCCGGTGGCACAGCAGTTAAGTTCGCATGTTCCGCTTCTCAGTGGCCCAGGATTCACCGGTTCGGATCCTGGGTGTGGACATGGCACTGCTTGGCAAAAGCCATGCTGTGGTAGGCATCCCACATATAAAGTAGAGGAAGATGGGCACGGATGTTAGTTCAGGGCCAGTCTTCCTCAGCAAAAAGAGGAGGATTGGCAGTATTTAGCCCAGGGCTAATCTTCCTCAAGAAAAAAAGAGAAACTAGTGTGTCCCGGCGGCCATAAATACCTGGAAGCTGAGCGACCAATGAGGTGGGGAAGATGTGCAGGGTCGTTAATGTAAAAAGGGGTTCTTGGTGGAAGGCAAATCATAAAATATTAAAGATGGATCAGCCTTAGAAATTGTGTTCTCCAACCCTATTTTTTACAGGTGGGGAAAATGAGGCTCATTCAAGATGAAGTGATTTTCCCAAGATTATGCAGTGCATTAGCAAAGAGCTGGCCTTGCAATCCCGCTCCCTGAGTCCCACTGCTGACCAGCTTTCTTCTGAAGAGACTAGAATGCACGTGAGTGCATGTGTGCATATTTGCACAGTAAAGAGATGGCAGATACAGGGACATGTGAAACATTTGCTGATCTCTCTCCAGAAAGAGACACTACTGAATTCAAAGACGGGCAGGGATGGACTGAATGAATGATTTGGAGCATGTCAATAAGGGAAACAAACCAGAAAATGGTAGAGAACTTAATTAGGACATTGAGGGAAGTGGAAGTTAAACTATTGGTGAGCTCACTGAAAACTACAGTCAAGACCGTTAATGTCAAGAAAGAATTGGAAAGCCCTTCAAAATTCTAAGAAATGCTACTGCGTGATAAAAACTTACTTTGATGACAAATGTTGCTATTGACAAGTAGGGTGGGAGAAGCTGGGAAAGAACAAACTAGGAAAAGCCTTGTCCCTGTGAATCAGGCAGGAATGGACCAGAATTAAGACAGGGAAAACTGGAATCAAAGAAGTATTTTAAAGAAATGAGAAAGATCTGTGGATTTTTTTAACAGGTAATTTTTTAAAAGAAAATTATATAGAATTACACATTTGGAAGACCAAGAAAATACTGTTAATGGAGCTTTGGAAAGGGGAGGAAGAGCAGAAACACATCTGTAATAGGCCTGTTTTAATGTTAGCGGCATTCCCGAGTGGAGCTGCCCTGTAGAGGAAGAGAACAAAAAAATGGGTGACAACATTCAAGGTCAGAGCTGGCAGAAAAAAACTGAGAGTCATCTAGGAATCAAAATGAAATCCTCGTTTAAAAAAGAGAATAATTACCCTCAGTAAAATTATAAAATATGAAATCTTGGCTCAGACAGAAAACAAAGTCTTCAGGTAAAAACATACTTCATTCTAAGCCAGTAGAATATATACCTTAGTAAGTAACACAGGCATTTCCCACACTAATCTGATAACTAAGGAATCCCAGGAAGAGACATCCTCGAGAATCAGAACGCTCTTCCAGCTCACTCCATGAAGCTAGTATTACCCGTTCCAGAACAAGCATCGTCATCAGCATTGTGCCTCTTGCAGAAGGCGCTTGAGAGAGATTTGCCCTGCACAATTATGTAAAATTTATATAAACAGCAAGTACTTCTCACTTGGCAGTATTGAAATAACATCTCTGGAAAATAATTCGCTTTATGGCGAACTTGAATCGCGTTGCCTCTCCAAAATATCAAGCCTATTCTTGCCGAGAATACTGTTTGCCAAGGCCATGGCAAGTTCTGTAAAGAAGTTAGCGGAACAAAGCTTTCTGTGTGATGCCTTCACCTCTAATGTTTTTATTTGTTCCTTTGCTTTTTGCTTCTGTTGCACATGAAGCTAGAGAAAGGCGATTCATAAAGGACTCTCCATCCACAAGGCATAGTTTTTAGGAAAACCAAGACCTTGGCAAGAGGGTGGAATCAATTAAATTGAAATGAATAAATAGCCTTTTGAAATCTCCACCTTGAATGCCTACACTGTGTCTCTCTTGCTTGGGTCTGTTTCTTCCACAGACATGAGGTAGCAGCGGAATTTAAGGAAACTACATTAAACTTCATTTGGAACCCAAGATAACTGGAAGAAAACCAGAAATGTTTATCACAGTCCCAGTCCAGGGTGGTGTCAGAGAGGAACGTACGTGAGACCAGAGAGCATAGAGAATCTAGAGGGAAAGCAGCAGTCGAGAAAGTCACAGAGCAAGGTAAGCCCCACCACCTCCCTCCTTCTGATCACCCAAGAGGAGTCCTGCAGGACCCAGCTGAGGGCTATGAATGTCCGTTCTCCACAGCCCCCCTACTCAGTGCGGTGGGTAACCGAAGCGGGCATGTGTGTCTCTGGCAGATAACCAGGAGCAGGCAAGTATTACAAGTTACATTTAACAGCTGATGTTGTCTTTGAGGACAGGAGTATAAACATCTTACCATTTCTCTATTAACTATAGATATCTCACAACGCTGTCATCTCTTTCTTAAACCTTTCCTTATTTTCCAGATTTCATGGAAGGCTTAAAATCTGAAAACTTTTATCAGGGCCCATTTAAACCAAATGTTTCAAGTCAACAGGCAGACAGGCAAATGCAATGGGGTCTGCCCTGATAACAGTGCAGAGGAGTGTCAAAGACCATCGGCCCTGGCAGAAGTTTACAAAATATGTTCAGAAAGTCACAAAAATAAGCACTAAGTGGGAATCCCAGGTCTTATTTTGGACTGATTCACTGCTTTGCACCTGGGTTGTAGGAGCTACCTGGGGTCGACCAGTCACAAAGAAATTAGACAGTAGTGTAGCAGCTGATTACCAAAGACTGGAGTCCTAACCCTAGATTATGTCCATTTTTCCCTCAAAGCCACAACTCTGCCAATCTGAGCTCAGCCTTGGGTCCTCTGTCCCCCTGGTGAATTTCACAGTCAAGGCAAATTCATCTATTCAATGTCATATCTTCTTTGATTCAATAACCACTGTTTGGCTGATTTCTTTCCTAAGAATTATGGATGGTGCTAAGGCCCAACACTCAACTATAATTTGCTTCACCTGTAATTTATATTACACTGCAATAAAACAACTTAAGCATCTCAATTTTTCATTCTGATGATATAGCTAGATACTCTAAGAGAAGATTTCTGAGCTGCCTGTTAGTATTGCAGTTTGATACCATTTCAAGTTTTAAAGTTTGAATTTAATTTCCTAAGTTTCAGAAATAAATCCAATATACACACTGTAAAATTAGCATTTAAACTTACATACACCACAAAACAATACCTCGAAGTCTCTAAGTTTCCTTTCCACTCAGAAGGAAAGAGATGCATTGAGACAGGAAAGAAGAGAAGCAGACAGAAGGGGAAAGACGATGACCCATTTCCAAAGCTTACTGTTTGCAACCATCCTAACTTGGTCACCCTAAACTGGTGTTGGCAAGCATGCCCAATGGTCATTCTAGAAAGCCGGAGTCAAGAAATCTGGTGTGGATCTTACTATTAACTAAAATGCACTACTCTATGATTCCACCTAAGTGTCTCTGCCCCTTAACTTCCAACGTATGAAAAATGGGTATAACAATAAGCTTTTGCAACCAGAACATTTTTCTGCTAAGAATTATATTTTATTATTTATCTCATGTTGCTTTAGCGTTCATACATATATTCTGCTATATAAATTACTTTTTCAAATTAGGTATCAGTCCATATGCATCATCTAAAATTTTCAAATCTCTACATTTCCACTGAGATGCATATTCTACTTTAGAATCTTTCTGCATTTTTACATTTATATGAATAAATTAAATAGTAGCTCTACAAGCATCATATTCAAACAATTCATTTGTTTTATTATGAAACATGAAATAATTATTTATCAATGCAGTATTTTTCCATTATTTAAATGTAACACTGAGATAAGGTTTTTGCACAAAAGACTGATTTTATTGAAATAAAATTTACAGAAGTTATGGATGGTCAGTTTGAGTGAAAGCCCCCATTTCTCCCCTTTTCAGATATATTTCCCATTTGACTATATATAACATATTACTCGGCATGAAATAAAATTCCAAAATCATTCAAGAAGTACAATTAATAAATTTGAATTCTATTTTTAAAGAGTTAAAAAAGAATACAATTGTTTGAGGTTCAATTAATTTCTCATTTTCCTACTCTTTTCATCTCTTAACCTACTTCTCAGTTTGTTTCTAAGTTGAAGCAATCCTCTACTGAAGCATTATTACCATGTGGTCTTAGAACGCTCTGCCTGTTTTACATCTGTTGAGGATAAAATATTTGGAATTACAATTAAGCCTATCAAGACAAAATATTGAGATTTCAATAGTAACCCCTCTGGGGATAGACTGGGTCTTCAGATAAGAGGAAATAAAAATCACCCTTCATTTCTAGTCCAGTTTAACTTCCACAAAACCCAAATGGCTAGACATGTGCTGTCCAATAGGTAACCATCTGTGGCTATTTAAATTTAAATTTAATTAAAAATTTAGTTCTTTGGTCACACCAGTCATTGTCCAAGTGCTCAAGGAGCACACGGGTCTGGTGGCCACTATATTGGACAGCACAGATACAGAACATTTCCACCACTGCAGAATGTTCTGTTAGACAGGACTGGGCTAGCCCTGATAGGAGTCAATCCATATATAAGTATACATGAATATATGCATTTTTCCTTCTTAGTCACAAAAGCCACTTGTTTAAGCTTATCTTCAACACACAATCCTGTTTATTTTAGCCCAAGACAATGGTATAAAAATAGATATTTGTACAATTTCTCCAAATCATACAATGTGACGTAAGAGTCCAAAGCTGTGTAATGAATCCCACCTTTGCCGGTGTAAAGCACTGTCTCATGAGCTGCCTCTGGACCGCAGAGTCTCGGTCACGGGCAGAGTCCTCCCGTGGGAGCTTCGAAGAAGGGTAGCTAGGGACTCCTCATCAATGTGGACTGGTCATCTCCACTACCCTATATGGCCACCTTAGAGGAGGGGTCCCTAAGGGCATTGCCTCTGCTCCCTGCTCTGAGATGGGTCCCAGAGACCCCGAGGTGCCCACTCAGGACAAGACGACCATCCATGCAGGCCATGCAAGGCTTCCCATGGCCAGCCAGGCCCACGCTTCCTGCACTGGGGCTACCAGCGCACCATCCGAGCGCCTCATGCCCAGTGCATGGGCAGACATGCTAGCTCTTCTTCCTACCTTCAAGGACCAGATTATACTCGAGAATCTCCTGAGAGCATACACTTGCAAAATATAATTTAAAACATATGGAAATAGCAGTTTGTATAAGCCCAAGGAAAATTATTCTTGGTAAAAGAAATAATGCATTAAAACTCTTCCAAAATAACAAAATAAACTCTCATCTGACTGGTCCAATATAAATGCTCTTTTCACAACCCGTTTGTCCCCTGATTCCTGAAAACAATGCAATCAACTTCAGAATTTGGTCTTTAAGTTATAATTTAAAAAAATAATACATTTTCTAAAATATTAAATCTGTATTATTTGGAAATAAGTATATGCAAATGAACCTTTAAATATCAATATATAAACCCATTTATCAATTCTCCAGTCTAAAGAGAGAGGTATTCATATATTTGAAATCTGAAAATCATTTTTCCTAACAACTAGGACCATGGTTTCTAGACTTTGTCCTTAAGCACAAGCCATTATTCCTATAGGACGTGACCCACAACATGAAGATTTACAGCTCCGCAGGACAGGGAGAGTCTGCCGTCTTCTGATGGATGGTATCAAAGCTGAAGACTAAAAGATACTTTGGTGGTGTAGCTGGGAACAGAATCTGTAACAAAAGGGAAAAATACACTCAACCATTCTCCACTTCATTATGAAGTGTGACCATATGCCATGGCCTAAGTCAATACACAGATTATTGCCACTTCATATTTTAAGTATAGAGAGAAATGTGTTTATCACCATTAAGTCAGCAATCACAAATATGTAGTCATACTTGAGAAATATTTAGATCTAAGATAGAATAAGATAAATTTATTAATTCTCGTTCTCTTGGAGTCTTTCCAACCAACCCACACAGCTACATCAGGATCCTGGAAACTGTATGACCCCGAAATAACAAAAGTTGACAAAACAGAAACAGATGGCCAAGAACTCAGGACTGTGGACACCAGGTGGAAGGGATATGGTTTATAAGAGAAGTCTGGGCTATTCCTAAGCCAAGCGTGATCTTAGCCTTTTCTCAGTCTTGCTCTTCCCGCTGGTTACTGCCCATCCTCTCTCTTCTCACAAGCAAATTTTGTCAAAGGATGGTCTATACCAGTTGTTCTCAAGCTGTGCTTCTCAGACCCAAGCAGCAACATCACCTGGGAACTTGTTAGAAATGCACATTCTCGGGCCCCACCCCAGACTTAATGAGTCAAAAACTCCGAGAGTGGGGCCTGCAGGTGATTCTTAGGTTCACTAACTGAGGACCAGTGAGGGGCTTCACTTCCTCGTCATTCTTGAATCATACAAGGTTGGAGGTCAATGTAGACTCATTAAATCTACCTTTTCCTTATAGCCACGGACTTTGTGACTAACTCAGACATTAGTCTGATGGGAAAGGAGAGAAAAGAGGGAAGACACCATGATGAAGGAAACAAACAAACTTAGAAAAATTCAAAGTACATGCCAGACCAACTATAGATCTAACTATTAAGAAATGACCTTTTTTTTTTTTTTTGGTGAAGAAGATTGGCCCTGAGCTAAATTCTGTTGCCAATCTTCCTTTTTTTGCTTGAGGAGGACTGTTGCTGAACTAACATCCATGCCAATCTTCCTCTATTTTGTATGTGGGACACCATCTCAGCATGGATTGATGAGCGGTGCATAGGTCTGTGCCCAGGATCCAAACCTGCGAACCCTGGGCCGCTGAAGCAGAATGTGTGAACTTAACCAGTACACCACCAGGCTAGCCCGAAGAAATTACCATTTTTGTAGGTCAAAACCAGCTGAATATTGGCAATATCATTTGGTTCAACCTAATATGAATATATGAAGGATAGAATTATTATAACTATTTAGAATTAAGTAAATGAATTCAAAATTTATCATCACTAAAGTTAATTTATTAAAAGCAAATTATTTTATTGCTGGCCACATAGATCCAATGCTTAATGCTTATTTTCTCTAATTCTTCCTTGCGTTTTTGCATAATAGCACTAAAATATAATTATGAATAAACTAATAAAATACAACAATAAAGTTTTTCCCAAGAGGAAAATTATACAGCCCAAAGATAATTTTGGACAAATAAATGGTTCTGTTATTTCAGTTTCATATTTAACATAAATTTCTAATTTATTTCATAATATTTCAGCATTCAAGATTAGGGATGGCCAAATAGATTAGAGATACATAGAAATTTTCTTAATTTAGTTGGGAAGTTTTTTAACTTGTCAAATAAATGGTATTTTACTGTCATGAAGTCTCTGACTGTCTGGATGGGACTAACCCTCTTCAGACATCTCCTCAGGGGGAGGAGTAAGCTCACATGCGTGTTATGTCATGGCTGACGAGTGGCATAGGTCCACGCCCGGGATCCAAACCTGCAAACCCAGGCCACCAAAGCAGAGCACACCAAACTTAACCACGATGCCACAGGGTCAGGCCCCTTTTGTAATTTTTTACATAAGTGTACCTCAATTTATCTAAGAGATGACTTTTTCTAAAGTTGAGTTTAAATGAATTTTGAAATGGAACCTTATTTTCCACTAACTAGGATAGTCTTCTGTCAAGTCATTTAGTTAAAACCTCATGTACAGGGGCCGGACCGGTGGTGCAGCAGTTAAGTTCACACATTCCGCTTTGGTGGCCCGGAGTTCACTGGTTTGGATCCTGGGTGCAGACATGGCACCGCTTGGCAAGGCATGCTGTGGCAGGTGTCCCATATATAGCGTAGAGGAAAATGGGCACGGATGTTAGCTCAGGGCCAGTCTTCCTCAGCAAAAAGAAGAGGATTGGCAGCAGATATTAGCTCAGGGCTAATCTTCCTCAAAAAGAAACCAAAAACCTCATGTACAGTTCGTAATGCAATCCTCACATTTTAAGTGTGTTTCTCAGCCTCTTTGCCAAATAGTTGATTACATGTCAAGAATTCAAGTGCACTAGGAAAATTTGGTATTTTAAGGAAACTTATCCCTTTTTTTTTGGTAAATGAAAAAATAATTTACAAAGTAACCTGTCCCTTACCAATTAACTTTTTGTCAATTTGACTTATATGAATAAATCTGATCCATGAATGAATGGAATTCTGTATATTCATTTTAAATAATTTTAACTATGAGTAACCTACCTCTTTCTTTAAGATCTTCAATATAGGCTCTCATAAATTCTTTATCAAAGTGCTGACGGTCTCGTTCACTTTCTATTATTTCGTCACCATCTTGACACTGGGTATTATCAATAGGATTGTCCATAAGGCTTACAAATCTATTCAAGAAAATATGGACAATATCACATTTTCACCTGTACGTTTTTAACCGCAAAATTCCTCTCATAGGAAGTCAACCTTTATGATTCTATATCCCAAGTTCTTACCTATCCTCCAAAGTCACAGTTGACTATTTAATGTGAGCATGACCAGTGGAATTCCACTGTGGAGTGATCCAGCGGGATTATGGAATCAGTCTTAAGGCAGAGACTGTTCAGACGCCTGATGGGGAAATGAGCGCTACAGACAGAGGACGGGGCCATGGGACCGTGAAGTGGACAATAACACTTTCTCTCAGTCCGATCCTTAAAACGGTATGATGTCTTCCTGTGTTTGATATTACTCCCAATTAGTGACAGCAAACTCTAAAATGAGGTGGCTAAATTAAAAAAGACTCAGACAAAATTCCTACAAAAGAGGTATTTAAAAGATGGACTACTGCTACGAAAAAAAAAGGAATCTAGAGGAGAGAAGCTAAAAGGGCATTTGATCTTCCGTCTTCACAATTTTGAAAGATGCTTTGATGTGAAAGCTGATATAATTATTTCAGTTCAAAATAGGGAACCCTTCGCATAGTCTTTGGTTACAACCACAGGCCCTGCTGTGTTGGGTGTGAGCATCTTTCTCACTGGTTTGTAGAAGAGCTATATACATATAAGGGAGATATGAGCCACATAGCTGTCATATTTTAGTATATATATTCCCAGTTCATTTTCCTTTTAATTTTATTTAATGTCTAAATATGGAGAAGGCGAAAAAACGTTTTACTTCTTATGTAGACAGATTCATTCAAATTTTCCTTTGCAATCTCTTTCACTGAGTTAATTTTTATTGTCCTTCCCAATCCAAAAAAAGAAATATGCCTATATTTTATCATTCTTTAATTTTTTATCAAAGTAATGACTGAACATATTTTTAAATTTGAGTAGTGCAATGATACTCTTTATTTAAGGCAGCAGTCTCTCTCCCTACCCCTTTGTTACTCTCAGATCCCAGAGGTGATCTCTTCCATTGGTCAGTCCTTATTTCTGCTTAATCTATTCGAACTATCTTCTACTGTAGGACAAACGCTTTCATGTTGTTCAATCAAGTGGCGGTATTTCTTCCCTTCTCTCCACTTCCTCGACCCTCCTACCTCTCAATTTTTGTGATCTATACTTATACTTTTTCATTTTATTATGAAACTTTTCAAACATTCAGAAAAGTCGAAAAAATCTTACAGTGAACACCCCTGTCCCCACCATCTTGGTTCCACATTCAACCTTTGCCCACACTTACTTTATCACATACCATCCATCTACCCACCCCTCAGGCCATCTTAATTTTTGCTGCATTTCAAAGCACAGCACAGACATCATGCACTTTCACTTTCACACTGTTAATATCAACACCCTCTGCATTCTGATCTGTAACCATATTTACCTTTTCTATCTTGCCTGCAATTTGATTCTAAAATTGAAAATCAATCCATGGTACGTATATTTCTGTGACAATTATCTGGCAAGGCTTGGTGATGACTTCATACGTGAGAATGAGGCAACAACATGTTCGCTGGGCACCTGCACGTGCCGGCAGTGTTTGCCCAGGGCCACCTCTCTGTGGGTGACCACTCAGACAGCGAGCTAGCCAGTCCCCTGGCACTCTCCAAGCACAGGACTCCAGGGGCTTTTTCCCCAGGGCCACCCTAAGGAAACCTCAGCTTTTGGTCAGGGCGCTGGACTGCTGGTGCTGAGTGGTCTGCCCCATGGAATCAAGGAGGAGACTGGGCAGGAGATGGCCTGTTGAGGCGAAGTTTTCCTTTTTTTCCTTTTGTTTTTAGCACCATGCCTATCTGCATCTCCCTGTACCTGGAATTTCTGACCACCAAGCTTCTGCAGAGTTCTCCAGGGCACATGGGCTCGTTTCTTGGTTTGTTTTCTAAGCTTCAGCCTATTTCATCCTATTTTCACCCATCATCACTGTTCTATCTGCTCTACGTCTCCCATAAACGTGCTGAGGTCTCTCATTCTGTGAAGGTCTTCCTGTGCTTTTTCCATTATTGGGGTTTTTATGTGTGGTTTTTCCCCTCATTTTAATGAGATCTCAAGAAGGATAGGTGTTAAATATGTAGTCCAAATGGTAATGCTATCATTAACATGGCATTTCTTATTCTATAGTTTCCCTTTTATATTTAAACTATGGCTTAATCTAGATGTCTTTCTGTATGCTAAATATAGGCTATAGCATATGTATGGCTATATGCTATAAAGCTTCCTTATTTCATCTTTCTCTAACTCGCCAGTTTCCTCAATGGTGTATTAAGTCATTCATACTCGCCACTGGTTTATGAAAATCCCTGTATCATGTATTAGGGTTGATTTCAGGACTACCTGTTGTTTTCTAATAATTTACCTACAAATCATTGCCCAGAACCACATTGTTTTGATCATTACACTTTTTAAACACATTGTAATTACCACTAAGGCAAATTCTGCCACATTACTCTTGCTTTCCAAAATCATCCTTGCTGCTCTGGGCTTTTTACCTTCAGATATACTTCCAAATCAGTTTTTCAATTTCCAAAGAAGAAATCCTACTGGAGTTTTGATTGGAACAACATGACACTTAGTATAATTTTTGGAAGAAATCACGTCTTTACAGTCTTTTCATCCAGAAGACACAGTATGTCTTTCCAAACATTCAAGACATCTTTGATATCCTTTAGGAACACTTCTTAGTTCCCTTCATATAAAAGAGCTATTTTTTCTAGTGTTTTTCCTAGATACTTTGTATCTTTGGTTATTACTATTACTGCCATCATTACTTGTATTATTTTTCTATAGGTTATTTCTAAGAAATCAGTAAGCTATTGAATTTTTAATGCAAATGTATTTCTAGTCTTTTTATTGAGCTATTATTAATTCAAAGGGCTTCTATCTGATTCTCTTAGATTTCCAAGTCCTACAATTATTTTAATGACTTTAGTTACCTGCACAGAGGTGACAGTTCCCCTGCCCAGAGGTTCCCCTCCTGCCCTCGGATGTGAGTCTGCTGCACCTGCTCTCGGTTGCCCGAATGGGGAAGGGGCTGTTAGGTTGGGCCTTGCTACCCCTCTCACCAGTGGGTCTTCTTACCCAGACAGCATTCCTAAGACAGCCAGGGCCAGTGGAAGGCCCATTCCAGTGGGAGGAGGGGAGCGGGGAGTGGGAGAAGATGTCTTACACCCTTGTTAATCTTGTGCTTATATAGGAATAAACTTAGTCTCTCTCGTTGCAATAGTTCACCTCTTTGTTTCTGTTTGCTATGCATCCTACTGCAGGGACCAGAAGATAAGGAAGATTTCTGCGGATAGTGAGCACTGGCCACTGAGATCTGGGAGTCCCAGGGAAATAGTCCCTCAAGTGGTGGTTTTAACAAGCAGCCGGTGTTCGAGGCAGACGGGTCACTGGACACAGTGAGGAAGTGGCTCTCACCGCAGCGGCCTCGGGGGAGCTTCCTGGGAAGGCCTCAAGCAGGTGGGGATGGGCCAGAATGGTCTCAGGGTGGAGGTGATAGGGGAACCCCAAAGGCCCAAATTCTGGCAGGACTCACTAACAGGGAGCCAAGGGAATGTGCCCTGGAGTCAGCTTCTGGGAAGGGTGGAGGTGGGCTTTTCAAGGTCACTTCCAAGGTCAGAAAGACTGTTCAATTCTCACCCCAAATTGGAGTCTACTTGTATCACATTTGCGTGAATGGTTTTTCTTAGCATGGGGTGGTTTGCAGGCTCTTTTAAGGAAATCCAAAGAAGGGTGGGGCAACCAGGGAGGATTCAAGAGCCACTGACCCATCCAGGTCAATGGCGACATGAGTGCTGAGTGACGGACCAGGGAGCCCTGGGCATATGCCCTGCTGTGCCTTCAACCAGCAGGGAGCATTTGTCCAGAAATCCTCTGAGTTCTCTCTATCGATGCCATTGCCCAAAAACTTCAAATTCCTGTAGAAAGGCATCAGAATTTCTGTGAACTGGGACCAAGTTCTCAGAGTATGAGAACCATCTACTCCGTTCCTGAGACAGGTGCCCAGGCTCCGGATGCTCCTCGTTCCTTACCTTGCGTCTGAATGTGTCTCTACTAGGAACTCTGGGCTACTCACTTTAAAGTGGGTGACTCACAAAGGGCAGTTGGGAGCTCCACCAAATGGTCCCCGCTGACGACCATCAAGGTGAGCTTCTTTAGGTTAAGCAAGGCATAGGGAAGATAGGTCAGCTTGTTCCTATACAAGAGAAAGGTCTGCAGTTCTTCTAGCCTAAGAAGACATAGAAGGAATTAGAACACAAGGACTTAGCTTCACAGTTAAGGAAACCAAAGTGAATTACAAATAAATTCTAGCAGGAAAGCCCTACTTAGTTTAATTGTTTTATATGTGACCCTTAGGAGAATAAACTGACTTTAAAGTTTAAATAAATAAAGTCATGCCAGGTGACATAATTTGGATTTTGAGTGTTTTTTTTTAGTTTTTACTGACTTAATAGCCAATTGAAGACATAGATACAGCAGCAGGATAAGCAAATTGCACGACATACCGCAGGCCATGATGGGGCCTAAAGAATCAATGTACCCCTCACGCTGAGGGTCTCCCGCGTTCCCAGTGGTTAAGGGGGCGTGGGCAAGAAACTATACCAGAGTCAGAGTGAGAATAAAGAAATTTTGGCAACATATTCCCTTTTGTATATCTTGAAAGCACAGTTATTCTTCTCTCATTGTATTTTCTAACTTTAAAAGAGGAAGAAACTTGCAGAGTGAAAAGGAAATGAGCAAAATATTCTCCAAATGTTTTACTTTGTTTTCTATTTTGTTCTAATTCAGTATTCCCCCCTCTAGTTTTTTCTTTCATTCATCTGCAAAATCTTGACTGATCCCACAAATATGGCACAAAGTTCCCCTCGTGTTTCAAAGTCAAATAATTCCCACGTAGTCTCATAAACCTAGAAAGCGTAGTACACATCATATGTACCAGAAGTAAAGAAAGGTCACATGAGACAGCATTCAAGGCGGAGCCATTCTTGGCTTCTGTGTCATGACAGCTCACTTACAGTATTTTATAAAGAAGATTGTGGACTCCAGGAGGCCAGAGATTTTGTTTCATTCACCACTTTAAACCCTGCCTACTCCCTGGGCTTGCCATACAGAAGCCTAATAATATTGCCGGAATGAATGAATGAATCTTACATGATTCAGTGTAACAGTTATTTTTTAAACATGAAATAGCTACAAGGATATAATTTGAAAATCTTACTAAGCATATCAATTTTGTTTGAAAGATTACGTATAATAAATCAATAAATGAAACTAGTAACAATTATCCTCACTGACATCCTAAACATAGAGTGATACGTTTCTATTCTATACGTAATAAATTTACTTTTCTACTGCTGTGGAGTAAAGGGAAGTTAATGGTGCCATTCTATTGAGGACTGAAGTTAATTAAAGTTCACCGAGACAAGGAAGATGTGTTCAAATGCAGATATACACACATACCTAGGTGTGATGCACACTGGGAATTGTCTTATTCTATAAGACCAAACTAATTCTCCAGAAAATTAGTTGATTTCAGAGAACGTACACGTGTTATGTATGTTTAAAACGTTAACAGTGTTTAAGATGTTAGTAACTGATTCATATACCTCACCTTCAGAATGCAAGTAGCTACCTGTCTATATCTTGTGGCAGGTCATTCAGGTTATTGTTGCTGATGTCCAGCCACTGCAAATTAGACATCCGCAGGACACAGATCGGGACGCTGGAAAACTTGTTTGCTGAGATATCTACGAATGTAACTTGCTTCAAATTACTTAACTAGAAAGGAATAACAAAATATGCTAATTACTTTTTAAGAGTGGGAATTAAGTTTGACTAATAATTTTTAGATTGTTGTCTCTTCCCAAAGGCATTTCTATGAATATGTGTAAAACAGATCAATATAGTATTATGTTGGAGCACCTATGATGTGTCATTCACTGTGCTACATACTGGGAGTGCTAAGATAAATAGCACACTGGCTGCCCTTGAGGAGTTCATACGTTCATAAACAAGCAGTGCAATTATAGGTGGTAAGAACTAATGTGAAGAAGTTTTCAACTTGCAATGTTGGGTGACACAGAGAAACAAAGGACTAACCTGTCCAACATCATGGTAGGGTGAGGGTCGGGGTCAGGAAAGATTTCACAGAGAATAGGGATTTGAACTGGGTCCTGAGGTTCCTCGACAGGTGGAAAGATAGGGAAGGAAACTCCAGGTGAGGAACAGCGTGTGCAAAGTCACAGACGAGAGAAAGCGCAAGCCTTAGAGAGCAGAAGGACTTGGGGAAGACCGCCTTCATGACTTTTGGCAAATCTAAAGGAGACTCACATTTGAATTGGTAAAGTGACGTTGCAAATGGTCAGAAACCTCTACTGTTTATGTCTTATACCCAGAATTTTTGTTTTTAACATGGTAACTGAAATACGTAGGGTAATACTTTTTTATTTCAAATGCAAATCTGTGAAAATTGAAGAAAGTAGGAAATGTGCCTCATGTATAGATTTGGTAATCTAAGTTTGGTAGTGACTATGAAATATAGAAGGAGCTACTTTTTAGTGACTTATTTTGAGATTCTATAAGTAAAATTTGGGTTGCTTCTCAAAACATTTTCAAAACTGTCATGCAGTAAGAAGTCCATTGGACCAACGGGAGGTATTACTGAAACAGAGAGAAAAAAGAAATAGTAGTCTAATGGCTCTATTTACCTTAATATAATACCCAATTCCATATTGCCAAATGTGCTTTAGTGAAACACAAGTCAAATTCATCCGATTGAATGGGCATTTTCTGATTCTGCTCTTGTTTTGAATTTACATAAACGAATGTGAAGACAGAAATGTGATGGTGAATAAGCAGTCAAGAGAGATGTTTTGGGTGCCCCCAATTCAGTCTAAAGCCCAAACCCTGTGTTGCCAGGGTTACCAGATCAGCAGAAAAATCAAGACTGATTATCATCAGTCTCTCTTCTTTCTTCTTTTTACAATAAATGTAGAAAGGGCATTTTTTAGACTGTAAAATAATTTTAGGATATTTAAAGGAAATAAGACTTTTATGAAAATTAGAATAAGGAAAATGAGAGTGGCATTAAACTAGCAAAGAGAGGAATTACTTGGATATAAAAGTGACTTCCCACCAGCTACTTTCATCAAAGGCAAAGAAAACATTCATAAACTCTTCTGAAAAGTAACTATATTTGTCTGAAAATTCCAATGGTGTCCAGATAAAGATCTGACATTGAGTTGGAGTAAACAGAACATCCATTTCCATGGAAGTTTCATGGTCTTTACCTTTGTCTCAGAATTCCTGGTGTTCCCTCCCTTAATTTCTATAGATCATTCATTTTACCGGCTCTTTATTTGAATTTTAAATCAGGATTTTATCAATTATTTGTGTAAGAAATACTCTCATGACAACAGGTACAACAATGTTAATATACTTAATCCTACTGAACTATACACTTAAAAACTGTTAAGATGGTAAATTTGATGTTATGGGGTTTCTTAATCAAAATTTTTTAAAAGTTGCCAGCACTTAGGTATGGCATTCAGGCAAAGCAGGGCTTTCCTGGGTCTGTAGGGACTGGAACCAGGGGTACTGTGTGCTTCCTTTACATAAATACAAGTTGGGCACATAAGGCTAAGACACCCTCACAGATGATACTCCCTTTAAGATGACCACGCAATGTGTCCTCAGCCACATAGTTTTTATTTATCTTGAATAAGCCATAGTCTGAACAGGTGGTTGAAATTTATGACCATGGAGAACCATTTGGGATTGAATTAGTGAAGTTATAAATGGGAAGAGTCAGTGAACGACTGTAACAAACAGAGCCACCTGCGGGGTTCTAACAAACACTGTGCATTTACTGAATCCCCTTCAAAGCAAAGAGCCTACAGTCTATGTCCAGAGCACATGTCATCCCACAGATGTCAACGTAGGTCAGGGGAATCAGCAGTAAATTGCTGTTTGCCGGGAAAAAACACCAGATTCATGGTTGTCTATGCTGCCTAGCATGGCCACTCGTGGGGATTAACTGCAAACAGGCAAGACAGAATTTAGGAGAGTGATGGAAATGTCCTACAAGTGAATTACGGTGAATTGTACATTTATAATGGGTGAACTTTATGGTATGTAAATTGTCTCAATAAAGGGGGAAAAAGTAGCAGGGACAGAGAGACTAGCCTAAGAAGCTATTGTCCCAGTCCAGAGGACAGACAACACGGGCTTAGGCTAGGGTGGTGGTGGAAAGGGGTTGGGCAGTGGTCAGATACAGGACGTGTTCTGAAGGGCATGCCCAACAGGGCTGACTCACCCAGTGGAGATGGGGCGTGGGAGCAAGAGAGGTCAGAGATGAGCTGGCTTGCTTCCAGCCTGGACATCTAAGAGAAGACTGAGTCATTTTCTAACCTGGGGAAGTCTGGGGAGAGAGCAGACTTGTGCAGGGAATCATGACCCCTGGCTGTGCACCCTCATCAGGACCACTGCCGGGCATTTCCTGGGGTGAGCTGGGTGCTAATAGGAGAAGCAGCCACTTCCTCACCCAGAAGTTTTCAGGAAAGGAGAATAACACCCTTCTAGGACTATAATCAGTGGCCCCGGCCTTGTCTGGACCTCACCAGCAACACAATTTTCAGCCTATTCACTATCGGCAGGACTGTGAGATCCTTCTCTCTCTTCAGCACAAGAAGCTATTGAGTTTTATTTGGCAATAAAAACTATTTAAAATCATGTCTCCAATGAATACAGACCAAAAGAAACTAACGAATGTTTTTAAATTAATGGACATCTTAAACCCTATCTATAGAACTACTTTAGTTATCCACAAATTTTGTCACGAGTACATAAAAATTTTTAAAAATTTTATCCACGTTATTTCCTACAGTTTCCAATTTATTTCATCACTGTGGATAAATAAATCAGGATTTGCATTATAGACAACAGGAATCACTTTAAAGAGGCATTAAATTAAATATCTTTTGTGAAAATAGGATTTTTTTTTTGCCTAATTTTCCTTTGATAGCATTTCTGAATTTAAATCAGGTCCTGGCCCAGTGTAAAGACATTTTTAAAGACCTTGTAATATCTGGTATAGGGTGATTGAAATGTCAGGAAAATGTGATATAATAAAGATGGATTTCATCTTTTAAAACTTCTTCCCCGTATTAGAGGCCAGTCCACGTGATAAACCAAATAAAAATAAATCATAGTGCAAAATGTTTACTCTCTTACTTCAAAGGGGAGCTCTGTTAATTCTAGATTTCCAGAACAATCCAGTTTCTCTAGCTTTTCACAGTCTCCCAGTTCTAGAGGAATGCTCTTCAGACGGTTGAAACTCACATTGAGTTCTTTTAGGTTCTTCAAACGACCTGTCAGCAGAAAAAAATTAATATCCATGGTGTAGATCCTTTGAGGTCTTTTAAGAACAAAAAACAAAAAAAGATGAAAAACCTTTGTATAAATGATGACAAGGAAGGCATTAAACATCATTTTGCATTTGTTTTTGGGGGTTTTTTTTGAGGAAGATTAGCCCTGAGCTAACATCTGCCGCCAATCTTCCTCTTTTTGCTGAGGAAGACTGGCCCTGAGCTAACATCCATGCCCATCTTCCTCTACTTTATATGTGGGACCCCTACCACAGCATGGCATGGCTTGCCAAGCAGTGCCATGTCCACACCCGGGATCTGAACTGGCAAACCACGGGCCACTGAAGTAGAACATGTGAACTTAACCGCTGCGCCACCGGGGCTGGCCCCCGCATTTGTTTTTAAAGCACTCTTTATTAAATGTCTGCTCATGGTTTATCCTGAGCATTTTGGTCCTTGATCAGAGCATTTTTTGCTCACTCTTTAACTCTTTAACCCTTCACCAAACTACAGACGAGGTGGGTGCGGGGGATTTGTCCTCCATGTACTTTGGGTCAGGCCCCAGCACCCACAAAGTGCAAACCCTTTGAAATTCACATGATGAATGAAATAACACACAATGGCTTTGAAGACTAGAATAGTTCCTAGAAAGCACAGTGACCAGCTGTGGTCTACTGGCGGGCTCTAATGAGAAGTGAACTAGGGACGAAAATATGCACAAAGCTTTATGTATGCGGTAAATGATTCAAACAAGAAGACTGTTTCTAGACCACACTTAATTCATTTATCTTTGGCTTCATGTTGGCATTGATTTAATTATGACATATCATGCTTCCTAAAGAATATGCTTTAAAAACAAAAGTCCATTTCACAGGCAGGAAGTAAAGACACTAAGAATCACAGGCCATAATTGGATTGATGGAGAAACACTGCATCCCAATTCTGTCTTGACTGAATTAATACATAATCAGTTCCAACTGGAAACTGGCAGAAGGGAGAATATATTTAATATTCCAGAAATCGTGTCACGCATGTTCTAAGACACTGAATAATTTAACATTCTTAACCTAATTTTTAAATTAGAAAACCAAAATCATTGTTTACTTTTGCAGAACAGGCACTCAAAATACAAATTTCTTGCCACTTTACAAACGAGAAAGGGAAATATACAAAGACAGTATATTGGAGGTAGCGTTATTTCTGAGTCAATTTTGTTGGTCTGACTGCTTGTTGGAAGATGATGGTAACGCTGTTGAAATCAGTGGCCCCTCTAACTCACCCACCTGGTATACACTGCAAGCCTATAGTCAATATTGTAGTCAAAGTAGCAGGATGGATAGGGGGTCAATATAAATTAAGGAAAGACTGTTTCTCTCCTGGGGAGGACGGGGGAGAATGTATTGTAAGAATGGAGCTCCACGCAGCCCCCAGACCTCTGCCCCTCACACCTCGAGTGAAAGAGAAGCAGTGATGATCACGGTGGTCTTCATTTTAAGATGATGCAACTGAACAACAAGATGGCTGAAAAGTATAAAATTTTGATCAAAATGACATAATAAGCTAAACTAATCAATGGACTAATATGTGGGAACAATATATTGCATTTTATGTTTGCAATGAACATATCATTGCATGTTTGTACCTCTAAAACTAAAAGAAATAAAACAAAAGGTTCTTAAACACAGCACTGCCCGCTCATGAGACTTGCAGTTTCTGAGCAATTGGCAAACGTCTGTATGCACTGAGTTATGCAGATGAGGCCGTGGCATCACCGCCCACAGTGGACACTGTGAACAAGCAGCTCTGGGGACAGACAAAACAGCCCTGCCCATCTACTTCCGGGGCCAGACGGAGCAGCGCCACCTGCCCACCAGCTGGCTGCCCACCAGACGAGAGGCCTGAAGACTCCTGCTAAGTAACGTACCAATTTCAACTGGAAGACGGGAGATTTGGTTTTGGGGCAGATCCAGAATTCTCATTGCTTGGAACAGCTCAATATATGTAGGAATGATTTGAATCAGGGTATTGTTTATGTGCCATTCTTTGAGGTGCGTCTGCTCCTTCAACTCATCTGGGAACTCCTAGAACAGAACGAATTATGTCCATCAGAACTAGTCCTCAAAATGTCAGAGCTAAGCAGCAGTGTGCACAAAGTTAGATTAAACAACGCATTTATTTAAAAAGCAAGAAGTGAGAGAGCGTGCGTGAGTGTGTTAAGGCTTAACGCCAGCTCTACAGCCACTTCAAAAAGAAAGCAAAGACGCTGCCGCTGTCAATAATTTCACAAAAGCAGATTAGCTCAATTTCAACACTGCCATGAATTCACCAGGTTATTAAAATCAAATGCCTAGTGAACAGACAACCAGGCTCATACTCATACCAGGACACATATTTATTTACAACATACCAATTTCACATCTTCTAAAAATAAAATCTGTCCAGGCATTGATTTTAAAATCTGTGCTGCATTTCCCTTCCTCTGTAGTTACTTTTTAAAATACTTGATAAACATCTAATACTTGCTTTGCCAAGTTTCTCAATGTTTTTATGAGTTTATAACAGGGAAAGAGCACCAGAAATAGCGAGGAGACTGAATTCCAGCCCAGGCACCGCTGTTTTCCAGGCGCACCATATCCCTGTGTGACGGACAGCAACGCGGGATATCGGAAGCCGCCCCTGGCTCAAGTGCCTTGGGATAAAACTGTAAAGGTGTTGAGAAATGCTCAAAGGCTTCAGGGGGACCTTAGGGAGGCTATTGAGGAAATCCAGTTCCCCAAGTGTTTACCGAACCCCGACTACAAACGAGGTGTCCTCAGTCCTGAAGGGATGGAACAAAGATGAGGACGGCGCACATGTCCCTGACCTCACTGAAGCCAAGCACAGGGCACAGTCAGCCAGGTGCGGCAGGAGCGCAGAGGGGAGGGGGGGCACTCCACCAGGGAGGTAGGCGGGTAGGGCAGCCATCAGAAAGTGCACCGTGACCCTCTTGCTTGGTACTTGGTACGTGTAATGTGCTTTATGATCATTGCTATCGGATATGTGGGTTAAGCTTTTAACTCACAAAACACACTTTCACTCTATATATGATTTCACGTCACAGTACCATAAGACAGGCAGAGTGGGCAGTATTAAGACCCATTTGAAAGAGGAAAACTGAAACCCAAAGACATTTCAATGAGTCACTTAGGGTAAGGGCCCAATACCCTGTTTCAGGAACTAGTGCAAAATGAAAATGCAGTCCCCTTGCTAAAAATTATTAAGAATTTCAAAGGGCCAGCCCTGTGGCCAAGTGGTTAAGTTAGCACGCTCCACGTCAGTGGCCAGGGGTTTGCCGCTTCAGATCCTGAGCGCAGACCTACACACTGCTCATCAAGCCACGCTGTGGTAGCGTCTGACATAGAGGAACTAGAATGACTTGCACTAGGATATACAACTATGTACCAGGGCTTCGGGGAGAAAAAAAAAAGAAGTTCAAGATGGCGACAGCAGAACATTAAACCAAGCCTGGGGCGTTCTAAGCACAGGGTCTGATGCTTAGATCAGACCTGATCTGAATGCAGCCCGTGCCAGAGCAGCCAGTTCCTCCTGCAGCGGATGCAAAATGAAGAGCTGCATCACCAGGGAGCCGACGCCAGGCTTACACCAACACCCTCCTTATTGAGGCATCCATTTACTGAGTGCCTCATGAATAACTCCTCTCATTTTGCTCATTCAATAATGGCACCCGTGAAAGATTATTATACCTTCTAGAATTACATTCCTAATCATTTTTCATAACATGAGAAAACTCTTAAGATATTGTGTTAAATAAAAATAAAAGGAGTAGGGTGAAAACGGCAGATTAAACATACACAAATACTTCTGCTCCTCTCCAGAATTCCATTAAAGATGACAGTAAAGGGATCTTAGAGCAGCAACAGCGGGAACAACTGAGACACAGGCTGAGCTTCTCACCGGATGTCCCGCCTCCCCCTCCAGGCTCCGGTAACGGTAACGAAAGAGCCAGGCATGTCTGGAGGTGGGAGCTGAGCACAGGGCTAAAAGAAGGAGGGCAGGGTCAAAGTCTAAGAACCAGATCCCTGACCCCCATCCGCGTCACAGAGCAACTGCCCCTGTATGAGACCGAGGCTTACCCAGCGGAGAGGTTAAACATTGTCCCTGGATGGGGAGCCTCAGGCACATCTAGGGCAGGGCAGGCAGCCACCAGAGGATGAATGATGAATGCTGAGACTCCCCACCCCTCGCCCTCCTCTCTTCCTGAAGCACTGGCTGCCAGGCCAGTGGTCCCTGCCTGCAGGAAGGAGAGGACCCTCCCCCGAGGGCTCTCACCAGCTCCAGATAAGTCAGAAAAGTGCCCTCCCTGGGGTATGTGTGCCAGTGAAATGGTGGCTCTATAGCAAGACCCTCAAAAACTGAAGCCCACCAGTGCTCAGGAAGCCCAGCATCTGCAGACCTCCCAGAGAGCCCCAACGTGCCAGATAAAGACAAACACCCTACAAGGAAAAGAGACTCTGAAAGAAGAAAACTTCCCCGAAAATGCTATGGATCCCAAGACAGGCAACAAAAGCCATTACCCCATGAAATAAAAACCAGACAAAATGTTTAAAGGTAAAATTAAGAGATATCTATAAAAGTAGAAAAATAAAGCCACATCACAGGAATCCTTCACTCACAAAACAGTTAACTCTTGGACATTAAAAACTTGATAGTAGATATGAAAAATTCTATTGAAGAGTTGGCAAATAAAATTGAGGAAATCTCTCTGAAAGAGCAGAGTCCAGCGCCCAAGGGCTTTCGGCTGACAGCAGGAACGATCAGCCCCCCACCCCAATCAGGCACACCCAGTCGCAGAGCATGGCCCCGCAGCCAGCCCTAAAGGGTCCCATCGGAGCTCTCCCACCCTGTCCCTAAGGCCCCAGAAGCTCCACAGCCCCATCCACCGCGTAGTGACCCCTTGCAGAGCCGGGCACACTGCCTGGTGTGATGTTAGAGGCCAGAGCTCCATGGCGGCCAAGGAGAAGTCTAAGATGGTGAAAATCCCTTAATGCAGCTTCTCACTCCTTCATCAGAGGTAAGGCTGAAATATAGATCTCTCTGGGGGAAGAAATCAGCAACTGAAATTCACACTAACGAAGGCCTGGGTCCCAGAGTCCTCCCTTGAGGGGTTCCAATCAGGGAAGGGTACCGTTTAAGGCAACCGAAGGAGTAGGACAAAAAGGCTGCGAGTAATGCAGACGGTGTCACACAGTCCACTACGGGGTCTCCCAGAGCCTGCTGAGTCATAACCCACACCAGGCACTCACTAAATGCTCTTTAAGAAGATTTTCAAAAGGTATCCGGTGCCGAGAGAACTCCATTCAGGTTCTCCAGGTGGGCTGGGTGACCTTATAGGGTACGTGCTCAGCCAGGATCATGTTTGATGATGCCACGTGAGAATGATCTACCAGCTGTCTTTAACTAGAAATCCAGGCAAGCCCTCCTTCCTGCCCCAGAAGAGGCAGTGTCCCGTGTACCCACAGATCTCAATGATAGGGATGCAGGAGAAAGAACACCAAAGAGCTTTTACAGCAACCATCTCTCCCAGTATAGAGGGCAGTGTAGCTAACAAGTTGGCTCACAGAATATCCGTTCATTTAATCCTCATAACGCCCTCAGAGGGGGTCAGGGCAAGCATTAGCACCACTGTACTGACAAGAAGATAAAACATTTAAAAGTCAGTAAACTGCCTCAGGACACATGGCCAATCAAGCACAGCCCCAGGATGACCCCAAATATTTAGTCTCCCAGTCCAGAGTCCTTTCAGCCACAAAATAGCGGGATAAAAAGAGACGGAAGCAGGTCACAGAGAACCTCGTCCCACTGACACGGACTGTAGCCCAGGTTCATTTGCCCATGGCATCCCAGGTCCCGCTTCAGCCAGAAAACGTCAGATGGTAGCCCAGCCCTGGAGATGCCTCGCCAAGAAAGCAGCAGGTTGCGGGGAGGGGGAGCAGAAAGCGCCGGTCCACACCAGAGGAAAAAATGAGGGCACATCCTTGTCCTGACCTTAGAATCTCAGAGGAAATATGGCAAAAGGGTCTGCTGAAATTCCTTTGCTGCTCTACACACTGTGACAAGTCAGAAGTCACCACCCACAGAGGAAATGTTGGATAAGTGAAAGGCTCAGTTCATTAAAAAACAAAAGGCAGAGTTATTTTAAATGTCTGGGAAGGTAGCAGAATTAAGCATTTAAAGGCTGTGCCATCCGGGGGAGAGCCGCGGGAGTCCCAGCCCATCCCAGCCTCGAAGGGATCCAAGCGGATCTCACCGCTCTTTCCAGGACTACACTCTCACTGAGGAAGGGACGCGAGCGCCCGGTTCAGAGCAGGCGATCGGCTCCTCCGCATCCACGGAAAAGCTCTCTAAAGGCAAGAGCGCTCATTGGCCAAGGCGGACGTGAGCTGCGCGCTGCACTGAGCATCCATCTGCTTTAGATGCCAAAACACATCGACTCACCTTCCAGTGCTCCCCGGAAAGTTCAAACACAAACGGGCTGCTCCGTTTGTCTCTCTCCTTGGAAAGTGAACTCCGCCTCGTGAGGGAGTTCCTTTCGATCTTTTCCAGGAGCCTCACGCTGGTGTCCACGAAGCCATTCTTGCAGTATGCGGCCTGGGGGATGCCTTTCCTCCTGCACTCGGCCACGAAGTTCCACTCCTCCTTTATCCTAAACCGGGCACCAGAGGCCGAAGTTACTCTCCTGGGGAATCGCCGTCAACTGCCTACAGAAGGGGCCTGGCCACCCGGGGCGCAGGCGCAGTCGTCATTACCGGCGATTTCCCTGCTGCAGGAGACAGGAGCCCTGCTCTCCACTTTCCGGCCAACCCCTCCTTTCTTGTTTCCTCTGCCTGGGGAATGTAGGGGGCATCTGAAACCCTCAGAGTTGTGAATTATTAGCAGCTTTGACTAAACAATTAGAGGAAGTGAGTTAGATGGAATTCCTGGCTAAAATTTCTACCAAAATTACCTATGCATGCGATTAATTACAATTTCCTTTGATATTATGTGGTGCCAACTCAGGTTTTTAAAAAATACAAGGCTACAGGAATTTGCTGATCTTTCAAGAGCATTTGGATAGAAATATATAGACAGCCCCAGTTTATAAAATATCTGACTTTAGAATGTCATCCATCAGCCACCTTGGGAAATTTCACTCCTGTAGGTGAACCTGTTATTAATAAGTATGCAAATAAAATACCCTTTCCTTAGGAAATGAACCCACAATCCTAGCCTAGACGGCAAATAGCCTCCCCTAATGAGAAACTCCCCGCGTACAGCCTAATGATGGCTCTTCTAGTTCTTCTCCTAAATGACGGGGTTTCATTCAGGGAGGGTGGGAGTCTGTATTTTATCTCCATTTACAGTTTTTAGGCTGTGGTATGTACTTCATGGGACAAATGCAAAATTACAAAATGAAATGCCATGCGGTGAGATAACAGAGCGAGCTAGAGGGTTTTGCCTGTTTTAGTCATTTAAGTTAACCAGATAAATTGCTTTTTTATGGTAAGGCATTCATCAGTTTTTCAACATATTAATTTCCCCACAGGAAACATCTTGAGAAACTAAAGGTTAACCTTCAAATAGTGCTAATAATCACAGTATTAATCAGATTGTGCAACCTCAAAAATACCTGCAAAAAAGATAAATTTACTACATTCATTTTTGCAGGTCCTGGAATAGGCTTCTTGCTTGAACACGCACGTTCCTCCTCCCACACCCCCGACTTTCTCCTTACCTGCCCGGCCAATCTGATGGCTGTTTCTCTTATCTTGAACTAGAAAAGCCTAACGAAGCCCCAAGAAGTTTCTGTCCTAGGATAAGATCAGATCTAGCGAAAGTCCCCTGGCACCAAGCCTAATCTCATGTACACACGTACGTGAGATGTGTGAACCTGGACACAAAGCAGTTTCCCACTGCAATGAAAGGCCGAGTTCAAGAGGCAAATACCACCCCAAACCAGCTGAGGGAACAATCTGTGGACCCCAGCTCTCTGCGGGTAGCTCCCCATCCAAGAAGCCTCAGGGAATCACCTCAGCCACAGCTTGGCTCCCCATTCAGCAAGTTGTCCTACCTTAGAGTAACCCCAGATCCTAGGAGCGGGGAGGAAGCTGGAGCAGGGCTGAGAGGCACGTTGGGTTTATGGAGCCCTGGGACCTTGTGTAATTCGTGCTAGCGCAGATCACTCAGACCCACCACTGCGGGTGTAGCCCAGCCTGAGGGTTCCAGTTATTAAATTCAAGATCCACATCATATTGGACAGTCTCAGATTAGTGGCAAGTGAAAAGACATTCTGACTCTCTATGATTACAGCATTACATAGGGGAAAGGGCTTGGTCAAATCCTCCACTTACCAGCTGTGTCAACTTGGGCTAGTTACTTAGATCCCAACTTCCTTGTCTTCAAATTGAGGATCATGATAACCAACTGGAACTCTGTGATGCTGACAGTAGCAGCTTAATTATCAAGCATGATCAGAATAGGTATTTGTTCGGTCCAAATAGTTCATAAAAGTGGAGAACCAAGAATAAAGAGACATTCGCACCTTACACATTTTGTTTCTAATTTAAAAGGCAGAAATATATCACCATTTGCCAACTTGGTGTAGGGTCATGGACTTTGTTCAAAAATAGATCTACCAATCAGAATCCCATTCCACCTTTCTCATATAATCCACACCCATAATGCATCGTCCCAGAGTTCCACTTTAGGTTTCTTCCCAGGGAATACAAATTACAGACATTCAAGCCCACCTGAACGTGCGACCTTTCTAGCTTGTCATACTTTTATCAGTCGTCTACGGTGCTGATTCAGTTGTGTGGTTCATGTTTATCATAAATGCAGTTTTTCCAAAGCACTCAACTTAGCTTTCACATACATGATAACTCTCTTTTACTCATACATCATGAGTTTACGTGACCATAGTCAAATTACATCATTTTAATCCAAGTAAAAATGGCATCAACACAATGAATCCTATCTAGCATTCGCTCAAGAAGTGAGGGCTGAAGTGCACGACAGAGAGCAGCTGTCACAGGGCTCACACGGGTGTGGAGGGCATCACACAGCCTAGTGAGGCCAGCTAAGCAGTCTTCTACAGAATTTACTGTAGAGGAATTTAATGTGTCTTCGCTGTCTTCCCCATGCCTAGCACAGTGCCTGCTATATATGTGGGTTCTTATAGTTACGGGTGTTACTGTTATTGGAATCAAATGTTCATTCTGGGCAACAGTGTGAAGGTTCTGAAGTCCTATGAGTAAGCGTCACCGACAATGAGAAATCCCAGAAGAAACGAGTCCCTTCACAATACAGCGGGCCCTGCCGAGTCCCTGTCCTCTAAAGAAGCTACAAGGCAAGTACAGAAACCACATACTTTTCCAGTGCACTTTTCTCGAGCCTTTCTGCCTCCTTCTTCTGCCAAGCTTTGTGCTTCTTGACACGAGTTTCCCATAAGGCTCTGACGACAGAAATGTCGAATACGACCACTTTATGTCCCATTTTGGGAGCATGAAATTACCTATTTAAAAAAATATATATATGTCAGCTTCACACACACACAGAAGAAAATAGTTTTACCGTGAACTTTAAAATGAAGTATGAATGAATCCATTGTCTTAAGTAATGACGAAATGCCTTGTTACCTCTGGGATGGCAGTTTGCTCATGTTGTTAAGGTCTGATAGTACTCTGTGTAAGCGAAAGTTCAACACTCAACCTGGGGTCATCTCCTCCAGAACATCACATTTGTCTCCCTACCTGGTGGCTGAACCGTGGGTTCCCAAGGCCCCCCGGGCATTCCTCAAGCCTCTTGGTTCCACATTCTATTGAATTTACTAGCATCTCATCTTCCCAGCAGGTTGCAACAGAATCAAGGGTAAGCTTGATGAACTACTCAGAACTCACACACACACACTCACACACACACACACACACACCAGCTTATCTGAGGAAACACACTAGCCACAATTTAGTATCAAAACCAAACATTGCACCAAGCCCTGCTGAGCACTTTCCCCCCAGGACAGACCACAGACTGGGCACAAGTCCTGTGAGGTTTCCATGTAACATGAACCCTCACAAGCTGCTGATCTCTCTTAAGTGCAAGGAAAGCCAGACTCGGGTACATCTTGGCCATCGCATTCCAGTGAGACCTAGCTCAGTGCCCGGCACATAATAAGCCCTCCATAAATATTTGTTGAATGAATAAATGAGTGAATGAATGAATGAAAAGTGAATAAAAGATTTGCATCCAGATTGCATCACTCTCAGGCCGCTCAATGAGCTTTCTCTCTTTTTATTTTCCCACCTCATCTTTACTGCATGTTTTAAGTGATTTGCTCACCGACAAAAAAAAATTATCAGGGCATAAAAGTGTGTTTCAGTGTTCATTCCACCAAGCCAGACTTCCCTCTCTTATCTAACTAAAATAACTTTCTAGATATTGTTTTAAATTCCCCTACCTACAGCATCGAAATCTGGCTAAATCCATTTCCTGATTTGCACAAACACACAGAGTGTCGACAAACAGTAGGGCTCTTGAATATCCTCTGCTCCAATTCCAGACACTTCTAAATAGCAGTCCGCGGGGATACGAAACCAAATATTTAATCTTGCGACTCAAGTGCGTGCTCTCCAAAACCAAATATTTAATCTTCTGACTCAGTGCGTGCTCTCCATAATGGTTTGCCGATATGAGTGGGAGAACTGGCTCATGTTTGTGTAGCTGAACATTTGAGGGCCATAATTTTAGTGTGAAGAGCTGAAGATGCTGACCCCAATTTATTCCCCTCTTTTCTTTAATTTCTGATGTCTGGAACTGTCTTTTGTCTCCCTTAAAACTCTTTTACCTAAAGGAGATTTTTGACAAAGGTGCAAATGGTGCAAATTTCTGGGTGGAACACATGTTTTCAATTCTCTTGGGTAAATACATAGGAGTGAAATTGGAGGGTCACGTGATAACTCTGTTAAACGTTTTCAGGAACCGCCAGACTGTTTTCCAAGGCAGCTGCATCATTTTACATTCCCACCAGCAGTATATGAAGGTTCCAGTTTCTCCACATCCTCTCAACCTTGTTATTAGCTGCCTTTTTTATTATAGCTCTCCCAGTGGGTGTGAAGTGGTATCTCCTTGTGTTTTTGATTTGCATTTTCCTGATGACTAAAGATGTTGAGCATCTTTTCATGTGCTTATTGGTCATTTGTATACCTTCTCAGGAGAAACACCTATTCAGATCCTTTGCCCATTCTTTAATTGGGCTATTTGTCTTTTTATTGTTGAGTTGTAGTAGTTCTTTACATATTCTACGTACAGGTCCTTTACCAGATATACGATTTGCAAAAATCTTCTCCCATTTTGTCCGTTGTATTTTCACTTTCTTGATTCCATCCTCTTACTTTTAACCTAAATATTCGATTATATTTGATGTGAGATTTTATAGACAGAATCTTGTTGGATCATTTATTTAATCCATTCTGACAATCCTTGTCTTTTAATTGGTGTGTTTAAGTAATTTACATTTAGTTTAATTACTGATATGCTTAGATTTAGGCCTACCATTTTATTATCCGTTTTTTGGTTTATTCCCTCTTTTGTTTTCCTCTTTTACACTTTGCTGCCTTCTTTTGTGTTATCTAAACATTTTTTAGCATTCCATTTTACTTTCTCTATTGTGTTTTGACACTGTTTCTTTGTGTAGTCTTTGCTTTTTCATGGTTGCCCTAGGGAGTATAAGATGCAAGATTAACTTCTCATGGTGTACTTAGAAACAATATTTGACTGCTTCAAATGACATGTAGAAACCTTACTACCATAATGGTCACCTTTATGATGTCACTTTTATGTTGTAGTTGTCCTATGTATTGTATCAGTCAATGTTAAATTTTTGGCTTCCAATCATCAAACTTATGTAAAGAATGCAAGAGGAGGGCCAGCCCCAGCGGCCTACTGGTTAAATTAGGTGTGTTTCACTTCGGCGGCCCAGTTTGTTTCCCAGGCGTGGACCCACACTACTCATCTGTCAGTGGCCAGGCTGTGGTGGTGGCTCATATACAAAAGAAGGAAGATTCGCAGTGGATGTTAGCTCAGGGTGAATCTTCCTCACCAAAAAAAAAACAACACAAAAAGAATGCAAGAGGAGAAGCCTAGCTCATTATATCTACCCTGATATGTACCATTTCTGTTGTTTTTCTTCATTCCTGTTGTCCCCACTTTTCCTCTGGTATCATTTCCCTTCTGTCTAAAAAACTTCCTTTAACACCTGTTTTAGAGGAGGTCTGCTGACAAATTCGGTTTTCCGTCATCTGAAGCTGTCTTTTTCTCACCTTCATTCCTGAAGATTATTTTTGCTGGACGTAGAATTCTGAGTTGACAATTCTTTGCTTTCAGCACTTTAAAAATACTGTGTCGGTTTCTTCTGGCCTCTGGGGTTTCTGATGAGCAATCGACAGTCATTTGAGTGATAATTCTCCTGTAGGTGATACATCATTTTTCTCTTGCTAGTTTCCAGATTTTGTCTTTGTCTTTGGTTTCCCTAGTTCAATTATGATGTGTCTGGGCATAGATTTCTTTGGGTTTATCCTGCTTCAGTTTTGCTTAGCTTCTCTAATCAGTAGGTTTATATCTCTCACCTAATCTAGGAGTTTTCAACCATCATTTCTTCAACTATTTTTTTCTGCACTGTACTCTTTCTCCTGTCCTTCTGGGGCTCTGATATCACAATATTAGGTCTTCCGGGATTGTTCCATAGATTCTTGAGGCTCTGTTCATTTTTGGTAAATATTTTTCCCTCTCTTTTTTTCAGGTCGATGATATCCAGTAATCTATCTTCAAGTTTCCTAACTCTTCCCTATGTCACCTCCATTAAGTTTGTGAGCTTATCCAATGAGTATTTTATGTCAATTATTGTCTATTTTATTTCTAAAATCTCCATTTAGTTCTTTGTATCTTCTATTTCTTTGCTGATGCTTTCTTTCCATTCATACCCCAGGGCAGAGGGAGAACACCCAAGAAAGGACAAACTTGGAAGGGATTTGGACTGCATTTTAGAAGTTCAGCCCGGCCCACCAGATAGCAGAGACGTCCTCTGGTTTGGTCAGGCTGGTCCAGCTTGCTGGACAACTAACAGGCCGCCTGCTAGAGTGCAGGTGGAAGACCAGCTGATCAACAGCTGATGGCACGGGCATGCAGTGGGAGTCCAGGTGCCAGCACAGGCAGGAGGCCTTCAGAGTGTGGACCACACAGGGACTTGCAGACAGCAGCTTGCTGTGTACATGGGCGGCCATGTGCAGGCCCCGTGGAGGCTCTCAGAGAGAGTCCAAGTACTAGCATGGGCAGGAGGCCTTCAGAGCACACGGGCTACACGAGGCTCTGTTTTCTAGGTCAAGAGAGCTGCAGAAAGGTTATTGCCAGCCAAAGCTGTCAGGTTGCAAGAGGACTCCATTCTAGGTCTGTGGCTGGGGCAGGCTCCAAGAGATGTCCCACACTGCTGATCCCCTACCCACACTGGAAAAGGCAGGAAACCTCTTCCTACTACACTGTCCTCCCAGTACCCTCTGGTGAGAAAGTTTAATGTGGTGTTCACTTTAAAGGATGAATACTTTAGAGGAGTTCCATCGTCCATCATAGAGTTTATACACTGAAGGGTGCATACAGAGCTGAGAGGCAGGAAGTTGATAACTGACACAGTAGGTGATCAATTGGTTTAGACCTCACATTCCAACCTGTCTTCTGTGGGTTGTGGTTCCCCTGTCAGATCAGTCTTCTATCTTAGCAGTGCTGCTCAGCTGTCCCATAGGTACCACTCAGCGGCCATCTGGGACGGGGATGATGGTCTATCTTGGTGTTCAGTTCTAACAGACATTGGCATGCTGGTTTGGGTTGGATCCATGCGTATGCAGCTCAGGCATGAGCCCAGAAGTTCATAAACAACCTTATGGGCTCTTCTCCCAAGCCCCTCCCTCTCCGTGATTGCCCTGGTTCTCTCCTGATTCCTGGGGCTCCCTTTTTCACTCCTCTGGCCAGAGAGCTGGGGCTTTAGTTACCCTGCTGAGCCGTGCACTTCCTCCAACTGCACCAGCGTCAGGGCCAAGCAGCAGCAAGACTATGAGAGGAAAAAAGCAATGAGAGTTTTCCCCACCCCCTGGGGACCACAGCTCCTCTGATCAGAAGGAAGGATCCCCGTCTCGAAGGTCTGGGTGACTGAGGAGCTCCGCCACCAGCCTTCTCCCACCCCCGCCTCCGCTACTACTGCAGAATCTGCTGGGGGCTGAGGCCCAAGACGATGGAGAAAAGAAAAAGAAAAACAGGATGTACCCCCAGTCTCTGAGCATTAGGAGTCCCTATTTCACTCCTGGAGCAAAACTAGGTGCCCTGGTGCCCAGTTCTGGGTTTCGGGCTGCCTTGAGTCCAGGCTGGGAAATACTGGAGGGAAAAAATGCGCAACACAGCACAGGTTCTGTGGTGCTTTGAATTCAGGTGTCCTTCCCTTCTTCTCTCACAATTGCTTACTTTTCAGAGGCTTCATATTGCTGCTCCGTGTGTCCTGTGCAAGTTTGCCAGCCCATCTAGTGTAAGAGGCGGGGTGGAGTGGGCCTACCCCATCTTACCCAGAACCGGAAATCTCTATGTTCAGTTTTTCTTTTACCATTTTCCTTACTCTGTTATCTGCAGCTCGGGAGCACCTAAGCTGCAAAGGTCTCAAGGCTGTGGCTTTTGACATAAAGCCTCCAGAAAGGAATGGCAAGATTCTTGAGCTTTTGCTTTCATCCTGAAAACAAGAGATTTAGGTCCATAGCCAGTGATGGAGAAAAATATTTTAAAAAGGAAAAATCAGGCAGCCTAGTTTCTTTGAGGAAATCTCTGCACATAATCCAAGTCTACACGCAAAGGCAAGCCAAAAAGCCAAAGTAAAGTGAAGTATGTTTGAGCAGTGTAGACCGCCCAGTCAGCCGAGAATAATTACAGCGAGAACCGCTCACTGTGCAGGGTGTGCGCTCTGGATCAACCAGTCAGGGCTCAGATTCTGTTCTTGAGTTTCTTACATCTTCCTAGGCCAGTAAATCCTTGAGAAGTAACCAGATCTGTTCACTGACTGCCCCTGCGTTAAAAAATCCTTGCTCGTTAATTTCTACGCATCGATGTGGAGAAACGTAATTCAAGTTCCCGTCTTAGAGGAATAGTCTCTTCTGAGGCCTTTGTGTTCTATTTTTAAATAGTGGGAAATCAATCTTAGTCTCAGTATTTTGGTGGGAAAGAGTATATCCTGTCTGTCATCTAATCACGTTCACCATTTCCCCTGTGTTTTGCAAAGCAGAGAAAGAGTTTCTATTCTTCAGTTAAGGGGGTTTTGAATGTGCCAGGATTTAAATCAGGGTCTTGCCCATAAGATTTTCTGTTTGCAAATGTGTGTAATAAAAACCGGTGACTCTAAGAACCCTAAGTGATGACTACGTTTGCTGGAGGTCTACACGTAACATCCAGAGATTCTGGGAAGCTAAGAAATACCAGCTCCTAAATGCCAGGTCCAGCCCAGCTGCTGGCATCCTGTGCAGGACAGGGCTGAGGGCCGGCTTCCCTAGACAACTGGACAGATTCGACCTTAACTCAGAAGATAGCAGCCCCCACTGGAGGGCACTGAGATCGGAAAGTGGTTCTACAACAAGAGCCCACAAGTCATTCCAGACAGGTAGGAGACCCTCCATCCAGGAACAAAGTCACATTGAGGAGCAGAGAGGAGGCAGATGTCAGGGACAGACACAGGCGCCAGTCACTTAGCAGCTTGGGGGAGAGAAGGTCCCTTGGCAAATTTACAAAGCTAATCTCTACTTTGTATGACAAACTCCGGTCAACACGGTCTTTCAGGCAAATATATAAAATGTAATTTCCTAAGCATTAACTTTCTGCAGAACTATAGAAATATCACGTGTATACTACACCGAAGAAGAAAAGAGAAAATTTCACCTCTACAAGATCCAGTCTAGAGACCCTCAGTACAAATAAAGCAATAGCCTCTTAGAGAAAACTCTACACTGAGTAGCCTCTCCTGAGGCCCCCTGAGAATGCAGAGCTTCAGTCTGGGTCCTCCCTGAATTTGACAGCAAAGGTCCCTGGTTCCAAGGTGACAGCTGATTCCAGCTCCCTGCTGGAGATCTGGCTTTGCATGGTAATGGCAGAATCATGAGAACAGCCTCTAGATGTGGCTGTGCTACCCACAGCCACAGAGCATCTCCCAGAGGAGAAAACAGGGGGACTAGGAGAGGGGAGAACGATGACGTCGCTCACTGCGACAGAAAGGACGCTGGCCAGAGTGTCCTCAGGCTCCTTCCTCTCCAGTGCTTCGTGTTCCAGGTCCTAAGGGAAAATGTCAACAATCAGAGACCCTCAAGGGTTGGATTCACAGTGGAAACGAAAATTCCTCCTGGAAAAACCTTTTGCTTTCCCGCAGGGGTCAGCAAACTTTTTCAGTAAAGGGTAAGATGGTAAATATTTTAGGCCTCAGGTGGAAGGTATTCTGTGTGTACTTATATAACAAAAGAGAAAACTCCCCTGTATATATACATATATACACACCCCACATCCGTGCTTGCCTGCGATGGGCCTGCAAGCAGCGAGCACACTTCAGCTTCATGCCCAGCTGCCCCCTGCTGGAGACATTCTCAAGAGCGACTAGCCCAGGAGGGAACGGCCTGGCGGGCCAGAGCGCAGAGGGGCAGGTAGGTCAGGGGGACCTGCTGCAGTCACTTTGGCTCTCTGCCCCTGTCTGACGCCCAGATGCCTGTGTGTCCCCTTCTCCCAGTCATCTCAGGCTGGGCAGCCAGCTGGAGGCTAGGTGATTTACGAAGTCACCAACTCCTGGGCAGAGATTCTATTGCTTGGCGCCTGGCAGTTGCTGACAGCAGAGTCTCCAACATGCGGATGGCAACCAGCGTGGCCCTTGGGCCAGGTAGACAGGTAGAGGGGGAATAGGGACAGAGCGCATACTCCAGCTTGTTCTCACGGCTCGCAATGCCAGCCTGCTCCAGCAGTGCCCACGTGCCATACAAAAACACTGCCAGTCCCGTGGGTTATAGTTTGCTGATCTCAGCCTTATTGAACAATAATGTATAAAATATTTTGCTTTGATGGATGTGATGGCTTTAAATTACAGCCACAAATTCCTTGAGAGTCTTCCCTTTAAACAGGTAGAGCTTAATTCCTCTCGGCTTGAGCATGGCTGGACTTAGTGACTCACTCCTAATGAGGGAATGTGGTGAGTGATCGTATGTGACTTCTGAGACTAAGTCCTACCAGGCATTGCTCTCTCTCGGGTCACTCATTCTGGGGGAAGTCAGCCACCATATCATGAGGATGCTCCAGGCCCAGCCCAGCCTTCAGATGCCTGTGGCCCTGGCCAACGTCTTGACCGCAGCTTTATGAGAGAAACTGAGCCAGAACCACTCGGCTAAGCCACTCCAGATTTCTGACCCTCAGCAACCGTGAGATAATAAATGTTTGTTGTTTTAAGCTGTTATGTGTTGGGGCGACTTGTTATGCAGCAATAAATAACATTCAGTGGACAGTAAAACAAGAGGCACTTATAAAAATCAGCCTTATTTTATAGGGACATCTGGTGTCTATATCCAGCTGCTTTCTTCACATACCCACTTGGATGTCTCACACACATCTCAAAGAAGCACGATTCCCTCCAAACCTACTCACTGAGAATCCATCCGTCTGGGCTGCGTTAATGCTTTCTGTTTCCTCACTCTGCCACCCGCTAGGCAGATATGCAGACACACACACGCTCATTCACACATCTAATTGATCACCTAAGTCTCAAAGGGCACGTGTTCCTCACCACCAATCAGTGTCACCTCTGGCCTCAGTTGTACAAAAGCCTCAGAGCTGGGCTCCTGACTTGCCACTCAGCACAACCAATCCATGTGCCACACAACCGTGAGTCACTTTCCAACAAGAACTAGATCACGCTGCCACCTAGCTCAAGTCCTCCAGAGACTTCCCTTTGGAACGAGACGGGGAAGCCAGCTCCTCACAGGGCCCAATAAGACCCTGGCAGGGTCTGCCCCTGGCCGGCCTCTCCCACTCACCCTGCCGCTCTCCTCCTCAGTGCTTCTCCGCCGGCTCTTCCTCCCACCTCAGACTCTGCACATGCTGCTCCCTCTGCCTACACGCTCTTCCAGCGTCCATGTGGCTTCCTCCCACACCCCGTCAGTGTGGCCTCCCGGCCCCCTCATCTAAGGTAGGTCCCCCTGTTATTTTCCCTCTCTGACTCTTGCTTATTTACTTCACAGCACATAACACAAGTTGAATTATTTGATCATTTGTTTAGTCATATGTTATCTGACTGTGGGCTGAGCTGAAGGAGAGCCAAGCTTACTGACAGGAGGAGCAGCCACCTGAGAGCCCCCAGACTTGGGCTCAGAGCCTGGCCTCCTCAAGTCAGCCATGCATCTCTGAGCAGTCACCCAGTAACAGACGTTAGGGACTGGAGGGGACACAAGCGCTACAGATGTCAGGCTTCTGCTTCTGAACGTCAACACACAAACCCTGTGTATTAAGCCAGTTTATTTGGTGTGTGTTTGTTCTTTGAGCTTGGGAACCCTAAATAACTGACATTTACGGGACTCATCAAATGCAGAAAGGTGACCGGCCTTGCCTCCGAGGTCTCACTCTAGAGGAGAACAGATGCTTAAAGGGATACATTTCAATGCCGCGTGTGGATTTGACAACAGAGGCTGAGCGAGCTGCCGTGGGAGCCAGAAGAGGAGAGGGGCCCTCCAGTGTGTGTGGGGTGGGGGTGCGGGAGGGGATGGTCCCGCCAGGAGGGTGGGGAAAGGGAAAGGACCATCGATTTGGCTGAATAATTTTCCGTGCTCCCTCCCCAGCCCAGGTATATCAAAACCACCTTACAGAACCCTCTGCGATCCTGAGCCAGAGGGCATGACTGGAAAAACATGTTCCCTGGCACCAGGGCACTAGTCTCCAGTCCGAAGTCATGTGCCAGGGTTCCAGGTGGGAGGGGGGACTATCTGGTCACCTAGTCCGCTGCCTTCTTGTCAAATGACAGACTGGGCTGGGGTTTGGGGGTTGGATACAGAGCCAATCTCTCAGAGAATCTGAGGGGAAAGGATCTGGGGGAGACTGGGAGGAGACCCCACAGAGTCCACAGTACAGGTGCCCAGCTGTCCTCGGTGCTCCCTCTGCGAGGCTGGGAGAGGGACAGCAGCAAGGGGGAGGTGGGGAGAGTGAATGGAGCTGGTGTCAGGTCACCTGAACCAGCCGTGGGGAGAGGCCTGCCTCCCCTCCTTCCCACCTGCCCCTCAGAGCCCCCAGGACCCCTATGCCCTGGGACAGACCAGCTCCATGCCTCCCTTCCTCAGCATCCTTCCTGGTGTATCCACCTCGTGAAGAAGATACTTATTATCAGCCTTGTGGATCCAAGGGAATGACTAATCAACAGGAGTTTCTGGTGACACTAAGGTACAGTGGGGGCAATAACATGGCAGACAGGGGCCTTTAGTGATGCACAAACTCCACTCTGTCCTCACATAAGGCCACCTGGCCCCCAGAGCTGGAATACAGAGTGAGTTTTCTGATAGAAACAGTGGGGTAAATAGGGACTAAATATTCAAGTGAGGTCAGTATAGTCACCATATTTCAGCCAAATTCTGAATTAAATTACATTTTATGTCACATGGTCAGCATTTCCCTGGGGACGCCCATTATTTTCATGGTAATTTGTGAAACTAGAAAATCCAGCCAGAGGAGGCAGAGGTGACAGATAGGGTTAAGAGGACAGTCTCAGAGTCAGCCTGCCTGGGCTGGAGTCCTGCCTCCCCCGATACTGCTGCACGTCCCTGAGGCCATTACCAAACCTCTCTGATCCTCCTCCGTGTTCTCATCTGGACACGGGTGTAACAAGCCAATGGGCTCACAGGACTGGAGAGAGGATCACGTGTGATAATTTGTATCAAGTGCTTAAGAGAGTACTTGGCACCTAGTAAAGCTCAAAAAACTGTCAGTTATTTAAAGAAAAAAGGAAAAGAAACTAAGACAGACTCATTGTCACCAATTAAATGTAAGATAAAAACAAAAGGTACAGGAGCATCTGAGGATTTTTCCCCACCAGGCGCAGTTTGCAGAGGTTCTTTGGGAGAACACCCCAGCCCCGGGGTTATGGGAGAGGATCTGGTCCAGCAGAGGAGCTGCCAGCAAGGTAGCGCTGCTTACAGAGCCGGACAATTCTCCCCGGGGTCTCCAATCACCTCTCCACCCTCACCCCCACGCCAGGGGGCGGGGGACAGTCTCTGAGGAAAGACATGCCCGGCCAGATGTCAATCATCCCTCTCAGGGCACTGAAGAGGACACAAACAAAATTGATTTATCTCCCCTGGACAGCACTTTGGACCAGAAAGTTTGAGCTCAGCCTTGGGCACCAGGGCAGGACGCGGGGAGTAATTCGCTAACCAGGAGCGGAGTCGTGCGGACCCTGCCACCCCAGCAGCCCCCCTGCGACGATCTACTGGCCCCCACTCTCCCCCTTCAATCCCAGTTCTTGCCCTAAAATGCAGATAAATGCGTGTTTACCCTCAGGCCCGTGTTCCGTTGGGGATGTTCACCCCTTTCACGCCATGGCACAGCGGGAACCACATCAATAAGGAGCGCACTGGTCCCCATCCTCCCGGCAGGTGCCACACGCCCCACCCTCGCGCTCCCCGTAGTCTCCCCGCCCCCGCCCCCTCCCAGTTTCAGGAGCAGCTGCTCACTCGGCGCCCACACCCTGTCCCCGACGGCCACCTACCACGACTGCGCTCAGCCCCAAGCCCCTGCCCGCTGCCTGCCGAGCGGAGCGGAATCCCGGCGGCCGAGCCTGTTTACACCCGCAGCGGCCACACACTGGAGCCGGAAGCGCTCCAGCTGCCGGAGCGTCCCGGCCTGTGCGCTAACAGGCTATATTTGTAAACTGATAACATGATCTGCAGGCCATGTGCTGATAAACTATCTATCTATTCTATGTGACTCAGCCCGGCATGAGACAAAACGGATTTCGTGGAGGAGGGCTTGGCACAGAGCGAGCAAACGACGAGTGGGCTAATTTGAGCCCTATAACCCAGGACTGTCTGCACCTCCCGTACAGATGGCCTGGCTTTTTTTACGTTGCAAATCCTGAAGTGTGTTAAATAAACAGGCTAGAGAAGGGAAAGGGTTCCGTTTTCTTAACCCTTTAAGCTGGGAAGCAAACAAAAAGCAAGATAAGAAAACCCTAAGACCAAGGAATGTGAAATATTTTTCAGTGTTTGAAGCAACAGATGTCAAAAGTCTTGATTTCATCCTTATATTTTTTTCTTTTTCATTTCCTGAAACCTATGTGAGTTTAGGTTCTCTTTAGAGATTTCCCTAATTGGAAAAATATGTTTTGCTGATACTCAACACTGTGACAATTTGACAATCAGTTAATAGTGTGGAGTCCACACAACCCCTCTGTGCCTTTTCACAGCAGTGGCTCCTCACACACCTTCGCCCTGAAACAGAAAAACGTGGTGTCTAATAGATACATAATAACTCTAATTACAAAATCGCCTGATTTTGAAAGGACTGACTATTTTCTATTTGTTGACGTTTATAATTGAATTGTCATTCTAAATTGTATACTAAGTTGGTTGGGGCCCAGATAAATGTTTGTGACTATATTAAATCAGAACTCTAACGTGTTGGATGTGCTTTTTATTGCTTAGCATTGAATTTTTATATTATTTTTCTCTTTTGATAAATAATGTAAGTTACGTATTTAGTACTTCATGTTTGCTTTGGTTCTTGTTTGTTGTGGCATTCTGAACCAAAGAATATAAATTGAAAAAGCACTTTCAGTGCAGATCCTACTTAAATGCTATTTCAATTTCTAAGAGAGCTAAATATTCAAAAGCTTAATCATATGTAAGTGGAAAAAATATTTTTTTTCCCCACGAATGCATTCAAAACACAGTGGGACACCTTTATGATGCTCATGTCAGAGGAGCAGGGCTGGGAGTATAGCCCAGGCTTCTCAGACTATAACGTGGACCCAAATAGGATTGAGAAATCTAGCAAATAAAATACCTTCAGTTACTTTCGAATTTCGGATAAACAACAAACAATTTTTTAATATAAGTATGTCAAATATTGCATGAGTCATATTTATACTAAAAAATTATTTGTAGTTTATCTTAAATTTACATATAACTGCGTGCCTTGTGTTTTATCTGGCAATCCTTCACCCAAACCACCAGGATCTTACTAAAATGCAGAGGCCACACAGGAGGCCACAGAGGCGCTGAGAGTCTGTATTTCTAACAAGCTCAAGGTGATGCCAAAGCTGCTGGTCCAGGGAAACACCACGAGTGGCAAGAATCTGGAATAAGCGCAGTCTGGTGCAGTGGTACCCAGGACTGGTTCCTCACTGGCATGGCCTGGGTGGACCCCTCTTCCCTAGGAAGTTCTGACTCAGTAAGTCTGGGGTGGGGTCCAGTGGTTCATATTTTCAGCATACTCTACAGTTGCTTCTGATTCACAGGCAGGAATATGAACCAAGAAGTATTTTAAAATACAAAATGTACTTTTTTTGGTGAGGAAGATTGGCCCTGAGCTAACATCTGTGCCAATCTTCCTCTATTATGTACGTGGGATGCCGCCACAGCATGGCTTGATGAGTGGTGTGTAGGTCTGTGCCTGGGATCTGAACCCAAGAACCCCAGGCCACCAAAGTGGAGCATGTGAACTTGACCACTATGTCACCAGGCCAGTCCCTACAAAATGCACTTTTGCTCACACAAGGAATTGTTATTATCGTATTAAACTCACTGTGTGTGCAGATTGCTGCATCTCTGGGCTAAGAGTATCCAGAAAGACCTTTCAGTTTCTGAGCTCTCAAGGGGCAGCAGGTAGAACTGTGCTCTGTAGTCTTCACTTCCTGGTGTCCCCTTGCAGCTGGAAGCAGCCCAATTCATACACAGCCTTATTATTACCAACGCCAGCTGTGTTCTCAGAGCTGAATACTTTTTATGCAGTTCAGCTCCAGTTGGGTTTGTAGCCTCTCATGAAATGCAGTCCACAGACCACAGCTTCAGCTTCTCCATGGGGAGGCGTACATATTTGCCTCATATCCAAGAGGGTTCCACACACAAGCTCACCCAGACATCCCTGGGGGACCGAATGCTTTCCTCACAGCCATTCTAAATCTAGGACTCCTGTTGGAACACTGAGTCACACGTACCATGAAGCTTTCTTCCAAGTAAATCCTTGGTCTCACCAGCCCATCACCCCCATTTCATCACATAATTGTAGAAGAATGAAAAACCCAAAATCTTATAAACTGTTTCATTCTACTTCAGTGACTGTTACCAATGCTTCCCACTGAAGTGGGGGCAAGTGGCAAGGGCTCCTGACTCACCACTTCATGTGTGCTGGCTGAAAAACTGGAGCACAGCCCCCTGGGATGAGGAAGGCTGCACCGGCCCTCGTATTATATTGACATATTACATTAACTACATGATCAAATGAGACTATTTTGGATATATGGGGTTAAATTAAAATATATTATGAAAGTTAATTTCACCTGACTCTGTACTTTGTTAATGTGGCTGCCAGAAAATGCAAACTCACACACAAGGCTGGCATGATATTCTATTGGGCTGCACTCCCGTAAGTCAGAATCTAGATTTGGACCACTCTTCAGCGGGCAATCCTGACAGCTGCTCCCCTCACCACCAAGATGGGCCATAGGGGGCGCTAAGAACCCAGGATCAGAGCAGAATGCTGCATCCTTCTCTCTAAGACTCATATTTATTTTTTTCCCTGGGAGGAGGCCAAACCTCTTCACAATATAATCTTATTCCACTGGAAGTGGCCAGAACTCAGATCTGTGCCAGTTCCATCGCTGTGAGCAATGTCATCTGTACCCTGGAAGCTGACCACACGTCGGTCTAGTCCACAGGCAGTCTTGACATGACTCTGACCAGCGCCCCCTGGAGGATGACTTTGCAGATGGATTGGATCTATTAATTCCTTCTCAGCCAAACAGTACTTATGAACGCCAAGCCTAAAACTCCCCCACTGGAAACTCTTTGTGTGTGGTGGTACAATTGTAGATGGAAAACTATTTTTGTTTAGTTTTTTTCTTTTTTTTTCAAATTTTGGTACAACCACTGTAAGATTAAAATAAAACAGGTACACACAAAGTCAAAACAAACAAAAAATCACACACACACGAGTAATAGCTACTATGTACCAGGCAGTTTTAGGTGCTTTATAACATAACATTTATAACCTTGGCAGATATCAGAAACAAAGCAGGAGATAAAATGTACTGCTGTCCTTACATAGCAGAAAATATATTCAGCACTTCCTGTTGTCTCATCTCGGGCTGGCCACAACACTGAAAGGGAGGCGTTGCTCCGTTCATCTTACTGACCAGGCTTTGAGGCCAAAGCGTTCCCTGTTCTCAGGTGGACATGAGCACTGGACCCAGGACTGTGAAGCACAAAGCCAGTGACCTCTCTGAGATACTATGCTGCGTCCAGAAGACTGTTTACCCTTATTTTATTCATGAATCTCTTTTTTCTAAGCCCTTAGAAACCACACGTTCTCCTCAAAACAAGCCACTACCACCTCCCCCACTCTGTTGAATCTTCTGAGACCCTGCAGAGTCTGCCTTCTCACCCTTGACCTCATCTGCCCACCTCTTCATCCCTGCAGCTTGAGAATCATTCAAGGCCTCTGCATTTCCTGCCTGCTCCATTGTAGTAGTCTCCCGCAGCTTCCGGCACCAGTATAATGTCCCTCTGATGCCAAAGAGATCTTTCCAAACACACAGACCTGCTCAGGTCACTCTCCTGCTTGATTCTTCATATTTCTACACTTAAACGGCAATCTCCCTGGCTGGCCCGGTGGCGCAGCGGTTAAGTGCACATGTTCTGCTTTGGCGGCCTGGGGTTGTATGGTTCAGATCCCGGGTGTGGACATGGCACTGCTTGGCAAGCCATGCTGTGGTATGCGTCCCACATATAAAGTGAGGAAGATGGGCACGGATGTTAGCTCAGGGCCAGTCTTCCTCAGCAAAAAAAAGGAGGATTGGTGGCAGATGTTAGCTCAGGGCTAATCTTCCTCAAAAAAAAAAAAAAGCCAATCTCCTTCGTTTGCAAGGTCTCCATGATCTGCCTCCTGCTGGCCTCCAGGCTTCCTCTGTCACCAGCATCACTACTCCTTGCCCCATCACACTCAGTTCATCCACACCCCTTCCTGTTTCCTCCTTCATCCAGGCCCACTCACACTTTTGTGCCTTCACTCTGCAAATACTACGTCATTACATGTCCATTTCCCCTTGACTGTGAGGTCTTGAGGATAGGAACATTGTTTGTTTAAATCTTGCTCGTCATAGCAACTAGCCCATTACCTGACACTTGGTAGGAATAATGAATGAATAAATGAATGAGTGAAGTTGTTTGACCCTGCCTCAGGAGAGAGAGGTATCTAGAAAGGCAGTAACATTTGTCCAATACCTAAATGTAACGGACATAGTAGCTCATCTTAGAGCGTCTCCCTGGGGCATGTGTTTATATTCCCATTTTATGAGGATAATGAAGGATGAGAAGCTGAGGTTAAGTAATCTGTTTAAAGCAGGTTAAAAGTGCTCAGGGGTATGCACTCACCTCCCTCGCTGACATTAGAGGTATTTGTTGAGAATCTCGAAGAAGCCTGGCCTGAGGTGTTGGCATCAGACTGGCACAGCAATGACCCTGGCACACTGACACAAAGAACACCCACAATAAAGCTTCATAAACAGCCCACATCTGCTCTCAATCCAATACACCTGGGCTTGCATAGCGCTCTAGGGAAAACCCTTTCAGGAAAACCTAAGTCACTTATCTAGAGACACAGTGATAAAATGGATTTCAGATCTGTTGATTTTCATGAGTGGATAAGCAGAAAGGAAAATGCAAAATATATATTCAGAAATCGAGATGGAAAAAAACGCCATTTCCCCCCCGCTATTAAAAGCTTGAATTCACTGTGGCCTTGTTCTAGCCAGTTCTAGACCAGCTAGTCTGTTTGGTGTCACATGCTGTCCTTCTGATTAATTCCCCTCATGGCCTTATGGCCAGTACAGATGCTGTCAGATGTACCATCAATGTGGTTCACTTCACATGCTGTCTTAGTCAGTTCGGGCCGCTGTAACAAAGTACCATGGATTAGGTAGCTTATAAATAACAGAAACTTATTTCTCACAGCTCTGGAGGCTGGAAGTCCAAGATGAGGCTGCCCGCATGGTCGAGTGAGGCCCTCTTCCAGGATGCGGACTTCTCCTTGACTTTGTATCTAATACCCTTATAAAATTTACTTACTATATTAGTTTGCTTGGGCCGCCATAACAAACACCGCAGACTGGCTGGCTTAAACAACAGAAATTTATTTTCTCCCAGTTCTGGAGGCTGGAAGCCCAAGGTCAAGGTGTCAGTGGGTTTGGTTTCTTCTAAGGCCCCTCTCCCTGGCCTGCAGATGGCTGCCTTCTCCCTGGTCCTCCTTTTCTGTGTGTGTGTGTCCCAATCTCCTCTTCTACTAAGGACACCAGTCTGATTGGATTTGGGCGGACCCACATGACCTCATTCACCCTTAATTACATCTTTAAAGGCCCTACCCCCAAATCTGTCACATTCTGAGACACTGAAGGTTAGGGCTTCAACACAATTCAGCCCATAACACCAACCTTCTCAGAAATTTTATAAGCTAAGAACTCTGACCAATACAAGAGATCAGATCATCACTGACTATCCTGGTATTCTCTCTTTATAAGCCCCAGGCGTTTGGAGTCATGGCACTGACCACAAAGCACAACTGGATATTTGATTGTTTAGCTGTTTGGAGCGCGCTCTTCCAACAAACTGTGAAGTTGAAAAGGGCAAGATCCTCGCCTGTCTAATTCACTACCAGATACCTAAGACCAAACATGTTTCCAGGGACACAGCAGGCACTTAACAAATACTTGGGAAATTAATGAATGAATCCCCATTTAATAGGTAAGGACAATAAATATGTATGAGAGATTTCCTAAGATTATTTTTATGATTGTAGTTTCCACTTCCAGCAATGATAGAGTAAGTAATTCAGACCAACCTGCTAAAACAACTAGAAACTTGGACAAAATAATTTTGAAACGCCAGTTTAAATCATCAATAGATCACCTAAATTGAGTGAGAAATTGAGATGATTCAAGGCTGTTAGAGTGCCTCAGAGGGTAGTTTATTTCTGGTTTATCCTTATTCTTGAAGCAACTCATGGTTCCAGGTTTACCAGGAGCTCCCTCCTGAGCTGATTCTCAACTCTGTTTGTCCCTTCAGCCTCCATGAGTCTGCAGGGACCAGTTTAGACCCTTAATTTCTCAGCTACCTGGTCCAGGATCAGCAGGTGTCTCCGGGGCAGGGAGTTGGTAAACTACAGCCTGTAGGCTAAATCAGGCTCAATGTCCGTTTTGGTAAATAAAGTTTTATTAGACCATAGCTATGCTCATTCCTTTAGGTATTATTTATTACTTCTTTCATGCTACAACAACAGAGTTGAGTTGTTGCTACAGAGATTACATGGCCCAAAAAGACTGAAATATTTATTATCTGGCCTTTTACAGAAAAAGCTTGCTATCCTAGGGAGATGTGGCCCCAAATACATTGATTTCATTTCTAAGATTCCTTCTTCTCTTGCTTCTTGGCCTTATTGATGATTTAAACGAAGATCAGGAAGTGGCAAAGGCATCAAGTTGTACAAGACTTTGATAAGTCAAGGAAGCAGAGTGAATTGTACTAAATGTAATGGACTAAACACTACCATTACAAGAAGCTATTGTTAGTTACAAAAAACACACCTTAAGTATAAAGCTACAAAAAAGGGAGGGGGTGCATTACAAAAAAAGAAAGTTGGCAAAACTATGTTGAGATCACACAAAGTATACTTAAGACTTGCTAGAAATAAAGAATATTTCACAATGCTAAAAAAGACAATCTAGAAGACATCAGAAAGATATAATAGCTCTAAATTTGTAAGCAGATAACAACATGGTCTACATACATATAAAATAAAACAAAAAATTTAAAAGGAAAAACAGACAAATCCATAGTGGAATATTTTAACCTCTTCTTTCAGTAATTGAAAGGAGAGCAGACAAAAAATTAGTAAAGATATAGAGTAAGCTAATATGAAATTGACACAATTAACCAAATATACATAACAGAACACTGAATTCAGGAATAGCATAGCACAATTAATTTAAAGGACCAATTATTTTTTAACTGAGTATCTGCTGGGTCATAAAGCAAATCTCAACAAACTTTAAAGGGCTGAAATCTATGAGTTTGGTTTCTGATCATGATACAATTAAGCTAAAAGTCAATAAAAATTAAGTACAAAATGTCCATTTATTATAAATTGATAATGCATGAATCAAAGAAGAAATCACAATAGAAATGCAAAAATACTTTACAAATAATCGAAATGAAAATATAATTTACTCTATGCTGCTAAAAACCTTAATTGCAAATAGTAGAAAAGAAGAAATCTAGAGCCATAGAAGAGTCTGAAAATCAGTGATCTGAGCTTTCATTTCAAGTAATTAAAACAAAAGACCAGTTATATAGTTTCATGTGATTAAAACAAAAGAACTAGGCAGAAGAAAACAATAAGGAGCAGTGAAAAATGAAGTTAAAAAATAAGCATACAGTAGAGAGGATTCACAAAGGCAAAAGTTAGTTCTTTAAAAATAAAGAGAGATGGCAAAATTACAAATACTAGAAATAAAAAAGGAGCCATCACTATAGATCCTACAGACATTAAAAAGTCCTAAAATAATGTTATAAACATCTTTAAGCCTATAAACTTGAAATGTGATTGAAGTGGGCAAATTCCTAGAAAAAAATAACATATTCAAACTGACAGAAAGATAAATCGAAAATCTGAACATTGCTACAATTTATGGGAAAAAAATGAATTCATAATTAAAATTTATCCCCCTGCTCCCCCAAAAAGCCATTTCCAGATCGTTTCACTGATGAATTCTACCAAACATTTAACAAAGAAATGACCCCAACTCTATACCAATTCTTTCATATAATAGAAAAAGGGAACAACTACAAACTCACTTTGTAAGGAAGACATAATCTTGAAACCAAAACATGACAAAGACTTTCAGAGATATGCAAGTTATAAGCCAGTCTCAATCACAAACGTCCATGCAAAACTCCTAAGCAAAATAGTAGAAAACTGAATCCAGAAAAACATAAAATTGATTTGTATCATGACTATGCTTGGGTTTAATCAAGAAATGCAAATTTGTTTTAACATTTGAAAATCAATCTATGTAAATCACATTAACATAATAAAAATAATCATCACAACAGCTACAGAGAAAAACACAGCAAAATTCAACATTCATTTATCATTTAAAAAAATTCTTAGAAAAGCAGAAATGAATACAATTCCAAAATGGCCACTCCATAAAAGCAATGAGAACGCTGGCAAAAGCTTCAAAATCAACTTTTCAGAATCCTGGAGCCAGAATTAACCAAAGGCTTGCAACAATGTGAGGAGAGTTTGATCAAGAAAAATTAATGAATCTCAATAAGAACACTAACTTGCCCCATTGCTATCCTTCATTCCCTAGCTCTGCAGTGGCCTTGAAAAACAATAACCTTGCAACTATAGTAGTGGTAAAAAAACAGCAGCCTATCAACCATTAGAGGGGAATGAAGGTCTAGAGCTCCCTAAAAGCCCCATGCTCAAAGAACTGTCACCATTTGACATATCCAAAAACTCACTGAAAAATTCCATTCTTAGGGCTTGCTTTATGTGATCCGACTTAGAGCTCACCCTATGCTAACAATCCTTTGCCCAGGGTATTTGTTGAGAACAATCACTGGCAATTGTTTAACACTGCAGCTGCCTGAGGCAGCATTACCAGTTAGAGCTAACAAAAGCCTAACCAAAAAAAAAAAAAAGGAAAAGGAAAAATCAGGATGAATAGGGAGCTTTGAAAAGCTCTGACATATTTCTGGGACTCTAGAAGGCCACATGCATGTGCAAGGCTGTGCACACGCCCAGGAAAGACCTGAGAAGGCCCTAATCTCTCATCTCTGGTTAACCTGAGGCACTGCACAAGCAGGAAGCGAAGGCAAAGACACAGTTTTAAACTCTCAGCTGGAGCATTGGAGTCATGCCCCTAAATATACACAGAGCGCCTCAGCAAAGGTTGGGAGACATGAGTTCAAGGAATTTAAGGAAAGCTCTCTGTCTAATCATTAGCCAACAATTGAGCTAATCAAGCAGAGACTTCAGTGGCCACACATGACAAAGGATACCGATTTTAAAGAATTAGTCCAGGAAAGTCACTAAATGAACAAATAGTAAGAACAACAAACTCTGGGGAGGTGAGGAGTCTGATTTTCAGAGTTGCCACATTGTATGATTTTAAATGTCCAGTTTTTTAAAAAAAAACTATGAGACACACAAAGAAACAGGAAAGTATGGCCCATACACGGGGTTGGGGGTGAGGGGGGCACAGTCAACAGAAACTGTCCCTGAGGAAGCCCAGATATTGGACTTACCAGACAAAGAGTTTAAATCAGCTATTACAAATAAGTATATTTAAAGATCTAAAGGAAATTATGTCTAAAGAACTAAAAGAAAGTATGAGAATGGTATCTCACCAAATTGAGAATATCAATAATGAGAGAGAACTATGAGAAAGAGCCATATAGGAATTCTGGGGTTGAAAAGTACAATAATTGAAATGAAAAATTCACTAGACAGACTCACAGTAGAGGTGGACTGGCAGAAGAAAGAATAAAGTCAATTGAGATTGAGGTCAATTGAAATTATATAATCTGAGGAACATAAATTAAAAAGTATGAAGAAAAATGGACAGAATTGAAGGGAGAAATAGATAATCCAACAATAATAGCTGGAAAATTCAATATACCACTTTTAAAAATGGTAGAACAACCAGGAAGAATATGAACAAGGAAAGAGAAGACTTGTATAACTCTATAAGCCAGCTAGAGCTAACAGATGTCTTTAGAATACTCCACCCACCAGCAGCAGAATACACATTCTTCTCAAGAGCACAGGGAACATTCTTCACAAATTGTGGTATATACATATAATCATCCATAAAAGGAATAAAGTACGAATATGTGTTATAATGTGGATGAACCTTCAGAACATTACACTAAGTGAAAGAAGCCAGACACCAAAGGTCACATAATGTGTGATTCTACTTATATGAAATATTCGGAATAGGTAAATCCATAGTGACAGAATGTAACTCAGAGGTTACCAGGGGCTACGGGGGAGAAAAGAGGGAGCAACTGCTTCATGGGTGTGGGTTTTCTGGGGGGTCATTAAAACGTCTTGGAATTAGAGGTAGTAGTTGCACAACATTGTGAATGCACTAAACACCAGTGAATTATTCACTTTAAAATGGTTAACGTTATGGTATGTGAATTTTATTCCAATTAATAGATAGAATATAGACATATAATATTATATATAACAAACATAATTATTCACCAATAACTGATTTATATGTAGACAATCCAAAAGAATCTAGAGATATACCATAGGACTTGATAAGTGCTATAGACTGAATTGGGTTGCCCCAAAATTTACACGTTGAAGTCCTAACCCCTAGTAGCTCAGAAATGACTGTTGGCGATCGGGTAATTAAGGTAAGATGAGCTCATACAGGTGGGCCCTAATCCAGTATGACCCGTGTCCTTATGAGAAGAGATTAGGACAGAGACATGTGCACACACAGAGGAAAGATCGTGTGAGGACACAGCAAGAAGCCAAGGAGAGAGACCTCAGAAGAAGCCAAATCTGACAATATCCTGATCTTGGACTTCCAGCCTCCAGAACTGTGAGAAAATGAATGTGTGAGGTTTAAGCCACTCAGTCTGTGGTATTTGTCATGGCAGCCCTAGTAAACTTACATAATAAGTAAATTTTATACAGGTATTGGATATACGGTCCATATAAAAATCAGCAACCACAAAAATGAAAGCAAAAGATACCATTTACTTTAACATTAAAAAAATTAGGAATAATTTAACAAAACTATACAATATCTCTATATAGAAAACTATAAAAAATTATTAAAAGAAATTAAACACCTAAACAGGTCTTCATGGACTGAAAGATTCAATATGATATAGATATTAATTCTAAAGAATCAATGTACTCTAATCAAAATCCCAGCAGAATTTTTTGGAAATTTAGAAAATGGTTTAAAAATTATATGGAAGTGTAAAAGGTCAAGAATAGTCAAGATAATCTTGAATATGAAGAACAAAAGGAGAGGACTTCACTATACCAAATATCAAGGCCTATTATAAAGCTACAGTCATGAAGACAGAATGATATTGGTACAAGAAGAGACAGATAGACCAAGTGAACAGAATAAAGCATTAAAAAAAAATCTCACAAGCATGTGAACAATTGATTCCTGATGAAAATAGCATTATACAGCAGTAATATAAGAATGAAGGTTTCAATAAATGATGCTGAAACTTTGTATAGCTTCAGTGCAGTGAAATACTATACAGCAATGAATATGAGCGAACTTCTATAAACAACATGGATGACTCTCCTCAACATAATGTTGAGCAAAAAGCAGACATACACACATACTTTCGATTATATAAAGTTCAAAACCATGGAAAAACCAATCTATGGGATTAGAAATCAGAAAAATAGTTAGCTTTGGGGAAGAGGGAGGGAGCGAGAATTGTGAAGAAGCATGAATTCTGAGTTTCTTGTAATATGCTTTTTCTTGGCCTTGGTAGTGGTTATGATGTGGATTGAGGCTGCCCCAGCTAGAGAAGCCCAAGTTGACCTGGCCTACATGCCAAACTATATGAGCCAGTGGACTTTTTTTATGGTATGAATTAGGACCGCGCCAGGGAGAGAAGCCCAGGGCATCCTCACCTACATGCCGATCTATATGGCCAGATTCGTATCTAAAGTTATATGACCGCACAATAACCAGACCCCATCTGCACTGAAATCATTTAATGACTTTTTACATCATCTTTTCTTTTTTTTTCCAGTAAAAATAAGTCACGTACCCATGCCTTATAAAATTAGCCCTAACCCTCAACTCAGGGCAGCAGCAGGAGCTCTGACCGCCTGTGGGTCCTGTCCCCACGCACCAGCTCTGCCTGCCCATGGGTCCTGTCCCCATGCTATTCCACACTATTCTCTAAATAGAAGAGCACTACTGCCAGATCTTGAGAGTCTAAGAAATCTTTCGACTCCTCGGCTCACCGACCCTGCATCAGTTACTTGGTGCTCACTTTGGAATAATTCATTAACCTGTAACCCTTATTATTTGTACACTTTTATGAATGCATGATACACTTCAAAACAAGTTTAAAAGTGTTTGTATTCATTTTATATTACTGTGTAACAAATTCTCACAAACTCAGTGTCTCAATACAACGCCTTTCATTATTTCACAGTTCCCATAGGTCAGAAGTTCAGCCTGGCTCAACTGAGTTTCCAGAGTGGGGCCCACTTCAAAGTGCCCGAGGTCATTTGCATACAGGAAATCTCACCAAAGCACTTTAATCCGTTTCTGATACAGCCTGGGTTTCCGCACTCAGCCCTCCCTCCCTCCGCTTGCATTTAATCCATTTCAAAACCATTAAGAGCTGTGAAGAATGCCCGCATGTAATCAAATACAAAATCCACTTAAGAAGCACTTTTCAATGAGATTCTCCAGGTCTTTGAAGCCAAGTGGGACCTCAGCTTGCCTGCCCAACTCTGACTCCTTGGAGTCTGTCTGCCCATCTGTCTGTCTCCTGGGGCCAGTGGCCTTGACCTGGTCAACAAGACATCCTTCCCCATTAGCAGGTTTTTGATAACACTAAAATGACATAGATTACAGGACTTACCCTATCTGAGGGAAGGGGAAAGAGCAGGAGCCCGATCTTGGAGATCTCTGTCTCCCTCAGCGTGCTCAGCACAGAGTACCTGGTCAGTAATGCCTGTTGAATTTGATTGGAAGAAGAAAAATTTTGGTGAGAAAGAATTCTAAATCATAGTCATGTCTAAAAGTCTAAATCAGACTTTCTTTACCCTGACACGGTTTCCAGTAAGTGCATCAAGATTATCTTGTTTTATATATGGTGAACTCTTTGACTAAGTTGCCCAGAATTCAGCATTGGTTTTCATTCCTTCACTGTTGTGGGGAGGAGGTATTCTTTATTGTATTTCCTGGCTCAAGATAGGAGAAGCAAGTTGTTTTCCTGCCGTGCTTCTCAAAGACCTTGCCTTGCCCCACCCCCTTTTAGAAACTAAGGCTAAGTCACGTTTCTATCAGCCACCGATGCAGCAGATGGAGTAAGATTTGGCAAAAGGAAACCAGCACAGGCAGACACTTTGCTAGAGGCTGGGGAAGCCGAGATTTCTGGAAGACCAGGTTTCTGGACCTGAGGGATAAGGGAGAGGGGGTAAGGCTGGCGAAAGACAACAAAAGAAATATGTTTTCGTGTTGACAAGATAAAGTAAACTCTGGCCATGAGTGCCAGGACAGGGGTCTCTCAACTGGAAGCCGGGGAAGGGAGGACAGAGTCAGGAAGAGCTTCCCAGAGCAAATGGCACCTGGCTTGAGTCTCAAGAAGCTAGTTCAAGTTCCCTCTATGAACTACCTTCCAGGTCATAGAAAAAGAAATACAAGCACCCCATAAACACAGGAAGCAATGCAAATCCAAACAACAAGATATGAGATATCTTTCCCATACAGAATTAGCAAAAACAAGATTTTTTGCTCAATTCGCTTAACGGGGGAGGAAGGAGAAAGAGAGGAGAGGAGACTGCTGCAGGCTGCTTGGAAAACAACTTGGAAATGTCCACCCTTTAACCAAGCAATGCCATTGCTAGAAATTTACCGGCTGGATATATTCTCAAGCACTCATCAGGGTATATGTACAAGGGAGTTCCCTGAAAACACAGAAACACTGCGTCCATCCATTGATAAAATGTTATGAAATGTCTGTATAGGAATTCATATGATATAGCCCCCACCCACCCCCAACACACACATACAAAATGGAGTCCTCTCCTAGGCCCTTCTCCGTCCCTCTTACCCAGTTTATGTAACAATATAGCTCTAAAGTGACTCATTTGAGCTCATCTTCCCCCCTGCGATTGCAGGTTTTTGAGAGCAGAAATCTATTCTTCTAAACCCCACACAGAGATCTGGGGCAAATACAGAAGAGGTTTCCAGTCTCTGTTTGCTAATTTCACCAGTGAAAACCGAAAGCCATTAACTTGTTAAGGACCGGGCCCTGACAGTCAACGCAGTAGACTCATTAAATACCTGTTGACTGAACAGCCCAATAGCAAATATCTAGCCACGCCAGCACCACAGCTCTTCCCTCCCTTAATCCTCTTCCTGTCCCAAAACCTTGCCCAGATTCTGTCCCCGCTACATACACTTGACTTTCTCTGCCCTCTCTCTTGACCTGTGGGGAATGCAGATCTTTTCAGTGAGTTCCCGTCCTTGGATAAGAAGGAACTTTGTATGGCAGAAAGGCTGACAGGCTGGGGTTGCCAGCCATGCTAACATCGCCAGTCTCGGGGCTTCAGTTCCTTCCTCTGAAAATAGGGAGGTGATTTCCAGGGGTCGTGGTTCAAGTTCTGAAAGTTCCACACCAGCCCCTTTAGATAAGGAAGTCAATTCAGGGGTGATGTTCTGCTGGCAGTTCTGCCACAGACCTGCCCAGCCTCTGTGGAAAAGACATTTTGAAAATCTACAAATGGGATTAGTTGTCTCATCCATAATGTGAGACGAATAATGCCAACCACTTATCTGTGGAGTGTTGAGGACCCTGAAGCACAAAGTGCTCTACAAATGTACCTGGTTTCTTTAAGCCTCCTTGCAGCTCCTGGGGTTGGCGGCAGCCTTCTCCCATGCTGCCCTCCCCCACATCCGGCTTCCAGAGCTTCAGGCCAAGTTCCCCAGACCTCTCTGAATCTCTGCATGCCACTGGAGCATTTCACAAGTTGAAAGGCCACACAAGGTGAAGCCCAGCAGGAACTAAATAGCCAGCTGTTGTGGAGTTGCAAATGCTGCCAGCTATAAGTAAATGGGCTGCATTCCACCATCGCTCGGATGGGCCCCCATACAAATAATTTTTAGTTTACTTCTCCCAAGATGCAGATGGAGAAGGAAATAATGGATCTTCTCTGCCCCTGTGGACGCAGCGCATTCGGACAGGTAGACACTGATGCTGAAATGGCCTCGGGTCCTGCCGATTCGTTCTGCCACGGTGTAAATCTGATGAAGAGATGGGTGAAATGAACTACGTAAACGACTCGCACTTGTGTGTCTGGCAATACTAGGCAGACGCCAGGCATTTACTTTAGAAATTAGAATGAAATTATATTTAGAAGAAACTACTCGTGGCTTTGGGCGTATTTAGTAACAAATTCAATAATCTGGAGCATTGGGGTGTCAAGTGGGGCACTCCGGTTCACGGCAGCGCCTCTCTCCAGCAGCGGCGTCTGGGGCTTAGCGCGAACCACCAAATAAACGCTTTTAGGGTACCACGGGACACGTCTGAATCCGGGGTTAATTCCGGGGGTGTGGGAGGAGGGGCGGCGAGGGGATGGAAGAGGCCACACTGTGGGCACCGGGACACTGATAAAACCCAAGTGAAACCAAGTGGCAAGGCTGAAATGGCCTCCCATGCCGGACCGCCGTGTTTCTAGGACTTTTTCACAGAGTACACTTGGCACCGCGACTGCAGATCCTCAGCAGCTGCGCCCCAGCCCCCTATCCGCCAGGCAGGCGCAGCCCCCGGCCGCACGCTCCCGCCTCCCAGCCGGCACGCACGGGCGCCTGGCGCCGGCTCCCGCTTCCTTCCAGCCTCCACTTGCAATTCAGGTTCGTCTGGAATTTACACTCACAGGAGATCAGACACCCCTCAGGGACCCCTCCTGACCCTGAACTTCCATCTCGTTTGCAAGATTCCGAGGCTTTCTCCCCACACACCCAACTCCCCCCGGCACACACTTCTTGGCCACCCGAGTATGCCCAGGGCAGAGCCCGGGGCCACACAAAGGGGAAAGCAAATTTCAAGAAGTAAAACTTGGCCCTAAAGTATCAAACGCCTTGAGAGACCCATGCATGGTGTTTAGGTTTTCCTAATTAAAACAATTACTTTCCACTACTCCTCCAACCTGAAAACCCCAGCTGGAGAGAGTATTTGATGATTTTTTTTTTCCTCAAGAGTAAATCAGTATTTTTAACCCATGACTAATGATAGAGACATTAGGGCTAGTTAACCACAGTTTTACAAGACTTCGCCTTTTCCCTTCTTTGTTTTTACCTCCTCTCACCTCCACCCCTGGAGTGACAAAGCCTTGTAAGGGGGGTGGGTCTCCCGTCTCCCCACCCCACTGAGGACCCTCCCCGCACCCCAGGGGTTTGTTGTTGAGGAAGGAGAATCCCCGGGAAGGCTGAGTCCCTGGCCAGGGTCAGAACATTCTTTAGGACCCAGCCGGGTGATGAGTCGCCCAGTTTCCCGGGACATCCTGGCTCCTGCTTCTCCTAAGACCGTCTGGGGAATGATTTTTTTTTTAAATCCCCGTTTTCTTTTCGGAAATTAATGTTTTTATTTCCGTGTTTTGGCAATGACTGTGAATTAAAGCCATGCTAAAATTTCTTCCCCCCTAAACTGTTAGGAGCCGTGGACCGCAGGAAGATGGAGCGCTTCTCTTGCAGGTATGAACAATCTTGAATGTGAACTTCTGATTACTAGAGCTTGCCGGCTTAGGAAATAGTGTCCTACACCTCTCTGTTGTTTGATTTCATCTTGCTCAAACCTTGAAAGAGCTGCAAACAGTGCTGTTTTTCCTGAAAGACGTGGAACCTCACACTTATGTCCAACTTTGCCATTGGCTTATAACGTTTGCAGTGGGGTTAATGGCTCTGCCTATGAAATTGATGCCGGCTCGGCGAGCCGAGGAGTCGAAAAAGATTTCTTGGACTCTCAAGGTCTGGTAGTAGTGTGCTTTTATTCACAGAATAGCATGGGGACAGGGCCCATAGGCAGTGAAGGGCTGCAATGTGTTGAGGGTTAGGGCTAAATTTATAATTCATGGGTACGTGACTTATTTTTAGTAGACAAAGGAAAGATGATGTAATAAGTCATTAAAATGGTATCAGTGCAGGTGGGGTCTGGTTGCTGTGTGGTCGTATAACTTTAGATATGAATCGGGTCAGATAGATCAGCATGGAGGCCAGGACGCCTTGGGCTTCTCTCCCTGGGGCAGCCTTGATCCACGTCAAAATGACTAACATTTTCTTAATCTTGTGTAAGAAAAGGTCAAAATTACAACCAAATTAAACATCTGCTTCTGAAAAGGTTAAAGGTATAGACAGATTCCACATTTGCAAAACTATTAAGAGTAATAGGGGGACTTTTTAAACCTCAAAATCGTTTAATTGACTGATTTAAATGAAGTAGTTTGTAAAATTTGATTTGTCATCTATGTAGAATGTCATGCAGCCATTTAAAAAATTTTATATGAAAACTGTGCAGGAGAAAAATACATGTTATGTGAAACAGAAGATAAAAGATTTACATCTATTAAAAAGTATGTGCGTATGAGGACAGAGCCTAAGAAGTAATGACACATATTGAGAAGAGCTGGATATTAGGTGGCTTGTATTCTCATCGTTTTTCTTTATGTTGTACATGAATTAGTCAGCCATTTACAAAGCCAGGAAAAAGAAGAAAAGAAAGGTGGTCCTCGCAATTTCTCCTTGGTGGTCTGTGGTCTTGTCCTTGTGACGAAAAGGCCTGGGTGTTATCTCTAAGGCTTTTATTTGATTTGTTTTGCTAACGAATGTCTGATCTCCTCTTTCTAGTGTGATTATGGTCATGGCCATTTCCACAGCGTTTGAACTGGGATTGGTTGCTGGTGAGAGACTTTTCATTCTTTTGATCATTAGCAATTTTCATGTGACCTGAAATACAGGCTCCATGAGTTGATTTTGTTGTTAAGGGTTGGGCCACCATGAACTTGCACGTCCGTCCCAGGGAGACCTGGCCTTCAGAGCTGACACCATTCGGTCCCAGGAGGAGCCTGCAGTTCGTCAGCGGCGGCCTTTCCAGTTTGTGCCATCCACAGGAATCCAGGACAGTAAGACTACCAGCTTAGCTGGATCTGCAGTGTGGTGTCTCTGACCTGGCCCTTCACGTGTCTCCTGAGTATCTTCTTGACCCTCTTGCACCTGAGAGAGTGGGCCCCGATTCTGGAGCTGGGTGGAAGGTTGGACTGGTTTTGGTTATGGAGGTGAGACAGGCATTGTGTCTGTCACCTCCCTGGAACACAGATTCCCTCACCTGATTTCCTCTTCACGCTGGGGACCCGGAAATCACCACTGGCCTGGAAGTGAAAAAGATTTCTCTGCCAAAAGGCACAGGTAGCAAAAGGAACACTAAAAAGCAGAGTCTTGTTCTGTGAGGTTTATAGTGTTTAGACATCTGCAAACACTGCGGGGAGACTAAGTCCTTAGCGCTGCGTTATCCTTTGCTACAGGAACTCAGCTTTTCGCTCCCTCCACCCTCTCAGCCACCTCTTCTTACATTTCAGGTAAAGAACTAAACAAAACGTGCTGTCTGAATGGGGGAACCTGCATGCTGGGCTCCTTTTGTGCCTGCCCGCCCTCCTTCTATGGACGGAACTGTGAGCACGATTTGCGCAAAGAGTAAGCCGTTAAAACAGGTGGGGTGGAGGCGACCGGGAAAGAGAAGAGAGGATTCAGAATACTGAAGCATCGTCTTACCTGTTCATCCTCAGAAACTGTGGGTCTGTGCCGCACGGCACCTGGCTGCCCAGGAGGTGCTCCATGTGTAAATGCTGGCACGGCCGGCTTCGCTGCTTCCCTCAGGCCTTTCTGCCGGGTTGTGGTAAGCGATGTTCCCCTCTTTTGCCCTTTCAGGCTGGTTAGTTGCCTGTGGGTGCTGAGCTAATGGCGTCTCTCCTCTTTCTCACCTCATGGCTTGCTAGGGCTGGCAGTTGTTCTGCTTGTAAAAGCATCAAGGACTCCAGATGGGATAGTCACCATGGCATCTTTGATACTTAACTCCCTCAAAATGTGGTTAGTCGTGCTGCCTGTCACATGGAGAGTTACTACAGTCTGTTTGAGGGTTTATAGTAGGTGAACTTCTATTGAGGAAAATAAACAAGGAAATGCTTGGCCTCTTAAACACCGAGAGATGCTCTCTGGTGTTCCTTTCCTTTGGGCAGGAAGACCTAGACAATCTCCAGGGGATCAGCTCAGTGAGTGCCCACTCTAACAGCAGGGTCGGGGGCACCCAACTCCAATTAATGCCCTTGTTTCCTACCAGAGGCTTGACTCCACTCTCATTCCTTAGGAACTTCTTGGATCCTAAAAGGCCCCTACACGGACACCCCCGCCCCCCCACCCGGCCATGCTTGGTCTCAGATCCCTTTCACCTTATTGATTTCTATTGATTTGAGGAGAACAACGACAAGAAGGGCAGAGGCCAAGAGGAGAGGGATCTCCTCGACCCCAACCAGAGCCCAATTTCCAGGTCCACCCAAGTTCACTGGCCTCTCGTGGTTCTTACCCTATAGATGTTAGAAATTGAAAATGTTCGAGTCTAGAAAGTAAATGAAAGCAAATACTTCACTTGAGTACAAGATGGGGCCCCCAATCCAGACAGGCTTTTCTCTTTTCCATTTGCAACCTGAGTGTCAGGCCCAGGATAGGTGTTTGGTAAGTGTGGGTTGAAGGATCGGATGGGTGGGGACCATACTTTTTTCCTGGAACTTGGGGCCTAAAACATGCTGTCTCCTTATCATCAGAGCCTAACCAAGTTCTGCTGCACCCCTGCAGTTGAAGGTGTCGTCAGCTGGGGTAGGTTATCAGGTGTGAGAGCACATGCCCGAGGAAGAGCAAGTTAACAATAGGCCCATGGCAACTTTTGTTGAAAGATATTTTTCAGGAGCATCTGAATTCCATGTTGTCAGTACTGTTGATCCCATAAGCACACTACTCAAATGTTGGGCCCCAACTAATTTTTGGCTCATGGAGATATGTCACGTATGTGGGCAGCAGGATAAACTGCCAGAGGGATTTCCTTTAATGACCAAGTGTCTCCACCTTCCAGATGGCCATGTGATGGATGAGCACCTCGAAGCTTCCAGGACTCCAGAATTAACACTGTCTGCGTGCACCACTCTTACGCTAGCTGGCATCTGCCTTGCCATACAAAGTTACTGTTAATCAACATTTGCATGCAACATTTGTCCTTAGATTTCATGACCAGTATAGGCTATCTCTCCATTGTCCTGAGAGATGATCATTTATTTGTTGCCGTGAAATAGGGAATAGATTTCCATAGTGGTGCCTAACATTTCCTTAAAGTACCAACTACTTTCCTCTGCCCTACTCTCTCCAAAAAACTACTTTAAAAAAAAGTCAGCTGTATCTGCACTGTGCCTAAGTTCTGTGTAACTCTACCAAGCGCGTTTTATTAATATTTTCCTTTAAACAATTGAATTCTATATTCACATTATTAAAGGCTAATCCTGCTGTGGAACAGGATAAAGTTTTGACTAGAGTGATCAAAATCAGTTAAGACATTATCTTTCAAAGAAAAGGAAAGGAAGCATCTCTAAGGGACCAAATAAGAGGGCAGGGGGCAGATAGTAGAGATGAGGACAGGATGCTGGAGACATGGAAGTGCGTGTGTACCAGGGAGACCAGGCAGAGAAGAGGAAGCAAATGGGAGAGACGGATTGGAAAAAATAAAAAGGGTTGCTTGCCTGATGATTAGATGGGCACAGAGAAGCAAGTAAAAAGCCAAGCTGAAGGGCAAGTTTCTATCACCTATAGAAAACTACATAAGCCAAGAACACCCCTTTTTTCTCAAGGCATTATAAAGAGAATGAAGTCTCCTTGGAAAAAAATTCTGTCTAAATTTCCCCAAGAAGAGTGTTTAATGAATTGTTTCCTCCACACTATGCAATTATTTTAACTTTTGTAAAAGAGAAAATGTTCACAATATATTTAGTTGTAAACCAAGTGATAAAACTACATTGTACAGCCCATTTTTAAAATACATTATGTATATGAATATGCCCTGTATTAGCAGGAAATATATTGACCAAAATGTGAATTGTGGTTGTTTTTAGGCAGTGCTTTGTGGTGGTGGGTTCTTTCCTTCTGCACTTTTGTGTTTCCCACAGTGAGGGTGTTTTACATCCATTGGCATACGGGATGGGATGACGGCATCAGGCTTGAAACTGACAAAACTGGAAGAGCCAGGAGCTCAGGGCAGTGCCGTCCGGTTCCTGGTGTATGTGCTGATGTGATGGATATGATTTGCTTCCATTATTTGGGTACTGCTTGATCCACAATTTGTGTTTTTCCAAATTAATGCTTTGTAGATGCAAAATTCCAAATGAGTGGAATTTTTTGCAGCACCCCATGGACAGAGGTGAAATGGGAGAAGCAGGAAGCAGTGAGGTACACCACAAGGAGCTCAGCTCACGGGGGTGGGCGGCCCAGGGGGAGGGCTGGGCTGGCCACTTCCTGGCAGTGGGGCCCAGTTTCCCAGGGACTAACACGGGTTAGTCCCTACAGCAGTGTTCTTAGAATTAAATGAAAAAAAAATAGAGCACTAGTACAAAAAGTGTTCTCAACAAACGTCACATTCCTTCTTTTTCTACCTGCCTGTGTACCGCAGAGTGTTTTAAAACTTCTTTTTGCTCAGAAATGGAAAATTTTTAAAAAAACAACTTCAGAGTATGGGAAGAAGGCTCCCCATTTGCATGCAAGTAATCCTGTAACCACACTGGGGTGAGACTGGGACAGTGCTTCCCAAACTTGGGCATCCACATACCACCTTGATTTGGGCCACATCATCTGCACTTAATTTTTTTCTTTACATCAACTCATTTTTTTGTTATGGTAAAATATACATAACGTAAAACTTACCTTTTCAACCATTTTTAAGTATAAAGTTCAGTGCCATTAAGTCCATTCATGTGGTTGGGCAGCCATCACCGTGGTTCATCTCCAGAACTTTTTCATCTCTAACTGAAACTCTGTGCCCGTTAGTGACTCCCCATTCCCCCTCTGCCAGGCCCTGGCAACCACTCTTCTACTTTCTATGTTCATTAATTTGACTGCTCTAGATATCTCACATAAGTGGAGTCGTACAAAAATATGTCTTTTTGTGACTGGTATGTTTCACTTAGCATAATGTCTTTGAGGTTCAGCCATGTTGGAGCATGTGTCAGAACTTCATTCCTTTTGAAGGCTGAATATTTCATTGTATGTATATATATACACACCACATTTTGTTATCCATTCATCCATCGATGGACATTTGGGTCGTTTCTACCTTTTGGCTATTGTGAACAATGTGTTATGACCGTTGGTGTACATTGAGTTCCTGCTTTCAATTCTTACATGTATATACTCACAAGGGGAATTGTTGGATCATATGGGTGATTCTATGTTTTAATTTTGTGGAGAACCACCATACTGTTTCACAATGGCTTCACCATTTTACCTTCCCACCAGCAATGCGCAAGGGTTCCAATTTCTCTACTACCTCGCCTACACTTGTGGCTGTCTGGGTGTTTTTTTTTTTATTAGCTATCCTAGTGAGTGTGGAGGTGTGTATCTTATGTGTTTTGATTTGCATTTCCCTAATGATCAGTGATGTTGAGCATCTTTTCATGTTCCAACTACCTATCAACTCTTAAATGCTTTTTACTTTACCAAAGCAGTAGTATTTGTGAAGTCCTGGATAATTTACATAAGTTTTTTTTTTTTAAAGATTGGCACCTGAGCTAACAACTGTTGCCAATCTTCTTCTTCTTTTTTTTTTTTTGCCTGCTTTTCCTCCCCAAATCCCTCCAGTACATAGTTGTATATTTTAGTTGTGGGTCTTTCTAGTTGTGGCATGTGGGACGCTGCCTCAGCATGGTCTGATGAGCAGCACCATGTCCGCGCCCAGCGTCCGAACTGGCAAAACCCTGAGCCGCAGAAGGGGAGTGCACGAACTTAACCACTCCGGCACGGGGCCAGCCCCCAATAAGTTTTGAAATTTAAAAATAATAACATTCACCTGTATGCCATCTAAAAGCATGAACCAGACGTATATTTTGGGAAATGGTGCTCAAGGGGATGCAAAGAATTCTAGATTCTACCCACAAAAGGTTTACAGGGCCAGCCCTATAAGGGTGCATAGTGGTTAAGTTCGTGCACTCCCCTTTGGCAGCCCAGGGTTTGCTGGTTCAGGTCCTGGGTGCAGACCTATGCACTGCTAATTGAGCCATCCTGTGGCAGGTGTCCCACATATAAAAAATAGAAGAAGTTGGGCACGGATGTTAGCTCAGGGCCAGTTTTCCTCAGCAAGAAGAGGAGGATTGGCAGCGGATGTTAGCTCAGGGCTAATCTTCCCCCCTCCAAAAAAAAGGCTTCCAGACTTCACAGAGCAAAGTGCCCATGTGGAAACCAATAAAGACACACCTGAGTCCACACTCTGGAGGTGGAAAAGCATTTTGCCCTTTGGCTTTGTCACTCCATGTGAGTAGACTTGTTCCAGTTCACTCAAAATGCTGTTGATGGGCCAGCCCTGGTGGCCTAGTGGTTAAGTTCGGCGTGCTCCACTTCAGTGGCCCAGGTTCTGTTCCCAGGCACAGGCATACACCACTTGTCTGTCAGTGGTCATTCTGTGGCAGTGGCTCACATAAAAAAAGAGGAAGATTGGCAGTGGATATTAGCTCAGGGCAAATCTTCCTTAGCAAAAAAAACAAGAAAACAAAAAGCCACTGATGCTGACCTGGAGGCCTGACATCAGAGAAAGTTTACTGCGTGAGGACTCAACCTTCACCTTGGACTATTATACCGCCTTTCAAACATCATCTTTAGAAAGGATTTTTAATGACATGGAGAAATGCATAGGATACAATGTCAGGTGTGAAAGGCAGCGTACAGTATAGCCTCAACCAGAATTCTTAGAAGGTTGGAAACACGAAATTATTAAAGTGGTCATTTCTAAGTAGGGGGATTATGTGTAACTTTTAATCTTATTTTCTAAGCTATCTACAATTGCATGTAATTAATTTTACAATTGGGAAATTAAGACTTTTTGTGAAGAGTAAAGGCAGGACTGACTTATTTACGTATTTGTGAGGTTAGAAATAGTGCTGGTGAGGTCCCTGGACGCTTTCACAGGAGAGTGAGGCAGAGGGTCCAGGACAACTATGAAATTACAAAATAAAATCAGCTTCAAGATGAGTGGCCAGATGTAGAATAGATGTCTCTTTTTCAGTGAAAATCATGACAGGGTCATTCATACTGGATGACATCGATAAGAGGAAACACAACACTGATCAAAACTGTTGCTCTGGGCTGTGTCTTAGATCAGGTGCCAGGAAGCTGACCGGAGACTGGCGTACAGGAGGGGTTTCTGGAGATGTGCTCCTGGGAGCAACACTCGCAGGGAGCAGCCTGCAGCAGAGGGGGAAACGAACTGTGGTGTCGCAGTGCAGCAGCCATGCTGGGGTGCGACAGAGGCCTCAGCTGATGCCACTGGGAGCTCTGGAGTTAGCTTGGCCCTTCAGAGTTGTCCCCAGCTGAGGGAAAGGGGCCAGACCTTTGGACTCCCGAATCAACCAGTCACTGAGCAGAGGATGCCCCTGCGAGGGGGTGTGACCTTGGGTGAGTAGGCTCCCTTGAGATGAGGGCAGCTCCAGTCAATGCACCCAGCACCCCGGGGGAGTAAGTGCCAGTGGTCCTGAAGAGGGGATCCAGGTGTCCATCACAGTCAGTCCTTGTGCTGTTGATTCCACTTCCTCTAGGATTCTACTGGGCCTGGGGAACTTTGAGAAGAGGATTAATGGACAGACTGCAACCCCCAGCCCTGCAGCTGATCTCAGGGCACAACTTAAACTGGTATTCCTCTCCTTCCTCCTCCACCCACTCTACATTCCCTTACCCTGGGCCGGCACCCCTGCTGCTTTATGTGGCTCACCTGGTGGAGCGACAAGACCCTCAACCCAAGGGTCTGTGCCCCTGATCACCATGCCCTTCTCAGGCTGTGGCTGCAGTATTTGCACATTGACCATCCAGTTGGGCAGGGAGGACCAAGATATGCCCCACAGAATCACCTGGCCTTTGGACCCCCCCAGCAACCACTCAGTGGATGTTCTGTCCTGGGGAGAAAGCATCTCCTTGGCCTAGATGGCTCCCTTTGGCTCCTAACAGCTATTCCCAGAGAGACACAGCCATGAGCCCTCAACAGCCAACACTCCCTTCTGACTCATCTCCCAGGGAGTCAGGCCTCCTGATGGGTCCCCATCCCCCACTGCCTTCTCCCACATGCACTGCCTGGCTCATGCTGCTTCCACGACAAGGAATAATTGGCTTCCCTCCTCGTAACTCCTGAGGTCCATAATTACTTTCCCTTCTGCCTTATGTTATTTTATGAAACCATATGTACCATTTCACACATTCCTGCAGGACTTAGTTAGCAATGTTCAGCAAATAACATGCAACAACTGATGGCTACTTGCTTCCTTCTTTTCACAGCTTAGACATTAATCAGGGACTGTGAGCTAGTCCCATTTATTAGCCAGTATTCTCCTTTAGGGAACCCTCTCTCCCTGCAACAAGGTCCTAAAGCAACCAAAAGCAAAACAAGAAAAAAACAGGGGAGTCTAACTAACCGACCCTTTCCCCTATAAGAAGTCTCCTCACCCCCAAGTGCCCCCAACGCCTGCGGGGTGCTCTCTCAAGGCCCTTGGATGAGCCAGCAGGAAGAACGAGCTCACTCTTTGGACTCGGAGCTACTTTTTTGTTTTAAAACCTCACTTTAAAAAGTTTCCAAAACTAACAAAATCAGTGGCTCTACGTTGTCTGTACCAACACTGGAAGAGTATTCAGTTGTACGGATTCTGTAAACTAGATACATGTACTCCTTTGATTAGAAAAAAAAGAATTAAAAAAGAAGACTAGCACTGCTTATTAAAGAAGCTGATAGGAGAGAGGAAGGGGAGGCCCTGGGGAGGGCAGCCCTGGAGCCAGCAGAGGGCAGGGCCGGGCAGGGCAGGGACGAGTTCAGGCCCCCCACCAACTCTTTGCTAAGGAAAGGAAAGGGCCTAGGGCCAGCCCTGATGAGTACCCAAAGACCAGGTGGAGGAAGAATGAACAACCTGTGAGAAGACTAAAGGGGGAGGAAGCTTCCAGAAGGGTGCCAGCCATACTAAATGTGACAGAGAAGTCAAGAGAGAACTGAATGGAACCCTGATTTAATCAGTAGAGATGGCCCACGACATACATCCTGGGCCCCACTACCGTGAACTGGCCACCCCGGACTGACTAACTCGCAGGCTGGTCAAGGAGCACAGCAACAACAAACCCCACATTTTAAAAGCTGGCATGGATTTTCATAGGCCTTAAGAAGTGGCCGTGAACCTTGAAAATGCACTGCCCACCTTGGCAGAGGTACGGCTGGCCCTGTATAATACAAGCGTCTTGCATCTGGGAGGGTGAAACACAATCTGCAGCGCCCCACCTGCCCCCACCCCCATTTCCTATCTCCCCCACTCCCCACCACCATCTCTGGGGAAGGACCACTCTGCGAGCTGTATCCCTCACAAGCCTCTCACAGATTCCATAACACTCCATCACACTGATTGGTCTGTTTCTCCCACTGGTCTGTAAGCATCCTCAGCACCGGTGTGCCAACTGCTGGGGACCCTAGAGCTAGGCCCCATGATGCTTGGGAGATGTGGGAAGGACAAAAGAGAGGGAGGGAGGGGCAAAAGGGGGAGGAAAGCAGGCAGGGAGCTTTCCTTATCTTCTCCCTTCTCATTAACAGCTATAGTTATAAGACAATTAGCACTCCTTGAGACCATCTCCTACATCCCCACAGAGGGAAGACGACAGAGAAGGAAGAACAGGGCAGAATGCCATTTGACCAAAGGCGTCCTCAGCATAGTCTGGGGCTCCTTCAGGAAGAGGGCCCTTTCCAGTTCTGGTGGCCTCCAGGAGTCTCTACACTTCCCTACAGACTTGGCCAGCTTCACTCACTAGGTCAACCCTGAGCTGAAAACAAAAAAAAAGAGAAATGAAAGCAGAAGAGGGAGCTCACATTCTTTTCCTGGGTGATACAGCACTTTTTTTTTTTTTTTTTTGAGGAAGATTAGCCCTGAGCTAACATCTGCTGCCAATCCTCCTCTTTTATGCTGAGGAAGACTGGCCCTGAGCTAACATCCGTGCCCATCTTCCTCTACCTTATATGTGGGATGCCTGCCACAGCATGGCTTGTCAAGCCATGCGTAGGTCCGCACCTGGGATCCGAACCAGTGAACCCTGGGCCACCGAAGAAGAACATGCGAAATTAACCGCTGTGCCAGCAGGCCAGCCCAGCACTTCTAAGCTACACAATTACTCTTATGCTGAATGTATGCTGTAAATTAACCCTTCACAGATCAGCCCCAGTTCTGACGGGAGCCCTCCACAGCAGATGCCAACACTAGGAGTCAAAAGACAGGTAAGCAGTTATCTAATTTCAAATCATTCAGGTTTCTTTTTAATTGGAAAAAAAGGAAAAAGGAAGATAAGAACTACAAACTAGGTAAGTCAGCATGTACTCAATGTCAATGAGAAAAATTCACATTGTTTATTATAAGATTTCATCCTCAAAAAACTCAAAAGTGACTTTTTGGATTTACCAGACTAGTCCATTAAAATAAAACCCATGTGCCATGAAAAGAACACCAAATCTCATTTCATATTGTAAAAAGTAAGACTTGGGTTTTTCTGTAGTACTTGGAGACATCTGGGTTAAGGGTAAACACTGGGACCACTGGCTGTACAAAAGCATCAGTTACATATGGAAATGTTGACAGCCCACCGGACAAAAGCCGGCCGCAGGTCCTTTGCATAGGATTCTTCCCTCAAGCTTAGGGCTCTCTCTCCACGCAGAGTCGCTGACAGTGAACACCAGATACCACTGGACTTGCTGCATCTCGGTCAGCCCAGGCACAGCCCAGCCGAGGGCCTCTGTCGCCCTGAGTCCAAGACTCCTCCGTCTCTGGGCAGGGAAAGGAGGAGGGAAGTCCACAAAGGGACGTAGACCAATTGCTTTGCAACTCCATGAGCCCCTAAAAGCCCTGAGTGGGAAGCATCAGGTGATAGCAACTGGCCACGTGCCCTCCTCCCGGACCTTCCTGCCTGATCCCTGTCTTTCCCCCCAGCTTGAGGAACACATGCAAGTTCATCCTCTTCTCAGCCAGAGGCACTCAGAGCACCTCTCGGAGCTAGTTCTGAAGTCACCTGTGCCTCGTCTCACTTCTTAGGAGAAAGAATAACAGCTGCCTGGTGAGCCCTGGTCTCCAGGGCCAGTAACCACACCTAGTGTGCAGATTTGGAAAGATTTGACCCTCCCCGGAGATGGCCATGTTCCAAATCCCCGGCCTCCTTCCAACTTGAAACTGCTGGGTGGGCAGAGCTGACTGATGCTCTTTGAAATGGATGTGGCTCTTCCCCTGGCTTCTGTCAATCGCTGAGGCAGATGTTCTCACTGGGAAATGAGTTGTCCTACCCGCCCGCTCGAAAATGGCCAAAAGGAGGCTCAGAGCCATAAATAGACAGATATACTCACACACGCATACACACATACATACACCCATTTATACATGCTCCTGGAGATCATGGATCAGCTCAGACCATTCCTGCCTCTTATAGAGGGGCCAGTTTCCCCTTTGGACCTGGAGGAAGCCAAGCAAGCCGTTTCCTGGCACGCAGGGCCTCGGGTCGGGCCTTTGCCGGGAAGACGGGGAGTGGTGAGCAAGAAGGCCCTTTAAAGAGGATGGAGGAGGGCAGGAAACCGCAGACGCACCTTCTCAGGCTGCCAGGAGCTGGCCCAGTCCAAACCGGGGTCTTTTTCCCAAAACACTGGGTTTAGACTCCAAAGGCCTAAAAGCAAATCTCAGCCCCGCCCATTACTAGCAAGTCTCTTAACAGCCTGTGACTCCATTGTTTGTTCACTGGCAGAACGAGGGCACGGACAGGCTGTTCATCGTCCTCTCCCAGCCAGTGTAGGGCATGTAAGTCGTGCTCAATAAACGTTTTGGAGGGAGCGGGGGAAGGTCCTACCGCAGTGCTTCTTGGTAATCCTTGGCCCTCTTCCTGGAAGCCTCTTCCAGCCACCTCCCACAGGGCTCTTTCTGAGCATCCGTGCTACACACCCCTCGCCAAATCACGGGGCAGTGGTGAGCATATGCCCTGTCCAGTGGCTTTAGAAAGTAGGCTGTTCTTATTTTAATTGGATTGTTAAAAGGGATGTATTCTTTTCTTTTTTCCTTCCCTTTATTTATTCTTCTGCAGTTGTTTTGGTAAAACATTTCAGAGTCCAGCACACACACAGTTGTGTTCAGTTACTTGAGTTCAGCCCCTCAGGGCAGCTCATTCGGTTCCCAGCGCCCTTCAGCCCCACTCGTGAGCAAGACATCTGGCGTGGGCAGCAGTGGCCAGTCTGACCCTGGCCGCAGCCGGCCTGTGGGCTTTCTGTGCCTGGCCTCTATCGGTAGATATTTGGACTAAAACCCAGTGGATGATTTCCCTGAATATTGCAGGAGTTTCTCACTCTGTTGCTGTAGCCTGAAAACAAGATTTGCACCTGCCCATGCCGGCGGCCCCAGCAGGGAGAGGGGTTTTTCTTCTCCAAGGTGAAGATCATCTCCTGGCTCCTGTCAACCAGGCTGGTCCCTGGGATGGCGCAGTGGGCCTCCCCTTGCAGCTGGAGGCAGGAGGAGCAGCCAGCTTTCTGGGACTCCACTCTGTGACTCCAGCCGGCCTCTTCCGACCTGCCAGGAGAGCAGCCCTGTGTCCAGGGGTCTGAAGGCCCAGCTGTTCCTTCCCAAACTCAGCACCCCGACTGTGGGCTCCCCCACTTTGACGTGTGTGGCAGTCCTCTCGATGAGGGCTCTTCCTCACCATTTGGGGCCCCACTGAGACGGCATCCTCTCAGAGACCCCTACCACTCTAAGGTCACCCCTCCCAGACACCTTCCATCACAAGGTCTTGCTTTTATTCCAGTGTTGGTCACTATGGGAAATCATCATACTTCCTTGTGTGTTGTCTGTGTCCCCCACCGGGATTTGAGCTCCAGGAGGTCCCAAGTGCCTTGTTTGCTGCTGTATCTAGAGAAATGCCTCGCATGTAGTGGGTGATTGACAAATTGTTGCTAAAAGTGTAAGGGAAGGACTCTGCCTTATATCGTTGTATTTAAAGTTTCGTGTTTAGAGCTCTGACTTCTTCAGTCAGGCTGTCAGCTGTTTGTTCAGCTATGCTATAAAACAGTGTTGGAGCTGCTGACTCCCCAGAGCCCTAAGCAAGCCACAGGGAAGGCAGGTGGCCCACAGCCATACATGGAGTCACCACGTTATGTCTCCTACAGCGGCTGTCACTATGACTGAACAGCAATGACCAAGCACTCACCAAGTCCAGCCAGACCCAGGAGAGGCCTGGGCCAGGCACAGGGTGAGGAGTAATGAAGTCCGCTGGACCCTGAGCTGTGCCTGGAGAGCAGTGCCGTCTGGCCTCTGGGGCTGAGTTCCGCCTGCTGCTCCCCATCAGAGTGACTCAGGGTAATGCCCGAGCTGCTGCTTTCGCTGGCAAGGAGAAGATCAGAAGTCCTGCCCTGCAGGGCACTCGTGAGAATGAGCGGGCATGGGTGGAAAGGGCCTGGCATTGCAGTAGGACCTCGGTAAACCAGCCATCATTGTCTTTATCTTCACTGCACAGAAAACCAGTCTTTATTGGGCAAATGCCATGAATAAAATGTGTGGTATCATAAATATACAGAGGCCAGCCCCATGGCCAAGAGGTTAGGTTCACGCACTCCACTTTGGTGGCCCTGGGTCCACCACTTCAGATCCTGGACATGGACTTAGCGCCGCTCATCAAGCCGTGCTGTGGCGGCATCCCACATAGAGGAACTAGTGTTACTTACAACCTAGGATATACAACTATGTACTGGGGCTTTGGGGAGAAAAAAAAAAAAGAGGAAGATTGGCAACAGATGTTAGCTCAGAGCAAATCTTCCTCACGAAAAACCAAATATACAACAAAGGGTACTGCTGAGGAGCCCTTTGGTCATGGAGGAGCAGGCAATGGTGACTGGGTTAGTTTTGAGTCTGTACTGCCTTGTATGGAAACTTTCTTAACAAGGCAAACCACATCTGGAAACTCTGAATAGCGATGGGATTCAGCATGGAGAAAACCTGGCTGCTCTCTGTGACCGTGGGCAGATGCCAATTCTCTAGGTCTCACGTCCCTGTCTCTACAAGGGGTATGATGTTAATAGCCATGTTGGAAAGATCATTGCGAGGGTGACATGAGAAGGTGCCGGGGCCCTGCTGGACTGAGTCCCGCACCTTATAAGGGCCAGCCACACCAGGCCAGCCATGGTTTAGCTGACAAAAATGTTTCCGTGGGGGTTGGGTTGGGCACTGCTTGTGAGTTGGGCAGTTATTCTGGCTCCTGGCCAGGTGTGAGAGGGGGAACACGCGGCCTCCTTCAGAGTCAGGACCCGGGACAGGGCTCGGCGTGGAGGCCTGCTCTGCCATGATGCCCAGGACCATGCCTCCAACGGCAAGAAACGTGGGGGTGGGAGGAAGCTCTGATTCGAAGTCAAAAAGCAGGTTTCATGTCCCCTCTGTCCCTCCCTGGCCATGAGGCCCAGGGCTTGTCACGTCACTTCTCAGTTTCTTACAATGAACTGAGACTGGCGGACACATTGGCTCCAAAATCTCTGTGGCTCTGACTTTTCCCATTTCTCGTCTTGGAACTAAGCACAAGCCAGTTTCCAGCCTTCGTGTAAGACCGCAAAGCCGAGGCCGTCCCCAGTGACTGCAGCAACCTTTCTCCCTCCTCCCCCGAGTTCCTGAGCCTGACAGCGTTTTCTCACTCCTTCTCAAGCGCTTTTTTCTTACTGTTTTCTTCCCGATTTCTCAGGCTGCTTACTTTTTCTACTTGATGGGCTTTTCCTAAACTCTCGTATTATCACCTTCATGGCCCCAGCTTCTCTCATTGGAATTTTCCGTGCATTTTACACTTTCTTCCCTCTTCTTCCGAGGGAGATCGAGATGCTGTTCTCACCCCCAAAACACAATATCTCAGCTCTCTGAGCGCCTATCACTCAAAGCGCGTGGTGTTTGGACTGATTTACGACCGCATTCGAGGCTTTCTGAGTCCGCACTGACTCCTTTAAGATGTGTCGTAAAACACGAACCAGAAGAGGGCCGGCTGGCAGGTGGGTTTTACTGTTTCCTTGTCCTCTGGGGTCTGTAGTTCTCTGTCAGTTTTTTGCTTAAAGTGTGACCCTCTGCTGAGGGGATGGAAGGAGCGCCCTGGTGTGAGGACCCAGGCCTGCTGTCCCAGCGGTGAGGTCCTGGGCAATTCAGTCCACCAGGGATGCCCCTCCAGGTCCTCCAGGGTCAGCAAGGCTCCTGGGCAGTAGGTAATCTGTGTCCATTCGGGCAGAGACAAGGTCTGGCAGCTTGGACTCTGCCTCATGCCTAGAGCACAGGAAACCTCCCCCTTGGCTTCTGGTCAACTGCCTGCCCCTGGAACCTCGGAGAATGAGGCCCCATATCCCCTCCATCCCCTGTTTTAGGAAACTTGACGCTTCAGACAGCCTTCAAAGTAGTAGCGTTAGCCCAAAAAAGTGTAGGGAGGGTGAGGAAGGCAGGAGAACACATCCATGTCTCCATCTTCCGGAATCCAGTGCTGTCTTTTGTATTCTTCAGGACGAACTCACCAACCCACTCACGTGGCCACCCTGCTCTCTTTCCCGGGCTGCTTGGTATGATGATCTTTATTCTTCGGGACAAGTGAGACCCAGGCACCGGCACGCATCTTGGTTTGCTCCTATTTACCTCCTCTAGGCCTTGCAATGTTTGGGAAACAAAGACAAATTAAGTTCCTAACACCCTCTCTCCTCCCCAAATATTTTAAGTTAGAACTTCACAGACTAATGTGAGTGGTTTTCATTTGTTTGTCTTTAGGATCAGGGCTTTCTTTATCTGACTACTGCATTTTTTATGCTTCCCTTCTTTTTTAAAATTATTAATTTGTGCCTTTCAGAAACTATTGGCAGTATCCGGTAAGGCATGAGGTAGGATGTGAGCCATTGTATTGGAGGCGTCTGCAAGTGCACAGCCTCTCTCCTGGTGGATCTGGGCCTGCAGACCCCTCTCCCCACTTCGCCTGCCATGTGCTGCAGCAAAGCCTGAGGAAGGGCAGTGGGAAGAGGACGGGTGGTTCTCCTACTGCAGGTGAGACTGACGCTCAGCTTGTTCATACACCTCAGGGCCTTTGCAGCTCTGGGGAGCCTCAGTCCCCAGAGTTGGATTGAACCCCCTGCCCAGACTTCATCTCCCCAGGCCTGAGCTCACCCTATCCAGTCACCAAAGGTGGCTCCCGATGGCTGGTGTGGGATCCATACTGGGTTGTTTCCTGGCACCGTCTCAGCACAGGGGGCGCTGGGAGGGTGCAGGGAGAGACATAGAGGCACTGCGACTTGTGAAGCTGAGCACACCTGAGGGTAAGGGGTACTGGCTTTAGTCACCTCCCCCCATCCTGAGGCTCTCCTGATGTGTCTGACCATCCTCCCCTGCACACAGGATGGAGGCTCCAGGAACCTGTAACCAGTTACCTTCTGCTGGGCGTTCGGTTGGTTTCCAGCTCTTCACCGTCTCTGCAAAGATCATCCTTATGCCTCTGTATTTGTACACTTCTGTGATTGCTTCGGTGAGATTGTAAAATTTTGATACAAACTACCAAATTGTTCTTAAAAATATATTTTTCAAATTATAAAAGTGGGCTCTCTCATAAGTTTGTGGTGAGAATGTAAGTTTCTAGAGTCTTTGTCAGGACAACCTGGCAGGATTACCCCCAATTTTGATGGGTTACGCTTTGAATTTATCCCACCAAAACAATCGCACACATGCGTGAAGATGTACATATGAGGGTGACATATTCGTAAGAGCAAAGTTCAACCTAAATGCTTATAAATAAGGGAGGAGTTAAACAAGGTATGGTGTGTCCCTGACAAGGTATATGGTCCATCTAACATATACCTGTTAAAAAGAGAACATAAATCTATCTGCGCAGACATGGAAAGAACTTAGAGTTGAAACATGCATGTATAGCATTTCATCTATATCTAAAAAGCTACATGTCTTGTGTCTACATATATTTGTACCTGTGCCTAGAAAAATGACTAGGAGACACACCAGACTTGGCAGTGCTTGTACCTGAAAAGGAAAGCAGGATCCAGTTGAGTGGGAGCATTAAGTGAAGTGGATCACATTTTACTTATTACAAAAAAATAAGGCAAATCATTAATCCTAATAAGCTAGCATAATACTATAAGTTTTAAAATTTACATTTCCACCAAAGGACTCTGAGAGTTCCTGTCTTCCTCCATCATCTCAACATTGGGTATTAGCCCCTTTTTAATCTACAGCAAATACATTAACCTGGTATTTCATTATTACTGTCATTAGCGTTATTTGAAAATGAGGTTGAGCATCTTTCTGTGTGTTTATTGACCATCTGTATTTCTGGCCTCTTCATGTCTTTGGCTAGTTTTGTATTAGATTGTTATCTTTCAAGGGTTTACATTAACTTTCTGTCTGTGTATATGTCACCTACAGACTTTCATTGTTTTTCTGTTGGCTTTTCCCCCCACAATGCGATGTAATAGAACGAATACTACTCTGTGTATGAATTGGGGCAATTCATGTAACCCCTCTGGTTCTCAACGTTCTCATAATAGCTTCCAATAGCCACCCGCCTATGTGGGCTCACTCTGCCAAGAACTTTCCCAGAAAACTCTTCTGTATATGATTGCATCTGATGCTTTCAACCACAGTCTTAGGTAACTGTTGTTTGTCACCTCTGTTTCCCTGAAAAAGAAACCGAGATTCAGAAAGGATAATTAACCTGCCCAAGGCCACACAGCCGGTAGGTGAAGATGGATTTGAACATGGACTCCACACTCCAAGCCCTTAAATCTCATGCTACAAAATAACTCCATACCCCTGACCCCAAATCATCCTAAAAATGTGGGTTTGGTCAAATTTGTTGTTGCAAATGGCAAGATTTCATCGTTTTTATGGCTGAGTAGTATTCCATTGTGTGTATGCATATGAGTATGCCACATCTTCTTTATCCATTATCCATTATCCATCAGTGGGTTCTTAACTTGTTTCCAAGTCTAGGCTATTGTAGATAATGCTGCTATGAGCATAGGGGTGCATAGATCTCTTTGAATTAGTGTTTTCATGTTCTTTGGATAAATACTCAGAAATGGAATGGCTAGATCATATGGTAGTTCTGTTTTTACTTTTTTGAGGAATCTCCATACTGTTTTCCATAGTTGCTGCACAGTTTACATTCCCACCAACGGAGCACGAGGGTTCTCTTTCCTCTACATCCTCTCCAACACTTGTTATTTCTTATCTTTTTAATAACAGCCATTCTGATGGCCATGACGTGATATCTCACTGTGTTTTTTTTTTTCACAGATTGGCACCTGAGCTAACAACTTGCCAATCTCTTTTTTTTTTCTCCCCAAATCCCCCCCAGTAGATAGTTGTATACTTTTAGTTGTGGATCCTTCTAGTTGTGGCATGTGGGATGCCACCTTAACACAGCCTGATGAGCGGTGCCATGTCCGCGCCCAGGATCCAAACTGGCGAAACCCTGGGCTGCAGAAGCGGAACGCGTGAACTTAACCACTAGGCCATGGGACTGGCCCTTCATTGTGGTTTTGATTTGCATTTCCCTAATAATTAATGATGTCAACCATCTTTTCATGTGCCTATTGGCCATCTGTCTATCTTCTTTAGAAAAACGTCTGCTCATATCCTCTGCCCATTTTTCAATCGGGTTGTTTTGTTGTTGTTGTTGAGTTGTATGAGTTCTTCATATCTTTTGGATATTAACTCCTTATCAGATATATGATTTGCAAATATCTTCCCCCAACTGATAGGTTGCCTTTTTACTTTGTTGGTGGTTTTCTTTGCCATGCAGAAGCTTTTTAGTTTGATATAGTCCCATTTGTTTATTTTTTCTTTTGTTTCCCTTGCCTAAGGAGACATATTCACAAAGATTCCGAGAAGACTGATGTCAAAGAGCACACTGCCTATGTTTTCTTCTAGGAATTTAATGGTTTCAGGTCTTACATTCAAGTCTTTAATCCATTTTGAGTTAATTCTCGTGTACGGTGTAAGATAATGGTCTACTTTCAAAATATGCTACAAAGCTATAGCAATCAAAATAGCATGGTACTGGCAGAAAAACAGACACAGATCACTGGAATAGAATTGAGGCCCAGAAATAAAACCACACATCTATGGACAGCTAAATTTTGACAAAAACACACAATGGAGAAAGGAAAGTCTCTTCAATGAATGGTGTTAGGAAAACTCAACTGCCATGTGCAAAAGAATGAAAGTAGAGCAGAGCCTGGTCTTAACTCAGCCTCTGGACTCTCCCGGTCCCCTCCCCCCAACTCACTCCTGGCTGCCTGCTGGTGACCTTGATCATCGGGAGGAGCCTGGAGAGAACAAGATCCTGACAGAAAGGCGGACGCCCTCACGTCCAGCTGCTGGCATCCCCTGCCATCGTCCAGCAGCAGCCCTGGCTGGGTGGTGTGCTCACTCACAGACCATCAGCTGTGCTCCGGGCACAGGGATCAGGGCACCTCGACCCGCTCGGGGTTCTCACTCACACGTGTTCTCACTTACCTGGGTCCTGGCGGAGCAGTGGAGTGTGGTTCTACCACACTGTCACTTCAGCCCGACTCCTTCTCCATAAAGTCAGCCTCAGGGCTGGCCAGGGAGTGGCTCTGTGGGCCGCCTGCACCCTCCCCAAGCTGTACCCTTGAAACGTAAGGACGGCTTGGCCAGACGTGACTGGACCCAGCAGCCTCGTCCTTGGTGTCTGGAAAGACCCCAGAAAGTCTTTGCTCAAAATAATCTTCCCCACAGCACTGCCGGAGACTCTTCCCTCATCCTCATTTTTCTTCGGAGAATGACAGGGAGGGCTCCGGTGAAAATGCTGTGTAACCCAGGGTGCTCACTAACTGGCAGCCCCTCTCCGCCAAGAGGAACAGCTTATCCGAAGGTAATGGAACACGGATCAGATTCATAAAGGGGTGGAAAAGGTCAGGCGAGAGAGAGGCAGGCCTGGGCCCTGCCAATTTCGCAACTCTCCTCTTTTGCAAAGCACGATATTAAATCAGGTCCTTCAACATAAATCACCAGGGGAACAGACTTCCAATTCCCTACAGATTAGGGCATCACAAAGCAGTCCAGTGCTCTCGGCCACACGAAGGCACTCGAAGCCTCGGAGGGAGGCTTCTGTCAGAGCTCTCAGAGGATGTCTCAGAGAAGCTCCGATCCCCCGCTCTGTATCAGTTGGGGTCTGTGTGGGCAGGGGTCTTGGGGAAACAGAGCCTATGGGTCAGCGACTCTGTCTGTCAAGGCCTGTCCTGCCTCTGCCCAGGCCGCCCAGCACTCAGGGGCCTGCTCACCTGCAGACCTCCCCCTTCACTGATCACCCCTCTACAGCAGGAGCATTATCGGTTGGGGGACCTCCCATGCTTGACTTGTGCCTTTTGTCATATTCGTTGCACTTCTTATCACTTTTCCTTATCCTCATTGATAACTCATTAAATTAGATAATGTAATTGAAAGCACTTTGTAAACTAAAAGGTGTTCTACGAAATCAGTATTGAATTTCCAGCTTTGCAGGATCACAATCATAACTAACTTTTGACCTCGCCATTAGGTCAAGAGGAGCCTGGAAGTAAGGAGTCAGGCCTGGGACAGGAATTGCTGAAAGAAGATGGAGGGAGATGAAGGATGCTCAGCTGCTTCCTGTTTAACTACCCACGGGTCCTAGTGAAGGAGCACAGGCTTGCCCAGGATTAAAGCCACCCAGAGAGGGCGGGGTCAGGGACACAGCCCACCGTAGACCACTAATACAACTTCCAGACTTCCCTCGGATTTGGCTCAACCATCCGGAGATCTCTTTGCTTATGGTGACCGTATTTACAAACCAAAAAAGAGATATCATGATCTTCAAGTAGCAGCATCCTCAAGGGGTAATAGGTTGGAATAGTTGCAGTCAGGACTGTCCTCAAAATGTTGTGTGCGAAGGTCATCAGACGTTGATAATCTTGGCCACACGCATCTTTTAACTGTCTACTTGGTGCTGTGGTCTTTGGGCCGTCCACTCGTGAGGGTGTTTCCCGTTCTTGTTCCCATTCAGTCCTTGGCCCCATCATAACAGAGGTATAGCACTTGCCCTGCGTTGCACAGCTAATGAAGTTGAGCTGTCAGGAGTCACATGGAATAAACTGGATTCCAGAACCCACAGTGTTAGAATCCAGGCCGACACCTTCTATCGATCAAACCCCAACAATCCTGTTCTATTTGGTCATCTGTTTTTCAGTTGACCACATGGTTCAGAGTTATTTTCTAAGTATCAAAGATTTACCTTTGAATACCCTACGCCTTCCCTATTACAGTGACATGTCGACATGACTTAGTCAAATGTGGCTCAAATTACACAACGTTAATCGCATTTTATATGTGTGTGAAAATTTATATTTTATGTGTTTAATATAAGGGCCAAATTCAACCAGGTGCAAACATACCAGCTTCAAGAGAGCTTGCCTTGGGGGCTGGCCCTGTGGATGAGTGGTTAAGTTCACGCGCTCCGCTGCAGGCGGCCCAGTGTTTCGTTGGTTCAAATCCTGGGCACGGACATGGCACTGCTCATCAAACCACGCTGAGGCAGCATCCCACATGCCACAACTAGAAGGACCCACAACGAAGAATATACAACTATGTACCGGGGGGCTTTGGGGAGAAAAAGGAAACAATAAAATCTTTTAAAAAAAAGAGAGAGCTTGCCTGCTTTGAGGTCAGACCAACACAGGTTGGAGTCCCAGCTCTGCCGTTTACAGCAGTGGGATCATGGGCACGTTATTCAGTCTTTCTCAGCCTCAGTTTTCATGTCTATAAAACAGGAACAATAACCTCGTGTGAGGGCTGTCAGCAAAGAACCACAATATAACATAAAATAATTCACAATATAACACACATTATATTAGTTTCATCTTCCCATCCCCCTCTTGGAAAAAAATAGTCCCCTATGCTTAAATTTAAACATTCTATCTTTTTACTAATTTTACACTCCTTCTGCCTATGACACAACGGGATAAATAATACATCACGTGTAAAGCATTGTGAGCTCTTGGAGGGAATGGAGCTCACCCTGTGGAGTATTGGGAGAAAGACCATCATTATGTTAATAGGAAGGTGGGTGCTACCAGCCCTAGGAAGGCATTTCATGGGCCAGTCAGCTTATCCTAGAAAAGCAGCCCAACGAAGGCTAGAAACACCAGGCAACTCGTGCAAATACTTCAGGTGTTGCAAAACTGACCTTAGGAAGAGGTTGGGATCAGCTGAAGAAATGTGTTGGCTCCCTGATTTCTGCGTTATTGACCTTGAACTTGCCTAGAAAAGGCCTAACATTGTTGAGGGGCAGTACTTGCATCTCAATGGTGAATGAGAGCATTTTCCTCTAACAGGGTCTTCTCAGAGCCCCTCCACAAAGGACAGAAGTGCGCCTTCCTGGGGGCTTTGCCGCATCCATCCGCAGTCTGGGCTGCAAGTGCGTATCCTGCCAGCCCTCTTCCGACCAATGAGTCATAACTTCTTTGCTCCCGCCGAGTCCCCACACTCCGTAAAGCAGCCCCCTTCCTTAGAAATGGGCTGGCTCACAAAGTCTCGTTTGTGAATCTGCTGGCTGGACCAGGTCCCCACTTGCCCGGAGCTGGATGACTCTCAATGGTTAGGACTCCTGGTATGCAGGCTGGTCTCACTGGCTGGGTTTTCCTTGGCCCGTTTAGGGGAGGGTTTTTAAACCTGGGTTTAAGGTGGTGTCTGCCAATTTTCTCCACTGTAAACTTTCTCCCTTTATAATTAACAAGTATTTTGTAGGGAGATACTTTGAGCTACGTAAATCTCTTGTTGCTTAAACCTCCCAACCAACCTGTGGTCCCTGGGTTGTCATCTTCCACAGGAGAATCCCCTTTTCATGCTGTTTATTTTGGTCTCTCCCTGACCCTCCCCACCACTGCATCTAATAACTGAGCTCTCAGAGCCAAGAGTGTCTGCCATGCTGAATGCACACATCTCAAAATCCACTTGGGCCTTGGGAACCCCTGGAATTTTTCTTCGCCATTTTGGGACAACCCATGGTCAAAACTTGAATCAGCATAAGTCCCCTTATTTCCAAGAAAGGAGAAAGAAGACTCTGTGCGATGACAAAACAACAACAATAGAAGCATTTCCATCTATCAGGCCTCCTCTGGGAGAGGAGCTATGTGAGAGCAAAGCAGCCTTATTTCCCAAATGCTCTGTCTGATGGGCATTTCACGAGACTTCTCCTTGGGCTGTGGTCCCTGCTTCTCTCCTGTCCTCCAACGACTGCCTCAGCCACACAGCTCTTGCAGCTGCCCCACTTGGCCACGCTGAGTCCCAGGAGGGAGTCATTGAAACCCTCAACTCAGAAAATGTCCCACGTTCACCATATTGTGAGCTACCTCAGGAGTAAATGTGGCTAGAAACCAACCAAGCAGCATGAGGCTGTGCAGTGTCCCTATAACTCTCTTCAGAAAGCCTGAGACCCCAGTGTAGAGAGAGCTCGGAAGCTATGACGTCTCCACTGCAATGAGCACACCCAGCACCAGCTGTTGGTTTATCAATACCTTTCTCCACTAACAGGAGCCAGGGCTCTGGAGAGAAATGGTTGATTGCAGGACTGGGGCAGGGAAGGTACAAAATGAGCCTGGATCATCTTGTGCCAAAAAGTAAGGAAATGTTCAGAGAATGATGGAGACATGCCAAAAGACACAGAACCAACTTGAAGAGGCTCCCACTGGCTAAATCTGCAACAATCTGAATAACAAAATTAAAAATGGTAGTAATGGATTATAACCCATTGAGTAAAATCATAATCTATGAGTCCATACTGACAATAAATAGACAGATCAATAGACTTATAGATAGTTGAGAAGAAAAAACTCTTCTCTACTGTAGAATGCCAACTAGTAAATGTAGAAGGAAAGATGAAGTTAGAAAATTACATTTGTGACCATCTTAGTAGAAATTGTTGCAGGCAAGAATCATCAGTGGAGGCTAAAACTGAAGGCTGAAAGTTTGATGAGCAAAAAGATATTTACGTAGTCTCAAAGAATCTCCCTACAAAATACTTATTCATTATAAAGGGAGAAACTTTCCAGTGGAGAAAACTGCCAGACACCACCTTAATCAAGTGATCAACATTGACACCACTGATATTGGAACAAACAGCTCTCTGCCCCTCCTGCTAGGACGCCCTGAGCAGGAAACATATCACTTTAGTGGTACTTATGCGAAAAATCCATAATCTTGATTCTACTGATGAAATAGCAAACAAAACCAAGTTGAGAGGCGTTCTACAAAATACTGGCATATGGTCTCTAAAAAAAAAGGAAGTGCTCCTGATTAATAGAAACTAAAGAGACGTGACAAATGAATGCAGTATGTGATGTGGGATTGGATTCTAGGGGGAAAAACATTGCCATAAATTGCACTGAGAAAATTTGAAAAACATTTGTATATAAGGTAATAATTGTTGGGGCCCTGGTGGCCTAGTGGTTGAGTTCAGTGCACTCTGCTTCGGTGGCCCAGGTTCAGTTCCTGGGTGCAGACCTACACCACTCATCAGAGGCCATGCTGTGGCAACAACCCACATACAAATAGAGGAAGATTGGCATAGATGTTAGCCCAGAGTGAATCTTCCTCAGAAAAATAATAATAATAATAATAATTGTTTTTCCTAATTTTGATCACTGTATGGTGGTTATGTAAGTGAATATCTATGTTATTAGAAAATACACATTGAAATATGAAGCATTTGGGAGCAAAAGAGCATGACGTTTGCAGCCTACTTTCAAACAGTTCAGAAAGGAGATGATGATAGATACAGATAGATTAGATAGATAATAGATAGATAGACAGATGATAGATATAAAGAAAAACAGAGACAGGTAGGAAATGCTACAGCAAAAGTGGCAAAATTAACATTTGGTTCATCTTGGTGAAGGATATGGAATTCTTTGTACTGTTCTTACAACTTTTCTGTTAAATGTGAAATTATTTCAAAATAAAAAGTTAAAAAAACCCGAAGCAAAACAGGACAAGTGAAAAGGAAAATACCAAATGAAATACATGCAGGGGAAGAATATAGTGGTACAGTCACTCTGGAAAATAGTCTGCCAGTTTCCAAAAAAACTAAACAAGCACTTACCACATGACCCAGCAACTGAATTCACGGGTATGTATCCCAAAGAAGCGAAAACTTCTGCCCACAAAAAACCTTTACATGGATGTTTGTAGAAGCTTTATTTGTAATAGCCAAAAGCTGGAAACAACCAACACATCCTTCAATAGGAAAATCATTAAACAAACTGTGACGCATTCATACAACAATATACTACTCAGTAATAAAAAGGAACAAACTATTGAATACACACAACAGTCAGGGCATTATGTTGAATGCAAAGAGCCAATCCCAAAGGTTACATACTGTATGATTCCATGTATATAATGTTCTCGAAATGACAAAATTGTAGAGATAGGGAACAAACTAGTGGTTGCCAGAGGTGGTGCAAGAAGGCAGGGAAGGAAGTGGCTGTGATTATAAAGGGACAACACAAGGGATCTGTGTGATGGAACAGGTCTGTATCTTGACTGTGGTGTTGGACACACAAATCTATACATATAATACAATTGCACAGACCTACACACACACAACACACACACACACACACAAGCACGTGTGAAACTTGATGAAGCTCTGTGGACCGTACCACAGTCAGTTTGCTGCTGTGCTGTAGTTCCACAACGTGCTAACACTGGGGGAAACTGGGTGGAGGGTGCACAGGACCACCCTGCACATTTCTTTGCAACTCCTTGTGAATCTATAATTATTCCGAAATAAACAGTTCCAACCAGAAAAACAGCAAGCCCCAGACAGAGCTCATGTGGGCTCCCTTCCTGAGACAGCTGTGACCTCTGCTCCAGGAGGAGATATCCTGTGGGAAGTCGGACCTGAGCGTTGTCCTCACTTCTCATTGTATCTGGCAACCCCAAAGCTTTGCAAGAAGTCTCAACTCCCTTCTTCATTTAACTTATCACTGGGGAAGAGATGGTGAAAGTACAAGAGCAGAGACCCACGGAAGTCTGGGTGTGGCCCTTAAGCATGAGGTCATTCCCAGGTGCTGGAGCTCACATTGGATTATGGATTTTGAAGTCAGACTGCTTGGGTCCAAACCCAAATCTGTCACCTACTCTCAATAAGACCTCAGATAAGGTGCTTGCCCTTTCATGCCTCAGTTTTCTCATCTGGGAAATGGGGATGACGCTCCTAGGTGTACGATGTATATCATACCGTGTTTGTACAGATAAAGCTTAGAAAAGTACCAGACACCTAGAAAGGGTTAATAAATGTTATCTGTTATTTCTAATACTAACAAAACTATTGTTTATCATTATCGTGGCTCTCTACAGGTTTTATCATTCCTATTTTACAATGAAGAAGCTGAGATTTAGCAAACTAATTAACTACCGTGGGCCAAATAGTGACAGAGCTGAGGCCCAAATCCAGGCTTCAAAGCTCAAAGCCCTTCCCACTATGCCTGTTGGAGTAAGTGTGTGTGGAAGGCTTCCCAGCAAAAAGAGGAGAAAAAAATTCAGACAGCAAAGAAAAGGAAAAAGAGTAGATTATGTTCTAGAGAAAGATGTGAAAGACCATCTCAACTGACTTAAACTATAAAGGAAATTTATTTTCCCACTTACCATGAATCCCTGAGGTTAGGAGCCTCTGGGGTCAGTGAATACGGTGGCTCAGCAACGTCATCAGTCACATGGGTCTATCTTTCAACTCTGCCAATTTCAGTGATGATTTGGCTCCCATCATGGTCCCAGCATAATGGCATCATTCCAAGGGTCATATGGAGACATGACAAAATCCAAGGGAAAAAGAAGACTACTCTCAACATGCATTTCTTTTTTTTTTTTAATTGAGTTAATGATAGGTTACAGTCTTGTGAAATTTCAGTTGTACATTAATGTTTGTCATTCGCGTTGTAGGTGCACCACTTCACCCTTTGTGCCCACCCCCCACCCCACCTTTCCCCTGGTATCCACTAAACTGTTCTTAGTCCACAGTTTTCAATTCCTCATATGAGTGGAGTCATACACAGATTATCCTTCTCTAGCTGGCTTATTTCACTTAACATAATTCCCTCAAGGTCCATCCATGTTATTGCAAATGGGATGATTTTGTTCTGTTTTACGGCTGAGTAGTATTCCATTGTATATATATACTCCATCTTCTTTATCCATTCATCTGTCGATGGGCACTTAGGTTGCTTCCATGTCTTGGCTATTGTAAATAATGCTGCAGTGAACATTGGGGTGCACAGGACTTTTGGGATTGCTGACTTCAAGCTCTTTGGATAAATACCCAGTAGTGGGATGGCTGGATCGTATGGTAGTTCTATTTTTAATTTTTTGAGGAATCTCCATACTGTTTTCCATAGTGGCTGCACCAGTTTGCATTCCCACCAGCAGTGTATGAGGGTTCCTTTTTCACCACAACCTCTCCAACATTTGTTACTATTAGTTTTAGATATTTTTGTCATTCTAATGGGTGTAAGGTGATATCTTAGTGTAGTTTTGATTTGCATTTCCCTGATGATCAGCGATGATGAGCATCTTTTCATGAACATTCATTTCTTAAGACAAAAAAATCTTAACCAGAATCCCCCATCCCAGGAAACACCATTTTACATCTCATTGCCTAGAATTGTGTCACATGCCCATGGATGACCCTTATCGGCTCAGTGAAGCACATGCTGTGTGGAGAAAGATAAGTTACTGTTATGGACTGGGTGTGTCTCCCCAAAATGCATATGTTGAAACCCTACTCTCCAATTGATGGCCTTTGGGAGGTAATTAGGATTAGATGAGGTCACAAGGGTTCCATCCTCATGGATGGGATTGGTGCCCTTATAAGAGTCACAAGAGAGCTTGCTTCCTCTCTCTGCAAACTGCCACATGAGGACACAATGAGAAGTCAGCGGTCTGCAACCTGGAAGAGGGCCCTCACCGGAACTCAGCTGCTCTGGCCCCTGATCTCAGACTTCGGCCTCCATAACCGTGAGGAATAAATTTCTGTTGTTTATAAGCTACCCAATCTATGCTACTTTGTTTCAGGAGCCCAAACAACAAGACAATTACCCAAGCAAAACTGAGATTCAGTCACAAAGAAGTGGACAGTGGCTCTTGGGTAAGTAGTCAACAGCTGTGCTGTGGCGGGTAACCACGTCCTCCTCCCACCAGGAAAAGCACCTTCTCCTTTGACACTCCTTGTCGACAGGCAAGGTTGGTTTAAGGACTGAGCCACAACACAAATCTTACAAAGTTTCAGGCACGACAAACTGTTTTTGACAATAGTTGATACCTGTATGTATCAGTCAGAACAGGCTGGGCTGTGATGCCATAATAGGCAACACCAAAATTTCTGAAACAAACAAGTGTTGCAGTTTGCCTTTTGTTCCCCAAACCCCCGACAGGTGCAAGCACCCAAGGTCGTACTCAATATCCCAGGCTCAAGCATCTTCTGGCATCTCCACCTCAACCAGTGATTTCAGAGTTCACAGTGTAGGAGGCGCGAGCTTGGAGAGTCTCACACCAGCCTGTAAGTGCTTCGGCCTGGAAGTGACACACAGTACTTCTTGCCCAGGCCTCTGTCTAGTGCTGGGCCCATGGCTCTGCTCAGCTGCAGGGAAGTCTGGTACTGCAGTCATCCATGTGTCCAGGAAAAGAAGGAGAGCCAGAAATATCCATGAGTTCTAGAAAAGTCAACCACAGCCCCTGTCCAGGAAGCCCAGAAGGGGCTCCTGCTCCATCTGGATCTGGGCATCAGAGAAGGAACCTTGATTCAGCCAGGACAAGGCTGGAACAAGCAGCCTGTCCGCTTTCTTCACCACAACTCCCTCCTCCAGTGGGACCTCCTATATTTGGTAGGAGCTTGGTTCCAGTGGGGACCAGCTCCAGCTAATCAGAATAACTGGAAATTGTCTTAAAGTGACAAATGTAAAACTTTTCAAAAATTGAAAACACAGGTAGAAGCATGCTGAGTTGGGAAAATCATTGTGCCCTTATCCCCAGGCCCCTCCTAAGCTGTGAGGCTTGTTAAATACAATTTTAAATGTTTCCTAGCCTATAATATGAACCATGCTGGTATTAGAACAGAAAGGACCTGGCCCTAAACAGCTCTCCTTCCTCCCCTGGTGATGGGAAACCCTGAAACAGGAGTAAATATATCAGAAACAGGTCCAAGGGAAGCGACCTTGGCTAGGGATGTGCACTTGGTCAGAATCCGCCTGCCCCCACCCACCAGAGAGAACTTTGATTCTGTCTCTGAGGTCTTCTTACACTTTGCAGAGGAAGACTGCAGATAACATGGATCCTGGGCACACGCTCATTCTAAATAAGATGCTGGGCTTCATGCAGTTGGAGAGTCTGATTAAGAAGACCCCTGTAATGCCTGTTCATTAAATAAGTTATAAACACAGAATAAAAATTTGGAAATTCAGAAGATTGTCAATTCAAAACTCAGTTGAACTTGGAAAATCATAAATGTTTGGCATCTGAAGTAAACAAATTATGGAGCCTGGGAAATTCCAGGCTAGGGGATTAAGTAGGTTTTTCAGATCATTTGTGAGCCCACGGCAGCAAATACTTAAGAAGCTTAATTTGATAAGTTTTTTCTTAAAGGCCTTGCTAATGGCTTCAATAAAGATTGAGGAATCTCCTGTAACCAAAAAGGCTTTCCCAGCATTTAGCATGCCAGTGCAAAAAAAAAAAAAGAAAAAATCCTTCACGATAATCTTTCACCTATTAAATATTCAGCTCCACTGTGGATTTTTTTATAGAGGGAAAACGTATTTAAAAACTTGCAGTAGAAATATCTTCCTACCGTTTCTATCCTATCCTCTCTGCTTGCATAACACTTAGCAGCAGAAAAACACTGAAAGCAAAATGGGTATTTTTACCTTTAAATACACTTCAGCGATATCAGGGTTGCGCCGGTATCATTTTCAATAGGTGGGGCTTTGAGGACTGGCTTCCAAACCTATCCCGCTTCTCCACTATGAGAAAACCTCAACTGCGTGAGCTGGTTCCACGGCTCCATTAGGCATTCACATTTGCAAGAAAAAGGCTCATTAAAATACCTGCATGGATTCGACATCAGCTATTCCACCTTGCCTCACCACCCTAGGCTTTTGCAGTAGAGGTCTGAGCGACATTGCTAAGTCGTAAGCGTGCTTATTGATGGCCTAGCTGAGTTTGAGGACAACCTGACTGTCTTCAGAAGAGGGACCCTTCCAGATGTTTAATCCAGGAACACAACATCTCCTTGAAATGGCTTGAAGGCCACTCTCACCTGAGACCCCTTCTCTTTTGAAGCTTTTTACTAGCCAACTGTCACTGGTAGCCAGCTCCTGCTCCCACAAGAGGAGCGAACTAAGCAGACTGTGAAATGTCATCGCCAAGCTCCAGGCATGGATTAGCGACTCCAAAGGGCAACAAGCCTCTCTAAGTCATCCTGTAAAGTGACCCCGAAGTGTGACTTGCCATGCCATCCCAGGCTCTCTTGCCCCCTGACGGGTGGAGGGCTGCTTTGCTTGATACACAGCAGATTCGTGCTCATGGACCATCCAGAGCATCTTCTAAACAATAACTCTGGTTCCAGCCAAGTCATGGTCCCTGCAGGGCCTGCCAGAGCAGAAGCTCGCCCCTCCCGGGGTGGGCAGGGGGAGCAGGGGATGGGGACTATTTTTCACCGGGAAGGAGGCCACCATGTCCTTGGAATGAGATCTCTGTGATTCTGCTACTAATTTGGTGCATGTAACCTTGAAAGGCTGAGGCATTTCTGTAACTCCTCCACTCCCCATATAAAGGGTTGAGACCCTGAGGTTTCAGGACCAGGCTCTGGCCTTTGTAAGCCCCCAGAGCTGCAATCTCGCCCTCCTTGACACCGTATCAAGACAGCAGCAGATTCATCTCAAAGGTAAAGCATGTTGAACTTGAGTGTGCTTGTGATGGAAGTTCATCTTGCACTTCTTGGCGGAAGTGAAGTGGATGTATTCCTTATAAAACTGTCTTTTTCTGTCACCGCGATTCACCTTCCCCTCTGAACCCCCTCCTTGCATCTGCTTGGGAATGACTTAGAAATCCTAATGGAGATTTTACAGCATGTAACCGCTATCACAATCAGGCCACAGAAGAATTCCACCGCCCCAAAATCCCCTTGTGCTATGCCTTTGTGGTTACACTGTCCCCCTACCTCTAACCCCAGGCAATTATTATAGTTTTGTCTTTTCAAGAATGTCATGTAAATGGAATCATAGAGACTATATAGTCTAATGAGATTGGCTTCTTCCACTCAGCATGATGCCTTTGAGATTCATCCAAGTTATTGGATGTATCAATAGTTTCTTCCTTTTCATTGCTGCACAGTATTCCATTGTATGGATGTTCGACAGTGTTTTATTCATTCACTCGTTGAAGGACTATTATGTTGTTTCCACTTTTTGGCAATTACAAATAGAACTTTGTACAGATGTACAGGCTGTTCCTGGAGCACGTTTCCATTTCTCCAGGCTAAATACCTAGGAGCGGGCTCCTGGGTCACACGGTGGGTATATGTTTATAAGAAACTGCTAAACTGCTTTCTGCAATAATACCTGTACTATTTTGCATACCTAGGAGCAGTGTATGAGAGTTCCAATTGCTCCACACTTGTCCTCTCTAGCACTCGATATTGCCCATATTTTTTATTTTGGCCATTCTTATAAGAGTGTCGTGGTATTCCTACACGGTTTTAATTTGTATTTCCCTAGTGGCTGATGATATTCAACATCCTTTAATGTGCTTATTTGATATCTGTGTATCCTCTTTGGTGAAGTGTCTGTTAAATGTCAAAGTACTTTGCTCCTCTTTTAATTGGGTTGTTTTCACACTGTTAAGTTTTGAGAGTTATCCATTCTGGACATAAATCCTCTATCATATATGTGATTTGCAATTTTTTTTCTCAGTATATATCTTGTCTTTCATTTCCTTGTCTTTTGCAGAGTAAAACTTTTTAATTTTGATGAAGCCCAAATTATTAATTTTTTCTTTTATGAATTGTGCTTTTGGTGTCATAGCTAAGAACTCTTTGCCTAACCTCAAGCCACAAAAAATTTCTCCTAAAATTTTTACAGTTTTGCATTTTATATTAGATCTATGATCCATTTGGAGTTAATTTTTATGTAAAATGTGGGGTTTAGGTCGAGGTTCTTTTTTTTTTGGCATATTGCCATCCTGTTGTTACAACACCATTTGGTGGACACGTCTTTGCTGGGTCTCTCCCGGTGCCAACACCGCACATCTTCATTATCACAGCTTTATAGTAAGTCTTAAAATGAGGGGGTGTGATTCCTTCAACTTTATTCATTTTCAAAAGTTTAACTTGCTCTAGTCCTTTAGCCTTTCCATATAAGTTTTAGAATCAGCTTGTTTTTATCTGTAAAAAATCCAGCTTGGATTTTTATAGAATTGTGATAAATCTATGGATTCGCTTTGGGAGAACTGCTCTCTCTGCGATGTGAAGCCTTCCAGTCCATTATTGACATGATATGGCTCTCCATTTATTGAAGTTTTCTTTTATTTCATTCATCAGCATTTTGGAGTTTTTAGCAAACATATTTCGCACCCATTTTGTTAGATTTATACCTAAGTATTTCATTTTGGGGAGTTACTGTAAATGATATCGTATTTTTAATTTCAGTTTCCAATTGTTCATTGCTAGCGTATATTAATTTTTGTGTATTGATCTCATATCCTGCATCCTTTCTAAACTCATTTGTTAGCTCTGGGAATTTTTTTGTCGTTAGTTTTATGTGCACTTGAAAAGAATCTGTATTCTGCCCTCCTTGGGTGGAGAGATCTATAAATTACACTTAGATCTAGTTGGCTGACGGTGATGTTCAGTTTTTCTATATCTGTGATGATTTTTCCCTCTCTACTAGTTCCGCTGTTGGGGATCAGATCCAGGCATGTGCAGCCTGGCAGCCGGCCTAGGCACTTACAAACAATTTTTAAGGAGTCTCTTTCCAGGGGTCCGCCCACCTCCGTGGTATCCCTGGTAGTTTCCAATTCCCTGGGCTCCCCTTCTTCAGACCTTTGGCCAGAAACCCACGGCTTTAGTTACCTGTTCTGCCATGTCCTTCTGCTGGCTGCACTCACATCTGGGGTCAAGTGCCCAGAGGACTGAGAGAGAAAAAGGAGCGAGGCCCTGCTCCACCTGACAGGATCACGGCTCCTCCTATCTGAGCAAGTGTGCCGCCCCCAGGGTTTTGTGTCTCTGCAGGCCCTGTTGCTGGGCCCTTCCATTGCTGCTGCCAAGCCTCCCTCACCTTGGTGTTTCCTGGAGACCCCAGAGAATAAAGGAAAACAAGTGATTTCCCTCTCTGTCTGAGCCTTAGGAGTCTCCTTTCTCCGTAGAACCAGAGGTCTTCTTGGAGCCCTCTCTGTGCACGATCCCACTTCTGGGATTCGGGTTGCCTTGAGTGTACGCTGGGGATACCAGGGTAAAAGAGGAACGCTTCCCACCATTCAGCGGCGATTGGAATTCTGGCCTTCTCCAATCCACCTGCCACTGTTTACTTTCCCAAGTTCACAAACAGCTGCCCTGTGCGGGCTGTCTGGGCTCTGCAGCTGCGTTCCTGGGAGAGTCAGAGTGGGATGCACGTCCTCCATTTTGTCTGGAGCTGGGACCCCTCTGTTCTATTTCAGGCTGTGGTCTCTATGAAGCCTTTTGAAATGTTGTCAAAAATAATCACAGAATACTTGCTCCTCTGAGGTGTTGGATATGCAGGAAGCGTGTCGGTGGTGTGCGTGGTCAGCTGGTATATAATGAGCCACTCTAGCCAAGAGTCTAGAATAGTCAGTATAAGCCAAAATCCTTTTTTAAAAAAACCTCTCGCATTCTTCAATTTGGGTTTAATATTCTGAGTAACCTGAGACTTGGGACATTAAATGGCTGGCACAGCATCAGGGCTCACAAGGGACAAATGTGCCTTTGTGTAGTTGGCTTCCTGAGCATTAGCCGGCCCCTTGTGCAACAGAGACGCCTCACAGATGAGGAAAGTGCAATACATTTTGTTTAACTGAATTGGTGTGAAGGTGTTCCCTGCTGTCGTTCTCTTTAAGCACTATTTCATTTTGTGACGGAAAGTTCATAATTGTCATTGAAGTTATGGCTTCTGCAAGTTGGTGGTGATTGACGGGAAGCAGTAGTATGAATTCTCTAGACAGAAATGCAATCTGGTGGATGGTATTCTTGGCTGGGGAGATGCAGAGGAACAGAGCCATTTATTTATCAGGACAGTCCCCTGTGTTTCCAAAGGGCTGTCCAGCTATTGATATTTTCCTCGTCACATTTCTGCAAGGAGAGCAGTTGTCCTCATTTCCTGGTTTTAAAAGCCAGGAAACTGAAGCACAAATGCTCACTGAAACCCACGTACCCCGGGAAGGAAGGAGCTAAACCCTAAGAGAGAGCGGGACCCTGAGAGGCTGACAGGGTGCCCCAGTAGGTCAGAGCCAGGGAACTCAGATGGATCTCTAGTCCAAAGACAGAAGACATTTTCCTCTACTTTTATTAAGCCATAACTCATGTGTAATAAAATTCACTTGTTTTAAGTGTACAGTTTGATAAGTTTTGGCAATTGCATACAGCTGGGTAACCATCATGAGAAACAAGATACAGAACATTTCTGTAACCCTCAAGTCCCCCATCCCGATCCCAGGCCACCCCCACTGCTTCTGTTGCTCTGCTTCGGCAGGGCTGTCATTGCAGGTCTCTGCATAACCCGCTTCCCGTACCTGGGTGCTCCTACCCACTCATTCTGCATGTCCCTTCCCCTAGGAAGCACCCTGAACCCCTCAGACCAGGTCAGGGGACTCTCCTTGTGCCCCTCCATCCCAGCTCCTGTCACAGGAAGTGCTGGTGCCTGTGGCAAATGTGTGTCCAGCTCACTTCCTGTTACACCTGAAGTCACCTGACTTCTCCAGCCCTTGGGGGTGAGGGGGGATGGGGCATCAGACATCTTTAATTCCCTCTTTCTTGCTTTATTTCTGCATTTTCCTAAAAGAATATTTCTAAAGTTGTCACTAATGTTATTTCCTTGAGGATACATTATTGTATCTCTACAGTTCTGTTCATAAAGAGGAACAACGGAAACAGGTTAAGAAGAGAAGGTAGCCTGTCTAAAAGCAAAATGCATTTTTTCTTAGAGAAGATCCTGCTTGTTTTCACCATTGTTTCACCAGCATTTTCCAGCAAAACAGCTGGTTAGGTTGTAAAACTACACGATGGAGACGGAGGCGAAACTTCCCTCTAGTGGGAGCTCTGCTGTTCCTGGGGAAACACGCAGCTTCTTCTCACACTGTGGGACACCTCCCAGTGCATGGGCGTGGGGAGGCTCATCTCTGATGGATCAGAGGCAAAATGACGTAAGGATGACATCAGTCAGAAGCTCTGACCACACGCTTCTCTGGGCGTGATCTCATATGCGACGACGCCGGACCTAAGAACAGACTTCTGCCCTGTCGTCTAAGCCTTCCGAAATGGTGCCCAGCAGACCAGGGACAAAGCTAAATGAATCTCAGCCACATACTCAAGGAGGCAAACATTCAATAGTATGTACAAATAAGGAAAACTGACACTTTATTTAGGTTGTCAACTACATTCTGTTAGCTTTGGCTAGTGGTGTCCCTACACCAGACCACAGTGAGAAAATCAGAGGGGCAGGACCAAGCTCGTCAGAGTCGGGCACACAGGACGATGCTGAATACACATTTATGTTAGGCATTTTCATAAACATGATCTGATTTAATCTTCATAACAATCCCATTTCACAGATGGCAAAACCGAGGTACGGAACACATAAAGTCCCAAAGCTCCGAGCGGATGACGGGCACACGCTGCCCTGTGGGGTGTTCCTCCCCGGCTCTCTCGCCCTCCTGCTTGTTGCTATGTGAATCTGGGTCCTGGGAGTGAGCAGGCAGCAGCCTGTGTTAGGCACGCAGGGTAGGTGCATCTGGGCATCTGCTGCAGGCGAGGTGAGATTTCATGAATTTCTGATTCCAGGAGCTGCCAGGATGACAGGAATAGCAACAAACCAAGGCAGCGAGCGTTTTGCAGCCTAGGCACAGGGTACGGCTTGGGGAAGGGAGAGGCTCCGAGAGGCCCCCTTTTTCCGTAGAAAAAGAAGACAAGGAGAGAGCTGAAGAGTGCAGCACCCTGAGGAGGGCTGGGAAGCAGAGGGGGCATTTCCAGAGGGTCTGGGAGGCCAGAGCAGGGCACAGGGGTGGGAATACATCCTTAAGAGAGACATGAGGTGCATTAAATTCACAGCTGCAAACTGATGGTCCACAGGCCGAATTTGGCCCAAACGCCTCTCTCCTGTGTCCAGTGGAGTAAAGAAAAAGTGTTTTGATGCTCATGGGTGGGACGTGAATGGACTCTGTGGTGTCCACGTCCCTTGGCTCCCTGCCGGACACAGCTGCTTCACTCCCCTGTGATGTTCACCTGGCCCAGGGGGGCTGGGTCCGTGATTCTGCCTAAACTGCTCCTGTTCTCAGCGACTCCTCTGGCCTGGAGCCCCAGAAGCTCAGCCCAGAAGAAGACTGCAGCAGATGTAGCACGAGTGGTTTCCACAGCTTGCTGCCTGCATTCTTCTGGGCCCACCCTGATGTGATTGTCTGCTTGTCGGGAGGCCTCCCTTGTTTTCAGCTGTTCTCTGAACCTGGTTCCTAACTCCCCAGCCTTGGCATCCCTCAGACCCAGACACACGCAGCGCATCCAGACGAGCAGTTGTCAAGTGCCCGACAGCGTGCACAGTCCATGTTCAGGCTCAGACTTGTATTTTCTTAAATAAGCTAAATGCTTCAGAGTAAAAAGAAACCCTTTAATTTTTGCGGGAAAAAAAAATCTAATGAGCATTTCCTTCTCCAAACTGTCTCTCCCCTGAGTGCCAGACACATCATGTGAACTTGCAATGGTCAGGACCAGGATGATTTTGTGTTAATGCTCTCCAGTAAATAACCGTGCAAATGGGTGTTCTTCCCTTTGCCCGCCCTGAGGAGCATGTTCTGCCGTGAGGCGTGCCTGCCAGGTCCACTAAGGCCAGTAGGCAGGCAAGATGACTGGAGGGTGCCCCTCACACTGTCCCTACAGACCTCCCCTCAATGCCCGAAGCAACACCAAAGCACTGCTGGCCACTTGCAGGCCAGCTCTTTGGGATAAAGATAAGCTGGTGGTGAGGGAGGGGGAGTGCGTTTATTCAGTTCAACAAATATTTATTGAGCGCCCCTAGACGCTTTAAGATCTTTAAATAAAACATAGGATAGTCTCCATTTTCCAAAGAACTCTGCTCCGGGGTGAGGGGCTGACTGCAAAGTCAGTCAGATCTCTGCTTACACTGTGTGACCTTGATAAAGCCAAATTGCTACTGCTGAACCTCCACTTTATTACCTGCAAAATGGGAAAATAGTACCTGCTCTCCAAGACGACTATGACTGTGACACGCCTATGCCCCCCGCATCACCTCAGCCTCCCAGGGGCCTGCTCTGGACACAGACGTGACCCTACCACGAGAGGACAGGATCAAAGGCTGTGTGCCTTGCTGCACATTCGAATCCTAGGGGGGCTTTAAAAAGTCCTGATGCCCAGGCCACGCCCCAGGCTGATGAAATCAGACTCCCTGGGATGGAGCCCTGGCATCAGCTGAGTGTAAAGCTCCCCAGGCGATTCCAGCGAGCAGCCAAGGTGAACAGCCACTGACCCAGAAAGAAAGAGAAGTGCAATTATTTCATCTCGAGAGAAAGAAGGCTGGGGAGGCTGTTATGACTACTTCTTGTCAATTATAGTATTATGCCCTGTGTAATTTGAGGTTTAAGAACTACAACGTCATATTTATTCAGAACTTTATAAACTGCAAAGCACTTTCACATTCATGATCAAATTTAATCTTCCGAGAAAATTTAAGGAAACTGAGGCCTGGAGAATTTAATGACAAGCAGAAGGTACATCAGGTTAATGGACAAACACAGCTGGAGTGAACATCTACCTTCAAACCCCTCTCTCCTGCCCCCACCCCACCACCCGGGTCAATCCCTCTGAGAGCTGTGATCCAGACCTTCATGCTGGATTCTGGACCCACGTGTCCAGATGCCCTCCAGGATTGCCCCCTTGGCTGTTAGCGTCGGGCAGCTCCACTCTGTCCAGCACTGCTAAGGCAGCTCCCCACGGGCCGTCCTCTCTGGTGTCTCCCATCTTTGGTCAGGCACAGCCGCTGGAGTCTCCACTGACACCTCCTCACCCTCATTGACCACCGGGAGTTGACCGCCCCCAGAGGACCGTGTGAATCCGTCCACTTTTCATGATCCCGGCCTCTACCACCCCCATCACAGCTTCTCCCTGAGCAGTTCCAATAGCCTGCTAACTCCTTTCCCTGCACCCCCTCTCATCCTCCAGTCCCTGCTTTTGACTTGTCTGCTGGACCCACTGAGGTCTGGGAGTCGGGCAGAGTTTCTTCATTTAAAAAAGTGAGCATTCTCGAGTGTCTGACGTGTATAATTCCACACACAAGTATGCGTGCACACATGCACGCATGCACCTCAAAGCTGCTTGCTCTGGGTGTGTCACACACTAGGACCACTTTCGGTGACAAACTCCTTTAATAAAGGGCTTGAAAACATTCAGAAGTCTGCAGCTGCCTTCTTCCAGCCAGTCGTGGGACCACAGGCAAGTTCTGTAACCCTTCAAATGTCTCACCTACAAAATGAGGAAGGCAATGCCCACTCAAGGGGATGTCGTGACCATTGAATGGACTGATGGCATAAAATGCCTGCACACTCTACTTCCTGGTAAAACTGGAGAAGGCGTTCTTCTGGGAGGGGGAAGGAGGGCCAGAGGTGTTTGCCAGGTGCCTGTGATGTGCCACACTCCCAGGGGAGCTTCTGCAGTCCCATCACTGCATCCCAACAAGCGTGAGGTGATGTTGTCCCCGCCTCAGTGAGGTTCCGTGGCCCGTCAGGGTCTCCCTCAGGTCAGTGGCAGAGTCTGGTTCAAACAGTCTGCACCCTCCGGAGTCCGAGGGAGCGTGCTGTGCGGGCTTCGGCTGACGTTTTCCTTTTCAGGGGATGAACAATCAGTACGCCCGCCGGGAGGTCTTCTGCCGGAACACCTGTCACGAGCTCAAACGCTTCTGGGAAAGGGAGATTGGCAAACAGACTTACTATCGAGAGTCGGAGGAACACCGCCTGGGAAGAAGCGCCCTGAGAAAGTAGGTGGCTTCTTTGTGTATTTTTTATTAACTACTTTTTAAAAGTAGACTATTTTCTAGAGCAGTTTTAGGTTCCTGGTAAAACTGAGCAGAAAGTAGGGAGTCCCATAGACCCTCCGTCCCCACACAGCCTCCCCTGCTGTCAACATCCGCCAGGGCGATCCATGCGTTACGATCAAGAACCTACCTTGACACATCATTCTCACCCTTCTTTGTCTATTTTTTTCAAAGCAAAATTGATTTCCCCAGAAGAATGCCAGATGGCATGTTAGAATATGTAATTATCTTAATTTTTCCATGCAGTCCTGCCGCCATCTATAGTTATGAGCAGTAATTTAAAAAAGCCAAGTTAACAAATGTACACTATAATTCTTATCTTTATAAACAGAAAAATCTCTCCTTTCTGTCACCATGTCTAGCACGTGAGGGTTACACTAAACTTGGGCGGCGGGTCAGCAGAGCTGTCCGTGAAAAGCAATCAAGCAAAGGAGACAGTGATCAATTCTCAGCACTCGTTTGGGTAAAGACATGAGATGCCCTGTGTGTTCGGGAAGGAGGGCTGATGGGCCCTCAGCCCTCTGGTGTGCATCCCTGTTGTCACGAAGTGAGTCCACCCGGTGGAGAGACCAGGGTCACAGTCATAGTAGAAACTGGCAGCTCACCACACACATACACACACACACACACACACACTCACTGCCTCTCCATTGCTGGAGGGAGCCACTCACAGGCCACAGTGAGGGACAGGCCCCTCTGGGTTCTCTGTGCACTCCTGGAACAGCTCAGCCGGTGCCCATTCACTGAGGCCACAGCTTGTGCATGGCTGGCAGGTGGTGGGGCAGGTGTGTGCTGGCTGGACAGCAGGGCTCATGATTCCATTCTGTCTGAGAACATGCATTAATTCACATGAGTTAAACTCATTGTTGCCTTCCAAGCCCCCTCCTAGCCCTAGACGGGAGCCCAGCCTCCTCCACATTTAGAGACCTGCTCAGCCCCGTTCCTGGTCACAGGCAAGAAAAAGCAGGCCGTCCTACCTGCTGAAGCGTCGTGTTAGGGCCTCTCGTCTGGGGATTCTCAGAGTAGCTGAGTTGGGTGTTCAGTCCTTTCTGCAGTCCCTGCCATCCTCCTACCCCCCAGCCAGGCCACTCAGCACGCTGTACACCAGAGGCCACAGTGAGTTCTGTGCCGTGCGCGTGTCCCCCCAGGGAGCACACAGAAGGCCCCAGGTGGAGTGAAACTGGCCTGAGGAAGATGCAGAAACCAAAGCCTGGAAGTGAGGTGCAAGCCAAGGGGTGAGCAAAGTAGGCCCTGGAGCAAACTGCACAGTTTGTAAAAGAGTTCAAATATATGTCCGTCGATACAACAGAAGACTGCAGGAAATGAGCTCTCTGGGTGGCGGGGTGGCAAGACTTTCACTTATTATTTATCCTTCCCTCCTCTCTTCCACTTTGAACCAGAGAGCCAGCTCCAGAGAGCCTCTGCTCTTGACCACTACTCCGTCTTGTCCATTCACTAAAAAAGGCAGAGTCCCAGCTCATTAGGTTGTTCTGCGGCTTGAATAAGAAAATGTGCCTAAAGCACCCAGCGTGGTGCGTGGCCGAGCTCAGGGCTCAGGGATGTCAGTTCCCCTCCCTCCTCCGCACTCCCACCAATCCAGGACCCATCAAATCTAGCAGCAGCAAGATGCCAAAGGAAGAGCCCTGGCCTTTGGGTCTCTGGATGAGTTAGCAAATCTCTGTGTGCCTCAGATTCCTCCTTGTTATTTTTATCACAGAGAAAGAGACACTAAGAGAAGTAAGAGGGATGCTGAGGGGTTACTGCCTTTTACTAGTGGGGAGCACTTGGTTGATAGTGTTGTTCAAGTGTTCTGTGTCCTTACTGATCGCTTGTCTATTTGTTTTATTGATGGCTGAAATATGGGAATTGAAATCTTCAGCCATAATTGCGGATTTGTCGATTTCTTCTGACAGTTCTATCACATTTTGTTCATGTATTTTGAAGCTCTGTTATTACATGAATGTTTAGAATTGTTATATCCTCTTGATGAATTGACCCCTTTATTGTAAAATGACATCTTTCTCTTGGATAATATTCTCTGCTATGAAATCTACTTTGTCTGATATCAATATAACCGCTCCAGCTTTCTTTTTAATTTATTTTTTTACTGTATAGAGGTCATAATGGTTTATAACATTGTGTAATTTCAGGTGTACGTTATTACGTATCATCTTCTGTATGGACTGCATCATGCTCACCACCAGTAGTCTAGTTTTCATCTGTCACCATACATCCGTGCCCCTTTACCTCTTTTGCCCACCCCCCCAAACCCCTTCCCCTCTGGTAACCACTAGTCTGTTTATCCATGTGCTTGTTTATCTTCCACATATGAGTGAAATTATACGGTTTGCCCTTTTCTGTCTGGCTTATTTCACTTAACATAATACCCTTCAGTTCCATCCATGTCATTGCATGTGGGATAATTTTGCCTTTTTTATGGCTGAGTAGTATTCCATTGTGTATACATACTACATCTTCTTTATCCAGTCATCAGTTGATGGGTACTTGGGTTGCTTCCACTTCTTGGCTGTTGTGAATAATGCTGCAGTAAACATAGGGGTGCATAAGTCTCTTTGAATTGTTGATTTCAATTTCTTTGGATAAATACCCAGTAGTGGGATGGCCGGGTCATATGGTATTTCTATATTTAATTTTTTGAGAAATCTCCGTACTGTCTTCCATAGAGGCAGTACCAGTTTGCATTCCACTAGCAGTGTATGAGGGTTCCCTTTTCTCCACATCCTCTCCAACATTTGTTATTTTTTATCTTGTTAATTATAGCCATTCTACCAGGTATAAGGTAATATCTCACTGTAGTTCTGGTTTGCATTTCCCTAATAATTAGTGATCTTGAACATCTTTTCATGTTCCTGTTGGCCATCTGTATATTTTCTTTGCAAAAATGTCTGTTCATATCCTCCGCCTGTTTTTCTTTTTTCTTTTTTTTTTTGAGGAAGATTAGCTCTGAGCTAACATCTGCTGCCAATCCTCTTCTTTTTGCTGAGGAAGACTGGCCCTGAGCTAATCCGTGCCCATCTTCGTCTACTTTATATGTGGGATGACTACCACAGCATGGCTTGCCAAGCGATGCCATGTCTGCACCCGGGATCCAAACTGGCGAACCCCAGGCCGCCAAAGTGGAATGTGCAAACCTAACCGCTGCACCACTGGGCCGACCTCTGCTTGTTTTTTGATGGGGTTGTTTGTCTTTTTGTGTTGAGCTGTATGAGTTCTTTATATATTTTGGAAATTAACCTCTTGCCAGATATATGACTTACAAATATTTTCTTTCAGTTGGTGGGTTGTCTTTTCGTTTTGTTCATGGTTCCCTTTGCGGTGCAGAAGCTTTTTTTAGTTCCATTTATTTTTTCTTTTGTTTCCCTTGCCTGAGTAGACATGGTGTTCAAAAAGATGCTGCTAAGACTGATGTCAAAGAGTGTCCTGCCTATATTTTCTTCTAGGAGTTTTATGGTTTCAGGTCTTACATTCAAGTCTTTAATCCATTTTGAGATAATTTTTGTGTGTGATGTAAGATAACGATCTACTTTCATTGTTCTGCATGTGGCTGTCCAGTTTTCTCAACATCAATTATTGAAGAGACTTTCCTTTCTCCATTGTATGTTCTTGGTTCCTTTGTCAAAGATTAGCTGTCCGTAGACGTGTGTTTTATTTCTGGACTCTCAATTCTGTTCCATTGCTCTGTGTGTCTGTTTTTGGGCCAGTACCATGCTGTTTTGATTACTGTAGCTTTGTGTGGTATATTTTGAAGTCAGGGATTGTGATGCCTCTAGTTTTGTTCTTTTTTCTCGAGATTGTTTTGGCTATCAGGCTCTTTTGTTGTTCCATATAAATTTTAGAACTCTTTGTTCTATTTCCGTGAAGAATGTCATTGGGATTCTGACTGGGATTGCATTGAATCTGTTGATTGCTTTAGGAAGTATGGACATTTTAACTATGTTTATTCTTCCGATCCATGAGTGTGGAATATGTTTCCATTTCTTTATGTCTTCTTCTATTTCTTTTCAATAATGTATTACGGTTTTCATTGTAGAGGTCTTTCACCTCCTTGGTTAAATTTACTCCTAGATATTTTATTCTTTTTGTTGTGATTATAAATGAGATTGTATTCTTGACTTTTATTTCTGCTAGTTCATTACAGTGTAGAAATGCAACTGAATTTTGTAAGTTGATTTTGTACCCTGCAACTTTGTTGTAGTTGCTGATTATTTCTAATAGCTTTCTGGTGGATTCTTCAGGGTTTTCTATGTATAAAATCATATCATCTGCAAACAGCAAGGATTTGGATTCTCTCTCTCTCTTTCTTTCTTTCTATTATTCTATTTCTTTTATTCCAATTTGTATTCCTTTTATTTCTTTTTCTTGACTAATTACTCTGGCCAAAACCTCTAGTACTGTGTTGAATAGGAGTGGTGAGAGTGGCCACCCTTGTCTTGTTTCTGTTCTCAGAGGGATGGTTTTCAGTTTTTTACCGTTAAGTATGATGTAGGTTTTGGGTTTGTCATATATGACCTTTATTATCTTGAGATATTTTCCTTCTGTACCCATTTTTTTGGAAGTTTTTATCATAAATAGATGCTGGATTTTGTCAAATGCTTTCTCTGCATCTGTTGAGATGATCATGTGATTTTATTCCTCATTTTGTTAATGTAGTGTATCACATTGATTGATTTGTGGATGTTGGATCATGCCTGTGTCCCTGGTATAAATCCCAGTTGATCATGGTGTATGATCCTTTTAATGTATTGCTGTATTGGATTTGCCAATATTTTGTTGAGGATTTTTGCATCTATGTTCATCAGTGATATTGGCCTGTAACTTTCCTTCTTTGTGTTGTCCTTGTCTGGCTTAGGAATCAGGGTGATGTTGGCCTCATAGAATGAGTTAGGAAGTGTTCTGTCTTCTTCAATTTTTTGGAATAGTTTGAGAAGGATAGGTATTAAATCTTCTTTGAATGTTTGGTAGAATTCTCCACAGAAGCCATCTGGTCCTGGATTTTGTTTTTTGGGAGGTTTTTGATTACTGTTTCAATCTCTTTACTTGTTATTGGTCTATTCAGATTCTCTATTTCTTCTTGATTCAGTTTGGGAGGTTGTATGAGTCTAAGAATTTATCCATTTCTTCTAGGCTGTCCAATTTGTTGGCATATAGTTTTTCTTAGTATTCTTTTATAATCCTTTGTATTTCTGTGGTATCCATTGTAATTTCTCCTCTTTCATTTCTAATTTTATTTGTTCGAGGTTTCTCTCTTTTTTTCTCAGTGAGTCTGGCTAAGGGTTTGTCAATTTTGTTTATCTTCTCAAAGAACCACCTCTTAGCTTCATTGATCCTTTCTATTTTTTTTTAGTCTCTCTTTTATTTATTTCTGCTCTAGCTATTATTATTTCTCTCTTTCTTCTGTCTTTGGGCTTTGTTTGTTCTTCTTTTTCTAATTCTGTTAGGTGTAGTTTAAGATTACTTATTTGAGATTTTTCTTCTTTGTTGAGGTAGGCCTGTATTGCTATAAATTTCCCTCTTAGCACTGCTTTTGCTGCATCCCATAAGAGTTGGTGTTTTCATTTTCATTTGTCTCCAGGATTTTTTGATTTCTCCTTTGATTTCTTCATTGATCCAGTGGTTGTTCAGTAGTATGCTGTTTAGTCTCCACATATTTGTGACTTTCCCAGACTTTTTCTTGTAATTGGTTTCTAGTTTCACAGCCTTGTGGTTAGAAAAGACACTTGATATGATTTCAATCTTCTTAAATTTATTCAGTTTGCTTTGTTTCCCAAAACATGATCTATTTTTGAGAATGTTCCATGTGCACTTGAGAAGAATGTGTATTCTACTATTTTTGGATGGAATGTTCTGTATGTATCTAGTAAGTCCATCTGGTCTAGTATTTCATATAAGGCCACTGTTTCCTTGTTGACTTTCTCTCTGAATGATCTATCCATTGATGTAAGTGGGGTGTTGAGGTCCCCTATTATTATTGTGTTGCTATTACTTTCTCCCTCTAGGCCTGTTAATAGTGGCTTTATATACTTTAGTGCTCCTGTGTTAGGTGCATATATATTCATAAATGTTTTGTCCTCTTGGTGGAATGTCCCTTTTATCATTATATACTGCCCCTCTTTGTCTCTCATTGTCTTTTTTATCTTTTTTTTTTTTTAGGAAGATTAGCCCTGAGCTAATTACTGCCAATCCTCCTCTTTTTGCTGAGGAAGACTGGCCCTGAGCTAACATCCATGCCCATCTTCCTCTACTTTATATGTGGGATGCCTACCACAGCATGGCATGCCAAGTGGTGCCATGTCCACACCTGGGAACCAAACCAGCAAACCCCAGGCTGCCAAAGCGGAACATGTGAACTTAACCATTGCGCCACTGGGCCAGCTTCTGTCTCTTTTATCTTGAAATCTGCTTTGTCTTATATAAGTATGGCAACATTTGCTTTCTTTTGCTTGCCATTTGCTTGGAGTATTGTCTTCCTTCTCTTCACACTGAGCCTGTGTTTATCTTTAGAGCTGAGATGTATTTCCTGGAGGCAGCGTATTGTTGGGTCTTGGTGTTTTTGTTTTTTTTTTAAAGATTTTATTTTTTTCCTTTTTCTCCCCAAAGCCCCCCAGTACATAGTTGTATATTCTTCATTGTGGGTCCTTCTAGTTGTGGCATGTGGGACGCTGCCTCAGCATGGTTTGAAGAGCAGTGCCATGTCCATGCCCAGGATTCGAACCAACGAAACACTGGGCTGCCTGCAGCAGAGCACGCGAACTTAACCACTCAGCCACGGGGCCAGCCCCTGGGTCTTGTTTTTTAATCCATCCAGTCACTCTGTGTCTTTTGATTGGAGAATTCAATCCATTTACATTTAGAGTGATTATTTATATACAAGGGCTTAATAGTGCCATTTTATCTCTTGTTTTCTGGTTGTTCTATATTTCCATTGTTTCCTTTCCCTTGTATTTCTGACTGCATTTCAGTTTGGTGATTTTCCATCATGGTTTTCTCTTTGTTTATGATTTGCAGCTATGCTCTGATTTTTTGTTCAATGGTTACCACGAGGTTTGTTTAAAAGATCTCATAGCTGAGATAGTCCATTTTCTGAGAGCCTCTTATCTCCATTAGCTGAAGTAGGTTCCATCCCTCTCCTCTTTCCCATCTAAGTTATTGTTGTCACAAATTGTTCTTTTCTGTGTTGTGAGTTTGCAACTAAGTTGAAGTGTTTATAGTTATTTTTCATGGTTTTCTTCCCTTTATCTTTTATGTTATAATTAAGTGTTTACTAACCTATTCTGGTATAGAGTTGCAATTTTCTGATTCTATCTGTCTATTTATCTCCTTGGTCAAGGTTTTGTAAATTTTTCTTTTTAGTTTCAGATCACTCCAGCTTTCTTTGATTGGGGTTAAGATGGAATATTTTTCCATCCTTTTACTTTTAACCTATTTGTTTCTTCATATTTAAGTGATTTTCTTGTAAGCAGCATATATTAGATATAGCTTTCTAATCCAATTTGACAATTTTTGAATTTTAGTTGGATTTTTACGTCATTAACATTAACTGGTATAACTGAGTTTAAGTCCTCCATCTTGCTTTTTGTCTCCTATTTCTCTCACCTGTCCTTTATTCCTTCTTTTCTGCCTTCTTTTGGATTAATTAAATATTTGTTATGATTCCATTTTACCTCCTCTGTTGGCTTTGTAACTATACCTCTCTGTGTTATTTTAGTGGTTGCTTAGGATTTATATTTACATCCCTAACTTATCACAGTCCACCTTCAAGTGATATGCCATTTCCTGTAGAGTGTGAGACCCTTACAAGGTATAGTCCCATTTCTCCCCTCCTGGCTCTTGTGCTATTGTACAAAGTATCATTTGACTTCCACATACGTTATAATCCCCACATTACATCAGTTTTTGCTTTCAACTGTTGATCATCTTTTAAAGAGATGTAAATAGTAAGAAAAAAATTATTAATATGTACTCACATGGTTACCTTTTCAGGTGTTCTTCATTCCGTTGTGTACCCCCAGATTTCCATATGGTCTGATTTCCCTTCTGCTTGAAGCACTTCTTTTAACATATCATTTAGTGACAGTCTGCTGGTGATGAATTCTTTGAGTTTTTTCATGTCTGAAAACATCTTTATTTCACCTCTGTTTTTGAAAGATAGCTTTGCTGGGTAAAAAATTCTACATTGCCAGGGCCTTTTTTCTGTATTTTAAAGATAATTTACTTTCAAAAGAAAGTTCAGAGGAGTAAGATTAGAATATTTTGAACAGAAGTGAGAGTTAAAATATGTATATATTTAAATTTGCAAGTCCTGTGCATATCTTTTAAAACCTGAACACACACACACACACACACATTCAGAAAAAAAGGGAAAGAAGCTTCCCTGAACCAACAGACATGGAGATGAGTACTCCGTTTATGTGTGTCTTGCTTCTATTTTCAGGCTCAGAGAAGAATGGAAGCAGAGACTAGAAACAAAGCTGAGACTGCGGAACAATCCAGATGAGACTGAAAAGCGGGCCAATGTTGGCTGAGAGCTTCTTGCTTCGTTGACACAAGAGAATACACAGCACTGAGATCACTCTGCCAGGAGAAGTTCATGCAAATCTCTGAGCCCCTTTGCTATAGCAAACAGACCTCAAGCCACTGTTTCCCCCACCTGCGAGGGGATTTATCCGTAAATCCTTTCCCAGGGCTAAATGGGAATAATTAGCCAAGTCAGTCCTCTGCCTGGGGGCCAGAATGTTATCCCAGATATCCCTAAAGCTGAGGTTATTTAATATCAAAGCTCCACACAGCATATTTTATTTCTATATAATTGTCTTCTAATTTTGAAATCCAAATATTGTGAATTCTAAGCACACTAGGGGAGATGATCTTCACAGTCATGCTTTAAACAGTGCACAGTAGTTTTCCCCACATTTCTCCTTGGAAATAGTTTTATGTAATCCTATCTCTTGTTTTCTTTTGATGAAAAGAGAAATGCACCTATCGGCAGAAATTAAAATGTTGTAAATAGTTATTAAGAGAAGGTTTGCAAATAAATTGATCTAATATCATTTTTTCTTCGAATGAATGCAATTGGCTTATTCGAAAACATGTTTACCTAGAATCGTTAAATAAGATCAGGATAATTTTAATAAAACTTGGTTGTCTTGCCATTATTAGTGTGCATGCTCTTCATTTTATTGCTTTACTTTAAATCTCTACATGCTTTCACTGGTTATCTCTCTGTCAGCTCAGCTAAAGTATATCTGGCCACCTGAACAAAGTGTTTGCCACATAGATTCTGGACTTTGAAATGTCACTGTCACTCCCCAGCCATCTCTCAGTTCCCCTTTATAGGACTGCTGCTCCCAAAAGTGCAAATTGCTACTTGCCAACCATGGCAAGGGAACAGAGAGATGCATGTTGTAAAGTACCCGATGGTTGTAGGAAGCACCTGCAAGGCCTTACATACACAGGAGCAATGTTACCAGGACACACACAGAGCAAGGCAAGGGCAATTCCAGACAGTAGTGAGTGTAGTGTTCCAGTCTTCTAAATGCCCTGATGTGCCATAAAGTGCTCCCATCCACATCCCTGAGCCCAGAAGCCTTCATCAGGGTGATAAGAGGCACCAAAAGGCAAGAAGTGTTGAGAGATCATTTTCCTAGGTCCCATGCTCATATGATCCAGGAAATGGGGCTCAGAGCCCTCCCTCCCACTACGGTGTCTCATTCAATCTGGGATTCGATCCAGCTAATAAACTATGAATTCCAGCTGGGTTCGTTCGAGAGCATTTTTATGAAAGTGAAATTTTTGTCAGGTATAAGAGGAAAATAGGAATTAAATAGAGGGAGAAGAGAAATAGGGCTCACAGGCGGAGAGGCTCTCAGAAGCAAAGGCCTATCATCATGAGCTGTAAAACACTGCCGCTGGAATCAGCTGGAACCTACTGCTGGGATGCAGCAGAGGGAGGCAGAAAATGCAGGGGAAGAGTCATTGTTCACTTACTCGTTCACCACATGCCAGGCTCTGTGCTAGACAACTGGAATACAGCAGAGAAGACCAGAAGCACTGGCTCTGGAGGCTACAGTCTAGGGAAGTTGGCAGAAAAGTCAAGGCAATTCAATGTGAGGGACTTTAGCACTGGGAGCCACAGCAGGCAAAGGTGTACACCCCATGTGGGGACCCATTCTGGCCTAGGGAGGGCTACTTAAGAACAGGCTAGTTAAGCCCAAGTAAGCAGGATCCAGGTAAAGCTGAGATTCAGGGCTCATGGGTCCGGGCTCTTGAGAGAACACATTCAATAAGGCAGGAATAGGAATGAGGAGAAAGTGTAGGAAGAATCTGTAAGAATCAGCATACAGGGCCTTTTTGGCTGAGAGTTTGAGCTTTTCCCAAGAGCACAGGAAGCCCCTGAAGGGTGTTAGCCAGGGAAATGCCACAATGGCCATGGTTGTGAAAGGTTACTCCACACTGAAAGGTGGGAAGACCAGCCAGGAGCTTCTGCAGCCGCCTCCTGAGAAATGAGAAGGCCACACTAAGACTCTGTGCCTGGCAGCAAGGACTGGGAAAGAAAGGGAGAGGGAAGGGTAAGTGCCATTTTCTCACCGTACTGCAGCTGGAAGCCCAAGATCAAGGTCCCAGCCTGGTCAGTTTCTGGTAAGAGCGCTTTCTTGGCTTCCAAATGTCCACCTTCTCACTGTGTCCTCATATGGCAGGGGAGAGGAAAGGGACAGAGAGAGAGCAAGCTCTCTGCTGCGTCCTCTTAGTCCCAACACAAGTGCCCCACCCTCGTGACCTCATCTAAACCTAATTTTCTCTCAAAGTCCTCATCTCCAAATGCTGTCACATTGGGAGTTAGGGCTTCAATGTACGAATTTGCAGAAGGGGGAGAGATGATACACAGCTCAGCCCATAGCAGAAAGGGATGCTTTACATCTGTGTATCAAGTCTTAGACACATCCCTGGGCACATCCCATTTGTGAAACTGACCAGGATCAACACAGCAAACAGTTTGAGAGCTGAACTATGGTGTGGAACACTACCCAGGTTTCAAATTGGCCTCTGGGTAGCACGCAACAGCAGACCACAAAAGCAGTCAAAGGCTTTGAAAAGTAATTGACATTTAAAACATAGCCCACAAAAGTGGGCCAGGACATGCTTCCTGGACATAAATAGATTGACTGCCTATTAAAATAGATATGTAAAAAGGAGAGCCTCATAATCTTGGACTCAAAATGTCCAGGATATAATCCAAAATTACTCATACCAAGAGCCAAGAAAATCTTAACTCAAATGAGAAAGGATAATCAACAGACACTAATACTGAGATGACACAGATGTTTGGAATTATCTAACCAGAATTTTAAAGCAGTTACAAAAATGTTCCAACAAGCAATTACAAGCACTCTTTAAGCAAACGGAAAAAGTAAAACAAATCTCAGCAAAGAAATAAAAGATATAAAGAAGAACCAAATGGAAATTTAAAAAATGAAAAATACAATAACCAAACTAACAAACAAATGATAAAAATAATACTGCATGAGCTCAACAGCAGAATGAAAAATACAGAGGAAAGAATTAGTGGATTGTAGAAGTTAATAAAATTATCTACTTTGAACAATAAAGAGAAAATAGGTTTTCTTTAAAAAAAGGAACAGAGTCTCAGGATCTGAGGGACAATAACAAAAGATCTAAACTTTGTGTCATTGGAATCTCAAAAGGAGAGGAGAAAAAGCATAGGCTGAAAAACATTTGAAGACATAATAGTTGGAAAATGTCCAAATTTGGTGAAAGACGTAAACCTACTGATTCAAAAAGCTGAGAATGATTGTTAACAAAAAGAATAAAATACCTCAGGGTGAATTTAACTAAGGAAGTGAAGGACCTATACAACGAAAACAACAAGGCTTTCCTGAAAAAAATAGATGAAGACATAAAGAGATGGAAAGACATTCCATGTACATGAATTGGAAGAATAAACATAGTTAAAATGTTCATACTACTTAAAGCAATCTACAGAATCAACGCTGTCCAAATCAGAATCCCAATGACATTCTTTACAGAAATAGAACAAAGAATCCTAAAATTCATATGGGGCAACAAAAGACCCCAAATTGCTAAAGCAATCCTGAGAAAAGAGAACAAAGCTAGAAGCATCACAATCCCTGACTTCAAAGCATACTACAAACCTACAGTAATCAAAACAGCATCGTACCGTACAAAAACAGGTGCACAGATCAATGGAACAGAATTGAAAGCCCAGAAATAAAACCACACATCTATGGACAGATAATCTTCGACAAAGGAGCTGAGGGCATACAAAGGAGAAAAGAAAGTCTTTTCAACAAATGGTGCTGGGAACACTGGAAAGCCACATGTAAAAGAATGAAAATTGACCATTCTTTTTCACCATTTACAAAAATAAACTCTAAATGGATCAAAGACCTAAATGTAAGACCTGAAACCATAAGCCTTCTAGAGGAAAATGTAGGCAGTACACTCTTTGACATCAGTATTAAAAGGATCTTTCAGACACCAAATCTTCTCAGACAAGGGAAACAATAGAAAGAATAAACAAATGGGACCTCATCAAACTAAAGAGCTTCTTCAAGGCAAGGGAAAACAAGATTGAAACAAAACAACAACCCACTAATTGGGAAAAAATATTTGCAAGTCATATATCCAACAAAGGGGATATACATATCCATAATATATAAAGAATTCACACAACTCAACAACAAAAACTCAAACAACCCAATCAAAAAATGGGCAGAGGAGATGAACAGACATTTCTCCAAAGAAGACATACAGATGGCCAATAGGTACATGAGAAGATATTCATCATCACTGATCATCAGGGAAATGCAAATCAAAACTACACTAAGATATCACCTTACACCTATTAGAATGGCAAAAACAACCAAAACAAAAAGTAACAAGTGTTGGAGAGGTTGTGGAGAAAAAGGATCCCTCATACACTGCTGGTGGGAGTGCAAACTGGTGCAGCCACTATGGAAAACAGTATGGAGATTTCTCAAAAAATTAAAAACAGAAATACAATATGACCCAGCCATCCCACTACTGGGTATCTATCCAAAGAACTTGAAGTCAGCAATTCCAAAAGTCCCATGCACCCCTATGTTCATCGCAGCATTATTTACAATAGGCAAGACGTGGAAGCAACCTAAGTGCCACAAAGGGTGAAGTGGTGCACCTACAACAAGACTGACAAACAATAATGTACAACTGAAATTTCACAAGATTGTAACCTATCATATCATTATAACTCAGTAAATAAAATAAAATAAAATAAAAACCTGAGAGACTCCCAAACAGGATAACCTAACGAAATCCATATACAGTATGGTCAAACTTCTGAAAACTAAAGACAAAGAAAAAAATCTTCAAATCAGCTAGAGAGAAATGATGTATTACCTATAAGATAACAATGATTCAAATCATAGCAGAAGCTCATCAGAAATCATGGAGGCCAAAAGGAAGTGGCATAACATTTTTCAAGTGCCCAAAGAAAAGAACTATCAACCCAGAATTCCATGTCTAGTGAAAAGAGCTTTCAGGACTAAAGGTGAAACAAAGATGTTCTTAAAGCAAGAAAAACTAAGAAAATTTGTCACTGCCAGACCTACTCTAAAAAATTGTTGCAGGAAGTCCTTCAAACAGAAAGGAACTGATGGGGGCTGGCTCAGTGGTGCAGCGGTTAAGTTCACACGTTCCACTTTGGCGGCCCAGGGTTCACAGGTTCAGATCCTGGGTGCAGACATGGCACCGCTTGGCAAGCCATGCTGTGGTAGGTGTCCCACATATAAAGTGGAGGAAGATGGGCACGGATGTTGGCTCAGGGCCAGTCTTCCTCAGCAAAAAGAGGAAGATTGGCAGCAGACCTTAACTCAGGGCTAATCTTCCTCAAAAAAAAAAAAAGAAAGGAACTGATATCAGAAAGAACAGCAGGAATAAAGAGAAGGAACAGAAAGGGTAAATATCTGGGTAACTGTAATATACTCTTTTCTTCCTGAGTTTTTAAAATTATGCTTGATGGTTGAAAGCAAAAAATTGCATGATTCTTATCTGATGTGATTCTTACTGTATGTGGAGGTAATATTTAACTATATCATAATTGGTGGTAAGGTTTCTATTATTCCACTTGAATAATGGTGATGCAGCACACTGTAAAATTAATTACATGTATTATAATCCCTGAAGCAACTAATGAAAAAACTATAAAAAGTGATATCAAAGTCAAAAACACAGATAGATAAATTGAAATGAAATACTGAAAAATATTCAAGCAATCCACAGGAAGGCAGGTAAGTGGAAACAGAAAAATGGATAACAAGGGGAACAAACAGAAAACAAGTAATAAAATAGCAGACTTAAACCCTAGCCTATCAAGAATTATATTAAATATAAATAGCCTAAACAATTAAAAGACGGAGATTGTTAGAATGGATTAAAAAACACAACCCAATTCTACGCTCTCTACGAGAAGCTCACTTCAAATATAATAATGTAGGCAGGTTAAAAGGAAACAAATGGAAAATCATATACCATGCAAACAGTCATCAAAAGAAAACCAGAGTGACTATTTTAAAATCTACCAAAGTAAACTACAAAGGAAAGAAAATTATCAGGGATAAAGTGGGACATAATGATAAAAGGGTCAATTCACCAAAAAGTCATAGCAACATTAAATGTGTATGCACCAAGCAGAGTTTCAAAAGACACGAAGCAAAGCTGACAGAACTGAAAGGAGAAATAGACACATTCACAACTACAGTTGGGGACTTCAACATCCTTCTCTCAGTGATCAATAGGACCACCAGAGAGAAAATCAGCAAGGATATACAAGAACTAAATACGGGGTCTAATGGACATTTATAGAACACTCCACCCAATGATAGCAAAATACATATTCTCTTCAAGCACACCAAGTTAGAGTATATCATAGGTCATAAAAGAAGCCATAACAAATTCAAAAGAAGTAAACTAGAAATCAGTAACAGAAAGACAACAGGAAAATCTCTGAACTTGGAAAATTGGAAATTAAATAACACATTTCTAACAATCTGTGGGGAAAGAGGAAGTCTCAAGAGAAATTAGAAAATATTTTAAACTGAATGAAAGTGAAAATACAACATATAAAATTAGTGGGATGTGCTCTACTCAACAACAACAGCGTACACATTTTTCTCAAGTGCACGTGGAACCTTCTCCAGGATAGACCATGTGCTAGGCCACAAAACAAGTCTTAATAAGTTTTAAAAGATTGAAGTCATATAAAGTATCTTTTCCAACCACACGGAATGAAACTTGAAATCAACAGCAGAAGGAAAACTGGAAAACCCACAAATGTTTGGAAATCAGACAACACACTCTTAAACAAGCAATGAGGCAAAAAAGAAACCTCTAGGGAAATTAGAAAATATCCTGAGACAAATGAAAATGAAAACACAACACACAAAACTTATGAAATACAGCAAAAGCAGTGCTAAGGGGGGAATTTATAGCTGTAAATACTTACATTACAAAGGAAGATCGCGAATCAAGAACCTAACCTTATACCTTAAGGAACTATAAAAAGAAGAAAAAAACTAAACCCAAATCTGGAAGAAGGAAAAAATAATAAAGATTAGAGCAGATACAAACAAAATAGAGAATAGAAAAACGACAGAGAACATCAACAAAACCGACAGGTGGTTCTTTGAAAGGTTCAACAAAATTGACAAACTTTAACTAGATTGACTAAGAAAAAAACAGAGAAGATTCAAAACCAGAAATGAAAGAGGAAACATTACTACCGATTTTAGAGAAAGAAAAAGGATTATAAGAGAATATAATAAACAATTGTATTCCAACAAATTGGAAAACCCAGAAATTGACAAATTCCTAGAAATACACAGGCTAACGAGATTGAATCGTGAGGAAATAGAAAACATGACCACACATCTATCTAGTAAGGAGATTGAATCAATAATGCAAAACCTCCCAACACAGAAAAGCCCAGGGTCAGATGGCTTCACTGGTGGATTCCACGAAACATTTAAAGAAGATTGAACACCAATTCTCCTCAAACTCTTCCAAAAAACTGAAGAGGAAGGAACACTTCCAAACTCATTCTATAAGGTCAAAATAACCATAATATCAAAGCCAGACAAAGACACCAAAAGAAAAGAAAACTACAGATCAGTATTCCTGATGAATATGGTTGCAAAAATCCTCAACAAAACACTAGTAAACAGAATTCAACAGCACACTGAAAAGATTATACATCATAACCAAGTGGTATTTATTCCTAGGATACAGGGATATTTGAACATATGAAAATCAATCAGTGTGATACACCACATTAACAGAATGAGAGACAAAAACCACATGATCACCCCAATTGATGCAGGAAAAGCATTTGACAAAATTCAATACCCTTTCATAATGAAAACATTCAGTAAACTAGGGATAGAAGGAAACTACCTTAATTTAACAAAGGCCGTATATGAAAAGCCCACAGCTAACATCATACTCAATGGCGAAAGACTGAATAAAATACTTAGGCATTAACCTAACCAAAGAGGCAAAAGGCTTGTATACTGAAAACTATAAAATATTGCTGGAAAAATTAAAGACACAAATAAATGAAAAGACTCCTGTGTTCATGGATCGGAAAATTGAACATTGTTAAGATTTCAGTACTACCCAAAGATAAACAGATTTGATGCAATTCAATCAAAATCCCAATGATGTTTTTTTTACAGAAATAGAAAAATCTGCCCAATATTCATATGAAATCTCAAGGAACTCTGAATAACCAAAACAATCTTGAAAAAAGAAGAATAAAGTTTGAGGTCTCACACTTACTGATTTCAAAACTTTTCACAAAGCTACAAGTAATCAAAACAGTGATACTAGCGTAAAGACGGACATATAGGCCAATGGGATGGAATAGACAGTCCAGAAATAAACTCTTGCATGTGTGATCAAATGACTTTCGACAAGGGTGCCAAGAACCTTCGATGAAGAAAGGACAGTCTTTCCAACAAATGATGCTGGAAAAAGTGGATATCCACATACAAAAGAATGAAATTGGACCCTAAACTTACACCATATACAAAAATTAATTTCAAAATGGATCAAAGACCTAAACATACGGCTAAAACTAAAACTCTTAGAAGAGAACGTAGGGAGAAAGCTTTATGACCTTGGATTTAGCAATAATTTCTTGAAGATGACTCCAAAAACATAGGTAACAAAAGGAAAAATAGATAAACTGGACTACATCAAAATTAAAAATTTCTATACATCAAAAGACACAATCAACAGGATGAAAAGGCAACCCACAGAACGGGAGAAAACATTTGTAAATGATATATCTGATAAAGGATTAATATGCAAAATATATACACAACTTCTACAACTCAACAACAAAAAAATAACGACCCAGTTCAAAAGTAGGCAATAGACTTGAGTAGACATATTTTAGCAGAAATTCAATAGACATCTCCAAAGAAAAAATATAAATGGTCAATACGCACATGAAAAAGAGGCTCAACACAACTATTCATGAGGGAAATGCAAATCAAAACCACAGTGAGATACACCTCACACCCATAGGATGGCTACTATCCAAAAAAACAGAAAATAGCAAGTGTTGATGAGAATGTGGAGAAATTGAAATGCTTGTGCCCTGTTGGTAGGAAAGTAAAATGGTGCAGTTGCTATGGAAAATGGTATGGCGGTTCCTCAAAAAATTAAACATGGAATTACCATATGATCCCACAATTCTATTTCTGCATATAGACCCAAGAGAACTGAAAGCAGGATCTTGAAGAGATATGTGTACACCCATTGTCATAGCAGCATTATTCACAATAGCCAAAAGGCAGAGGCAACCCATGTGTCCAGAAGGATGAACGGATAAGGAAGATGTGGTATATACATACAATGGAATGTTATTCAGCCTTAAAAAGAAAGGAAATTCTGACACTTGCTGTAACATGGATAAACCTTGAGGACATGTGCTAAGTGAAATAAGCCGGTCACAAAAGGCAAATACTGTATGATTCCCACCAGGCCTACACGGAATGGGGAAGGAGCAGTTTCTCCAATAAAAAGTGGAAAGTGTACTGAGCAGAAAATAACAACAGTCCCCAAAGATCCAAGGGGACTGTGACCAAATGGCAAACACAAGACCCACCAATCCTCCTTGGGGCCCAGTCCCACTCCCACCCTTGACTGTTTTGAGCAGCATCTGCTCAGAGGAGAAGTTTCCTTCTGGCCGTTCCTCTCCAAATCTGTGGTCCCCACGACACTCATGATTGTACCACAAAGCCCTGTCCTGACTTGGGTTCAGAAGAGAGTACGTTGCAGATGCCGCTGATATTTCCCCAGTGTGGGGTGGGGCCAAGAAAGAGAATCCATTATCTTCTGAGTGTCTGAAGTAGTACCATGGAATTTTGAGAGCTCAGGGGGCCACCACTGTGACCGGAAGCAGAGAAGTCTAACTGCTGGGAAACAAGAGGGAAGACGCCAGGAGAAAAGCACAGGGGTGACAAAAGTGCCCTCCAGGGTTCTCGGCAGCTTCCCTCTCCCAGTTCCGGTCCTTCCCGGAGTCTGGCTGCTTTCCTGACTTGGGCTCCATGAGGTACTGCTGCATCCATATAATAAATTCCCTCCCTTTAAACCACTCAGAGTTGATTCCTCCTATGCACAAACAGTCGCAAATAATGTAGAGTAAAAGGGATTTCAGGGTCTGGATCAGGGGGTGGGCTGTTCTTCAGATGCTGGCCTCCCGCATCACCTGTAAAGTCTGTTGGGACCCTAGGCCCCAGATGTTGGACAAGGCTCTAGTATGCCGAGTTACACCTCTGAGGAAAGCGTCAATCTGAGAGTTTTGGCGTGATGGGTTAAGAAGAGCACCCAGTGTCCACTCATCTCAGGGACTGAATTCTGCAGATAAACCACTCCCAGTCCCATTTCAAGGGGACCCAATAACCTGGGCTCTCCAGAGCAGTCCCAGTTTCAGACGTGCCACCAATATCTGATCTTGTGTCGAGGATTAGTGAAGAAATGTGGTCACCATATCCTCCAAGAGTGTTCCAAGGATTTTTTGTGGCTCTCAGATTCACTTTCTAGGCGAGTAAGTAGTCCTGCGCTCTCACTGGGTAAAGGATCCGGTGATCTGGAGAAGCTGCGGGACAGGATAGAATATATTTCACAGGGACCAGGGAGCTGGTGCTGTTTGTTCTGAAACCACAAAACACCTACTGTACTGGGCTAACTTTCCATGTAATATAAATATACAGAAAGAGAATTCTGTGTATAATTCCAGCGAGGTGAACTTTGTCACCTTCGTTGTTTAAGATCTGAGCTTCATTTTGCCATCTTTAAAATACAGTTAATAATAGTAGCTGAATGTGAAGGCAGAAACCTTGGCTGCCTTGGCATCTAGCACAGCCCTGGGGTCTGGAACAACACTCATAACATGTTGTGGAGACACAAAACTTATCTGTAGGATGAATGAATGGAGGGTTTGCGTATGGCACAAGCCCGTTGCTTTATGAGAAACTCCTAAATAATACCCCATTCAAGCAGGGCTGAAGAGATTGAATAGATGTCATTCAAGGCTTATTTCCTCCCCTTTAAGCAGAGAGCTAGCTCAGCCTGTCTGAATCAACATAAAACAGGCTGATGGCAGTTGCTAAGCTTCAGAGGCTACTCCTTTTCACAAGGCCACTTCCTGACCAGGAAGCTTTCAGTATTTCCTAACTGTCCAAATGTTTCCATTTGGCCTACAAACAATGGGAATTACAGGGCTGTGGTGCTTCTGGAACCTTCCCACAGTGTGCCCAGTTCAGCTGTGCCAGGCCTGAGTCCACCTCCTGGTGTGCTCTGCAGCTTCTCTGTTTCTAGTTTGTCTGTAATAAACATAATTGTACATCTCTGCCCTGAGTGGCTTCAATGATGGGTGGCCCATGCCCCATGTTCGTGACCGTGGCCCCACTCAGATCCTCCCAGCCCCAGAAGGCTGTCTGGGAAGACAGCTCCTGAGTCTACAGAGGACTTGAGACAAGAAGAGGGAAGAATACAAAGAAGGCAGAGAAAAAAACTGAGGAAAGTGAAACCCACAAAGGAGAGAGAGAGTATAGTTTTCTGGAAAGACTCTTGTACAGGGTTTAGAAGACTTCATTGTTAATCTGATTCATCTGACTGACAGAGGCTAGCCAATTTCATCTAGTTTGACTCATACAGCATTTAATTAAGCCAACCGTGAACAGGACTTCCAGCTGCAGGATGAAGCCAAACTGTAGTACTGACAGCAGCCATATCCCCCAGGGTCCTGGGTCCAACCAGCTGAACAAATTCCATCAACCACCTGGGATTTCCACCTCAGAAAGCCAAGTGGCTTTCTCCTTAGATTTCAGCATCGACCTTCCCCCTTGGCCCGAGGGATTAACCCAGGTACAGCAGAACGTATTAGCAATTGCAGACTCCACCTCAACCTGCAAGGAGGAAGTCAAGGGAGAGTCTACATCCTCCATAATAACCCTGGCCAGTAGCTGAGGCTGACCTGAATGTCTTCCAGAGCCAAGGTGGCGTCATTGATCATGGTAGCTAAAATCAGAGACAAATTTCGTACCACCTTTTCTAATTGGATGACTCCCATTATAGGGAAAAATGCTCTCAGGGTGTACAGACATAGGGAGTCTGAGTAACAACACTAGCCTCATTTTGAAGAAATCTCCACAGTTGTCCGAGGGCTACAGGATCCACTGGTGGTGTTTCCTTAAGCACTTAAAGTCTCCTATGACAACCCTAAGGTACCAGCCACCTGGGGCCTGCTAGGATGGAGACAGGTGTCTGTATCCAAGAGAGCCAGGAAAGAGAAGTCCTTCCCTTCTCTGAATTTCCCCAGCATACTCAGACAGCTGTGCATGGCTTTGAGCCCTCTTGGGGAAAGGGAGACCTCTGCCCTCCTTTGTCCTTGAAGCCAAATTTCTCCTTGAAGCAGTGAGGTTAGGATGGAAGGCGTGGAGGGATCAACGTCCTGTCTTGTGGATTTACTCCTGGTTTGCTGGTTTCCTGTGGTGGCAACCTTGATGCTTTATTGACATTATTTTTCTGGACTTTTTAATTCTATACTGTGCTTTTCTGAGGGATTCTTGAATGAAAGGCTCAAGTAACATACACTGATTGTCCAGTGTATAATTATTTATAAGCAGAATTTTAGGTGTACAATATGTAAGAGACACAGTAGGCCTGAAGCAGTGTAGGTAGACAGACATAAATTAATAAAGCGAATCAGTCTTAATATGTCGGGTTACAACAGAGAGCATCAATAACTGGAATAATTGTGCCCATTTTAAAGGAATGTTGTGATATTTTAACTTAAATAGTGCTTAAATTTGGGACTTGGGAATGAATTAATTTTGCACTGAAATTAAAATTAGTTATGTTTTTTTTTAAAGTTGTTTATTTCTATTCTGACAACAGATTGCAGGTAACTACATAAATGGGCTTGGAACTGACTTTTTTGTGCGTGAGGAAGATTGGCCCTGCGCTAACATCTGTTGCCAATCTTCCTCTTTTTGCTTGAGGAAGACTGGCCCTGAGCTAATATCTGTGCCAACCTTCCTCTATTTTATATGTGGGATGTGGCCACAGCAAGGCTTGATGAGTGGTGTGTAGGTCCACGCTTGGGATCCAAACCCGTGAAGCCTGGGCCACCAAGGCAGAGCACGGGAACTTAACCACTACGCCACCGGGCCAGCCCCTTAATTATGTTTTCAACTTAGGAGAATTTGCCCCAGATGAAGTTTATGTTTTTCTTCTCTTCTGATCTTTATATTATAAACATTTTCAAATTTAAAGTGTAATGACAGTATTATGAATATGCAGATACATGTGATCAAGAGTTAACAATTGTTAACACGTTGCTATGTTTGCTTCATTCAACATTGTTTTGAAAATCTTTTTGAAAATAAATTATAGACATACTGACATTTCACCCCTCACATTTCTCTAAAAACTGTCATTTTTCCTATATAACTAGTATAAAATTATCACACCTAACAAAACCAATAGTCATCCCTTGAATTTATCTAACACCCTGGAAAAACATATTTCTCAAGAATGAATTGCCCAGCTAAAGTAGGGAAACATTGCATATCCAGGACATAACCTGAAGATATGATATTTGTGTCTAAGAACCTAGAATAGTTTCCTTGTAGAAAGGAACAAAATAGCTCCCTTAAACATGGGAGACGATAAGTGACAGAAATTTTAATTTTGTCCAAAAAACCTGTAGGCAGCATCAACAGAAAATTATGCAATTCATTGCTACTGTCTTACTGTAGCATCAGGGTGGACAATATGTCTGAAGTTCTCAAAGGGACTCTTTTCCTTGGAAATCAGTGGGCATCCCTGAATTGAAGACATCTCGTCTTTTCTCTTCTTGTCAGATGCACATCCGGGTGTGAGGTGCCTAGATCATCAGCTCAAACCCAAATCAAGACCACTGTCTCCCAAAGAAAGCGACCTTCTGGGCTTCCATGCCCACTGAGGATGGCTCTGGCCTGCGCAGCTCTGTGCTTCTCTGTCCCCACGGTTGTGGTCCTTGGGGTCTCTGTGAAGCACTGAGACCTGCCTGTGTGAAGGCCAACAAGCAGACTCTCAGTTCCACCCTGCTAGCCTCCCTCACCCTGTGTTTCCTCTGTTCCTTTCTTCTCACTGGCCATCCCAACATGGGCACCTGCATCCTTCAACAAACGACATTTGCAGCTGTGTTGACTGTGGCTGTTTCCACTGTTTTGGCTAAAACCATCACCGTGGTTTTGGCTTTAAACACCACTGCACCAGGGGAAAGGATGAGGCACTGGTTGATACCAGAAATACCTAACTCTGTCATTCCATCTGTGCCTTGGTCCAAGTCACTATCTGTGGTTGGGAACCTCTCCCCCTTTCACTGGAATGAACACACACTCTGAGCCTATACATATCATCATTGGATGCAGTAAGGGCTCTGTCACTCCTTCTACTGTGTCCTGGATACCTGGGATCCTTGGCCCTGGGGAGCGTCACTGTGGCTTTCCTGGCCAGGAACCTGCAGGACACCTACAATGAAGCCAAGTTCAAGCATGCTGGTGTTCTGCAGTGTCTAGGTCACCTTTCTTCCTGTCTATCACAGCACCAAGGGGAAGGCCATGGTGGCCGTGGAGTTCTTCTCTATCTTGGCCTCCAGTGCAGAGCTCCTAGGCTGCATCTTTGCCCCCAAGTGCTGCATTATTATTCTGCTGAGCCCTGATAAGAACACCCTGCAAGGGATAAGGAATAAAACCAGTCCCAGAATCAATAAGCCTTCCAGAGATTTACCTCATGGCTCTCAAATAGATAAGCAACAGACACTGAAAATAAATCACCTTTTTTGTAGAGATAGTGGTTCAAAGTTAAATTTATAATTTATCTGTCTCAATTGACAAAGGTTTTTCTTATGTTCTCTACTATAGCAGGGGCACAGCCACCCTCAGTCAATAGTTCCTACCAAAGCAATCTTGAGAAAGAACAAAGCTGGAGGTGTCGTGCTCCCCGATTTCAAACTATACCACAAAGCTATAACAATCAAAACTGTATGGGACTGGCACAAACAAAGAAACATAGATCAATGGAACAGAATAGAGAGCCCAGAAATAAACCCATGCATATATGGCCAATGGATCCAAGACAAAAGAAGCAATGGGGAAAAGACAGTCTCCTCAATAAATGGTGCTGCGAAACTGGACAGCCACATGCAAAAGAATAAAACTGGACCCCTTTTCTACATCATATACAAAAATAAACTCAAAATGGATTAAAGACTTAAATGTAAGACCTGAAACCATAAAACTCCTAGAAGAAAACATAGGAGGTAAACTCTTTGACAACGGTCTTAGCAAAATTTTTTTGGATCTATCTCCTCAGGCAAAGGCAACAAAAGCAAAAATAAACAAATGGGACTACATCAAACTGAAAAGCTCTTGCACAGGAAAAAAACCATCAACAAAACAAAAAGGCAATCTATTGAATGGGAGAAGACATTTGCAAATGATGTACCTGATAAGGAGTTAACATCCAAAATATACAAAGAACTCACACAACTCAAAATCAAAAAAGCAAATGATCCAATTAAAAATTGAGCAGAGGGGCTGGCCCGGAGGCAGAGTGGTTAAGTTCGAGCGCTCCACTGCAGGTGGCCCAGTGTTTCGTTGGTTCGAATCCTGGATGCCAACATGGCACTGCTCATCAAACCACGCTGAGGCAGCATCCCATATGCCACAACTAGAAGGACCCTCAACAAAGAATATACAACTATGTACCGGGGGCTTTGGGGAGAAAAAGGAAAAAAAAAACAATTGAGCAGAGAATCTGAATAGGCATTTTTCAGGAAGACATGTAGATGGCCAACAGATACATGAAAAGGTGCTCAACATCACTAATCATCCCAGAAGCGCAAATCAAACCACAAAGAGATATCACCTCACACTGTCAGAATGGCTGTTATCAAAAAGACAACATATAACAAGAGTTAGTGAGGATGTAGAGAAAAGAGAACCCTCGTGCACTGTTGGTGGGAATGTAAATGGTGCAACCACTATGCAAAACAGTATGGAGTTTCCTCAAAAAATTAAAAAGAGAACTACCATATGATCCAGCAATTCCACTTCTGGGTATTCATCTAAAGAAAACGAAAACACTAATTCAAAAAGACATATGCACCCCTATGTTCATTGCAGCATTTTTTACAATAGCCAAGATATGGAAGCAACCTAAGTGTCCATTGATAGATGAATAGATAAAGAAGATGTGGTGTATACATACAATGGAATATTATTCAACTGTAAAAAGAATGCAGTCTTGCCATTTGCAACAGCATGGATGGACCTACAGGATATTATGCTACGTGAAATAAGTGAGACAGAGAAATACAAATGCCACATGACTTCATTAATATGTGGAATCTAAAAACAAACAAACAAACAAAACAGAAACAAACTCGTAGATACAAAGAACAATCTGTTGGTTGCCCGAGGGGATGGGGTCGGGGGATGGGCAAAATAGGTGAAGGAGATTAAGAGGTACGGACTTCCAATTATAAAATAAACAAGTCATGGGGATGTAAATGCACAGCATAGGGAATATAGTGAATAATACTGTAATAACTTCATATGATGACAGACGGTTACTAGACTTGTGGTGATCATTTCGTAATATATATAAACGTCGAACCACTAAGTTGCATACCTAATACTAATATAATATTGTATGCCAACTACACTTCAATAAGAAAAGAAAGAAAGAAAAGGTTAAATTAAATTTAAACAAAAAACAATTCCTAAAACTTCAAGTTTAATCTTGGATATTCCACTCACCAATATTAAATCTATCATTTGTTTGTACGTCCTAGGACTTCATTTTACCCTCCACTTCTTGAATCGATTTTGCAGGCTATGCACTGACAGGTGGTATAGCCACCAGGTGGTGGTCTATTTTAATTTTGTCCAAAAACCTTTAGGCAGCACCAAGAGTTGATATTTGTTGTTAAATAAAATGGTCTTTCACATCCTAATTTGGGGGTTTATTCTCCTGTCTCTTCTTCTAATATTTTTTAGGGTTTTATTTTTACCTTTTAACTGTTCGATTCATCTGGTATTTATTTTTGTGAAGGTGCATGGAGGAAGCTACATCATCCTTTATTAAGAGAGGGAACTGGAGGGGGTGTGGTTTGTCACCTGCCCTGAGTGAGTGGGGTCTACATGACCAGATGGGCCTAAAGGGTAAGACTGAAGGGAGTTTGGGGCCAAAAGGCCCAGCTTTGGGAAGGTCCTACATGATGACAGGGGAGTATATAAGCTGAAGATGTCACAAACTAGGAAGGAACAGAATCTTGGCTTCCAGGGTGCCTGGGAATCAATCCTGCAGGGTCTGTGCTCTCCATGGACAAGTGACGGGCAGGACAAGATCAGAGAGCTGCAGAGGCTGCAGTGGAGGGAAGAATTTCCTGAGAGTCAGAACCGACCAGCACAAGAGATGGAGGTGGGAGAGGTGGGGTCTGCCCTGCACTCACTCTATCCACCATCTGGAGTGACGGGGAGCATGCAAGACTTAAGGGAGTTGGAGGGTGTCTCTGTATTAGCCAGGGCTGGGGAGGGTGAAACCACACCAGTTATATTGACAAAAAGAATTTAATATTAAAGTGTTAATCAGTGTATGTGTTTTCTATTGCACTGTAGCCACGATCACAGATTTAGTGGCTTCAAGGTTTCTTGTCTTTCAGTTCCATAGGTTATAAATCCAACACAGCTCTCCCTGGTCTAGCGTCAAAGTGCTGGCAGGGCTGCATCCTCGCAGGGGGCTCTAGAGGAGAATCCAGTTCTCTGCCTTTTCCAGTGTCTAGACGCTCTCACCTTCCTGTGCTCCCGCCTCCCTATGTCCCCATCTTCAAAGCCAGCAACATCCCATCTCTGGGGCCATTCCTCCATAGTCATATCTCCCTCTGATTCTCTTCTTCTCTCTCCCTCTTCCACTCTGAAGGACTCATGTGATTAGATTGGGCGCACCCAGATAATCCAGAATAATCTCCCCATCTCAATGTCCTTAACTTAATCACATCTACAAAGTCCCTTTGCCATATAAAGTGACTTATTCACAGGTTCCAGGAACTAGGTGATGGACATCTTTGGGGACAATTATTCCGCCTACCATGCCCAACAACTGATGAACTGAAAAGGCGAAAAAAGAATTCTCAAGTATAGAAAGCAGCTTCCTCTCCCTAGGGCCAGGGAAAGAAATGGAAGAGGCTAAAATATCAAAATTTAAAATCTTGGAAGATGGGCCCCATGGTTCAGGAACCCAGAACTCTGAGAAAGGGTGCATCTCATCACTTGCACTGGGGGTGGGGTTTGTAAGAGGCCTCGATGAACTGGTTCTGCAAATGGTGGAAGACTGCGAGCTGGAATGAGCACCCACCGGGGCGAACCTGCGAGACAACTGCCCACCTCGAAACTAAACATGCAGCTCTGTTTCCTTCGTGTTTCTTTATACAATCTTCCATGTTTCGTCATTGATGATGGATTCCCATGTACATAAGGATATGAAGTTTCCCATCTTAATAAATTCCCGTTTTTAAAAGGAAGTATATAAAAAAATTGTAATTCAATGACAAATAGTTGATATGGAGAAAGGACTGCTCTGTTCACCTATCACTACGTTAAAAAGACACCGCAATTGTTTATTTTTTCTTCTTTTTCCCCTTGCCCGAGGAGATGTAAGATTCAAAAAGATACTTAGCAGTCTAAGATCGATCGATGTTAAAGAGTGTACTGCCTATGTTTTCTTCTACGAGTTTTATGGTTTCAGGTTTTACATTCAAGTCTTTAATCTATTTTGAGTTAATTTTTGTGTTGTATGTGGAAGATAAGAGAATAAACACATAGATAAGGAGAACAGATTGGTGGTTACCAGAGGGGAAGCAGGGGGAGGGAGGGCAAAAGGGGGAAAGGGGCATGTGTGTATGGTGACTTCCAGTGGTGAATACAATGCAGTCTATACAGAAACTGAAATATAATAAAGTTCACCTGAAATTATGCGTTATAAACCAATGTGACGTCAATAAAAAATAAAATAAAAATAAATAAAATATTAAGACACCACAAAACATGGCTTAAAACAACAGCAGTTACTTAGTTTGCACGTGAATCTGGGGTTGACTGGACTTAGCTAGGCAGCTGCTGCTTGGCAGTATCTCCTAATGTTCCAGTCAGATGGTGGCCGAGGCTGCACTTATCTCAAAAGTGTTCTCATCCCCGTACCCAGGGTCTGGGCTGGAAGACTCAAACTGGATGCCAGAGGAGTTGGGTCTACCGGGCATCTCCCTCTCTCTCTCCCGAGGTGGAGAACTGGCTGCGGTGGGGCAGACTAGGGAGACCAGGGAGGAGTCTGGGGCAGGCGTCCAGCTGAAAGGTGACCATGGCCTGCATAAGGGGGTATCCATGAACCAGTGAGAGAGGCAGATGCTCTGGAGGTCCAGGTTGGACTTGACTGACACAGTGTGCTGTAGGAACAGCAGCGGGGCGGGGAGGAGGGAGGGGTCAGAGATCTTTCAGGACTTCCAGGTGCACTCTCCAGGCCAGATCAGGGATGAAGGCTTGAAGGGGGAACAGGGAGGGATGTCGGATCTCTGCTTTGGAAACAGCGAGTGGAGAACAGGCTACGGCTCTGCCCTGGCACTCTAGCATTCTCGCACATCCCACACACGCCCCGCAGGCAAGACTTGACTGCAGTCTGATCTGAGTCCTAGCAAACGCCCTGCAATTCCTTCTGGAGCACGGGGAGCTGAGCGTGGCGAGGAGCCACCACAAGGCCTCTCTCATCCATTTTCCTAGTTTCACACACATACCCCGTTAGTGTGCAGCCACGAGCTATAAAATTGCTTGGCTGTAATTTGGAGGCAGCCCCTCAGTGGTTAAGTGACCCACTGCTCAGGCTGTCTGTCTTCTAGCCCCCTGGTTCAGTGTATGCTGTGGGACCAGGGGTGGGAGCTGACACCACGGAGAGCTGGCTTATGCTGTCTGTGTAGACAGTAAACAGTCTGAATCCATGTGGGCTCAGTGTTTCTCACTGGCTGGGTCTCTGGGAGCGTGGCACGTCCACGCAGCAGCTCCAGCAGTGTTAGCCGCCCCGCTGCTCCTTGGGGCCTGCTTCACTGCTTGACAGCGTGCCACCCAGTGTAGGGCCAGCAAGAGTACAGTGCCTTTTTTGGAGAAAAGACGCAGAGGCCCACACAGCCAAGCTGAGGGATGGGAAAACACTCCTTAGGATCCTGCCGGGCACCCTGTACCCCAAGGGTGGGTGGGAGGAAAGGAACAAGGGTACCCCCGTCCCACCTGTTAATCAGTGTCTGAGGCTCAGCAGCAGGTGGCCTTGAAGCAGTCACCAGAATGTGGCTTCGGCCGTAGCTGTGAGTATGTTGAGGCAGAACTGGCGGCTACTTGACATTTACGTAACTCCAGAGTCAGCCTGGGGTACAGAGCTGCTCCCCCCCCCCCCGCCCTCTTCTGCCCTCAGCTGCCTTAGGAAAAAACAATCCCCCTGAGAACAAGTACTCCCTGGGCCCTGAGAGGGGCACGGCATGAAAAGCCAGAGGAGAGAAGAAGCCGCAGCCTTGCCGTCCCCGGAGCCCCGGCTCCCCCAGCCCTGCACCCCGGAGCCCCAGCGCGCAGAGGGCAGGTAGCATGAGCTCCGCAGCGGCTGCTCCAACCCCTCAAGTGCACACGTAACTCTTTGGTCCACTCCTTTAAACAAGCAAACAAAAATGCCTCGGTGTAACTGATAGGATTTGGGCAAAATTTACAGTGAAAAGCAGAGTTTTAAAGCCATCTTGTGTGGGGGGCGTTCTGGCCAAGTTACTGTCCTGCTGCAGAAATGCAGAGCTGGTACTGGTGCGTCACACGCTTGTCCTGTAAATGCTCGCGAGGTAGGGGAGGTTCCACGGCTCAGGGCACAGCCACAGGTAAAAAAGTGCCAGTGGGACAACCCCCCTGCCACGTGCCACCAGTGGTTGGGTCAGAATTCAGTGGCAGTGCCTCTGCTCTCTGAAGAACCAAGTTTTCACTGTGTAGATGAAGTCTTCGTGTTGACAGGTCGGCAGCCTCAGTCTTAACAACCTGGCGTTACCACACCTCCACCAGCAGGGGCGGCTGCGAGACCCCAACAAAACCCAGGGGTCTGCTTGCCAAGGAGCGTCTTGAACGACCTGGACAGATTCCCAGTGCCAGAGCTCTGGCAGTCAAGAAGAGAAGCGCTGTCCCTCACAAGCTGAAGTCTGTTTCTGACGCAGAAGCCGTCACTGTGTGCTGGATTTGTAACTCCCGTCAGAAGTTTTTCTTACAGGAAAAACGGCCACACTCCATGGAGCTCTGGCCCCAGCTTAGTCTGCATCGGATCTTTGACTTCCACCCTGTAGGGGCAAATGGTGCTGCTTCACCACTGTCAAGACTTTTTCAGGTTACAAGTGACTTTGTCCAATCAGCCAACTCTGGCCCTACCATGTCCTTGAAACTAATGTGTGTTGTTTCCTTTGATGGGCATTCCGCACACCCAGGTAGCGGATCCTGCTGAACGCATGGTGGAAACAGATGTTCTAAGGATGAGTAACACTGCTCCTGACCGTAAAGGATGCTCCCACTGGGGAAAAGCCAAGGTTAGGACAGTGGCAATGGGACAAGCGCAGAGCTGGGAACCTACTAGGCTCTCTTGTCTCAGCCATGTGGTGGCAGCAAAGCAGTACAGAAGACAAGGGTGGATGGTGGAAGAGACCACTACCACCAACCGCAGAGCTGGTAGATGCAGAAGTGCTTAAAGAAACCACCCAATAGGCTGAACAGACTGCCCTCCGCTCAGCCCAATTAGTCTAAAAGAGCCTTTAAATTACAAGTGTTGTTGACTGACAATCATACAGACTCTCAGCAAAAGCGACCCCCGGTGTTTTGAATATGGCAACTGCCTGACAAATGTCACTCAGCACACCCCATTTGAGTGCCAATTCCTGGCTTGTAACTGGGCACTGGTGGACAATGATAGCCCAGCTTCCCTTCCCACGTGTTGTTCCTCCCTGCTGTCTCCATTATGGAATAAAGCAGGCACTGCCCAGCAAGCATCTATTATTCAATGAAAATGATATATCCAAGAAAGGAGTAAACTAGCCATTGATGGACTCTCCCACCTGCATGAAAGGGTGGCCAGTCACCCCTAGGCACAGCTGTCCTGGCCATGGGGTCTGGGCCAGCACCTTGGACTCCTTGTGAGCTTCAGTACACCAAGGTCCCTGAGGACTCCTGGGCCTAATTCTCAGATGGTCCAGCTAAGTTAAAGGGCCCACTGCGGCTGGGCAGCTGCAGAGAAAAAACTGTATAAAACAGTGTGTGAAGAGAAAACTCTGCCCCAGGGCAGAGCTGCACACTGTGGTGTCCGTCCTGGAAAACACCCCCAGAATGCATCTTGTTACACTTTCACTCACTTGTAGCTGGTAGGCAATAGGCCATTGGTGTAGTCAGGCACCTGACAATGGGACAACTGGATGATCAAGTCCCAACCCCTGTAGGGACAAACATTGTGGCAGCAGACTACACCAGACTCACGCCGTCTGTTCATGACCCATATGGACGTCCATGGACAAGGACCCTTTGGCAATGAACATCAGTGGGACCCACAAGCTGACCAATTCTGCATCATCAAGGTAAAGACCACAGCCACCTGGATGCACCATCACACGGGGCCTGGCAATTCAAGCTACAAATCGAAGCCTGGCGATGCCAACACACGAGGCCAAGGAAGACTGGTTAACGTGCCTGATTCCAGCTCCACTGTCAAGTGACGAAGGGAGCTCCAGGGCGCACAGTCCAGTGCACTGGACCTGCCAGTCCTGGTAAATAGACTCTACAGACCCTCCTCCCCGCTCCCAGGGGTACTGCTGGGTGTCAACTGTAGTAGATGCCTTTTCTGGGTGACACAATAATTCCCATCTGCAGAGCAAATGCAGGCCGTACTACCCAAGAACTCCCAAATGTACTGCTACATATTTGAACTTCCGAACACATCCAGTCAACGATGCCGCCCTCATGGTCAAGAGCACCAGCAGCATGCAGCTATCCAGGCATTCAGGGGACATTTCATGGCCTGTCTCATCCACAGACAAGAGGGGCCATTAAAAGATGAAATGGGGCTGGCTCCATGGTGTAGTGGTTAAGTCCGGTGCACTATGCTCCAGCAGCCTGGGTTCGCAGGTTTGGATCCCAGGCCCGGACCTACACATGCTGTGCCATGCTGTGGCAGGGACCTACATACAAGATAGGGGAAGACTGGCACAGACGTTAGCTCAGGGCTAATCTTCCTCAAGCAAAAAAAGAGGAAGACTAGCAACAGATGTTAGCTCGGAGTGATTTTCGTCACAAAAAAAGAAAGAAAGAAAGAAAGAAATGGACTCTAGGCACTAGCCCTGTGGCCAAGTGGTTAAGTTCGCGTGCTCTGCTATGGGCGGCCCAGGGTTTCACCAGTTTGGATCCTGGGTGTGGACCTAGCACGGCTCATCAGGTCATGCTGAGGCAGTGTCCCACATAGCACAACCAGAAGTACCTGCGACCAGAATATACAACTATGTACTCGGGGGCTTTGGGGAGAAGAAGAAAAAAAAAAAAGATGAAATGGACTCTAAAAAAAACCTGAAAAAATAAGTAGATTCTAATTGTGGCAATTCCCCAGAAATGCACCACCCATTTAAGTACAATGTTTAATCACGAGGTGGGAAGAGGGAATGAGAAAAGGCCCCCACTGGCTGGGAGAGCCCCCAGCCACGGAATGAGCCCTCTCCCTCTCCCCTTTTTCCCTCCTGTGCCTACCTTCTGGGACCTACGGGTGGCAGAGTAGAGCCGGGGGTGGGAGATTCCAACCCGGGGCCTCTCTCGCCCCCTGCCTACTCTTGCTGGAGCGGCGCAGTTATGGACACTGGTGATAATGGTCATGAGCACGAGGTAACCGCTCTAAGGTGGTCCTGCTGGTGCGGCCTGCATGTCAGGGGTGGGCGATGATCTAGGATGGCGCGTGGTAATCACCTCGGGATGAACCTAGCCAGATGGAGTGGGGTAGACACGGTGAGACTTTTAAAAGGGTAAAGTCCCTGTGCTGCAGGAACAGGTCATACTGACCGGGCGGCCACGAAGGGAGAGCTCCCCCAGCGGGGAAGGAGAGGTGGGGGTGGGGCCATTAGTGTCTCACCTGCAGGACACCTGGCCCAGCCTGTCATCTCAGAATGCTTTGGTAACATTGTCCCCGACTGTGCCCACTGCCCTCAGTCTTACTCCTGGAAACCTACTTTCTAGGCAGACTTTCAACTGAGGACTATCGATGTGGAAGGCAGGATGGCCTTCACCAAAACGATAAAACAAGATTAATTTTCTAGATACTGACATCATCTCCCGTGGCTTCATCTTATTATCGCTGGTGTCCTGTGGTCTCCCTCTGCTGCCCAAAACACCAAAACCCAAACCACACCTCTCTCATGCGCTTCTTCCAGGCCATGGTCACTGCCTAAATTGATTGCCGGATCTGTCCTCCCCCACCCAACCTGCTGACGGGACCACCTCCCCCTCCCCTGAACTCTTGTCAGCCACCCCTGGACCCGAGAGGGCAGGCCTCAGCTGGGGACACATGTGGCGATCACTTTGGGAGAGACCTGCCCATCTTGAAGCAACTTCTGTGTGTTGGAAGAGGGCCCAAAGGAGGAGAGGACAGGTGGCCCAGATACCTGGGCTCCAGGCTCAGCACCCACCTGGCACTGGGGCTGTGCCATCAACCATCTGTGCCTGGGGTCTGAGTCAGGTCCCCAGCCTGACCTAGCTGCTCAGTCCTCTGCTTCTCCAGGAGCAGAAAGTGTTCCTCCTGCCCCGAGGGCCTCGGTTTCCCGGTTTTGGATTCCTGGGGCTTTGGTTAGGAGGAAATAGAGCCAGGCACACTGGGAGAGCCTGAAAGGCCTGGGAAAGCCCTCTTCACAGCACGAGCCCGAGCTGCACCACTGCCTGCTTTTCCCAGCTCCAGGTCTCCTCCCATCGGGATGGCAGGACAGCAGTGCCGCCTAACAACTCTTCTTACAGACAGCAAACAGGACCTAGTTAGGGGAAGGACTTGGGCAAGGTCATGGAGAGACCAAGGCCCTGGCAGCGTGGCTCCTTCCCCAGGTTCATGCCCACGGCAAGAGTGAAAACCAAAGCTCATGTCTGCACAACACTTGACAAAGCCAACTGAGAGAGTCCTGCCCTGGACAGGACCCTGAGCTGACCTGAACCTGACCTTGACCCTCACTCTAACCTAGCTCATTCTAAACTCTCACTCCCACTCTAATCCTAACTCCTAACCCTAACCTCACACTGACCCTGACTCTGACCTTAACCCTAATCCTTTACACTGACCTTGACCCTAACCTTAAACTTATCCCTTCTCCAGTGGCCATAGGAGGGCAGTCCCCACCCCTCACTGATCTAAGTGTGTAGCCATCCCTCTGGGAGAGTCGACAGCTGAGGCCGTGTAGCCCTCACTGAGGTCCCTGCTCAGGGAACACTGGCCTCAGCTACATAGAACCACTAAGGGTCTCTCCAGCAGCCCCACAGCACCCCGACTGCCCCTCATGCTCCCATTCCCTCCAGCCTTCTCTGGGGCTGCAGTGGGCAAGCAGCTGCCTGGGTGGTGCCCTGGTTCCCAAAACCCTTGGGGGTGATCTGAATACACAGAGGCTTGGTCAGAACTTGGGTCACTCTGGACGTCTGCCAGCTCCCACTGTGGATTAGCTGTGCACTCAATTTCTCCAGCTCCCTCTTCTCCCTGCCTGGCACGCCCAGGTAGTCTACTGGTGCCTTTTCGGGAGAGGTCTTCTCACCTGAACAGGGCAGGGACCTCATTTGCCATGTTCCAGATCATACTCCACACAGGGAAAAGGGCTGCCATCCAGGAGACCCCGGTGAGTCTCACTGACTTCCTGAGGAGGGAGCTAGTCCCTAGAGGGGACTTCATGGGGTGACTCTGTGCCCCTATCCCCCTCAGGAGGACACTATCTCCATGGGTCAACAGCTGTAACCTAGCCACCACATGCCATTTCCCGCAGTGAGAGCTCAATGCCTTGCAGCCAAAGGAGCTCCTGCAGCAGCTAGGAAAGGTCACTGCTGGGGTCCCTGTAGGTGACCTATCTCCATCGGCCTCCCTGAGGCACCCACACGTCAAGTGGTGTCCTGGCTCCAGGTGTCTCTTCTATAAATGAAGCTCTCACCTCACTTGTCAGTTTCCTCACTGTCCACGGTTTTGTTCCAAGGGTCTGATACAGCCCCAGCTGCCCTTGGAATCTCCTGAGGCCCCGTCCAGAGGCTCCAGCTCAGCAAGAGGTGGGTGGAAGGGTCCCAGTGAATGTGAACCCAGTGAGGGTGCACTGGTCCTGGAGAGGCAGTGGTGGGCCGGGGTCTCTGGAGTGGGGCCGCCCTGAGGCAAGGCTGTCCTCACTTGTCAAAGGACAAGAACTAGGTGAGAACGGTTGGAGGGCATTAAAATACCGGCGAGTCGCCACAGTCCTGGGTAAGCGTCAATGCCCACAGCACCCTGGGTATCCTCACTCTTCATCAACCTCCTTCCAGGGACCTTCAGGGGGATGCCACAGGAGTTTAGGGCAGAACCAGAGCCTAAGACCCTTCATTCAGGCTGCCACATGTAGCAGAACCAGCCAGAGAAAGCTTCACCCTTGCCCCACTGCCCCATATCATCTCTGAGGGCCTGTGGGTGCCCCCCAGCCACTACCACCTCCTCACCCCGAGGCTCCCAGGGGGGAACTCAGCTTTGGGCTCAGGTGTGACTGAGCTTTCTCAGAGTCTCCCTCAGCCCCTCCCTCACACGCTGAGGTGAGCACTTCGTTTATGGAGGGCATACCCGGAGCCAAGAACAGTGACCTGAGTTGCTTACGTCCAGGGCATGGAGGCAGGGTGGGCCCAGCAGCTGGGCCCGGCTTGTCCTCCATGGCTACACCCCTGCAAAATCTGCCCACTGCCCAGGCTTCACCCCTGAACCACTTCAGAACACAGTCGCCCTGCCTACTGTCACATCTCCTATTAGGGCAGGGGGAGCTCCTGTAGGTCACCTGGCCCAAGCCCCTCGATGTGGGGAGAAACCGAGGCCCGAAAGGGATGAAGCTGCCACAAGATCCAGCTCCTGCGTCTTTTGGTCCCACGCTAGGACTACTATGTAAACCAAGTCCTCCCCTCCCAAAGGCATCCGAGCTCCCACTGCCTCCCCGCCCCGCCCAGGGTCCCAAGCCAGAGGTGCGACTATCAGGGAACAGGCCCGCGTCATGCTGTCCCTCTGCACACAGGCCACAGAGGTCACAGGTGTGCAATTCCCGGGCCACTTGGGGCTCCGCTGGCAGTATGGCAAGAAAGGCGCACTTCCTCCCCAGACCCTCCAGCTTGCTCCAGCACCGCCCTTTGCATCATGGATACGCACCACACCAAACTCACCCCCTCAACTGCATACCCAACGAGGGGAAGGGCCTCCCCAGAGGCCACCCACAGGTCAGGGTGGAGCTGGAGCTCCTTCTGCCTCCCAGCCCTGAGCAGCCAGCTTGCCCTGGGACACAGGTCCCCAGGAGACCACTCATGGGAAAAAGGCCCAAGACAGAGTGGTCACTACCACCTTGGAGCCTTCTGACCAGGAGTGGAGAAATGGCACAAGACCGACGGTGACATGAGAACTTCAGTTACAGCCCAAAACACTAAAGGCAGACTTCTGGGAGGACCCCAGAATCCAGCAAGATGGACGGAAAGTCCTTTACAGACCACCAAGTCCATCATTTTATAGATGGCAACATTGAGGCCCAGAGAGGCCTGGTAACTTGGGAGTAAGGCTCCAGCAAAGAGAAGCCAGGGGCTCCTAGCCCCAGCCTGTGAGCTGCTGCAGGTCACAGAGGTCATCCAAACCTGGCCCAGTGGCCTAAAGAGTGGCAGGGGGAAGGGAAAGGAGAAGCCCCCAGCTCTGGGGCCACATCCATCACGCCCAACCCTCATCCCAGTCAGGGCAGCAGCGGTATCTCCCTGCAAGAAAATAATCGCTCATCTCCTCCAAGAGCCACCTCCACCGGCCCATGCTGCCCGCTGCTCCTGGGTCCACAAGGGCCAGGCTGGGCCATGCTCGCTCCCACGGGAAGTCCATGGCGGCCCCTGCAGTTTGTCCAGGAGAGGCTGAGCTACCAGGACACCCTGGAGTCCCAGCGGCTGGGCAAGCGATGCAGCCTCATGTCTTCCTTCTGGATGTGCTCGTAACAAGACTGGTGGGAGAGAGGCGAGGCTGAGGTCAGCTGGTCTGCCCGGTCCCAGCCACGTGCACAAGATCCAGGGCCCAATATTGGGGTGCGCTCACCTCCCGGGCCTGGACCACCTCCAACTCAGCCCTCAGCCACCCTGCAAGGAAATGGGGCCCTCCCTCTCCTACTGTGCTCTGGGATACAGCCTGGAACACACTCCAGGCCCTGGGGATCTGAGGGCTGGGATGCACTGTGGCCATCCCCCACCCCCACCCGGCCCCTTTTAACAAGGGCAGGATCAGGGGCTGTGAAGACGCTGCGATGGAGACACACATAAGTTGTGAATTTCAGCTCATCCCTGTGATGGTGTTTGGGGCGAGGAAGGGGCTGGCCCACTCCCTCTGTCCCTCACCTCCAGGGCTGTGAGCAGAAAGTCATACAGGCCTCCTATGTGGATAGGTTCCATCAGGTCACGGATCAAGTGGATCTCGGCTCCCAGGTGCTGGATTCTGGAGAACCACCGCCCCACAGTGAGAGGGAGAAGAGGGCGTCAGGGACAGGCACTGAGCAGCTGAGGAAGGAGCCCTGGCCTGGGTGGCTAGACACCTGGGGTGTGGCCCCTACTCTGCTTCTGGCACTCATGGGTGGGTTCCTGGGACCCTGCCCTCTCTGGGCCTCAGCTTCCCCATCTGTACCAAGAAAAGCTGTGTCCACAAACCCTGATGTTCAAAGACCAGAGCACGTCTTGGTTGGGGGTGGGATGGGGCGGGGCAGGGTGGGAAGGGATCCTCCTGCAGCCTACCCCCCAGCTCTGTCTGGCTGGGCTCACCGGGCACGCGATACCACATAGATGAGCAGCGGCAGCAGGTCGTCCATGGGCAGCTTGTGCTCCTGGCCCAGCACCCGTGACACGGTGGCCTCAATTTCCCCATACGTCCTCTCCAGCACCTCCAGCTTCTCCCGGGGGTCTACCGTGGTGCTGCAGCAGGGGCACTGGCTCCAGATCAAGGCCCCTGGGTTCAGTCCCAACCAGGGGCCCCAACACCCCTGCCTCCACCCCCACCCTCTGGAGGGCACAGACTCACATGATCCTCTGCAGACACTCGGTAGCTGACAGGAAGCACTTGTCCCTGACCAGGGAGCATCTCTGCAGGGAGGGACAGCAGGCTGAATGAGGCTGCAGCTCCTCCGTGCTGTCACCTCCTTCCCAGGGCCAGAGCTGGCCTTGAGGCCCTTGCCTCCCACCCCTTTTCTATCACTGGCTTCAGCACAGCCCTACCCACAGGGTTGGGTGACACAGGGCAAGTCACAGCTCCACCATGAGCCTCAGTTTACTCAACTGTAAAGTGGGGTAAATGGTCTCCAGGAGGTTGGGAGGATCAAGGCGGATAGGAAGACAATCATGACAGCCAACGGCCACTGGGTGCCACCTACTTCTGAGTGCCTAAGTCAACGTCTCTCAAACCCAAGGGCTTGTTGAAACACTGATTCTGGGTCCACTCCGTGAGTTTCTGACTCAGTAGGTCTGGGGAGGGTCCAAGTATCTGCTTTTCTAATAGGTTCCCAGATGCTGCTGCTGCTGCTGGTCCAGGATGCACACGATGAGAACCACAGCCTGTTGTGCACCAGCCCACCTCCTCCTCACAGTAACCCCGTGTAGTAGTACTAATACTACAGCACGGAGTACTTTCTCAGACGAGGAAACTGAGGCACAGAGGTCAAGTACCTTGCCCACGCTCACACAGCCAGGAAAAGGGGGGAAGCTTGCTCACCGGGCCGGCGGCTGCACCCTCGCTCACGGGAGACAGAACGACGCAGGAGGCCTGGTGTTGCCCCCGTCCCCACAGCTGCCCACCAGGCCCCTCTGCAGTCTCTGAGCAGCAGTCAAGCGCCTGAGGGCTGCTTGGAAGCCTGAGCAAATTCTGGGGGCCCAGCTCAGGCTCAGGCCTCCCTCTCCCTGGGGCAGGTAACGGGCCCACCCTTGCACCTGATTGGTCGTCAGCTTGAGGTCCTTGAGGGGCCACAGGTGCCTGAAATCAAACAAGTGAGATGGAAGGCTTTGCCAGGAGCAGGGGCAGGCCCTGAGGTCAGAGGGCAAAGTCCCTGTGCATCTTGCCCCCAGCACAGCTGAGAGCAACTAATGGGTCCACAGTGGCATCCTGGAGTGCATGTGTGGAGCCCAAGGCAACAGGAGGCTGGGAGGGATTCCTGGAGGAGGGAGCCCTTCATCTGGTCCCAAAACGTGAGCAGGACTTGGCTAGGGTGAGGGGCAGGGGGTGGGGGAAGCAGTGCTGCAGGCCAAGGGACCCTCATGAGCAGAGTCCTGGTGGTCAGGCCAGAGTGAGAGTTGGGGAGACTGTCTGGGGGCTTGGCAGCCAGTGCAGGCTGGCAAGCAGGGAGGGGCACAGACGCCAGGCAGTGCAATGCAAGGCGGCGACTTGGGAGCTAGTGGAGCAGGGAGGCCAGCATGGAGGAAGTGGCACAAAGGCAGCAGGGGTGGCTGGGGAGGAGGGACCCTTGGGAAGCTGCTGGCGACCAGGTGTCTGGGCTGGTGACTGTCAGATGCAGGAAACATTCACCATGATGGAAAGAGAAACCATGTTTTTGGGGGTGGGTGGGAAGCACCCTCGCTACGTGACGGAGGAGACCGGGTGTGGGAGGAGAGGGAGCATCCATGCCCTCCATCGGGCGGGGGGTCACTCTCAGTATCAGGGATCAGAAGGGGCACTAAGGAGAAAGGTTATTTTGGAGACCAAGGAGAGAGGGGAGGCCTAGCCCTGCTCCCGGACCAGGCCCCTTTCTGCCCTTGAGGATCTCCGCTCCCCTGCTCTCAGTCAAGAGCTAGGAGCGGGAGACCCTGCCCCAGCGGTCAATATTGAGGTAGGCCTGGCCAATATGCCACAGCCAGCATTCAGGGGGAGGCTCAAGACCCAAGCCAAGCTAGTGAGGAACTTCAGGGGCCCTACTGGAGCTGTCAAGAGGGAGACACCAGCTCCCTGAGAGGACAGTAGGAAGATTGAGCTGGGAGAATATAAACCTTAAGTGCTGGCGCCGTGTTACCATAAGCGGGAGCCAGAGACAGACCAACAGAGAAAGAGAGTTGCTTCCCTTTGCCATGCAGTTAAGCACGGAGATCCAGCCACACCTGAATCTAGCCACACGCGCATAACCCTAGAATTTCATGGGTACGTGAGCCAATTAACGCTCCCCCTTTTTTGCTGAAGACAATTTGAATTGCACTGGTAGCCTCTGCTCCACAAGAGCCCTGGCACACACGGCACGGGGGGATGGCTTACTTCTGCACGTCCAGGAACTCGAGCAGCTTGGTGTCGGGGAAGAGGCTCAGGTGGGCAATGCCCTGGCTGTAGAGACTGTCCTCTCTCTCATGAAGAAGCAGGTAGAGAGTGAAGAGCTCTGAGTAGAAGCTGGGCAGCACGAGGGGCAGCACCAGTCCATGCACCTGCAGGTCCCTGAGTGACGGTGACCAGGTTGGGGTCAGCAGGGTGAGGGCCTAGCGGTGGGGATCACTATTCATGATCCCCATTTAATTCAAAGTAAAGCCAGGGCCCTGGATAGACAAACACTCAGCAGCCATTCCAGGCTAGTCCAGTTCTGCCTCCTGGTTTTCTGCGTTTCCTAGGACTCCAGGGGGAAGTTTTCCCTCCTGTCACATACACTTTCCCAGGCCTCCTGCAATGCAGTGACAGAAAGGCCTCTCTGATCAGGATCTCTGGGCCTGGAATCTGAAGGCAAGTTGTAAGATTTGGTCTCAGGGGACCAGGAGAGACAGATTTAATGACCACATAACTCCTGCTCTGTGTGACCTTAGGCTCAGCCCCTACCAGGCCTCAGTTTCCCTATCTATGCACAGGGAGAAGGAGGGTGCCTGGGGAAGTTGCTCACCCTCTGCACACTCAAGAGATGAGGTTAAGATAACACATGTAGAATAAAGATGCACTTGGTGCATTGTACAGGGGCCCCTGCCGGGGTTGCTCAAGGAACAGAGGTCGTAGGTCATTCTGACCCCCAAACAGTCAATGAATGATGCTCGGTCAGTGGCATGAACCCTCAACACTTCCCCAGGTGTAACCCCTTCCCCCGAGCACAGGCGTGAGGCCTCCCTGGACCCAAGCCTGGCTGCCCCAGGGGAGAGGACCCTGCAGACCCCATGGGAGCGCTCACCTCGTCTCTGCGTCTTCGTCTTCCTCTGGAGCCTGGCCTTTGCGCTGTAAGGCAACCTGCAGCAGACCCCTGCAACCCAAAGAGAAAGGGACGGCATGGCTGCCACCTCCCAGAGCACCGGAGCCACCAACTGCCAGGGCAGCTGGGCTTTGTCCCCTAGAACCATGGAGCATGAGGCCTGCAGAGCCGAGCCTCCCAAACCTCAGCAGTCAGGAGGCTGGGAGTACAGGACATCAGCCCAAGAGTCTCGGAGCCCCGTGACAGAAGGAACTGACGTGTCTAGGACCCCCATCTGTAATGTCTGATGGGGTCGCAGCTCAGCCAGGACTGGAGATGAGGTCTGAGGCCAGGGTGAGGCTCAGTTTAGAGTTCCCCTGGGGTGAGGGGCCGGCCCAGGGCCTGGTGGGAGCTTGGACTCTGGCCATGGCTGGGCCCTGCTCTTTCATCTACCTTCTAACCCCACTCCTCCCCAGCTGCACACTGACCAGCCCATCCTATGTTTCCTCCTCAATCCAGACCTGAGGGAGAGGCGCCATTCCTGCCCAGGGCGCCAAGCAGAGCTGACACCTGGAAAGGGCACAGTCCACCCGCCTGGGCTCACAGGGCAGTGGTGGGCCCCACGTGCCACCGAGCTCACTTGTAGGCGGCCCAGAGTTCCTGGGCGTGCTGCTTCACCTCCTCCTGGGCCAGCCCCTGCAGGTGCTTGTTGGCCCCGATGCCTGCGTACGTGGCCTGGAAGGTCAGCATCAGTGTCCGGAGCACTTTTCCCAGGGGGTGTAGCCAGTTGCTCAGAGCCTGGGCAGGTGTAAAGGCAACAAAGAGATGCTCAGGCCGGGGACTGGAGCACAGCCTGCCCAGACACGACCCCCAAGTCTGCTCCCATTTCAGAGATGGGAACACTGAGGCCTCTGAGGAGAAAGGGGCCACGGGCCTGTCCCCTCCGGTCAGCAGCAGGGGGCAGTGAGAAGGTCACCTCCCGGCAGGCCACCCTCCCCAAGGCCTCTCACCTTCCTGAGGCACTGCTGCAGGGCCTTGGGCTCCCGGTGCTGCAGCAGCTCCTCCAGCATGTCTTCCATTCTGCATGCACTGTCCTCAGAGTGGCTCCTGGGGCACCGTGCACACGTCTCTCACCCACACCTGGGCCCACGCCCACCCTCTTCAGGAAGCCTTCCTTCCTGTGCCCTCTGAGCCCCCTGACCTCAGCACAGGCCCTCTGGATGCCCTCGTGGGTGCACACGCACACACATGCTAGGCCTCACCTCTCACAGCACAGGTACTCCTGGGACTTGCGCAGCTCCTTCGAGCTCTGCACGTGGAAGCCCAGCAGGGCCTCTTGCAGCTCCGCAGGGCAGCCAGCGCGCACGAAGTCCCGGAAGGGGCCGTAGACACCCTGCCAGCGGCTCTCCACGGGGAAGGCGCCCAGACCCAGCTGCCTGCAACAGAGGTAGTGGGGATGAGGGGTAGATGGAGCTATGGTGGGTAGGACCCTGTCGGCGCCTGGCCCCAACTCAGGGCCCAGGAAGGGTGGACGGATTTGGGGGACAGGGGGGCTGACCTCCAAGGCTCCTGGAGGACAAAGGAGAGGTGGAGAGAAGGACAGAGAGAATCTACTCCACGGTGGAGAAGAGAGACAGGGGCACACAGAGCCTGCGAAAGGAGACAAAGATCTGGAAATCTGGAGAGCTGGAGGCCAAGTCCAGAGAGTGGGGTCTTGGCCTAAGAGAGCCCAGGGCCCGAAGTCCAGGATTCCCCTGCCATGAGACCCCACCCTCCCTCCCACCACAACGGGCTCCTTCCTGAGCTTGATCCTGTCTTGGCCAACAGGCCTGAGGGGTTCGGGGCATGTGTGTCTAGTGGACACTGTCTAACGGGTCACTGCCCTCCCGTGTCATGCTCACAGACTTTCCTATACCTGCACCCCACCGGGCTGGGTCATATCCCGACGGTTTGCTGTCCACTCCCAGCTCCTGCTGTCAGGAAGCAGCATGCAGGGACAACAGATCAAGGAGTCAACTGTACCCCCTCCCTACATCTGAAATGCTGCCTGGGACCATTAGAACCACCATCCACACCTCAACAGACATGGCGAGAGTCACCACTTGAACTAGAGTTTTCCAAGTAAAAACTCTGTCCCCGTGGAGAAGAAGCCTCTCCCATTCTCAAATATCCCATGATAGTGACACTGAGGCACTTAGCAAGTTTCCTTCTTCATGTTGGCTGCCAGGGAACCCAGAGCCAGGTTAAGTTCAAGTATAACCACTGTGAGGCCTTATCAGTACTTCCCTTTCTTTTAAGCTCAACTCACACTTTTATTTTTTATTTTGCTCTTGTTTGTTTTGTTTTATAAACTGTCTTGTATCATTCCTAGAAAAAAAGCAGGGTTTAAGCAAAACCTACACATGATATTTTGTGGCATGTGGAGTTATTGCCACATAGTCCTTGATTCCAAGAGTCTCTCACTGAGGGTTGTGTGACCTGGGCTCTCTTATCCCTCCAAAGAGCCAGGAGCAGTTCAGAAGGCCCCTCTGATGAGGCCTGAGTCCTTGGGGTAGAAACACACACAGACACCCACCACAGGCCCTGGAACGCGTGGGCCAGATGGGCAGGCTCTTACCTCTTGCGGGTGCAGCTTGGGTCTGGGGGGAGGGCAGCTGTATCCAGAACGCCCTGGGTGTGCAGTCCTCCGCCTGCCTCGCTGCCAAAAGAGCCCTCCAGGGTGAAGCCATTGGGGAAGGTGACCTTGCCCTGGAAGCCGGGAATGGAGGCAGGGATGTCCGTCCACCCATCTGTCTGTCCAGCTGCCCTTCCAACCAATTGTGACAGGCCTCATGTTGTCCATCCTGTGTCACAGAGGCTAGAGACTGGTGGGTGGCCTTCTCACCATCACCCAATCTGCCCCATCTTGAGGGGCTCATAATCCTCCATCCCTGCAGGAGCCCCTGACCAAGAGCTGGCCCGCTGCCCAGGGGCTCATCTCTGAGGGTGAAGACAGGGAGAGAGAGAAGATACTCACAGGTCAGAGTGGGGGAAGCACTGCTGCAGGGTCGGGGGAGGTAAGTCCAGAAGTAGGCAGAGGCCTGGGCAAGGCATGGGGTGCCCCTGGCCCCGGGGAGGGGAAGGCACGGGGTGCCCCTGGCCCCGGGGAGGGGAAGGCGTGGGGTGCCCCTGGCCCTGGGGAGGGGAAGGCGTGGGGTGCTCCTGGCCCTGGGGAGCTGCATGGGGCTGTCCCATTCATAGCACTCCCAGTCTCCACCCATGAGCTGCCACAGTGTCCTACAGTCATTATGAAACCAAAACAGCCCCCACACTTCCAAAAGCCTCAGCAGGGACACAACTGCCTCCAGCTGTCAGCTCACACAGGAACATACTGAAGGACAGTGACTCCAGGGGCACCTGCCCAAGGCACTGATGCTGGTGGTGGAGGGGGTGGATTCCCAACTAGGGGGCCAGTGGGAGGACAGATCCCAGAGACCACGAGCACCTTCTACATGCAAGGCAAGCCTGCTGCCCCCTCCTGACTCCCGCCAGGATCCAATCACACCTCCGCAGCACGGAAGGTCACTGCGCCCGCCCCTGGATGTGGTGGAGATGGGAGACGCACTCCTCGCCCCTCGCCACCCACTGCCCACACGCTCAGCCCTGGGTCCAAGAGCAGAGATTACAGACTCCAGCCAAGGCCTCGGCAGGGAGTAGAGTGGGGTCCCAGGGGCCCTCACCTTCCCCACAAGGGTCAGGTCTCTGGTGAAGGTGCCCTCGTACAAGGAGTCGTCTTCAGTGAGGAGGACCCCTGGGCCCTAGGGAAGGAAGCCAGGGAGAGTAGGAGCAGTGGGTTAGGAAGGACAGGGAGACTGGGGGAGGGAAGGGGACGGGAGGAATGGGGGAGGTGGGCATTCACCCCTGGGGCAGAAGAGTCCTGAGCCCTGTCACACCTCCCAGAACTCTGCCCAGGTGAAATGCCAGCCCTCGGCCCTCTGTGCCCTGAGTACCAGCCCATTGGCCTCATCCTGGGTCACCCTGAGCACCACCCTGGGACCTGGCTCCTCCTCTCCAGTGGCCTCTCTCAGGAAACCCCTGGGGGACCCTGCCTTCACTCCTATGTCTCAGGAAGTGCTGGGCTTCTCCTGAACCATCTCTACCTCCCTGTCACTGACCCCAGGACAGTGGAGCTGATCAGGCTCCCTTGCTGCACTGGCTGCCAGGAAGCTCAGAGCCAAATGAGATCCAATTTGTGTTCTACGTATTTCTGAGTCTATTTTATGTGCCTATTCTTGCCTTCTCTTCCTCCTTCAATTCTTCACAGAACAAAGTGGAGCATAAACAAACAAACAAGCCATAATAACAGTAACAGCCATGAGACCAGAGCCCCACTCTGTGCCAAAATACCTGGCAGGGTGGAGGTGAGGCAGAAGGTGAGTGTTGGTGTGCCTGGGCTCAGGAGCAGGTTCTCTGACCTCTCTGAGCCTCACATTTGTCACTCATACACTAGGGACCATGACATGACCTGCAGGGTGACTGGAAGGATGCCAGAGATCATGCTGGGAGGCTCAGCCCACAGACCTCAGTTAAGGGTCTATAAATGTTGGCTGCAGAGGCTGTTGGCATCATCATTACCATGTACTTCATTCTTGCATTCAGCTGAGTGTTTAAGATAAGTAGCTAAGCTGAGTTGCAGATGGAGAAACTGAGGCTGGGAGGGGCAGGGACTTGGCCAAGGCCAGAGTAGGTAGCTGGCAGAACTGGACGCCAGCCCAGGTTCTGGCTCCCTCCAGCACCTAGAAACCCAGCTTCCTGCCCCATCCACCCCTGACCAGCCTCAGCGCAGCTTCGGGGCCCCCGGAGCAGGGAGGTTCCAGAATTCAGCCCAGGTGCAGGAAGAGAGGAGCTCAGGACAAACACAGGTCACCCCACTCACCACCATCTTGTCTGCCTGGAAGGTCCCCTGGTAGCAGATGCCTGCCTGGGTGACCATGACCCCCAGGCCATGGCGCTGGTCAGCCTGCCACATGCCAATATAGCGCTCACCCCTGAGGGAGGAGGGGGTGTGGCCAGAGTTGGATCAGAATCCGTCCCATGCACCTTCTGTGTGCTCTGCTGGCATGGGAGGGTGGGCACACAAGGAGCAATGACATCGCCTGAATCCACTCAACTCAAATCCGGGGCAGGCAAGGTCAGGACCACAAAGAGGAGCAGCTGGTGGAGGAGGGATGCAGCCTGCCTGGGGGAGGGCACCCTGGCAGGCTTCCTGGAGGAGGTGGTAAGAAGGACAAATGGAGTTGGGGGTGCCATTCAAGCAGGTGCAAAGCCATGGAGGCAGGAGTGTAAGACACATGTGGGGATGTCCAGTGGTCTAGAAGGCTGGAGGGGTGCATGGGCAGCACAGCAGGGTAAGGTCAGAGAAGGAGTCAAGGCCTCGAATACCAGGCAGAGGACCCTGGGCTTAGTCTCACAGCCCAGAAAGCCTAGAAGGGCTGTGATCCTTAGACGGGACAGATCTGGGGTAGAAGCTCCTCTCCGACAGAGCAAGGAGGCCGGAGTGGGGAGGCTCCTGCACTCAAGGGCTCCCTCCTCCTGAGCCTTGGCAACAACTGAGGGAGTGGAGAGGAAGTGAGGGACTTCAGACTCAGGGGACAAACAGAATGGACCCACGGACTACATGGAGCCCACGCCCTGAGGAAATTTGCTTCGTGAGGGTCCTCTCTGTCCCCTAGTCCTAGGGGGGCTGCAGAGTGCTCACCTGTCACTGTCCTCCTCGACGCCATAGCCACTCCTCTGGCCCCTCTCCCAGTGGCCCGTGTACTTGCAGGGCTGAGGGGCCTGTGGGGTGCTCTCCAGGACCCCAAATCCATGCCGCAGACCTGCCTGGAAGTAGCCCTTGTACACCTTGTCAGTGCCGTACCTGGAGAGGGGCACCGATGGCTGGTCCCATCAGCCCAGAGGACACACCCGTCCCATGAGCCCACCCGGCCGTCTGGCCCAAGGTCACTTACTCACAGATGCCGTAGCCGTTCATGCTGCCTTCCCACCAGTGGCACTTGTAACAGTCAAACTTGTCCTCAGAGGCCCGGGGCACCAGGCAGATGCCAAAGCTGTCAGTGTGGGTGGAAAGGGAGGAAAGTCAACATCGGGGCCACCGTCTGGCCCGAGACACCCCGTCCCACCTGCTCCATACCACCCAGGAGTGTTCCTGCCTCCAAGGGGCCTTCTCAGATGATGGCGAGAATCTCACAGGTGTTCAGCGCCCCCTCTTCTTCCCAAGGGCCCCTATCAGCACCCCTCACACCCCCATCCTGACCCCAGGCACCCTGGGAGCACCTTCTGATCCTGGACCACTCCCTCCATGACCCGCCCCACCCTCGGAGCCTCGGTTCCCCTTTTGAACAATGAGGGGAGCTGGACCAGATGGCCTCTAAGTTCCCGCTTGAGCTTTGGGAATTTAGGATGGAGCCAGGCTGGTGACAGTGGCGGGGTGAAAGCCATCCCCCTGCCCACATGCCCTCCCACATCAGCCCCAGCCTCACCCATGCTCCAGGCCCTGGCAGAAATTCCCTACATGGTTCCGTCCGTCTGGCCACTTCAGGGTCCCCCTGGAACACAGTCAAAGTCCACAGGCATCAGGCCCACCAGACCGACCCTTCGACACACACAGGACCCCCAGCCAGCCTCCACTGCAGACTCTCTGAGGCCTAGGTTCCCCTTGGACTGGACTCTCTGCCTCCACTCAGCCCTCTTCTCTGAGCTCTGTGACCCCATAGGGGCTCTCAGCCCTTCTCTACTCCTGGCACAACTGCCCCAGCAGCCTCATGGGGGCACACTCACCATACCCTGTAGCAAGAGCTCTGGAAACGTCCAGGTTCCCTTTTTTCCCTTAACCAACAGAAAGCTCAGAGCTAAACTTCAAGCTCAAGCCAGATACCAGTCAGTGGGGTTTCTAGCATCCTCCTCCCTCTTCTGATGTGACATTACTTTTCCTATGTTTTTGTTCATAAGCTTCCTCCAGCCCTTTCCGGAAGCAGGCAGGGTATCAGAAACTAACAGACATGCTTGCAAGGGTAACTCTGGAGTCCCTTCTTTTTCCTGGGTCTTGGTTTTCCCAGATGTAGCACAGGGAGGGGCCCTATGTTCTTCAAAAGCCTACCTGCCCGTGGGGTCAGACCTGCGACCGAGGCGAGGCTCACCCTATAACCTGCCTGGAGGCCTTAGGCAAGAGCCGCCCCTATGACATAGGTGAGATGACATGCCCACAGCCTTCTCCTGAGGACTGATGAAGACAGGATGTCCACAGACCATCTCCACCCCACCAGATGGTGCTACGCAGATATGACAATGACTCCTCCACCTTCCTAAGAACAGAACAGCAACTGCGGGTCCCGCAGGCCGGCCACCTGACGTCTGCCCCATGCTCTCCAGCGTCACCATCATCATGACTTTATTTTGCAGACACCTACTATAGGCCAGGTCCTGTCTAAGAGGACTTACGAGAGACTCTGGAGAACAAACAGAACTGACTGAACCGACCACAGGGAGTAACAGCCTTTGGTTCTTGCCCCAAGGCAGACTTCCAGGAGGAGCCCTGCCTTGCTCGCCCCAGAGCCCCGGTCACTCACTTGCCATGGGGCCTGCCCCGGCACCACTCGCCCTCATAGGTGGCCTCGCAGAGCCGGCCCTCCGCGCGGAAGGTGTAAGCTGCGCTGCGGCAGGCAGGAGCTTCGGAGGCCTCCAGGCCAGCCCCCAGCACCGGGAAGTCCTTCTTCCCACGCAGGGCCTGGCACACAGCTTGGGTAACCTTCCTCTGCCAGACCACCTGGTGGGGACAGGGGAAACACAGGACAGGTCACTACTGCTGGAGGCAGCCCCTCTAGGAGGCACCTTCGGGGGTGGCTCTAGGTAGCCCCTTCCACTCCCCGCCCCCACCACGCTCTTGGGGGACCTCCCCAAGTCCCCCTCCTTCGGGGACCTCCGACTGCTCCACACTGCTCCTTAGGGCCCTCTACCCAGACCTAAGATCCTTGTCTGCAGTTTCAGGGCCCGACCAGAGAGCCAGACACAACCACTGGGCAGGGAGCAACACGGCCCCAATCCTGGCTTCACAAAGAAAAATACCCTGTTCTCTGATGCCTGACCTCAGACTGACTCGTGACCCTCTGACCATGACCCCAGAGGCCTGACACTCCCATGGAGCCTCCACGGTTGTATACTTGTGCCCTCCCCATCATCTGTCGCCCTCCCTAACTCCCGTGACCCCACTCCCCCAACTCACAGTTCATCTGCACTCACCTGGCCCTGAGGGTCCTTGGAGCTAAAAGAGAACTCTTCCTCAGGCGTGAGGAGGTGAGACGTGCACCTGGACAGATGGAGGCCATGAGTAGGCCCCAGCTCTGGCCAGGAGAGTGCTGAGGGAGGGCCTGGGGTGCAGACAGGTTTCATGGGGGTGGAAGGAGGGAAAGCCAGGGGTGTCCCTGGAGGGGCCTGCTCACCCGTCCTGCCCAGGATCCACCCACACGAGCTTCAGATCAAAGGTGTGGAAATTGGAGCCCTGGAAAAAGATGGGGCACAGGCGTCCTCTAGAGCCCAGACCAGACGCTCTCCTACTCCTCCGACCCAGCCGAGCCCCCAAGCACCAGGCCGCTGGCATGCCCCACGGTGTCCCTCGGCTGCCCAGTCCAACATGCCAGCACTGTGTCCCTCATCACCCTGCCTGTTCCCCATCTCCAGGGAGCTCCTCCATCTCCCTTCCCACCCGAGGACCTGGCCAGGAACCCCGGAACAGCCTCCTCTGCCCCCCACCATCCTGCTTCATCATGGCCACCAGAATGATCTTCTGGAAAAACAGCTCAGACCCTGTCAGTCCCTCCTGGAAACCTCTCTAAGGCTCCTATGCCTGAGGGATAGAGACCTCACTGTGAGCCTAATACCTGAGACCACACAGCCCACTCCCAGCACATGTGCCTTAGCCCCACCCTCTCCATACCATGGCACCACAGCCACTCCACACTCGCACCTTCTCAAGCTCGCCCCAAACTCTCCTGGACCTGAACCTCTGCTCATGCTGCTCCTCCTACCTGAAATGCCATCCCTGCTGTGAGAGCCAGACTGAGCGCCCCTTCCTCTGAAAGATTTTGTGTAGTGACCTCCTGCCTGGTGCCATAGGAGGAGGAGGAGGCACCAGGCCCAGGCCTGAAGGGGAAGAGTGCGCCAGACACAGGCCAGGGACAAGAGTCGGTCCGGCAGAGATAACAGGATGTACAAAGGTCCAGAGGTGGGAAAGGGCTCAGAGAATTTAAGTTATAGTATGGTCAGTGTACGTGGAGCAGAGAGAGTGAAGTCGGGAGTGGAGGGGAACTCAAACTGAATCAGAACAAACCCAAAAATGAGGCTTCAGGAGACCAGGGTTTGGGTGGGACAAGTAGCTTCCCTCCTGGGCCTCAGCTTCCCTGACTGCAGGGGAGTTCCAGACTGACATTGGAAGGAGACAAAGAAGACAGTGCTGTGGCTGTCACAAAGACAATATGAGCTAGGGGCACTAAGCACACTCAAGTTTGCTGGCCATGTGACAATCCCAAACCCAGGCCTGGCTCCCTCCTGACTCCTATAATGCTGAGGGCTCAGGCCCACGTCTATGTGGTTCTCTTCTCTAGCAGCCTTGCATGCGCCCTGAGTGGTTCATCCAGCCCTCCTTAGCCAACAAGGGCCATCTGGGGTTCCTCTGGGGCTCCTCTCCTATTTGAAGAAGAGAACTAAGAGTTGTCTGGCATCCGGTAAAGGAGCAACTGGCTCACAATTATCCCATTTTCCAGATGAGGAAACCGAGGTGGAGACATTTAGCAAGGAGCCAGCTGGGAAGCATCAAGGCTGGGATGCACCTCGAGTGACCTTTCCCCACAGCCCACATGCCTTCAGAGACAGCTCCTGCATGCTGCCCACCCCCAGACCCCAGTACTCTGCCTTTCTGCCCCCATCTGCTCCCCATGAGCCCAAGTTCTCCCTCCCAGCTGTTTGTCTCTTTCCCACTCCTTTTTCAACCAGACCCCAGACCCCCCCTCTGGCCCCAAGACCTGTGGTCAGTCCCACCCCAACCTGTAGCAGAACGAGGGCATCATCAAAAAGCAGCACGCGCTCTGCCCGCAGCAGGGTGACTGTCACAGGTACATCCTGGCTGTCTTGCAAGAGTCGGCGAGCAGGGGTGCAGAGCACATCCTGGTGGGTGGGGAGGTGCAAGGCTCAGGCACTGCTGTCCTGGATGCTGCCGGCCACCCTACCACCTGCTCCTGCCCTGGACACCTCCCCCCTCACTCCAAGCATCTCCTGGAAGCTCCCAGGTCAGTGATGGACACTGGGGCTCTGAGGTCTGCAGGGTCCTCTTGGCCACTTCCAGCAGGGCAGCACAACTTCTCATGAAGCTTCACTTTGTCCTCCCCGGCCCCACCTCGCACAATGGCCCCAGACAAGCCCCATCAAACCCCATCTCACCCAGGATTCTGCCATCCCAGCCTCTCTTTGGCAATTCTTGTCCCCTTTACCTGCTCTCCTAATTCTCTACTAATCCTCTGGGTCCCAAGCCTGTCACACCCTCTCGGGGCACAGAGGACTTTCCCCATGCAAAGGGAGTCCATGCCACACTGGGCAGTGCCATGGGGATCCAATCGTCTGACATCCCAGAAGACAGGGTCAGTTCTGCTGACAGCACTTCCCCAGAGCCAGCTCCTGACCTGGCCGAGGAGGTGCTCAACAAATAGGTGAAGATGCTAGACAGAGGGATCTCACAGCCACCTGGTTCAACCACCACCCCTACTTCCAGATGGGGAAACTGGCATAGAGAGTACAGCAAGCAGCTAGAGCCACCCAGCATGTCCCCACCTGATGGGAACCCCTTCCCTGACCCCTTCCCTGACCGCCCCTTAGGCCTTGAACTCACCCTCGGCCGGCTGCTCAAGGTGTGCCAGAGGGCCTGGGTGGCCACAGCCTGGTCCAGCGCCTGCCTCATGAAGGACTGTAGGTTCCCAAAGAGGGTGGCTGTGTGCACCACCAGCTCCCGGCTGGGGTGATGCTGCAAGCAGGGAGACAGAGCAGCCAGGCAGGGGCTTAGCGGAACCTTCCCACCCAGTGATGGCTGCCCCCCACCCTGGCCTGGCCCAACCTGCTCAGGAGGCCTGGGTCTATGCCACAGTTTGCCCTTTCCTCCCTGCCAGCTCCTCCTCCGGGGAGGGACCAGTATGAACGTGCTTGCAGGGGAGTCAGGACCATTCAATGACTCCCCTAGCTGGGCCCGGGCCCTGTGTCCTCACTCCCAGGACTTGATTCTACATCTGCTCTCTGGGTCTCTGCTGGCTCCACCAGTGCAAAGCCATGTACCTCAAATCCCCCAGAACAGGATCAGGTCCCCAAGGTATGGCCGGGTCCTTCTCAAACCACGGTCCTGAGAAAGGCGGGTCCCCTGAGCCAAGGCCCTGTTTCTCCCCTCATTCAGCTCCCTCACAGGTGACAGGCCCAGCAAGCAGCACCTTCCACCCCTGCTACCTACCTCCCCGATGGTTTCGCTGAGGCTCAGCAGGAGGAGCACGTACTGCTGCACATGATGGGTGAGCGGCTGGCGGAGGGCCTGGACCAGTGCTGTACCCACCGAGCCCTCGGAGCTCATGCCCCACAGCAGCTGCCGCAGCACCTTCCGCTGGGCCCGCCAGTACTCGCTGAGTGGAGGAAGGGCCACAAGCCACCTTCACTCTCCCCTCCTCCATTCCTGCACCCACCACCATCGCCTCCCTGCTCTGGCTAAGCCCCCCAGATCCCAGGACCAGTCCCAGACCCCCAACTTCTCTCCTATCAGATCAACACAGTGCCTGAGTCACGCTATTGGAGATTTAGTGGCAATATCTCCGAGTTGAAAGGGATCATTGACTACAACCATCCACCCTGAGGAGGAGGGTCCCTCCTTCCTTGCCCGCCCGCAGGGTCAGCCCTGGCTAGTGGCCTCACCAGGCTTCCCTCCCTCTCTTCTGACATGGATCAGTGTGAAACTGTTCGAGCTCAGGAGGAGTCACGGGCTGTGACAGTCGCTGCTCTGGGGACTGGGCTTCCTCAACCCTTCCCTCCGAGACACCCCCACCCACTCAGAGGCCCAGTGCGGCACCCTGGGCTCACCTCCTCCTCTTTGCTGCCTTCTGAAAGGCCTGCACCACCACGCAGTTCGTATAGGACTCGATGTACCTGCAGGCAGCACAGGCGACACCCTACAGGCCCAGCTCCCAGCTCCAGATCCAAGGCCCTGCCCTTCGGGGGCCCCCAGATCTCACTCGCTGAGGGACTGTGGCCTCGAGCGCCCAGACAGTGGCCTGGCTCTGGGCACTGGTGACCTCAAGTCCCAACTGACCCAACTAGACAATTCAAACTCACAAAGTCTTTCTTCCCTGGGAGGTCGTAGGCTCAGGTCTAGAAAGTCCGAGCCTGCGCCAGGCTAAATGCCCAAGCCCACTGAGGCCGACCCCAGGGGAGCCCCACCCCAGGCTGAACCAAACCTTTGCCTAAGTGCTGACCCAGCTGAGCCCTAGTGCCAGGTGCTTTCTGACGCCCAGGCTGAGCCCCAGTCCCCCTCGACTGCCTTACTCCACGTGAACCTGCAGGACATGGTCAGCACGACGCAGCAGCAGCAGGGATTCCAGGCTGACGGAGTCTGGGTGGCACAGCCTCTCCCGCAGCGAGTGCAGGCTTTCCTCCATCACCTCCCAGAGCTGCTGGGAGCTCCCGTGCAGCTGCTGCAAGAGCCGCAGGCACTCTCTGCCCTGGGGATCCGAGGGCTCTGGGGCTGGGGGTGGAACACAACCACACTGTGAGGGGTGATGGAGCCACTCCACCTTCCAGGGAGCACACAGAGGCCCTGAGTAGTCACCTGAGGGCCAGCAGCACCCCAGCCCTGGAGCTGGAGCCAGGGTCCTGCATCCCTGGGGTCCTCGGGACAGGATTGGAAGCCCATGTGTCCCCTTGAGCTCAGCAGGGAACGAGAAGGCTGGAGTGGTCAGGAGCCCCATCGAGGAGTAAATAAGGGCACGTGTCCACCTCCTCACTCAACAGGGACAGCACTGATGACCGAGGGGCACCAAGTACACTAACTCCCTGAGTCTCTAGGCTTCCTCGGGTCCAGCATATGGAGTCTGTAGGGATCCTGTAATCCCTGCCACTCATGGATGCATGGACAGAGCTCCTGAGAGGAAGGCACCTGCCCAAGGTCACTTCATAAGTGAGACTCAAGCTGGAAGTAACACTTAGACATCCTGCAGTCCGATCTTGCACCAGGTGAGAACAAGATGAGAATCCAGGCCTGTGTGCTGGGAGAAGTAGAATTTTTGTCTACACACTGCCAGATCTGGGCTAGAACAGGGTTCACGGCCTGGCCTCTCAGGATACCTCTAAGAAGGGAGCAGCCAGCACCTGGGGGCTAGGACTCCAGGCCCATCAGAAGATGCCCATACCAAGTGTTACCACTCCCATTTTCAGCTGAGAAAGCTGCAGCTCAGAAGGTCCAACTAGGTAGGACTCCAGCCCCTGGGATGGTCCCTGTGTCCCCTGCCCCGCCACAGGAGAGCTGAGACTCACCAGCTGTGACCAGGGGCTGGAGGACAAGGCTGTTGATGCGGGCAAGGGTAGCCAAGAAGACCTCCTCCAGCCGCAGCAGGGCTGCCTCCTCAGGGCTGCACATGGTCCGGGTGCTGGATTCAGAGCCTGGGAGCGGGTCACAGTTTACAGTGAGACAGCACCGGGCAGCAGGGTCAGTGCCCATCTTCTCAGGCCATTTGGCCCACGACCACACCACATCGGAATGGAGCAACGAGCCTGAGTGGCCTCAAAGGGGAGTTCCTGGCCTGGCCACTTACCCCTGCCCCACTCTCCACCTGGGCCCAGCTTAAGGGAGCCTGAAGAAGTGGGAGAGAGGGCTCAGAACTGCCCAGGGAAGCATCCCTTTTCACCTAAAAAGGCAGATGCTCTCAAGGCCAGTTCTGGCCTCCTCATCTCCCTGATCAAACATCCACCATGGCTCCCAAGGGCTCACAGTAATACCTAGCAGTGCTCTGACCCAGCACCCTCTCCAGTGAGTCTCTGGACACAAGGATATACTGTCAGAGGAGTCCAGTCTTTTAATCAAGGTCATGGCTCAGGACTCCTTGAGGCTAAGAGGGGACCCAACAGGGCTGTGTAAGCAAGGAGAGGTCTGTGGGAACAGTGGGGGTTTCCTGCTAGAGCCACGAAGGGTGGGCAAGAAATAAAGAGGCAGAGAGGAGGATGAGGGATGCAGGTGGTGCAGGTGGGGGAACCATGAGAGCAAAGGCTTGTGGGCATGAGGGTCCAGGCTCCATGGGCGGCCCACCAAGAGCACCCTAAGGGGCTGATGGAGGAGCCCTGGAGGACCTCAGAGCAAGGAAGTGGTGGTACCCAAAGTCAGACTTGGGGAGAGGGACTTGGTGACAGTTGCAGAAGAGATGGTGCTGAGCAGGGAGAGGATGAGGTCAGCATGGGCGGAAGCCAGACCCTCATAACCCTGCTGGATGGGTCTTTGTCAAGACCTGGGGGCCATAGGGGCAGGTGAGCTTGAGCCCTTGGACTTACTGCCCTGGAGTGAAGGACCCTCCAAGCAGCAGGGATCACCAGGGAATGCATCCTCCTGATGGGAGGGAGGGGCAGCAAGGGGCCTGGGCTCAAACCTACCTCCACAGCCAGGCTGCAGCCTCCAATCGGACATAGCCCTCTCCCACCAAACTTTGGTGCCCTCACCTGGCAAAGGAGGTCATCTGCCCAGATGACCTGACCAGATATCTCATGTGGAGAGCTAGAGAGTCTTTTAGTCCAAGACCCTCAGACTCTGCCTCTCCCTGGCTCTGACACTCTGAGGCTCTGGAGTTAGCTGACCTGGGTGGGGTGAGAGACACAAATTGAGGCAGCCAATGATGGGCAGATGACACAGGCAGACCCAAAAGGGCAAACGAGAAGGGGTCTCAGCCCTCCCCACCCAGTGCCAAGGACACCAAAGAGCATCCCAGGGTCCTGGCAGAGCCTACAACTCCCAGGGAATTGGCTGTGAGGCAGGTGCCTCAGACCTCTGGCCCAGGGCCCAGGCCCAGGCATTCCGGCCCCACCTTTCCTGCTACTGCTTCAGGAGGGCGAGGCCTTGGGAGGGCGAGGCAGGAAGGGGAAGCGGCTGGACGCCCAGCTGCAGCCTTCTCTCTCTGCTGGCCCCTGCAGCAGCCCCAGCCCCTCTGGGGAAGGGAGCAGGTTGTTCCAGGTCAGCTCAAGCAGACCAGGAAAGCCCAGCCAAGGGGTCAGGGGTGCAGCAAGTGTGGTCTGGACCCACCTGATCCTCACCTGTATCTCCAGAAACTGATGTAATGGAAAGGTCCTTTGAGGGATGACCTTTGACCTTTCCACCCTCAGCTGGCAGTCAGTCACGGTCTGAGCTGAGAGGTGAGGACACTGGCTAAAGGCAGAGGGGAGAGGGTACAGCCAGGATGGGAGGTGTAGACTAGGAACCAGATCAGGGTGAGCCAGGAACCTGCAGCAAATAATTCGCTGCTGGGAGGCCTTGAGCACCAGGAGCCTCCACACTCACCTGAGGGCCAGGTAGCAATCCCCCCGTCCCCCCTGCCAGTGCCACACTCAGGGCAAGGAGCTCTCAGTCCTTCTCCACCTCAGGCTTCCTACCCCTTGCCCCCATGGGGCTGGCAGAGGCTCCCTTATGCTGGACCCCTGGCCCACACTTCAGCTGCTCCCAGAGGACCCCCTCCCAACCCCTCCCTGGCTGTTCAGCCCTGGTCATGCCCCAGCTTCTCCACAGCCCTGCTCCTCTCTGGGCCTCAGTCATCTCCTCTACCAAATAGGGGTCCGACTAGATCAGAGCTTGTCAAACTATTTTAGTCCTCCCTAAAAAGGATAAACTGATGCAGCAGAGCTGCTCTGGGTTTGGGGACCTGGTCCTCAGCCTCCCTTACCTCTCCAAGCAGCCTGGGGCCCCTTGGGACGAGTCTGACAGACCCCCAGTGACCCAAGTTTGCAGACACTATTCTGGGGCCCTTCCAGGTATGTGGCCCCAAAGAGATCTCTGACTCTAGGAAACCAAGTCACACTGCCCGGAGGAAGGACCAGAAGTTAAGCATGGCTCCTGAGGTGGCACAGGGGCGGGAGGAGGCTGCAGTTGAAGCTGACAGTCCGGTCTTGCAGCCCCGAGAGGCTCTGCTCCCAGGCTAAGGAATTTGGGGCTTCATCCTGGAGGCACTGAGGAGAGTGTGCAGGCAGGGATGAGGCAAGGCATGAGTGTGCATGAGTGTGTGTGTTTGCAGGGAAGGAGGGGGAGGTACTGAACCTTAAATGAGAGGGACCCAGCAGGAGTACTTCCCTCTCAAATCCTAGTCCCACCACCAACCCACCCCTCTCTGATCAATGGCATGGCCTCCTTACCCTCTCCTTCCATCCAGTTTTTAAGGTTCCTTAGTAATAAGCTGCACAGGACATACACATGGGGAAACTGAGGCCCAGGAAGGTATGGGAGGGCCCAGAGATACCCTACATAGAACACGTATAGGGCTCAGACCCAGGCCTCTGGCTCCCAGTCCCACCAGGCTCACCTGAGCTAGGTACTTCTGAAAGGCTGGGCAACTCACCTGAGGGCACACACCTGGAAGGGCCCAGCCTCCTACCTCCCCAGGCAGGCTTGATGCTCACCATGGGGCGGGGTGAGGACAGAACTGGCTAGTCTTGGCGTGCCTAGGTGAGTCAGCTGCCTGTCCCCATGGTGATCTAACCAGCAGCCAGACCTGCTCTCTCCCTTGCATTCTTGGCCTCTGTCCATGCTGTGTCCCTTTTGGGCAGGGTCACTGAGGCCTCCCCTGCCCTCTCCAAGGCCTGGTCCCTCAGGCCCCTCAGCCACACCCTGTTATGGCACCCACTCTGGTATTTCCTGGTCTGGACAGGCAAGAAAGTTCTGCTTGCTGTGGAGGCTCTTTCCCGGGCTGTTCTGGAGCCCCCTGGATCAACCAGGAAGCCCAGTGGTAGACAGAGGAGAGAGGGGCTGCCCAAGGGAAGGGGCGCTGAACCGTCACAGCTGACCCTTCAGAGTCTGCACCTGGGGCTTTCCCCAGCATCTTTCTCTGCCCCTCTGTGACTCCAAGCCTCTTGTCCTAGACCCACACCCACTCCCAATCTCTCTCTGGTTGCATATTTCACAGCTTATCTTCCTTTCCCTGCCCAAGCACACAAAGTCACTTTGGGAAACTGCAGTTTCCCTAGCATCGGATCCCGTCCCAGCCACCCGGCTCATGCCTTTTCACTGCAAATACCACCAGCCGGCGTCAGCTCCTCCTAGCAGCCTCAGGCTGGATGAGGCCCCACGGCCCTCGAACCTCTTGCCCAGGCTAAGACCCTGGACACTGCGCTCGTGCGGTGCACGGCCGCGGGGAGGAGAGGGATGTCCCTGCGCTGCCCCTAAATCCGAGCCGCGTAACCACGGGACAGGCAGGAACAAGCTGAACCCCGCTGGGACGGAAGGGGTCTTTGGACAAACTCGGACGGCCCAGGGGTGAGCGCCACTGGGGACCGAGATATCGTGGAGGGACAGCGACGCAGCGGCCCGAGGGGGCGCGAAGGCGAAAGTCCCACCTGGCACCAGGAGAGCACGGAGCAAACGAGCCCGCCCACAGACGCGCGACCTCCACCCCGCCCTTACCTGTGCACTCCCGGCGCCCAGCGCACGGAGCGCCACTGCCACTACCGCTGCTCCCTCGCCGCCGCCCCCACGCCGCCCAGCCCGTCTCGGGCCGGCCCCCATCCCGCCCCCGTCCGCTCCACCACTTCCCCCCACGTCTGCCCCTCCGCCGGTCCCCGCCGCCCCGCCCCCGTCTGCTCCTCCACCCGCCCCTATTCCGCCGCCCCGCCCCCGTCCGCTCCTCCACCTTCCCCCACGTCCGCCCCTCCACCCTAGTCCCCGCCGCCCCGCCCCCGTCAGCTCCTCCACGCCCCCCCCGGTTCCGCCCCCACACCCCCCTCCTCTCGTCCACCTCCCCCGCCCCGCCCCGCCGGTCTCGGGGCCCGCCGCCCGCCCCACCCCGCTGCGCTCCGCCCTTCCGCCCCGCCCCGCGCCGCGCCGCGCCGCGTTGCTGGGGGCTCGTGGGGTTAGGGGCCCGCCTGGAGGAAGCAGGACGTGGTGTCCTTGCGCTCTCGCTCCCGAGGTTTCGCCTGAGCTCTCCCTCTGGCGTTCTCCAGGGTCCAAAGGCTCCTGGGACCCAGCGCGGGTGGCAGAGGTAGAGGGAGGGGAATTGGGAAGCTTGACTCCTCCGCCCCCCACCAACGCACACACACTCAACGCTCAGGCTCGCCCCTCTGCCCGGGCGAGGGCTCCCCGGAGAGCCAGGCGGTGTCCGGGAAGCGGCCTGTGTTTCCGCGGCCCGGCAGGGCCTTCCTAGTCCCCCTGGCTCACCCTTCTGACGCTCTGCGGGTCTAGGGTGCTGCCCCATGACCTCCTCGACGCGCACCGAGTCACAGACGCCCGCACAAGCGGCGCGCTGGGTGGGTTCGTGAAACTTGTAGCCGAGAGTGGGGTAAACCGAGGCTGTGCCGCGGTCCCTTGGGCCAGGCGTCAACGACCAGTTGCCACTCCTGTCTGTGTGATCTTGGGGAAGGCTGGGGGCCACTCTTCCCTCAGCCACTTCCCACTCACTGGGTGACTTCACGAGCATTACCAAATCCAGTTTTATCATCTACGAAATGGGGCAAGACCTGCCCAGCCGCTCTCCCTGCTTGTCCTTGGCTTGGGGCCAGGTAATTTGTCCTGGTGGTGCCCAAAGGACAGCCTCCCCTGGGTCCACCTGCCCTTGGCCCCCTGCAACACAGCCAAGGGCCCTTGCCCAATCCCACATGCACACACCCACCTGCACCACTCCCACAACGGCTGCACACATACACAATTCCACAGTCATTGGAATGTAGTGGTGTGTACACTCATTTGTGCCACATGGACCCATCTACTATTGAACCCACTGGCAGGGCCTCCACGTTGCACAACTTGAGTGGCAGCCCTGTACATGGGCACATGTATGCAGACCATGTGCCTGTCCACATGGACACAGACTTACACATTGCTCCATGGAACACACACTGACTCACACCCAGACACACACAGAGATAAGTGCAGAGTGTACATGTCCTCCCATGTAAGAGAGTGCCCTGGAACACAAACACGTGTTTATGCACACACAGGTCTCACCCAGGCCTGGCCCAGCCCCAGAGCTATTCTGGGCCAGGCACCAGGCCAGCAAGGTCAGAGACTGCCAGCTCCCAGCAGGCCCCAGCCGCTGTGTCACAGGCCTAAGCCACCTAGCCCCCACCCCCAGCCCAGGCTAAGTCCAAGATGCCCTGGATCCCAGCCTGGCTCCGTGACTGGGGGGGGATCCCTGCTCCCTACCACCTGCTTTCCCAGAGCTGAACCTTGATCCCTGGGGTTTCAGGCTCCAGGAGAGAACCATCCACAGGGTCCCTGGGCCACTGCCAACTGACTCTGCCCGTGGCTTCCAACTCAGAGGCCCTGGAGGCTGGACTGGATCCCTACAGGAAACCCACAGGAGCTAAAAATAGTACACAAGGGACAAACAGAGTTCTGCATGCCAGCATTCACGCCACCATGCATGGAGGAGAGGCTGTCTTACAGGGGAGCCAGACTGGGGAGCCTGGGGGTCCGGAGCTCCACCACCCCAGACCTGATGGCTCACATGGGGGTGGGGTGCAGGGGGCTATGGGGACTTCGTAAGAACTAGAAACAGTACTGGACATGGGCAGAGCCCTGGGATAAGGGCTGAAGACTGAGTTTGAGGCCCCTGTTCCTCAGTGACCTTAGGAAGGGCACAACCCCTCGCTGGGCCTCAGTTCTTCATGAGTAAACAGGGGAGACAGATAAAAAGGTGGAAAAGGTTTTAGCTTTCAGGATATTCCTCTCCCCACGGCATTTAACACTAGAGAAGTGGAAACAGTACAAATGTTGGGCAGCGGGACATTGATTGAACAAGGTATTGTTGGGTTTCTATACAGTGTAATATCACACTACCTTTAACAATGACAACAATAACTGTAACACCCAGCATTTACTGGAGGCTTCTGCCGTGCAGGTGCTGTGATACTGTAGTTATACCCATTTTACAGACGAGGGATTGAAGCTCAGAGAGATTAAGTAGCCCCCTGAGAGCTCACAGCTGTCAATCTGAGCATGCCCCAGAAGTCTGTTTTAAGCTTTAATAACTTCAGAAGACATAAAGTATAAAGCAACAAATTTACAAGAAACAGGATTTGAAAGTTTAATTACTTAAATTTTCTTTGTGCTAATTTCGTTTTGTGGATTTTGTATAACTTTAACTTTTTTCAGTCAACTTTTCCCGTTTTCAGAGGGCGAAAAAGGAAATTTAAATAATTCAACTTTCAAACGGAGTTTCTTGTAAATTCGTAGCTTTATACTTCTGAGGTTACTGAAGCCTAAAACTGTACCAAGACTTTCGGGATACACTGTTATTCTAAGTCAGTTTGACTTCAGGGCCTGTGTGACAGTATTTGACAGTGTGTTTAGGGTGGGGTGGGGATCGAGGATGCTTGTGTTGGGTAGAAAGCTCTGGGGAAAAGCTATATGATAAGTAGCCTACAGAGAAATCTCAGCTGTATTCAACAGCCTGCAGAGAAGTGGAACCCACTTGGAGCAGTGGCCATCTCAGGCGACAATAGGGACACACATGACCGTATTCCCTCTCAGATTTCTTCATTGGACTTGCCCCACTTCTTGGATGGAAGGGTGATGAACTTTACAGGAAACAATGACACCCCTCCCCTCCTGGGCTGAGCCATCCCATCAAGGAGAGCCATCATGTTCTCAGCACTCCCATAATCCTTAGTTCACATAATCCTCCTATCAGCTCTATGATGGGAGTCTTGCCCTCTCCATTCCATAGATAAAGACATCAAAGCAGAGAAGAGTAATGGTTTGCCCAAGGCCACTGTCAGGCTCCCTAACCTCAGCCCAGTGCAGCAAGGACTCTCTGACCCTATGTCCCAAGGGTGACCTCCCTGGCTGGTCAGTGTGGCTTTCCCTAGCCTGGTCCATGACAGATCGCATGAGGAAGTTGGTGGGGGTGGCGGGGTGGGGGGCGGCAAGAGCTACAGCAAGTGATTTGGGCTTTAGTGGACTTCCTCTTTGCCTGACCAGGGAAGCCTGGAAAGGATGAGGTGGCCCAGCATCCCCAGCCCCCAATCTTTACTACCTACTGTCAAGGGTCTCCTCGATAAGTCCATTGGGCCTGCCGTCCTTTGTCAATAGCTCTCCCATTTCCCTGCCTGCCCTATCGTCACACAGCCCTGACACCTATGGGTGTCCACAGCTGGCCCTCTGCTCTCTGCAGCAGACTGTCTTGGTCCTTGCTCTTCTATGCACCTCCAGGAAAGATCCCCATGAGGCTCTGGATCTACAGGGTCTCCAGTTCTGAGGGCAGGCCCAAGGCCCAAAGCACCCCAGCCTGAGCAGGTCTCCACCTGTGTCCTTGGTGATGAGGAATACAGCGGCCCAACACCTGGGCTGTTTCTCCAGCACTCAGCAGGCAGGAGATGAATAGTAATGGAAGGAGGGAAAGGAGAGATGTGGGAGGATGGACCAGAGCAGTCTCCCCACCCTAGGCCTCCCCACTCCTGCTTCAAAGTCCTCCCCGGGCCTCCACAGCTCCTCAGATCCTCTCTCCCTCTATCCCTAGGTTGGCAAGGCTTACCCTGGAATGAGGACCAGAGTGCAATGAGGGCCAGCTTCAGTGTGAGGTCAGGGTCAGGGCTCAGACTGGGGCAGAGGCTGAGGGTCAGCCAGGATCAGAAAATGGTCCTCCAGTCCTTCCAGGGGGAACCCACCCTGTCCTGCCGGCTGCAGATACTGGCTCCTTCAGGAACCTTCCATAGCACCTGCAGCTGGCGACTCTGACCATATCATTCCTCTCCCCACCCCCCAGCTCTGGTGTCCAAGGTGATCAGAGCTGCCTCTGGGCAGGAAGCCAGCCCAGAAAGCCCAGGACATCCCTGAGCGCCTGTCACCATGGCGACCTGCCTGCCATGGCCCCCACCCCCACCCCAACCTGGGTCCAGCATGGTTTTTCAAATCCAGAACGTCAGAATGGGAAGGGCCTCCTAGATGAGCAGATTCCGGCCCCTCCCCTTGTCCCAGACGGAGAAACTGAGGCCCCAGTGGGGAAGGGAGGGTGGGACCTGTTGTTCAAGGACCTGACCCCAGCCTGTCCTCCCTCCCCCGCACTCCCACCCCTATGTCGGACCAGGTTGGGTTAGGGGAGGAGGGCAGTCTGGAGTCTGATCTCCCGGGAGCGGGGCGGGCCCTCCACCCACCGTGATGTGGGTGCGAGCAGCACAGAAACCAGACACCGACGATGAATAAATGATGCCCGCTCGCAGCCTGCGACCAGATCGCCACCGCCGAGCGCCGGCTGGCCAGCGGGCAGTCACAGAGCCACCCCTGCCGGCGGCCTCCCTCCGCTCCCCGACCTGCGGCCGAGGCCTGGCGGCGCGAAGATGGCGGGGCGGCGGCGAGGTGCGGGGCCCCTCTGGGCGCTGGGCGGCGCAGCGCTGGGGGTTTGCCTCGCGGGGGTCGCCGGGCAGCTGGTGGAGGTGAGGCGGGGCGGCGCGGAGGGGCGCGGGGTGGTGTCATCGTCCAGGCAGAGGGTGGGGGGCGCCTTTCTGACCGGGAGCCGGCTTTTTCCCCTCCTCTTGCCTTAGGAGACCTGGCTTAATGGGGTGACACAGCCCTGCCCCGAGCGCTTCTAGGCTGTGAGGGAGACAGCCCCCAATGGTCTGACGGGAGGGCACTACCCCTGATTTCAGGAGTATTAGCCTGATAGGGGAGACTGGCTCTGATTTTAGGGATCCCCAGTCTCCCTGAGAATACAGCCTTGCCCTGTCTGCTGTGGGACGCTCAGCCCCAGTCCTCTAGTCTTTGGTCTGATGGGGGCAGGGAGGGCATAGTCCTTGGTTTCAGCGACCTCTAGTCTCAGAGGGGAGATGTAGGCCCTAATCTTAGGGTGTGCTGGTGTGCTGGAAGAAACAGCTTCTGTCTCCAGAGATCCTGCAGGGTCCCCTGTCTAAAGGGGGAGACACAACCTTGGGAAGGAGGTGAGGGCATTCCACGCTGGAGGGTGGGGGCAGGAGGATGAGGAGCCCCTTTATGGAGCAGCCATGTGTTGAGTCTGACTCCATGCGGAGCACTAGGTCCTGGAGGGGAGGGGCAGGCAGGGCAGGACCCAGGGACTCGGAGGACTTACTCGGTCTGGTGGTAACGGGGAGCTAGCAAAGGTTTCTGAGCAGAGTCATGATGGGTCCTGGTTTGGAAGGAGGAGAAAAATTGGAAGAGGTACATAGTTGGGAGAACTGGGAGGAGCTGCTGAGATAGCCCAGGAAGAGGTGAGGAGGATGGCTGAGGTGGTTGGCCAGGAGCTTAGCTGGGCCAGGAAGGGCTGAGAGGGCAAGGGTGGGGACATCTGCAGCCTCTCTGGTCTCTCTGGACCCCATTCCTGCTGAGCCAGGAAGGGGAGCCAAAGAGGCAGACAGGACCCAGAATTCTGGAGCATGAGGCCAGAGGGAGTAGGCCCCAGAGGTGAGCCAGGGAGAAGTAGGGGATGGAGCCTGTGCAGGCAGGGGTGGAGTGGAGAGAGCAGAGGAAGAGAAGTGCAAGAGACAGGAGGCACCCAGGAGAACCCTTGAGGGACAGGTGGTAGGGGACAGGATGGGAGATGGAGGACAGACCCATACTGGGGGTCTGAGGGACATGGGAAGACAGCCCTGCACCCCAATGCTAGCCTGTCCCTGCTGCTGACCAAGGGGTGTGATTAGAAGGCTGGGCTGGAGTCAGATGTCAGCTCCAGTGTCCCTGTAAGGGGAGCCAGGCTGGCTTGAGCCCCATGGAATGTACTTGGGCCCCTCACCAGCTGCCCTGAGGCCTCGGGTGCAGAAACTCAGTTGGCCTGGGTATAGGAGAAGCCTGAGGGTGGGGGTCGAGTCAATTCTGAGCCAAGGACTCTTCCCCCCCAGCACCCAGGAGCATGTCTTCTCCCAGCTCATCAAGGGAAATTGCATTTGGACTCCATCTGCCTGCCAGCTGCCTACAGCCTGAGCAAGGGCCTGGCCAAGCCCAGGGGATCGAGGGAAGCACCAGAAAGATGGGCAGGGCGGAGTTCACACCCCCCACTACCCCAGCCCCTACAGGCACCACCCTCCATCTGGCTGGAAGGCTCTGATGCAGGCCAGGACCTCCAAGCTTCAGAGTTCAGACCCCAAGCAGTACCCACCACAAGGAGATGCCTGACTGTTACCTGTTACCTGTTACCCTCCACCCAAGATCCCTATTGGGGTGAGAGCACAGGCTCAATTCCACCCAGAACAAAGCTGGAACAAGAATGTGTCAGGAGTGAGCTCTCAGCTGCCCAGGCTCAGAATCTGAGATCCTTACTCTGGCCCTCCAAGTCTTCCAGTCATACCACCCAGCCAGGCCAACACACTAAGCCTTAGAATCAGGGCCCAAACCCTGGCCCTGACACTACAGAGGTGTGCCCAACCACACCCACATGTACTCCAACCACACGTGTTGCCCCATACCCACAAATGTGTGCCCATTCCCATATGTGTGCTCCAATCCCATATGTATGCCCCAGCCCCACACACGTTCCCTGAACCTACACATGTGCCTGACCCCACACGCATGTTCCTCAACCCCATATACATGTGTCTGACCCCACAAATGGATCCAGGCCACTGGGATGATGCCGAAGAGCCGTGTCTTCTTGTTAATTTTACGACTCAGGTTGGGTAGAGAGAGCTTCCCAAATAGCCCTGGAAACACCTCACTCAAGTTACTAATGAAGAGAGTGGGGCCCAGAGAAAAGAAGGCTCCCACCCCAGTTCACCCTGGTGAGGAGAAAAAAACTGGGGAATCATGTACCCACCCCTGGAGCACAGACCCTCTGGGTTCCCTGGGGCAGGCTCCTGATCCTTTCTGAGCGTCCCCAACATAGACTGAAGGGGGCTCTTCATTAGATAAGGAGTACCTGGCTTGTGGCAGGTGCCCAGTCCACGCTTATGGAAAGACTGGATGGATGGTCAGTTGGGCTGTGGGTTATCTTTCCTGCCCAGAGAGCCAGAAGAGACTCCTCATGTCGGTCCTTATGTGGTTAATGAAGGGATAATGTATTGCACAAATGCCCCAGGGTCCTCTCTCCCTCCAAGCACTAACCCTCATCCACACCCCTCTGTGAAACTCGGTGACAGAGATGAATCATATCTCTCTTAGCCTTGCAGGTCAGGGACAAGTCTTGCTCAGAATCCCCAGAGCAGGGGGCCATGTCCACTCAGACTCCAGGGCAGGGCCATGTCCCATAGACCCCCAGGGTGGAGCCATGTCCCTTCAGGTCCTCAGGGCAGGGTGGTGTCCCAGGCTGTGCTGTGCTCTGCTCAGCCTTGCTCCAGCCATGCTTACATCTTTTGGCCTCCAGGTGTCGCTGCTGTGTTGCAGACAAACTATCTAGTCCTGTCCTGTGAGGACTCTGGCCTAGCCTTCTCGTCAGAGGTGGTGACTCCGGTAGGACATGCAACTGTTGAGGCACCTGGTGTGGGTCCTGGCCAGGCAGGAGAGCCACAGGGCACTGACTCCGGCTCCATACCCCACCCCACCACACTGAGGGTAGCAAGAGCAAAGTTCCCCAGGGCAGCACAGGCCTTGCCTTGTCTCTGGCCTTGGTCCTGACACCCCATCTGCTTTTGTGGGGCCAGGACTGGAGTGAAGGAGAGGCCTGCAGGCTGCCTGCAGGGGCCTTGAACCTGATTGCCCCTCCGGGCCTCAGTTTCCCCAAGCATCAAGTACCCTCACCCTCCAATCCCCAGCTCCACAGTTCTGAGGCTCTGCTCTCTTCTCTTGTTCTAAATCTGGAACTTCCTAAGGTCTAGGGTGTTGGCTGTGAATGTATAAGACACTTGATTCTAGGAGATTCTGAAATGCTTGAGCTGAGTCCTTGCTGAGACCTGGGCCTCTCTTGGCCCAGTCCCAACCCCCGGCCTCTGCCTGGCTCACTCCCCTCTTTCCCGACTCACAGCCCAGCACGGCCCCGCCCAAGCCCAAGCCGCCCCCGCTGACCAAGGAGACCGTGGTGTTCTGGGACATGCGCCTGTGGCACGTGGTGGGCATCTTCTCGCTCTTCGTGCTGTCCATCAGTGAGTAGCTGCTCCCTGCCCTCCCCACCACACCACAGCGGGAGCACAGCACCCCCCTGCCCCAGCACTACCCCCAGGGGTTCAGAGCAGCAATTCCGGGCAGTGCAAGCAGGCCAGGCGCCCACAGGAGGCCCGCTGTGGTTTCTGGCACCTCTTGATCCACACAAAGTCCCTGTGGAGGGCTGACAGGCCAGTGGTGACCTGAAGTTTCAATTCTGCCCAACCGGGGAAGCAGCCACATGGCAATTATGGTAATTACAGGGGACTCCACTGAACCAGGACAGGACGTGTCATTTTTCCCTATCGCTGGCCTCCTGATGCTTTTCCGGCAGTTTGGCCAGCTTAAAGGGCCCACACCCAGGGGCCCCACCAAGGCCACCCTTAGTTGCAGCTCAGCCCAGAGGCTCCCCAGACACCTAGCAGATGTGACTCCCAGGCTGCAAACCTTGCCTTGTCAAATACTATTTCCCTGGAACGACTCACACCCACCTCCATTAAAAACAGGAGACCCTTTCCTCCCTTGGCACTGGGAGCTGCTTGATGCAAAGTTGCAAAAGAAATGGGCTTGGCATGTTCCCTTCAGTCGTCCTTCTGGAGGTGGGGGGTCTGAGGTTGGGGAAAGAGGTCAGGGAAATGCCAGCTGGGTGGGCAAGGCCACCATGGCACAAAGCAGAGTCTGACAGAAGTTCCTACAAGGTCGGGTAGGGGGGTTGGGGGATGCAGGCAGAGAAAGGAAAGAAAACCCACTCGCCCTGCAAAGGCTTCAGAGAGGAGGGGTCCTCTGAGTGCAGTTCTGAGGGAAGATGGGTGGGGTTTTGGCAGGTGGGCTACTGGGAGGGCATTCCAGGCAGAGGGGATGGTGTGCGCAGAGGTGGGAGGAAACAGCCTCCACACAAGCTCTCAGATAACCCCTAGAGGACAGTTACTGAGCACGCCTTGGGCTGGGGGCTAAAGCGGCATTTAAGTTCTAGCCAGAGCTGTCCTGGGATGAGGTCCCTGGAGGGCAGGGCTGACCGCAAAGGGCCATCCACATGTGGGGGCTCCAAGGGAGAGAAGCACACCTGATTTGCACGTGCTTCTCCTGGCACCGGAAGTGCCCTCCCAAGGGAAAATATCCACCTCGTACCATCATTTCTTCACAGCTCCAGTGGGAGCAGGATCTGAGCAAGAGGCTACTCAGGCCTCTCTATGGAGGTCCCACAGACAGACAGGTGTGGCTGCAGCCTCAGCCCAGGTGTCAAGAGAGGGGCACAACCCTCAGCACCAAGAGGCAGGGTTGGGTGGGGGCATCTGCTCTGCAGGGGCCATAGAAACAATCTGGGGTGCAGATCCAGGAGCAGCTCTGGGGGGCCCCAGGAGTAGAGCTGAGAGCACTGTGGGGCCTCGAAACACGCAATGGCCTCTCTCAGGCTCTGCTCAGCCTCAGATGGTGGAGGTGCCTGAGGCCACATGAGAAGATTGCAGTATCAGAGCCAAGGAGGCACTTGGACATCAACCACACAGAACAACTCCTATTCCTAACCCCATTTCCTAGAAGAGGGCAAGGGCTAGTCCCACAGGCCCCAGAGCAGCAGGTCAGCACCTACTGCCCTCCATGCAGAGCTCTAGGGAGTAGGGATGACACAGCTCCATCTCCTGGGCAGGAAATATCTTTCCTGCTTCCCAGTCCGCTTGGGCCTAGGCAGTGCAGCTCTAGGGGAGCATCACCCCCAGAGCCTTGTGGAGAGGCTGGGGTTGGATGGGGTGCCTCTGGGGGATCTCCTTCAGCCCAGGGACTCATATCCCAAGCCCCTGCCTGGGCCCTGGAACTCGATCCAAGACACTTTGTTTCTCTCCTTCTTTGAAGGGAAGCAACCAGGCCAGGCTGGGTAGGACAAGCCTGGAATGAGGGGCTGTGTTTGAGCCCCACTCTGGCTGCCAATAGCTGCCCTCTGAGCTCTCTTCTTTGTGGATAGCCTGAATGGGCATGGTCCTGAGGAGGTGCCTGGTGGCTGGCTGGAAGGGGTGGCCCAAGCCAGTAGGGTCAGGGTGGGGGACCAACCTTGAGCCTCAGGCATACACACAGAGATCCGGAGAAGACCAGAACCAGCTCTTTGGCTAAGTAAGGCCTGCTGTCTACTCAGGTCTACCCGTGGACAGCCATGTACAGTCAGACCTACTGCTGAGGTTCTGGTGCAGTGCTCCCCAGCTCCCCCATCCATTCATTCAGGAGTCCAGTCCCGTCCTCAGCAGCAAAGGCTTTGAGACCATCTCATCCATTCATTCATTTTTTTCTTTCATTCTGTGAGTCTGGGTGAGACTCAGTAGGGCTACAATATTTGGTTTAAGAGGTTGCACAAGATGACCCCAGAGGGTTCTCCAGCCCAGGCCACGTAGGTCTGATCCATCTTCCCCAAAATAGGCCTGGCTTGTCCTGCCTGGCCCTCCTGTCCCCGGGAGTCTGCCAGGAAGCTATGTCTGGTCATCTGATTTATAATAGGAAGCAGCTCCATCCCCTTCCCTGAGGCTGGGGCCAAGGTGGTCAGACTGTGGGGGCCTTAGAAAAATAAACTCAGTCCGTCTGGGTCCTGGCAGCCCTGCTCTGCCATGCCCATCACTAGACAGGCCAGCTCCATGCTCTGGCCCAGCTTGCGTGGGTGCAGCTGCCCTCAGCTGGAAAATGGCTCCTGGAATAACTTGGTCTGAGGTGAACGCCCCAGGGCAAGGTCTGTGCCCTCTCACCGGTTCTTGCAGCCAGGAGGAGCCCAGGCTTGTCCTCAGGGAGGTTGAGGAGGATGCAGCCATGTCCTCCAGTGTCTGAAGCAGCTCTGGTCCTGCTCTCAGGAGCCTGGGGAGGAAAAACTAGGATGCACTAGGAGCCCAGAGGCTTGCATGGAAGCACAGGACAGTCTCCAAGAAGTTGGAGCTGGAGCCATAGGGCAGCCCTCTGCCCTGCCCTCTGGGAACTCTCAGTCTAGTCAGAAGGACCCTCAGGACCAGGGCCAGCGATGGGGCTAATGCAAAATGAAAACATGAGACCCATTGTTCAAAAATTATTACGAATTTCAAGATAGTGACCGCAGAGTAATATATTAAACCAAGCACAAGGCCCTTCTAAGAGGGGGCCCTGTGTGACTGTACGAAGCCAGCCCCGCTTAGGAAAGATAGCTTGGAAATCCCAGAGCCCACAGGGGTTTTGTCAAGATGTGGAGCCTCCTGCTGCAGTCTCTGGGTAAGACACACATAGGTAGGCAGAGGCAGGCCTAAAGTTGGGTACCACTCCTGAGGTGTCCAAGCTCCGGCCCCGGCCAAGCCTGCTCTGTCCCTGCTACAGTTATCACTCTGTGCTGTGTCTTCAATTGCCGCGTGCCACGGACCCGGAAGGAGATTGAAGCCCGGTACCTGCAGCGAAAGGCAGCCAAGATGTACACGGACAAACTGGAGACTGTGCCACCCCTCAACGAGCTCACAGAAATCCCTGGAGGTGAGCAGGCCCGAGCCCCCAGCCCCACCACCATCCAACCTTGCTGAGCCAATCAGCTCCTCAGCCCTGCTGCCCAGTGTCCTTCCTCCCAGCCCTGTTTCTGGAGACAAGAGCACAGAAACAGGTCAGAGAGAGGCAGGTAAAACAAGGAGCTATTCTGCAGGTGGGAGAGGTTTGGAATGAGTGAAGGGCTGGCATGGGAGGCTCTGCTGCAGGCCCTGGGACCCTGCCTTCCTCCTGCCACACATCTCTTTCCTCTCCCCCACAGAGGACAAGAAGAAGAAGAAGAAGGACAGCGTGGACACAGTGGCTATCAAGGTAGAGGAGGATGAGAAGAACGAGGCCAAGAAGAAGAAAGGAGAGAAATGAGGAGAGCGTCCTGGAGGTGGAGCTGGGGTTGGCAGGCCCTGGGGCTCAAGTCCTGGCCAGGATCCAGGCACCTTAGACTCCAAGCTCATCCATGGACCATAGAGGTTGCAGAACATCTTCTCCCTGCTCAGAAGGGGAGCTGGGGTCCATGGCCACGTCCTTATGGCCCACTGGGGCAGGGACAAGACTGCACCAGCTGTCTGACCTCCCAGCCTGGACTCCACTATTTTCACCCCATCCACATGGCCACTCAGCAACACTGGTCTTGGGCCACTGTCCTGCAGATCCAGAGCAGCCTCACACCTACCCAGGCATGCCTCTGTCCCACTCCTTCTGCCAGGAACAGCAGTGGCTAAAGGAGTAACAGGATGTGGGTTCCCTTCTGGAAGGGGATGGCTGAACTGGATAGGCTAAGGTATAAGGTCATCCCCAGGCTGGTCACTAGGAGAGAGAGGGTCACTGGAGGGGGTTGTGGCAGCAAGAGGTTCTCGGATTTGGCTAGAGAGTAGCCCTGGTGGGGAGCCATGCTCCAAGCCTGGCATGGGTTCTTGCTGAAGTGGGTGAGCAGAGGTGGCCCAGAAGCAGGAGAACCCCAGTCCAGCAGATACCAAGCTCAGGCAATGGGGTGCGCTTGTTTTACACATTGTGATGGGGCTGAGGCTGCCAGGGGGTGAGGCCCAGGGGCTCGGGGCTGGGGGCTGCAGGCATGCAGAGGACGAGGCCAGCAGGCCAGAGGAAGACAGCGCCCCTTCTTGGGAATCCAGGGAATATTTGAGAAGCCAAGAGGGACCTTGGGCTGCCCTGGTAGCCCTTCCTATGCTCAGCTGTGGGGGCCACAGGGCCCTAGGGGATCACCACAGCAGGCAGTTAGGGCTTGAGGCAGCAGCCAGCCTTCTACCTGCTGAATATAACAGCAGGCCGTGCCTCTTCCGCCATTCTCAACTGTGTTGCCTAAAGGAAGCGCGGCTGGCCAGAAGCAATCGCCACCTGAGGACTGCCTCCTTGGGGATGGGAGATGCAGAGGGGTTTCCAGATGGCAGTGAATGTCAGCTGAGGCGCCCAGACCTGGGCCTAGAGACTGAGGAGACACCAGAGAAGGTTTCTGAGCCAGGGGAGGTGCTGGAAAAGCTCACGCTGCCTCTGCAGCCTGCAAAGACGTGTAAATAAAGCTGAGTGCCTTCTCCTACCCGAGTGCCTGCTCGCCTGCTCGTACCTGAGTGACCTGAGACGACCCTTAGCCTGTCCCCATCCCTCAGCATTTATATGGAGGGTGATGCAGCAATCCGTGACAGGTGGTGCAGGCCAGGTTGAAGTTCCCTCCCTGACTTTTCTCCCAGCCTCAGTTAGGATGAGCTGGAGGGGGAGACGGTGGCCAAGAGGCTGCGGGGCAGCTGCAACCAGCTGGGCCCAGGCCTGCTTGCACTCCACTCTCCTCCACTCCACCCCGTGGCTTTCAATAGGCCTTTGACGGTCTGAGCCTGGTGCTGGGGACACAGAGTCGTCAAGCCTGGATCATTATTATACAAGGGCAAAGATCCAGGCTGACATGGGGGAAGGAGCACAGGGTCTTGGAGCAGCAAGGGGCGAGAGATGGCAGAAGGCCCTGCTGTGGAAGCTGAGTACTCACGCTGCCACCAGGTGGGAACGGGTGGCTGACCTATGGGCTATGGGCTTCTCATATATAGGGTTGTGGCAAGGTCATTCCACCCATACAGGCCAGAGCCATCATGTGTGGCCAGGCAGCAGAAGCCCAGAGGGGCAGGGGCCACTTGAAGGCAAACAGAGCTGGTAAAGCAGCTGGTAAAGCCTGAGGGAGTCCAGGCCCCAGCTCCATCTGCCCCACCAGCTGCCTTCCTGACCCCTGACCTGGGCCTCCACTCACCCTGTATGGAGAGGCATGGGTGCTGATGGTGGGGATAATGTCTGATCCCAGTGGGCACTTGCCCCATCTCCAGGCAGAGGCAGGGCTAGAGGGTCAAAGTTCACTACAGTGCTTCAGGGCAATGACAAGGTATGTTCTAGCTACTGGCTGGAAGGGCCAGAGGCAAGGAGAGGCTGATTCCCACTACGGTATCACAGAAAGGACACCTTGTGGCCCAGACCGAGCCGTACCCTCCCCCCAGCCTTGGGCTGTGTCCGGCAGCTGCAGCTTCAGCCTGGGCAGTATGTTCTGGGCCCTCCATCATCTAACCCCAGTATCATCCCTTCACACTCCCTCTACCTTCCTTGGGAGCCACTCCAAACCTCTGGAAACTGCCCTGAGTTTCCCATCCCACCCTGGTCTGGTTCACTCATCTCCCACTCAAACAGCCCAGGGAGCGAGGGGCTTCGGAGGTCCAGGAAGGCAGAGGCATCGGGAAGAGAAGTGTTTAATTAAGCACCCAGGCTCTGCCCTGCCTTGCGGGACTGCGAGAGCTGCACCTGCAGCATTCTGGGCACTGAGGGCAGCGAGGAGCGGCCTGGGCAAGGAAGGGCACCCCCAGGGACGGCGCTGAGTGTCAGAGCGCAGTAAGGAGGCTGAGGGGCAGCGGCAGCACCAGGAACAGGGCCCTGGGTGGGGCTGGCAGAGCCTGCCCGTTGACACGTTCCCAGATCCAGTGCTGGTAGGAGGAGATCTGCAGGTAGATGGGCGGGGGCTTGCTCTTCTTGCAGCCGGGGCCCCAGCTCACCATCCCCACTAGGTACCACGTGCTCTCCACAGGGCAGGCCAAGGGTTCACCACTTGTCTCCTGTGGGGAGGGGTGGGGAAACAAAAACATGTGGCCTGAGGGAGACAGGACCCCACTCAGGGATAAGCAGAGTGCTCTCACATGAGATCTTCTCCACAGCCCCCAAGGTCACATAGCCGAGAGGTGCCCTTGAGGTCTAAACCCAAGAGATCTTCCTCAGAGGGCTTCATCTCCCATCTCTCTCCATGTCAGCCCTCCATCTCTCATCTCTTTAACACCCACCCTCCATCTTCCCACCATTCCCCATCCTTCTTTCTCATCAACCTCCATCCTCACCCCCCATCTCCTCCCTCCATCCCATCTCTCCTCTCTATCTTCCCCCTCATCACCCCTGCTCATCCCTCCCCACTCTTAACCTCCTCTCCCTCCTTCCCCTCCCCATTCCTTCAGGTCCCGCCTCCCCTGTGCCCTGAGCCCCACTTCTGGCCAGGTGCCCTTGGAGGTGAGTGAGTGAGGGGGAGAGGTGCTCACATAGCAGAACTGCTCCCTGTCCAAGTCCTCTGCACAAATCATCTGGGAGTTGATGATCCGAACCAGAGAGGGGATTTTGGAGAACCTGTGATAGACGTAGTCACACTCCGTGCTGTTCACAACAGTGACTTCCTTCTCCTGAATGGTCCGGAACTGGGGCCATACACCTGGAGGACAGGGGCCCCTGTTTAGGCTTAGCAGTTTTGCTGCTGCCCACTGCCACCAGCCTTGTCTCTGTCCTCCCTTTGCTCCTTGCCTCTGCTACTTGCCCCACAACAGCCCTGGAGACCTCTCCAGGCTCAGGTCACCTTCCATTGCAGCTGACACTTCCCAAGGGCTGCTCAATATAGAGACCTTGGAGCAGGCTGCCCACCATCAGGCGTTACTGGACCTGGTCTCACTTCCTGCAGATTCCAATCCACTGAGTCCATTCCTACTTCAGTATCTTGGCTTTTGTCCTTCCTTCTATCCTGAATGCCTGCCAAGCCCCTCTTGGGCCCAAATCCCTCCTTTTCTTCAAGCCCTCCCCACAGGCCTCTTCCTCCCCTGAGCCTGCCCAGACTGCCCTCCGTGGGTCCCAGACACTGCTTACTCCCTTCCTCCCTCTCGTCAGTGTGTCTGTCCCTAGCCTGAGCTCCTGGAGGGCAGGAGACTTCTCACCATTCCCAGCCATTCCCCAGACAGGCCACAGCAGGAAAGTCAAAAGGCCACCTCCCACCCCCCACGCTCCCCCCTGGCCTGGAACCCTGTGGGCTGTCTTTAGGCAGTCGGCTCTGTGAGGCCATAGGGAAAGACATCTTTCTTGTGGGAAAGGGATAGGGGGCTCCCTGAAGGGAGTGGACATTCCTGGGGCTCGTGAGGAAATGGACACTTGGATGGGCCTCGGACAATACTCCTGCTCTTTGGGCCTTGCTCGTAAATTGGAGTGAAGAGGGATTGAGGGCCACTGCAGGGACGGGGGAGCCATGAGTGGACCCTGAGTGACTCCCAACCTCCGGGTGCAGACTACCCTTAGCCAGCCATGGGGAGTCTTCTGGGGAGCTTTTCACAGACACAGAACCCTGCTCCTCTCACCTCAGATGTTCTACTTCAAGTCATGGCTGCCCTGGGATTGTGCACAGACAGCAAGATATTACTCTGTGCCCACTCTGCCTTCAAAGAGGGCCTATTTCCATGCTCTGGCCTGGGCCTGAGAGTTCACGGGCAATCTGGGTCCCCTAAGGCCTGAATGGCCAGGATATGCTCACTGCTCAGACGCCAGAGATTAGAGTCCAACAGGAAGGTCCAGGGGCAGCAGGCTCCCTGGGGAAGGTGTCTCAGAAACATCTGTCCATGGTAGACTCAGCCTGCACCCAGTCCTCTCCTGTGCCACCCACCCTGGTCCTGGGAGGTTCCCACTCACCATCAGCCCTGGGGCGGCCCCAGCCCGTCACGGTGCAGAGGGACTGGTCCTTCATCACATAGTCCAAGCCAGGCAGGCAGATGGGCCCGATGTACTTGCTGTACTCGAGTGCCCACTCAAGCTTGAGGAGGGCAATGTCGTTGTCCTGGCCGATCCAGGACCAGTACCGACGGGACTGGAACTTGCTGTTCACGATGACCTGGCTCACCGGGACATCGGAAGTAGTCTGCGCCATCTGGTCAATCCACGGGCTCCCCGCCCGCACTGAATAGACAACATCCCGCCTAGGGGAACCACGAGGGGAGTCTGCCATCAGCTCCTGGCACCCCACCCCAGTCTCCACCCCATTCTCCGCCCCACTGTTGCACTCGGAGCACCGGCCACCCACCTGCTTCAATCCCCCTGAGTCTACTCCTCACAACAGATGTGAACAGGGCCCTGCATACACACTGTGTGCTCCAGTACTCACACAACCCTGCATTTTATGGAGGAGGAAACCAAGGTTCAGAGAAGCCCAGTGACCGGCTCAAGGCTACACAGCTAGGGAGTGGTGGAATGGGGACATAGACCCAGTTTTCTCTGGTTCCAAACTCTAGACTCTGTTCAGCGCCCTGTGCTGGGCCCTGGAAGTGACAGAGGCTCCATGCAGTTAGCCACGGCCTCGCCCTCCAGCCTCCTTTCCTGGTGTGCCCCTGGGGTCTCTATGTCCGCCTTTAGGCTTGGAGCACACTTCTCCACAGGTCAGCCCTCACGGCCAGCACAGATGTTACCCTCAGGCTGTTCCTTGGCCCTGGAACCTGGGCATGCCCTCTTGCTTGTCCCCACATCCACCAGACTCCCCTGTGAGTATCTATCTTCTCATCTGTCTTCCCCAGCAACCTGAGAGGAGGGATGTGTCCCCTCTCTCCCCAGTGCCCAGGCAGGGCCTGGCTTCAAAGGAGTGTCAAAGGCTGTCAGTTGAAAGGAAGGAACGAGAAAGTGAAGCAAAGGGTGTGGATTGAAAGAATTAGGACCTTCTTTCTGCGGCTAAGAGGAAGGGAGCCTGGACAATGGCTTCCAAGCCTCCATTTCCCATCCATGGAACAACTGCACGAGACTGAGGCACAAGGTGAGGGGAGCCAGCTCCCACTCCCGGTAAGGAACCTGCACCTGCTTGGAGCTGGGGTGAGGCTGGGGCTGGGACCGTGGGGTTCCACAGAGGGCATAGCTGCTGCTGACAGGCCAGCTGGTGGGATGACTGAGCCCCCAGTGGCTCCACACACCTTTCCGCCCACCCACCTAGGCACCCACTCACTGGATCAGGCAGTGGGCCACAGTCAGCACCCACTGGGAGGCAATGAGGGTGCCTGCGCAGATGTGTGTGCCATTGGCCTGCACACTGACCATCCATGGCCACCGCCGAGCCATGGCCTCTGGGTCCCTGAGGGTGGGGTCCTGCTCGTAGGAGAAGCCGCAGGCTGAGGAGGAAGGTGAGAGCTTGATGAGGGATAGGCCCTTCCAGCTACATCCAACAGCACCTTCCCCACCCCGCCCCCTCAGCTTGATCTACCCACTCTCCAACCGCGGGCCTGTACCCATCCAATGATTCTCCTTTCACCAGTCATCACATACTGATGCTGTCCACATTTGGACTGGGGTCTCCAGCCGCTGAGGGGCCTAAGTGCTCCCCAGGAATCCCTCTCTCTGTTCCCACAGCCTGAGTCCCAGAGCATTCCCAGCTGACCAGCCTGGTGCACCACTGGCTCCTTTGTCCTGGCTAAGCAGCCCCTCAGAGCTGGCCAGACCCTTCACAAACTCATCCATGTTTCCATCTGGTTCCCCCTACTTCAGCCAAGGCAGAACCCTCTCCCTCCTCTGGGAACCCCCTCCTGTGATTCAGTGAGAGAAAGAGGCAGTGACCTAAGAAAAAAATGGGCAAAGGACAATGGGCATGACAGACACATCCCGAGGACAAAACCCCAGCAGCAAACCCGCACAGCAGCTGCCCAGCCCCTTCTGTCCTCAGGAAGGGCAGCCTGAAGTCGCAGGCAGTTCTGCTCCACACCACCTGCCAGGCAAACTAATTGTCCCTGATGCCCTAGTTGGTGAGGATGATGGCCCCAGACCATTCACTCACTGGGAGCCTGGGGCAGGGCAGGCTGGGCAGGGCAGGGCCTGGTGGACAGGCCACTGGCCCCACAGCCTGGGCAGGCAAGTGAGAACATGCAGCCCACCCACACTCCTGGACTTTCCTTGCCTCCTACCTCCACAGGATGGGAGGCCTGGCCCACAGTAAGGGCTCAAGAGACACTCCCTGCCTCTTTCTCCTCTGTCCCTTCTGTCCCCAGGGATCAAATGTTCTTAAGACTGCTTGGCAGCCTCCTCCACCGTGGAGTCCAGTACTCACTGGGAACAAAGTCGACGGTGACTTTAGAAACAGGGTCCGGCCACCTGATGGTGAAGGTCTGCGGCCGGAAGGTGGACACCAGCCTGTGGAGGCGAGGTTCGCCTGAGGGACCGGTGCCACTGGGGGCACAGGGGGCGCCAGGGTCAGTGGGAGCAGCCATGCACAGCGCCCCCGGCGCTTCGCCCGCGCCCAAGCAGCCTGTGGAAGGATGCAGAGGGTCAGAGGCGGTCTGGCCCGGTCCGGGCGGGGACGGGGCGGGGCCAGGGCTCACCCGCGGGCCTCAGCAGCAGCAGCAGCAGGAGAACGGTGGGCGCGGGGGCAGACATCCGGGAACCCCGCTTCCCGCACCGGGATTCCATCCCTAGGTAGCAGTGACTGCGCGGCGGTGCTCCTCTCGTGGCAGCGCTCCTGGTGCCCGCCCCACGACGGCGCCCCCCATTGGCCGTCGGTGACAGCCTCCGCTGTGGGGTCGCTGCGGCGCTCCTGGTCCTGGCCTGCGCGGCGCCCCCCAGTGGTCACCCACGAAGGTGCTCCAGGCGTCCCTAGTGACTGACCTTCCTAGTGACTGACCCCCCTTCTGCCTGCCACAGTGGTGGCTGGCCTGATGGCGCCCCCTGATTGCCCTGTGTCTGACCTCGCCTCTGCTCTCCATGGCCCCTCCAAACAGTTTCCTGGAGTCCCTCGAGCTAACCTCCACCAGTTCCTGTACCTCCTCACTCCTGCAGCAGGCTGCCCTGGGCTTGTTCTTGCTTTCATCCTTCCCCTGGTGAGATGGAGGCCCAACTCCTGGGGCTGGCATCCAAGCTTTCCAAATGGCCCCGCTTTCCCTCCATCCTGGCAACTACAAAGGTGGGGCTTTGCCTCAGGGCACTGAAATTAAGCAGACTGAAATGTTTTCAATAATGATTTTTGAAGACTGCATGATTTTAAGCAGCATCCCCCCAACAACCTCTATTCGGCAAATGCCCTTCCCTGACAGATCCATCTGCTTAGGAACAAGGGCACAGGTGAGGTATCCATTCACAGAGAAAGAGGGATGGCAACCATCAAGCCCCTCCTGGAGCAGAAGGCCACTTCGTATGTTGGAATTTGGGGGACATTTTGATGGCTCCATGACGTAGATGGATAATATGTTTTAAAGGTAGTGTGGGGGAAATCCTATGAGAAGCTTCGGTTCAAAGCTGTTGGAAGTCTAGCCTAGTAAAAGATAAGGTGAAAGTTCAATCAGGCCAGGACATTCTAGCTTGCTGGGGCCTGCTGTCTTGGTAGAGACGCTCAGGCTGGCGAGTCAGTGGTCCAATCTCTAAGAAAACGGCAAATCACACCCACTACCCTCCTGGTGCCCAAAGGGCAAGAGTAGCTGGCCACTCTGAGCCTGAGGCCCCCAGATCTGAGGGGCCCCCACACCACCTCCGCACAGGGGGCGGGGCTGTGCCCTCCCAGTCTGGCTAGCTCACGCCAGCCTGTCCTTGCTCTCCAGAGCCTGATGGAGGTCAGTGAGGCAGCTCAGGAACTCAGGGTGCAGTCAGCTCACACAGTTCACCCAAGCAGGCACTCTGCCTTGCTCCCCCATCATCACCTACTCCTGCCAGGGAGAGAAGAGGAACTGGTCAGGTTCTGTAGACCCTTAGGGGGATATGAGGGGTTGGAAGAGGCCCACGGGTTCTGGAACAAGGGCCATGAGTGCAGCTCTGGTCATTGTGAGTTTCTTGGAAAGAGGCCAACCCTTGCAAGAAGGCCTGCGGGAAACTGTTGGTCAGAGAACCAGAAGAGGGCCATGGTGACCTGGGATTGCTAGAGGGCTGAGATGACTAAGCAGCGACGGGGATCACAGAGCCAGCGCAGTATTTGGCAGAAAAGGAAACTACATCCCAGAGAGGGGAACACAACAGGTACAAGTAAGACTCTCAGGGCAGGCTCCCCTTGAGAGGAAAGCCTCAGCAGGGGGGCTCAAAGGGTTCCGGCCAAAGTCCAGAAGAAAGATGATTTCAGTGATGCAAAGTTCAAGAGCATCTTCATTGAACAACTGAAAAAACAGTGGCTCTGGGACCCTCCCCCAAGGGTGCTCTGCCCTGATCCCTGTGTCCTCCGGTCTCCACTTCTCCCCAGGCAGACAGACGGAGGAAGAAGTAGGCTCCAGGAGTGAGCACCCTGGACACACCACTCACAGGAGCCACAGGGAGCGCAAGTTGACCAGCAGACTGTAGCCAGTGAGGAAGACTGGGCTCAGCAAGGCAGGGCTAGCCCTACTGATGAACTTCACGTCAGAGATCTGCCTCCTGATCCAGTGGGAGAAGTGGGAGGTGCTGGTGTAGAGGCCTGGGTAGTTGCGCCTGCCGCAGCTATGACTCCAGCTCACCACCCCCATCTGAATCCAGGTCTTGTTCACTTGGCAGACGAGGGAGCTGCCAGAGTTACCCTGTGGAGAGGAGGAAGGGAGCCATAAGGGAGGCAGCAGAGGGCCTCACTGCAGGCCCTGGATAAACTCCCACCTTCCTGGGCCATATCCTCAGCATGAGCTGCATCAGGCCTGTGCTGTCCTCAACACTGAGGCATGGAAGCTCTGCCTGGGGCCCAAGCTCAATGGCACTGGCCTGTCTCCTCATTCTCCTGAGAACTCTCTGACCATAATGCCCTGGTACCCTCATCTGCCCTCCCCTTAAATCAGGGTGAGTCTCCAAGGTGTTGCCCTTGACCTTCTTCTTTTCTACAATCCTGCTTGTAGAGTGGGTTATTTGAAATGCAAACCAGCCCCTCTCTTTTCATGCAGATCAGGTGCATGTATAAGAATAAGTTTACAACAGCATACATCAAAAGGTAATCACTTATTTCTGCTGATGGTGGGTTTATGATCTTTTTAAAACTTTCTTTCCGTTCTTCTGTATTGTTGAAAAGTTTTATAAATCAGGAAAACAGCTCTCTTTCTCTCTCTCTCTCTCCATATATATTTTTTAATGTTATGCAAACCAAGATTTAGAGCACATAATCTAATGAAGAGTGCATAAGACATTTAAGGAAAAAAATAATAAAACTATCTTTAAGAACATAAAAGGAGACTTACATTAATCCACAGATAGACCATTGTTCTTAGATGAGGCAACTTAAAACAATATAAAAATGCCAATTCTCAACATTTGGCTTCCTGCAGTATGGAAGACTAGGTACGCTACCTGACTTTGCTGAAGATAACTAAATATGTGAGATTTTTTTAAATTATTATTTTAAATGCATGGGCTAGCTGGCAAGAAAATAAAGGCTCCTCAGAGTCTAAAACCCAAGGGAGGGCTGAAGTCCAGAGAAGTAGGCAAAGCCCAGAAGATGGCTTTTGCCTGAAAGCCATTTGCCAAACCCGCTGAACCTGATCTTCGGTTTTTGCAGCCCTGCTGATGGGTGCAGGAGACAAAAGGCAAAACCCAGGGCCTGGCCAGGGTGGGTAGTCTAAGAGAGACCTCCTGCAAAAAGTTACACCTCCAAACAAGGACCACGTCTTCCGAGTGAGGATAACCCGGAAAACCTGCCCTCCTGTGAACTTGCAACTTGAATTCATACTGTCTGGGTGATTCAAAAAACCTGAGCCAAGGATGTCATTTAAAGTGGTCCTGGGTTGGTCCTATGCCCAGGTATCTGGCAGAAGCAAATACAGATTTTGTTGAAGGAATCCACTTTTCAAGCCATGCTTCAGAGAATTCCCACAGAGAAGACTCTAAAGAACATGTCCTCATTCTTAAAAACGTTGCTGTACATACAGGGAAGCTGAGGCACCACAAGCAAATGCCAGCCAGCAGAAAAAATCGAGAGCAGAACCAGCGCCTTCATGGCCTGAGATCAGGAGTCATCACACAGGAGCTTCAAGGTTCCTGGTTAGGCACTATTTCGTAGGCGTGGTGGTGTGGGTATGGGTGTTGGTTGTGTTCTTCTTTATTCTCCATACACATTTTATAAATATTCTTTTGTTGCTATTCAATAGAGAGTAAAAGCAATTACAAATTATAACAACATCCGGTCTCCTTACACTGATCTCTAAAGTTCAAGGGATTCCAAATAAAATGTCAGCAGGCTTTTTTCAAGACCTTGACAATCTGATTCTAAAATTGATCTTAAAGGATAAAAGTCCATGAATTCTATGACAGGTTTAAGAAACAAGAGCAAATTGGAGAGTCAGGCTGGAGGCAGATTTGACCTACCAGAGAGTTAGATATATTTCAAAGCTATACTGATAGAAACTGTGGTTCTAGTGTGGAAACAGAAAAACAGATCAATGGGGCAATGGAGAGCCACCCTGATGGCTGCACGTGAGGAGACTTGGCCCATGCTCCAGAAAGTGTCCCATCTGCGGGAAAGGAGGTCTCTGTTGTAAAGGGTGGGGAAACAGATGGAGAAAAATGAAGTTGTTTCCTACCCTAACAAAACTCTAGAGGAATTAAAACTCCAAATGTGAAAAGTTAAAATGATAAAACCATGCAGGGTCATGACTCTATGACTTAGGATGAAGCATATGTTTTAAAATAAGACTAGAAACCCACAAACCTGAAAAGGGGAAATGTATTAGGCGTAATTACATCAAAATGAAGACTGTTCAGTGAAGGATATCAAAGCTCATCGAAGATAGGTGATGAATTAAGAGAGGGCATTTGCTTTGTCTAGAACTAACTGGAGGTCAATATTTAGCCTATCCAAAGAAACTCTGAGAATTGACAAGCAAAGAAGGAGAGCTGAGGGAGATTCAAGGGTTTCCATGTCTAGGAGATTACACAGTCCCCAGCTCCCTGACAGTCTGGCAAGGCAGGGACCCCCTCCCCTAGGAACCCCATAGAAGGGAAATGGGGTGGGCTTTGGTGAGGTTTAAATCATACTGATTTTTAAATTGGGGCTTATAATAGGACTGGGGGTTAATAACTGAAAGTGACCGAAAGTTATAGACTCTGCCCAAAATGATGTTTGGGGAAGGGAAGAAGATTTGACATAGGGGATGTGGAGGCAATGACTTGAAAGAATAAAAACCATTTAACGTGGATTCTCTAACAAATTGAGATTTCTCAACAAAAAAATACAGGAGGGGATATGCAGTACAATATCATTTATGCAAATTAAAATATACATATAGCAAGACTATGTATTTTTCAAAGATACAGACATGTTTAAAGACATATATTAAACAGATCTGAGTAGGCACCTTTTGTGGGGAGAGAAAATGGAGAATGAGGGGGAAAATGAAGACAGTGATAATCAAGCCAGTAATGACAGTGTGAGGGCCCTTATCTGAGAGAGATGGTTAACTGGGAGCCAGAGAAAAAGAGAACAGTCGAGAGATTTGTATATGAACGTTCTCTCACCATAGTGAAATAAAACCAAACCCCAAGAACAAAATGTGAACTCCCCTATCAAGGAAAACAATCAACTTTCAACAATATTAAAGGAAAAACAGAATTAAAATCTACAATTAGAGTGCAGAAAGGTAACACCACATATCGCAAAGCCCATGGGATGCGGGCCTGAACTTCACACAGAAGAGGCCTAGTCTAAATACTTTTTTTTTTTTCAAAGATTGGCACCTGAGCTAACAACTGTTGCCAATCTTCTTTTTTTTCCCCCCCGCTTTTTCTCCCCCAATTCCCCCGGCACATAGTTGTATATTTTTAGTTGTGGGTCCTCCTAGTTGTGGCATGTGGGATGCTGCCTCAGCATGGCCTGATGAGCAGTGTCATGTCCGCTCCCAGGATCCGAACCAGTGAAACCCCGGGCCACCGAAGGCGGAGCATGCGAACTTAACCACTTGGCCACGGGGCCGGCCCCTAAATACTTTTAATATTAAACAAGAGAGAAAGAAACCAAATTTTTTGTTGCTATCATCAATTATTTATCACTGCATGTTCAGCTCAAAACACTTGAAAAGGAATTAATAAAGGCAAAAAGGGGATAATCATGCATTAGCAAGCAGAAAAATCATAGACTAGAAATGAAATCAACAGCTTGTTCTTAAAAAAATAAAAACAAAATAGATAAGCACCTTGTAAGTCTTACCAAGAAAAACAGAAAGAAAAGGAAAAAGCAAATACTTCAGTGTGAGTAGAAAAGAGACTAGAACCACATCCAAGGAAAATATACTTTCTCAGAGTCTGAAGAATGTTTATAACTTCGTCTTTATGGATTTAAATTCTGGATGAATGAATAATTTCTAATAAAATCATATAAGTCCAATAACCATGATCAAAACAACTTAAAATATTGCCCAAGAACGACCCCTCAAAGGAAAACAGGCCTATGTGGTTTCATAGGCACCTTCTACCCAGCGTTCAAGGAGCAGATAATTTCTGTTATTTCAAATGTTCCAGAACATGGACTAATATTTTTCAAGTGAAGCATAGTCCTGATTCTATAACTTGACAAAAGGGGCACATTCCTCAAAACACCTTAAAATGGAGCCTATCTCTATTGGAGGAAAAAAAAACAAAACAAAACACAAAGGCTGTTGGATTGTGCTACATGGGTTGTGCCGAACAGGACTGCTCATTGCTAGGCCCGCACCTCTCCGGGGCCGTGCACCAACATTATCCTGTGCCTGGCCCAGGGTCTGGCACAGGAATGTCTGTTGGATGAATAAACATATTAAATATATTCTAAAAAAAGATATCATAAATCTGAATCCAACAGACTAATGAAACAAAAGTACACCATGACGAGGGATCCTGGCACACTGAATAGATGGATACAAGGAATCTGTTCACGGAACTGACTTGGCACATGGAGTTAGAGCATAGGGTCATCTTGGTAGCTGCAGAAAACACATTTAATGAAGGAGGGCATTCATTCCTGAAATAAAATGCCGTAGTAAAACAGAAAGGAATGACTCTCTCCCTGACAGATGATATGCCAAATTAGCACCATGCTTCATGAGGAGGTGTGAGAAGCATTTCCATGAAGACCAGCAACAAGAAAAAGTATAGCTACAATTCCAGTTTTTTGGGGGGAGAGGTACCCAAAATAATGAAAAAAGTAAAAATCATGGAAATAAAAGTGGTGAAATCATTACTAATTGCAGTTTATATGAGTATAGGCCTGGAAAGCCCAAGAGAGTCAACTGAAAACTCTTAGATCTAATACAAGAGTTCAGAAAGCTGAACTCCCAGATATTTTCAACAAGAGGAAGAGTCTGGGGGTTGAAAATGAAGGAAGGTTCTCGTCCAGCTAAGGAGGAAGCTGTAGAACTTGATTAACTCCAGGTGTTAATTCAAATCTAAATATATGTTTGGAAAATATAAGGCGACCAGTAGCAGAATGAAATTGAGATATGACAAATTCTAAACCCCTACAGGAGAAAAGTGGAGTGGAAAAAATTCAAAACAAGACATAAGGTCAGGGGTCAAAAAGAACCATTCTTCTTGGTAAATGGAGTAAATGACTGTCTCCCATGATGTGTTGAAAAAGTAGCATCCAGCTTCACGCTGCTTAGAAGAGACGCACCTGAAATAAGATGGCACAGTGTTCCCTGGAAGACAGAGCAATTGCTCTGGAATACAGTTCTTGTCATTGCGATAGACAAGAAACAGAAACAAGAGGCATACACATGAAAAGAAGGAGGCAAATTTCTCATTGCTTGCAGATGATATGTCGCTGGGCCTATAAAATTAAAGAGAATTAACTAGATCCAGGAAGGTTGCTTATTACAAAGTAAATACACAGAAAAATCAATATATAGTACAGACAGAAAATGCAATGGAAGAAAACATACTGCTCACGATAGAGATATAATATAAAACCTCAAGGAATTAACGTAAGAAGCAGTGTGCAGGAACCATACGGAGGAAGCTATAAACTCTTGCTCTAGGGACATAGAGAAATAGAGCAAAACAGTCTATTTTCCTTAAATTAATCTAGTAATTTCCACCAAAATCACCACATGATTTTCTTTTTGACGTTATTCTAAGATTATTCAATTAGGATGAACATGGGAGAACAGCCAGGTAAATTATCTAACAGAAAAATAATGAAGGGAGACTTGCCTTACTTCACAGAAAAAAGAATTATAAAGCTACAATAATTTAAAAAGAGTGGTGGTGGCATAGGAATGAGACTGCAAAGGGCAAAAATAGACCAAAACAAGATGGCACTGTAGACTGTAATAAAGAGGGTATTTCTAATTCATTGCCAAAAACACAGAAGTATTCAATAAAAAATGTTTTACATAACTGGCTGCATTTGGAGAAAAACATTTGTAAAAAAACAAAACAGAATCCTTCTCTCAACCTTCCAGATGAATCAAAATTAAAATATTTAAAGAAAATAATTAAAAACATATTTGAGTAATTTTGTAATCTTAGTGTGGGAGAGGTATTTCCAAGCACAGCACAAAAACTACAATCATCAAGAGAAATAATGATAAATGTGAACACATCAAAATTTTAAATAATGCTATGGGAAAAAATTCACAGCAAAAAAAGGTAAATGATGGATGAGTAGGGTAAAATATTGTAAAGCATTTTACAAAGGGTTAAAACTTCTGGCTCCCAAAATTTTTTGGTAACTTTTTATTTTGGAATAATTTGAGACTTCAGAAAAGATGCAAGTATAATGTTTTTACCCAGATTCACTAATTATTATTAATGTTTTACCATATTTGTTTTATATTCTCTCTTCATATGTATATATACACACACATATATTTATGAACCATTTAAAGTTAAGTTGAAAAAGACATGATGCTCCTTTCCCACTAGTCTCTACAGCATATAATATCCAGAGTTTTAAATAGAAATCAATGAAAGCAAAAGTAGTTTAACAGAAAAACATGGACAAAGGACAGGGAAAAGCGTAAATGGTACATTGAACCCAGCAAGCATCTTTATTTGGGCTTTTTTTGGTCTCTTTAAAATTTGTTTAGAAGGTGAGTTCTTTCTCTGACCCTGGGTAAAAACTTGCGCAGAACCAGAACATTTCGCTCACTGTGGTTAATGTAATCGTGATCATTATGCTTACACTGTCACATAAATAGCTCAGACACCAGAATGTCCATTTTCATGCAATAATCACAATGCTAGACTTGATTTAAAGCACAACTCGTCCCCACTGCTATCTGGGGCTTTTGGCAGGAGGCCTGGGAAGGAGGAAGCCAGGCCTATTCTGTCCCCTTCCTTCCCTTCAGCTCCGCTCCTCTGACCCCATCTTGCTAACCTGTCTTCTGAACTGGCCAAGGTTGAAGCAGGCTGGTACTACACAATGTTATATGTCAATTATATCTCAATAAAGCTGGAAAAAAATCAAAACACATTTTAATTTTCATGTCTTAGTGAGGAGGCAGGAGAAGCAGCTTGCCTCACAGGCACTTCCTGCTCTCTGGGCTGGGGGAGATTGACAGCCGACTCTCCCGCTGGCTTCAGGGGACACACATCACACTCTGACTGATCCTGCTGAAACCCCTCCCAGGAGACTTGCAGTGTAGACAGGCACCCTCCATCCCCTTGGAGGGGGACAGGTGAGAGCGCAGGAGCAGCTCTCTCCAGAGAAATCCTCCTCACAAAATCACCTCCCATTCTACCCTCTTGGTCCTCTGATACACACATGTGGTGGAATGGCGCTCACACAACTCTCCTTGAATCCTAATACATAGTGTATTTTGATGCCCTCAAAGAAATTTCCTATTTAATATCCTACTACACAAGCAATTCACAAAATTGCTCAATTTCATGAAATTGAAGCAAAAATAAGAGTTTTAGTCTACCAAGAGAACAAAAGTTAAAATAAAAATAATGCCTAATGTTGGTGATGATGTGGGGAAAAGGGCACTCATATACTGTTGGCATTAATACAAATGGATCAAATCTTTGGGGAGGTGAATTTGTCACTATTAAAATTTTAAATGTGCATACAATTGATCTTGTAATTACACTATCAAAAATTTATTCTAGAGAAACTTGGACAAATATTCAAAGATATATATTGAAATGAGTTTAAATGTCTATCAACAGGAGAATAGTTAAATAGATTATGATATAGCCACATGAGAGAGTCATTACTCAGTAGGAAAACGGAATTATATATACAGACATAGAAAGTAGTTCAACATACATTTCAAGTGAAAATAAAAAAGTTTGAGAACAAAATTATATTTACAGTCTTCTGTTAAAAATCAAACCCAGAAAAAAACGTAAAACTTATTTGGAGTTTTATATATGTATAGAAAGAAATGTTAGAGATACAAACTAAACAACTTAGAGTGGAAATTTCTAGGTAGTTTGATTATAGGAAAGTTCCATTTTCTAATTCCTGAATTTATGTATTACTTTTTTTTTAAGAAAATGTGTGTATTTCCTTCCAAATCACAAAACATAATATTTAAATAAGGTAGTGATAATGGAATCATAACAGTGCAAAATGTAAGAGATGAATCCAAAGTTTAACTGAAAGATGACTTCACGGCCTTAAGTACTTCAAACACAAAACTAGAAAGGGTAAACTTTTTTTGCTCAAGAAGACAGAAAAAAAACAAATCGAGCCCAAGGGAAGAAGAAAAATTAATAAATATAGAAAATAATAAAATAAACATTAAAAAAATTTAACTACATACCAGTCCACCAAACAAGTCTCAAGGTGTTCCATGGAACTGGTGTCACTCTAGAACTAATTTTATGACTACGGGGAAATTGCATTGAAAATCAGTAACAAAAACAAACAAGCAAACATGCATTTGGAAACGTAAAAAAACACTTCCAAGTAGTTACGGGTCGAAATGAAATAAAAAATGAGAATTATAATAAAATATTTAGAAGTGGATGACAATAAAAATGCTATATATTAAAACATATGGCATTAAGCTAAAGCAATATTTAGAGGGAAATTTGTAGCCTTAAATACTTGTATTAGAAAAAAGACCATAAATAAATTATCTAGGTGTCCAACTCAAGGAGTTAGCCCCTGTGTATATAGAAATTTGATTTATGAGAGAAGTGGCAACAGTCAATACAGGAAATGGTTTTTTCAATGAATGGCATTGGGACAACTGGTAGCCCAAATAGGGAAATAAATAAAAATTGACACCTATCTTATACCATTCACAAAATGAATGCACTTGGATTCAAGACGTAAATGTGGAAACCAAAATTTCCAAACTTTTAGGGAAAAAATGTAGGAAAATGTCTTTATGACCTTGGGAAAAGGAAGGATTTCTTAAATGAGACACAAAAAGCCTAAACCAGAAAGGAAAACATGGATGGAGGTTTAACTAAAATAAAATCTAAATTGCTGTTCAGCAAAGGACAGTATAAACAAAATGAAAGATAAATCAAAAACTGGGAGAAGATATTTGCAATATGCACAACGAATCAGCATCCAAAATATAAAATTAGTGTCAGTATATAACATAAATATACAATAATATATAATTATATAAAACATAGTAATAAAGTTATATAATATATAATAATAAAATGATATAATAACAACTAATATAAATATATAATAAAAATATAAAATCAGTATTCAAAATATAATAAAAAGAAAAAGGCAAACAATGAAAAATGTGCAAAATATCCGAGTAAGTGATCCATAGAAGAAGAATGACAAATGGTGAACATAGAAAAGATACACAACTGCACTAGTAACTGGGGACATGCACATAGCAACCACAATGGGATATTATTTCTTTATTTCTCATCCATCAGAATGAAAAACATTTTATAGTCTGACACTACCAAAAGTTGACAAGGATACAGAGCAATGGAATTCTCAAACTGCTGTAAGAATATCGATTAATACAATCACCTTGGAAAACAATTTGACGATGACTATTAAAGATGAAGCTATGCACAGCCTATGACCCACTAGTTCTTTGCAGGATGCACTCTCTCAAGAAATTCTGGAACATGTAAATAGGAAGAAGTGTGTAAGAATATTCAGAGCAGCAGAGTTTGTGACATGAAAAAATTGGAAACTATCTCAATGTTAATAAACAAGGGAATGGATAAATTGTGGCATATTCACAAAAAAGAATATGGTAGATAGAGCTGTTAATTAATGGATTAGAGCTGCATGGATCATTATGGATAAATCTCAAAAACAATGTTGAATAGAAGATGCAAGAGGCAGAAGCATGCTTACAGAATGATGCCATTTAAGCAAAACCAGTTGTACCAGCACCTGGCCCAGATCTGGGCATGTGACTGCTGTTCAGAAGTGCTCAAATGACCTGAGAAGTACTGCCATTATTATTATCATACAGGAGTAGAGTATTTTCACCCCTATTATACAGACTGGGAAACTGAAGCCCAGGGAAAGGAGATTTTCATAAGGTCTCCCAGTGCCATATGAAAAGGAAGGCCTGACCCCGGAAAGCCCCTCCCTGCCCCAGTCCACACACTCCACACCTGACAAGAGTCCACGCCCCATTCTGAGCTGGCACACAGCATGTCGTTCCCAATGAACTTCTTCTGGCCCTTCAAGAAGAGGAACTGGTACCGTTGATTGCAGATATTACTGTTTATGATCTTGACAGCCACCTCCTGAAGACTGTAGGGTGGCTTTGGGGTCACTGAGGAGAAAGAGATCCTGCCTTGTCGTCCTTTCAGCCCCCTGGCACGTCTCCATCTGGGAGCTGCCCATGTTCGCTAACGCGGGAGGCAGGGCCATTTCCTGGGGTGGTGATTTACACCAGCCCCAGACCACAGACTGACTTTTGAAAAAGACCAAGCTCATTAAAAAGACTAAGCAAAAGTCTCCCAAGGGGCTCGGAGCAATATCCATGTGTGAATGAGGACAAGGAGAGATTACCCCAATAATTCAGGTTCCTTGAGGGTGAGGAGCTGAGAACTCTTCTGTGACTACCTGGCAAGGTGGCAAGACCCTAGAGCCCAGAGTGTGCCAACCCCTGGAAGACAGGACTCCACAAAAGCTTCTAGATTCTAGGACCCTAGAGTGGCACCAACAGGGGCCAGACCTCCCGGAATGATCAGTGCCTGGAGGTAACAAGTGTGTACGATGGCTGCTCACTACCTCGGTACCTCCTGAAACCATGGCCCTTGTACCACCTGTAGACAGGGAACCTCATTAATAGCCAAGGATTCATTTCCCGCCGTGCTGCGAGGGAAGGGCTTGGCATCGGATTTAACTTAACTTTGGAAACAGAGGTCCGTACAGGCCACGTGTATCTTTTACACTTGCGCACTGTATATATCTCCCTTCCACAGAAGTCAGGACAGTGTGCAGCACGTGTAGGTGCTCAGGAAATGTTTTCTGACAGAGTGAATGAGTGAATGAAAGGCTGAAGGAATGAGCCCGTGGTGGAGTCGTGTTCTGAAGAGGCAAGTGTCTTGGGACCTCTGCCTGCCTTCACTTACCTTGAGTATCTGTCAGTCCCCACCCGATCACCCAGCACATGGTTCCGATGGACGGCTTGAAGTTGGTGCTGGGTAGACAAACAGGCTGGATGAGGGGGGACCAAGAGACGGGGTCCCTGAGCTTCAGGAGAGCAACGTCCTGGGATATGAGGTTGTTGAAACCCTCATGAATCACGATGCGAGTGACCAGGAGCTGAGTGCCATTTTCTGGGAGGCGTTGGACTCCCACCCTCACGGAGTACTGTTTGGGGTCCGTGGATCTGCAGGGCCATAGGTAGGAGCCAGATTGCCAGCAATGAGGCCATAAATGGTTGGCGAACTGTGGGCTGAGCACTGGGCCACCCAGTCAGGCCCCTACTCCCAGATCCCCAGGTTCACCAGGGCCCCCTAGGCCAGAAAGCAAAGCCCCTGGACTGGCTGGCCACCCTGACTGACCTCTGTAAGCAGTGCGCGGCCGTGAGGATCCACTGGTGGTGGATGAGGGACCCACTGCAGATGTACATGCCCAGGAATAGGATGCTCGCCTGCCATGGCCACTTGCCTACCTCCACCAACTTCCCCTTCACCATCTTGCAGGAGATGTTGGTCTGACCGCAGGCCTGTAACCAGGAATCTGAGGAAAAGCGTAGAAAGGGGGCCATACCAGCCCCATGCAGACTCAGGCAGCAAAGGGCAGTCCTCAGATCCCTGTACACAGCAGACTGTTGAGGCAGAGAGAGCCGCCTCCCAGCCATCGTAAGCAGCCACTGCCACATGCAGGTGTGGGGAGGGGCTTTTCTCACGGCCCCAAAAATGGGAAGCAAAGGCCCAGAGGCAGCAGGTGCTCCACATTATATAGAGAGACCGAAACAATGGGGACCAGACAGCCCCTTCAGAGTTTGTTATGAGCCATCACCCTAGGATTCATCCCTGCCACCTCATTTACACAAGCAGGTGGTTGGGGGAGTGAAGGAGAAGAGAGATCACTCATCAGAGGAGTGAGTTGTCAGTCAAGGGATAAGTGAGGGGGCACACGTGAGCAGAGTTGCTTGTCAGTTGTAGCCAGAAAGCAATGGACAGTCATGTTGCATCACACAACTCCAGGGCCCGCCTTCATAGACCACCACGCTGGAGGTGTGCTCTCTGTGATCATACAAGGAAGTGAGTAGAGTTGCTTATCAATTCCCTCCTTGACCCTCACCGGCTTCGACAGCAGGAGTGGGAGGAGAAGAGGCTACACTGAACCCAATATGAGATTGAGATTTTGAACTGGACCATCTTGGGTGGTATTTAATAACTGAACATCAGTGAGGACTGGAAAGGGAGAAATTCTATAGCAAAGGTTGGAGACCAAGATTAAAGGCAAATAATATGTATAGCCTGCTGTCAAGTTGTCACGTGCAGTCATAGACCTCCTCGTGGAGGCAAAGCTGGACAGGTGTTTACACAGTCACAAGCTGGTGTGGTTCCGGAAGTCTGTTTCCCTCAGCAGCTCAGCTTGCAGTGCTTAGTGGAGCATCAGGGACTCAGCAGCGGTGACCAAAGCCTGTCCCTGCCTGGGGGCTCTGTGGTATTGGTGGAGGGGGTACAACAATAAACAGACAAAGCTAATAGTCTATGGTGACCCCTACCCATTAGCAGAAACATCTACTGGGCCCTGCCTCATACAAATCCCTCAGAGAGTCACAAACCACTGATGTTTGGGCTCATTCTACCATGTTCCAGGGCTTTTGTACGATCAGATGTAGATAGTACATTGTTCTCTGGCCATAGACTCCTGTGGCTGGGCACCTTCACCCTCAACGAGCAGCCTCCCACAGGGATCCACAGGCACCCACACAAGCACACACACCTCCATGGAGTCTTGTCTTGCCTTTCCCTTTCAAGGGCAGGTGTATATATATGGAGAGAGAGAGAATGTGGCAGGCTTATGGCTACTTTGTTTTTTCAGATTACAGCCTGCCTCAAGCAAGACTGTTCCACTTTGGGAGGAAAGAGGAGGCTTCTGGAGGCTTGCCCTTTCCTTTCTCCAAAAGCTGAGGCCCTGCGGAGCCGGGATCTCACAGAAAGAACTTTACCACTTAAAAAGTGACCTAGGAGGCAGGGTTGGGCTTCGCCTCGTGCTCCACAGCCTCAGTGGGTTCCCCAGGCTCAGAGAACAGCACTCCTCAGAACTCACGTCCAGGACAACATCGACTCCAACCTCCTTCCCCAAAACCTTATGCAGGATTTGCAGGATTCAGCCTGGAGATGCCAGTGCTGGGTGCCAGCAGCAAGTATAGCAGCTGAATCTGGGAGAAGCCATGATGGATTACTTAGGGGGATGAGGCTTTGCACATCCACCTTGTCATAAGCACAGCATCACCATTCCATACACAGGAGACACTCAGTGGATCAAGTGCATTCCACTACAGACCTCCTCCACCCCTTCTTGGAGTCCCACAGTCAGAGCACTCCCACTTACAAGCTCTACTCTGATGTCACCACCTACCTTCACATGTGGTGACAGGAAGACATGTCTTGGCTCATAACCTCTGTCCCTATAAGCTCACAGCCTCAGCCCCTACCCCATCATCATAGGCACAGCGGTCAGCTGGATGGAGCTGTGCACATCTTCACCAGCCCAAAAGCACAGATGCCCAAGGGCAGTGCAGGGTAGGTGAGCACTCACTGCCTCCCTCACTCAACAAGGCACTGGTCCAAGAAGGGGAGTCACAGAGGGAAAAAGATAAAGTCTCTGAGTTGGGGGACACATTCCTACTCACAAATGCTATGCCAGCATGTTTTCTGCCAAGCAGCAGAATGGGCAGCTGGCAGGCGACCCGAGCCAGGGCTGCCACCACAAAGACTACATGTGGTCAGTAAGGGTGGGAGCCCAGAGGCCTTCTGTCACATGGGGCCTGAAACTTTTCACCCCCGAAGAGGCTTTTGAAAACTGGTATTGAATCCTGGCTCCACAAGCCACTTAGGTTCTCTGGACCTTGTTTTCCTATTGTGAAATGAGGACATTGGTAAAGCCCACCTCACCAGGTGTTGAGACATGAGCGCCTTATATAGGGTGAGCAGTCACTCACACACCACATCGTCATCATCACAAGTTCTGATTCTCCTAGATTGTGCCTCCCAAACAAGCTCATCGGTCCCACGGATGTTAGTGTGTTTTCCCAATTTTTAATAAGACTCTTCTCTCGTGTCATTGTCACCCTGCAAACCGGAACAGCCTTGACACCATCTGGGTTCCCAGGCTTGGCACACCATGCAGCCTCGTGAGGATGTGTCCATCAGGAAACAGACAAAAGGAGACCCTTCAGGCATGAGGACAGCTGACATAGGCACCCAGGCAAAAAGACCCCTCCTGTCTCTCCCATGTCCCCAAAGTCCTACCTTCAACATAGAGTTGATTTCCAAGTCTGGCAGAAGACAATGGATATGTGAAGCCCTGAAGCTCTCCTGGCCTACAAGCCATGGCAAGCAGGTGCCCAGCCCTCACTGGTATTCATAATGAGATGAGGGAGCAGGGTGGGGCAGGGCATCTCCGCTGTGTGAGAATTCTAGAACTCACGGTTTGTTTATTCAGCGTAGCAGGGAGTGGACTTCTGCCCCCTGGGTTGGGGACTCACTCAGCTGGGGCAGCAGCAGGATGCTGAGAAGGAGACAGTGTGGTCATGGCAAGGTCCCACCAGCAGCCCTGATGCTGCTGCCAGGTACCGCCCTGGAATGGTACTCCTGGTGCCTAGCCCTGAGCCTGTGACAGCACTTGGTGTCTGGCCCGTGACAGTACCTCCTGGGCTCAGCCTTGGCCTTGATGGTGTCTCCATGTGCCCACGGGCCTGTGGCAGTCTCAGGTATCTAGTTCGTGACAGTGCCTGGTGCCTGGCCTGTGAGGCACCCCTAGTGCCCAGTCGCAGCTCTTTCATGAAGCCCTTTTGATGGGCCCCCTGGAGGCGTGGACAGTGAGGCACTAATAGCAGAGTGGCTAGTTCCTGCTCTAGGTGACTGGGCTGGAAGAGGAGTTTTCCTTTTTCCCACAGGTTCTGCATTTTTAAGAGAACAACTCCTGGGTATAGGGACGCCAAGTGCTTTTGGCCTGGGAAAGTGGCTTCCTGAGAGGAAGCAGCTTGCAGGCCTGGGTCTTCATGAATCAGCAGAATAAATGACATCCTGGGATCCCTCCCCACCACCCCACTGAGATCCCCTCCCCAAGGATCCCATGGTCCTCACACTGTCCATGAGGATGGCTCACTCCTGCTCCATCCTGTTGCCAGTGCTGTTGAGGACTTGGGGTAGAGAGGTTGTTCACACACTGCTCGGGGAGATGGACTGGGCCATCGCTGTGGAATACTATTTGGAATCATTTAGTAAAGCAGAAAATGTGCCTACTCCACAATCTGCAGTTCCACCCTCCGGTGTGAGCCCTAGAAACAGTCACGCATGTACGCAGCAAGAAAGACATGCAAGACTGTTGACAGCGGCGACGTTGGGCACAAACTGCCATCAGCTACCCAACTACCATCAGAGGTAGGATGGATGCACAGAATACTCAACAGCAATGAGAATGGACCACTACATGTAACCACACGGCGACTCTCAGAAACATATTGTTGAGTGAACGAAGTCAGACACAAAAGATACATACTGTATGAAATTGAAAAACAGGCAAAACAAACTACTTTTAGGGATACATGGTAGAAAATCAAGGAAATGATTATCCCTACAATCAGATTTCCTCTAGGGGGAAAGAGGAAGAAAGAGAGAGAGAGAGAAGGAAGAAAATCCAGAGACAACTCTACTCTTCTGCCTTTGTGGAAAATAATACTTTGGGGAAAACAATCAGTCAATAAGACAAGATAATTGAATAAAGACCAAGCATATCCATTATGCCCAATAATGTGAATAAAAACCCTCTACTTTTAAAAGTTAAAGATTCTTATACAGTCATGCATCATATAACAACGTTTTGGTCAACAATGGACCGCACACATGACGGTGGTCCCATAAGATTAGTGCCACATAGCCTAGGTGTGTAGCAGCCTACACCATCTAGGTTTGTGTAAGTTCATGCTATGATGTTCGCGCAAGGACGAAACTGCCTAACAATGCCTTTGTCAGAACAGGTCCCCATCATTAAGCAACACATGACTGTATCGGGTAGAAAAAAAATCCACTCACATGCTACTTACTAGAGACCCACCTAAAACAAAGTGACGTGAAGCAGTTGAAAGTAAGAAGATGGGCCAAAATATATTAAATATATGCAAACAAAAATAGAAATGGGAATGTTAATCTCTAAAAATGTGATTCAGAACAAAAGCTTTAAACAGAAAAAAAAGTTATTTTACGTTGAAAAAGATACAAATTACAATGACTATGTAACATCATAAAGTTATGTTCATGAGTAACATAACATCAAACTTATAAAGCAAAATCAACCAGTGATATATGAGAAATTGAAAAACCTCACTCGCAGAGAGAAAGTCTTCTCCAACTCTCTCTGTCTTTGAGGGAAGGAATACCTATAAAAAATCAACCCCACACTAGACTGCTAAGAAAACCACAATAACTTCCCTAAAAGCTGAACTAGTTTGGGCCATATTTTTTACCATGATGCAATAAAACAAGAATTTAATAACAAAAGAATAAGCAAAATAAACAAAATGATTTAGAAATTTTTTAAATAAACTTTGTCAACTTATTTTGAAGAATTAAAAACATTACATAAATTACTTAGAAAATACTAATAATTAGAGCAATGCATAAAAAACCTTATTGGGTGTGTTCAAGACAAATCCATAACCTTAAAGATATGTATTTAATTTTATTTATTTATTTATTTTGAGGAAGATTAGCCCTGAGCTAACATCTGCTGCCAATCCTCTGCTTTTTTGCTGAGGAAGACTGGCCCTGAGCTAACATCCATGCCCATCTTCTTCTACTTTATATGTGGGACGCCTGTCACAGCATAGCTTGACAAGCAGTGTGTAGGTCTGCACTCAGGATCCGAACCAGTGAACCTGGGCCGCCAAAGCAGAACGTGCAAAGTTAACTGCTGCACCACCAGGCTGGCCCCTAAAGGTATTTATTATTGGATAACAAAGAGTGAAAATAAAGGAATTGAATGCTCTAATCAAGAAACTTTACAGTATAGGTGCAAAATAAACCCAAGGAAAATCTGTAGGAAACATGTACGAAATATAAAATTATACCCTAATCAATTAGAACAGCAGAATTAGGAATGAACTCTATGATCTGGATCTTTGAAAAACCAAATAATATTAAATAGGACAAAGGCATATTTTATGTTGATAGGGTATAAGTATAGTAAGCAAGATGGTATAGGTATAGTAGGCACGAACCTTGCACTCCTAACAACACAGCTTTGAAGCCTAAAGCAAGAACTGCTAGAACTGCAAGAAGAAATAGCCTTAATTCTGTGGTAAGCCTCTCAGAAATCAACGGATTATACTGACATAAAGTACTTGAAGTGGTGAGAGGATGTGAATAACACAGTCAACAAGCCTGGTCCAATCAGTTATAGCTACAACTTTGTTTCAAAACACTCAACACTTTCATTTCAAACATGCAACTTTCACTAAAACTGACCGAATACTAGGCACAAATAAAACCTCAATAAATTCCAAAACACAGAAATAATTAAATCCATATTGTGATAGAGTTCTTAATAGAGAAAAAGGAGAAGCCCCTACCCTTCCCCCAAACTATCCATCAGGAAAGTAAATAACACCTTTCTATATATAACTCTTGGGTTAAATAAGAAATATAGTGCGAAATTAAAAACAATACGGAAATGAATGACAATGAGGTCAGCACCGCAAATCCCGTGAAATATGGTCAAAGTGAGACTCAGAGGAAATTTTATGGAATTAAATTAAAATATTAGAAACCAAAGTCTATAATAATGAACTAAGCATACTACTCAAGAAGTTAGAAAAAGAACAATAGACTAAATCTCCCAGAAGAAGAAGATTGGAATTACTAAAGCTAAAAGAGCTTTAATGAAATTTAAAAAAACAAAACAAAAAGCAGCAGATTTGGATCACTAAAACCAAAAGTTAGTTTGTACTATTTAGGAGTTCCCAAATAAGAAAAACTTTCACTCAAACAGGCTTAAAATTTCTGTCTCCTCTCTTCAGTGGCGGTGGCTTCATCCTCAGTTGGTCCCCTGTTGAGAAATGGTTGCCAGCAGCTCAGAGCCTTCTGCTTCCTCATCCACATTCAGAGACAGAGAGTGTGCAAGTCTCTCCTCTAACTGTGCCTTATGCTGATGGGAATACACCAACTGGGGTCAGGTGGCTGAGGCACTGGACTATGCGAACCAGATCAACCCAACGAGCCATCCTTCCTGGGAGCTGGGAGTATGACAGCTTCTCCCTGAAGAAGATAAGCAGCATGGCAAAGGGTGTGGGCGGCTGACCAGGATCTGGGGTGAAATGAGGGGAGGAGGGATACCTGAAAGTTAAACAATAAAAGTACACCAGATGGTTTTTTGAAAACACCTATGAAATAGACAAAAGTTTGGCGATTCTAACCTTTAATAATTAAGAAAAGGGAGAGAGTACACATATAAATAATATTAGTAACAGGAAAGGAGCCATAGGTTCAAATTTTACACATCAGTTTAAATTTAAAAATCTAAGTTAAATTAAGTGATTTTTCTATACTAAAATTAATGCAAAAAGAGGTGGGAAACCAAACTAGGCAAGTAACTCTAAAAGATATTTTTTAAATAGTCAAAGATTTGTTCCCTAAAAAAGGCATCAGGCCCAGCAAGTTTCACGTGCACAATCCACCGAACCTAAGATAATGGATAATGCTGGTGTTAAATAAACTGCTCTAGGGCGTAGGAAAATGGTAGAAAGCTTCTCAACATGTATTAAAAGACTAGCATAGCAATGACACCAAACTTGAACAAAAGGTGGAACAAAAAGGAAAACTATAGGCCAACCCAACATTGGGGCAAAAATTTTAAACAAAATGCCAGTAAATTGAATCCACAGTGTATTGTAGGATTTACCAAGGAAATCAATTGAGATCTAGTACAGTCATGCATCACTTACTGACAGGGATACATTCTGAGAAATGTGTAATTAGGTGATTTCATCATTGTGCAAACATCATAGAGTGTGCTTACACAAATCTAGATGGAATAGCCTACTACATACGTAGGCTATATGGTGCAGCCTATTGCTCCCAGGCTACAAACCTGTACAGCATGTTACTGTACTGAATACCGTAGGCAAGTGTAACACAATGCTAAGTATTTGTGTATATAAACATAGAAAAGGTACACTAAAAATACAGCATAAAAGATGAAAAATGGTACACCTGTAAAGGTACTTACCAGGAAAGGAGCCTGCAGGACTGGAAGTTGCTCTGGGGAGTCAGTGAGCGAGTGGAGAGTGAATGTGAGAGCCTAGGACGTTACTGGACACTGCTGTGGACTTTACAAACACTGGACACTTAGGCTACGCTAAATTTATTTAATAATTTTTTCTTTCTTTAATAATAAATTAACCTTAGCTTACTGTAACTTTTTTACTTTATATGCTTTTTAATTTTGTTTAACTTTTTGACTCTTTTGTAATGGCATTTAGCTTAAAACACAAACACACTGTACAGCTGTCAAAAATATTTTCTTTCTTGGGGCTGGCCCAGTGGCACAGCAGTTAAGTTCACACATTCCACTTCGGGAGCTTGGGGTTCGCCGGTTTGGATCCCAAGTGCAGAGCTAGGCACTGCTTGTCAAGCCATGCTGTGGCAGGCGTCCCACATATAAAGTAGAGGAAGATGGGCATGGATGTTAGCTCAGGGCCAGTCTTTCTCAGCAAAAAAGAGGAGGATTGGCAGCAGATGTTAGCTCAGGGCTAATCTTCCTCAAAAAAAAAAATTCTTTTTCTTTCTTTCCTTAGTGCCAGCCCTGATGGCCTAGAAGTTAAAGTTTGTTGCACTCTGCTTCAGTGGCCTGGGTTCAGTTCCTGAGCACAGAATCACACCACTCGTCTGTCAGCAGCCATGCTGTGGTGGCAGCTCACATAGAAGAACTAGAAGGACTTACAACTATTCATACTGGGACTTTAGGGAGGAAAAACATATTTTCTTTCTTATTATTCTTATTCTATAAGCTTTTTTCTATTTTTAAATGTTTTCTTACTTTTTAAACTTTTTTGTTAAAAACTAAGACACACATACATTGGCCTAGGCCTTAATGTGTCAGTATCCTCAGTATCACTGTCTTCCACCTCCACATCTCATTCCACTGGAAAGTCTTCAGGGGCAATAACACGCATGGAGCTGTCCTCTCCTATGATAACAATGCCTTCCTCTGGAATACCTCCTGAAGGACCTGCCTGAGGCTCTTCTTGAGGAGGGGTCACTCTTTTCAGAAATAAGTCCATGGTGGTTTGTTTGGTCTGTGTCTGTTTTTCATCATAGATTTGCTTGTAAGCAGAAATGCACCATGAACATTCCTCTCTATTAATGAAAACCTTTCGGTGTTGGGGGTCCATGCTTTCAAACTTCTTAAGGAGCTTGTTGAGGTGTACAACACCTTCTGCTAAAGCCTTCACTGTGAATTTTCTTGGGGGTTCTTCTTCTTTTTTTTCCTGCAGTTTTCTTTTCTCTTGCCTCTCCTTCAGCTGTGCATTCCTCTTCCAGTTCCAACAACTCCTCATTAGTCAGTTCCCCAGGAACCACCTCTAGGAGCTCCTCAGTGTCATCCTCATCTACACCCAGCTTAAAGTTGTTTGCCATCTCAGCCACGGCCTGGTTGATTTTTGCAACCTCCTTATCCTTTGCAAATCCTTTGAAGTCATGGACGAATCTCTTCAGTGTCTTCCTCCAGATGCCATCCACTCCTTGGTGACACGCAAGCAAGGTTCTTGATGCAGTCATAGATGTCGTAATCCTTCTAGAATTGCATCAGTGTCTTCTCAGTGTCTTCCTCAGTTGCAGCAACAGCCTGGACAAAGGTCCTCCTCAGATAGTAGGCCTGGAAAGCTGCTATAACCTCTTGATTCATTGGTTGGATCAAACAGGTGGTGTTTGGCAGGAGAAGCACCCATTTGATGGGACAAAGACCACAAATAAAAGGAGGATGTGTGGGAGTATTTTCAACAATAAGCAAAATCTTGAAAGGTATGTTATCCTCCAAACAGTACTTCTCCATTTCACTGGCATAACAATTCAGGAGGGCATCTTGGAAGAGGAGCTAGGTCATCCACGACTTCTTATTGCTGCTGTGGTACACTGGCACTATGTGCTCATTGATATGCTTGAAGGCCCTGGGGTTCTCACTGTGCCAGATCACAGAAGGTTGCAATTTGCAGCCTGCAACATTGCCCCCAAGCAAGATTGTTATCCTGTCCTTAAAAGCCTTGAAACCTGGCATTGACTTGGCCTCCTTAAGGATGAAAGTCCTTTCAGGCATTGTTTCCAGAATAGGAAGTTCTCACCCATATTGAATATTTCCTCTGGCAAGTAATTTTCCTCCACAATCAGCTTATCTAGAGTTTCCAAAAGTTCTTCAGCTGCCTTCACATCAGCACTCACAGACTCACCACCCACTCTCACATTATGTGATGAATAACGGTTCTTGAGTCACTTAAACCACCCAGAGCCAGCAGTAAATTCAACATCACCAGCTTTTTCTTTCAGCATCACAAACCATGCTCGTCATGGTGCTGAGCGGGATACACTTCTGTGTTTGGTCTTCAATCTAGGCCGTTAGAAGTTTCTCCATGTCTGATAGAGGCCCTTCTCGAATTTTTCTTAGTCTTTTTACCTTCAAAAAGACTTCCTTTACAGCTTCCATCACTTTGTTCTTCGAGATGGTAGCTATGGTGAAATGGGACACACCTGACTGGCGAGCAATAACCCTCACTGATTTTCCACCTTCATAGTCCTTAATCACTTTTAACTTCATTTCCAGGTCAATGACTCGATGTGGCCTCTTACTGGCAACATTAGCCATGGATTTTGTGTGCTTAGGGGCCATGATGAACAACATAACATGAGATTAAATCAAGTACAAGAGAAAATGATGCAATCCACAGACAGGGTAAACATGATGTATGAGGCTGCCGCCAGCATAACAGCATACTGTTTCACAGTAACCCTTTCTCTTATATAAGTAGAGAAAGTACACTCTAAAATAACAATAAAAAGTATAGTATAGTAAATACACAAACCAGTAACCTAGTCATTTATTATCAAGTATTATGTACTTTACATAATTGTATGTGCTGTACTTTGATACAAACGGCAGCACAGTAGGTTTGTTTACGCCAGCATCACCACAAACACGTGAGTAATGCATTGCACTATGACATTATGACAGCTACAACGTCAACGTCACTAAGCGATGGAAATTTTTCAGCTCCTTTATAATCTTACGGAACCACCATCATATATGTCGTCTGCTGTCGACCAAAACATCATTGTGCAGTGCCTGACTGTAATGTATTTCACTATGTGAACAAATTAAATGAGAAAAATCATATAATCATCTTAATAGTTCACTACTCTGTCTCCAGGCTCAAAACAGCACCTAGCACAGAGAAAACTCCCAAGAAATATCTGTGGAATGGAGGAAAGAGTGAAGTCAGGATCAGCACATGTATTCCCGCCATTATTGCTACTGTTTCACACAGTGCTGCAGGCCTCCAGCAAGGAGGTAACAAAAGAAACAAATGGTATGACTTTGAAAAAGGACAAGATGTAGCTGTCACCATTTTAGGTTATTTAGTCACCCAAAAATAAGCCAAGAGAATCCACTGAATTAAGTAAGACAGTTCTGCAAGAGAGCCAGGAATCAAGATCACCATTTTTTTAAAAATCCATCAACAGCTTCAAAATACCTAACATGTAGAATTAGAAAATATGTAATGGGAAAGACATCACCCACAACAAATATAACCAAAATTTGTAGAATACTTAGAAAATAAACAATATTTTCCCAAACATCCATGAATAGAAGAGATGAATAAGTGGAGACATATACCATATCCCTGGTCAGGAACTCAACATTGTAAAAATGATAGTTCTCCCAAAATTAGTCTGTGTACTTAATTTCAATTCCAACACCAATAGTATTTTTAATGGAAATTGATTCTAAAGTTTATACGGAAGACAAATTTTGTAGATTAGGCAATTTTTTTAAAAAAAGAAGAGGAGAGTTTTTGCTACCATTTAACAAAACATAACATAAAGCTGACTGAAATAGTACAGCACTAATCCAGGAACAAACAGATCAGTGGGGAAATAACAGAGGTTTCAAAAACATACCCATGAATATATTGGGTATATTTATATATTTATAATAATTCATTATTATAAATGTGAACATTCAAATCAGCAGGAAAAGGATGGACTCTACAAGAAATAGTGTCAACAAAATTGGCTATCCAGTTGGAAACAGTTGGATCCCCACCTCACATCATATATAAACACAAATTTCAAATAGATTACAGTTACACTTAAAAAACAAATTTATCAAAATATTAAAAGAAATAAGAGAATATCGCTTTAAAATCTGGAGATAGAGAAAATCATCTTAAGCAAGGCATAAAACCCATAAAGAAAGTCAAGATTGATTTGACTCCATGATAATTTTGAAAGTCTTTATGGAAAAATTACCCATCCACTCCACATATTTCTAAAAGACAAGTGGCTCATCTGCAGAAAATAATTGACAAAGACCTAATAAGATAAAGATCTTCCATAAGGAAAAGATAAGCAACCCACTTTTTAAAATAGGCAAAGTGTACGAACAAGGAATTTGCTAGAGAAAAAGTACACCTTTTTTCAATAAATACATGAAAAGACATTTTTCCAATCAAGAAAATGCAAACTAAAACAGCAATGATATAACTTTCTACCATTGGATGGGCAAAATTTTAAAGATTAATAATATTCATTTTTAGCAAAAGGGGAAACATTCATTCTTGTATACCATAGGTATGAATGTAAACTGGCTCAGCTTTTGGGAAGGGTGAATTTGACAGTCTTCATCCAAAATTATTAAATTTGTCTTTCCTTTGACTGTCCTCCCCTCAGCCCACTCCTAGGAAGACAACTGTGAAAATGCTTCCAAGTGTGTCTGCCCCACCTCCACCCCTGCATATGCAGGAGGGTGTTCATGGCAGCACTGCCACATGTGCACAAGTCAGAGACAGCCCAAAACTGGCGCTGGTTAAACAGCATACGTCACATCTGCACAGAACACACGCATCATGTAAAGTTATGAATAGCTCTAGGTGCTGACATAGAAAGGTTTTCAAGGAATATAATTTTTTTCAATGTAGGTTAATAATAAATATATAAGATCCCATTTATTTAAAAAATCATAAAGATTTTTTTTAAGGATGCTAAAAAATGATTCCTCCTGGGGAGGGGAACAGCACTGGCAGTGTGGGTGGATGAGAGAGAGGGAATCTTCAGGTGCTTCTGAATTTTTTTTAGTAAATCACAAGACCATATTCAGATATTGCTTATAATTTTTTTTTTAATTTAAAAGAAAAAAATGTAGAAGGTGCACATGCAATACTTTTGCAATCAGTTTTTAAGTGCCCTTCAAAAAAAATGAAAGCTAATTTTTGAGCAGTGTATCTGGGTCCTTCCTACTGTTAGCCTATGGGGCACGTCTCAACTGCTCCCTTACAGCCACATTCACTTTATAGATGAGGAAACTGAGGCCTCAGGCCCAGGCCCTTTCCCAGCACTAACGCCCCAGCACTACTTATATAGCAAAAACCATCAGCCCCTACTCTGGGGAGCCTCCTGGCAGAATTAATTCCAGGAGGTCCTGCCCGTCCACCCACCCCCAACCCCCAGAGCCATCCAGAAAAGAGAACAGAGCCAGCTCATATTTGCACAAATTTAATCCCTGCTACCCTGGTCCCCAATTCCAGAGCCCTTCTAGGCCACAGTTCCCTTCTCCTGATCACCCAAGGCCTAGTCATCCACCACATCCCTCCCCACTGGGATGCCAAAGCAGGACCCCGTCTCCCAGGGGCCACTCTTTCTCCACCTTGATTCTTGTTGAATAGGGACCCATGACCTTGGTCTAGACTTGATCTGGCCCCATTCAGCAAAAGCAAAGCAGGAAGAAGAAGGGAGCGGGGAGATTAGGGACCCATGTGGGGCTGCAGCAGCCAGGACAGGAACAAAAGCCAGGCAGAGGCACGGGGGCCTGAGAGAGCCCCATTGCCTATTTGTGTCTTGATCCATTTGCTGTATTTGGTGACACGGGAGTACACGCCTGGATTCTGTGATTTGGCGCAGGCTTTGTCCCAGGATAACACCCCAGCCAGAATCCATCTGTCCTCAACTTCACAAGCCAATGGGCCACCAGCGTCCCCCTAGGCAAACAGAGAGGAGTGAGGGAGGCTCTGGGCCCACCTGGGACCCAGGGGATCCAGGGCCCAGAATGCCCGCCCTTTGAGTTCTGCTAGGAAGATTCTTTCACCCCTTGAGGATCTTACTACCTAGGGTCCTCCTTCAGCTTCTCAGTTGGAGAACCCAACTCAGAATATCAGGCAAAATCAAAGTCGCAGGGGAAGGGAGATGGGAGCAGAGCATTGCCTGGTGATGGTGACAAAGAGGGAGGCCAAGCAAACCCCTCCCCAGGGAACTGCCCCCCAACCTGGCAGTCAATCCCAACAGAAAGAGAGCTGCCAGAAACTCACATTGCACAAGTTTTCTCCATAATTGGTGGCACAGACCATGTCCTGCATGACAAGGGGGAGAATGTGGGGGACGACGGCCATCTTGCGGTAAACCCGGTCACACCTCTTGTTGTCCATGATAAACACCTCGGCCTCCTGCAGCTCTGGGGTCAACGTGGAGTTGGCTGTGGAGGAGCCCAGTAGGGTGAGAACTGATTCCTCACTCCATTCAGTCCTAGCCTCTTCCCAGTGTCTTGTCACCATCATTGAGACTCAGCCTAGCCAAGCCCCTTCACACCTCCAGGCCCTCCTTCACTTGATCCTTTCCCCTGCAGTGTGGACCATGTCTGGCAAGCCCCTCACCCTCTAAGGCTCTGTTTCAGGATCCCTCTCTCTGGGAAGCTTTTGCTTCTGAATCAAGCAGGCCACAATCCAAGTTTCAATGCAATCACTTACAAACTGAGACCCTAGCCACGTCCTGCTTCTCTCTAGCATCTGTGCTTTACAGTGGCTGTGCCGTCTGCCACCTGACTAACACTGCTCCTCCTTCAGGCATCTCAGGTAGACCCTCTTGCCCAGAGCTCAATCCAGATCACTCCTGGCTTGATCTCAAAACCATCTGACAAAATCTTTGCCTCTTTCCTTGTCAGCCTGCGCCCCGGCCCACACTCAGTTATGAGTCCTCTGCAGGCAGGACATGTATTCCCAATGCCAAGGGTTTAGCATGTGGTAGACGCTCGAAATTTGTCAAGTGAACAAATGAGCGAGTGAGTGAATTTATGAATCCCTGACTCTGAGCTTCTGTAAGAGGCAAATGATCATGCCCAGCCCTGGCACTACTAGGCCTGAATGAGGAGCCCACAGCAAGCACAATGGTGTAAATCATGACAGCGCCTCCCACGTGAGGAGCAGTCCTACCACATCCAAAGAACCAGGGGACAGAGGTAATAGCCACAAGCTTCCTGAGAGGCACCATGAGGGGGTCCAGCAGGCAAGGCCCCTGAAGGAAAGAACTGCACCCTCTGTGGCACCGCACTCCACCCCCCATCCTATCCTGCTCACCTGAGTAGCGCTGTTTAATCTGGCCCCAGCCGGTCACCCAACACTGTGTCCCAACCTTCAGGTTGTAGCTGGGCTCTGGGAGGCAGATGGGCTGCACATACTTGCTGAAGATGGCAGGAGTATGAAGCCGGAGAAGGGCAACATCACCCATGATGAAGGTTCGGCCCCAGTACTTAGGGTGAACAATGATGTCCTTCACAGGGATTGAGAAGACCTTCAAGGGGTCCCAGGACTTCAGCTTGGAGGTGCCCAGCACCACCGAGTAATCTTTGTTGCTACAGGAGACATAGAGCACCACCTGGTAGCTGTCAGGTTCCCAAGCAACACTACGCTCCTGCCTCCTCCAAGGACCTCTTCCCTTTGCAGAAGTTCTGCCTGATATGCTCTGATCACTCCATCTTGCTAATCCAGCCTGGGGTTCAGAGATATGACTGCCTCCTCATTCATCATTCAAGGTGATTCAAGGTGGCCTGGTCTATGTGTTGTGCATGCAGGTGTGTAGGTGTTAGCACACAGATACGTTCTCACGAGCGCAGGGAAGGTGGGGTATATGCTGGGTTTCCTGCTGCCCTGCCTAGGGTACAGTCTGTGTTGCTTGGAGCTCCTGCCCCAGCTCAGTCCTGGGCCCCCTCTGAGATCCTGAGCATGACTCTTCCCTGCTCTGAACATCCGTTCCCACTGCCCCCACCTCCCTCTCTCCCACGTTGTTTCACACAGGAAACAAGGAGGCCAGCCTGGGCCTGTGGCAGCCCTGGCTCTCCAGGCCCTGGACACAGGGGCAACACTCACCCTTGGATGCAGTGAGCAGCAGTCATCACCCAGCTGAGGTCAATGAGAGCTCCTCCACACACGTGTTCATTTTCAATCCGCAGGCTCACCTCCCAGGGCCAATGGCGGGTCACATCCAAACCCTCAGACCACCAGGGTTTGCCACAAACTTCAGGAACAAGTATGTCAGGGAGACACAGGTGCCACATAGAGGAGGATAAGAATGACCGAGAACAAGATGCCCTGCCCTGGGCAATTTGCACCAGGCTGTAAACTCAGGGTCTTGTTCCCACTTCAAAGAGGGGAAGACGGAGGGTAAGAGAAGGGCAGTGGCCTACCCAATAGCGCTGAGCTAGACAGAAAATGACAATGACCGAGATGAAAAGCATCAAGACAGAGACAGAGAGACATCACAGGAGAAGAGAGAGAGGGATACTAAGACACACAGGGAGCAATCAGCATAGAACCTCAAAACAAGAGAGAAGCATAGAAGGAGCCCCAGGACAAGAAATGCATTTTCTTGTGTTTGGGGTAAATTCCTACACCTTGTTCCTGAAAGGCTCTAATGCTTGCTGCATCTCTTAGAGGCAAAAGGCCTCTGTCCTCATGCTGCTCAGGCTCAGGAAAAGCTCCAGACACCTGTGTCAGAAGTCTTTCCACAGATTGTTCGAGAATGAGCCCACAGAGGCCCCCCACTCACAGCTTACACACTCTGTTGGCTCGTACCTCCAACAATCAAATAGCACAATTGTAAGAATGAACATAGACGTAGAAATCATGAATAAAATATTAACCAACATTACATTTTAAAAAAATAATGCACCAGGATCTTGTAGAGATTGTCCCAGGAGTGCAAGGGTGGTCCCACAATGGAAGAGCTCTCAGTGTATTCTCCACCTAAACAGCTCTTTTTCTCTAAAGAGAGAAAGATTATGTGCCTCTCACAACAAACAGAGAAAAAGGCATTTGAAAAATTCAACTTTCATGTTCAATATTTATGTTCAATAAAATTCAATATTTATGACTAAAAACACCCCACATATTTATGACTTAGCAAACTAGGAATAGAAAGGAAATCCTTAACTTTATAAAAGTTATATGCCACAAATGTACAGCAAACATCATCTAGCATTAAAGAACAGGCAAAAAGAATATATAGCGTGAGAAGCCAGGAATAATGGTCCTTGGTGGGAAAAGGGCAGAGAAAGCAATAGAGAGGGCCTAAGGGGGCTTCTACGTGTTGCTACTGCTCTATTTTCTGCCCTGGGTGGTGACTGCACTGGTGTGCTCACAGTGTGATAATTTCTTGAGCTGGACACTTAAAATTTGTGTACTTTTTTGTGTGTATATAATACTTCAACAACTTGCTTTTAAAATCAACATTTCTTTACCTCGGCACAACCTACTAAAAAATATGTTAAAAAATAAGATACATTTTCAATAGCAAAAAATTATAAAATACCAAGGAATTAACTTATGCAACACTATGCAAGATTTCTGTGGCAATACATTTAAAACTCTAATAAAGAACACTGAAAATGATTTCCATAAATGGAGAGACATCTCTTACTCTTAAAAAGAACAACTAAATATTTCAGATGTAATTTTTCCCAGAATTAATCTATAACATCACTTTCCATGTTAGAATTTTTAAGAAATTTGATAAACTTACTCTAAAATTGAAATAAAAAAATAAAAGTCCACGAAATGCTCAGTCTTTGAAAAAGTAGAGCAAAGAAGGGACACTTGTCCTAGCAAATAATAAAACACACATCAAAGCCATAATAACCAAAACAGTGTGATACTGATAAAGACAGACAAATGCACTAATGGAAAAGAATAGAGAGCTTGAGACTGCTTCATGGAATACAGGAATTTAATGTAAATAGAGCCACCACTATCAGTGGGTAAAGGATGGACTGTTGAGGAGATGGTACTGGGGAAACAAGCTCACTATAAAAGAAAAAAGAAAAAGAAAACTGGATTCCCTTCAAGGAGCGTCTGAAGACTTAAAGGTGACAGTAAAACCGTAAAGTTGACAGTAGACCATGTGACGTGCAGCAGGAAGGGGCTCCTTAAACACAACCTCAAGACACAAACACACACAAAAAGCATTAAGCTGATTAACACAAAAATCAAGGATTTTTGACTGGAGGAACAAAGGTAACACACAAGTGACAGATTGGGAGGCAATACTGGCAACATCTAAAATCTTTTTTTTTAGGAAAATACAAAGAACTTTAGGAAAATCAAGAGGAAAAGAGAATAATAAACAGTACACAAAGGATAAAGACAGCCAATTTATTAGAAGAGGAAACTCAAGAGACCAACAGCACCATTGAGGCATGTTCAAACTCATTAGTGATGAGAAAAATCAAGAAGTCTTTTATTTGCCGGGGCTGGCCCCGTCGCCGAGTGGTTAAGTTTGCGCGCTCCGCTGCAGGCGGCCCAGTGTTTCGTTGGTTCGAATCCTGGGCGCGGACATGACACTGCTCATAAGACCACGCTGAGGCAGCGTCTCACATGCCACAACTAGAAGGACCCACAACGAAGAATATACAACTATGTACCGGGGGCTTTTGGGAGAAAAAGGAAAAAATAAAATCTTTAAAAAAAAAGAAGTCTTTTATTTGCCTATTAGATTGGCAAAAAATAAAAAGTTGGATTGGAAAAAAGTGGATCATGCCAAGGGTTGGGAGGTCCATAGCAACATATACACCTTCATAAACTGCTGGCAAGAATGCAGAGGGTTTACCAAAATGGAATATGGACAGTAGATAAAAGTATGGTAGTAGTGTAAACTTTTGAAGTTGATAAGTCTACTGCAGTTATCTAAGAGAATATTCTTAGAAAATACACACCAAAGTATTTAGAGATAAAGAGCCATGTTGTATGTTACCCTCAACTGATTCTGAAAAAAAAAAATGTTCCTTGCACAATTTGTATTTTCGTAATGTTTCGTAAGCTTAAAATTATTTCCAAAGAAAATGTTTTTTTAAATGGGGCTGAATGAAAAGAAGAGGAAAGGGAAATATCTAGAGTACATACCATTTATGTAAGTTAAAAAAACATGCACACAAGACCACAACGTAAAAATCTTGTAAAAATCAAGAACACACACAAACAAAAAGACACGCCTTGAACGTATAGAAAGGTTGGGAGGAGGGGGAAGATGGGGAACAGGAGTGGGGCATGGACACAAGCAGGAATAACTAACTTAATCCACCGAACAATCCATAACAAATCAGGTTGGACCCTTGACAATGGAAGCCCATGAACAAGCAGAAGCAACCCAACCCTCCACCCCTGAGGTCTAAGGAAAGAGACAGGAAGATCCCAGAAGAGCTGGGCTCTGCAGACGCTGCCACAGGGTCCAGGAGGCTCCATCGGCAACTGAACAGTTTAGAGCCCAAAAGGTTTCTCAGTGGGAAAGGGTCTGCGTTAGCTTCCTGGACATGTCCCCAGATGAGATGCAGCAGATGGGAATTCACAAAGGCTCTGCATTCCCACAGAAGGCCCAGATACTCTTTGCTCTGCACTGTTAGTTCTGTATGTTCCGGCAGTCACAGGCTGTTCTTTAGATAACAGTCCCCTTAGACTAAATTGCTGCTTCCTACAGACCCAGAAACACTATCTATGTTACCCTCTTCAGAACATACCCTCCCAGGAGCTGAGATTTTCCTGAAGCAGGGGCTCACCCTACCCACCTGGTTTGGTGTTGCCTTCTTTGTAACCTGAAGGAGAAAACGGAGACAGAGATGATGCGAGAGTTGTGACAGGATAACAGTGAAGAAGCACACTTTTCATTAATTAGTTCATTTACCAAATATTTGCTAACCTCCCACTCCATTCCCAGCCTAGAGCCTGAGGCTGGGGGGACAGTGGTCTATCAGACAGATAGCTCTGTATTTGCCCTTGAGGAACAAGCTGTTCAGCCAGGGAGACAAAAGTAAACACATAATCGCCTGTGTGAGATTAATGCAGGGACAAGGCCACAGACGTCAGGTGAGGCCCGAAGAAGTGGTGGACAGAGAACCTTCTAGGAAGAGGGGTTATTGTGTCTGGTCTTGAAGGTGAGAAGGTAAAACAGAAATGAAAAGTGACAATGACATTTCTTACAAAAGAAACACTGTGGTGCATGTCGGAGACCCCAGAGGATAAAGGGCAAGGCCTGTGATGGCAAGAAATGAGGCAGGGGAGGAGAGTCAGGGGTCAATCCCAAGGGGCTTCATAAGCCAGCCAAGACGTCTGGGTGAGACCCTCTGGGAGGAGGGCGGCCAATGGAGGCGTGACATGCTCAGGTTTTTCTTGTGAAGGCAGCATGGAGAACAGATAGGAAGGTGACAAGACTGAGGGCAGTGAGATCCCACCGGAGGCTCAGCAGAACCCAGGCAAGAAATAAGGAGGTCTGAATGAGGAATGGGCAGTAAAAACAGACAGGGTGAGCTGGATGTGGAACTTAGGGAGATGGCTAAGTCTAGGACGACCCCCCCCAGGTTCTGATTTTAGAGAAGAGTGGCTGCTATCTACTGAGTTAGAGAACCCAGTTTGTACGAAGATGAGGGCCTCAACTTTGGACCCCAAGGAGTTGAGATTTCTAGGTCATTCAGGTGGAGATGTCCAGCAGGTGGCTGCACATCCAGACACATTGTCTTGTGAGGCAGTAGCACATAAATGGCAGCTCAATGCCCAGGGCAAGTGAGTTCACCCAGGGAGTGAAGAGGGAACCTAGACAGCATCTTAGGGAACACCAATACGTCAGGGATGCACAGACCATGGGTGGCCTGAGAGGGACACAGAGGAGCAGGGGAGTTACCTTGAGGTACAGGAGAACCAGGAAGATGGCCTAAGAGAAGCCAAGAGGCTAGAGAAAATGAAAAAGGAGAGAGTAGTCAAAAGTCAGGGATAATACCACAGACTAGGGAGACCGATGGATAGAACCAGAACACAATAGCAAATATTCAATTATAGCATTAGGGTAAAGGTAAGGAAACTACCAAAACAAGGACGATCTTAGCACTCTACCAATTAATAAGACGAGTTGGAATAAAAAATGAAAATAATTATTTAGGAGGGGAAGAGCAAAGGGTCTAAATCAGTATTGGTCAAGTAGGTAAGAGACCACCAGAGAATAGACCATATTATACACGAGATTCTAAATACAAACTTCAAGGTAGACACTAAAATAAAGTACAGAACAGAGTCACAAATCATAAATAAGGAAAAATCTAAGAAACCCAGCATAAGAAATTGCAGTATTAAATGGGTAGTCTAAAGCACACAGGAAAAGAAACGCAGGAAAACAAGATAATGAGCGACAGATTAACAGCATTAAGTCCACATGCATCAATAATCACTCTCAACGTAAACTGATTGAACTCTCCAATAAAAAGACACAGAGTGGCAAAATGGATTAAAGAACAAGATCCAACAATTTGTTGCCTCCAGGAAACACACCTCAGCCCCAGGGACAAACACAGACTCAGGGTGAAGGGGTGGAGGACAATACTTCAAGCAAATAGCAAGGAAAAAAAGGCAGGTGTTGCAATTCTCATATCAGACCAAGTGGATTTCAAAATAAGACAGGTAAAGAGAGACACAGAGGGACCATATATAATGATCAAAGGGACACTTCATCAAGAAGAAATAACGCTTATAAATATCTATGCACCCAACACAGGAGCACCAAGATTCATAAAGCAACTATTAACAGACCTAAAGGAAGATGTTAAAAACAACACAATAATAGTAGGGGACCTCAACACCCCACTCACATCAATGGACAGATCATCCAGACAGAAAATCAACAAGGAAATAGTGGAGCTGAATGAAAAACTAAAACAATTGGACTTAATAGACATATATAGATCACTCCACCCTGAAAGAGCTGAATACACATTCTTCTCAAGTGCACATGGAACATTCTCTAGGATAGACCATATGTTGGGAAACAAGGCAAGCCTCTACAAATTTAAAAAAATTGAAATAATAACCAGCATCTTCTCGGATCATAGTGCTATAAGGCTAGAAATTAATTACAAGGAAAAAGCCGAGAAAGGCACAAAGATGTGGAGACTAAACAACACACTACTGAACAAGCAATGGATCATTGAAGAAATTAAAGAAGAAATAAAAAAATACCTGGAAACAAATGAAAATGATAGCATGCCATACCAACTCATATGGGATACAGCAAAAGCTGTATTAAGAGGAAAATTCATCACAATACAGGCACATCTTAACAAACAAGAAAAATCCCAAATAAGCAACCTTAAAGCACACCTAACTGAACTAGAGAAAAAAGAACAAATGAAGCCCAAAGTCAGCAGAAGGAGAGAAGTAATAAAAATCAGAGCAGAAATAAATACTATTGAAACGAAAAAGGCAGTAGAAAGGATCAATGAGACAAAGAGCTGGTTTTTTGAGAAGATAAATAAAATTGACAAACCACTAGCCAGACTTACAAAGAAAAAAAGGGAGAAAGCTCAAATAAACAAAATCAGAAATGAGCGAGGAGAAATAACAACAGACTCTGCAGAAATACAACAGATTATAAGAGAATACTACAAAAAACTATACGCCAACAGAATGGATAACCTAGAGGAAATGGATAAATTCTTGGACTCCTACAATCTCCCAAAGCTCACTCAAGAAGAGGCAGACAATTTGAACAGACCAATCACAAGGAAAGAGATTGAAACAGCAATCAAAAACATCCCAAAGAATAAAACCCCAGGACCAGATGGCTTTCCTGGGGAATTCTACCAAACTTTCAGAGAGGATTTAATACCTATCCTTTTCAAGCTATTCCAAAAAATTAGGGAAGATGGAACACTTCCTAACACATTCTATGAGGCCAATATCATGCTGATCCCAAAACCTGACAAGGACACCATGAAAAAAGAGAACTACAGGCCAATATCACTGATGAACATAGATGCAAAAATTCTAAACAAAATTTTGGCAACCAGAATTCAGCAATTCATCAAAAGAATCATACATCATGGGGCTGGCCCCGTGGCCGAGTGGTTAAGTTTGCGCGCTCCGCTGCAGGCAGCCCAGTGTTTCGTTGGTTCGAATCCTGGGCGCGGACATGGCACCGCTCATCAAACCACGCTGAGGCAGCGTCCCACATGCCACAACTAGAAGGACCCACAACGAAGAATATACAACTATGTACTGGGGGGCTTTGGGGAGAAAAAGGAAAAAATAAAATCTTTAAAAAAAAAAAAAGAATCATACATAATGATCAGGTGGGATTCATACCAAGGACACAGGGATGGTTCAACATCCGCAAATCAATCAATGTGATACACCACATCAACAAACAGGAATAAAAACCACATGATCCTCTCAATAGATGCAGAGAAGGCATTTGACAAGATCCAACAGCCATTTATAATAAAAACTCTGAACAAAATGGTCATAGAAGGAAACTACCTCAACATAATAAAGGCCATATACGACAAACCCATAGCCAACATCATACTCAATGGGCAAAAACTGAACCCCATCCCCCTGAAAACAGGAACGAGACAAGGATGCCCTCTATCACCACTCTTATTTAACATAGTACTGGAGGTCCTGGCCAGAGCAATCAGGCAAGAAAAAGGAATAAAAGGAATCCAAATAGGGAAGGAAGAAGTGAAACTCTCGCTGTTTGCAGACGACATGATCTTATATATAGAAAACCCCAAAGAATCCATTGGAAAACTGTTAGAAGTAATCAACAACTACAGCAAAGTTGCAGGGTATAAAATCAATTTGCATAAATCAGTAGCATTTCTATACTCCAGTAATGAACCAACAGAAAAAGAACTCAAGAATACAATACCATTCACAATCGCAACAAAAAGAATAAAATACCTTGGGGTAAATTTAACTAAGGAAGTGAAGGACCTATATAATGAAAATTACAAGGCCTTTCTGAGAGAATTGGATGACGACATAAGGAGATGGAAAGACATTCCATGTACATGGATTGGAAGAATAAACATAGTTAAAATGTCCGTTCTACCTAAAGCAATCTACAGATTCAACGCCATCCCAATCGGAATCCCAATGACATTCTTTACAGAATTAGAACAAAGACTCCTAAAATTCATATGGGGCAACAAAAGACCCCGAATTTCTAAAGCAATCCTGAGAAAAAAGAACAAAACGGGAGGCATCACAATCCCTGACTTCAAAACATACTACAAAGCTACAGTAATCAAAACAGCATGGTACTGGTACAAAAACAGGTGCACAGATCAATGGAACAGAATTGAAAGCCCAGAAATAAAACCACACATCTATGGACAGCTTATTTTTGACAAAGGAGCTGAGGGCATACAATGGAGAAAAGAAAGTCTTTTCAACAAATGGTGCTGGGAAAACTGGAAAGCCACATGTAAAAGAATGAAAATTGACCACTCTTTATCACCATTCACCAAAATAAACTCAAAATGGATTAAAGACCTAAAGGTGAGACCTGAAACCATAACGCTCCTGGAAGAAAACATAGGCAGTACACTCTTTGACATCAGTATTAAAAGGATCTTTTCGGACACCATGTCTTCTCAGAGAAGGGAAACAATGGAAAGAATAAACAAATGGGACTTCATCAGATTAAAGAGCTTCTTCAAGGCAAATGAAAACAGGATTGAAACAAAAAAACAACCCACTAACTGGGAAAAAATATTTGCAAGTCATATATCTGACAAAGGCTTAATATCCATAATATATAAAGAACTCTCACAACTCAACAACAAAACATCAAACAACCCAATCAAAAAATGGGCTGGAGACATGAACAGACATTTCTCCAAAAAAGATATACTGATGGCCAATAGGCACATGAAAAGATACTCATCATCGCTGATCATCAGGGAAATGCAAATCAAAACTACACTAAGATATCACCTTACACGTGTTAGAATGACAAGAATATCTAAAACTAATAGCAACAAATGTTGGAGAGGTTGCGGAGAAAAAGGAACCCTCATACACTGCTGGTGGGAATGCAAACTGGTGCAGCCACTATGGAAAACAGTATGGAGATTCCTCAAAAAATTAAAAATAGAACTACCATACGATCCAGCCATCCCACTACTGGGTATTTATCCAAAGAGCTTGAAGTCAGCAATCCCAAAAGTCCTGTGCACCCCAATGTTTATTGCAGCACTGTTTACAATAGCCAAGACATGGAAGCAACTTAAGTGTCCAGCAACAGACGAACGGATAAAGAAGATGTGGTACGTATATACAATGGAATACTACTCAGCTGCAAAACAGAACAAAATCATTCCATTTGCAATAACATGGATGGCCCTTGAGAGAATTATGTTAAGTGAAATAAGCCAGCAAGAGAAGGATAATCTGTGTATGACTCCACTCATATGAGGAATTTAAAATTATGGACTAAGAACAGTTTAGTGGATACCAGGGGAAAGGTGGGGTGGGGGGTGGGCACAAAGGGTGAAGTGGTGCACCTACAACATGATTGACAAACATTAATGTACAACTAAAATTTCACAAGACTGTAACCTATCAATAACTCAATAAAAAAAAAAGTCAGGGATAATAAAGGCAGAGACATGCCAGGAATGGGCTAACGATTAAGTAAGAAGTGAGGAAGCACTGGAAGGAAGCATGAAGTGAAAATTCTTATTTTGAGAGATCTGGCAGAGAGGAGAAAGAGGCAGGGAGAAGAAACACAGCAAACAGAAAGGGAGAGGGTAAAGACCTATGAGAGAGGATGTTGGAGGGAGCACAGCACAGGGAGGGCCCACGGTCCAGAGCGCGGGTGAGCAGGCCAGCCTTGAAGAGGAGGTGTGTCTCTGATTCCTAAAGAAGTGCTTGAGGATAGTGTTTAGGAGGCAAGTTTGGAGGGGGCCCCCGGCTGGAGGGAGTCAAAGGAGACAGCACCTGAGGGCCCGCCTCTTCTGAGTGAATGATGCAGCTGCTAGTGAGACACAATGGGTTGGAGCAGAGGGTCTGGGAAGAAGAATAATTTTGGAATATTTGTTTAAGGGGACAGAGACCCCGAATTTGTCTCCGGGAGGGCAGACCCAAGTCGGGTCTCCAGTGGTGCCCAGCTGCCTGGGAAGGTCAGAGGGCCTGGGGTGGAGGGGTAGAGTGGCAGGGGCCTGTCAAGAGGGTGATTTGGGTCTCAGCCACAACGTCCACACTGACGGGGGAGGGAAGCAGCCTACCGGCGAGGAGAAAAGGCAGAGGTTCTCCCCACTACAGGTCCCAGAAGGCTGCAGGGCAGGTGGGGCCTGAGGGATGAGGCCAGAGAGTGCAGGAGTTTGGGATCCCTGGAATCGCCCTGGGGAGATCCCGGGACGGGGTAGAGGAGAGGTGATCATGAGGTAGTGGGTCACAGAGCCCCAGACGGCCAAACTGACGGCCATTCCGGGGACCAGCTCCTGCCTGGAGGGCGGGGCGGGGAAGGGCGGGGGAGGAAGGACGGGGACCAGCCCCGGAGGAGGCGCCGCCTCACCAGCGTCCAGCAGCGGCAGCAGGAGCAGCAGCAGCAGCAGGAGGCGGCGGCTCAGACGCCAGGGCCTCGCGGCTCCAAGCCCAGCGCCGAGGCTGCCCGGTGAGGTGGCCATGAGGCCCGGTGCCGCCTAGCAGCGGCCAAGACAGCTCCCACAAGCCCCGGCGCGGCCCGCGCAGGGCGAGCGAGGGCCTCTCTAGCACACGACCGCGTCTCAGACCCCGGACGGTGCCTCCAGCACGCGATGGAGTTCCAGACACGTGACGGCCCCTGAGGCACGCGAAAACGTCGCGACACGTGATGGCGCCCCTGGAGCCCTGGACACGCCCCCCTCACGTCTTGGCGCATCTTGTGCACCCCCAGCTCGTCCCTTTTCCTTGAAGATGACCTCAGAGCCCTGGATCTGTGACTGCTCCATGGTGGCCAGCCCCATGAAAGCACCCTCAAGTGTCTTAAGTTGGTGACAGTGTCCTCAGAACCTGGCCGGTGAAGGCATGCCTGGATCCCGTGATGACACCTTGTTGTCCAGCCTCTCACCACACCCTGGTCCCCTGGGCTTGGTGCATTGGAGAGTTTCACACTTTATATTGATTTGAGAATCCAAAAAGATGTAGAAAACACAAGAAAAGAACAGGAAGGCTAGGGAACCAGGGAAGAAGTCTTTGAGAAAGTGACATTTGAGCTGGACCTAAGACTTGAACAGGCATCTTGGAGGAGTCCTGAGAAGGGAAAGAAAGGCAGTCTTCCTCTTCCACAGACCACCAATGGGATGATGGCAACTAAAAGAGATGGTGGCATATCCAGGCCTTGGGATTTCACAGAGTGTTTTTGCAGAAGAATGCTGTTGGGGCCGCCTCCGTGGCCAAGTGGTTAAGTTCGCACGCTCCGCTGCGGTGGCCCAGGGTTCGGATCTTGGGTGCAGACATGGCACCACTCGTCAGGCCACATTGAGGTGGTGTCCCACATCCCACAAGTAGAAGGACCTGCAACTAAGATATACAACTATGTACGGGTGGGGGGGAGGGGGGCGGGAATAAAGCAGAAAAGAAGAAAAAAAAAGATTGGCAACAGTTGTTAGCCCAGGTGCCAATCCTTAAAAAAAAAAAAAGAAGAAGAAGAATGCTGTCTTTCAATGTGCTGGCTGTGGCAGAGATTGGGAGATGACCACCAAGATTCCTACTTCTCTTGTCTAGTATGGTGGAGGGGTCCAGCTCTGGGGACCACATTCCCCAGCCTGGCATCTAAGGGGGTCCACATGGTGAGTTCCCACCAGTAGGAGATGAGTAGAGGTGCTGTGTGCCACTTCCACGTCAAGGCAGTCGATGGGGGGTTGCCTTCTCTACTGGTGTTAATGCAGAGCAGCAGTGGTTCTCGAAGTCTACTCCCCGGAGCAGCAGCAGCATCACCTGGGACCTTGTTAGAAATGACATTCTCAGGCCCCACCCCAGGCTACAGCACTGAAAACTCTGGGAGTGGATCTGTATTTTAACAAGCCCTCCAGGGAATTCTGATGCAGTAAAGCATGAACCACAGGGCTGAGGGGAGCATAAGATGGAGAAAAGCTACCTGCTGGCCAGGAAGACTCGATTGGGATGTTATGAGAAGAAGAAGGCAAATTTATTTTGTTAACCCATGAATATTCAGTGGCTTCTTAAAACACTGGTTCCATGCTTATTAATAGACTGGGTTTGACATAAGCTCGCAGTGTCTCAACCCCAGCCTTCCTCGAGCACCACACAGGACTGACACAGACAGCCCTCTGAAGTCCACTGCCATCTGGGAGCTAAAACATTGACCCTTGGAAGGGCAGGGACAGGAGAGTGGGAAGGAGGTGATCCGCAGGTAGTCAGGTGGACTCTGGGACACTTGGCCCTGGCGTGAGGGTAAAGAGCTAGTGCCTAGGATAGTGACTCTTTCTTGCCCTCCTCTGTGTGGCAGCGCAGATCTTTGGTAACAAAGTGGAGACGAACAGCTAGTAGAAGCAGTGGAGGAGGAGGAATATTTCTCATGCCCCAACTTCATTCTTGCTCCGAGTTCCTGTCTCTCTTGATTCTCTATTCTAAGCTGAAGATGCTTTTAAGGCAGGCCACAAAAATCCCTGCAGACATGCTGATACCATAACAGGAGTACAGGGAGCAGGACCCAGCTGGCTGAAACCGCCCCCAGGACTCACATATGAGGAGGTGGGAACTCACCTCTCCCTCTAGGACTTAACAAGAACCAGGAATAGTTCCTTACCTACACGGGAAACTAGTTCTCTACAAAGTGTGTTAGATGCAACCTCACAACCTCCAGGAGAGCAGAGCTTGAGACATAAGAGACCCTCTAAGCATTTATTCAGTTGAAATCGAAATCTCCGCACTCTATAATGCCTCAACACAACTTGGGGTGAACGTGGATGTGGCCACTAGGGCACTGAGGAAGGGGGTTCCAAGACCGAGTTGCCCCAGGAGGGCTTGTGTGGCAGAGACAGGCCACTCACAGATGGATCCATAAGGCGGGGCAGGGGAACTTTGCCCAGCCCCAGACAACCGGGTCAGAGGTGGAAATCCTCGGCCTCACACCTCAGCAGGGACGTGGCGACTCCTTCTCTCTCTGAACAATCACCAAGATGACTGGCTTGACAGCGTGTCAGGTGGGAGCTGGGAAACCAAAGCAGGGCTAACACTGCTTCACGGTCGATGATGTCTCTTTGGTAGATGTTCTCCAAGACGTTGCTGAAGCCTCAGGCTCCAGCTGGCAGCTCAGCTGGCCCTCTAGCTGGGATGCTTTCACCCCCTCCTTCCCGACAGGCAGAGCACATCCAAGGCGTGGCCAAGGCAGGTGACCAGAGCACCAGGCTGGGACATTTTCAGGACTCCAGTTGTGCTGCCACTCTGTTGTGTGGACCTCCACAGGGTCAATGGATCCCACCCGGAGTTTGAGGAAAAGGGCACTGAGTAGGAGTGGGAGGTTGGAGGAGAGGCCTAGTGCGGGACTCAGAACAGGAGGGGCGTGGGCCGAGGTGATCATAGGATCGCCAGGATGCCCAGGGGCAGCACCAGACACAGGGACAGGCTGAAGAAGCCTGTTGAGTCCTGAGAAGAAGAGTGACTCATTTGCTCACTGATCCACTCCTTGTAGAAACTGACTTCTGTATAAACTACAGGATCTTCTTTGCGACCACAGCTAATGCCCCAGCTCACGAACCCCATCTCGACCCATGTGTCATTAAATTTACAGACCAGGGGACCCCCAGAATCTCCCTGGAAAAAGAAAAAGACAAATTACAGGAATGGAAGAGGATTAACATCAGAACACGGGGAGTCCACTGCAAAGCGCTGGGGAGATGGGCACACGTGGGCCTTGCCCTGGCACCAACCGGCCCAGAATTCTGTGAATGAGATTTGAGAGTTGAAACCTTTTCCCTCCTCTGAGAAATACTGCTCTTTCCCGGGTACTCAGGAATGCACACAAGATACAAAGCCAGTAGGCCCCAGCACAGCAGGACTGCTGCTAATAGAATGAAATTATCCTTGAGTGCCCCTAGTCCTCCACTGCTGCTCACCACTTCCCCAGGGTCCTCTGCAAACCTCCCATGACCCAGCGACTGAAGGGGCAGCCCCTGGCGCAGGGAGAAGCCTCCAGAGCCCTGTTCCAGCTCTCAGGCAGCTTCTCTTCTGATTGTCCGGACCTAAGCCTCCACAACTGGGAAATCTTCTGAGCCTCATCCCTGCTCGGGGGGCCCGAAATCTTCACTGCTAACCTGAAATTTCTCCCTGCCTCTAGACCCACCATCCACTCATCACTTCCCCTCTCTCTAAACTCTCCCAGACATCCTCAACCCCCGCCTCCAGCAGAACTCTCCACGTCCTTTCCCAGACCTGCTAGTAGGGCCCCCCACCAACCAGCTCAGTCACAAACGCAGAGTCCTCCTCAACCTCTCCCTCACCCCACCCTCACACACAGTCGGTCACCAAGAGCTGCTGATGCCACCTCAGACACACCTCCTTCACCTGCCCCACTGCCCCAGGTCCTGCTCGCCACTCATCATCATCGGCAGGATGATGGAAACCAACTCCTCGCCTAGACACCTGCCTGGACAGTATCTAGAAACTTGGCACAGCATCCCAGGCCACACAGATTCTGACTCCAACCCCACTCTCTGGCCAGATTTGCCACTTCATTGCTCCAGACCAGTAAAATGGTCCCTAAATGTAACAAGTTCCCTCATGCCTCGGAGCCGCTGTACCTGCTCTTCCCTGTCCCCACAATGCTGTTCTCTTTCCAAGAAATCCAGGTACTCATCCTCTAACACCCTGCTCAAATGCCCCCCTCCTCAGGAAGGCAGCTTGGTGCAGAGGGAAGACGGTGGGCTCAGGAGTCCTGCAGGCACTCACAGGGGACCCTTGCACTAACCTCTTTGGACCTCACCACATCTGTGTAACAGGCATGGTGTCTAGGATGCAGGGTCATCTGAGCTAATGTGGGGAAATGCTCACATTGGCACAGTAAGTGCCACACAGGAGGGACTCAGTTAGAGGGACTTATATGATTAGCTTACACCCCCCCACTCCCCTTACCTCGGCTGCACCCCCAGGCAGCGAGGGCTGCCTCCTTTGGAAGGAACAGGCCAGGCCAGCTCAGGGGAGGCATGAGGGCCTCTCCCCATGGATCTCCCGAATCAAGGGGTGACAGGAGAAGGTGGCAAATAGGCCTGCCACTTGGGAATGAGGAAGCTTTGAGGGGACAACCTCAGTGCAGAAGTAGCAGGGAGCCATGAACTGACCCAGCAGGGAGATTTCCCCTCTTGTTGATGGCCACAGATCATCCCTTCTTTCACTGGGTCGTCACGTCTTCCTATCTTTTTCTTTAAAATCTGATTACACTTCTTGTAGTGAAGAAGGGTTTGCTCAGCCTCCTGAAGATTATTTGGCCTCTGTGATGAAACTACAGAGAAACAAACTAGGAGTGAGAGGATCTGCATAAGTGGGGGCACGGGAGCCCCCGGACCAGAGCTGGTCTGGAGCAGTGCCTTCACGCTCTCATGCTCCCTTAGAGGAAGGCAGGGCAGTGGGTATTGTCACACTGGACACAGGAGGAAACTGAGGCCAAAAGTTGACATGGGGAGAGAAGGAGATAAGAAGTAAAGCGAAGACAGTAAGGAAGAACAGATCAGGAGAGGAAGACACGAGGCCTTACCAGCCTGAAACCAAAAGCAAGCGTCTGTCACTCTGAGTATCGATAGTAACAGCGACAGTTATCCTGTGCACAGTAGGATCACAGACTCTCAGACAGCGAGTGCCCCGAAGGTACTGATCTAGCCTCCTCCCAGAGAAAGGAGGCCCCACGTTATCACCAACAGGGTGCCTCTGGCTTGGCCTACGCTCCCAGGCACAAGAAGCATCCTACCCACTTGACAGGTACTTCCAGAGAAGGACAGCTCGGACTGGCAGGCAGCTTGTCACCCTGGAGCTGAAATTCACCCTGGAGAGAACCCACTATACCTGGTACCCAGCCCCCAGGTCCTAACACACTAACAGGAATTCTTAATGCAGTTCAATTACTTCCTAGCAGCATCTTCTCCACCTTCTCCCTGCTACCTCTTAGAGGCCCAACCTCCGTGTCCCTCCCTTCAGCCTGCAAACCAACCCCAGGGCATTAGGCTGCTCCCTGCTCAGCTTCCTGCCTGCCACTCTCACCGTTTTGTACCAGTCGGCCCCATCCAGTCACCCAGCACTCTGCCCCAGTATTCTCTTCGAAAGCCTTTTCAGAAAGGCACACAGGCTGTATGTATGAGGAATAGTTCACAGGGAAGGCCAGTAAAATAAGGGCAATGTCGTGCCGCAAAGTTTCAGAGCTATAAAAGGGATGGCAAACGATATCTTGAACTGGAACCTGCAGTGTCTTTCTGGAGTCATCATGTAACATGTTGCTTCCCAGCTTCACTATATACTCCAGATGGCTGTGGGAAGAGGACATGCTCCTCACAGAGATCCTGGAGGGTCTGTACTCCCCTTCCACACCTCCCAGCTTCTTCCCGGCCTGGTCCTGTGACAGCCATCAAGCACTTCCCGCCCTCCAAACCACATGCCCTCCCCGGACCCTTAAACACTCTAGCCAGCGGTTCTCCAAGTGAGGTCCTAGGCCCACCACCAGTAGCACTGGGGAACTTGGCAGAAACGTGAGTTCTCAGGTCTCACTCCAGACTGAATAAACACTAGGGGGCTGTGATCCCTTTATCAGACGAGGAAGAGGAAGCTCAGGGAGGGAAACAGGACTGGCTCTGTGACCTAGCCCAAGCCCAGAGTCCCAAACACTCACCTCTTTATGCAGTGGGCCGCAGTCAGCACCCACTGTCGGGCGATGAGGGAGCCTCCACACCTGTGTCTACCGAGGGTCTGCAGGCTCACCTGCCAGGGCCACTTCCCCTCCTCGGCCGGCCTTCCCCCAACTATCCTCATTTTTCGATGGCCACATCCTGGTTGGCTCAGTCAAGAGAGGGGACTGGAGGTGAAACTGCTGCCCCCGCTCCCTGCCCACTACCACCACCACCATTAGGACAGAGTCAGGTTTCCTCTTAAACTCTCCACCACAGAGTCTGAGGCTTCAACCTGCGGGGCAGCAGTGTTCCCCTTTGGCCTCCCAGGAAGGTCTGTCCCTACAGACCTGTTCAGATGCAGTACCTGGAGCAGAGAGCCTTCCAGACCCAGCGGTCTGGTCCAAGCCCAGGGTTTCTCCCACTGTGGGTGTTGAAGGCCCTGGAGCTACAGTGAGTCCTGAGATCTTCAGGGATTCCAGGTGCCCTGGAGGTGAGGGGGCCTCTGGGCTTGCTGGGGTGATCGCAGAAGCCTCCGTGGGTGGGGAACCCTCACCTGGGGAAGATGAGAGACCAATGAGAACAGGAGCTGGCCTGAGGGCCTCTCCGCCCCCAATGCCCTGGCACCTGCCTCTTCCTGTGGCAGCCTCCCCACGCCCCAACCTCCACTTGAACAGCCCAGTCCCCTTGCACCCCACCCCACCCCACCCCGCCAGCCCGCCCGCCCTCCTGCCTGCCCGGGCCTCCCCGAGCCGGATCTGAAGGAGCAGGAGCCAGAGCAGGAGGCCCAGGGAGCTGCCGCCGCCTCCACGGGGGCCGCCTGGCGATGCCATGGGCACATCCGGCCTCGGCCCTCTGCGGCAACCCCTCGCAGCGGCTCCCGCCCCTGGCCTCGTGTTGACGGGAACCGGCTGTGTGGGCAGAATTCTAAGATTCTAAGAATTCTAAGAATCGTCCAAGATTCTCAACTCCTGCTCATTGAAACAGAAACTGATCTCGGTAGTGCTCTTAACACCTTTGAAGATGTAATTAATTTTATCCACCTTAAAACAGAGACATTCTGGATTGGACACCTCAGCATCATTTAATCACTGGAGCCCTTAAAAGTAGAAGTAAGTGCAGTCTATCCAAAGGAAGATAAAAAGAAACACATAGAGAAAGTGTGATAAGTGGAAAACACAAAACAAAATGGTCGCTTTGAGTCTAAATACAATAGCAGTTGCAAGAAGTGTGAATGCATTGAACATACCAGACAAAACAAGGACTTTCAAATTGCAGAAAAAGATAAGGCCCACAAATACACTATCTGAAGAGACAAAGAGATACGGATACATCAGAAATAAAGGGAGAGAAAACGAAATACCAGGCAAATCTGATGCAAAAGAAAGGTGGGATAGCAACTGTGTTATTAGGTCATAGCATTTAAGGCAAAGACTATATAAGTGACGGATGGATTTATATACAGAAAGAATTAAAAAATATCAAGAAGATGCAATGATAAGCCTTTAATAGGTAAGGCAACAAAAGACCAACTTATGGGAAATTGGCGCTTTTGATACACTCCTCTTAAGAAGCTGCTATTATGTAGGCAAAATTATGCAAAAATATAGAATATTGGACTATCACAACTGATAATCTTGACCTCATAGCAATATGATGAATTTTACAACTACTAACAGAGAACACTCATTCTTACTGAGCACACAGGGAACATTTGGAAACAAGGCCACAGAGGAAGACCAACAAACTCAAGGAATCAATGTGGTACCGATTCTTGTTCTTGAGCCACATGTCAGTAATATCAAAATCAACGTTCTTTTGTGTTTGGAGGAATATTAGCCCTGGACTAACATCTGCCACCAATCCTCCTCCTTGTGCTGAGGAAGATTGGCCCTGAGCTAACAGCTGTGTTCATCTTCCTCTGTTTTATATGTGGGACACCGCCACAGCATGGCTTGATGAGCAGTGCATAGGTCTGTGCCCAGGATCCAAACCAGCAAACCCCAGGCCACTGAAGCGGAGCACACCAACTTCACTGCTATGCCCTGGGGCCGGCCTCCTAAAATCAACTTTTTAAAGAAATCTCATATTTATGAAACAAAACCAACAGCTGAGTAAATGGTCCTCCTACTAAAAAGGAAATCCTGAGGGAAATGATGACTATTTAGAGATGACTGGCAATGAAAGCACTTCGTATGAAGTCGTCAGGGATACAGCCAAAGGAGTCCTGGAAAGTAACTTCTGGCTTTGACTGTGTAGGAAAGTAAAGACAACTGATAACAAATGAGCTAAATATTCCACTCAAGAAGTGAACAATACCAGTGGAGTAAACTCAAAGAAGAGGTTTGGGAGAAAGTAGGAGTAGGAAATACTGGGAAATAGCAGCAGAAATCAAGATAGAGAAAAAATTATGGAATTAACACAATCGGACTTTTGTTCTTTGAAAAGTTTAACAGGAGACAACATCCTGGTAAGGTTGAATAAGAGAAAAGAAAGCAAATACAGAATGCAAAAGGGGAAGTAACTTAAAGATGTGACAGAGTGTTTTTGAATTATAAAAGAATATTATTACACGCATATGCTGATTTCTCCTTCTGGCCAAGAGACACTAACAGGGATTGCCCCTCCCGCTTGAAACAACCAAAAAGGGACAAAATTATGAAACACAGTTTTCAAGACACTGGACACCAGGCCATAAAGAACAGGACAGCTGATAGGTGGAAAACAAACGGGGTGAGTCCTGATTGCCTCAGCTTCCTGCCTTGAGAGATGGCCCCCAGGCTGCAGTGCAGAGAGCGAGAAGGCAGGCAGAACCCAGCAGGCTCCCTGAGGTGAGCAGCTAAAGCTGAGAGGCCAGGGACACCAAGGCAGCTCTTCAGACAGAATCCTGGACCGCGGGCAGTTGCACAGAGAGAGAACTCCGGACATCTGCAGAGTTGAGTGTTCAACTGAGTACTCATCAGTGCACGTGTGTGAGGACACTTCCTGAAGCTGGAGAAATAACCACTTCAAAGGACTAGAAGTAACAACACCTGTTGCTCACAGGAGGCCAGGAATAGTGCCTGTTCCCATCAACCAGAATGGAAAATTCAAGATTCACGGGGCACTGGGTAGCATATTCAAGAAGGTCCTGCCTCAGCAACAGGGAGGACTGAGAATTGCTCCAGTCTTGCCTAACAAATCTTAAGAGCAAGACCTGAAAATATCAGTTTCCAAGTCATTTAACTACATCTCAAAATACAGCTCAAGAATATCCCTAGGTGTAATCTACACAGGAATCAAAATATAATGATGTACACTTGACATGGACATAATGGTATAAACCAATGTTACCGCAATAAAAAAAAAAAAGGAATATTCCTAGGAAAATATCAAACACTCAGGTAAAAGTCGCAATGCCTGGTATCCAATCGAAGAATACTCAGCATTCGAGGAGGATGAAAATACAACCCCTAATGAGGAGAATAACCAGTCAATCCAACCAACCCAGAACTGACGCAGATGTTGAACACACAAGCATGAATATTCAAACAGCTACTATAACTGTGAATGCATTCAAAAGTTAAGCAGAGATAGTAAAGATGTCAAAAGACCCAAATCAAACTTCTAAATATGAAAACTACCATGTGTGAGATGAAAAAAATACACGGACTGATGAGGTTAACACTATATTAAACAATTGCAGATTAGTGATCGGTTTTTTTTTTAGAGATTTTATTTTTTTCCTTTTTCTCTCCAAAGCCCCCCAGTACATAGTTGTATATTCTTAGTTGTCGGTCCTTCTAGTTGTGGCATGTAGGACGCCGCCTCAGCGTGGCTGGATGAGTGGTGCCATGTCCGCGCCCAGGATTCGAACCGACGAAACACTGGGCTGCCTGCGGCGGAGCACGCGAACCACTTGGCCACAGGGCCGGCCCCCACATTAGTGATCTTAATGACACGACAAGAAAGAACACATCCAAAATGAAACACGGAGAGAAAAGAGAGTCTAAAAACCTAGAGCACTGTGAGCTGTGACCTAATGCACTTGTCACTGGAGTTCCAACAGGAGAGCTGCAGGGCAGGGGAGACAAAAATAGTTAAAGAAATAATAGCCAAACATTTTCCAAATTTGATAAAAACTATAACCTCAGACCTCCAAAAGCTCAATGAATAGCAAAGACATAGGAATAACAAAGAAACACGAAGAAAACTAAACCAAACCCAATTGCTCAAAATCAATGATAAAGTAAGTAAGAGGGACAAAGGTAACAGATTTCTCACCAGAAACAACAAAAGCAATGTTTTCAGCTGAGATCAGATGAGATGACACTCTGCCTTCTAGTTTCAGCTCTCAAAGTGTAAACAGATGTCCTATTCCGGGTCTATTTAATGCCCTATATTTTACAGTGTTGTGTCTCTTTGGTGGTGATTTTGCTGTTTAAGATGGCCCCACACCCCAAGCAAATTGCTGAAGTGCTGTCTAGTGCTGCTAAACCTTCAGGCTGTGGTGTGCATTGCAGAGAAAACAGATGTGTTAGGTTCGCTTCAGACACGCATGAATGACACTGCTGTTGGCCATGAGTTCAATGATAACAAATCAGCATAGGGTATTAAATAAGGTGTCTTGAACCAGAAACAAACATAAAATAAGGTTACATATGGAGCATTTGATGAAAATGTTGCGATCAGAGGTTCCCGGGAATCTCATCCTGCATTTCCCTGAGGAGCAGTTGTTCAGTGTTTGCTAATTCAGTGCTCATGGCTACTTGGTAGAACAGAACCACCTTGAAAAACTGTTGTTCCGGGCCACTGGGTTGTGGGGGAGTTTGTTACAGAGCAATCGATAACTGAAACACTTATTGAAACTCCAGGTGCTCCACCTTGGCCAAGCCAAGTGTCTTCGATAGGGTTCCCTCCAAACAGACTCTCAGGTAGAACTGGATGCGAGGGACTGTCGAAGGGTGCTCTTGGGAGAAACGCCTGTCGGGGAGCAAGGGAGGCAGAATTAGGCAATGGGAGAAGCTGAGTTACAAGGCTTTGCTGCTGAGGTCTCAGCTGATGCTACAAGAGGCCCTTTCAGGTTGTCCCAGATTGAGGCGAGGAGGCTGGGCCTCTGCATCCCTGCGCGCTACTCCTTTGCTGTGGGCCACCCACTGTGAGGGGAGGTAACGGGGCATGAACCAGTCCCCGCAGCTGAGTGCACTTTTGTGAGGGGTGCAACTGTGAGTCAGTATTTTCAGAAGCTGTGGAATAGGTGTGATTTCTCTGCAAGTGGGATTTTGAGGGACTTCACGCCACACATCACTACAGAGTACCTCTTCCAATGGCTCCTGAGATCTTTTGACATGATCCTAGTAGTTCGTATAGCTTCCTTGCTATCTGGAATGACATAAAATTTCAGGCTCACTTTATACATCTTCTGCCCTGGAAACTTTTCAAGCCATTTCTCCAAGAAACCCTGGTTTCTTTTGGTGGGGTATTGAATTTCAAGACCACAATCTAAGCACTAGGAATGCTCATTGCTATATGTCACTTGCTGCTTTTGACTAGAAACCCTCAGCATTTTTTGTTTGTTCCTTTTTTTCTTTACAGTCCAATATTTTTAGTAGAACTCATTGCCTGCCTCTCAACCTCCTCTTCTCCCTGTGTCATCTATCTCTTTCAGAGGACGGTTCTACTCAGCCAGCAAGTCCCTGACCTAAAGGTCGTCCTAATGGCCACCTCTTCCTCGCACCTGCAATCATCATCTTATTTGGGGCCCCAACCCAGTGCCTGCTGTACAAAAGGTACTCCGTAAATATTTGTTGCAAAGAGTAAAAATGGCTACCATTTACTTGGCAGTTCGTGTTCTGCTCTCTGAGAGGCCATGCCCGGCTTCTCTGGTAGCCAGAGGCTAAGGCTAGGTAACTAAGCTGCTTGAACTGAATTCCTTTTCCCCAACAAGAAACATAGTCTAATATCAGAATACCAAAGGGCACCCCATCTGGGGCCATAAACTCCCCAGAGCCTGGGACTTCTCCTACAGCAGGGGCTGTAACTCTTGCCTACCCAGTGGTGGTTTTCCCTCTTTGCCAAGTCAACCTGGAAAGGAAAAGGGGGACAGAGCAATGAACCGTGAGGGCACTGAGAGAAAGGAGTAAGGCAACAGAGATGGGAGTAGTCATTTACCCATTCATTCACTCAGCCACCAAGTATTTCCTGAAGTCTTTCTCTATTCCAAGCCTGCAGCTAGAGGGTAGAAGATAGAGAATGATTAGACAGAGTCCCCTGGCCTTGAGGAACAAAATGCCACCCAGTGGAAACACGAGTGAGGAACAGCACACGACTACTCGATTCAGGGGAGCCCAGAAGAAAGCACATGACACAGCCCAGGGTAGTCCACAGGAGAGGCTCTGGGGAGGACTGAATGCTTATATGGGTTCTTAACCAATGAGGAGGGAGAGAGAAGGAAATGAGAAGTGATACTGACATTCCCAGCAGGGGAACATCACAGGAAAGAACAAGGTAGCTTGTTCCGCAAGTGAGAGTGGCATGTAGCAAGACTCGGGCCTCCAAGTCCGCCCAGCTGTGCATTTCTGTAAAGGGACAGTGTGAGCATTTACCAAGTTTACCTGTAAGCAGCTGGATGGGAAAAGCAGACTTTCCCGCCTCCACCTCCCTCAGGCAGCAGGTGGGACTATCACAGACTGCCCACTGAGGTCCACAGATATATGGGGGCCCTAGCACTGACTATGGAAGGATGGGTGGGCAGGAGACAGAGGCTGGGAGATGATCGGCAGCCAGTGCAGGTGACTGTGCGGCACCAGGTCTGGTGATTGGGTAAAAGCTACACACACACACACACACACACACACACACACAAAGCCAGGTCCTCCCACCTAGCCTCCTCTTGTGGGAACTCAGCTCTTAGGGCGTAAGGGGTCTTGACGCTCACCCAGCCCTCGGTGTCTCCTCAAGGCACGTTTGTTCCAGGGCAGCCAGGAGAGGTACAGGAGTGTGTAAGTAGGCCAGGCTCTAGTCTCTGTGCACTTGGTCCCTGCTCCTGACTGCATGAGCCTGCCAAACTCAACTACAATACTCCCAACTAGAGGCATGCTCATGGCTACAAAAGGAGCACAGGCAGCAGGACCTACTGGCTAAAGATATCCACCAGACTCATGTCAAGGTAGACAGGATCCTCATCTCTGGCTCTTCTAGAATTGAATGGACACCATGAAGAGCTTCCCAAGCTAAATGGAAAGCTAGTTCTCTACAGAGTGTGTTATATGCAACCCCACAACCTCCAGGAGAGCAGAGCTTGAGACATAAGAGACCCTCTTAAGCATTTATTCAGTTGACATCGAAATCTCCGCACTCTATAATGCCTCAACACAACTTGGGGTGAACGTGGATGTGGCCACTAGGGCACTGAGGAAGGGGGTTCCAAGACCGAGTTGCCCCAGGAGGGCTTGTGTGGCAGAGACAGGCCACTCACAGATGGATCCATAAGGCAGGGCAGGGGAACTTCTCCCAGCCCCAGACAACCGGGTCAGACGTGGAAATCCTCGGCCTCACACCTCAGCAGGGACGTGGCGACTCCTTCTCTCTCTGAACAATCACCAAGCTGACTGGCTTGACAGCGTGTCAGGTGGGAGCTGGGAAACCACAAGCAGGGCTAACACTGCTTCACGGTCGATGATGTCTCTTTGGTAGATGTTCTCCAAGACGTCACTGAAGCCTCAGGCTCCAGCTGGCAGCTCAGCTGGCCCTCTAGCTGGGATGCTTTCACCCCCTCCTTCCCGACAGGCAGAGCACATCCAAGGCGTGGCCAAGGCAGGTGACCAGAGCACCAGGCTGGGACATTTTCAGGACTCCAGTCGTGTTGCCACTCTGTTGTGTGGATCTCCACAGGGTCAATGGATCCCACCCGGAATTTGAGGAAAGGGCACTGAGTAGGAGTGGGAGGTTGGATGAGAAGCCTACCGCGGGACTCAGAAACAGGAGGGGCACGGGCCGGGGTGATCACAGGATCGCCAGGATGCCCAGGGGCAGCACCAGACACAGGGACAGGCTGAAGAAGCCTGTTGAGTCCTGAGAAGAAGAGTGACTCATTTGCTCACTGATCCACTCCTTGTAGAAACTGACTTCTGTATAAACTACAGGATCTTCTTTGCGACCACAGCTAATGCCCCAGCTCACGAACCCCATCTCGACCCATGTGTCATTAAATTTACAGACCAGGGGACCCCCAGAATCTCCCTGGAAAAAGAAAAAGACAAATTACAGGAATGGAAGAGGATTAACATCAGAACATGGGGATTGCACTGCAAAGCGCTGGGGAGATGGGCACACGTGGGCCTTGCCCTGGCACCAACCGGCCCAGAATTCTGTGAATGAGATTTGAGAGTTGAAACCTTTTCCCTCCTCTGAGAAATACTGCTCTTTCCCGGGTGCTCAGGAATGCACACAAGATACAAAGCCAGTAGGCCCCCCCCACAGCAGGACTGCTGCTAATAGAATGAAATTATCCTTGAGTGCCCCTAGTCCTCCACTGCTGCTCACCACTTCCCCAGGGTCCTCTGCAAACCTCCCATGACCCAGCGACTGAAGGGGCAGCCCCTGGCGCAGGGAGAAGCCTCCAGAGCCCTGTTCCAGCTCTCAGGCAGCTTCTCTTCTGATTGTCCGGACCTAAGCCTCCACAACTGGGAAATGTTCTGAGCCTCATCCCTGCTCGGGGGGCCCGAAATCTTCACTGCTAACCTGAAATTTCTCCCTGCCTCTAGACCCACCATCCACTCATCACTTCCCCTCTCTCTAAACTCTCCCAGACATCCTCAACCCCCGCCTCCAGCAGAACTCTCCACGTCCTTTCCCAGACCTGCTAGTAGGGCCCCCCACCAACCAGCTCAGTCACAAACGCAGAGTCCTCCTCAACCTCTCCCTCACCCCACCCTCACACACAGTCGGTCACCAAGAGCTGCTGATGCCACCTCAGACACACCTCCTTCACCTGCCCCACTGCCCCAGGTCCTGCTCGCCACTCATCATCATCGGCAGGATGATGGAAACCAACTCCTCGCCTAGACACCTGCCTGGACGGTATCTAGAAACTTGGCACAGCATCCCAGGCCACACAGATTCTGACTCCAACCCCACCCTCTGGCCAGATTTGCCACTTCATTGCTCCAGACCAGTAAAATGGTCCCTAAATGTGACAAGTTCCCTCAGACCTCTGAGCCACTGTTCATGCTCTTCCCTGTCCTCACAGGGCTGTTCTCCTCTTCCCAAGAAATCCAGATACTCATCCTCTAACACCCTGCTCAAATGCCCCCCTCCTCAGGAAGGCAGCTTGGTGCAGAGGGAAGACGGTGGGCTCAGGAGTCCTGCAGGCACTCACAGGGGACCCTTGCACTAACCTCTTTGGACCTCACCACATCTGTGTAACAGGCATGGTGTCTAGGATGCAGGGTCATCTGAGCTAATGTGGGGAAATGCTCACATTGGCACAGTAAGTGCCACACAGGAGGGACTCAGTTAGAAGGACTTATATGATTAGCATTGCCGTCCCGCCCCCCGACTCCCCATACCTTGGCCGCACCCCCAGGCAGCGAGGGCTGCTCCCTTTGTAAGGAACAGGCCAGGCCAGCTCAGGGGAGGCATGAGGGCCTCTCCCCATGGATCTCCCGAATCAAGGGGTGACAGGAGGAGGTGGCAAATAGCCCTGCCACTTGGGAATGAGGAAGCTTTGAGGGGACAACCTCAGTGCAGAGGTAGCAGGGAGCCATGAACTGACCCAGCAGGGAGATTTCCCCTCTTGTTGATGACCACAGATCATCCCTTCTTTCACTGGGTTGTCAGGTCTTTCTATCTTTTTCTTTAAAATCTGATTACACTTCTTGTAGTGAAGAAGGGTTTGCTCAGCCTCCTGAAGATTATTTGGCCTCTGTGATGAAACTACAGAGAAACAAACTAGGAGTGAGAGGATCTGCACAAGTGGGGGTATGGGAGCCCCCGGACCAGAGCTGGTCTGGAGCAGTGCCTTCACACTCTCATGCTCCCTTAGAGGAAGGCAGGGCAGTGGGTATTGTCACATTGGACACAGAAGGAAACTGAGGTGAAAAGTTGACATGGGGAGAGAAGGAGATAAGAAGTAAAGCGAAGACAGTAAGGAAGAACAGATCAGGAGAGGAAGACACGAGGCCTTACCAGCCTGAAACCAAAAGCAAGCGTCTGTCACTCTGAGTATCGATAGTAACAGTGACAGTTATCCTGTGCACAGTAGGATCACAGACTCTCAGACAGCGAGTGCCCCGAAGGTACTGATCTAGCCTCCTCCCAGAGAAAGGAGGCCCCACGTTATCACCAACAGGGTGCCTCTGGCTTGGCCTACGCTCCCAGGCACAAGAAGCATCCTACCCACTTGACAGGTACTTCCAGAGAAGGACAGCTCGGACTGGCAGGCAGCTTGTCACCCTGGAGCTGAAATTCACCCTGGAGAGAACCCACTATACCTGGTACCCAGCCCCCAGGTCCTAACACACTAACAGGAATTCTTAATGCAGTTCAATTACTTCCTAGCAGCATCTTCTCCACCTTCTCCCTGCTACCTCTTAGAGGCCCAGCCTCCCTGTCCCTCCCTTCAGCCTGCAAACCAACCCCAGGGCATTAGGCTGCTCCCTGCTCAGCTTCCTGCCTGCCACTCTCACCGTTTTGTACCAGTCGGCCCCATCCAGTCACCCAGCACTCTGCCCCAGTATTCTCTTCGAAAGCCTTTTCAGAAAGGCACACAGGCTGGATGTATGAGGAATAGTTCACAGGGAAGGCCAGCAGAAGAAGGGCAATGTCATGCTGCAAACGTTCAGTACTATAAAGGGGATGGGAAACGGTATGTTGAACTGGAACCGACAGGGTGTTTCTGGAATCGTCATGTAACGTGTTGCTTCCCAGCTTCACTATATACTCCAGATGGCTGTGGGAAGAGGACATGCTCCTCACAGAGATCCTGGAGGGTCTGTACTCCCCTTCCACACCTCCCAGCTTCTTCCCGGCCTGGTCCTGTGACAGCCATCAAGCACTTCCCGCCCTCCAAACCACATGCCCTCCCCGGACCCTTAAACACTCTAGCCAGCGGTTCTCCAAGTGAGGTCCTAGGCCCACCACCAGTAGCACTGGGGAACTTGGCAGAAACGTGAGTTCTCAGGTCTCACTCCAGACTGAATAAACACTAGGGGGCTGTGATCCCTTTATCAGACGAGGAAGAGGAAGCTCAGGGAGGGAAACAGGACTGGCTCTGTGACCTAGCCCAAGCCCAGAGTCCCAAACACTCACCTCTTTATGCAGTGGGCCGCAGTCAGCACCCACTGTCGGGCGATGAGGGAGCCTCCACACCTGTGTCTACCGAGGGTCTGCAGGCTCACCTGCCAGGGCCACTTCCCCTCCTCGGCCGGCCTTCCCCCAACTATCCTCATTTTTCGATGGCCACATCCTGGTTGGCTCAGTCAAGAGAGGGGACTGGAGGTGAAACTGCTGCCCCCGCTCCCTGCCCACTACCACCACCACCATTAGGACAGAGTCAGGTTTCCTCTTAAACTCTCCACCACAGAGTCTGAGGCTTCAACCTGCGGGGCAGCAGTGTTCCCCTTTGGCCTCCCAGGAAGGTCTGTCCCTACAGACCTGTTCAGATGCAGTACCTGGAGCAGAGAGCCTTCCAGACCCAGCGGTCTGGTCCAAGCCCAGGGTTTCTCCCACTGTGGGTGTTGAAGGCCCTGGAGCTACAGTGAGTCCTGAGATCTTCAGGGATTCCAGGTGCCCTGGAGGTGAGGGGGCCTCTGGGCTTGCTGGGGTGATCGCAGAAGCCTCCGTGGGTGGGGAACCCTCACCTGGGGAAGATGAGAGACCAATGAGAACAGGAGCTGGCCTGAGGGCCTCTCCGCCCCCAATGCCCTGGCACCTGCCTCTTCCTGTGGCAGCCTCCCCACGCCCCAACCTCCACTTGAACAGCCCAGTCCCCTTGCACCCCACCCCACCCCACCCCGCCAGCCCGCCCGCCCTCCTGCCTGCCCCGGCCTCCCCGAGCCGGATCTGAAGGAGCAGGAGCCAGAGCAGGAGGCCCAGGGAGCTGCCGCCGCCTCCACGGGGGCCGCCTGGCGATGCCATGGGCACATCCGGCCTCGGCCCTCTGCGGCAACCCCTCGCAGCGGCTCCCGCCCCTGGCCTCGTGTTGACGGGAACCGGCTGTGTGGGCAGAATTCTAAGATTCTAAGAATTCTAAGAATCGTCCAAGATTCTCAACTCCTGCTCATTGAAACAGAAACTGATCTCGGTAGTGCTCTTAACACCTTTGAAGATGTAATTAATTTTATCCACCTTAAAACAGAGACATTCTGGATTGGACACCTCAGCATCATTTAATCACTGGAGCCCTTAAAAGTAGAAGTAAGTGCAGTCTATCCAAAGGAAGATAAAAAGAAACACATAGAGAAAGTGTGATAAGTGGAAAACACAAAACAAAATGGTCGCTTTGAGTCTAAATACAATAGCAGTTGCAAGAAGTGTGAATGCATTGAACATACCAGACAAAACAAGGACTTTCAAATTGCAGAAAAAGATAAGGCCCACAAATACACTATCTGAAGAGACAAAGAGATACGGATACATCAGAAATAAAGGGAGAGAAAACGAAATACCAGGCAAATCTGATGCAAAAGAAAGGTGGGATAGCAACTGTGTTATTAGGTCATAGCATTTAAGGCAAAGACTATATAAGTGACGGATGGATTTATATACAGAAAGAATTAAAAAATATCAAGAAGATGCAATGATAAGCCTTTAATAGGTAAGGCAACAAAAGACCAACTTATGGGAAATTGGCGCTTTTGATACACTCCTCTTAAGAAGCTGCTATTATGTAGGCAAAATTATGCAAAAATATAGAATATTGGACTATCACAACTGATAATCTTGACCTCATAGCAATATGATGAATTTTACAACTACTAACAGAGAACACTCATTCTTACTGAGCACACAGGGAACATTTGGAAACAAGGCCACAGAGGAAGACCAACAAACTCAAGGAATCAATGTGGTACCGATTCTTGTTCTTGAGCCACATGTCAGTAATATCAAAATCAACGTTCTTTTGTGTTTGGAGGAATATTAGCCCTGGACTAACATCTGCCACCAATCCTCCTCCTTGTGCTGAGGAAGATTGGCCCTGAGCTAACAGCTGTGTTCATCTTCCTCTGTTTTATATGTGGGACACCGCCACAGCATGGCTTGATGAGCAGTGCATAGGTCTGTGCCCAGGATCCAAACCAGCAAACCCCAGGCCACTGAAGCGGAGCACACCAACTTCACTGCTATGCCCTGGGGCCGGCCTCCTAAAATCAACTTTTTAAAGAAATCTCATATTTATGAAACAAAACCAACAGCTGAGTAAATGGTCCTCCTACTAAAAAGGAAATCCTGAGGGAAATGATGACTATTTAGAGATGACTGGCAATGAAAGCACTTCGTATGAAGTCGTCAGGGATACAGCCAAAGGAGTCCTGGAAAGTAACTTCTGGCTTTGACTGTGTAGGAAAGTAAAGACAACTGATAACAAATGAGCTAAATATTCCACTCAAGAAGTGAACAATACCAGTGGAGTAAACTCAAAGAAGAGGTTTGGGAGAAAGTAGGAGTAGGAAATACTGGGAAATAGCAGCAGAAATCAAGATAGAGAAAAAATTATGGAATTAACACAATCGGACTTTTGTTCTTTGAAAAGTTTAACAGGAGACAACATCCTGGTAAGGTTGAATAAGAGAAAAGAAAGCAAATACAGAATGCAAAAGGGGAAGTAACTTAAAGATGTGACAGAGTGTTTTTGAATTATAAAAGAATATTATTACACGCATATGCTGATTTCTCCTTCTGGCCAAGAGACACTAACAGGGATTGCCCCTCCCGCTTGAAACAACCAAAAAGGGACAAAATTATGAAACACAGTTTTCAAGACACTGGACACCAGGCCATAAAGAACAGGACAGCTGATAGGTGGAAAACAAACGGGGTGAGTCCTGATTGCCTCAGCTTCCTGCCTTGAGAGATGGCCCCCAGGCTGCAGTGCAGAGAGCGAGAAGGCAGGCAGAACCCAGCAGGCTCCCTGAGGTGAGCAGCTAAAGCTGAGAGGCCAGGGACACCAAGGCAGCTCTTCAGACAGAATCCTGGACCGCGGGCAGTTGCACAGAGAGAGAACTCCGGACATCTGCAGAGTTGAGTGTTCAACTGAGTACTCATCAGTGCACGTGTGTGAGGACACTTCCTGAAGCTGGAGAAATAACCACTTCAAAGGACTAGAAGTAACAACACCTGTTGCTCACAGGAGGCCAGGAATAGTGCCTGTTCCCATCAACCAGAATGGAAAATTCAAGATTCACGGGGCACTGGGTAGCATATTCAAGAAGGTCCTGCCTCAGCAACAGGGAGGACTGAGAATTGCTCCAGTCTTGCCTAACAAATCTTAAGAGCAAGACCTGAAAATATCAGTTTCCAAGTCATTTAACTACATCTCAAAATACAGCTCAAGAATATCCCTAGGTGTAATCTACACAGGAATCAAAATATAATGATGTACACTTGACATGGACATAATGGTATAAACCAATGTTACCGCAATAAAAAAAAAAAAAGGAATATTCCTAGGAAAATATCAAACACTCAGGTAAAAGTCGCAATGCCTGGTATCCAATCGAAGAATACTCAGCATTCGAGGAGGATGAAAATACAACCCCTAATGAGGAGAATAACCAGTCAATCCAACCAACCCAGAACTGACGCAGATGTTGAACACACAAGCATGAATATTCAAACAGCTACTATAACTGTGAATGCATTCAAAAGTTAAGCAGAGATAGTAAAGATGTCAAAAGACCCAAATCAAACTTCTAAATATGAAAACTACCATGTGTGAGATGAAAAAAATACACGGACTGATGAGGTTAACACTATATTAAACAATTGCAGATTAGTGATCGGTTTTTTTTTTAGAGATTTTATTTTTTTCCTTTTTCTCTCCAAAGCCCCCCAGTACATAGTTGTATATTCTTAGTTGTCGGTCCTTCTAGTTGTGGCATGTAGGACGCCGCCTCAGCGTGGCTGGATGAGTGGTGCCATGTCCGCGCCCAGGATTCGAACCGACGAAACACTGGGCTGCCTGCGGCGGAGCACGCGAACCACTTGGCCACAGGGCCGGCCCCCACATTAGTGATCTTAATGACACGACAAGAAAGAACACATCCAAAATGAAACACGGAGAGAAAAGAGAGTCTAAAAACCTAGAGCACTGTGAGCTGTGACCTAATGCACTTGTCACTGGAGTTCCAACAGGAGAGCTGCAGGGCAGGGGAGACAAAAATAGTTAAAGAAATAATAGCCAAACATTTTCCAAATTTGATAAAAACTATAACCTCAGACCTCCAAAAGCTCAATGAATAGCAAAGACATAGGAATAACAAAGAAACACGAAGAAAACTAAACCAAACCCAATTGCTCAAAATCAATGATAAAGTAAGTAAGAGGGACAAAGGTAACAGATTTCTCACCAGAAACAACAAAAGCAATGTTTTCAGCTGAGATCAGATGAGATGACACTCTGCCTTCTAGTTTCAGCTCTCAAAGTGTAAACAGATGTCCTATTCCGGGTCTATTTAATGCCCTATATTTTACAGTGTTGTGTCTCTTTGGTGGTGATTTTGCTGTTTAAGATGGCCCCACACCCCAAGCAAATTGCTGAAGTGCTGTCTAGTGCTGCTAAACCTTCAGGCTGTGGTGTGCATTGCAGAGAAAACAGATGTGTTAGGTTCGCTTCAGACACGCATGAATGACACTGCTGTTGGCCATGAGTTCAATGATAACAAATCAGCATAGGGTATTAAATAAGGTGTCTTGAACCAGAAACAAACATAAAATAAGGTTACATATGGAGCATTTGATGAAAATGTTGCGATCAGAGGTTCCCGGGAATCTCATCCTGCATTTCCCTGAGGAGCAGTTGTTCAGTGTTTGCTAATTCAGTGCTCATGGCTACTTGGTAGAACAGAACCACCTTGAAAAACTGTTGTTCCGGGCCACTGGGTTGTGGGGGAGTTTGTTACAGAGCAATCGATAACTGAAACACTTATTGAAACTCCAGGTGCTCCACCTTGGCCAAGCCAAGTGTCTTCGATAGGGTTCCCTCCAAACAGACTCTCAGGTAGAACTGGATGCGAGGGACTGTCGAAGGGTGCTCTTGGGAGAAACGCCTGTCGGGGAGCAAGGGAGGCAGAATTAGGCAATGGGAGAAGCTGAGTTACAAGGCTTTGCTGCTGAGGTCTCAGCTGATGCTACAAGAGGCCCTTTCAGGTTGTCCCAGATTGAGGCGAGGAGGCTGGGCCTCTGCATCCCTGCGCGCTACTCCTTTGCTGTGGGCCACCCACTGTGAGGGGAGGTAACGGGGCATGAACCAGTCCCCGCAGCTGAGTGCACTTTTGTGAGGGGTGCAACTGTGAGTCAGTATTTTCAGAAGCTGTGGAATAGGTGTGATTTCTCTGCAAGTGGGATTTTGAGGGACTTCACGCCACACATCACTACAGAGTACCTCTTCCAATGGCTCCTGAGATCTTTTGACATGATCCTAGTAGTTCGTATAGCTTCCTTGCTATCTGGAATGACATAAAATTTCAGGCTCACTTTATACATCTTCTGCCCTGGAAACTTTTCAAGCCATTTCTCCAAGAAACCCTGGTTTCTTTTGGTGGGGTATTGAATTTCAAGACCACAATCTAAGCACTAGGAATGCTCATTGCTATATGTCACTTGCTGCTTTTGACTAGAAACCCTCAGCATTTTTTGTTTGTTCCTTTTTTTCTTTACAGTCCAATATTTTTAGTAGAACTCATTGCCTGCCTCTCAACCTCCTCTTCTCCCTGTGTCATCTATCTCTTTCAGAGGACGGTTCTACTCAGCCAGCAAGTCCCTGACCTAAAGGTCGTCCTAATGGCCACCTCTTCCTCGCACCTGCAATCATCATCTTATTTGGGGCCCCAACCCAGTGCCTGCTGTACAAAAGGTACTCCGTAAATATTTGTTGCAAAGAGTAAAAATGGCTACCATTTACTTGGCAGTTCGTGTTCTGCTCTCTGAGAGGCCATGCCCGGCTTCTCTGGTAGCCAGAGGCTAAGGCTAGGTAACTAAGCTGCTTGAACTGAATTCCTTTTCCCCAACAAGAAACATAGTCTAATATCAGAATACCAAAGGGCACCCCATCTGGGGCCATAAACTCCCCAGAGCCTGGGACTTCTCCTACAGCAGGGGCTGTAACTCTTGCCTACCCAGTGGTGGTTTTCCCTCTTTGCCAAGTCAACCTGGAAAGGAAAAGGGGGACAGAGCAATGAACCGTGAGGGCACTGAGAGAAAGGAGTAAGGCAACAGAGATGGGAGTAGTCATTTACCCATTCATTCACTCAGCCACCAAGTATTTCCTGAAGTCTTTCTCTATTCCAAGCCTGCAGCTAGAGGGTAGAAGATAGAGAATGATTAGACAGAGTCCCCTGGCCTTGAGGAACAAAATGCCACCCAGTGGAAACACGAGTGAGGAACAGCACACGACTACTCGATTCAGGGGAGCCCAGAAGAAAGCACATGACACAGCCCAGGGTAGTCCACAGGAGAGGCTCTGGGGAGGACTGAATGCTTATATGGGTTCTTAACCAATGAGGAGGGAGAGAGAAGGAAATGAGAAGTGATACTGACATTCCCAGCAGGGGAACATCACAGGAAAGAACAAGGTAGCTTGTTCCGCAAGTGAGAGTGGCATGTAGCAAGACTCGGGCCTCCAAGTCCGCCCAGCTGTGCATTTCTGTAAAGGGACAGTGTGAGCATTTACCAAGTTTACCTGTAAGCAGCTGGATGGGAAAAGCAGACTTTCCCGCCTCCACCTCCCTCAGGCAGCAGGTGGGACTATCACAGACTGCCCACTGAGGTCCACAGATATATGGGGGCCCTAGCACTGACTATGGAAGGATGGGTGGGCAGGAGACAGAGGCTGGGAGATGATCGGCAGCCAGTGCAGGTGACTGTGCGGCACCAGGTCTGGTGATTGGGTAAAAGCTACACACACACACACACACACACACACACACACAAAGCCAGGTCCTCCCACCTAGCCTCCTCTTGTGGGAACTCAGCTCTTAGGGCGTAAGGGGTCTTGACGCTCACCCAGCCCTCGGTGTCTCCTCAAGGCACGTTTGTTCCAGGGCAGCCAGGAGAGGTACAGGAGTGTGTAAGTAGGCCAGGCTCTAGTCTCTGTGCACTTGGTCCCTGCTCCTGACTGCATGAGCCTGCCAAACTCAACTACAATACTCCCAACTAGAGGCATGCTCATGGCTACAAAAGGAGCACAGGCAGCAGGACCTACTGGCTAAAGATATCCACCAGACTCATGTCAAGGTAGACAGGATCCTCATCTCTGGCTCTTCTAGAATTGAATGGACACCATGAAGAGCTTCCCAAGCTAAATGGAAAGCTAGTTCTCTACAGAGTGTGTTATATGCAACCCCACAACCTCCAGGAGAGCAGAGCTTGAGACATAAGAGACCCTCTTAAGCATTTATTCAGTTGACATCGAAATCTCCGCACTCTATAATGCCTCAACACAACTTGGGGTGAACGTGGATGTGGCCACTAGGGCACTGAGGAAGGGGGTTCCAAGACCGAGTTGCCCCAGGAGGGCTTGTGTGGCAGAGACAGGCCACTCACAGATGGATCCATAAGGCAGGGCAGGGGAACTTCTCCCAGCCCCAGACAACCGGGTCAGACGTGGAAATCCTCGGCCTCACACCTCAGCAGGGACGTGGCGACTCCTTCTCTCTCTGAACAATCACCAAGCTGACTGGCTTGACAGCGTGTCAGGTGGGAGCTGGGAAACCACAAGCAGGGCTAACACTGCTTCACGGTCGATGATGTCTCTTTGGTAGATGTTCTCCAAGACGTCACTGAAGCCTCAGGCTCCAGCTGGCAGCTCAGCTGGCCCTCTAGCTGGGATGCTTTCACCCCCTCCTTCCCGACAGGCAGAGCACATCCAAGGCGTGGCCAAGGCAGGTGACCAGAGCACCAGGCTGGGACATTTTCAGGACTCCAGTCGTGTTGCCACTCTGTTGTGTGGATCTCCACAGGGTCAATGGATCCCACCCGGAATTTGAGGAAAGGGCACTGAGTAGGAGTGGGAGGTTGGATGAGAAGCCTACCGCGGGACTCAGAAACAGGAGGGGCACGGGCCGGGGTGATCACAGGATCGCCAGGATGCCCAGGGGCAGCACCAGACACAGGGACAGGCTGAAGAAGCCTGTTGAGTCCTGAGAAGAAGAGTGACTCATTTGCTCACTGATCCACTCCTTGTAGAAACTGACTTCTGTATAAACTACAGGATCTTCTTTGCGACCACAGCTAATGCCCCAGCTCACGAACCCCATCTCGACCCATGTGTCATTAAATTTACAGACCAGGGGACCCCCAGAATCTCCCTGGAAAAAGAAAAAGACAAATTACAGGAATGGAAGAGGATTAACATCAGAACATGGGGATTGCACTGCAAAGCGCTGGGGAGATGGGCACACGTGGGCCTTGCCCTGGCACCAACCGGCCCAGAATTCTGTGAATGAGATTTGAGAGTTGAAACCTTTTCCCTCCTCTGAGAAATACTGCTCTTTCCCGGGTGCTCAGGAATGCACACAAGATACAAAGCCAGTAGGCCCCCCCCACAGCAGGACTGCTGCTAATAGAATGAAATTATCCTTGAGTGCCCCTAGTCCTCCACTGCTGCTCACCACTTCCCCAGGGTCCTCTGCAAACCTCCCATGACCCAGCGACTGAAGGGGCAGCCCCTGGCGCAGGGAGAAGCCTCCAGAGCCCTGTTCCAGCTCTCAGGCAGCTTCTCTTCTGATTGTCCGGACCTAAGCCTCCACAACTGGGAAATCTTCTGAGCCTCATCCCTGCTCGGGGGGCCCGAAATCTTCACTGCTAACCTGAAATTTCTCCCTGCCTCTAGACCCACCATCCACTCATCACTTCCCCTCTCTCTAAACTCTCCCAGACATCCTCAACCCCCGCCTCCAGCAGAACTCTCCACGTCCTTTCCCAGACCTGCTAGTAGGGCCCCCCACCAACCAGCTCAGTCACAAACGCAGAGTCCTCCTCAACCTCTCCCTCACCCCACCCTCACACGCAGTCGGTCACCAAGAGCTGCTGATGCCACCTCAGACACACCTCCTTCACCTGCCCCACTGCCCCAGGTCCTGCTCGCCACTCATCATCATCGGCAGGATGATGGAAACCAACTCCTCGCCTAGACACCTGCCTGGACGGTATCTAGAAACTTGGCACAGCATCCCAGGCCACACAGATTCTGACTCCAACCCCACCCTCTGGCCAGATTTGCCACTTCATTGCTCCAGACCAGTAAAATGGTCCCTAAATGTGACAAGTTCCCTCAGACCTCTGAGCCACTGTTCATGCTCTTCCCTGTCCTCACAGGGCTGTTCTCCTCTTCCCAAGAAATCCAGATACTCATCCTCTAACACCCTGCTCAAATGCCCCCCTCCTCAGGAAGGCAGCTTGGTGCAGAGGGAAGACGGTGGGCTCAGGAGTCCTGCAGGCACTCACAGGGGACCCTTGCACTAACCTCTTTGGACCTCACCACATCTGTGTAACAGGCATGGTGTCTAGGATGCAGGGTCATCTGAGCTAATGTGGGGAAATGCTCACATTGGCACAGTAAGTGCCACACAGGAGGGACTCAGTTAGAAGGACTTATATGATTAGCATTGCCGTCCCGCCCCCCGACTCCCCATACCTTGGCCGCACCCCCAGGCAGCGAGGGCTGCTCCCTTTGTAAGGAACAGGCCAGGCCAGCTCAGGGGAGGCATGAGGGCCTCTCCCCATGGATCTCCCGAATCAAGGGGTGACAGGAGGAGGTGGCAAATAGCCCTGCCACTTGGGAATGAGGAAGCTTTGAGGGGACAACCTCAGTGCAGAGGTAGCAGGGAGCCATGAACTGACCCAGCAGGGAGATTTCCCCTCTTGTTGATGACCACAGATCATCCCTTCTTTCACTGGGTTGTCAGGTCTTTCTATCTTTTTCTTTAAAATCTGATTACACTTCTTGTAGTGAAGAAGGGTTTGCTCAGCCTCCTGAAGATTATTTGGCCTCTGTGATGAAACTACAGAGAAACAAACTAGGAGTGAGAGGATCTGCACAAGTGGGGGTATGGGAGCCCCCGGACCAGAGCTGGTCTGGAGCAGTGCCTTCACACTCTCATGCTCCCTTAGAGGAAGGCAGGGCAGTGGGTATTGTCACATTGGACACAGAAGGAAACTGAGGTGAAAAGTTGACATGGGGAGAGAAGGAGATAAGAAGTAAAGCGAAGACAGTAAGGAAGAACAGATCAGGAGAGGAAGACACGAGGCCTTACCAGCCTGAAACCAAAAGCAAGCGTCTGTCACTCTGAGTATCGATAGTAACAGTGACAGTTATCCTGTGCACAGTAGGATCACAGACTCTCAGACAGCGAGTGCCCCGAAGGTACTGATCTAGCCTCCTCCCAGAGAAAGGAGGCCCCACGTTATCACCAACAGGGTGCCTCTGGCTTGGCCTACGCTCCCAGGCACAAGAAGCATCCTACCCACTTGACAGGTACTTCCAGAGAAGGACAGCTCGGACTGGCAGGCAGCTTGTCACCCTGGAGCTGAAATTCACCCTGGAGAGAACCCACTATACCTGGTACCCAGCCCCCAGGTCCTAACACACTAACAGGAATTCTTAATGCAGTTCAATTACTTCCTAGCAGCATCTTCTCCACCTTCTCCCTGCTACCTCTTAGAGGCCCAGCCTCCCTGTCCCTCCCTTCAGCCTGCAAACCAACCCCAGGGCATTAGGCTGCTCCCTGCTCAGCTTCCTGCCTGCCACTCTCACCGTTTTGTACCAGTCGGCCCCATCCAGTCACCCAGCACTCTGCCCCAGTATTCTCTTCGAAAGCCTTTTCAGAAAGGCACACAGGCTGTATGTATGAGGAATAGTTCACAGGGAAGGCCAGCAGAAGAAGGGCAATGTCATGCTGCAAACGTTCAGTACTATAAAGGGGATGGGAAACGGTATGTTGAACTGGAACCGACAGGGTGTTTCTGGAATCGTCATGTAACGTGTTGCTTCCCAGCTTCACTATATACTCCAGATGGCTGTGGGAAGAGGACATGCTCCTCACAGAGATCCTGGAGGGTCTGTACTCCCCTTCCACACCTCCCAGCTTCTTCCCGGCCTGGTCCTGTGACAGCCATCAAGCACTTCCCGCCCTCCAAACCACATGCCCTCCCCGGACCCTTAAACACTCTAGCCAGCGGTTCTCCAAGTGAGGTCCTAGGCCCACCACCAGTAGCACTGGGGAACTTGGCAGAAACGTGAGTTCTCAGGTCTCACTCCAGACTGAATAAACACTAGGGGGCTGTGATCCCTTTTTCAGACGAGGAAGAGGAAGCTCAGGGAGGGAAACAGGACTGGCTCTATGACCTAACCCAAGCCCAGAGTCCCAAACACTCACCTCTTTATGCAGTGGGCCGCAGTCAGCACCCACTGTCGGGCGATGAGGGAGCCTCCACACCTGTGTCTACCGAGGGTCTGCAGGCTCACCTGCCAGGGCCACTTCCCCTCCTCGGCCGGCCTTCCCCCAACTATCCTCATTTTTCGATGGCCACATCCTGGTTGGCTCAGTCAAGAGAGGGGACTGGAGGTGAAACTGCTGCCCCCGCTCCCTGCCCACTACCACCACCACCATTAGGACAGAGTCAGGTTTCCTCTTAAACTCTCCACCACAGAGTCTGAGGCTTCAACCTGCGGGGCAGCAGTGTTCCCCTTTGGCCTCCCAGGAAGGTCTGTCCCTACAGACCTGTTCAGATGCAGTACCTGGAGCAGAGAGCCTTCCAGACCCAGCGGTCTGGTCCAAGCCCAGGGTTTCTCCCACTGTGGGTGTTGAAGGCCCTGGAGCTACAGTGAGTCCTGAGATCTTCAGGGATTCCAGGTGCCCTGGAGGTGAGGGGGCCTCTGGGCTTGCTGGGGTGATCGCAGAAGCCTCCGTGGGTGGGGAACCCTCACCTGGGGAAGATGAGAGACCAATGAGAACAGGAGCTGGCCTGAGGGCCTCTCCGCCCCCAATGCCCTGGCACCTGCCTCTTCCTGTGGCAGCCTCCCCACGCCCCAACCTCCACTTGAACAGCCCAGTCCCCTTGCACCCCACCCCACCCCACCCCGCCAGCCCGCCCGCCCTCCTGCCTGCCCGGGCCTCCCCGAGCCGGATCTGAAGGAGCAGGAGCCAGAGCAGGAGGCCCAGGGAGCTGCCGCCGCCTCCACGGGGGCCGCCTGGCGATGCCATGGGCACATCCGGCCTCGGCCCTCTGCGGCAACCCCTCGCAGCGGCTCCCGCCCCTGGCCTCGTGTTGACGGGAACCGGCTGTGTGGGCAGAATTCTAAGATTCTAAGAATTCTAAGAATCGTCCAAGATTCTCAACTCCTGCTCATTGAAACAGAAACTGATCTCGGTAGTGCTCTTAACACCTTTGAAGATGTAATTAATTTTATCCACCTTAAAACAGAGACATTCTGGATTGGACACCTCAGCATCATTTAATCACTGGAGCCCTTAAAAGTAGAAGTAAGTGCAGTCTATCCAAAGGAAGATAAAAAGAAACACATAGAGAAAGTGTGATAAGTGGAAAACACAAAACAAAATGGTCGCTTTGAGTCTAAATACAATAGCAGTTGCAAGAAGTGTGAATGCATTGAACATACCAGACAAAACAAGGACTTTCAAATTGCAGAAAAAGATAAGGCCCACAAATACACTATCTGAAGAGACAAAGAGATACGGATACATCGGAAATAAAGGGAGAGAAAACAAAATACCAGGCAAATCTGATGCAAAAGAAAGGTGGGATAGCAACTGTGTTATTAGGTCATAGCATTTAAGGCAAAGACTATATAAGTGACGGATGGATTTATATACAGAAAGAATTAAAAAATATCAAGAAGATGCAATGATAAGCCTTTAATAGGTAAGGCAACAAAAGACCAACTTATGGGAAATTGGCGCTTTTGATACACTCCTCTTAAGAAGCTGCTATTATGTAGGCAAAATTATGCAAAAATATAGAATATTGGACTATCACAACTGATAATCTTGACCTCATAGCAATATGATGAATTTTACAACTACTAACAGAGAACACTCATTCTTACTGAGCACACAGGGAACATTTGGAAACAAGGCCACAGAGGAAGACCAACAAACTCAAGGAATCAATGTGGTACCGATTCTTGTTCTTGAGCCACATGTCAGTAATATCAAAATCAACGTTCTTTTGTGTTTGGAGGAATATTAGCCCTGGACTAACATCTGCCACCAATCCTCCTCCTTGTGCTGAGGAAGATTGGCCCTGAGCTAACAGCTGTGTTCATCTTCCTCTGTTTTATATGTGGGACACCGCCACAGCATGGCTTGATGAGCAGTGCATAGGTCTGTGCCCAGGATCCAAACCAGCAAACCCCAGGCCACTGAAGCGGAGCACACCAACTTCACTGCTATGCCCTGGGGCCGGCCTCCTAAAATCAACTTTTTAAAGAAATCTCATATTTATGAAACAAAACCAACAGCTGAGTAAATGGTCCTCCTACTAAAAAGGAAATCCTGAGGGAAATGATGACTATTTAGAGATGACTGGCAATGAAAGCACTTCGTATGAAGTCGTCAGGGATACAGCCAAAGGAGTCCTGGAAAGTAACTTCTGGCTTTGACTGTGTAGGAAAGTAAAGACAACTGATAACAAATGAGCTAAATATTCCACTCAAGAAGTGAACAATACCAGTGGAGTAAACTCAAAGAAGAGGTTTGGGAGAAAGTAGGAGTAGGAAATACTGGGAAATAGCAGCAGAAATCAAGATAGAGAAAAAATTATGGAATTAACACAATCGGACTTTTGTTCTTTGAAAAGTTTAACAGGAGACAACATCCTGGTAAGGTTGAATAAGAGAAAAGAAAGCAAATACAGAATGCAAAAGGGGAAGTAACTTAAAGATGTGACAGAGTGTTTTTGAATTATAAAAGAATATTATTACACGCATATGCTGATTTCTCCTTCTGGCCAAGAGACACTAACAGGGATTGCCCCTCCCGCTTGAAACAACCAAAAAGGGACAAAATTATGAAACACAGTTTTCAAGACACTGGACACCAGGCCATAAAGAACAGGACAGCTGATAGGTGGAAAACAAACGGGGTGAGTCCTGATTGCCTCAGCTTCCTGCCTTGAGAGATGGCCCCCAGGCTGCAGTGCAGAGAGCGAGAAGGCAGGCAGAACCCAGCAGGCTCCCTGAGGTGAGCAGCTAAAGCTGAGAGGCCAGGGACACCAAGGCAGCTCTTCAGACAGAATCCTGGACCGCGGGCAGTTGCACAGAGAGAGAACTCCGGACATCTGCAGAGTTGAGTGTTCAACTGAGTACTCATCAGTGCACGTGTGTGAGGACACTTCCTGAAGCTGGAGAAATAACCACTTCAAAGGACTAGAAGTAACAACACCTGTTGCTCACAGGAGGCCAGGAATAGTGCCTGTTCCCATCAACCAGAATGGAAAATTCAAGATTCACGGGGCACTGGGTAGCATATTCAAGAAGGTCCTGCCTCAGCAACAGGGAGGACTGAGAATTGCTCCAGTCTTGCCTAACAAATCTTAAGAGCAAGACCTGAAAATATCAGTTTCCAAGTCATTTAACTACATCTCAAAATACAGCTCAAGAATATCCCTAGGTGTAATCTACACAGGAATCAAAATATAATGATGTACACTTGACATGGACATAATGGTATAAACCAATGTTACCGCAATAAAAAAAAAAAAGGAATATTCCTAGGAAAATATCAAACACTCAGGTAAAAGTCGCAATGCCTGGTATCCAATCGAAGAATACTCAGCATTCGAGGAGGATGAAAATACAACCCCTAATGAGGAGAATAACCAGTCAATCCAACCAACCCAGAACTGACGCAGATGTTGAACACACAAGCATGAATATTCAAACAGCTACTATAACTGTGAATGCATTCAAAAGTTAAGCAGAGATAGTAAAGATGTCAAAAGACCCAAATCAAACTTCTAAATATGAAAACTACCATGTGTGAGATGAAAAAAATACACGGACTGATGAGGTTAACACTATATTAAACAATTGCAGATTAGTGATCGGTTTTTTTTTTAGAGATTTTATTTTTTTCCTTTTTCTCTCCAAAGCCCCCCAGTACATAGTTGTATATTCTTAGTTGTCGGTCCTTCTAGTTGTGGCATGTAGGACGCCGCCTCAGCGTGGCTGGATGAGTGGTGCCATGTCCGCGCCCAGGATTCGAACCGACGAAACACTGGGCTGCCTGCGGCGGAGCACGCGAACCACTTGGCCACAGGGCCGGCCCCCACATTAGTGATCTTAATGACACGACAAGAAAGAACACATCCAAAATGAAACACGGAGAGAAAAGAGAGTCTAAAAACCTAGAGCACTGTGAGCTGTGACCTAATGCACTTGTCACTGGAGTTCCAACAGGAGAGCTGCAGGGCAGGGGAGACAAAAATAGTTAAAGAAATAATAGCCAAACATTTTCCAAATTTGATAAAAACTATAACCTCAGACCTCCAAAAGCTCAATGAATAGCAAAGACATAGGAATAACAAAGAAACACGAAGAAAACTAAACCAAACCCAATTGCTCAAAATCAATGATAAAGTAAGTAAGAGGGACAAAGGTAACAGATTTCTCACCAGAAACAACAAAAGCAATGTTTTCAGCTGAGATCAGATGAGATGACACTCTGCCTTCTAGTTTCAGCTCTCAAAGTGTAAACAGATGTCCTATTCCGGGTCTATTTAATGCCCTATATTTTACAGTGTTGTGTCTCTTTGGTGGTGATTTTGCTGTTTAAGATGGCCCCACACCCCAAGCAAATTGCTGAAGTGCTGTCTAGTGCTGCTAAACCTTCAGGCTGTGGTGTGCATTGCAGAGAAAACAGATGTGTTAGGTTCGCTTCAGACACGCATGAATGACACTGCTGTTGGCCATGAGTTCAATGATAACAAATCAGCATAGGGTATTAAATAAGGTGTCTTGAACCAGAAACAAACATAAAATAAGGTTACATATGGAGCATTTGATGAAAATGTTGCGATCAGAGGTTCCCGGGAATCTCATCCTGCATTTCCCTGAGGAGCAGTTGTTCAGTGTTTGCTAATTCAGTGCTCATGGCTACTTGGTAGAACAGAACCACCTTGAAAAACTGTTGTTCCGGGCCACTGGGTTGTGGGGGAGTTTGTTACAGAGCAATCGATAACTGAAACACTTATTGAAACTCCAGGTGCTCCACCTTGGCCAAGCCAAGTGTCTTCGATAGGGTTCCCTCCAAACAGACTCTCAGGTAGAACTGGATGCGAGGGACTGTCGAAGGGTGCTCTTGGGAGAAACGCCTGTCGGGGAGCAAGGGAGGCAGAATTAGGCAATGGGAGAAGCTGAGTTACAAGGCTTTGCTGCTGAGGTCTCAGCTGATGCTACAAGAGGCCCTTTCAGGTTGTCCCAGATTGAGGCGAGGAGGCTGGGCCTCTGCATCCCTGCGCGCTACTCCTTTGCTGTGGGCCACCCACTGTGAGGGGAGGTAACGGGGCATGAACCAGTCCCCGCAGCTGAGTGCACTTTTGTGAGGGGTGCAACTGTGAGTCAGTATTTTCAGAAGCTGTGGAATAGGTGTGATTTCTCTGCAAGTGGGATTTTGAGGGACTTCACGCCACACATCACTACAGAGTACCTCTTCCAATGGCTCCTGAGATCTTTTGACATGATCCTAGTAGTTCGTATAGCTTCCTTGCTATCTGGAATGACATAAAATTTCAGGCTCACTTTATACATCTTCTGCCCTGGAAACTTTTCAAGCCATTTCTCCAAGAAACCCTGGTTTCTTTTGGTGGGGTATTGAATTTCAAGACCACAATCTAAGCACTAGGAATGCTCATTGCTATATGTCACTTGCTGCTTTTGACTAGAAACCCTCAGCATTTTTTGTTTGTTCCTTTTTTTCTTTACAGTCCAATATTTTTAGTAGAACTCATTGCCTGCCTCTCAACCTCCTCTTCTCCCTGTGTCATCTATCTCTTTCAGAGGACGGTTCTACTCAGCCAGCAAGTCCCTGACCTAAAGGTCGTCCTAATGGCCACCTCTTCCTCGCACCTGCAATCATCATCTTATTTGGGGCCCCAACCCAGTGCCTGCTGTACAAAAGGTACTCCGTAAATATTTGTTGCAAAGAGTAAAAATGGCTACCATTTACTTGGCAGTTCGTGTTCTGCTCTCTGAGAGGCCATGCCCGGCTTCTCTGGTAGCCAGAGGCTAAGGCTAGGTAACTAAGCTGCTTGAACTGAATTCCTTTTCCCCAACAAGAAACATAGTCTAATATCAGAATACCAAAGGGCACCCCATCTGGGGCCATAAACTCCCCAGAGCCTGGGACTTCTCCTACAGCAGGGGCTGTAACTCTTGCCTACCCAGTGGTGGTTTTCCCTCTTTGCCAAGTCAACCTGGAAAGGAAAAGGGGGACAGAGCAATGAACCGTGAGGGCACTGAGAGAAAGGAGTAAGGCAACAGAGATGGGAGTAGTCATTTACCCATTCATTCACTCAGCCACCAAGTATTTCCTGAAGTCTTTCTCTATTCCAAGCCTGCAGCTAGAGGGTAGAAGATAGAGAATGATTAGACAGAGTCCCCTGGCCTTGAGGAACAAAATGCCACCCAGTGGAAACACGAGTGAGGAACAGCACACGACTACTCGATTCAGGGGAGCCCAGAAGAAAGCACATGACACAGCCCAGGGTAGTCCACAGGAGAGGCTCTGGGGAGGACTGAATGCTTATATGGGTTCTTAACCAATGAGGAGGGAGAGAGAAGGAAATGAGAAGTGATACTGACATTCCCAGCAGGGGAACATCACAGGAAAGAACAAGGTAGCTTGTTCCGCAAGTGAGAGTGGCATGTAGCAAGACTCGGGCCTCCAAGTCCGCCCAGCTGTGCATTTCTGTAAAGGGACAGTGTGAGCATTTACCAAGTTTACCTGTAAGCAGCTGGATGGGAAAAGCAGACTTTCCCGCCTCCACCTCCCTCAGGCAGCAGGTGGGACTATCACAGACTGCCCACTGAGGTCCACAGATATATGGGGGCCCTAGCACTGACTATGGAAGGATGGGTGGGCAGGAGACAGAGGCTGGGAGATGATCGGCAGCCAGTGCAGGTGACTGTGCGGCACCAGGTCTGGTGATTGGGTAAAAGCTACACACACACACACACACACACACACACACACAAAGCCAGGTCCTCCCACCTAGCCTCCTCTTGTGGGAACTCAGCTCTTAGGGCGTAAGGGGTCTTGACGCTCACCCAGCCCTCGGTGTCTCCTCAAGGCACGTTTGTTCCAGGGCAGCCAGGAGAGGTACAGGAGTGTGTAAGTAGGCCAGGCTCTAGTCTCTGTGCACTTGGTCCCTGCTCCTGACTGCATGAGCCTGCCAAACTCAACTACAATACTCCCAACTAGAGGCATGCTCATGGCTACAAAAGGAGCACAGGCAGCAGGACCTACTGGCTAAAGATATCCACCAGACTCATGTCAAGGTAGACAGGATCCTCATCTCTGGCTCTTCTAGAATTGAATGGACACCATGAAGAGCTTCCCAAGCTAAATGGAAAGCTAGTTCTCTACAGAGTGTGTTATATGCAACCCCACAACCTCCAGGAGAGCAGAGCTTGAGACATAAGAGACCCTCTTAAGCATTTATTCAGTTGACATCGAAATCTCCGCACTCTATAATGCCTCAACACAACTTGGGGTGAACGTGGATGTGGCCACTAGGGCACTGAGGAAGGGGGTTCCAAGACCGAGTTGCCCCAGGAGGGCTTGTGTGGCAGAGACAGGCCACTCACAGATGGATCCATAAGGCAGGGCAGGGGAACTTCTCCCAGCCCCAGACAACCGGGTCAGACGTGGAAATCCTCGGCCTCACACCTCAGCAGGGACGTGGCGACTCCTTCTCTCTCTGAACAATCACCAAGCTGACTGGCTTGACAGCGTGTCAGGTGGGAGCTGGGAAACCACAAGCAGGGCTAACACTGCTTCACGGTCGATGATGTCTCTTTGGTAGATGTTCTCCAAGACGTCACTGAAGCCTCAGGCTCCAGCTGGCAGCTCAGCTGGCCCTCTAGCTGGGATGCTTTCACCCCCTCCTTCCCGACAGGCAGAGCACATCCAAGGCGTGGCCAAGGCAGGTGACCAGAGCACCAGGCTGGGACATTTTCAGGACTCCAGTCGTGTTGCCACTCTGTTGTGTGGATCTCCACAGGGTCAATGGATCCCACCCGGAATTTGAGGAAAGGGCACTGAGTAGGAGTGGGAGGTTGGAGGAGAGGCCTAGTGCGGGACTCAGAACAGGAGGGGCGTGGGCCGGGGTGATCACAGGGTTGCCAGGATGCCCAGGGGCAGCACCAGACACAGGGGTATGATGAAGAAGCCTGTTGAGTCCCGAGAAGAAGCCTGACTCATTTGCTTAATGATCCACTTCTTGTAGAAACTAACTTCTGTATAAACTCCAGGAAATCCTTTGCGACCACAGCCAAAGCCCCAGCTCACAATCCCCACTTGGAACCACGTGTCATTAAATTCACAGACCAGGGGACCCCCAGAATCTCCCTGGAGAAAGAGAAAGAAACAAACACAGGAATGGAAGAGGATTAACATCAGAACAGGCGGATTGCACTGCAAAGCGCTGGGGAGATGGGCACATGTGGGCCTTCCCCAGGCACCAACCGGCCCAGAATTCTGTGAATGAGATTTCAAAATTTTTGATAAATAAAATTTCTGTACATTCTCAAAAGTTGTGTACAAAAAATTGAATATAAACAAAGAAAATGTACATATTCTAAGATAATAATGAATAAACTTCTACCTGAGTACACTGCCTGTCACATAGAAGGGGTTCAAAACATGTGACTCTTGTTATTGGTATTTCCCACCTGAATCTCCCCTCCTCCCCAACCCACTCCAGGCAGCATCAGCTCCTCTCTCGTGAAGGATTAGGTCAGGCCAGCCTCGGAGAGCCTTAGTGGCTCGTCCCCTTGAGTCCCCTTAACTTGAATAAAAGTGAATGGAGGAGCTGGCAGGTAAGGCAGGCCCTATTGCCTGTGGATGAGTAACCTTTGAGGGGACAACCAGAATGCAGAGGTAGCAAAGGGCCCATGAACTGACCTTGCAGGAATCCTTTCCTTTGTTGTTGTAAGCACAGACAACCCCTTCCCTAACCACATTACTCTCCCTTTCGAGCAGTTTCTTCAATTTCTTGTTACATTTGTCATAGCGTATGATGGTCTGCTCAGCTTCCTGAAGGTGCACTGGAGCTTTAGATCCTGGATCTGTACAGATAATTTAGGAGTAAGTGGATCTGCTTGGTGGGACAGGACAGGAGCCCCTGGCACCCACTATGGGTCTCAATACAGTGTGTTCACACAAAGACACCCTCTGAAGGCAGTGGATATTGTCCCCATTTGACACTGGAGGAAATGATGCCTGAAGTTAACATGAGGAGAGGAGGAAGTTAGAATCAAAACAAAGACAGGAGAAGGAAGAACAGCTCAGGAGAGGAAGAGGTGAGGCCTCATCAGCCTGAGAAATCAAAACAAAGTGTCTGTCACTCTGAGTATTTTTAGTAATAGTGACAGGTGTCCTGTACGTCAGTAAAGTCTTTACTTTAGAACAGGATCACAGACTCTCGGACACATAGTGCCCCAAAGGTACCAAATCGAGCCTCTCCCTGAGGATAGGACGCCCTACAGTTTCACCAAGAGTTCTCTGGCCTCTTCTCAAGCACAGGAAGCTCCCTATCCACCAAGGCAAGTACTTCCAGTTTGGGACAGCTCAAATTCTCAGCCAGATCAACACCCCCTTAGTTAAAATCCACCCTAGAGAGAACCCAAGCCCCCAGGTCCTGACGTACTAATAGAAATTTGTAACACCATCAAATTACTCCCTAGTAACATCTTTTCCACCCTCCTCCCTCACCCACTTGCTAGAAAATTGCTTCCCTGTCTCTCCCTTTAGCCGGTAGGCCACTCCCAGGGCATCAGGCAGCCTCTTTCCCTGACCTGAGTTTGCTGGAGTCTTGCATCACAGTCTCACCGTTTTCTCTTAGGCTTCCCCATCCAGTCACCCAGCACTCCGTTTCACCTGGCACCATGAAAGTCTTTTCAGGGAGGCATATAGGCTGGATATGCGAGGAGTAATTCATAGGCAAGGCAAGCAGAGCAAGGGCAATGTCATTTTCGATTAATCCAAAAGTAGTATAATCTCTGTGGATAACGATGTCTCGGACTGGGACCTTGACCGCCATTTCAGAGGTATGTGTCACTTTTACATCTCCCATCTTCACCGTGTATTCCAGATGGCTGTAAAGAGATCCTGGAGGCTCTACACTCCCCTTCCACATCTTCTAGGTTCTTCCCAGCCTGGTGCTATCTCTAGGGCCAGCCATCAGCCACCTCCACCCCTCCAAACCACATCCCTTCCCCAGACCCCTGGCCACCCTATCCAGTGGTTCTCAAAGTTTGGTCTCCACATGAGCAGCATTAACATCACCTGGCAACTTGGTACAAATGCAAATTCTTAGGTCCCACTCAACCTACTGAATCAGAAACTCTAGTGGCTGGGGACAAGCAAATGCGTTCTAACAAGCTCTGCAGGTGTTTCCATGCTCATTAAAGTTTGAGACCACTGATCTAACTAAATTTGTCTATTACACTCCACTTTCCTTAAATATTCCCCTCTGCAAGTCTTTACCCACACACTCTCTCCCAGCCGGCCTCTCTCCCCCTTCTTGCCACTCGACTTGAAGGCTGATCAGCACAGGCTTAAAAGAAGTGGCTTTGAACCTGATTTTGGTTCTTGACTTTCCAGGCTGCCAAGGGCCCTAACTCTGACTACTGAAGAGCAGGGACTGTCACTCCCTTTTTCAGATGAGGAAGAAGCAGTCCAGGGAGAGAAACAGGACCGGCTTCAGGTCATACAGCCTGACCAAGAGCCCAAGACCAGACTGTAACACTCACCCAAATATGCAGTGGGCCGCGGTCAGCACCCACCAATTGGTGATGAGGGAGCCTCCACATATGTGATTATCATCGACTTGCAGGCTCACCTGCCAGGGCCACTTCGCCTCTGGGGCTGGCATTCCCCCAACTATCCTCATTCTTCGATGGCCACATGCTGGAGCGGGTCAATGAAGGGAGGGCATTGAAAGTAACGCCACTGACACCACAACCACCACCAGAGCCAGAGAATCCTCAGAAGTCTCAGAACCCTCAGAGCAAGGCCAAGACCCCCAGAGCAGGTCCATCGCCCCTAAGTCTCCTCAGAGAATGGCCATTTCCTCTCAGATCTCAAGGGCAGGGGTGGGTCCACTCAAACTCCCCAGGGAAAAATCGTGCCCCCCCCCCAACACCCTCCCCCCGAGCAGGGTCCCACCCCCTCAGGCCAGGCCAGGGCCCTGTGGCAGGGTCCGGCCCAGAAACATCACCTGAAGGAAACAGCTTTGTTGCGGTCTCTGTTGGTGCTGGGGTCTGTGCGGCTGCCAGAGCCTTGTAGGAATCAGAGTCACCTGGGGAAAACGCCACCGAAACAGGGGACACCGCGGCCACAGGGGAGTCGGGGGCCCCAGAGGCCCCCGGAACCCCTTCAGGAGGCGGCGTCCGCAGGCTCGCCCCGGGATCCTCGCAGCCGGCCTCCGACGGGGGCAGAGAGGGTGGGGGCGGCGTCAGCCCCCCGTGCGCCTCTCGACCGCCAGCCTGCGCCTCCCTGAGCCGGGGCTGAAGGAGCAGGAGCCAAAGCACGAGGCCCAGGGAGCCGCCTCGGGACGCCATGGGCACCGCAAGCTTCGGCTCTCTGTGGCGCCCCCTCCCGGTGGCTCCAGCCCCTGCCCTCGTGTTGGCGGGAAACAGAGGTCCCTCAGGGGAAACGGAGTCCCGCCCCGCCCATGGGGTCATCTGAGGGTCAGGGCCTGGGCGGAACCTGCGGTGGAGTGGTGACTCAGGTGAGTCTTCTCTCTTCCCAACCCTGCGTGCACTCATTAATGGGGTGCCTCCCAGGCACTCAGTGTCCCTTGGCCTAGGTCTTGGCCCCAGAGAGTGACAGCCACCCAATCGCCACTGCTTGTTCACGCAGAGATGCATCCATAACTCCCTTCCAGGTTTGGATTAGGCCTTTCCCAGCATTTTCCTCCCCTACTTGTTTGCAATAAAAATTAAAACTCCTTAGCATGAAGGTTGCACTCAACATCACTAACCACTGCGTTAGAGATGATACTGCTACATTTTTAAAAATCAACCTCCACATGAAAAGAGCCCTTAGCAAAATGCAAATTAAAACGACAGTGAGATATCACTACACACCTAACAGACTGGCTAAAATAAAAAATAGTGACAACACCAAATACTGACACGAATACAGAGATATTGGATCCGTCATACACTGTGGTAGGAATGCAAAATATTACAGCCACTCTCGAAACAGATTGGCAGTTTCTTATAAAACAAAATATGCAATTACCATACGACTCAGTAACTGCACTCCTGGGCATTTATCCCAGAGAAATGGAGATTTATGTTCACATACACAAAAAAATACTTGTATGAATGTTTATAGCAGCTAAATTCATAATAGCCAACATCTGGAAACAACCCTGTTAGTAGACAGAATGACGGCTTCCCAAAGATGTCCACATTCTAATGCCTGGAACCCATGAATATACAGTAGCCCCCCCGATCTGTGGTTTCACTTTTCACGGTTTCAGTTACCCACAGTCAACCACAGTCTGAAAATATTAAATGGAAATTCCAGAAATAAACAATTCATGTTTTAAATTGCTAGCCATTCCAGTGCGATGAAATCTCATGCCATCCAGCTCTGTCCCACCTAGGATGTGAATCATCCCTTGGTCCAGCGTATCCATGCTGTATAAGCTACCTGCCAGTTAGTTATTTAGTAGCTGTCATGATTATCAGATCAACTGTCATGGTATTGCAGTGCTTGTGTTCAAGTAACCCTTATTTTATTTAATAATGGCCCCAAAGCCCCACTAATCTCGTATTGCACCTAATTTATAAATTAAACTTTATCATAGGTATGATGGTGTAGGGAAAAACATAGCATATATAGAGTTCGCTACTGTTTGCTACTATCCATGGTTTCAGGCATCCACTGGAGGTCTTGGAATGCATCCCCCATGGATAAGGGGGGACAACTGTATTACCTTATGGCAAAAAGAATGTGAATAAATGAAAAATTTTAAGAAGGGGAGATTAACCTGGATTAGATACATAAAAATGGCCACAATGCTTTGCAGTTCCTCCTGTCAAGAGATGAAGTCAGGTTGTGGTATAAGCAAACTTGTCACTTGGGCTATATGACCTGGCAAAACCCCTGGCGCTACAGTTTGCTGTTGTGAGTAAAAGTACTAGAAGGAGTCTCTGCTATGTTCTAATTAGAGAGTCACAGTATAGCCCCCTACAGTTCTGGAGCAAAACCACACATACCATCAGCAGCAAAGAAATTGTACATTATTTGAAAGACAACTCCTGGCACACTACTGAACCCTAAAAAGAAACTAAATGCCAGACCATGGGACATTAAGTGACTAAGAGTCCAGTGCCTCTTATCATAAGATAGGACGGCTATTTAGCCAGACTCTCTAAGTCATAAAGTCAGTTGGACAAAGCAATTCATCATTCAAGGGAAGTGATACATTTGGGATTGGATCATGGCAGGTCTTGAAGACACAAATAAGTTGCACAAAGAAATGACTTAGACCCCCATGTCACTTACTTGTATTGAATTGAAGCTTCTTCCTCAGTTCACACGCACAACCTTATAGGGCGTGTCCTATGACTAGATGATGAAAGAGGGAAAAACCTGGGCCTCGTTCACAGATGGGCTCAAAATTTTGGTGCCAGCGGAAAATAGACTACTGTTGCACTAGAACCCATTCAGGGATGATCCTGAAAGACAGTGTTGAGGGGGAAATCCTGTACATAGAGCTTCAAACAGTACACCTGGTCATCAGCTTGATGTAAAAAGAGAAGTGGCCTCAGTAAGAATATATATGGACATCTGAGCAGTGATGAATGGCTTGTCTGATTGGTCAGGGGCTTAGAAAAAGCAAAATTTGAAGATCTGGGGGAAAAGCACATGAATGGACCTCTGGAGGTAGGAACAAAATGTGCAGCTTTTTCTATCCCATGCCAATACCCACCAGTAAGCATCCACTGCAGAGGAGGCAATCAACAACCACATGAATAAGATGACTGCTCCAGGAGAGGTCAGCTAACTTCTGTCCTTGTCAACTTCCGTGATTGCACATTGTGCCCATGAACAGAGCAGTTGTGTTGGTAGGATTGGAGGCTATTCATTCACCCAATAAAACAACATGGACTCCCTCTTACCAAACTGACGTAGCTACCTATGCTGCTGAATGCCCAGTCTGTCAGCATCAGAGATCAATGCCAAGCCCTTGATATGCCACAGCCCTGAAGGAGACCAACCAGCTATTTGGTGGTAAGATGATTATATCAACCACCTTCCACCCTTGGAGGGCAAGTAAGTCATCCTTATGGGATTATTACATATTCTAAACACGTATACAGCGTTATCTGCCTGTAATGCCTTTGGTGGCACCACTATCAGTGGACTTATACAGTGTCTGATTTATCATAATGGCGTTCTGCGTAACATCGCCTTAGACCTAGGAACTTGTTTTTTGGTGAAGAAGGTGCAGCGGTAGGCACATGACTATAGGACCTACTAGACCTATCATAAACTTCATTATACAGAACCTGGAGGCCTGATCAAATATTGGAATGGCCTCTGTATTAGTTTTCCCTGCCCTGTAACAAATAACCACAAACTTAGTGGCTTCAAACGACACGCATTTATTATCTCACAGTTGCTGTGGGTCAGGAGTCCAGGCGCAGCTTAGCTGGGTCTTCTGAAAGGCTGCAATCAAGGTGTCGGCGAGGGCTGGATTCTCATCCATTGGAAGACTTGATGGGGGAAGGGTTTGCTTCCAAGCTCAATCACTTGTTGCCTGAATTCATTTTCTGTGACTGTAGGACTCATGGCAGCTTGCTTCTTCAAAGTTAACAAGGAGAGCAAGACACATAGAGTGAGTTTGCTAGTGACAAGCGATTTTCACATATTGGGGTATATGGGATAACTATTCTGATTCAAAACTAATTCGGCTTGAACTAAAAAAGCCTGATTTGTGGCCTATGAAACGTACATTGTACATCTGCTTTAACCATTAAAGAACACACTCTTAAAATAAGAATGCATACCTCCCCTCCTACAAGGACAGCAACACCCTATTGGTAATGCCCATATTAGTACTCCTGAAGATAAATTCCCTTTCCCCGACATCAGAATCAAATTGACCTGCTAATTTGCAACTGAATACCACTTTGAAACTTTGATGAATATGTATCCTGGGCATGTTTAATGTATGTTCTTTGTTCTAAAAAGATATGAGACTAATGAAAACCGTGTTTCTCTGGAACACTTTCTTCCTTTGTGAAGGCTGCCTTTTTGGATTACGGTCCTCACCCTGGCTCAAGAAAAGGTCACCATATCTCTCTCATCTATAGACTGGTTACTGGTTATTTTGCATTGACACTACCAAGATAAGTCTTACATGTTACAACGTAATCTCAGGGGTGACATCCCAATCACAGAATCAATCAATCAATCAATTAATCCAGATTCACTTTTAAAATGCCCTTGATGGGGCTGACACAGTGGCACAGAGGTTAATTTCACATATTCTGCTTCGGCTGCCAGGGGTTCACCAGTTCGGATCTCGGGTACAGACCTATGCATGGTGTATCAAGCCATGCTCTGCCAAGCGTCCCATATATAAAGTAGAGGAATATGGGCACAGATGTTAGCTCAGGGCCAGTCTTCCTCAGCAGAAAGAGGAGGATTTGTGGCAAATGTTAGCTCAGGGCTAATCTTCCTCAAAAAATAAAATAAAAATTTTAGAATGCCCTTGATGGAGAAGTAAAACTTATTAATTTTATCAAGTATTGACCCTTTAGTCTACATTTATTTAAGATTTTGTTTGATGAAATGTCAAGTATGCATAAAGCACTTCTGCTGTATATAGAAGTATGATGCTGACTCAAGGAGACACTGTACAGGTGTAACTGTGGGCCCTCCAGGAACAGTTCAACTAACTCCATCTTATCAACAGAGTAACTAAGAGTTGTCTTTCAGGAACTGAGACCCCTTTTCCACTTCAGGTCGGTTGAGACCACCAATTCATCAATTGGGCCTTGCAAATGCTTGATAAGTGAACTTTTTGACATCAAGGAGCTAAAAACTCCACCCTCAGATCATGGTACTGCTGCCATTTTGTGAACTCGCATCCTATGAAGAGGCATGAAGCTTGACTACATTTGTGCAGATCATCAATTATCTCACTTCACCTTACCTCCAATCATCTATCTCCAAACTTCAGACCACCCTGCCCTTTGACAAGAGATTTTCACATATTGAGGCATATGGAGTAACCATTCGAGTTCAAAACTGATTTGGCTTGAACTAGAAAGTCTGATTTATGGCCTATCAAACATACATTGTAATCTGCTTATCCATTAAAGAATCTCTCTTGAGATAAAGAATGCATACTTCCCCTCCTACGCCCTATTGGTAACAACACGTTATTGGTAACGCCCTATTGGTAATGCCTGGATAGTCTCCTTCCTGGCATGGTGGTCATGTTGATCTGCTAAAATGCAACTGAATACCTCTTTGAAAATGTATCCTAGGTGTGTTTAATGTGTCTTCTTTGTTCTAAAAAGATATAAGACTGTACTGAGACTCACACTTCTCTGGAATACCTTCTAAGGCTTTCCCAGGCTATAATCCTCACTTTGGCTCATAATAAACTCACCCCAATTTTGACTTATAGGTTGGGTATGGATTATCTGTGTCAACATCTTCATCCCATAAATTGTGCCCCAAGCCCTAGGTCAGGGAGACAGATGTGAGGGCGTATGCCCCCTGTCTCCTTGTAGATCTATCTGGCAAAATAAAGCTGCATTTCTTTTCCCAAAAACTGATGTTATAATAATTGGCTGTTTTTATGTGCATCAGGCAAGAGAACCCCAATTTTGTGTGGTAACGCAATTGTTTGTGTTGTTACCTGAACTAGCCACTTTTATCATGGCATCATTTTTACTTAAAAAAGAATGACTAGTAATCAAATTATAGTTATTTAGACTTGTGTATATGGCAGACATTTTCTCAAAAATAAACAAAGTAAAAGTCTGCAACTTTTAAGAAAAACAACTGATAGTATTTATTGCCAATGATAAAATTTGAGCTTTCACATGAAAATTTCAATTCTGAAAAGTTTATATTTGCCACTATGAGCTCAACAGCTTTCCAATAATTAAATACTTTTCTGATAACAGTAATGGTAATATGAGTGAATGTGGTTTTTTGATATTATGTAATGAAATGTGTCCACATTTAGAAATCTGGATAACTAAATGAACTGATGTTTTCCAATGATTGACAAAATTATGTATGCCTAAATGATCCATTCAAAGTGAAAGATAAGCTAATGAATTTTAAGCAATGAGTACAAAAATTTCTGAAAGTTTCATATTCCACATTGCAAGAAACTACCACTTGTCAAGTTTTGACATATTGTAAAATAATTTTTAAAAATCCACAATTACTTGAAAAGGTTATTAAAATACTTCTCCCTTTTCCAACTGTATATCTGTGTGAGAGTGGGTTTCCTTCATATACTTCAACCAAAACAATAAATTTCAGAAGAGAATGATAACCCAGCTGTTGTCTATTAAGCATGACATTAAGGAAGTTTGGAAAATTGTAAAACAATACCACTTTTTTTTTTTGTAAGGATTGGCACCTGGGCTAACAACTGTTGCCAATCCTTTCCTTTTTTTTTTTTTCTGCTTTATCTCCCCAACCCCACCCCTGTACACAGTTGCATATCCTAGTTGCAAGTCCTTCCAGTTGTGGGATGCAAGATGCCACCTCAACGTAGCCTGACGAGCAGTGCCATGTCCGCGCCCAGGATCCAAACCCTGGGCCACCTCAGCAGAGCACGTGAACTTAACCACTCAGCCACGGAGCTGGCCCACAATACCACTCTTTACACTAATTTTTTTCTTTTGGAAATTATAGTCTTTCAGAAAAATATGTCATAAAAATGCATACAGGCATGTGTTTATAATTTTTATTTTTTTAAATAACATTTTTAATTTCTAATGCAGTAAATATTGATAGATTTGTCAATGAAGATAATCCATAACCAATCTATAAATGAAGATTTCGGAGAGTTTATTCTGAGCTAGAATGTGAGGACCATGGCCCGGGAGAGTCCTTCCACAAAGGAACAGAGCACTCCAAAGAAGCAGGGGTATACAGGGTGGTTATATACCCTCAAAGAGGGTGTTTCACATATGATTGAAATGTCCCTCTTACAATAGTCACAAGATTGCCCTGTCGGCACAGCATTTGATGGACACAGCAGGTAGTGGGTCTGTTATCTCAGTGGGCATAGCAGGAAGCAAGTCTGTTGTTTCGAGCTGGGTGGTCACAGGTAAGCACAGCAATCAGTTCCTAGCCTAAGGAAAGATGCTTAATCTTTAAGGAAATGCCAACGTTGGGAGGGGGAGGGAAGTTGCACCTTTATCTCAAGGGCCTTTGTTCTTGCCATAGGGAATGTCTAAAGCAGATATACAATGCATGCTCAACGACCATGGTCAGGCCCTTTTGGAAAAACGAGATCAGGCTGAATTAGGTTTACACCAAATGGCTTCCTCATATACTCCAATATATCCTATTGCTTGCCATTTCTATTTGTCAGATTTAAAACACATAAGCCCGATATCTAGGATTCTCAAAAATTTTTGAGAGCGTGAGATGATCTTGAGACCAGAAAGTATGAGAACACCTCTATTTTTTTATCCATTTACTATTTCACTGATTTTCACTCCTGTCTTTATTTCTTTCTCTTCTTCATTTGAGACTAATTCTTTTCTTTTTGTAGCTCTGCAATACTGCGATTTATAAGAAATATGTATTTGGTCATTCAGATGACCAAAATATGTTTCTCACATAGCTGTAGTCTGCATCCACAGTTCCTGGTTCACAGACCCCAAATCCTTGGAATGTCCTAAGTATTGAGAGTGACAAAGGTGTCTCTTGTTATGTTAATGAAGGTAACTTTTGGACCCCACCCAAGGGTAGGGGCTGGTTGCTAGGAGACCAGCCATGTGATTAGAGGATTGGAACTTTCAGTCCCATCCCCTAATTTCCAGAGAGAGAACTGGAGCTTGAGGTTGAATCAATTGCCAACAGCCAATGACTTAATCATGACAGCGATGAAACCTCAATAAAAAACCAAAACAACAGGTTTTAGGCCCTTTTTCAGAGAGCTTCCATGTGCCACTATGCTGGGCCCTCATCTCCATGAGGACAGAAGCTCCTTTGTTTGAGACGTTGCCCTATGTGCCCTATGTATCTCTTCTTCTGGCTGTTGATTGATATCCTTCAATACCCTTTGTAATAAATGGGTAATCTAGTGAGTAAGCAGGTTTTCTTGAATTCTGTGAGCCATTCTAGCAAATTAATAGAATCCAAGGAGAGGGTTGTAAGAACCTCTGATTTATAGCCAGTCGGTCAGAAGCACAGGTAACAACCTGGCTTGCGACTGGTGCCTGAAGGTGGGGCAAGGGGGCCAGTCTTAGAGGACTGAACCCTTAACCTGTGGAATCTGATGCAAACTCCTGTGGATAGTGTCAGAATTAAGTTGATGCAGGGAACACACACACACACACACACATACACACACACATTGAAACTGGGTCCAGGAACTCTTTGTAAGCTTCTTAAAGTGGAAGTTTGGGGCCGGCCCTGTGGCAGAGCGGTCAAGTCCATGTGCTCCACTGTGGCAGCCCAAGGTTTCCCCGGTTCGGGTCCTGGGCATGGACATGGCACTGCTCATCAGGCCATGTTGAGGTGGCATCCCACATGACACAACTAGAAGGACATGCAACTAAGATATACAACTATGTGCCAGGGGGATTTGGGGAGATAAAGCAGAAAGAAAAAAAAGATTGGCAACAGTTGTTAGCTCAGGTGCCAATCTTTATTATTTTTTTTTTGAGGAAGATTAGCCCTGAGATAACTACTGCTACATACAAGAGACACACTTCAGCCCTAAAGACACCCAGAAACTGAAAGTGAAGAGATGGAAAAAGATACTCCATGCAAATGGCAATGAAAAGAAAGCTGGGGTAGCAATACTTATATCCGACAAAATAGACTTTAAAACAAAAACTGTAATAAGTGACAAAAAACAAGAGACACATTTCAGACCTAAAGACACCTACAAACTGAAAGAGAAGGGATGGCAAAAGATGCTCCATACAAATGGCAATGAAAAGAAAGCTGAGGTAGCAAAACTTATATCAGACAAAATAAACTTTAAAAAAAAACTGTAACAAGTGACAAAGAAGGGCACTACATAATGATAAAGGGAACAATCCAACAAGAGGATATAACGCTTGGAAATATCTATGCACCAGCATAGGAGCACCTAAATATATAAGGCAATTATTAACAGACATAAAAAGAGAAGTAGACAGCAACACAATAATAGTAGGGACTTTTAACATTCCACTTACACCAATGGATAGATCATCCAAACAGAAAATCAATAAGGAAACATTGGCCTTAAATGACACATTAGACCAGTTGGACTTAGTAGGTATATGCAGAACATTCCATCCCAAAATATACATTCTTTGTATATATATGTATACATGCAGAATATACATTCTTTTCAAATGCACATGGAACATTCTCCAGGATAGATCACATATTAGGCCACAAAAGAAGTCTCAATAAATTTAAGAAGATTGAAGTAATACCAAACATCTTTTCTGACCACAATGGTATGAAACTAGAAATCAACTACAGGAAGAAAACTGGAAGAGCCACAAATATGTAGAGATTAAACAAAATGCTACTGAACAATGATTGGGTTAATAAAGATATCAAAGGAGAAATAAAAAAATACCTGGAGACAAATGAAAATGAAAATATGACATACCAAAATTTATGGGATGCAGCAAAAATCAGTTCTAAGAGAGAAGTTTATAGCAATACAGGCCTACCTCAACAAACAAAAAAAAATCTCAAATAAACAATCTAATAGGGCACATAAAGAAAATGGAAAAAGAAGAGCAAATGAAGCCCAAAATCAATAGGAGGAAGGAAATAATAAAAATCAGAGCAGAAATAAATGAAATAGAGACAAAAAAATAGAAAAATCAATGAAACTAAGAGCTGGTTCTTTGGAAAGATAAACAAAATTGACAAGCCTTTAGCTAGACTCACCAAGAAAAAAAGAGAGAAGGCTCAAATAAAATCAGAAATGAAAGAGGAGAAATTACAAGACATCTCAGAAATAGAAAAGATTGTAAGAGAATACTACAAAAAGCTATACACCAACAAATTGGATAATCTAGAGGAAATGGATAAATCCTTAGAACTATACAACCTTCCAAAACTGAATCAAGAAGAAAGAGAGAATTTCCCTTATATATATTTACCACATCTTCTTTATCCATTCATCAGTTGATGGGCACTTGGGTTGCTTCTGTCTTGGCTATGGTGAACAATGTTGCAGTAAACATAGGGGTACATAAGTCTCTTTGAATTGTTGATTTCAAGTTCTTTGGATAAATACCCAGTAGTGAGATAGCTGGGTCATATGGTATTTCTATGTGGGATTCCACCACAGCATGGCCTAATGAGCGGCGCTAGGTCTGCACCCAGGATCCAAGCTGGTGAACACTGGGCTGCCAAAGCAGAGAGCACGAGTTTAACCACTTGGCCACATGGCTGGCCCCCTGATGTGGAATTCTATATTAACTTACTTTATTTCTTTCAGCACTTGAAGATGATGCTCTACTATCTTCTGACTTGCATTGTTTCTGAAGAGAAGTCTGCTATAATTCTTATCTTTGTTCCTCTGTATGTAATGTGGCTTTTCTCCAGCTGCTTTTAAAATTTTATCACTGAGTTTTGAATAACAAGTCAGTTATTATGTTCTGTAGTGTGGTTTTCTTTGTGTTTGCTTGGGGTCCGTTGTGCTTATTGAATCTGTGGCTTTTAGTTTTTATCAAATTTGTAAATTTTTCAGCCATTATTTATTCAAGTATTTTTTTTTACAGTTAATGATTTTTTTTTTCCTGGGGAATATTTGCCCTGAAGTAATATCTGTTGTCAATCTTCCTCTTTTTTTTTCCTTCCCAAAGCCCCACTATGTAGTTGTATATTCTAGTTGTAAGTTCTTCTATGTGTTGCCACAGCATGGCTACTGACAGATGAGTGGTGTGTTTCCATGCCTAGTAACCGAACCCCAGCTGCTGAAGTGGAGCACACCAAACTTTAACCACTAGGCCATCAGAGCTGGTTCTCAAGCACTTTTGAAGAATATTACTTCTTCAGATATTTCTGCTCCCACTGTTTTCTTCCACCCTTCTATATTCCAATTTTTCACCTCAGACTACTTAATATTGTCCCATAGGTAAAATTATCAGGGTCTAATAGTTTTTTCAATCTTTTTTATCTGTGCTTCAGTTTGGATAGTTTATATTGCTGTGCCTTCAATTTCACCAATATTTTCCTCTGCAATAGCTAATCTAGTTAAACCCAACCAGTGAATTTTTCACTGCGTGTGTTGTATTTTTCAGCTCTAACAGTTCCATTTTAGCTCTTAATCTTTTCTCCTAATCATATTTATATTTTCTTTTAAATCCTTGAGCAAATTTATAATATTAATAATAGATGTTTTAAAGTCTTTACTATTTCTGTATCTGTTTCTATTGACTGACTTAACAATGGGTCACAATATGCTGCTTTTTCACATATCTAGTAATTTTTAATGAATGCTGAACAATGTTAATGCTACATTGTTGACTACTTGAATTGTATTTTCTTTCTTTAAGGAATGTTGAAATTTGGCAGGTAGATAAATTACTTGCAGTTCAATTTGATCCATTTGAAGTTGGTTTTTAAGCTTTGTTATGATGAGTCTAGAATAGCCACTAAAAGCAATTGCTCTGCAGATTTCTGGAATTCTTTCTCTGCATATCTCCATCCTATACAGGCAAGGATTGGCAAAGTTTCTCTGTAAAAAGACAGTAAATGTTTTAGGTCTTGCAGGCTACCCATAATCTCTGCCACACATCCTTTTTTTTTTTTTTTTTTTTAATATTGGCACTTGAGCTAACAACTCTTAGTGATATCACCATGTTCTGTTTGGGTTTCCCTTCCTGTGCCATCTGAAAGTTGCTTCTGCTTAGGAATCCAGGACAATTACAGGGTTCGTCTCACTTGTTTCCCTTCTCTCCAGGACCCATACCACCTATTGTCCTGATGTCTGAAAAGTTATTTCTTTTATTCCTTCAAGCTTTCTAGTTGTTTATAATGGGAAAGCAAGTTCCATACTGGATATTCCTTCATGGCCCTATAATATAATTTTGAGTTTTTTAAAAAATAGGTAACAGAATGCTTAGACTGATGTCTAGGTCTCTTCGTGTCCTGAAATTTCCACCTCATTGCCCTTTTTTTTTTTTTTAAAGATTTTATTTTTCCTTTTTCTCCCAAAGCCCCCCAGTACATAGTTATGTATTTTCAGTTGTGGGTCCTTCTAGCTGTGGCATGTGGGATGCTGCCTCAGCATGGCTTGATGACCAGTGCCATGCCTGCACCCAGGATTCGAACCCGCGAAACGCTGGGCCACTGCAGCAGAGTGTGCAAACTTAACCACTCGGCCACTGGGCTGGCCCCCATTGCTCTTTTTGTTTAAAAAAAAAATAGCCTATTCCAAAGTCTGGAGTTAGCCGTGGTTTTGACAAATTCCTAATAACATCTGGTAATGGAGTTGGAATCAATCCCCTTAGTGACTCCCTTCTCTTCCTATCTCCCTTGCTGTGAGACACCTGACTTTCTTAGAGAAGCAGTCACCTGGAAATACAGGGAAGGAAAGAAGTTGAGGAGTTTGGGAGGCGTAGTCCTTTCCTTCTTCCTCATTACTACTCCAGCTACTCAAGACACAGGTGCTGGGTAGTTTGTAGTTGAAACTTCTCTGTTTTGCAACTGGTGATCTGCAGGGAAGTAAAATTGCCTGAAAGGTTAGGGCAACTTGTAAAGCTCATACTGTTGGCCTATCAGAGACTTAAAGGCCACTGGATGAAGACATAGCACTGGCATCAAAGATGTCATGAAGGACTAAGGTGAAGGACAGTTCCCTACCAGCATTAAGAAAGTCCTAACTGTCCTCCTAACTGGGAAGACTGCTCCTCAGTCTGACTGAGAGAGTGTACCTCATTGTGCCTTTAAAGTGGTCAAGAATTCCGATCTGACAGGAGAAACTAAATACATGCTAAGGACATTAGGAGAAGGTAGGGTGAGAGTATAGCTGAAAGAAATGCTAACTCTTTTTTTTTTTTTAAGACTTTATTTTTCCTTTTTCTCCCAAATCCCCCTGGTACATAGTTGTGTATTTCTAGTTGTGAGTCCTTCTAGTTGCAGCATATGGGATGCCGCCTCAGCATGGCCTGATGAGTGGTGCCATGTCCGCACCCAGGATTCGAACCAGTGAAATACTGGGCCACCACAGCAGAGTGTGTGAACTTAACCACTCGGCCTTGGGGCCAGCCCCAGAAATGCTAACTCTTAACAGCTCTAGTCTTCCAAAAAAGCAGAACAACTGGTTTTCTATATATACTCATGGTATATTTTCACTTATGATTACGAGTAACTCTGTATCAATGTGTGTCTTTTGAATTACCTGTGTCTTCTGAAAGAGTTGTGACCTTGGATGTCAATGATTCATGTGTAAATGCATTCATTTTTATTTTTTAGTTTATAACACCAGTTTGCAAAGTAGTTTTAAGAAATTACACTCCCACCACCAGTGTACAAGTCTTTCTATTAATCTCCGCTCTCACCAACACTTATTGCCATAGTTCTGTTTTTTCCCACATGGTGGGCATAAAACTATATCTTGTTATAGTTTTAATTTGCGTTTCCCTGAAGTTGAGTATATTTTCATATCCTTACTGGCCATTTATGCTTTCTTTCTATAATATATTTCTTTGTGACATCTACCCAATTTTATATTTGGGTTGCTTTTGAAGTATTTTTTGTTTAGTTTTTTTGTGTGCACTAATCCTTTGTTGGTAATGTGTGTTTCAAATATCATTTCACAATCACTATTGTCTTTTCACCTTCTTTATTACATCTCTTGACGAAAAAAGTTCTTAGTTTTAACGTAGTCAGAAATAGCAATCTTTTTCTTTATTGTTTACATGTTTTGTGTCTATTTTTAAAAAGCCTTCCCTATCCTGAGGTCTTAAAGATATTGTTCTATATTTTCTTCTAAAAGTTTTGAAGTTTTGTTTTTCATGTTCTGTCTTTTGTCCATGTGTTTTTGTTTTGGTTTTTTTGGTGAGGAAGATTGGCTCTGACCTAACATCTGTTGCCCATCTTGCTCTTTTTTTCCTTTTCTTTGCTCCCCAAAGCTCCAGTACGTAGTTGTATATCCTAGTTGTAGGTCATTCTAGTTCTTCTATGTGGGATGCCACCACAGTATGGCTTGATGAGTGGTGCGTAGATCCACACCCAGGATCCAAACTAGCGAACCCTGGGCTGCTGGAGCAGAGCATGCAAATTTAATCACTCAGCTATGGGGCCGGCCCATGTATTTTTTTATATATAGTGTAAGATAGGAAGTCAGTTTAACTTTTTTTTACATTTACCCATTTACCCAGCACCATGTAGTGAATGGCCCCTCATGTTCCCATTCATCATCAATGTCACCTCTTGCATATATCAAAAGTCCCTGTATATGTTGGGTCTCTCTGGCTTCTCTATTCTTTCTACTGCTCTATTTGCTTATCTCTGTTCCAGTACCATGGTTTCTTGATCACTAGAGATTTTGAGCATCAATATATGATAAAATGCATATAGCTCTGGTGCCAATCTTTTTTTTTTTTTTCCTGCTTTTTCTCCCCAAATCCTCCCAGCACAGAATTGTGTATTTTAGTTGTGAGTCCTTCTAGTTGTGGCATGTGGGACGCCCTCTCAGTGTGGCCTAATGAGCGGTGCCATGTCCGCACCCAGGATCTGAACCAGCGAACCCCTGGGCTGCCAAAGCAGAGCGTGTGAACCTAACCACTCGGCCATGGGGCCGGCCCCTACATTATTCTTTTATATTCAATAATCCTATCAAATTATTTTACCAATTTTGTAATTTGTAGATTCTTTTGGGTTTTCTATGTTCACAGCCAGGTCATATACAAATAATTATAGTTTTTCTGTAGTGGATATGTTCTCTTTGCTTTTCCTGATACATTCTCTCATTCTGTTTGGCTTAGTCCCATTTTGCTTTTATAAAAAAACTTACAAATTAGAAATTATTGTTTTATACAGTAATGAGTTTAGATATTTGTTATTAATTGTTTCTTTGTTCACTATATTCATTAGGATACAGGCTAAAATGTAACAGAGATATCCCAAAATACAGTGGCTTAAAAAAATAAAGAAGTTTATTTCACTCAATTGTCCAAATGCAGGCAACCCAGGTTGGGTTCTGCCACCCTAAACATGGGCACACGTCTCTGCATCTAATATGGCACCTCCATCTTTCTCATCTTCCACTTTGGAAGGGAAAGAGCCAAGAAAGCATACTCATGTCCCTTTGAAGGGCATCCCGCTAAACAGCACACATTACTTCTACTTACATCTGAGGGAATTTACCTTAAATACTTGGTCACCCTAAGCTTCAAGGGAAGTTGAGAAAGGTAGTTTTTAAGTGGGTGGCCACCCAGATCACCTGAGATCCATTTTACCTGTTTGGTGTACCCATCCCCCAACTACTCCTCTGGGTATTGCTACTAAGAATTCACACCTGCATCCTTCTCAGGAGGCTTACCCTTGGGCACATAGAACCACATTACAGAAACTGACTGGGAGTTGCATGCGTACCTGCCATCGCTCCAGTCAACCTGTAGCCGACAACTTAGTGGCACAGGACACCAAAGCCCAGCTCCCTTGCCTTCAGTCTGCATGAATTCTGTAGTATAAGAGACCCCAGGATTAAGCTGAGCCTAGATTTCACCTGTAATCACACATTCTTACTAAACTTCTTCCCCTTTCCTATCCTGCTTCCCTCACATCGATACGGTTTCTCCCGACAATAACTCACTTAATAAGTTACTTGAACATGAATCCCTGTCTCAGAATTTGCTTGTAGAGAAATGATCCAGAGGGTGCTGCAGCTGGCTTCTACCAGCTCATGAGAGGCAATTGTTAATTTTCAGAAATTTTGTAAGCTGGATATTAAACACAGTCATTATTAAAAATTAAATTATAAAACCTACAATTAAAGAAATGACATTAAAAACAAAGGAAATAAATACTCAAAATTTATCACTTCCTAATTATTTCATTGTATTTTATTATTACTTGTGCTCTTGAGGTTGAGACTAATGTAGCTGTATGGTAGAAATTCTATATAATGGTGTGTATCTCTTTCCAACTCTACATTCAATAACGTCTTGTTAGTAGCTTGAAATCAGGCATGGTGGAAATATTTATACCATGGAAACCTGTAAATGTTACAAATCAGGGCCTTTTTTTTTTCCTACAGAGCTGCTTGTTAAATATTTGCAGGCACACCACCAGAATGACCTAAGACATCAGGTCATTGCATAAGACATCTATTATTATGGAAGGGAAGGAGAAGAGACATTGGGGCTAAATTAGAAATGTGTCACATTAATCTATTTTTTTAAACTGAGGCAAAATTTGCATACAGTGAAATACACAGATCTTAAGTGCACAATTTAATGTTTTAATAAATATACAGACCCATGTAACCACCACCTTAATCAAGACATAGAACATTTGAAAACCCTAGAAAGTGTCTTTGTGTCCTCTTTAAATCCATCATAGGCAACCTGTTTTGCCTGCTTGGTCTTCATATAAATAGAACCAGAAAGCTGTACTCTATTTGGGTCTGGCTTCTTTCACTCAACATAACGGTTTTGAATTTCATCCATGTTCTTGTGTATATCAGCAGTTTATTCTTTTTTATCACTGAGTAGTATTCCATTGGTTACCATTTATCTGTTGACAGACATTTGAGTGGCTTCCAGATTCTGGCTATTATGAATAAAGATATTATGAACGTTCCTATATAAGTCCTTGAGTGGCTATTGCTACTATTTCCTTCCAGTCTGTGGCTTTTATTTTCATTTTCTTAACAGTACCTTCCAAAGAGCAGATTTTCATTTTGATGAAATCCAATAATTTTTTTCTTATATGGTTCATGCTTTTTGTGTCCTATATTAAGAATCTTTGCCTACCTAAGGGTCACAAAGATTTTTTTTTTCTAAATTTTTTCCTAGAAGTTTTATAGATTTAGGTTTTACATTTAGTTCTAGAATCCATTTTGAAATAATTTTTCTATATAAGCAAGGTAAGGATTGAGTCTTCATGGCGTTTTTGTTTTTTGTTTTTTGTTTTTGTTTTTGCATAGGAATATCCCCTTGTTCCAGCATCATTTATTAAAAAGACTATCCTTTTCCCTATTGAATTATCTTTGCATCTTTATTAAAGTCAATTGGCCACATATGTGTGATCCGTTTCTGGACTCTATCCTGTTCTGTCGATCCATATGTCTGCCCTTATGCCAATACCACTGATTGCTAAACCTTTATAGTAAGTCTTGAAATCCAGTAGTTCTCTGTTTTGGTTATTCTAGGTTTTCTGCTTTTACGTATACATTTTAGAATCAGCTTGTCAATTTCTACAAAAACGCTCCAGCTTGAAAAACATGAACAAATTTGGAGGTATAACACAACCAAATTTCAAGACTAACTATAAAGCTACAGTACTCAGGGAGGGCATGGTGAAGTTGGCATAAGAATATACAAACAATAAGGAACTGAATAGAGTCCAGAACTAGATGTATATATACACTGTCAATTAATTTTTGATGAAGTACCAAAGCAAATCAATGTGAAAATAAATGTATCTTCAATAAATGCTACTAGAACTGGGTTAACATTAAAGATACAGAAAAATATACCTTGATCCCTATCTCACACCATGACCAAAAATTAATTTGTAGACCATAGACTTCAACGTAAAAGCTAAAATTATAAAGCTTATAGGAGAAAAAGTAGAAGAAAAATCTTTGCCATCCTCAGTTAAAAAGTTAAAAAAACAAGTCACAGACTTAGGACTCTAATCAGAATATATGAAGATTATTTATGAATCAGCAATAAGACGACAAGCATCCTAATTAAAAATGGGCAAAGAATTGAAAAGATCTTTCACAAAGGAAGATATACACGTGACCAATAGCACATAAAAAGGTGCTCAATATAATTAGTTACAGGGAAATACAAATTAAAACCTCAAGGAGATACCACTTCATACCTATTAGAATTGGACAAAAAGGCAGTCCTGATGAGGACGTGAATCCACTGGAACTCTCATTTATTGCTGGTAGAAGTGTAAAATGCTACAACCATTTTGGAAAACGCTTTGAAAATTTCTAATAAAGTTAGCCATACATCTGTTCTATGAACCAGCAGTCCCACCCCTAGGTGTATTCCCCAAAGAAGCGGAAGCACGCAGACACAAAAGGTCTTGCACTATATGTATATTAGCAGCTTTAGTCACAACAGCTCCAAACTGGAAGCAATCCAAATGTCCATCAACAGGAAAATAAACAAACTGTGGGATATTCATGCAACAGATTACTATTCAGCAATAAAAAGGAATGAACTATATGTGGAAGGTAAGAAGCCAGACACAAAAGGGCACTTACTGCATTATTCACTAATGTGAGGTTCAGTAACATGCAAATCTACTCTGAGAGTAATCAGAACAGCAGTTACCTCTGGGAGGGCCAGGTTAGAAGGGGACACCAGGGAGCATCCGGGATTGATGGAAATGTTCTGTCATGATGTGGGTAATGTTAACATGAGGTATACATTTGTTAAAACCCATAAAATTGTACATTGCAATGTGTGCGTTTGACTGTTATGAATTATACCTCAAAAAAGAAAATAAGATAGAAATGCGTTGAGATAATACAATCATTCATCAACAAACTTTTAACCTTATCTATTTTAAAACATGAATAGAGAAGGAAGCAATGGCATATAGTGAAGTAGGAATAAAAAAGAATTGAGTCTAAATAAAAAATGACTTTATAAACATATTCATAGCAATCCAGAAATAAAGCTCCAGATGATACTAACTGAATGTTAGGATGAGGTTTTTCAATGTGTAACCGAGACCAAAGACAACAGTGGCTTAATTAAAAGAGAAGTTTACTTCTCTCTTGCATGAAGAGCTGTGAGGGCAGCCTTACAAATTCCAGGGAGCTAAGTTCCTTCAAAATTCCTGTTCCCTTAGCATGTTCCTCATGTCCTAAGATGGCTGCTCTAGCTCCAGTCACCATGTATATATTCCAGGGAGGAGAGAAGAAAGACGAAATCTTTGTCCTCCCTCTAAGGACATTCCCCAAAATTCACACCCAAAGTTTCTATTTATATTTCATTGGCCAAAGCTTAGTGCCACACTTAGATATACAAGAGACTCGGAAATGTACTCTATGCCCAGAAGAAATGGGATGAAAGGTGCCGGGGGAGACAATTATCAATCTTTACCACAGTCCACAAATATGTACATGCACCTCCTGCTCACATGTAAAATGCACCCTCCTAAGAGAAGGCAACCTCGAACTTTCATGAACAGGAAAGGAAACTGGGGGCAGTGAAGTGCTCTGCACCATGACAAAGAGCTACTCTGGGACCACAGGGTAATGAGGGAAATGAGCCAGCAGAGACACAGTAAGCACCCCAAACTATGCTCTCCCTGAGCCCCAACCCTGTGTTTTCCACCGCCCCGCCAAGGCCATCAGGTGCTCAAGGCTCCACGTACCCAGAGGGGGAGCAGGAGAAACAGGCGGAAAATAGCGGTTGCGGTTTGGATACAATGCCCTGAGCCCTCTCTCACTTCCAGTCTCTCGCTTCCTCCTTCCCAGAGGCAGTGCTAGCAAACTCAGCTACGAAGCTCCCTGCAGAGACGCCGAGGGCTGTGACGAGCACAGCAGAAGGACCCGACGCTAAAACCATCTATCTAATTCTCATCAGGGTAGGCAGGGACCTCCCCTCTCCCTCTAGGGTTTACAGCATCATGAACACCTTCCTAAGCCAAATGTGAGATAAATTCTTCTCAGTGTCCGCACGCCCCAGACCAGCAGGGATGCAGAACACAAAAGCCACTCTCTTAAGCATTTATTCAGTTGACATCGAAATCTCCGCACTCTGTAACGCCTCAACACAACGTGGGGTGAACGTGGATGTGGCCACTAGGGCACTGAGGAAGGGGGTTCCAAGACCGAGTTGCCCCAGGAGGGCTTGTGTGGCAGAGACAGGCCACTCACAGATGGATCCACACGGCGGGGCAGGGGAACTTCTCCCAGCCCCAGACAACCGGGTCAGACGTGGAAATCCTCGGCCTCACACCTCAGCAGGGACGTGGCGACTCCTTCTCTCTCTGAACAATCACCAAGCTGACTGGCTTGACAGCGTGTCAGGTGGGAGCTGGGAAACCACAAGCAGGGCTAACGCTGCTTCACGGTCGATGATGTCTCTTTGGTAGATGTTCTCCAAGACGTCACTGAAGCCTCAGGCTCCAGCTGGCAGCTCAGCTGGCCCTCTAGCTGGGATGCTTTCACCCCCTCCTTCCCGACAGGCAGAGCACATCCAAGGCGTGGCCAAGGCAGGTGACCAGAGCACCAGGCTGGGACATTTTCAGGACTCCAGTCATGCTGCCGCTCTGTTGTGTGGATCTCCACAGGGTCAATGGATCCCACCCGGAATTTGAGGAAAGGGCACTGAGTAGGAGTGGGAGGTTGGAGGAGAGGCCTAGTGCGGGACTCAGAACAGGAGGGGCGTGGGCCGGGGTGATCACGGGGTTGCCAGGATGCCCAGGAGCAGCACCAGACAGGGGTAGGCTGAGGAACACCATTGGGTACAAAGAGGTAGCCTGGTTCACCACTGCAACTAGGTACTTAGCGTAGACGGCAACGTCTGTGTAAAGTGCAGGCACATTTCTACAACTGCAGGCGATGCCCCAGTTCACAATCCCCACCCAGACCCATGCTTCATTAAATGCACAGACCAGGGGTCCCCAGAATCTCCCTGGAGAAAGAGAAAGAAACAAACGCAAGAATGGAAGAGCATCCTCGTCAGAGCAGGCGGGCTGCACTGCAAGGTGCTGGGGAGTCAGACACCCCCAGGCCCAGGTTTCTGTGAATATGAGAACTGAAAATTGAAAAGTTACTGGGAAAACTTTAATACCCTCTGAGGATATTATGACTGGTCATTTCCCAAACCACAGTGGTTGTTGAACATTTTGAATATCACCACTGCATGGCAGCCCCCCAAGTCCTTACATCTAGCCTAAAGTTTCTCTAGAACTCCTAACCCATATAGCCAGCTCCCCCATGTTTTAAGTTCCACTCCCAGACATCCTCAACCCCCGCCTCCAGCAGAACTCTCCAGGTCCTTTCCCAGACCTGCTAGTAGGGCCCCCCACCAACCAGCTCAGTCAGAAACGCAGAGTCCTCCTCAACCTCTCCCTCACCCCCACCCTCACACACAGTCGGTCACCAAGAGCTGCTGATGCCACCTCAGACACACCTCCTTCACCTGCCCCACTGCCCCAGGTCCTGCTCGCCACTCAACATCATCGGCAGGATGATGGAAACCAACTTCTCGCCTAGACACCTGCCTGGATGGTATCTAGAAACTTGGCACAGCATCCCAGGCCACACAGATTCTGACTCCAACCCCACTCTCTGGCCAGATTTGCCACTTCATTGCTCCAGACCTGTAAAATGATCCCTAAATGTGACAAGTTCCCTCAGACCTCTGAGCCACTGTTCATGCTCTTCCCTGTCCCCACAGTGCTGTTCTCCTCTTTCCAAGAAATCCAGATACTTATCCTCTAACACCCTGCTCAAATGCCCCCCTCCTCAGGAAGGCAGCTTGGTGCAGAGGGAAGACGGTGGGCTCAGGAGTCCTGCAGGCACTCACAGGGGACCCTTGCACTAACCTCTTTGGACCTCACCACATCTGTGTAACAGGCATGGTGTCTAGGACGCAGGGTTATCTGAGCTAATGTGGGGAAATGCTCACATTGGCGCAGTAAGTGCCACACAGGAGGGACTCAGTTAGAGGGACTTATACGATTAGCATTACCCCCCTCCCCAACTCCCCACACCTAGGCTGCACCCCCAGGCAGCGAGGGCTGCTCCCTTTGGAAGGAACAGGCCAGGCCAGCTCAGGGGAGCCGCAAGGGCTTCTCCCCATGGATCTCCCAAATCAAGGGGTGACAGGAGGAGGTGGTAAATAGCCCTGCCACTTGGGAATGAGGAAGCTTTGAGGGGACAACCTCAATGCAGAGGGAGAAGAGCATGCATGAACTTACCTGACAAGCATCCTTTCCTGCATCTTTATAGCCACAGAGCATCCCTTTCAATACTACATCCTTGTTTGTTGACATGGCCTGCTGGACCAACTGATTAAGTCTTTCAGAATCAGTGATGTATTGCTCACTCTTCTGATGAATATATGAGTAAAGTTGGCCACCTGCAAGTAAAGAAACTCAGCAGTGGGTGGATCTGCACAGGTAGACACTAAGTCCCAAAGCATGTAGAATCCCCCTTAAAGAAGGCAGAGCAGTAGGTATTGTCCCCATTTGACACCAGAGGAAACCGAGGCCCAAAGTTGACATGGGAAGAAGAAGAGAAAAGAACCAAAACCAAGATGGATAAGGAAGAACAGATCAGGACAGGAAGAGGCAACAGCTACCAGCCTGAGAAATGATAACCAAGCATCTGTCACTCTGAGTATCAATAGTAACAGTGACAGGTGTCCTGTGCATCAGTCAAGTGTCTTTACTTTGGAGCAGGATCACAGGCTCTTAGACAGGTAGTGCCCCAAAGGTACCAAATCCAGCCTCTTTCCAGAGATAGGAGGCCCCAGAACCCCACCAACAGGGATCTTCTGGCTCTGCCTACACCCCCAAGGACAGGAACTCCCCACCCACCAAGGCAGGTACTTCCTGTGAGGGAAAGCACTGACAGGCAGACAGCTCATCACCCCCTGAGCAGAAATCAACCCTGGATAGAACCCCACAGCATCTGGCTCTGTCCTCAGGGAACCTAAAAACATCCCCAAACCAGCCAGGCATGGTCCCCCACAAATCTGCAGGAGACTTCACACATGTATTTCTTCTTCTCCTGAGAGCAGCTCCAGTTCCCAGGACTGGTACCTTTCCTAAATGGCTGCCATCAAATATTTGTGTTGCAACAAAAGACCTCAACTAATTTCTGGCCTCAAGCCTACTAGAGACCATTATGCTGGCTGCTGCTAAGCCACTGCCCCTTTAAGCTACCCGCCAGGCAGCCTGCCCCCTGTCCCTCCCTTTGCCTTCCTGCCTACTCCAGGGATAAGGCTGCCTCCCTCTGCCCGAGTTTGCTTCCTGCCTCAAAGTCTTACCAAATTCTTCTTTTCTGCTCCATTGGGTCACCCAGCACCTGGCCCCATCTTCCACCTGGAAAGTCTCCTTAGGAATGCATACAGGCTGGATGGTGGTCATGAGATTTACAGGGCAGAGGAGCCAAAGAAGGGCAAGGTCGTGTTGACCGATGACAACTTTTGAGAACCGAGGGTGGACGACGACGTTTGGGATAGGGACCGCCACACTTGTGATTTCTTTATGGACACTCCGATCTCCCATCTTGACACTGTAGTGGAAACGCCTGTGGCAGAGGGGACATGCCCCTCCTAGAGACCCTGGGAAGCATCCCTTGTGCCTTTTCCACACATTTCAGACATTTCCCAATCTGACCCCAGCCTCCCTCACCACTATCTACCACCCTATCACCAAAAACCCCTCCTTAATGACTCTCAGAACTGGTTTGCTTGCCCAAACAACTGGTGTTGTTCTCAGAACTAGTATTCTCGGTCACAAGACTACCAGGGCAGAGCCCCTCCCATTTTTCTCGTGTGTGGTGTGGTTTGGTTTGGCCCAGCTTTGGCTTTTGCCAGCTTGCCAGGGCGACAGAACTCAGCAGGCGTTTGCGGAGGGCAGGGCTGACTCCAGGCCTTCGCATCTCCACGTGCCACTCCTCGCCTTCGAGCACAGTGGCCTGCAGTTCGCACCCGCCGCTTTGTGACGGGGACGCTCCGCAGATGCGTCTGCCACTGATCCTGACGCTCGCCGCCAGGGCCACTCCCCTTCTTCGGCGCCCTGTCCTCCCAAGGTTTTCCCCAGCGCTCTGGGGTGAGGACAGTGTAGGAGAAAGAGCCTCAAAGAAACAGGCCCCGGCTCCCCTGAGCCCCTGGGAAAGCACCAGGTGCGCCCCAGACAGCCAAGAAGGCCCGGTCCTCTCAGACGCCCGGGCAGTGCTTCCCAGTCCCCAGGCCGTGCACCCGCGGCCCTCCCAAGGCCGAATCGTGTCCCCCGAGAATCCACAGCAGACCCCCGAGGGCAGAGCCTGGTGCCCCAAACTCCCAGGGAGCCCAGGGTCCCTCTCTTGTGCCTCAGCCCTCTCCTCCGGACTCCCAACGCGAAGTCACCTGGGATAAGGGGCGGCGTATCAAGGGACACCGCGGCCACACGGCAGTCGGGGGCCCCCGGGAACCCCTTCAGGAGGCGGCGTCCGCAGGCTCGCCCCGGGATCCCCGCGGCCGACCCCCTGGGGCAGAGAGGTGGGGGCGGCGCCAGCCCCCCTGAGCCCCTCGCTCGCCCGCCCGCCAGGGCCTCCCTGAGCCGGGGCTGAAGGAGCAGGAGCCAGAGCACGAGGCCCAGGGAGCAGCCCGGGGACGCCATGGGCCCCGCCGGCCTCGGCCCTCTGCGGCGCCCCCTCGCGGCCAGGAGGCAACCCCGGGAGCCTGGCGCCGGGCGGCCGCGGGGCGTCGAGGGGCCTATGCTGAGCCGCAAGGTCCCAGCCGGAGCGGGAAATGTCGCGCTCTCCCTTTCCCTCAGATCCTCACTCCAGGCTGTGCCCGGCCAGACCTGCCGCGGCCAAGGGGTTAGGGGGCTTCTGAGGAAACTCTCCTGAATAGAGACCTCCCAGTTTAGGGTTTTGCCGTCCCTGCCCTGTCTGGCGTGGGACCTAGAGCTGGAGAGGATAGGCCATCTGGGAATGAGTTAAGGAGTCTTAACTCTCCACAATGGTTGCTCAAGTCAGGGCTTCATTCACCAGACCTAGATTTGGGGGTAGGAGGAGGATACACGCTAAGGAGGTTAGACAAGGGAGAAGGCTGCCGTTCTGTTTCAGTCGTCGCGACGCTTTCAAAAATTAGCCACCACCAAAGATACCCACAAGTCAGTTCATTCTGATTAGCTCTACGTCCCTGATATCTATTCAGATAGGTCATCCTTTCGTCCTTGTTGCCTAAGTGCTTCTCCTAGGCCTCTGCCTCTCTGGGCTTCATCGTCCCAGTTGAAGTCAGAGGAAAAACAACAATAACGACAACTGCAGTACTTGCTTCTTTTCCCCGGCCAAAAGAGGACAGCCAGTTACAGTGTTTTTCAAGGATGTGGGTGCTCCTCTTCCAATTTAGTTTTCAATGTCTTGGTGAAGGGGTTATTCTCCAAGGCCCTCTTATAGGTCAGAGGAGTGAGGGAGTCAGTCATATATCATGAATTCATTCCAATATTCTCCACTCTCTAACTCTTTGCATTCCTTTCTCTCCATTAAACCAAGGAATTTCTGGCATATCGACTTTGTTTAGTGTGGTCCACCACTGAATTCAGGTTTAAAACAACCAGGGAAACACGTAGAATCATTCCCACCTGCCTGAACCAGCAAACTGAATTCGGAATTTCTGGTAAGCATACTCCTGATAAATTTGGGCCCAAGCCTCCCCAATCAAGAATCCTTAGAATCCAACCCTCTTCATATACTCCTGATTCCTTCCAATGTGGATTAGCAAAATCTTGTAATCCTTTCTGTAAGGAAGCCTTCTCCTCCTGAGTGATACTTTGCACCTCTCCTAGAGCATGCTGGGATCTTACTCTAGTTATTAAGTCTGGAGGCAGTGAAGACTGGCTGGGGTGGATTAGGTAAAGAATGGGCATGCCCTTATAATGTAATTTCCTCAGAATAAGTCATTACAGTGTCTCTAAGGTGGAGAGGACCAGCCTTATGCAATGGGAGGAGGTACTGTTTCTGTTAGCAAGAGCAGTTCACTGTGGCTGGGGGTCAGGGTATCCTAAATCTATCCAAATGTGCCCCAACTTAAATTTTCACGGTCTCATTCTTTACCAGTGAGTGATGTAACTTTTCTGTAAGAGTTCTGATGAAGCTGTTAATTCAGTTTATGTTGAAATTCAGCAAGCAAAAGCTCAGATACTATTTTCAACTACATCAACCCTGCAGTTATAAGATATTTCAAATTACTTAAGGGAAATCATAGACACTTTTAATCTGAGAAGCCAAAATTCAAGACTGCCATTTCCTTTCTTTAAAATCATCAGTGCAGGGGCTGGCCAGGTGGCATAGTGGTTAAGTTCGCACACTCCACTTTGGCAGACTGAAGTTCTTGGGATCACATCCTGGACAGACCTACACACCACTCATCAAGCCATGCCATGGTGGTGTCCCACATACAAAATAGAGGAAGATTGGTACAAATGTTAGCTCAGGGCCAATCTTCCTCACCAAAAAAATAAAAATAAATAAAATAAAATCATCAGTGCAGTAAGAAATAACCAGTCCTCTTCATAGTCCTTGTATTTTTAATTTCCACAATAATATCTATTATGGCAGCCTGTTGTCTTTTAATGAACTGTAAAAGGCAAAGTTTTGGCTAGTATAAGACTTTAGAACTTCTGGGAGCTGCAGACACAAGATGAATTTGCACCCACTCGTAGGCCATTCTCCACAAACTTTCATCAAGTGCTCATGAGAAAGATTAGGGGCAGGGAAAGAATACAGAGAAAGCCTTGCTTACAATGCAGTCTTTGGGGACATGAGCAGGAGCTACTCTGGGAAAGACATGAAGTCTGGCTTGGATCCTTTGAATTCTGTTCCTCCTCCCCCCATGCAGCCAAAAAAGAAGAAGCCTTATGCAACTGGGAGAAGGACATAAAACTGTCATTTTAAGGGTACAAGTTAAAGCATACTGGGTGAAGAGAACATAAAATAACCTCTACCCTGTGGGAAGAGCAGGAAATTGTCCTGGACCAGAACTTTAAAGATCTCCTATGCTAGGAGAGGGTCAAGGTCACTGAGAAGGCCTCCTCTCTGAGAGCCAATAATATAGCGCCTGCCTAAGAGTGAGTCTGCAACAGAGCAACAAAGAACACCCCACCTCTTCCCTCCACTATCAGGCTAGCAAGTAACAGCAGTCTACTGCTGGAGGAATAAGAGCGTGGAGAGACATCCTCTGTGAGACATAGGCACAAAGGGAAGACTGACTGCTGAGAGTAGAAGAGACACTGAGAAAAATGCTCCAAGAAATCAGCCACCACTCTAAGAAAAATATAACACTAGAATTGGAAGTCTGCAGCATATTGAGGGTCACCATAGCAACAACAAAACATGACATGATTGTCTCAACACTCCCCACTAAAGACATGCCCATTTCTGGGCATAAATAGTGTTTACCTAAGTCTCTACTATCATACTCAAGATGACCAGCTTTTTACCAAAAATGGTGAGACACACAATGAAACAAAAAAATAAATAACACACTGTCAAGAGACAAACCAATCAACAGAACGAGATTCAGATATGACATGGAGTTTGGAACTGTCACACAGAGAATTTTAAATACTATAATGAATGTATATTTGAAGACTCTAATTCAGAGATCAATAAATGTTTTCTATAAAGGGCCAGATAGCAAATATTTTAGGATTTGCCAACCATGAAGTAAAATTAAGGATATTGTGTAGGTTTTTAGATAAGAAGAAGGAAAATTTTCCACAAAAATATAGTAATAATACTAATTTGGTACAATATTTTGTAATACAGATTTACTAGTGAGAAGAACAGAATTCTTTTTGGGGAGAATAACATTTTATTTAATTGGGATTCAAAGATAGTGTTCTCTATCATCAAAATCAATTGCAAATTTTCTGTTAATGTTGATTTATAATGATATTTTATGCATTACAAATAAGTGTTGCCAAATGCTGATATTAATCCATGAACATGTGACTTTGAGCATATTCTTCACTTGGAAGGCATTTATTGAATTCTTTTAGGTTCTTCTCTTGATATTTGCCTTTTATCATGTCATTACATTGCAAGTGAGTCACTTTACTGAAGTTTAGGTGGAAGCTCCACAATTGCACAGTAAAATGGATTTTGAAACATGTACTTTTCTTTTTCACTTACATTGAGGTCCAAAAACTGCTTCTGAAACTGCAGCAGAAAGCTCAGAAAACAGTTCTACTGCAAATTTGTGTGGAAATGCATATCTTGCTTCTTGGTTCAACTTTTGACAGCACAGGAACTGTATAAAGCACCTTGACATAATTTGTGATTCAAAAAACATTAGTTATCATCAAAATGATTTTGCCATAGTATTGACAGCAATAGAAAACTAATACAGGATGGGTGAGAAGAATAGAGAAGATATTGTAATAAGGCCCTTGCACTACCTAAAAAGAAGATATACTTATTTGAAGGAAGAGGACAATTAAAGATATACACTGTAAACTGAAGGGAAACTAGAAAAAAATTAAATAACTGTAAGTAAGACAATAGTGAAGATATAATAGAATCATATAAAATACTCCTTCAATTTAAAAGAAAGCAGGAACAGAGGAAAAGAGAAACATAAGATTGTATAAATAGAAAAGAACTAGCAAGATGGTAGATTTTAATCAAACAATATCAATACACTAAAGGTAAACATCCTACTAAATGAATTAATGCTTCCATTAATTCACATTCCTGTTCTATTACATGAATTAAGACAGATTGTCAGACTGGATGTTTTTTAAAGCATGACTCAACCATATGCCCACCTTAAATATAAAGACATAGATAGGTTATAGGGAAAAGGAAGGAATATGACATACGATGTGTGAAAATTAATAAACAGAAATCTCATTTAAAATGGAGTCAGGAGGCCAGAAGGGGTAGTTCTCCTGTGCTACAATGACGGGAGCCCAAGAGGAAGAAGAAAGACTTCCTCTTCCCGCTGGGCAAGAGCTCAGCCAATCAGAGACTGTCACAACTCAGCCAGTGGAAAACCACTATACTTCTAACTCTGGATTCCTCCAATGGACTCTCTGCTTACAAGAGCCCTCACAACTTCCTCTTGCCTTCTCTAAAAGAGTTTCTCCTCCTCTTGTTGTTCGGAACTTAACGTGGGGCTTGTCATGGTTGCAGATCCTGAGTTGCAATTCTTTGTTGATCCCAAATAAACCCATTTTTGCTGGAGGAATAATTGGCTCTTTATTTGTTTAAGCTCAACAGATGTAGACACTAATCAGAAGAAATAGTGGCTATATTTCTATGGGTCAGAGTCAACACCAGAACAAATAGTATCAGGGATAAACAGAGCTATTAATTACATAATGATAAACAAAATCCTAAGGATGTATGCACCTAAATGTACCTAACAACAGATCTTCAAAATATACAAAACAAGGAGAAAAAGACATTCTAATCACAATTAGAATTTGGAACTTCAACCTGTCTTTCTTAATAATTGATAGAACAAGTACACAGAGAACTGGTAAGTATATATAAGATCTGCAAAAACCATTTCAATGAATTATACGTAATTGACATCTATAGACTATTCTATCCTAACAATAGCAGAATACACTTTTTTTCAAGTGTACATGGAACACACACCAAGACAGAGCACATTATGGGCCATTAAACAAACGGTAACAAATTTAAAAGAACCGAAACTATACAAAATGCATCCTCAGATAGTAACAGCATTAAATTAGAAACTAATAGAAAAATACCTTGAAAATTGCCAAATGCTTGGAAATTTTTTTTAAACTTTGATTTTGGATTTCCAGAATGGCTGCATGAGAAACTCAGTTGATTCTCTCTCTAGATAAAAAGTTATTTAACTGGTGAAAATTATTTTTAAAAAACAACTATTTAAGGTCTCTGGAAATTGTCCTAAGGGCATACAGGAAATTGAGAAATATTTATACAAGAAAATCTACAAAATCTTGGTAAGACCAATAAGAGTCTGTGGCATTTGAGCCATGAGCAGCTCCCATCCCGCCTCCTTAGCTGCATATTATGGAACTCCACCCACAGTGCTGAAGACAATGGTGTCTCCCTTTCCCTCAGCTAGGGTTCCACCCCAGGAGAAGGAGGTAGCTGGTGTCTCTCATTCCCTCAAGCCCTTTTGCAGAAGCTCTGTTTCAGGAGGCATGACCGAGAGGACTGAAGCCCCTTTCATCACTTAGCCCCTACTCATGGGGCAGAAGCTCTACCCCAGGTACAGCAGGCCGAGAATCCTGGGGCTTCAATTGCTCTATCCCAGCTCACTTATACAGCAGAGGTTCCACCTTGGGAGGGGTAAGTGAGAAGACCATGGATACCATCCCTCTTCCCAGTGCCCACTCATAGAACAGGAGTTTCACTCCAGAAGAGGCAGGCTGCCATCCCCATCCCCAGCTCTGGTGCAGGAGCACAAACACTCTGCCCAGGAGGATAGGCAGGCTGAAAGAATGAGTACTCTGCAGCTCTGCCTGAAATAACTGAATTTATCTGGAACAGAAGGTCAAGAAATTCATACCTAAGGGTGTTGTTAAAAACCATGGAGATCTCCCTGATGAGCAGTTAAGAGGCTTAGTAGCTCCAGGATACTAGCAGCAAAAAGTTGAACAGATTAGCCAGAAGTTTAACGGAGAAAACTAGCGAAAGAGACAGCTAAGAAGGGCTCTAGGATCACATTCATCCCTGGGAGTCTGAAACACTGTGCAATGTACGAGGCTACACCAACACAGGAACAATAAGAGCAGGAAGTGGTACAAAGTTAAATGCATTTCTCAAGCTGCACATAGATCTATCAGCAAAGGGCAGAAACCTTGCTGGCTCAGTGAACTTAAGCACAACCTCTGACCAAATACTGGCTGAACAATGAGCCTCTCTGACCCAGGGGCAACTCCTAGTAAGCCAAGTTTAAAAATAAAATCACACTGGGGCTGGCCCCGTGGCCGATTGGTTAAGTTCGCGCCCTCCGCTGCAAGCGGCCCAGCGTTTCGTTGGTTCGAATCCTGGGCGTGGACATGGCGCTGCTCGTCGGACCACACTGAGGCAGCGTCCCACATGCCACAACTAGAAGGACCCACAACGAAGAATATACAACTATGTACCGGGGGGCTTTGGGGAGAAAAAAGGAAAAAATAAAATCTTAAAAAATAAATAAATAAATAAAAATAAAATAAAATCACACTCATCTTTAGTGACTAAAAGACTGCACATACCCAAGGCTGTGTCTTTTCAGGAGTGAATGGATATGGAACTTCCAAGCTACTAGTCCCGGGCTGAACATGTGGGCAAAATAAATTCCCTGATCTGCGAAAGGAGTCTCTAAGACACACACACAGATCCAATGGTCAATAGTGAAAATAAAACTGACTAAAGGGGCTTACACACAACCATCAACCAATGAGTGATTTATGCTGATCCAGGGATAAGCCCTAGGGAGCCAGGCTAACATACAAAAACAAGGGAAAAAAATCTGAGCAGGGATATCAGAGGCTGCAAACTGAGAGGGAAATAACCTGCACAGAATTATTTCATCCAAGTCACTAAGCAAATAACCAAAGGACCAAACAAACAACACCACCCCAAATCCGGGGGAGGCAGGAATCAGTGTTCAGATTTGCCACAATATACTATCTAAGATGTCTGCTTCCCAATGAAAAGATTACAAGACATGCAAAGAAACAGGAAAATTTGACCAATATACAGGAAAAGAAGCAGATAATAGATACTGTCTCTAAGGGGCCCCATGCATTGGACATAATAGACAAAGACTTCAAAATAGCTATTTTAAACATGTTCAAAGAAGTTAAAAATATACATATACAGATATACCATCTCAATTGATGCAAGAAAGCATTTGACAAAATTTAATACGCTTTCATGATCAAAACATTCGGTAAACTAGGAATAGGAAGAAATTTCCTCAATATGATACAGCCCATATATGAAAAACCCACAGTGAACATCATACTCAATGGTGAAAGATTAAAAGCTTTTCCCTAAGATTAGGAACAAGACAAAAATACCCACTTTCACGACTTCTATTCAACACAGTACTGAAAATTCTAGCCGGAGCAAGTAGGCAAGAAAAAGAAATAAAAGGCATCCAAATTGGAAAGAGAGAACTCCTACAATTCAACAACAACAAAAAACCAGACAATCCAATTTAAAAATGGACAAAGAAATTGAATAGACATTTCTCAAAAAAGATACACAAATAGCCAATAAGCACATGAAAAGATACTCAACATCACTAGTCATTAGGGAAATGCAAATCAAAATCACAATAAGATAACACTTCACACCCAATTGATGGCTAAAAATAAACAAACAAAAACCAACAACACAGAAAATAAGCATTGGTGAGGATGTGAAGAAATTGGAACCCTAAGCATTGCTGGTGGGAATTTAAAATGGTGCAGCCACTGAGGAAAGCAATATGGCAATTCCTCAAGAAGTTAAATAAAAAAACAAAAGTTAAACATAGAATTACCATTTGATCCAGCAATTCCGCTTCTAGGTACATACTCAAAAGAAAGTAGGGACTCAAACAGATACTTGTACACCCATGTTCATATCTGCAAACCTGTGACTATGTTACCTTACATGGTAGAAGGGACCTTACAGATGCAATTAACATTAAGGACCTTGAATGGGGATATTATCCTTGATTATCTGGGTGAGGCCAATCTAATCACATGAATCCTTAAAAGTGGAGAACTTTTCTTGGCTTAAGTCAGAAGGAGATGTGACTGTGGAAGAAGGGTCAGAGAGATGCAACATGACTGGATTTGAGGATGGAGGAAGAGAGGCCACAAGCCAAGGAATGCAGGTGACCTCTAGAAACTGGAAAAAGCAAGGAAACAGATTCTCCTCTAGGCCTCCAGAAGGAATGAGCCTTTCTGACACCTTGATTTTAGCCCTCTAAGTCTCATTTCAGACTTCTAGAAGACACACAATTAAGTAAAAACTGCAAAATGGAGAATGATGTACACAGTATGATGGCATTTGGGTAGCAGCAGAAAGCTCATGCTATATTCATAGCTGTGTATCTACATATGGGGGCCCGATGACTGACAGATGTCTCAAGGTGGTTGCTGCCCCAGCAAAGATTCCTCTTCTCTGTAACTAACCATCTCCATTGGGTGCCCACAGGTTCTCTGAGATGTATGACACATGAAACCACCCCACTTGCCAACTGTAGAGATATTCACCATTATCCCATCCAAGGCCATAACTATTGGGTCAGGAATGGCAGGTGACCCAGTGCCAGCCAGTGAGATTCACGAAAGATTTACTGGGATCTCAGGAGAAGAGGACTCCTCATTCTTCTCAAGAAGCTTCCAACAGCAACCTCCCTCTTATCCCTCTAAGAGTGAATGGAAACAGGTGGGCTCACTGGGCTGGTGTAGACCCCCTGCAAGTCCACAGGAGCCGGCTTCTGACATCACTGATCCTGAGGATGGCAGAGCACAGAAAGAGTGAAATAGAGGCCATGGGTTTACGCACTGAAGCCACCTGACCTCTGTGCTCTGGAGGGCCAGCCAGCCAGCCATCATTCTTCTTTACATTCAGAACCACTTGACAGCAGTGTTCTGTTCCTTGCCACACAGCATCTCCTGATTGGCACAGGCATTCATTCAACTTCCCCTTTTGGAGTCTTTGTAGGAGCTTCCCAGTCCCCACACCCACATCCAGGCCATCAGGGGGCCAAGCCTTCTGCCCCCTACCCCAGGGAGGCCAACAAAGGTACATGACGGAGACACCTCTCATCGAGGCTCTTTTAAAAACTTAAACTCTCATCTTTATGAGGGGGAAGAGAGGAGGGGAAGGGAGGAAGAAAAGGCATGGGAAGGAGGGAGGGGAAGAGAAGAGTGGGGAAGGGAGGGGAGAGACGGAGGAAGGGGAGAGAGGAGACAGAAGGGGTTGAGGAGAGAGGAGGGAGGCAAGGAGAAAGGGAGTGGAAGGAGGGAAAGAAGGAAGAAACTGAGTTATATGTAGGAGAGAAGATACAAAATGCATTGTTTGGGGAAGATATAATTTCCTTCCCAAACAAACCCAAATGAACCAACTGAATTATTAATAAAACTATAAGGGAATAAACTAAGAGGGCTGGGGAAAAGATCAATATACAAAATCAATAACAAATTAGAAAATACAATAGAAAAAAGATATTCATTAATGATAGCCACACGCCTTTTTAAAAATACCTAGGAATTGGCACAAAGCCTTGTACCATCTGCTGGGTTCCTCTGACCCTTCCTTACCACTCTCCTCCTCCTGCCCAGGGCTCCAGCCCCATGGCCTCCTTGATGTGCCTCACTAGCTCCAGCGTCCTGGCTCTGCACTGGCTGTTCCCTCTGCCCCCAGATATCCACACAGCTCATTTCCTCACCTCCTGGTCTCCAAACTTTTTCTGTAAAGGGCCAGATCATAAATATCGTAGGCTTTGTGGCCCAAGAGACAAAATCAAAAATATTATGCAGGAACTTATATATCAAGAGGGAAAACAAATTTCTACAAAATGTTTATTGATGAAATTCAAAATATAATAGGAAGAACTGAGGACTGTTTCTTAGTTTGGGTTTTGGTTTGCTTTGGTGCACAGGTGTACCAAGGAGAAGAATGGAATTCTATGAGGGAGATATCATCAAAGTTAGTGTTCCCTATCATGGAATTGATTGCAAATGTTCTTCTGTAAAAACCCTTCCCAGCCAAGAGCTGGTCTTGAGCTGGTCTTGATCTGGTCTATACTAAATGGCACCTCCTCAATGAGGATCTCGCGGAGACCCTCTCAAAAAATCGTGCCCACCCCCACGATGCCCCCTCCATCCCTCTTATTCTGTAATTTTCTCTGTAGCACTTCTTCCAATCTGATGTGCTATATATTTTACTTGTGTATGTATTAGCTATCTTCCCCTTCCATGTGTAAACGTTCTGTGGGCAGGGTTTTCGTCTGTCTTGTCACTGCTGTTTTCCCAGCACCTGGAACATGTCTGGCACATAGTGGGCACTCAGTAATCATCTGCTGAATGAGTAAGTGAATAGGAAAGTAATGGAGAGAGAATGCAGCCGTACCTGTAAGTGCTTAGCACATTGTCAGCACACGCTCTGCTCGGTAAGTATTAGTCACTGTTGTTGTTACTTTCAGGAGGGGCCCCAGCCGTCCGGGAAGTGCGAGCCCCAGAGCAAACAAAATCTTCCAGCCACCAGACCTGTCCTGCCTACCTGCCTGCTGCATCTCCTCTCCCCACGCCCCTCCTCCCCGGGGGCTCCCAGTCTCTGTCCCTCCACAGGACCCTGCATCCCCTCTGGCTCTCTCAGTCGTCCCTCAGTTACAAATGGGACTTCAGGGCCAGCTCCCAGGGCCCCTCGCCCCCTATAGTGCCTCAGGCAGAGTGCCCACTCACTACCAGAGATGCCTTGGCCTGACTGCCTGGTTCCACTCTCCACCATTCTATCCCCCACCCCAGCCCACCCCACCCCTTCATTGCCTAAGGATTCTGGCCCCTATGTTCCCGCCTGATTAGCTGCACCTCATTTCATGTGCTTCCTCCCTGGAAAGCCTCTCTTGACACCCTCCCCAGCCTCTGAGTGTCCCCAGCCACCTATGCTGACCCTTCTGCCACTACATCTTGCACTGCACCCCCCTCTCCTCCTAGGCCATTCCCTTCCTCCCCAACCCTGTCCCAAGAAGCCTAGGGCCTGATCTCTGGCCACTCACCTCCTGAGAACCCCCTCCTCCTGCCCTCTAGAAACTTGTCCCTGGGGTCCATCTCCTCTCCCTCTCTGGGCCCCTCTCTAATCCCGCAACAGCCCCATCCTACACTGGAGGAAACGAGAGGGGAGATCAAGCAGTTTGCCAGGATCACCCAGAGAGGCAGGGGTAAAGCAGGACCCTGGGGACGGCTGAGGAGAAGGGGCGTTGGCAGTACCGGCCCAGGGTACACAACACAGCACACAGATAGACGGACAGATTTTTGGATGAGCCAGAGCAGAGCTGCCCCTGCTCTCTGCCGACTTCTCCGCAAGGCCAGGCGTCAAGGGCTCACCCAGGAGCCGGCTCCCGCCCCCTGGCCCAGGGCCAGCCGTCATCCCCGTGAGGTCAGCCACGGGCCCGCGATTTCGGGGAAATACCAGCTCCATATTAAAAACAGGCGGTGGCCAGGCCCCTGCTGCTTTCCCAGTAGAAACTAGGGTGTTTGTTCCAAGAGGAGCAAGAGAGGGCGGGGCCCCGTCAGCGCCGCGGAGGCGGGAGGCTCCAGCTGCAGTACCTGGCGGAACGGCCCGGGAACTGGGGCACGCGGGGAGGGAGATCGCGAGGGTCCGGCAAGGGCAGCCTGGGGCGGGGGGGGGGGGAACGCCCACACAGCGCCTGGAGGCTGAGCCGACCAGGGAGGGGTCGTGGACTGGGACCCGGAGCCCCCCGGGTCAGCAGGGCAGCCTTCACATCTGCCCCCAGCCAGCACAGGATTCAAGCAGTGGGCAGGGCCCCAGCAGACGCCGGCCAGTGACCTGAGGCCCTCGGGTTCCGGGGCGGCCGGTCCCCACACCGCATCCCCGGGCCGTGAGCTGCGCGCTCGCCCCCGCCGGGAGCCCGCCGCAGCCCCCTGCAGGGGGCGCCAGAGGGCCGTCCTCCGGCCCAGACGGGCGGCCGGCGGGCCTGGCATCTGGAGCGAGTTAAGCCCGGGAGGCCAGCGGCGGCAGCGTGAGCTCATCCCGGCCCGCCCCTGCGGTTTCCAGGCGCTGCGAAGGGACCAGGACGCAAGCGGCGCACCGCGGGCCGGCCGGGGAAGCAAGGCGGGAGCAGCGAGTCCTCCCGGGATGTGGGTGTGAGTGGGGAGGCAGCAGTGTGTGTGTCACTGGCGCGTCGCCGAGTGAGGATTGAGCCCTGGGAGCCGGCCACCAGCGTATGTCGCTGTGTCACCGTGTGTCGTGGCTTGTGAGGGTGCGTGTGTCCCCAGGGGGGAAACACTGCGCGTGATAAGTTGCACACATCCCAGCACATAAAATCCTATGTGCTGTAAAATCACATGTACCTGTAAAATCCACATTTTACAGAAAAGAAGGCCAAGTGCACAAGAGGGAGCCAGCCAGCCTGGTGGCACAAGGTTGGGACTCCTGGCTCCCTGCCTCTAAGCCTGTGTCCCTGTGTGTGTGCAGAAGCTCAGAGCCAGCCCACATGTCGCACAGTGCCAGGATCAGTGTTCCGGGCCCACCTCACCTCCCACCATACACAAACATGCTCTTCCTGGTCACTGCCCACCCTCTCCACCCCTACAGGACCTCAGGCAGTCTCCTCCTTCAGGAGAGAAGGAGAGACCCTTTCACACCAGGGTCATGGCTAACAGTGACACACACAGACCACCTGGGGAGACACACACACCTGGATACAGGCTCACACACGGAGATACACACCCACACACGTAAGGAACACTTTCCTATTAGCAGGACTCGGACCTGGGAGACTCAACAGGCAGGTTGCAAGGTGGTGGCAAGGCTTGGAGAGGGACGGGGAGCAGGGGGGGTGGCTGGAGGCCTCTGAACCCTGTATCTTAGGGGCTCCTGCTCCTGGCAGTGGGGTTGCTGCCCAGGGTATCAAGGGCCTCAGAGGCATCAGGACTTTCAGGGCCAGGAGCCAGGGTGGGAACACGGCACTGTGGGCATCACCAGACACAAAGTGGGAAGACGGGGCTGGAGCAAGTGCCTCTGAGCATCCAAGGCTCCCCCACCATCTGGCTGGTCCTCACCTTGGGCCTTTGCTTCAAGGAGCTACTCTCCCAGCTTTGGGTAGCTGTAGCCCCAGCTGTGCTGGAGACCTCAGGGAGGTGGCCCTGGTCACCCAGTGCCTGCCAGCCTTCCTGGCTGGCCTTGCAGCATTGTCATGCCCCCATCCTCCTCCCTTCACCCCTGCAGCTGAACTGTGGCTCTGAGACAAGGACCTTGCCTGCAGGATGGGGCACATGAGCCTTTCACCCTCCCTCACCAGTGATGGCTCCTGGGAGCTGAAGCACACGTTTGCAGAGGGTTGGCGGTGAGTGGCTTGCTGGGAGCTCAAGCCTCTGGGTCCCCACTGCGTTCCCACCTGTAAGACCAAGAGGACACCCTGCCCTGGCTAGGCCATCACAGGCAGTATGAACTCTAAAGGGGTGGGCACAGGGGTCCTCAGCTCCCAGGACACCGGGGCAAGCTGGGTGGGGGATTTTTTTAAACTGGAATGACTCTGGTTTGCATAACCAGAGCTTCCAAATTGCTTAGCAAAACATGTTTGCTTTTTAATTAACATGTGCTTGAAAAACAATGGTTTTAATTAAAGTGGGTGGGGGAGAGAAGGGATGGTGGGGGAGGATATTTTAAGAAACTCCAAGTCCCGGGCCTTCTTTTAAGTAAAGTGGGAGCCTTGCCCCAAGCTGGCAGAGGCTGGGAGGCAAGGCTCCTTGGGAAGCCCAGGAACACCCCTACCTGCCTGCACCCCTCTCCAGCTCCCTTGCCAAGACTTTGCCCTTTTGCTGACAGTTTAATTACTCACCCACTGTTCCCTGGGCCCCTCTGGGAAGGGTGGTCTTTTAGAAAGTAGTCTTGAGGGCAGATGGGGGTCCACAAGGCAGGAAAGAGAGAGGGAACAGCATGAGTGAAGATCCGAGAGTGTGGGTCTTGGGGGAACGTTAAGTTTACTGCGAGAGAGAGGAGGTGGGGGGAGGGGAGCCGTAAAAAAGTCAGATCCCACAGCTTGGCGGACTGGAAAGGTAGAGCTGGACCCGGAGCCGCTGACGTCCAAGCCCGAGGGAGATGGGGCAGCTGAGCTGGGGCCAGGAACATGAGAGTGGAAGGGAGGGTGATGCGACATGGGACAGAGGGATTGGCAGAGGAAGAGGAGGGTCTACAGAGACTGGGGGGGGGGGCGCGGGGGACCTGGGGGCTTGCTGGTCAGAGGCTTGACAGGCAGGGCTGCAAGTTTGACCAGTCCAGTAGGGGGCAGCGTTGGCCCCATCATCCTATGCGCAGGAGGCTCCCACCATCAGTGCTCAGTAAATGCTTGAGGAAGGGTGAGAATGAGATGATGGTCCCTCCGAGTCAGCCACATCTTCTCCCTTTTCTGACGTTGTGCGGCCAGCACTGAGGTGCAGCTCGGGGTCATAGGTGAGCACTGAGGTGGGACAGCACCCCCACCCATGCAGACAGAGAGATTGAGAGGAAGCCTCTGGGGAATGAGGACACCTCAGGGGTCAGGTCAGATGGCCAGGAACCCTCAGTTCCTGGTGGCCTTACCCAGGACCCTGTTTCTCATTAGGGGCCTTCTCGCTCCCCCACTTGACATGAAATGTGCCTCCCTGTACTTAATTCATTACACTCCACTCGGGTGGGAGGGCAGGCAGTGGGGGTTATTTTTTCCCCTGAGCTCAGACATTCCTTGCCTTATTATTCTCCACATTTCAAGGCAGCTGTCGCCTCCCCCAACCGCCCCCAGCCCGAAGCTCAGAGTCCAGAAGGGGCCTCTCCAGGGCTCAGAACACTAGACTCTCCCACCCCTCCAGCCCAGCACAGGAGGGAAACAGGCCTAGAGGGAGAGCCCAGGGTGACCCGCAGGGACGCCCGCAACAGTCTGCACCAGAACTTACCCCCTCAAGCTGGGATCCTCTATGTGCCCTCCTCATCACCCTCCCATCACACTGCCTTCCTTGCCTCTATTCACCCTCTCTGGGCCACCTTCCCCGCAGATGACCCCAGGGGCCTCTCTACATTGCAGAGCCAGCCTTTGCCTCCCCCTCCTGGAGCAGGTGCTAGGACAGTTTTCAGAGTCCCTGCCCTGCTCAGGGCCCAAACAAGTTGCGCTCCCACTGGGTCAGTGGCCTTCCAGAGGGCAAGGCCTATCCTGGAACAAGGGATCAACCTAGAAAACAATAGGGCTGGGGTCAGCCTGGTGGACCACCGACAGGCAGGTCAGGGAGAAACAGTTCTAAGGACCCGGTTTTGGTGTTTTGGAGAACTAGTGAAGTCCTGCATGGATTTTTGCCCTCCATCAGAGAGCTGCCTGCCCAGCAGAGCTGCCTCAACAGGGGGTGAGCTCCTTGTTGCTGGGGGTGTTCAAGCAAGCAGCAGCTCATCAGACTTGCCCTGGAAAAGAGGTGGGCCCAGGTATCTGAGGCCCTTTCCTGCCCAACTTTGAGATCAGAGTCTGGGGCTGGCAGGCACAGTAGCCACTCCAGATGAATGGAATTAAGGGTCCCTCCTCACTCACTCAGGGATGGCTAGACAGGTCTGAAAGTACAGGCCAAGGCACAAGGACAGAAGGCCTAGGAGCTGGGCCAAGGCCAGAGCAGAACTTTTCCAAGGCATTTTCTTTGTTGGTTCTCTACAATGGCTTGGGGCCTGACCAAGTGCTGGGAGCATAATAGATGTGCGATCATTGTATACTGACAGTTATATGGGGTCTGACCTCAGCCTACTCAGAGGCTTTGGGGCAGAAGGCAGCCTGCAGGGGTCAGGGCCTCCACCCAGGGGAGGGACTCTGACCGCAAGCGAAACCAAGGCGGGAGCCCAGGTGGGGCAGGCAATCTGGGTGTGCTAAGAACTGAGTTTGGAAGTCACTCTTGACACTCTAGACCATCTTGCCCCTGCTGACCCTACAGCCAGGCATGTTCAGCTGGGATATGAGGTTTGATGACTGGACCTTCAGCTGCCCGGGAGGGTAGGAGTCATCCTGTGATGTGGCCCTGGAGGTTCTTGCCATCTGTAGCAAGCCTGGGGGTGCCTGGGGCCTGCCCACACCTCCAGCTCTACTCTCCAGACCTTCCTCAGGGCCCCCCTTATTATAAGGAAGGCACCCTCTACGGGATGGACTGCACAGAGCCTGGGTTCCCCAGAGAGGGAGCGGCTACTAGCTGGCCCAGATCTGTCTCAGCCTAGAGCTGTGGGATCTGGGTGTTGCACCCTCTTGGGGACCGCTGGCCCAGGGCCTCTCCACTCAGGCCAGGCCATGCAGAGGGAAACCCTGAAACTCCTAGGATGTGCCCAGCTGCCCCTCTGGTCCCTCAGCCCTTAGCTCTGTGTCTCTTCCCAAGCTGGAAACCATTAAATGTTTGCCTTCCTGCCACACCCCAGCCCCTGTGCTGCAGCTGGGGAAGAGAGCTCACTGCCACTGGCTTCCCACCTCCCACCGCAGGCTCCAGAAGTGGGGACAGGTATGGGCATCCAGTGGTATGGGGACACTTGGAATCTCAGGATCCCAGCTACTCCAACGAAGGGAATTGAGGCATCTTCCCCCATGTGCCCTCACCCCCCAGCCCTCACCTCACCAGCTGTCCCAAGGGCTCATCTGCACTGTCCCTGCATCCCAGCTCTGCTCTCTGATAGAGTGCCATGTCTCCGCTCCCTACTGCATCCCAACTGGGTGGGCCAGGCCTCTGTCAGTCATCACAGAGGGAGCACAGTCAGCCAGCATCTGATAACTGTGCCATGGGTGGTTGGGTGAATGAATGAATGAATGAATGAGTTGATTCAAATGAGACTTGAGCCTGGAAAAGATTTGCCCCATTGAAGGGTCTCTATCCAGGGTTTGGGGAGATGTTGACTGCCACAAACTGTGATATTTCCTCAAAACTTAGAAAATGACTTGTAAGGCCTTATTTTGCCAAGTAAAAAATGGAAAACAACAGCCACCAGCTGCCATCACCATTGTTTTGTAAACAAAAGGATATTCTCAAGGCAAAAGAAACAAAAGTAGGCAGGATATGAACTCAGAAGAAAGACAGGCAGCCCTTGAAGATGCATAAATTGAGCTTTATGGAAAACACAATATGGGCCTTATTTTTCCCTCATGAAAACTTTCTTATCACAGATTAGAACCTGGGGCTTGGGGACACCCAAGTGCTTCCAGTCTCCAAAGAGCAAGAACTCCTTCTGCAGCATTCCTGACTGGAATTGGTTTCCCTCTGCTTGCACACCCTTTGGGACAGGGTGCTCACTACGTTTCCCAGTTAGCTCAGGAGCTAAGGATGTCATTCTAGAGTACCTTTAAGTGGCTTCCAAGCCTACCATGGGAGGGAGGGAAAGAGACCAGGAGGAGAGCGACATGGGAGAGATGCTGAGGGGAAGGAAGAAGAGGCCTCCAGACCCAGGGCACAGGAGTGGCGGGGGCGGGGGCGGGGGAAGGGCATGCTTATGTTCAGCTGGACCGAAGTATAAAAATCAGGAAGTTGGCCAAGACCTGAGACTTCCCAGGGGGCACTGTCTCCCCTATCTCTGGAGTCCTCGAGTCTTCCAGCCGCCTCACTCCATACCCCCAGCCCTCCATAAAGACTCTGATGAACGCATTGTCACCAAGGCCTCAGTGGATATGTGGGGTACCCAGACCCATAGGCCAGAGAAGGAAACAGACTGAAAGAAGATGGTGGCACCTCAGGCATCCTCAGTCAGGCCAAGCCCTTCCCAGCCCTGACCTTCTGGGCCCTTCCCCATCCAAGGGGCCTGGGCCCTGGCTGCTGAGACTGGAGGGGGCGTGTTGGGCGGTCAGCCCTGGGGAGCCTCATGTGCACACACTCACACACACTCCACATTCCGGTTGTGCTCTGTCAGCATTTGGGCAAACCAGGATTGTGTGGCTTTGGGAGGGCAGGAACAAATAACCCCCAAATCTGGGCGAGGGCGGGCCTGGGCTGGTTGGAAGGGGCTTGGGTGGACCCCAGGGAGTCACTTCTGTGCTGGGTAACCAGGTTCAAGTCTGGGGTTTTCCTCCTGTTCTCTGAGGTGATTGGGTTACACTCCCCAGGGTATGGCAGGCCGGCCCTCTACCCAGACAGGCACATCCTTGCCCCCTCCCTTCCTCCCTCCCCACCAGCCAAGGCCTCAGGACCAACAGCAGAGCAGTCCAGCCTGGCACCCCCAAGCACCCACTTAGGCAACATGAGGGCTGCCTGTCACATTGTTGCCCAGTTTCTTTTGCCCTCCTCCTCCTGCCCCTCATCTCCATCCCCTGCCCCTTTGATTCCATACACTCCGTTGCCTGGACCCTTTGCTGCTCCTCGTGATCTCTCTTAAGGTCTGCATCTGCCTTCTGTCAGCTCCTCTGCTGCTGAGTGCTTGAGTCCTACAGTCCAATTTCTCGTACCTGCAGGCTGATTTCTTTCCTTCTTGTGATCTGCTAAGATTTTCCTCCAACACGTGATTTCCTCAAGACCCTGCCTGACTTCATTCTACCTTGGCCTGAATTTCTGGCCTCCTTGAGCCCCCACTTTGTGCCATCTGATCCGTGTCCCAGTGGTGATCCCAGGATCCCTGCAGATGGCGTCTGGGAGAGAGGATGCAGGGTGTGGCAGGCTGCCAAGAGCCATGAATCGCCATACAGAGATGTCAGAGCAGAGGAGGGACAGTTGGTTCTGGAGTCCTGAGGAACTCTGCCCCTGGTCCCCCAACCCCTGACTGCCCCAGTGACCCTCTGGTTCAGCCTGGACCAGGACTAGAGAAGTGAATATTACTGCCACCTTAGAGAGACCTCAGAGATCAGGCCCCAAGCCAGATGGGGGAAGTGAGGCATAGAGAGACCCAAGACCAGACCCCAGTCTTCTGGGGCATGTGACCTGGCACTTGAAGCACAGGGGGGACCAGACTGACAGGAAGGCAAACGCCTTGCCCCCTCCCATCCTTTCCATCGGCCACAGGGCCACAGGATGGACCACCCTCCTTGGGGGAGCTGGGACCAGCGTTTATGCAACTGCGGGGAGGCCACAGCCTGGCTGGCAGTGCCACCCGCTCAGCACCAGTGCTGACTCAGCAGAGCTCCTCAGCATGTACACACTCAGACATGCACACAAACAGACACAGACATGCACGCATACAGAGGTGAACACCCACGTGCATATGCATAGGCACACACATACACAGGTATACACACACTCATAGACATACCCACAGACACAAATACACAGGCACACTTGTGGACATATGCACACACAAACACACAGGGACACAAAGAAATACATACACATTCCACCCAGCCAAGACAGGTGGGAGGCTGCTGAGTGATGAGAACCCTCACCCCGCAGCTGAGTCTGGGTCCCTCCACCCTATCCACCCTGGCACTCACACCCACAGCTGCTGACTTGAGCCCCTGAACGACAGCCCACACGCGGTCAGCACAGCCACAGATAGCAGGTAAATGGCCCCAGAGTGGCAACATGGCCATGGCTGGGACAGAGACACATTCTAAGTGGAGTTGAGCCCTAATAGGTAGGATCAAACAGCCCCAGCCAGAGCTCATCAGACAGAACAGCCCCGCTCTGGCCCCGCCAGCACCCCCAGCCCACCCTCTCTCAGTCCACAAGGAGGACTGGTGGGTGGGGGCTGCAGAGTGTCTTGGGGGGATGTGTGGGATGCTCCCTTCCACTTCCAAGCCAAGCCAACTGGGCTAGTAGCTCCCAGGAACTAGGGGAACCTGCCAGGAGGCTATGTGTGGGGGAGCACTGGGGACACCTTAGGACCATCCTGGAAACTGGAGGAGAGGAGGCATTCTTGAGAGAGCAGGACACATATCCCCTGGGATCCAGAACATATATGAACTTGGAGGCAAGGCCACTTCTTGCCTGGAGATGAGTGAGAACAGGTGCAATCCCTGCCTGCAGGACTCCGGCCCTGGAGGGGCGTCCCCAGAAAGAAAATACTGAGACCACCCAGGCCTATGTGGCCCCTGGAGACTTTTGAAGGAGAGCTCAGCTGTTCCTGGGCTTGGTGTCTAGGAGCAAGGTGGCTGGAACAGGCAGGAGCTGGAGGCTGCCCACAGGGGTACTGGCCACATCAGGTGGCCCCTGCCGTGACTGGGGTCAAAAGGGAGCCTGCTCTCCTCTGTGAGGGTCCTCAGCCACCAATTGGCCAGGGAGGCTATCCAGAGTTCAGCAAGGTCACACATGCACATCGAGACACCCCCACTAGCTGAGGCTGCCACAGTGAGGCCACAGGTGCCTCAGTTTCTGCCCCATCAGCCGGCCAGACTATGCACAATGAAAGGGCAGATCACGGCCCCTCCCCTACCCCTGAACCAGCTCTGGGGCTGGAGTGGACTGCATTCAGATAAGGAAAGGAACCCAAAAGCCTCAAAATCCGCCCGAGCTGTTGCTGAGAGTGTTTTTAAAAATGACCTGGAATCCAACTACTTCTCACCATCTCCGCTGGGCCAAGAGTGCACCTGCTTCTCTCTCCTGGACGCTCCTAATGGGTCTCCCTGCTTCTGCTGGTGCCCCCGATTCTGTTCGCCACACAGCAGCCACAGTGATGCTGATAAGACATCTCCCCAGAGTAAAGCCCTTCCCAGCCCCCGGGCCCTCCATCACCTCTCTGACTCACATCCGGTCACCTCCCCATCGCACTCTGTGCCTCCATCTCAGAGCCTTTGTGCCCTCTGCCAGAAAGTCTTCCCTCAGATGCCTGCATGGCTCCCTGGAGCAGATGCTGAAGCACCCCACACAAGTGTTCCAGTCTGCCTTTGGGGCCCTGCCCCATACCGTGAATGGGAGTTGGTGGATAAATAATCTGGTTTCCTCATCCCTTGGTGGGACAACTCCACCATCTCCTAGAGGTCCCAGCGGGCTGAGCCCCATTGCCGACAGTTCCATCTGGTCCCATGCACCCTGTAGAGACTTCCTTCCCTTCCCAGCTGCTCTCCCATGCTCCCTGGGTCACCTCCCAGGGAGAATCTTTGTGTTCAGGTCCTTGTCAAAGCTCCGCTTCTGAGGCAGCCCAGCCTAAGGCAGTCCATCTCGTGTCTCTTTTTTGTTTTTCTTTTCTTTAACAATAACTCCCCATTCTCCCCTCTCCCCAGCCCCTAGCAACCACCATTCCACTTTCTGTTTCTATGAATTTAACTACTCTATGTATCTCATTTAGGTCCTTCTGTATCTGGCTTATTTCACTTAGCATAATATGCTCAAAGTGCATCCATGTTGTAGCATGTGTCAGAATTTCCTTCCTCTTTCAAGCTGAATAATAGTCCATTGTATGGATCTACCACATTTTGTTTCTCTGTTCATCTGTTGATGGGCACTAGGGGTGTTTCCACCTTTTGGCTATTGTCAATAATGCTGCCGTGAATGTGGATGTATCTCCAGGGACCCCAGCCTCTCTGCAGGGCATTGCTCTTTCTCTCCATCAAAGCCCTGTGCTTCACCTCCTCCGGGAAGCCTCCCCTCACTCTCCTCACTGGGGTCCAAGGGGAGGGGGGGGCCCTGGCCCCAGAGCAAGGTGTGGGATGGGGCAGGGGTTTGCAGAGGGTATGCATTGCCTCCTGTCACTGCAGGGTCTGCACACTTGCCTTCTGCTGAGGAGCCTGGGGCTGAGGAAGCCACTGGTGTACTCCAGGTGCTTCCCCACTATGACATTTACCTCTGGCCTAGAGCCACACTGCAGGCAGAGTACCTCGATTTCCCCATCTGAGTCAGGCAGGGGTCTAAGGCCTCCTCAGTTCTGACAGGCTGGGGACAAAGTTAGCTCCTACCCTGCCACCCATTCCCAGTATGACTCAGGTGAGGCCCTTTTCTGCTCCGGGCCTCAGTTTCCCCACTTGTGACATGGGTGGTTCTGGGCCAATGTCCCATGGTTCCCTCATTGCCAGTCGTGGAGTGAGACAGCTCAGACAGTGTTCTCAGGCTCCCAGTGGCATCTCTGTGTTTGAGGCCACAGCATGGCTGCCGTCTCCAGAAGGCGGGGAGGGGGGGCCCAGGCCTCTTTTAGCTCAGTCTTGCTCCTACCCTGGTGGGCAGGCTCAGAGGGTCTGGCACACCACATGGGGCAGTTTTGATGGGGTGAGCAGCGTTTCAAAATGACACCCCTGGTTTTCTCCACGGCTCACCATGTGTGGCCCATAGATTTTACAGAAGTCAACCAAAGGACCACAGAGAGGAAAGAAGGAAGGAGGGAGGGAGAGATGGAAGGAGAAAAGAAAAGAAGGATGGAAGGAAGAGAGGGAGGAGGGCGGGAGGGAGGAAGGAAGAAGGAAAGAAGGAAAGAAGCCATTTATTAATGAGGCCCATGGGGTGAGGACAGAGACGCAGTCACAGGTAAGAGCAGCCTGCGAGGGGCGCGAGAGGACAGCCATGTGGACAGGCCTGCAGGGCTGAGCAGAGAGAGCTTGTGCAGGAGTCTTGATGAGCTCCCTCCTTCCCACAACTCCAGGCTGCTGGTGTCAGCATCAGGAATGGGAGACGAGCTGTCCCCAGCGTGGCCTCCCTGAAAGCAAGGGCGATTGCAGGTTACAGTGGAGGGGGTCGCGCAAGGCAGCAGGAGGTCAACTGAGAACTGGAGCTGGTGGAGATGGGGAGGTGGCAGCAAGGGATTTGGATGACAGAGGCACGATGAGGACAACAGGGCTGAGATCAGCAGAGGTGGCAAAGGTGGCAGCAGGTTTGGAAGGGAGTAGGGGGTCTCACCTGGGGTGAGAGGTTCAGCTGGCCATGATGTGCTTCACGAATGCTGGAAAGAAGGGGAGAGTGGGTGGCAAGGGTTCAGCCCTGGGAAGCCAAGGGTGGGAGCCTAGGGTCCCAATGCCCCTCCAGCAGATCCCCTGCCCTGCTCAGTCCACCTTCATAGTTGATGCAGCCATTGGTGTCCTCTTGCCCAGCCATCAGTTTCTCCACTTCGTCTTCTGTCAGCCTCTCACCTGGTGGGGGTGGGAGGACGAGTCAGCACCCCCCAGAGGTGCAAAGGGTGGGAGACCCACTGAGCCTCCCAGATGGTGAGTCTGCCTCTCCAGGATCCCCACACCTCATGTTGGCACAGCCATCTGTGCTCACAAGGCCTTGACCACCACCCCTATTTCTGAGACCAGGAGAAACAATGATAAGTCAAAAAGGGTGGGGCAGGGGGTGTAGGCCTGGTGCTGCCTCCGAGCCTGGGCTCTGTCCATTACAGTGCCATCTTGGTGTTCAAGTCACCAGCGCATCTTGTCCTCTGTCCTTGATAGGCTAATGGGGGTAGAACTGGGAACCTTGGGGGATGACTGTAGAGAGGACCAAGAGACAGCACCACTATTCCCCAGACAAGTCTGGCACTTTCCTGCCTCTATGCTTTTCTTTTCTTTTCTTTTCTTTTTGAGGAAGATTAGCCCTGAGCTAACATCTGCTGCCAGTCCTCCTCTTTTTGGGGAGGAAGACTGGCTCTGAGCTAACATCCACGCCCATCTTCCTCTACTTTATACGTGGGACACCTGCCACAGCATGGCTTGCCAAGCAGCGCCATGTCTCACCCAGGATCCCAACCGGCGAACCTTGGGCCACCGAAGCAGCACATGCAAACTTAACCGCTGCTGCCACTAGGCCGGCCCCCATGCCTCTGTGCTTTTGCATGTGCTATGCTGGTTCCCCACTGTAATGCCAACTGCAGTTTCTCCCCTGTCTCATAACCCCCAGCCACACATGCATACACATAACCCCAGAGGCCAGCACAATCTGAGTACACAGTAGGTGCTCAATAAATGTTGGTGGCAGGAAAAAGTCTCTTTGACAAGACACAGCTGTTCGATAACATTTGCTGTAAGAAAAAGTCCCTTGGAGAAGGGGCGTGCCTGCCAGCCAGGCACCTGATAGTGGGGATCAGGATGCCCAAGAGGCAGGCACGTGACCTACTCGGCCACTCAGATGATGTGGTCCTGATCTTGAGGCAATGAACGCCAGGACTGAATTGATCCTCCTGGATGTACCACTTTGCCCCACCCTGTCCCCAGAGCTGTGCCCATCCCCCTTTGGTTCTGTGAGCTGCACCACCTAAATTTCTAAATTCCCCACATTTCTATCGCCTGCCACAGAGGCACCTTGACGGTGTCACTCTCTATTTCACAGATGAGACACAGGCCCAGCAGGCAACCACGTGGTTTCTCCCAGGATGCCGGTGGGAAGGAGGAGTAGGGGTGGGAGGAAGCTGCCCTCACCCAGCGTGGCCAGCACGTGGCGGAGCTCAGCGCCCATGACGGTGCCGTTGCCCTCCTTGTCGAAGACCCGGAGCCCCTCCACAAAGTCCTCATAGGTGCCCGTGTCCTTGTTCTTGGAAATGTGCTGGAGCATGGGCAGGAACGTGTCAAAGTCCATCATCTTGGTGTTAAGCTCTGTGGAGAGAGGTCCTGAGTCCCACTGCTGAGGGGCAGGATGGGCACACCCTTCCCCTGTGCCTTATAATGGGGAGCTATTGCTCTCACATGGTTTCCAAAGCACTCTATACCAGTTTGCCATTTACAAAGCACTCCACCATCACAAGGCACTTTACAGTCAACCAAGAAATGCATTGTTTCCATCATCCTTTGCTGTTCACGAGGAGAGTTTGCTGCAGTGGCACCACAATTCTCCTTTTGGGAAACAGTCCTCCCAGTGTCATTTTCTTATGGACTCCACCCTCTCCCTGCTACCTGTGACTGGTCAGGAGCAGCTGGGCTAATCAGAGATCCTCCCTGGGACTTTTGAACTATGGCGAGGGCTTGGGTCTTGCTCCACCTTGGGGCAAAGCAAGCAACCCTCTCTGGCAGGGTGATGAGGGAAGCTGGCCCTCACCCACAGAGAGATGCCGAGGAGGGGCAGGGGGAGCATGTGGGAGGCAGAAGCCAGGAGGCCCTAGCTCGCCCTCACACCAGCCACTGAAGCTAGTTTGCACTGTCATCAGTGCCCCACGACCAGGAGGCCTGATGAATTGGCATGGGACCAGATGATACAGTGAACCATCACTGGTAGTCACCTGGTCAGCATCATCTGAGACTGGCCTCAGTGTCCTCATCCAGACAATGGCAGGATGTCAGGACAGTGCACAGCAGGGAGCTTCCATGTTGTCCTACTACAGATGGCGGCCTACCCCTAGTGGTCTTCCGGGGACCAGCACTAATGGCAAGGTCTCAGGCTGGGTGTACCAACCTTCCTGCTTCGGCTTCCCCAAGACGCGGAGCACCTCGGCCTGCGTGGGGTTCTGGCCCAGTGCCCGCAGGACATCCCCACACTGCCCATACGTGATCTTCATCTCACACTTGGGCGTGCGGTCGAACAGCATGAAGGCTTCCTTGAACTCTGCCGGGAGAGGGTGTGAGCTGTGGACGCTCCCAGAGTCAGCCGGCCCCCCTCACCCCACACTGCTGGGGACTCGGACTGGGGACCCCGGGCCCAACCCTACAGCCCCAGGGCTTAAGGCCTCCCCACTCACCTTCAATCTGCTCCGGTGTAAACTCGATCTGAAAGGAGACCCCAAAGATCCTGAGTGCCTCACTAAGAGGGTGGGGCCAGGCCTCCTCCTGGTCACTCCTTGGCCAGCCCAGGCCTCATCCTCTCAGCTGTCCCAACCTGCCCCTATCCCAGCATCCCAGCTTCCACCACCCAGGACCTCCTGCTGTTCACCTTGACACCCTCCTGCCTCCTCACCCCTCCCCACCTGCCCAGCCTGCAGGCCTTGGGTCTGTGTGCACCCAGATCCTGATACCTGGTAAGCAACAGCTGGGGAAGTGGTGAGGAGGGAAGCCTGGTACCCTGAGTCCCCAGCCCAGGAGGGGACCTTACCTGATGACCCTGGTACTGGATAGATGTGCCTCAAGTCACAAGATCTGACCAGACTGGCTTTGCCACCACCACCAGGCCTGGGGCCCAGTGGGCGGGACTGTCCACATGTGTGAGACAGGAGGCTTCATCTCACCAGGGTGGTCGGGGCCAGGACAGGAGGAGCAGGGTGAGGGTGCAGGCCGGGCAGGGTCTATCAGCGTGAGAGCATATCCACAGGAAGGGGTGTGTGTGTGCATGTGTGTGTGTGTATACATGTGCATTCACACGTGTGTGTGCATGCATTTACACAACTGCCCCTCACAGAGCCCTCGAAGCGGAGCACTGTCACTCACACGGCCCTGCCTACACCTAGGTGTTACCCACCCCGGTCCTGCAGCACAGCATGAGGCCAGAGGTGCTGTTGAGTGTTTGCTGAGGCCTCAACAGGGCCACCTGAGGTCAGGAGGCCTCTTGGGACCCGGTTTCCCCCTCCTCACCCGATACCAGGTCTATTTTTATCACTGCAGTCACTTGCTCCAAGGTCAAGGTCGCATGAGGGAAAGAGCTTGGGGGAGGGGGCGTGACTGGCACACCTCCCACTGCTGTGTCCTCAGAGCCCCACCAACTCCATAGTGCACACCAGCACAGAGGGAGACCTGCCCTGCCACCCTCCGTGGTTGTCCCCCTGGCTCTCTGGTTCAGTCCAGTGTGGGGAAGAACCAGTTGTCAATCCTGGCCCCCTGAGAGCTCTCTCTCCACCAGGAAGCCTGCTGAGATTAGGTTCCCTGGGCTCCCGCCTCCTGCCCTTCACCAGCCAGCCCAAGGGGGAGAAGCATGGGGACATATGAGGGGCCTCACTATTCCCTTTTCTCAGAGGGGAGACTGTGCCAACCTCAGATCCAGTGAGACTGGACAATGCCACCACAGGCCCAGGGATGTGGGCCCTTACCAGGGAGCCTGTGACACAAGCCCGGGGCCTGGGGGTGGTCAGGGGTCAGGGAGCCAACTCCAGGGAGCACTCGCTACGAATGATTCCCAGCAGCCTGCTAGGAGGGCTTATTGTCCCATTTCACAGCTGAGGAAACCAAGCCTCAGAACAGGGAAGGGCATGGAGCAGAGTTGGGATTTGAGCCTGTGTCTTGAGGGGCAAGCGAGGTGCCTCCCGGAAGGGCTCCGGAACAGAAGGTGGATCTATGCAGATGGGTTGCAGGTCTGGCTGGGCATGCGGGAACCATGAGGAGCTGGGAGGGCTCCTGGGCCGCTGAGCCAGCAGCCAGGGCAGCAGTGGCCGGTGGCCAGCCAAGAACAGGAACAGGCAGGACGCAGGGTGCGTGCTGCTATGTGGATGCCACAGGTGGGAGTCACGGCTCGTCCTCCAAGTTTAGACTCTGAGAAAGACTTCCAAGCCAGGGAAGGGCTCCTGGGGCTGCGGTCACAGCTCCGAGACCAACTTCCTGCATGACCTACCTAGCCTGTGCCTCAATTTCCCCACCTAGAAGCTGAGACCCTACCAGCTTTGGGGCAAGGTATCTTTGCAGGGAGGAGTGTGATCCAGGCTGGCAGGGGTCTCACTTCCCCTTACCCGGGACCTTGTCCACCCTGGGGAACTAGGCATGGACTTAAGACCCAACAGCTGGACAAGGAATATCCCTGCCTGACTGCAGGTGTCAGGGGACAGGTGGCTGCAGGATCCCCCAAGGATGTGAGGTCCAGAGAGAAAGGCAAGAGAGAATCAGTTTCCAAAACCAAAAAGACATTCTCTTCAGCAGCACTGGGGGAGTCCTGCCTGATGTCTGACCACCATCCCTCTTGCTGCAGCCCTCCTGATGCCTGAAGCCCCTAGGGCTCATCTGACCTCTGAAAGGAAGCTTCCAGCTTCAATCCAGCACTCACTTTCTGGAGGCTGGCCTGCTACTGGATAGGTCCACTCTGGAATCCACTTACCTGCCGGGTCTTTCCTGCCAAAACCCAGCTCCCACACCCACCTTGATCTTGGAAGCATCAAACTCCGCCTCCTTGGAGCGCTCGGGCTCAGGTGCAGGTGCAGGTGCCGGGGCCGGTGCAGGAGCTGGAGCCGCCTTGGAGGCTGCCTTGGCATCATCCTTCTTGGGCTCTGGCTTTTTGGGGGCCATGGAGGCTGTAAGCACAGAGGGGGACGTGGAGAGAAGGAAGCAGAGAGCAGGGTAGGTGAGCCTCTGGGGCCTGGCCTTTATCCTGCCTGGACCCCTCCTGACCCCAGCCCCACCCCCGCAGTGCACAATAGGGACAGGGCCATAAAAGGACATTGGCTAGGCTCAGGGGCTATTTTGGGGCCTGGAGAGGGCATTGTTTAGGCTCAGGAATGGGTGGGGGAGAGGGAGGGCTCTCCATTCCTCCCAATCACCTGTTGGGAAGAGGGAGGGGGAGGGGAGGACAGAGGCCGCTGCTCAACACACACACACCCCCTCAAATGCACACACACATACGTACAGGGGCCCTGCTGCCCCTTAGCAGGTCAATAAACTGAACAGGTGCAGAAGGTCGCACCAAGTGTGTGTCGTGTGCTGTGCTGGAGGCAGAAGGACTGGGATTACCTACACGCACCTCTCGAGTTAAACTTCCCATCTGTGCATCGAATTCCCACGTGCCTGAGTCTGTGTATCTACATGTGTGTGTGCTGGGGGGAATCCATGTGTGTCCGTGTATGTTGTCTCTGTGTGTCTGGGTGTTGGTATGTGTGTGTGTGTGTCTGTGTTTCCATGGTGGGAGGGCCTGTGTGTCTACGTGTGTTGTCTGGGTGTCTTCATGTCGGGGGAGTCCATGTGTGCTGTGCCTGTTGTCTCTGTGGAGGGTGGCCTGTCCTATCTCTGGGTGTTAGCTCTGTGGGTCTGTGTCTGGATGTTCACACGTGTGCACATGTGTGTGTCTATGTGAATGTGTCTGTGAGTGTTGTTTCTGTGTGTTTGTGTCTGGCTGTTTAGAAGTGTCTGTGTGTGAGTGTCTGGTCCTGGCTCACAGGCAGCTGCAGCCCAGCCATGGGTCCAAGGGTCTCTGGGAACATGCTAAGGGGCAGTGGAAGGGAGCCGCTCCCTCAAGGACAGTCACTCAACTCAGTTCAACAGCCAGACAGCCCTACAGCCTCCATGAGCACCTTTCTGGTGTTCAGACAGGTTTCACCCTCAGTTCCTATTGCCCCCTCCCATAGCTACCCATGACCCACTTTCCCCACAAACCTCAGGGCCTGCTCCCTGCCAGACCCTCATTCACACTGTACCCTCTGCCCGGAGGGCTCCAGCTCCTCCTCTACCGGGCTCATTCAGGGCTCAGGCCCATGGCCCCCTCTTCCAGAATGCTGTTCCCACCGCCCCGTGTTTCCCTCTGTCGACCCTTTTGGTGGGGGGCCCTGAGGGGTCTGCCTCTCTGAGGGACCTCAGGGGGGTAGGTGAGGTGTGCCTCCTCCCTCTCAGTTCAGGGTGCTCATCCCTAGTTCCTTCCCTCGTGCCCACCCTAGAGTGCTCAGCCCTCAGCACACAGTAGTGACAGAGTGCAGCGTGGCCCGGCCTCCATTTGGGGCGGTGGGGGGAGGTGGGAGAGCTGAGGTGGCGTGAGCCCCTTCCAGGCACAGAACTCTGAGAGTGGGGACATCTTGCAAACACATTGGGCACCGTTCCTTGCCCAGCATCTGTGCCTGCGGGTGGGAAGGAGGTGTTCCTTGTTATTTTTAAATGCCTGGAGCCTTTGATAGAAACTTCAGAGGCAATGCCCCACCCCACTGCCAGGCCCCGGGGGATTTCCCGAGTGTGGAGAGAGGCTGGAGGCTGAGGGGAGGAATCACAGGGGCCTGTACCTGGGTACCCCCACCACCTGCCTGCTGGACCCAGCTCTCTCTCCTCCTGTCACTCAGCCTCATGGTGAGGGGGACAGCAGTCCAGGAATGGGCCAGGCCCCGTCCCAGCTGGAACACAGGACATTCCTCTTCTCATCTGGAGGGCAGAACACCCCACATCTGGAAATTTGACAACATCCGGTGCTGGGAGGGAGGCAAGTTTTTCACTTTTCTTCCAGATGTTTGGCAAGAGTATTGAGAAAGAAAGAGCTTGGGGGAGGGTCCACAGAGATGAGCCATAACACCACAAGAGGAGCAGACAGCCAGAGGGGACATACAGAGAGGGACCTCTGGGGGGCCCCATTGCCCAGGCCTGCTGACCCTCAAGGACAACTGACTCTAGATGTCCCACGGGGACTCCAACCACCCACAGGCCCAGCCAAGAAGATACTTCCAATTCCTTTTCATCCATCGTGGGGGAAACCGAGGCCCAGGGCAGAGCACATACACAGGGTCACCCAGACTCCACAGCTCGTTTCTTTCATCCACCCACAACTACTGTCCCTCAGAAACTATCCAACAGCAGCTTGAACAGTGGTAGGTGAGTGACATGGGCCTCCTGGGCCTCAGTGCCATGACACGAGGTGGGCAGGCTCATGCAACCAGCCAGAGCCACACAGCACCACCTTCCTCTGCCTGTTGGGGGTATGGGTAGGGTTAGTGGTGTCTTGGTCCTCTTCCTTTATCTGCTGGGCAGATGTAGTCCTGCAGAGGGGACAGCGTGCACAGAGCCATCTCCACTCCCTCCCCAGGGCTCAAATGGAGGCTGGGGCAGGGCCTCTGACTGTTTGAGCTCTGGCTCCTGGGAGCAACAGTGCCCCAGGGAGCACCCCACAGGACCACTCTCAACCTATAACTAATGCCCAGTCCCCAGCAGGGACTGCAGAGACCAGCCAGAGGAGCCCCAGGGCCAGGCCCCTTGACTGCCAGCAGGCCAGGAGGAAAGCGGCGGGGTGGGCAAGGGGGCAGGCAGGTGAACGGAGGAGGGGGCGTTGGGAGAGGGAAGGGCAGGCAGTGGGCAGCAAGGACAGGCCACACAAGGCTTGGCACTCACCTTTCTCTCCTAGATCCCAGCCCAAGCTCTGTGCTCTTCAGGAAGGAGAGCCCAGCAGGCAAGATCCTGTGGCAGGGCCTGGGGGACCTAGAGAACCTGGGGGCAGGGGTGGGGGTCTGGAGCCACCCCCTTGGCTCCCCCAGCTCCAGTGTCTGAGTCGTGACGCAATCTGATGCAGACTCACACGTCCCACATTCCAGAGCCGTCTGGTAGGGGGCAGTCACCTTACCTCCCCCTGCCCCCAGCCAATGGGAATGCTGTGGGCCCTGACTCCTCAGGGGCCCGTGGATACAGGCAGGAGAGTCCGGGCCACACTGGCCTCCTTCTAGGTTCTTTCCAGACTGCCGTGCCTTTGCACAGGCTGTTTCCTCCCCCTGGTACCCTTGTCTGGGACCCTGGCCATAGCTTGCTCCTTGTCACCCCCTGGTCTCAGTGAGATGTCACCTCCTCTAAGAAGCCTCCTCAGACTACCCCGGACCTGCTCCCTCTGCCCTGTCTCTCCCCCTGACTCCTCATCCCTGCATACCCTAAAAGGAGCTTGTTTCTTTGTTCTCTTGCCTCTTATGTGGATCCCCCCCCCACCCATGAGCATCAGCATAGGAGGAATTTTTGTTCTTCCAGAGCTGTATATCCCTAGAGTCTAGAACAGACCCCAGTACACAGTAGGCACTCCATAAATATTGGATGAGCAAATGTCCCAAACATCTCAATGTGCCCGCCTCTCACAGGGGGCAGGGACCCCTTGCAAACCCCATCCCTGGAGTGGGGCGAGGGGAAACTGGGGAGGGGGGCATTCGCTGACTGACTGACAGGAGTTCTGGTGACAGCAGGGGGCATCCTGGGACAGCAATGCAGCCAGCAGCTGCCCCTAAGCCCACCTGCTGACACCTCACCCCAGGCCTGCCCTTCATGACGCTCTGCATCCAGTGCTGAGACTCCTCTCAACAGCCTGAAGAGGTGGGGGGTAACCCCATGGTAGAGGCAGTGACCGGCCCATGATGACCAGCCAGCAGGGGGCGTAGAAGGGATAAGAACCAGCCTTTGGGATCCTGAACCCAAACCCCAGATCCCAGGATCCCAACCTAGACCCCAGACTCCAGACCTGGAACCTGGAACCCCAAACCCAGACCCCAGACTCAGGTCTCAGGATCTGAATCCCAAACTTAGAACCTGGAACCTAGAACCGAGGACCAGACCCCATTCTGGGAACCCAGACTCCAAACCCCAGGATGCCAAACCCAGATCTTAAACCCCGACTCCAGGCCCGGGACCCAAAACGGTAAACCCAGACTCTAGGTCCGCAAACCCAAACCCAGACCCCAGACCCAGGACCCAGGACAGGGGCTGCTGGTTTTCCAGACTGGCGCTGCCTGCTGCCCTGTGTAGACAAGGGTGGGGCAGGGGAGGGTAAACTTTTGGCAAACAGCAAGCGTGAGTGCTTGGCAGACCTTCCTGGTAGTGTTCAGAGGGGCATGAAGAATGTCCCTCATCCTGTCAGAGCCAATTTGGGGAGCTCAGAATATGGTGGCCACGTGGAGGGAGTGGTGGAGGGTGAGGGGAGGGAGGAACGGGTAAGGACTGGCTGTCTCTTGGGCCCAGAAGCCAGAAGCAGCAAAGGAGGGTCGGGCTCCCCACGTGCCCTTGTCCCCCCGGCCGCAGGCTCCACAGGCCGCCCTGGCCCGCCCCGGCCCGCCCCTCCTGGCCCACGGCCTCTGGGCTGGGACACAGGCCCACACTTCCCGGAGGAGTCGAGAACGCGGCCTGGGCCAGACCCAGAGCCTTAGAAGTAGGTCAAATGTTGCTGTGCAGCAGGTCCTGGGGACCCCGTCTGGGCGTGGGCAGGCCCAGGGGCTGAAGCTCACCTACCAGGGTACACGTGCATATCCACATAGATGTGAACCCACCACTGCAGGCTGGGTGCCTGTAAATATAGACCCCCAGGCAGGGCCTCTAGTCCTTGCCCAGCTGCACAGATTGGGGGACTGAGGCCCTAAGAGAGGCAGGAGCTGCCCAGCAACTCTGGCTAGAGGTGGCACGAGGCAGCCACGAGGACTCGGAGAAGAGGAATTTCTGCACCATCCCACATCCCTGGAGCCCTGAGTGGAAGTCTGACTCCAAGGAGGACTTCCCAGCAGGGCTGCTCTGCCACCAACAGGATGTGGCCTGCTTCCCGGAGGCACAGCCCCAGGTCTTGAAGGATGGGAAAGAGTAGCCAAGGAGGAGGCAGGAGACTCTATGCTCTTGTGACCCAGGCTTGTCCTGGCTCCTCTTGGCCTCAGTTTCCCCATCTGTGCAATGGCCATGTGTGGGACCAGAAGATAGTCACTGTCCCTGAGTCCCAGCCTGTCCTTGCCACCCCCACGCCACACACAGACAACTCTGTCCTCGGCAGGCCAAACACAACCCTCAGGCCCCTCCCTCTGCCCACTGTGCTGACGGGGACCAGATGCTCCAACCTTGTGGTTCTGGGGGTGGGGGTGGCAGGGCCCAGCGGGCTGGCAGGCAAGCCTTAGGTTTGGCCCAGGGACCTATAATCAGCTCCTGCCCCTCTGATCCCGGCCCAGGACTGACGCTTGGGGCTGTGGTGTCCTGGCCAGCTGTGGCCACGGCCGCTATATTTGGGAGTCCAAATGAGCATGAGGGAGGGGTAGGCAGGCGGATCCTCCAGGGACCAGTGCCTCATGGGGGACAGGATGGGGGATGTTGTTGGCCAAGCTTGGTCCATTATGGAAGGAGGGCATAGTCTTAACTTCAGGGGCCCAGTCTGAGGGGTATGCTCTGCTCTCAGGGGCCTGGCCTGGGGGTCATCAGCCCTGCTTTCAGTGGCTGGTCCACGGAGGTAGGTTGGAAATATGAGTGCACGAGAAAGAGAACGGGGGCTGACGAGGGTGAATGGGAGTGGGAAAAAAGCTCTTGAGGGGTAAGGTTTAGGGTAGAGGGGTCTGAGATGGGAGGGGTGGGAGGAGGGATGCCAATGTGCTGGGCAACAGAATGGAGAAAACAAGGCCTGAGGCTGAGGTCAGAGGGAGTGGAGTGAGGTGCAGCCCCAGCCCTGGCTTCCCAGTTCTGCCTACTGGTCCAGCTTCCGGAGGGGGCCCAGCCCCTCCCCCCAGTGTGGCCTGTGGCCTCCCTGAACTGCCCTGGACATTCTCCACCACTGGGCCAAACCCTGTACTCTCCCACCAGCAGTTTCCCAAAGAGCAAATATTTATTGTCCTTGGAAGAAAAAAAAAGAATCCCCTTTTAGGATCGGGGTCTGGGAGCTGCTATTGAGGCCTGCAGGGACTCAGCAGCGGCCCAAGATGACCAGAAACCCCACCTAGACAGGCTGAGGGTGGAGGAAGGAGAATGTGACGTGAGCTGGCTTCAGAGGAGAGGGGCCATGGCTGCCCCAGGCCACTGGGCAGGGGCTCTGCCCATGCCTCCATTTCCCCGAGACTTCTGCAGATAGGTCTGGTGATGTACAGACACTGTAACCATGGCTTGAGGTACAAATGTGTGTGTGACCGTGTAGACGTGTACCGTCTACGTATGCTTACGTGCATCTCCGCGGGCACGAGGATGGGAACACACGTGTGATCATCTGGGCATCTGTCGTCTCATGCGCTCACGTGTCACACAAGGCTGTGACCACACATGTGTGTGAGCACGCCTGGGTGCTCCTGGCTCTGTGTGCGTGTCCATCTGTGAGCCTGTTCATCCGTTGGCATGGGGCGGGGTAGGGGCATGTGGACACAACCTCTGTTGAATGGCCAATTCAGTCAAAAATGCAAGTAAATTTAGCAGGGGAAAAAAAACCCCGTCAGTCAGATGAGGAGTCTGAATTGGGTGGTTGTTTGACTGGATGGACCAACTGTCTCAGGCAAACAGTTCACACTGGCTGGGAGGAGGGACTGGCTCCGTTGGGCCATCATAGAGAAACTGGAGACCGGGGACCCCAGACTGTGGCAGAAAAGAGTCACAGGGACTGAGACAGAGATGAGGACAGACTCAGAAACAGGGCAGGGAAGGTTGTTGAGGTGGGTCAGAGACAAAGGGAGCGCCCAGGGCAGGATGTAGCTTCCAGAGCCTACCAACAGCAGACGTGTGCTCACGCACAGCCCTCTCGCCCAGCCTCAGCTGGGAGCCAAGTACAAGGCAGACTCATCCTCACATCTCCCCCTCAAACAGTCTGAAGTGGACAGGAATGGGTACTAGACTGCAATGCAGGAAGAGAGGATGAGCACGGGCAGCTGTGACAGAGGGGACAGTGACAGGAATGAAGGCAGTGCAGGTGACAGGGAAAGCAGTGGTGGAGGTGAGGCAGGAGGGTGACAAGGAGATGACAGTGGTGATGACAGCAGAAGAGGCAGTTGTGGCTGGGAAGGCCTTCCTCCCTGTCCGCTTGCTGATCCCACCTAGCTGTAGTGCACCACCAGATCCAGGGCTGTCCCCACTCCATCCCACCCAGCACAGCTGTGTCCTTGCCTCCAGTGTCCACACAAACACCTTCTGTGGCCCAGGGTGTGGAACTGCGTTAAAAATGGCCTAAGCCCCCAGCCAGGAATAGTTAGGGTCAGTTCCATACCTGCCCGTGTGGGTATTTATATATTATTTATATAGCCCGCCCACCGGGTGTGGTCATGTCTAAAATACACACACACACACACACACACACACACTCGGAGGATACACCACTCAAGCTAACCCACCCCTGCTGTGTGTCTGTGTGTCTGTCTGGAGATACCCACTGGTCCCAGGACACTCCCCATGCCACTTGGTCCCTTTCCGTCAACACTGAGGTCAACAGGAATCACACTGAAGTATGTATGTGCACACATGCACACACTCACTGGGGAACCTCAGCCCACAGGTGCTTGGACCAAGAGCAGTCACACTCCTATGCACACACCTTTAAAAACAAACCCTTATGCTATATAGATGGCTTTGCACAAATGTGCATACACATGTTTGCACACACATGCTCTTTGAATACATATGTACGTGCATTCAAATGCCTTTGCATACACATACACACACACACAACACATCCACGAGTGTATAGCTATAGAAAGGGCTCTGGGTGGGAATTAGGAGCACTGGGAAGGAGGAGAGAAGCTGAAGGCAAGAGAAATCACGGAGCCGTAGCAGATCTGTCTGGTGAGGTCCAGGTGGCAGTGTGAGCGCATGTGTGTATGTGACTGTGAACATGTGCGTCCAGGTGTTTGGGATCTTTCGATTGCCTCCTCCCCCAACTCCCTGGAGGGCCATCCCACCCCTGCCTTGTTCACAGAGGAGAAACAGAGGCCAGAGCAGAGCAGCTGGGCCTGGGGAGGTCGGCGTCCCCAGGTTCAGGGCCTGCAAGCCTTAGCATCTGTGTTGTTCTTGGCACGCTCAGGCCAGATAAGGACTGGGGTCAGAGCTCGGCTCTCGTGGGAAAGGACTCTCTGGAAGGCTTCCGACCCATTCCTTTCCCAGATCTTGGACCCCAGAGCAGGCAGGAGGGCAAAAGGGAAAGCGGGATGACTGGCAGACAGGCAAGTCCCAATCAGGGGCCCTTGAGGGCTGAGAGGAGAGCACTGCAGATTCAGAGACTCAAGGTACCTGGGAATGTGGAGTGGCCCTCAAACCAGGCCAAGGACCCCCAAGTGCAAGGCTTGGAGCAAGTGGAGAGGGGCGAGGCCAGGCATCCAGCTCCCTACAGCATCTGGACTTGAGACCCTCTGCTCCAGAGAGGCTCATGAGGTTCTGGAGCCAGGGCTAATGGCCAGGGACTCTGTGTCCAAGAAGTCTGCAGCCCGGGTGGATGCAGAGGCTGTTTGCGGGAGACAGTCGGAATGTTAGGGGGACACCAAAGCATCATGCCCCATCCAAAGCAGATCATGGGCGCCCGTCCTGGGATCAGTTGTCAGGGCCAGCAGGGCACCCAGTTCTGGCCCCGCCACTGACTCTGGAGCCTCTTCCCCTCTGGAGACCTCAGTCTTCACACCTGTACAGTGGGGCAGGCTCTTGGCTCAGCTCAGCAGGCACACAGTCACCCCAGTATGTCAGTTTGAGGCATCCTTGGACCTGAGTCTCCTCCTTCCCCGCTGCTACACCAACCTTTGCCCCCTGCCCAGGTCTCAGTGCCCTGCAGAAGGCTGGAGCTCCTTTGCTGGAGCTTGAGCTTAGAGTTGAGTCAACAGGAGAAACAATGGGCTGGAATTCTGTGTGAACACAGGGCTCATCCGAGGCTACAGATAAGTGAAGAGGGACTGGGGGATTCCTGCGCCCCTGGGGAGATTGGCCTGATAGCAAGCCCCACTGCTCTGAAGAGGGGCCCTGCCTTCAGGGGTCAGGTCTGAGGGGACAAGTAGGAGCCTCTCTGATGGGGGCAGCAGGTCCCTCCCCCAGCCCAGCCTCACCTGGCATGCTTATGGCCCCTGCCTGGCCCATAATCATTGTAGACACAGGCTGGGGTCAGGAACCACGAAGAGGAGCCATTCATTGCGGCTGCCAAGAGCCCTCGCCACCTCTGATACCCCCTTGCCTGACCTTGGGGTCCAGAGAGAGGGCATGCTCCTCTTCCCACCGCCATTGCTGCACTGAGGACAGTGGCCGCAGGGACGGCTGGGGTGGCCTGGGCTGGAGCACTGGGGTGGGCCCTCCCTCCCAGCAGCCCTAGGCCTCCCAGGCTTCAGTCTCCCATCTAGGAGCTGGCTCCAGTCCCTCCAGCTTGACCCTTGGGCTGCTCCCTGATTTGCTAAGAACTTTCCATCAGATGGGTTCAATCTCATAAGGCTCCCTGGAGGAGAACTTTCTAACAATCTTTGACAGGGAATGTCCAGAGGCCAGAGGAGGGTCCTTCTGAGATCCTGAGATTCCCCCCTTCCTCACGGGGAAACTGAGGCTCAGAAGAGGAGGGCCCATCCCATAGCCACTGAGATAGGGCAAGAGGGAACAGGGTGTTTGAAGTCTAAAACTCCAGCCAGTAACTCTTCCACTCCCGCAGAGATGCAGGACAAGATGACATTTTTTTCTACCATGGAGGAGTCAGCAGGACCACAGAGATGACTGTGAGTCTCCAGGGGCTCACAGACTCTTAGGATAGAGGCAAGAATCAGGAGTCCAAGGTCTCACTCTCCTGAGGGGTGGTGGGCAGATCCAGGAAGACCTTGAAGAGGAGGGGACATTTGAAGGGCATATGAGAGCTGCCAAGCCAAGAAGGGGAGGGCAAGTCAGACAGCAAGAAGCAGGGGCAGAGGTGCAATGTCACTGAGGGTTCAGGCAAGGGGAAGCGGGGGTGGGCAGGGACGTGGCTGAAGCAGAAGCGGGGCCTCCAGGTCTCCACGCCCAGCCCAGTACACAGTAAGTGCTCAAGCGTTTGAGGAATGATCCAGGGGGCCACAGGAAGGCATTTGAGCAAAGGAGTGGCCCATCAGGGCTGAGCTTCCAGAACATTTCTTTCTCTCCTCTTTCTGCTAGGTCATCACTTCCTTGCCCCCTCCACCTCCGAATAGCCCTCTGTGGTTATGCTAGAATCAGAAAATTGATGTGGGGCACTGAGTTGGAGGGGCAGGGGTGGCCACCCTTCCATCTGGGACCCAGCTCTGCTCTGGGCCAGGAATGGTTTCCAGAGCCGGCTGTGGGGCAGAGGGCATTGCTGGTGGGGACAAGATATGCTGGATGGCCCAGAGGTCAGTGCTCCTGTTCTCTGCCTCTGCACCCCTACACCAGCTCAGGAAGGCAGGGAAGGAAACGGGTGCAGTAGGGGTCGGGGAGGCTGAAACCACTGGTCTCCCTACGGAGAGCATGACTGAGTCTGCAGCCTTCGGGACCTCTGCTTTCCACCTGGGATATCAGCCTTGAGCTTTTCACTCACTCCTGAGGAGGGAGAGGGGGCCTCAGAGATGCAGCGGTGACCCAGCCTCAGCCAGTGCCCCTCCAGCTCTGGGGAAGTCTCTGAGCTATGCAAAGCCACTCTCCTGTTATCCTTGGAACCTCCTCCAAGGTGGCAATCCACCTGTCCCAGGTCGCAGCCCTTCAGCCTCTTCCACTGTTGATGGGAACCTCAGAGGGCCCTGGGTGTTGGGAAGGCCTTGGTACTTGGTCTGGATGAGCTGGGTGACCTCTGGCACACCGCTGCCCCTCTCTGGATGTCGCTCTCCCACACACAGTTTTATAAACTTCCCCAAAGTGCTTCCCCTTTCTGGCCAGTTCAGCCAACGTCCATGGTGCCTCTGGGCCAGGCTCTGTGCCGCATGCTGGATAGCCAGGCGGACACAGCCCTGATCCCAGCCCGAGATGTTCCCAGTGTCATGGCCAGCTCATTGCTTCACCCAGCTAGTATCCCCTGAGGCATTTAGAATGAGAGGAAACTGAGGCCCAGAGAGATAGCCCGGCTGTCCTCAAAAGGCCCAGCCTGACCAAGGACCACCCACATAGAGGGTCCGTCCACCAAGCAGGGCCCAGTGTCCAGACCCAGGGGACCCCCACCCAAGGTCTCCCCACCACAGCCCCCTGCCAGGACCCAGTCTCTGAGCTAACCCCCTTCCCACTGCCTCCTCCTTCCTGGCCCCTCGTCCCTTCAAACCGCAGGGCCCAGCCGGCCTCTGGAACGCGTGCCCAGGACCTTGGTGATATTTTGAGTTTAAGAAAACTTTGCAGTCGGCAGGAGCTCTTAAAGGTTATAAATAGCAGCAGCGGGAGCCCATGCCGGGAGAGGCGGAAACACGTGTCAAACACGCCTGGGAGGGGGGTATTCCGAAGCACAGACCCCCCTCCCCCCACTAGGTACCCACCAGGCTTCAGGGGATTTTACAACCCCGGGAGCGGGAAGTCACACCCCACCCGGAAGGCGTCTGGGAAAGGAGACTCTGTTCTTGCCCCCAACCAGGGTCTGCGAGCATTTGGCCAGGGCATGTGGGGGCACTGCTGAAAGGGGCCTGGGGTGGGAGGTCTTACTCCTACCCTCTCCCTTCCGCCACCTAGGTCTCTGCTCAGCTGGCCAGCATGGGAACCCCAGGGCTGAGAAGAGTCTTGGAGCACGTCTACTCTAACCCTAGTCAGTGGCTGGGGAAACAAGTCCAGGCTGATGAAGGTATTATTCCAAGGTCACACAGGAGCGGGGTAGGAATTCAGACCCCCAGGCCACGGTTCTTTCTACCAAGTGCTGCTGCCGCCTCCCTTCCATTTCAAGGAACCACAGGACAATACCTTACTGCACCCGATTAAAGCACAGTTGGAGGACTGCAGACAGCAGGAAGGGTCCCCTGACATGAATCATGCCAGTCCTCACCTGGGGATGAGCAGGCTGCAGAGCCTCATTCCTCCACCACCCATCCAATCCCCATGTTTCCACTTCTGATGGAGACCCTCCGTGGAAGAGATGAAGACGTGAGCACTGGAGAGGACGAGGGACTCCCTCCACCCCAGCGGGCTGCGCACCCACGCCCACCCTGCCAGGGTGTGGATGTGGACAACCCAGAACCAGGTGTGGGGTCTCCACAAGGAAATCTGCTCTGGTTTGGGCCACTGCAGTCTCAAACGTGCCTTGAAGGCCATGTGATTTGAGGACATGCTCTCAGGAGCCTGGTCTGAAGGAACATAGCCATGAAGGCCCCACTGCTTTTCCCATCTGCTCTGAAACATGCATGAGCAGGATCTGTTACTGCAACACAAAGATTAGGAAACTGAGGAGTGTCTGAGGCTTCCACCACCATCCCTAGTCCTGCCTCATGCATGCCCCACCTGCTGCCCATGGCCCCCAGCAGGTCTGGGGGCGGCAGCCAGGCCTGGCATCCAGGCGCTCCGAACCTCAGGGAGCCCCAAAGGGTTTATGGGGCTCCCAATGAATGGGCCTGTTGAGCTCAGAGGGGGCCGGGCCCGAGTAAACATGACTGGGTCTGAGCTGCCATTCTCCCCCTGCCTCCTTCCCCAGGACCCAGGACCAAAATATGACTTCCTGTCCCTGGAGCTGAGGGCCAGAATCGCCCCTCAGAGCCCTGGGCTGGGGCCCACTGGAGGAGCACAGCCTGGCCTGCACAGACGGCCCCTGAGGCTGGAGGAGAGAGAGGACCTCAAGTTTCAGATTCATAGGTCTGCATCCAAGACCCGAGCGCCTGGGCAGTTTATGAAGCCCCTTCCAGCCTTGAACTGCCCATCTGTTAATGACAGATTTGCACACTGAGGGCACAAGCAAGGAGGGGACCCATAGGTGAGGGCAGAACAGGCACTGGACCTCAGTCTCCTGCTTCCCTGGCCAGTGAGGATGGAACAGTGGGAAAAGCAGGGGTGTGTGTGTGTGGGTTCAGAGGAGGGAGAAGCTCTGTAGGGGGAGGGCCAGGGCAGCGGGAACTCGACAGGGGGCAAAGGAGCTCTTCCCCGATGGCCACAGCTGTCCCCTGACCTGTAAAGCTGAAATCTGGCCCCGACTGGCTCTGGTCACAGAATGGCCATGCACCCTGGGATAGCCCCTTGGAGCTGCACACTTGGCAATCACCCAGCTCTAGGGGCAGGAGCCTTGTAAGTGCTGGTTGTCATGGTCTCACTGTCTACTCTCTAGGCCTCATTTTCTCCACCTGGAGGCCAGGTGTTGACAAGCTCCCTGTCTCCCTTTCCAGCTTGTGAACTAGAAAGTACTTTGGAAACTGTAAAGTGTGGTACCCTTCCCAGGAGCCTGGAAGACCTGGAGAGAGGTCGCTCTGGGGATGGGGGCCCTAGGAACGTGTCCCAGCAGTTTGGGGTGGTTTGGGGTCAGCTGTCTCACGTGCTGGGCACTGGGGGCTACGGTTGGAATGTGCTGAGCAGCAGCTGCCACGTCAATCATTACACCTCGTCAGGTTGAGCCTGGGACTTCCAGACACAAACCAGCTTGGGCTGGACTCAGGTAGGAGGGCAGCCTCCCACCAGGGTCTCGGGGCCCTGGGGTGAGGTTCCAGGATCTTGCATGGTCTCTTCCTCCCCATCCTGTCCACGTCTTCACCCTCAGTGTCCAGATCCAGTCCTGTTTCTGCCACAGCTCATTCCACAGAAATACATAGGGAGGTCATCCTGTCCCCGTCCCCCTGCCTCTGTGACCTGTAACTGCATAAGCAGGTCCTGAGCCTGGGTGGCACTAGGGGGGCAGCCAGAAAGGGCTTCCTGGCAGCTTTCCCAGCAGGAGCCCATATTCCAGTGGACAAGGAGTCAGATATGGTGTGGCTGTGGGGCTGCAGGGGTCAAGAAGAAGGCTGGGTGGAATGAGGATTCCCACATCTCTCCTGGCTGGGGGATACTGGGTACCCAACGCTGGGAGGTCAGACCTTCTCAGGTCTGTTTTCCTGCCTGTGACCTGGGTATGAACTACCCTCAGCCTCTATCTGATTTCTCCACATGCCCAAAACTTGAATGAAGTCACTCATGGGGGTTGTGCTCATACGTTGTGATGGCCTGAAACTTCTGAAGGCCAGAAGGGGCAGACAGGGACACAGGAAGAGACAGAAGGAGAGTTAGTCAGAGAGAGGCTTGGTAGGGCAGGAGAGGACCACTGAGGCACACACACACCTGAGGAGCTGAGCTGGCCTGGGTGTCTGGCAGGCAGATCAACGGAGGGGGAGGAGAGCCCAGCCCAGGGCACCTGAACACTGGTGTGCTTCGACCTGCCTCTGCTCCCTGACCAGGGGGCTGGGACAAAGTCCTAGGCTGGTGCAGGGCTTGGTAAAAAATAATTAATTTTTCTTTTTAAGTGAAAGCTCTGACTCAGGCCTTTTCCTGTCCCGGACAGAAACATCTTTGCTTAGGCCTGAACCACAGAAGCTGCTCAGGACTATCCCATGGCCTCCCCATGGCCAACCTGAGTCTACTCTGCAGCCACAGGCCCTACTTGGAAGGCCTTGTGAGCTCCAGGTGAGTGGGGTCTAGGGGAGCCCTGGGATCTGAGCACAGCTGGGAGGGCAAGGCTGTGTGGCACCCCAATGGGTTAGTGTGTGTGTACCTGTGCAGTGCCGTGGGGCAGACAAGGCACCTCTGCATGGAGATGTCTGTGGATCTGCCATTACCGCAGCAGGGGGCCTGTGACCATGTGATCAGAAAGGACAGGAAGCCCACACCCCCAGCCACCCCAGGAGAGCTCCTCACCTGGGGCAGAGCCTCCCGGTCCCCTGTGCCCCTGGTGTCTTCCTGAGAAGCAAGAAAGCCAGGCTTCCTGCTGCAAGGGGAGGGGGCTGCCCAGCGGCCAGCTGCTGTGGGAGCCTCCAGTGACTCATCCGGGTGGGGGGTGTTTATGAGCAGCCGAAATGGCTGTAAAAGTGGCACCTCGGTTCACTTACGGCCTGGCCATCCCCTCCCCTACCAGCCCCTTGCCTTGAAAAGCTTCCAGAGTGGCCTGGAACCTGAGAGAAGTCTGGGATTGAGGCTTGGTGGAGGATCAGCCCGGGGTCAGGGTTCAGCCAGGGGTTAGAGGTCAGAATGGGATAAGGACTCAGCCTGGGGGTAAAGGTCAGTCTGAGATCAGGGTTGAGATTGGGATTCGGGCTGACTTTGGGGCTAAGGTTGGGAGATGAAGTGTTGGGGGTCTGCGGGCCAGTTTTCCCAGAGAGCCCCCAGGTTGTGGCAAGGGGTTTTCTGAGGGAGTGAGGCCAGGCTGTAGAGCTCAGAGAGCTGAGCTGCTGTCTTTCCTGTTTGAGTCTGGTGCCCACCCTGGCCCCAGGGGCTGTGTACCTTGGCCAGAGCCCTACTCCCCTTGGCGGTGGTGGTAGCAGAGGCCTGTCAGCCTAGGGCCGCTGCTCCAGTTCTGAGCTCCAGTGACCGCTTGGCTCCTCCTCCTAGGCCCCAGCCTAGGGATCAGAGAGGGGCGTCCTCACAGGGACTCATTCCCACTCTCCACCCCCAACCAGGCCTTTCCAAACTCCATTGAAACTGACCTGAAACTGACCAGAAACTGACCCTGGGGCCCTGTCAAAAAGGGCAGGCTGCCTTTGCCAGGCATAGGGGTGCTACCAGTTAATGTGTGACACCCCCACCCCCATGGTGGCACTTTAACCAGAGGCCTGGGGGTGAGTTAGGGGATCAGGGGCCCTACCTGCAGTGGAGGAATGTCCAGCAGGGGACTCTGGGGTGAGGCACCGGAGTTATGACTAGGGAACACCCTTAGGGGCCCGGAACCCATCAGATCCCTCTCTGCAGCCCTATTCACAGCCCTCCCTGGTCCTCCTAAGTACAAATATTGTTTGCTTCCCAATCTCAAGCTTCCTGGTGTCAAATCTGAGGAGGACTCCCTCCATGAGCCCCTCAGTTCCCCCAACCCCTCCGTGAATGTTCTTTTGCTATCACTGAGGTAGGGCACTGGTCAGTAGTCATCAAACCATAAAACTTAGAAGAGAACCACTTAGAACAGACATAAAGATGAGATCATCAAAATATAACACTGAAGAACCACTTGTGTTCTTTAGGTGCCCACTCTGGTCATTTGGGCCTCTGTTCCCGTTCCCAAAGAGCCCACACACGATAGGGGGCAGACCCCAAATCCCAGCCGCCCACGTAATGGAGCAAATGGGGGCACAAGGAGGGAGGGAAGCCCTCTACATCAGGCAGAGGAGCGCAATCCTGGGAGAGAATACTACAAAGCCAGGCAGGGGAGTGAACATGGGGAGAAGGCCAGGTGTCTCATAGACAGTACTCCTGGAGATAGTTATCTTTGGAGAAAACTGCCTTAAACGACACATTCCTTAAACACCAGGACAAGAAACTTGAGCGTAATGGGGCACAAAGGAGGGTATGGCCATAGAAATGTATGGAAAAAACAGCTGTGGGTTCAGTCTGGGAAACGGGTGGGTTTGAGCCTGGAGAGAGGTGGGCTGCCAGGAGGGTTGGCTACAGCTGGATTCCAGTGGCCTCAGGGCTTGGGCTTGGGGACCCATTCACATTGAGGGGAGGGGCCATACCAGAGATGAAGAACAGGTTTGGGGGTTTGGGGGAGCTTATTTCTACAAGCTGAGTCTGGGGAGCCCCAGAGCTCATATGGGTCTGCACACCCACCCTCAGATGCACCAAAACAATGAAAAGTGTCCTGTGAATCAGTTGTTCAACTCCCCATTTTGCAGATGAGGAAACTGAGACCCAGACAGCGGGAGAGTCGTCCTGCCCAGGATACACTATTGGTAAGCGGGTGAGCAGGGGCTGCCATTCAGCCCCGACGATGTTTCCCAGGGCCCTGACAGTCACATTAGCTTCCTCCTTAAAGCCCTCCGCTCCAGAAATCCCCAGGCCCAACCTGCACCTCAGCTTCGCCCGCCTGGTACTGAGAGGCAGTAGGCTTGGGGTCTGAGGCCCCCTCCTCTTAGCACTCCAGTGGTCCCTCCCCGGCCCAAGTAAGTCCCGCCCCTGTCCAGCCCCTGCCCCAAAAGACTCCTCCCGCCCTTCCCCAGAATTGACGGTCCCGAGTGGACCAGAGCCGGCCAAAAGCCTTTGGGGGTGTGAAGGGGTGGGAGAGGGAGGCGGAGCCCCATGGCGGGGGTCCGGGCTGAGCTCCGGGTCTTGCGGCCTCGAGGCGCCCGAGGTGGAGTCAGGGGCGGAGCTGGAGAGGCGAGGCCGGCGTCTGGATGGGTCGGGACTCGGAGAGACCTGGACCCGGGGAGAGGCTGGGGAGGGAGAGAAAGGGACGTGAGGCCGGAGACACCAGCAAGGGCGGGGGCGGGTCTCCGGCTCAGCGGGCCGACCCACTCGGGAGGTTCCCGAGCCTGGGGGTCCAGGAGAGGGCGGGGCGGGGCGGGAGGGCCGCGGCGGAGCCAAGCTCCGGGCGGGCGGCCGAGCAGCCTCCCCGGGGACCCCGGTCCAGCTCAAGCGGGAGTCCCGGGGGCGAACGAGCAGCGCCGCGGCCGGGGCGCGGGGTACCTCCCGTGAAGAGGGCCTGCTTCTTCGCGGCTGAGGGCCCCTGTTCACCAGCCTGGGCCGGACGATCAGAAAAAATAACGTCTGTGCCTTCCCGGAGAAGAGAATCAAGCGGCGGCAGCGTCCGGGCCCACGTTCCCGAGCCCCGATGTCAGAGCTTCCCGGGCCCCGTTCCCTCCACACTCACATCCCGCCGCTGTGCGACCCCGGGCCGCGGCCTCTAGAGAAAATGTCCCGGGGCAGGGGGCACCGGGTTCCGTCCGCTCGGCCGCTCCACACACCCTTGTCGAAGGCGACGGAGGGGAGGCGGGGGCGGGAGAGGCCCGGAGTGGGCGCGGGGGAGGGAAGCGGCGCCCGGGCGCGGGGGGAGGGGGAGCGCAGACGCCGAGGCGAGGGACGCGCTCCGCGGGCGGCGGCTCCGAGCGGCGGCCGGGCGGGGGGCGCTGGAGGCCAGGCCGGCCAGGGGGGGATCCCGAGAGCTCCATGAAGTACCCCCGGGGCCGCGGACGGGGCGCTGTCCTGGGGAGGCTGTCGGGGTGTCCCCGACATCCATGGCTAGGCGGGGGCCGCGGCGGCGCGCTCGGAGTAAGTCGGGGTTGGGGGCTGGCGCCAAGGGGAGGGGGCCAGAGGTGGGTGGGGGTGACCTGACCGGGCGGGCGGGCTGGTCTGTCTCGATGTCAGTCGGCGGCGCCTCCTCGGAGCCCGGTGGAGTCGCCAGCCCCGCGCCGCTCGGCTCCGTGGCTTTTTTGGAAACTTGCAAATGTTTTCGTAGAGAAAGAAGGAGGAGGGGAGGGAGGGAGCGAGGGAGTGACCGAAACGGAGCTCGGGGCTGCTGGAAGAACGGAGGCCAAGGCCGGGGGAGCTAGAGACGGACTGACAGACAGGCCGACGGACAGAGCGTCCCGGCCGCAGGCGCGCTCCAGCGGCGCGGGCGCAGGCGGGGTTCCGGCCGAAGATGGGGAGGGGGTACTGGAGGCGGCCGCCGACGGGATGGGGATCTGAGCGGGCCGAGGGGCAGGGAGCTGGCGGCTCGATCACCAAATGGGTCAGTGTCGTTGCAAAGTTGGGATCGCGTCCCCAAGCTGCACACCGCGAGCGGCTGAAAACGCGCCCCCAGCCCCGCCCCGCCCCCCTACTTGCGTTAGCCGCGGAGCTAAAAATAACAGCCCGTTCGCCCCCCGCAGACCGCGACCCCAACCCCTCCCCCGACCCCTCCCCCACTGGGCGTGGGGCGAAGCCACAGCTCCCAATTCCCCAAAAGAAAAAAAAAAAGAAAGGAAAGGCGGCGCGGGGGGGGTGGGGGGGAGCGCGGGGGGCGGGCCGGGGGCGGGGGGCCCGGCCATATGGATGTGATTTCTCCGCTCCGAGGCAGACGGGCAGCTCCGCAGCGCTCGGCGCCCGCCCGCCGCCCGGCCGGCCCCCGGCTGCCTCCCTTCCTCCCTCCCTCTCTCCTTTGCGCTCGCTCGCTCTCTCGCCCTCGGCGCATGGGCCCCGCGCCGGGCCCCGGGGCCTCGGGCCGCCGGGCCGCCGGGGTCCCCTAGGCCCGGGCGTGGGCGGGGCAGCCGGGCCTGACGCAGCTCTGTACCCCACCACCAACACCAGGGCCGGCGGCGGTGGCTGGCCCGAGGGTCGGGGCCCTAGGCAGTGGCGATGGGGGCCGCCCGGATCGCGCCCGGCCTGGCGCTCCTGCTCTGCTGCCCCGTGCTCAGCTCCGCATATGCGCTGGTAAGTTCCCCGCCGGCACTCCAGGACAGGCTGCGGTCTTGCTCTGGGGTCCCTGGGGTGGGTCCAGGGCCCAGAGTCATGGGTTCCCCAAGTAATTTGAACTTTGGGTGGGGGTCCCCCCTCACCCGGGATCCTCGATGCCTGCTACCTCTGGGATGTCTGGATTCTGGGTTCCAGACTCCTAAGGTCTCCCTATTTCCGAAGCCTGGGTTTGGGGTCTCAGGTCTGGAAATCTAGCTTTTGCTTTTATGAGCACCCCTGCTCTGGTTGTGTCTTCCTGGAAGATGACAGTGTGATCCAGCGGAATACTGGGGTTTGGCCTTGATGTAGGGTCCCACAGACTTTTTGTGGGGGCCTGTGTTTTCTGCAAGTTTTGTTTGCAATCTGGAACACACGGCTGTGAGTCTGAGTTCTGAACCACCCAGGTGGGGGCTAGGATTTAGGGACCCCCTCCAGCTCTCATGATCGCATGCATGCACACACACATGCACTCATGCCCAGCTTTACCCAGAGTGGACGCCGTTTGCCCAGGGAGGCGAGTGTGGTGTGGCACGGAGGAGGGATGGAGGTTTAACTTTGCAGAACACTCTTATAGGAGAAACACACTGGAGGGGGACTGTGAGTCAGGGAACTCTGGGAAGGTGGCGGGACTCCCATCTGTACCCTCCTGAGAGCAGAAGCCAAGAGGGAACCAAAGGGAGAAGGAGACAGAATGGGAGATAAGGCTAGAGAGCAGGAAGAGAGAGACAGAGACAAAGACGGGTAGAGATGAGAGCTCCCCAGAGCGGGAAGCATAGACCAAGAAGAGCAAAGAAAAATAGGGAGAGACTGGGAAAGCTCAAGAGCTGGAGACACGGAGGGGCAGCACCCTCCTCATCCTGGGCCAGGGTCTGGGGTCCATTTCCTGGGGAGTCAGTCAGATCCCACAGCAGCCCTATCCCAGGGGACCAGCCCATAGCTGAGGAGGCTGTCTGCCTGTGTGTCTGACTTCAAGACCCCTGCTGCCACCCCCCCTACCCCACTCCTCCCAGGTGGGGGCATCTGCCTTCTAGAAAGAAAGACAAGCAGGCACCCTCCTTCTCCTGACCAGCTCCCTACCTAGGCAGAGCCAAAAGTGGGAAGGCGGGAGCTATGGGATTCTTCCACCTCTGCCTAATACCTGCATAGCCTTGGGTGGTTCTTCTCCACACCTCAGTTTCCCCATCTGTAAAAAGACAGCAAGAAAGAAACTTTTGCCTAAGAATCCCCTGATCTGAGACTCTCCTTTCCTCTGTGGGTCTCAGCACACCCCACCCGCTGGTACCCATCCCCTTAGGACTCTGGCTCCTGAAAGCCAGAGACATTGCCCCTTACAAGAGCTTGTAGATGGAGAAACCGAGTTTCAGAGATGGTCCAAACAGTGGTAAATGCTACGGCCCAGAGCCATTTCCCCACCCTCCCCTGGGGCCAGGCTCACCTTTCCCAGGGCCCCTTCTGGGGTGTGTGAGCACAGCCACTGTGCAGAGCCAGCCAGCGGGTCTGTGTGCACATACGTGTGCATGTGACTGTGGAGGCGTAGACAGGGTGATGGGTATGGGTGCCCTGAGAGTAACATCTGTGCCCAGGGCTCTCGGGGGCTCTGGCATGGCATTCTCTGGGTCTGTGTGAGGGTGAGCGTCGGAGTCCACGTGAGTTTGTGTGTCTGAAACTGTGGGTCTGCACGTGACTTGCAGAAGCATAGTTGTGTGTGCATGTATGTGTGCATTTGTGAGCACATGTGCACCCAGGTCTATTGTTTTCTTATTTTTATTTAATAAATGCTTTTGTACTGCCACTTTCCATTGTTCTAAGCATTTTACAATATTAACTATTTTAATCTTTATAACAACCTTCTGAGAAAGGTTCTGTTATTGTCCCTGTTTTTTAAGTAACGTAAATCACACAACCAACATGACCATTATTTATTGCATGCCAACCAAATGCTAAGCTGTGTGCCTCTGTGTGTGTGTGTGTGTGTGTGTGTGTGTGTGTGGTGGGGGGTTACGGGTCCCAGAGCCCCATACTGATTTCTGGGGAAGCTAAGGCACGTGGGGAGAATTTGCCTGGCTTAGCCCTGGCCTAAGGCTGAGGGCAGGGCAGGAGGAGGGATGCCAGGGTTGAGTCTCTTCTGGGACCTTGTTGAGGACCTGTGGCTGGACACTTCGGAGTGCACTGGAGCCTCCCTGGCTTCAGGGCTAGAGGATAGGGTCACCTGATACCATGCAGGCCCCCTGGGCTCAGCTGGAGCCAGGGAGAGACTGATAGCCTGCCAGCTGCCTCTTCTGAATGCAGGGGCTGCCGCTCCCACCCACATGTGCACTGGTGCCCACCAAGCCCACCAAACTCAGCTGATGGCCTCTGTCACCAAAACTGTATGCTGCTTGCCCAGCCACCCCAGGACCAGGCTCACATCTCCAGGGACCTCATGGTTGGGGGACCAAAAATCATCCCATTGGAAGGACACTGGCTGTGGCCAGACTCAGCCGGTCCATCTTGTGCCTTACAGGGAAGAGTAACTGTGAGGCTGGGGATCAGGTGGAGTGAAGTTTGGAGAAAGGGATGGACCCACAGATTGTGAGTAGGGGGCCAAGGGGTGGTCTTATCGTTGGGGATGCCTCATCCTAAGGACACCCTGAGCATGCACACATGTGAAGGAGAGACTGCAGTGGGAAAGGGTGAAGGTCAGTGTAGGAGGCAGACCTTGAATGTCGAGATGTGACCTTGGGGTCCGACTCAGGAGAGACTGTGGTGGGTGAGAATGTTGGAGACCCTTGCAGCCTGCTCCAGGAGCAGTTCAGCCACGAGGCTCACTTTTAAAGACAGGAAGGAACCAACATGTATTGAGCAGTGACTGTCCCCAGATTCTGAGCTAGACACTATCACAAATGGTTTTTCACTCCATGCGTTCACCCATTTTATGGGAAAGAGTCCTGAGGTTCACACAGTGAGTCTGTGGCAGAGGCGGGATTTGAACCCAGGTCTTCAGACTCTTGCACTGAGCTTCTTCCTCCAAAGCAGGGTGAGGGCTCATGCTGGCAGAAGAGCCCTGTGTCCCAGGCTGGGTTTTCTTTTTCTTCCTTTTCTTTCTTTCTTTCTTTCTTTCCTTTTTTAAAAATAAAATCCTTCTGTTATTTAATTTTTATTTATTTATTAATTTATTTTTGAAGAAGATTGGCCCTGAGCTAACATTTGCCGCCAATCCTCCTCTTTTTGCTGAGGAAGACTGGCCCTGAGCTCACATCCATGCCCATCTTCCTCTACTTTATACGTGGGACACCTACCACAGCATGGCGTGCCAGGCGGTGCCATGTCCGAACCCTGGATCCAAACCAGCGAACCCTGGGCTGCCGAAGCAGAACATGCAAACTTAACTGCTGCATCACCAGGCTGGCCCCTATTTTCTTATTTTTAATTTCATAACTAATACTTGAATATGTACTTTCTTATAAATGAGCCAAATAGTACAGATTAAACAGAATTCATCCTTGATTACTCCCAAGCTCCTTCTCCCGTCTAGGGAAAATCATTTTTAACAGTCTGGGTGGGAGATGTCCTCCCGGACATTTTTCTGTTTTCAAAAGGTACTTCTTGTGTACATATAAAGTAGATAGTTTTGTTGTGTTTTCTGTTTGTTTTTAAATAAATGTTATCAGTTTGTAGATAGGGCTCTGCAATGTGCATTTTTCTGCTTAAAGGTGTGTCTTGGAGATCTTATGGTCAGTAAGTGTAAATCTATCTTTTTTTTAATGCAGCATAGTATTCTAGAATCTGGAATTCATTAGGCAGTCCCTAGGAATGTATATTTAGATCGTTTCTGCATAACTTTCGTGTGTGTGTGTGTGTGTGTGTGTGTGTGTGTGTGTTTCCAGATGGTGGCAGGGATGCTCCTTGAAATGCCCTCTCCTATCCCCGTGTAGGATATTTCTAGATTCTGTCATTGCTGGGTCTGAGAACATACACATTTTTTACTTTAATAGACACGGCTTAACTGCCCTCTAAAAAGCCGGTGCTGGTTTAGACTCATACCACCAGGAGTGACCCGGAGGGCATCTTCCCACGCCCTCTGTCTCATAGGCTAGGATAAGGATTTTCTTCACCTTTGCCACTCTGATAGGTGAAAAATGGTGTCTCTTGTCATTTTAATTTGCCAATTACCAGTGAGCTTTTGGACTTTATGTTGGTTTATTGTCCATCTTCTAAGAGCTTGCTCAAAGCCATTACCCATCTTTCTATGGGTTATTTGTCTTTTTCGTATTGATTTGTTGAAGCTTTTTATATCACCTGCCTTTAAACCCCCCCTCCCCCAGCTCTGGGAACTGTCTGTGGACAGAGCAGCAGGAGGGGGCCAAGCCCTCCCGGGAACTTGGGTTTTCTTCGGAATGTTTTAATGAGGCGTCAAGCGGCCTCCCCCAGATTCCTGTTATGGGCCTTCTGGGGACACTCCCTGGTCCAGCCACCATGTCAGGAAGGCAGCTTGTTCGCAGAGAGTCCCCAGGAAAAAGAAATGGTGGGATGAGGGTTTTGCAGACCCCTGAAATTGTCTGCAAAATATAGTATGACAGGGAGAGGGGCAAAGTTTTTCTCAGATTCACAGAGACATCAGAACCTCCAGACCCTTAAGAGTGCCAGCTCTGGGACCAGCCTTGTGCAGAGGTGAGACCTGGGGGGATCCTATTCTGCTGACCCGGCTATGGTTAGGTTAGGCCATCCTGTCTTTCTGGGCCTTGGTCCCCCAGCCCAGGTAGAGGCTGCTTGTGAAGATCCACGGGGTCCTAGCAGCCAATTCCGCCATCCCAGGCTCCATCCCACCGCCTGCCCCCAAGGCGTCCACGCTGGCCAGGATGAGAGGCGTCACAGTGCCTCCCCCCAGCCCCTCCCAGCCCTGAACACAGGCAGCCTGTTCAGGAAGGCCTGGCGAGGGGGAGGAAAAGTCAGCACTTGTCAGTGGTGGCGGGGCAGGAGTGTCCCCGGCAAGGAGCCCGTCCCAGCCTGCTAGGACCAGCCGGACAACGGAGGGCAGCAAGGGGTGGGGAGCAGTTCCTAGCCAGTTGGCATGGGAGACATTAAGGGGTGCCAGCACAGGTCCCAGTAGTGGAACCTGGAGAGGAGGTGCAGGAAGGCCAGGAGGTCACGAAGGGGTCTCCTGTCAGTCAAGGTGTTCTCGTTATGGCTTTTCTGGAGGCACAAACTCTCCTTGCTTCTAATAACCAGGGCACAACTGTCTTCTGCCCAGTTAGAGCTGAGCACAAGCTGCCATCACCAACACCATCACCATCTGATCACCTCCACGTCTACCTCCCCCCCGAATTACCTCTTTGGAGGCTGCCTTAGGTGCTCTGCAAAGAGGGGCTTCCTTGACTCAGAGAAAGATATAACCCAGAAAGACCCTGTGGAAAGCTGGTATTGAGGCTGGCACTTAGGGGTCCGTGTGGCTGGGTCCTTCGTCCTTTCTTTCCTTTCCTCCAGGGTTTCTGCTTCACGTCAAGCAGACCTTAGCTCCAGTCCTGGCCCTCTTCTTTCTCACTGTGACTCTTAGCCTCAGTGTCCCTGTCTGTAGGATGGGATGTGGTGGAAGGTGAAAGAGGTGTGGTTAGTAGCTCCAGGGGCAATGGCTAGTGTCAACAGGCAGAGAGGTCCAGGGATGACCCAGGCAGATTTGCTTTCTCTAGAGGGAAACAAGAAGCCAACAGCCACCTTCCCCCAAGGAGACTAGGCTGAACCCCGATAGAGGGAGGGATGAGATGACCCAAGAGGGCATCGGGGGCTAACACCAATGGAAGAAGCCCCTTTCCCAGAGGCAGAGGTGTCAGCAGCTGAAGAAGGATCCCTTGTATTTCTTCCTTTGTTTTGCCTGGAGGAGGAGAATTTAGGGATGTCTGGGATCACAGACAGCAAATGTGTGGAATTTGGCAGTTAGGAGAGGAATGGAGAGGAGTGGCCCTCATTTGGTCAGTGACATGGAACTGGCTCTCTCCATCACCAGTGTCACCATCACGCCTCCATTACCATCACCAGCCTTGACATTGCCACCTCACTGTCTTCACCTCCACCCCCCCTGCCACCATCACTGCCATCCCCAACTCCAACACCATCCTCAGGGGTCTCCCTGGGAGCTGAGTTACACAGAGCTGCTTGCCCTGCCCCTCCCCCACCCCTCCCCAGCGGGAGGGGCAGTGAGCAGATGGCTTTTATCCTCCTCTGGGCTTCTGAACTCAGGAAATGAGAAATGCATCCGGGCCTCTTGACCACACACTACTCTCTCCCTGGGACAGCAGCTTCTATGTTTGTAAATAACATACTGGCTTCTAGCCCCAACCTGCACCCTGCCTGGAGTGCCACAAACACCCGCTCAGTGCTCCCAGACTGCCTCTCTCCCTGTTCCCCCAGCTCAGGGTTAAGGTCAGGTCATCAGCGCATCCCCTGCATGTTCATGAGCTGCACATCATGCACACATGTGCACACAGGAAGGTTCCGTGTTGGGGGGTTGAACATGGGGAAAGTGTGCTACACGGGGGGACACTGAAGTCGAGCCCTACAATGGTTAGGTTAGGGAACTCAGCCCCAACCCAAGACCATAAGAGGGATGTGGGGGGGATTTGGGGCACCTGCAGCCAGGATCTGGTGGCCCCATTAGAGGTGGGTGTGGACTAACTGACCCCAGGCTGTGACCCAGCCCCAGGTCCCTCAGTCCTCACCCCTGAGACCCAAGATCTGCAGACTCTCTGGATCTAAAATGATGCAAGTCTGAGTCCCCTGCACCAGGAGCTGGGCTAAGAAGATCCAAACTCTGCAGGGGGAGAGGGGCTGGTCGGGTCGGGGGAGGGAGCGGCAGACGAAGTCGCCAGGCAAGGAGGAGAACAAGAGCTGTCAGCGTTTTCCTAGGCACCCCCAGGAGAGAAAGCCTCTTCAGAGCAGAGGCAGAGGAGGGGCCCTCTTGTCCCTCAAGCCCAAGCTTGGCCGGGCATGGCAGTGACCTTGAATCTTCGTGTGGGTCCAGGGCAGATCCAGAAATGCAGGGAGTTATTAGGATGTCCTTCTACCCCAAAAGCTTGCCAGCCATACTTCACCCTGCAGGAAGTCCTGTATTCCCTGTTCCAAATCCTCCCTGGTGTCCCACCTCCCATCCGCCCCTCCCTGCAGCCCCCTGGACTCAGTCATCTACCCAGACAATTTCCCCCTGCCACTTTGGGTCCCCAGTCTGGGGGCACCCACGGCACCTGGCTGCAGGGGGCCGCATAGTCAGCATGGGGAGCCATGACTTGGTGCTGCTGCTAACAGTAGCAATAATAGCAACCACTCCTGCCCGGGCTTTTCATGCAGTACCTCATTTAATCCTCACAACAGCCCTATCATTATCCTGATTTTACAGGTGGGAAACTGAGGCACAAAGGTTAAGCAGCTTTCCCAAGACACAAAGCCCGTCAGTGGTGGAGGTGGGATTCAAGCTCCAGTGCTGGTGGCAGAATCTCCTCGGATGAGGAGAGGGTGCAGCTGGAGCGGGGGTGAACATTCCAGCCAGGGGAGCTGCACTCTAGGGCAAGTGGCAATGCACTGGCGTGGAGCTGTCCTCCTCTCATTGGGAAAGTGCTTCCTTCACTCTGGCCCGAATTCCTCTTGCTGCAATGGCACTTCAGCCCTGATTGGGTGACAGAGAAATGGGTCCTACAGTTCAGAGAGGCCAGAGATGGGGCCTCTGTCCCTGAGGATGAATGAAGGAGTTTGGGGGCCATGGGGTGCTGGAAACACGTACCTTCCCCTCTCCTGGGCATTCCCAGACCCACCATGGAAACGAGACTCCAGAAAGGAGAGTATGCCCCCTCTGGGCCATGGAGAGGGTGAAGCCAACAGTAGTCGGTGGAGGCTGAACAGATGCTTTGGGCCTGTGAGAGAGTTGGTCAGTTCCTGGTCATCACCCAGCTAGCACACCTGTCTGTCTGTCTGCCACACAGGCTGTTTTCAACCCATGACTGCCTGCCTTTCATCTAGGCCATCAGCTGTGACCCTCAGTCACATACGTGGGTTAGTCTGTCTATAGAGAGGGCTGGTGGAAGCCTCAGTCAGTCATTCAGGAGCTTTCCATCAGCTGGACAAAATATGGTACATTATCTGTGTTGAGAGAGATGGCGGTGGGCAGAAGGAGAAGGGGTGGTGGGGAAGGGGACATGGGAATGGGACAAGGATAAGACGATGGCAAAGGTGGTACTGACAGAGGTTATGGGGTTGGTGGCAACATTGGTGATGGCAGTGATGGTCTTAATGTTGCCTTTGGCGGTAATGGTGCTGGTGGAAATAGCACTGGTGGTGATGATGGTCATGATGTTCTCCCAGTTGCGATGACGCTGATGGTGATAACTGTGGTTATACTGATGGTAACAGTAGTTAGTGCTCATAGTGGTAATGGTGCTGCTGCTCCTGCTGCTGATAATATTGGTGGTAGTGGTGGTGGTGGTGGTGATGGGGGTAGTGGTGATGATGGTGGTGGTGGTGATGGTTGTGTTGGTGGTGCTGGTCAATTGATGATGGTTGTTGGTGCCGGTTATTGAGGGAGGTACTAGTTGCAACAGTGGAAATGGTAGTGAAGGGGTGCTGTAATGGGGGTGGGGTGGGCCGGGCAGCTACACAGGGGTCAGACCCCTCAGCAGCCTGGATCCCCAGTGCCGGAGGCACAAAGAGTACTTCAGGAGCCGCCCCCTCCCTCCCCCCCCCCATTAGGGCAGGCCCTAGCTGTCCTCCCTCAAGCCCCATCCCCCTTGTGGCCACTGCAGCCCCAGCCTGCTCAGCCATAGCTGAGGAAGCAGGCCAGAATAGAGGAGCTGTGGGGGGGTAGCAGCCAGCACATGGGAATCTGCTCTGTCCCTTTCTGGAGGCCTATGGGTGTTGGGTCCAGTTGAGATCTCAGGGTCCAACTCAGACTGCAGAGACACGCAGAAGCATGGACACTCAGACAGACATGTTAAGGAGCAACCGCATCATACACTCGCAGACCTTTGACCAGAAACACATGTACACGTGCACGTTCACAGATAACCTCAGGCTCACATCCCAAACGTGCATGCTGGACAACCCCCACGTGAGAATGCACAGAGACAGGGGCACACACAAGTGCACACACCGGCCTGACAGTGAGTGCGCGGGGATGCGCCGCCACTCACACGCGCACGCGCAAAGACGCGCACTCGCCTCCGCTAAGTGAAACCAGCAGAACCCAAGTCCTGCCGAGCCAACTGGAGACTCCTTGGCCCTGGAAGCCCTTGCTGCTGCCACCAAGAGACGCGGTCAATTAACTTCTCCCTGCAGCCAGGCTCCCTGACTCGCCCGGTTGGCCAGCCCGCCACCACCCGCTGGTGCCCGCCCCTTGGACCCGCCTCCTTCCTTCCCTGCCTCCTCCTGGTTCTCCCGCCCTGCCAGGGCATGTCAGAGGGGATGCAGCTCTGCCTGTTGAGGCGCTAAGGGGACCAGGATCTGCCTTGTGAAGTCAGAGCAGTCACAGCCCTGCCCTGGGTCTGAGGGGTCTCAAGGAGCATGTCACTGTCCTGGGTCTGAGGGGATGCGGCCCTGACCCCGGGGGGCGAGGGGGTCTGAGAGGATGCACTAACCTCTTGTGGGTCCCATTCATGGGGGTGGCTGGGCTAGGGCACACTGAGCTGTCCCCAGGGCAGGATGCTGCCCTTATCCTCTGACTCTCTTCCAGTCCTAAGTCAGGGGAAAAGAGGCTCAGGTGAGACCCCACCCTCATCCCCATGATGTTCCTGTCCCCTTAAAATAATGCCAGTGAATCACAGTGGGTGGCAGCCAATGTCCAGGGTGTGCAGGTTGGAAGGAAGGACATTCCAGGCAGAGGGAACAGCAGGAGCAAAGCCCTGTCCACATCATCAGAGCACATGGTCTGCTTGAATGGAGGGAGCTTCCAGATAAGCAATGGGATGTGGGTGGCTCCCACCCACAGCCTGCACAGAAGTGCCCGCCCAACCCAGACCACTTGCCAGCAATTCCTCCATCCTCCTTCTCTTGGGACCACAAGGGTGGGAGGGGCTGAGGCACTCACCATTCACTGGGGAAAGCATTGCCTGGGGAGAGGGCCAGCATGGAAATTGGTGTTTCCCAAGGTCCCCCAGGGCACTAGGACTTGAAGGAATCCAGGCCCAATTTGTTTCCCCAGAGTTCACCACTCCTTATCCACCCCCCTCCCCACCCAGGTCCCTAGCAGACAGCCAGGATCCTCTGAGGATCCATCCTGGGACATTCCATCCCTTTCCCATGTACCCTTGGGGAACAGACTGGACAGGGAATATCAGTGGCTACAGCCTATGGGGTTACTAGCGGGCAGGCAGGGGACAGCCCCCCCTCCCCCTCTCTTCCCTTTGGTAGGACAGGCCCTACCCCTTGGAGTGACAGCTTCCCATCTGTAAAATGGGAGCTACATAAGGCAGATTTCCCACATTGTAGAGTCAGGGCCTTTGGAAAGGGGGAAATCCCTTAGGGAGGTTGGGATGGTTGTGGGACCTGCTGTTGCTCTGGGAAGTCCAGTATGTGGTCTGACCTTTGGCTTGGTAGGTGGATGCAGATGACGTCATGACCAAAGAGGAGCAGATCTTCCTGCTACACCGAGCCCAGGCCCAATGTGAGAAGCGGCTCAAAGAAGTCCAGCAGAAGCCAGGTGGGGATAGAGCTGGATGGGGCGGGGCCAAAGGAGGAGGATCTGGGGGCAAGGTCAGGAGAAGGAGGGGTCAGACAAAGGTGTGAGCCCAGGATGCAGAACCAAGTGGCACTAGGGGAGGGTGAGGCCGGGTAAAGGCGGGCCAGGCCAAAGTGAGGACCAAAAGTGGGGTGGGTCAGGCAAGATCAAAGTCAGCAGGCTCAGAGATGTGCTGAGTTTCCCCTCCCAGTGTGGGGGTAAGGCAGTATAAAGTCAGAATCACCCCCAACCAGCTTAGATCCAGTGAGACATGCCAGGATCAGGAGCACTGACTAGAGTGCCAGACCCCAATGGGGCGGGCTGGGACAGCTTCCTGCAGAGCAGTGATCCAAGGCAGAGCCAGAGGGATGAGTAGGTCTTTGAAGGAGGCCACCTGGGCAGAGGGCAAGGCAGAGGTGTCCAGGGTCGGGAGAATCGAAGGTCCGTGGGGCTAGATGGGAGGAGGATAGAGGGATAGGGATGGGTATCTGTGACTCTGTCAGTCATGGCCACTGTCTGGGAGAGGGGGCGTGGCCTGGGGTGGAGAGGGCTTCCGCCCACCAGCACAGCATCTCCATAGGACCCTCTGCCACTGTGAAGTTGGGAGTGTTAAACAGTGAAAATGAAGCTGAGCCAGAGCTGCACTGTGTAAGTCAAGAAGCAGGTGGTGTGGAAGACAAGAGCAAGAGTGTGCAGTTGTGCACCTGACTCCACAGTTCCTACTCCCATCTCAGGCTGGTCTCTTCCTTGAGTCTATTTCCTGGAAGCAGAGATAGGGCCTCATTAGCCCCCATCCAGGCCTCTGATGTGTGTCTGATTTATCTCAACCTGGAAGAGGCCCAGGCTCTGAATGACTGCCCAACAAGCTTCCTCCCCTGGGCTGGCCCTTAGACTCCTGGGGGAGGATGCTGATGCACACCCAGGACATAAGCACATACAGAGACCCACACTCTGTAGCACATGGACTTTGCTTACACTCACAGGGACTCACATGGTCTCTGCAATCAAAGCCCCACCCACACTGGCCCCATTAATGGCTCCCTGGTCCCCTGCCCCAGTCACATCAGGGTCTAGAGGGTCAGGGGGCCCCCCCTCACTCTGGGTCCTGAATCCATCCCTCTTCCTGGTTGTGGAAGCCTGGAGGCATCCCCTACCCCCTCTCTGTTCATGATGGAGCCCCTCTCTTCCTGCTCCACTCCATCCTGCTACCCCCACCCTACTGATGCCCAAGGCTGCAGGCAAGAAAATGGACACAGGCATTCCATCCTGGAGTGTCTGCACTCAGCTTCCCACTGTTGCCACAAACCCCGTCAAGGGAGGGCCAGGAGGCCCTGGCTTGGGCTGTAGCTGAAGGGATGCAAGTCAGATAATGAGGAAGCCTTTTCAGGAAGGAAGAGAGACCTCAAGCATCTCTCCAATGGAGAGAAAGGCCAGGCCCCATCTCAGATGGAGGGCCTCCAGGGTCCCTTGTGGAAGCTGTGCACCCCTTACTCAAGCATCCTAGGGCAGGGGACAGGGTAGGTAGATTTGTCTGTCCACCCTTGACAACTGCCCACTCTTGCTCTTGTCTTCCACACCACCCGCTTCTTGAGCTGCACAGCACTCTGGCTCGGCTTCATTTTCACTGTTTAACCTCCCTTGATATCACCACTACTGTCTACTTTTGCCATGCGCCCCCTGGTGGGGCCTTCGCCTCCTGTGTGGACTCTAGCTCCAACTCCTGGGTCTGAGGATACCACCTCTACCCATGTCTTACCCACATTAATGCTCCATCCACTAGTTGGCCCCACACCGCATGGTGTTCATTTGAAACCCCTTGTTGGCAGTGTCCATCTCCTCTGATTACTTCTGCACCTGGCAAGCACTTTACAATTTATAATGCACTTCCTCACTTGTGATCTCAGCTCTCCCAGCCGCCTGGGTGTTAGCAGGGCAGGGACAACCCTAATTGTACAAAGGGGGGTCAGGGGTAGGAGGGTGCCCTGGGTCTCCTGCCCAAGCACAGGTGACAGCCATAACTACCTTGATTTTTCCAGCCAACATAATGGAATCAGACAAGGGATGGGCATCCGCATCCACATCAGGGAAGCCCAGGAAAGAGAAGCCATCTGGGAAGCTCTACCCTGAGTCTGAGGAGGACAAAGAGGACCCCAGGCACCGAGGTACGTCTGTCTGTACTTCCATGCATCCATCTGAGACGGGCTTGGCCCCACCCATCCCACTGCTCTGTCCCCATCAGTGAGCTCATGCTCCTCAGCTCTTGTGGAAAGGAAGAGGCTGTGGCCTCCTGCCCAAGAAAGAGGAGCTGGGAGGAGACAGAGCCGAGGGGGCAGCATTTGAAGGGGGCAGGCAAGCTGGATGGGCTCAGGCTTGGGGAGATGTGGGCAGAGAACTTGCCCCGCACCCCCCGGGGTGGACCTAGGGCTACAGCCCATCTCATGGAGAGAGGTGGCAGTGAACCCCGGAGACAAAGGGCATACACAGAGGGGAGATACACAGAGACAGACAGAGGCACGTGGAGAGAGATTCACAGAGACAGGGAGCAGCTGGGAGAGACCCAGAGATAAAGAGAGGCAGGGAGAGATAGAGAGGACCAGGAGGCACAAACTGAGGGTCTGGGATTCAGTGTGTCAGACGAGGTGCACCAAGACGCAGAGTGAGGTGGGCCACAGAGGCAGAGCAGGAGAGGAGAGTGGCCGAGGAGGGGTGGGGCCAGAGACAGTGGGACAAGGAGGGAAGAAGAGAAGAGAGGGAGGGAAATGCGGGGCTGCGTTGTCCCTCAGGGAGGTGAGGAGAGACAAACACAGAGCCCAGGCTGCAGCCACAGGGCCGGTTTGAACCGGCTGGGTGGGCAGCAGATTTCAGATGGGCCACATCTGGGAGGCTGTGGTCACCCTGTGGCTCTCCAGGGACCAGAGGGAATTGTGGGCCTGGCCAGGCGGGGCTGGGAATATGGTGCCCAGGACAGAGAGTCTTTCACCAGGCTGGGGTGGGTCCAGCCGTCAAGGCAGCCTTCCAGGGTGGCTGGAGAGCCCTGTGGTTGGAGCCCTGCAGGCGGAAAGAAGGGAGCTGGGGGGTAGAACAGAGAAGATTCAGAGGCTGGGGACCCTTCAAGGTCACTTAGCATTTCTGCTGTGAGGCTGGGGCCCTGAAGTGGGATGTGTCACCTTGCCTTGAATCCCACAGTTAGCACTTAGATGTGGGGGATTGCGTCCCTCTCCACGAGTGAGCCGCTGAGGGAGGCGCACAGCAGGTGCTTCGGGCAGGCCTGGGATGGCGGTGGAAGCGCAGGCTGATATGGTTAACCCCAAGTTTGCAGGGAAGAAACTGAAGTGCAAAGAGGGCGGACACCTGCATGAGGTCGGCAGCTTCCAGGGAGTCCAGCTGGCACTGGAAACCAGACTTCCTGCCTCCTGTCCATGGTCCCTGAGCAAGGGTCACGTAGGGAGCCATTCTCAGCTCAGAGGGAGCTCCACTCTCAGAGGGAGAGTTAGCCTGGGAACTTGCCCTTCTCCAGGGACACCTGGAAGATGGGAGCAACAGCAGAGAAAAAAGAAAGAGGCCTGGCTCAAGGCCGAGCACTGGGCCCTGGGCTGCATGACCTCAGCAAGTCACTCGCCTCTCTTGGCCTCTGCCAGCGAATCTGGAAAATAGGGCCAGTGCCAGTACCTGCATACACGAGCTATAGTGAATTCTGTGAGGCCAGGTGGGTGCAGGGCACAGTAGGGAGTAAGAGCTCAAAAACCTTCTCTCCAGAATGCTCCAGGCCTGAGTTCTCCAGTCCTGGGGCACACTTGTCCTGAGGGAGTCAACCACCACAGGTGTGTTCATCCCTCTGGGACACTAACCATGGACTTGACTGGTGTCCCCCACCTTGTCTGTCTGTCTCTGTGGGCACAGGGCGCCCCTGCCTGCCCGAGTGGGACCACATCCTGTGCTGGCCGCTGGGGGCACCAGGTGAGGTGGTGGCTGTGCCCTGTCCCGACTACATTTATGACTTCAATCACAAAGGTAAGGCAGGCTGGAGTAGGGGGTGGATCACTGGGGTACCAGGACTCAAGCTCAGGGCTTCAGTGGCTCCGGATTTCTCTGCCTGCCCTGACCCTCCCACGGCCCTGCAGGTCATGCCTACCGACGCTGTGACCGCAATGGCAGCTGGGAGTTGGTGCCGGGGCACAACCGGACATGGGCCAACTACAGCGAGTGTGTTAAGTTCCTGACCAATGAGACTCGTGAACGGGTGCGAGACTTCCCCTCTCCTACCTGACCACCCCATAAGGTCACCCCACCCCTTTAGTGACACCCACCTAGTCCTGACTCCTCCAGCAACCTTAACCTGGCTTCTGACCCTTAACCTGATGCTCCGCCTGAGTTCCAGGAATCTGACGGTGTCTCCCACCTGCACAGGAGGTGTTTGACCGCCTGGGCATGATCTACACCGTGGGCTACTCCGTGTCGCTGGCTTCCCTCACCGTGGCTGTGCTCATCCTGGCCTACTTTAGGTAGGCGGGGCGGGCCGAGGTGGGCGGGGCCTGGGCGGGACCGAGGTATGGTTCCTCCCTTAAGCCTTCGCTGCACCCCTAGCCCTGCCGGGGGTCCCTACCTACGGCGCACAACCCGGCTTCCTGCCCACCCTCTGCGCGTCCCCGTACCCCAACCCACGATGATGTGCGCCCCACAGGCGGCTGCACTGCACACGCAACTACATCCATATGCACCTGTTCCTGTCCTTCATGCTTCGCGCCGTCAGCATCTTCGTCAAGGACGCGGTGCTCTACTCGGGCGCCACGCTCGATGAGGCTGAACGCCTCACCGAGGAGGAGCTGCGCGCCATCGCTCAGGCACCCCTGCCGCCTGCCGCCTCTGCTGCCGGCTACGTGAGTGCCCCCCACATCCCCCTGGTGTCCCCAGGCTTTGGGGCCCCCTGCCACCACTGGCTTTGCAGGAGCCCCACCCTGCTGTGCCCCGACACCTCCAGCCTGGCCCTCACCCCTGCCTGTCTCTTGCTACTACTGGCTTCAGGCGGTTCACACCCACTTCACTGTTCCTCCTACCCCTCAGCCCTGCTTCCAGTCCCTTCTGCTAAGGGCTTTGTGAGTGCCTCCCATCCTGGCACTTCCATCAACACTCCTGTGTCAGCCCAGTACCCCAAACCACCCCACCTCTTCACCTTGTCCCCTGCCGCTGTCGTGAGTGCCCTCTTGCCCCTGGCAAGATTCCCCACACACACCCCCCTCAGCCCCTACCCTTAAGCCTTGAACAGAGCCTGCCCCTTCCTCCCTGGCTTGACTAGCATCATTTGTCCTATCTCACCAGCACACCCCTCCCTGCCCATCTCCCACCCAGCCCCAACTTCCCCAGATGCAGACCCTGCCCTCTGGCTAATACCAGCTGGTATCCTAGGTGGGCTGCCGGGTGGCTGTGACCTTCTTCCTTTACTTCCTGGCCACTAACTACTACTGGATTCTGGTGGAGGGGCTGTACCTGCACAGCCTCATCTTCATGGCCTTTTTCTCAGAGAAGAAGTACCTATGGGGCTTCACGGTCTTCGGCTGGGGTATGCAGGCATGGAGGGCGGTGAGGTGCAGGCAAGGGTGGGACCATTGGTGGCTGGGTCAGAGGGTACCCCTGAGGGTAAGGCGTCCACACAGCATATCCCATCCTGGATCTGGGGCAGCAGGTGGGCCACCTGCCCACGCTTCTGTGACTCTGACCCATCCCAGGCTCAGAGAACAGGGCTTGGCCAGAGGTTCACCTGGGGCTGGCCCAGCCTGAGGTTGGGGCTCACCTGGAGGCAGATTCACCTGGGGTTCAGGCTCAGACCAGGAGAGGGAGGGGGCACTCTCAGATCAAGATTCAGCTCAGGATCAGAGTGGGATCTCGGGTCACAGGTGAGCCTGGGGCAGGAGTTGGGATCTGTGATCCTCCCCCCACCCTGAGCCCTGTTTCCCCACCAATCCCCTCACTGCGTGGAGCTGTCCATGCCACTGCCATCCTGCCCGCAGGGTCCGTGGCCCAGAGCCGCTGGCCCGCACTCTTAGTATCATCTGGGCTTCGGCAGCCCCCCTGCAGAGCGGTTGCTGGGGCGCTGCACTCCTCCCCCACGGGCTCTGGGATCGAGTTACCGATAATTGTCCATTATTGTTGGCAGCTCCAGAGCTTGGCTGGGCTCCGGGGCAACTGGCCAGACTGCAGAGGGGTAGGCCGGGTGGCGGGAGCCCTCCTGTGCTCAGCACCCAGAGGCCCTCAGATCGAGAGCCACAGCCTCCCTGCTCCAGGGCACACACTCTGACCTTGACCTCACCCATGGCAAATCCCAGAGTTGCAGGAGACCTGGGCCTGGTCCAGGAACTGACGCAGGCTCTAGGGCTAGAGGGTGTCATGGTGGGCAGAAAACATGCAGATCAGGGAGCACAGAGAACTTTGTGGCATGGGAATGTCATAGCTCTTTTTCTTACCATAAACCCAGGTCATACTCTGCCCCTCCTAAGGGTGCACCAGGCCTAGAACGAAGTGTGAGGGGGTGGAGGGTGGGGACCTGGGCTCCCCTTCTAGAGGCAAAGCTCACTCAGATTTACCATGTGCTATCTGAGCTGGCTTAGGCCAGGGCACAACAAGGTCCCCCTGTGGCCCTTTATTCCGCCTGGGATGACAACCCTCACACCATCCAGCCTCATCCATGGGGGCTAGGACCTTTCAAACTGAGTGGGGGGCATGCTGGGACAGAAAAATGCTATAATAGGCCCCCTCCTGATAGAGACCTCAGCTCAGAGCAGCATGCTTCAGGGGGCGGTGGTGGAGGGGGAATGGACTGGGCATGGATGAGGTAGTGATACCTTATTTCACTATGTGCCCAACCGGTGTGCCCATGTAGGAGATGCAGAACCAAGATGAGGGCAGAGGGTGGAACTGGGTCCTGAGGGCTGGAGCCCTGAGGGGAGGCTGTTGGGGCAGCACATGCCAGAGTATGGCTCTGTCACCAAGCAGCCCACGTGCCCAGGGTGAGGGGGTCAGGGACAGTGATGGGGTAGGCTGGGGGTCATCAGGGTTGAGGGGAATGGGACCAGCAAGGCGGGCTGAGGAGGGAGACATCGTGGACAGCATCTACAGTCCCTTACATGCTGTCCCCCTCTGCGCCCACAGGTCTGCCTGCCATCTTCGTGACTGTGTGGGTCAGTGTGAGAGCCACCCTGGCCAACACTGGGTAGGTCCAGGTGGGGAGAAGGGGGCCAGGGGCTCTGACACAGGCCAGGAACACCCCTGGTACCCTCTTCCTCTGTGAAGCATATAAGGGGGCCTCCTGTACCCTGGCCCTGAGTGGCCTCAGCTTCAGGAGTTTTCAGTCCACCTTTGATCCAAGTACTCCCTCCGGGTCACAGGAGGCTACTTCAAAAGAGGCCTCAGGCTTGGCCACACCAGACACTGCCCTGTCCTTTGTCCCCAGTGGCTACTGTCAGAGCAGAGCAGCTCTGGGGTCTCTCTGTGGGCAGGCTCAGGGTGGGGACAGGAGGGGGTGGGGAATGATGGCTCAACCTCCCCCAGGTGCTGGGACCTGAGCTCTGGGAACAAGAAGTGGATCATCCAGGTGCCCATCCTAGCCTCCATTGTGGTGAGCAGGGGTGGCCACAGGGCTGGGTGGGGGTGTGGACCACAGGCCCAGGGACCAGCCCCTGACAGACTATAGAGGCTTCCTTGGACCCCAGGGTCAGAGCCATAAGGCCTGAGAAGCAGCTGATCCCCATCATGGTTCAGATGGGGAAACTGAGGGCCCATGGAGCCACCTGGAGATGCAGTGGCAGAGCAGAGCCTGGGCAGGCCTGGGTCCCAGAGTCCTTGCCCTCACCCTCTGCTAGAGCGCAGCCTTGAGACGCAGCCCTCTCACTCTCCAGCTCAACTTCATCCTCTTCATCAACATCGTCCGGGTGCTCGCCACCAAGCTGCGGGAGACCAATGCCGGCCGGTGTGACACGCGGCAGCAGTACCGGTGAGCCACGCCTGCCATGCCCAGGCTCCTCAGAGTTTAGGGGTCATCAAATCCCAGTGCCATGTACAAAAGCAAAGATGGAGGCCCCAAGAATGAGCCTGTCTCAAGGGAAGGACCCAGCTCCTGACTCCCTGGCTGGCCCTGCCCAGCCATGCTGGGATCTTGCCCGGCCTCTTGAGACCCCTGGGGCACCCCAAAGCCAACTTGGGCCACGTGGTGCCAGGCCCTGCACTAGAGCTGGCATTTGCAAGAGCAGGACAAACCCAGATCTCTCCTCAAAGAACTGGTTGCAAGGAGTATAAGGGACAGGTGGGTAGTGGGTGGCCTTGAGAAGGCAGTAGCTCAGCTGAAACCTGAGGAGTGCGGTATCAGATAATGAGGTAAGGCCATGAGAGAGTGAGTGCCAGCAGAGGGACCAGCAGGTGCAAAGAGCCCTGGGACAGGGTGACATATAATTTATGGTCCACTCTAGGACACTTCAGAACCAGGGGCCCTATTAACACTTTGCTGAGATGACAAAGTGCTGTCCCAGGTGAACTGGATTGTCCTCTGCTGGTGGCAAGAGCCTCGGGTCCCTTAGTGGCTTCTGGAGCCTGGGGCTGGCAGGTGGAGGTGGCATAGTGCCTGCTGAGAGGAAGTGGCTCAGCCCTGACCCACCTGCCCTGCTGGTCCAGGAAGCTGCTCAAATCCACACTGGTGCTCATGCCGCTCTTTGGCGTCCACTACATCGTCTTCATGGCCACGCCGTACACCGAGGTCTCAGGGACGCTCTGGCAAGTCCAGATGCACTACGAGATGCTCTTCAACTCCTTCCAGGTGCGCAGCCCTGGCCGAGGCCAGGCCGAGGGTGGGAGGGGTCGAAGGGGCAGGGGACGCTGCTGTGGGCCTTAACCTATACACCTCTCTCCCCAGGGATTTTTTGTCGCCATCATATACTGTTTCTGCAATGGCGAGGTAAGCAGTGGGCTGCAGTGGAGTGAGGCAGGGAGGACACAGAAGTGCCAGGGGTTCTCTAAGTCCTGTCCCTCCATTCTCCTACCTGGTTCTTCTTTGTTCCTCCAAGAACATCCCTGAGGACATTCTGAAGGCAGAGAGACATCTTTCCAGATGATTCAGGCTCAGATGTGCTAGGATTTCTGGGCTCTTCAACCTCTGGCATAGCCAAGTGTCTTCCCAACCCCAAGGTTGAATTCTCTGTAACCCAGATTGAATGACTCAGCCACCTTGCAGATTCTTGAGCCTTGCAGATTCTGGGTGTGTCAGAAACCTTCCAGCCGGGCACCATGTTCTGAGGAAGACGGGATTTTACTGGACCTTGGAATTTTCCAGTAATACCCCATGCCTCTTGTTTCCATTCAGTGCTGTTGTAGAAACAGGGATGGGGGCACTGCTGGGGTTGGGGGGGCATGTGGCAGTGGGATTAGGGGCACACCTGACACCCACCCTCCTACTGCCATCCCAGGTTCAGGCTGAGATCAAGAAATCCTGGAGCCGCTGGACACTGGCACTGGACTTCAAGCGTAAGGCACGCAGCGGGAGCAGCAGCTACAGCTACGGTCCCATGGTGTCTCACACAAGTGTGACCAATGTAGGCCCCCGCACGGGACTTGGCCTGCCCCTCAGCCCCCGCTTGCTGCCCGCTGCTACCACCAACGGCCACCCCCAGCTGCCCAGCCATACCAAGCCAGGGGCCCCAGCCCTCCAGACCACACCACCTGCTGTGGCCACTCCCAAGGACAATGGCTTTCTCAATGGTTCCTGCTCAGGGCTGGACGAGGAGGCCTCCGTGCCAGAGCGGCCACCCACCCTGCTGCAGGAGGAGTGGGAGACAGTCATGTGACCAGGGACCTGGGGGTTGGACCTATGGACATAAGGGCGACAGACAGATGGACCAAGAGATGGGTGGTTGGATGGTTGCCCACTCAGGGCTAGGGCCAGGAGGACAAAACAGGAGGAAAAAAAAAAAAAAGAAAAGGGAAAAGGAAGCAGTGTGTGGCTTCCTGTGGTCTGAACTGGGGACTCACTCCAGGAGGGGAGGGGGCTGGGAGCCATGGGAGGGTTCTTGGGTCCCACCTCATGAGGAGGCCTAGGAACCATGGGCTGGTCCCTGGGGTTGGGGCACAGTCCAGCAGAAAGGGCCTGGGAGAGGCTGCTGTCTAGGCCTAGAGAGGCTCAAGTCTGCAGGGGTCACACAGCCAGCCAGTGGACCCATGCAGGAGTTGGGCCCCAGCCTTTCCCTGCCACAGATGCCACCTCGGCTGCTCCCCACAAGTGTACCCATGCCCCAAGGGCGACCCAGGCTGCCTTTGGCCCGGACTCCTCTGGGCCAGCTTCTCCGCTTGCTGGCCCCCAGTCACTGGTCACTCAGGACTGAAAGGACATTCTTTGGGTCCCTGGCCATGCCCCCAAGCCTGAGGCCCTGCTATAGGCCTGTCTGCTGGCCATGCCGTGCCCCTTGGAGGCTGGGCCACTCAGAGAGCCCTCTACATGTGACTCCCAGTCCCCACCCTGGTTCTGATATGCCTCTAGCAACCAGACGGTGCAGAGAGAGTGCCAGGGCCAGCAAGTGAAAGGTAGGCTGGGGTCTTGGCTCTGGCTCAGGAACTGCGGGGGAGCCAGGAGCCTGAGCCCAGAGGGCTGGCTAGGTTGGGGGTCTGCCAGACTCAGAACATCCACTCATATGGACCCAAGATGGTCACTAAGCATCCCTACCCAACACCCACCCACCACCTTACTTGCCCCCTGCCCACAGCAGTCTTGGGCCCTAGAATAGCCCAGGCCCTCCTCGGCCTGACACCTGAAAACCGAGCTGACCGCATCCCTACCCCATGCTCCAGCCACAGTGAGCTTGCCCAAACCTGCAGATGGTCCTGCCTCTAAGCCTATGTACAAGCTGGTGCCCCTGCCTGGCCCTGCCTTCCCCTCATCTCCAGCTCAAACTGTCTTGTTTTTCTCCATGGACTCAGCACCTGGGAAGTGTTCCCCCTCTCCAACAGCCCCCTACTTCATTGGGGGCTAGGTGAGAGGTCATGAGGCCAGGACCACCACTTAGGCAGTGGGTGGCTTGGACATACGCTGAGCAGCCTCAGGCCCAGCCCCACCTGCCCTTCCAGATGGCGGGCAGGGGAAACAACTGTCCAAAGGCCTGGTGCACTCATGGACTCAATGTAGTATGACCTGCTTGGAAGGGTGTGAGAGAGGAACAGGCCAGGACTTGAAGGGCCACTGAACCAAGCTGAGCATCTGGAATTCCTGTGAGTGCTGGGAGCCACCTGAAGTTCTAGAGGGAGAGCAACAAGGTCTGAGCAACATTCAGAAGAGTTCTTGCTCCAGTGTAGAGGCCAGAGAAGATTACAGGGGTCAGGAGAGATGTAGCCTTGTGGGATGCAGGTGGCCAGATGGGGAGATGATGGGAGTGGGAGGTGCTGCTGTCAAGGAGGACCCTGGATGAGGCACTGACTGGGGGAAGGAGACCTAAGTAGGACAGCCCCCACTCCCCTTCCCAGGGGTGTCTGATGCCCCTCTCCAGCACTCAGAGCCACGGGCCCTCTGGACCACTGAGGCTCCAGGATAACTTATCCTGCCCACCCCATGACAGAGTCACTAAGGGCCCGAGCTGGCTGGGCCACAGGGCCCCATCTTCCAGCCCAGACTCCTCCATCAGGAGGCTCGTGAAGTAATGAGTCCATCAGATGCACTCACCTTGAAATGTTCAGACTGGGAACCCCCAGGCAGGGCTGTACTCACCCCTCAGACCGGGTGCCCTCCAGGCCAGGGCTGTGTCTCCCACCTCAGACTTGTTACCCCCGTCCCTTCAGATGGACCCCCAAGATAGGGCTGTGTTTCCCCTTTGGACTAAATGCCCCCAGGACATGCTGAGTACCCCCTCTCAGGTTTGGTGTCCCCAGGCAGAACCAGGCCTTCCATATCCAATTGGACACCTCCTTGATGAGGCCGGCCCGCCCTCCCTCAGGATTTTTGCACCTAGGACAGGGTCAAGCCTCTCCCTTTAGACTGAGCACCATTTCTTCCCTCAGACTGGATGTCCAGGACAGGACTGGACCTCTTACATCAGTCTAAGACCCTAGGCCAGGACCAAGTCTCCTCCCTTAGACTGGGGGCTCCTGGGCCAGGGCTGGCCTATCCACTCAAAGAGGCCCTGAGCCCCGTCTGGGCCATCCAGGTGTTGGCAGAGGAAGTGGGAGCCCTCAGCGGGCCTGGCAGGCAGTCAGGACCCTGTTTGCCTTGAGCAGGGGCTGGAGCCAGGTGGTCACTTCTCCTTCAAGGCCTCACAGCCCAGCCAAGCCGCAGGGAACACGTAAACACCAGCCGAGCCGGGCAGTGGGAAGGCGGGGAGGCAGGTACCAAGAGACCCTGACTCCTTAGCCACGGTGTCTGGGCACCTCACCTGGACTCCAAATCAGGCCAGTGAGGTGGCCTCTAGATCCCACCTGTCTTGGGCATGTGGACAGGCCCTGCACCTCTCTGGCTGTTTCTCCCCAGCCCAGGCTGGGAGAGGGATTCTGAAGACCCTTGGAAGGAATGTACCCTCCTGAGGGCCCTGGAACACAGGCCTTAAGGTGAGGCTGGGTGAGTCTTTGATTCCCCGTAGATGGGGTTCAGGGTAATCAAAGAGATTGTTCTCCCACCCCTCAGCCTGCAAGCTCATGGAGAACGAGGACTGAGCTGGGTCCCACACACCTGCCCAGAGTAGGCAGCCCTCACCCTGGGGAAGTGGTCAGAGGGAGAAGAGACAGGGGAAAGGGGGCTGAGTTCTCTGAAGTTCAAAAGGCACATGACCCTGCCCAGGAATCTGAGAGGACACAGCTCTGCTCTGGGGGGTGTGAGGAGGATACAGCCCTGCCTGGGGGTGGAGGGTGACAGGACACAGCCCTGCTCTGAGGGTGTGTGAGGAGACATGCACCTGCCCTGGGGGGTTCTAGGAGGGTCCTGGCTCTGCCTTGGTTGTTAGCAGAGTGGTCTGCCTGTAGGGACCCTAGTCAGAGGGGCAGGAGGAGTGGGGCTCGCTGCACACCTCCAGCACACAGGCTGGGCTGGGTCCCGATGCTTGTCCCTGATGCCTCCTCGGCCAACTCCAGGAGAATGATCCCAGCCTGAGGCTACCATGGCCAACTGAAACAAGCCTTGGCTTGGGCAGAGGAGCCTCCTTTTGGGCAGAGGAGGAGGGGACTCCAGAGCCAAGCAGGGGCCTGGGCCCTGGCTGGCTCCGTGGGTGTGCTGTGTGATCCTGGGCAAGCCACCTTCCCTCTCTGAACCTCAGCTTCTCCTCTGAGGTCAGGTCCCTGTCCAGGTCTCCTGGAAGATGGGGCCCTGTGGCCCAGCCAGCTCGGACCCTCAGTGACTCCGTCCATGGGGTGGGCAGGATGAGTTGCCCTGGAGCCTCAGTGGTCCGGAGGGCCCATGGCTCTGAGTGCTGGAGAGGGGCATCAGACACCCCTGGGAATGGGAGCCGGGGCTGTCCTGCTTACACTGCTTCCCAATGGGCCCCCAGGTTGGTCTTTGCCTGCCTGGACAGGGCCCCTATCTTCCCCTTAGGCAGACTTGGGGCCCTCAGGACCCAAGGCCAGGACATCCCCAAGTGATAGGTATCCTCTTTCTTCAGCATCATGGTCATGTAGGCAGTGAGGGCCAAGAGGTGACGGGGGTGCCAAATCTGTGCAACTCCTCCCTGTCCAAGGGCTGGGGGTCAGGAAAGGGGCCAGGGTCTGGGAGGCAGAAGACAGGATTCTAGACCCACAACCATTCCTGCTGACCTGGGCCTTCCATCTGTGGGTGAGAGGAGAGGTGGGGCCCCTTCATGTTCCTGCGTTAATTACGCACCTATTCTTCAGGCCCCTCCCCCACTCTTAGTGCAGTTTGGTTGGAGGTAGAGAGGCAGTCTCAATCCTTCCAAAGGCTTCCTGATTCGAAGGTCCCGTGGTTTTCAGTCTGCTTCTCCTCAGACAGAACACTGCAGGGTGGGGACATTGCCAGCGGCTCTGGTAGGGAGCTCTGCAGACAGCAGCCCCCATGGGGCTCCTGTTGGCTTTGCTTCCCAATGGTGAGGAGGAGACGGGGTTGTGGGCATGCGAGGGTGGGTTTATGGCCACCCCATGCTCCATTTGCAGAGCCACAGTGCACATGGCTCCAAACTCCTCTCGCGGCCCTGCCGCGCGGAGCCCTCCACCTGCTCTCTCCACTGCCCACGCTGTGCTCTCCAGTCAGCCCAAGACAATGGGTTCCTCCTGGGACCCTTTGCCCCAGCACCCTTTTCCTGCTCCAGCATGTCTGAGTCAGGGGACAGCACTGGTGTGAACCATGCCCTGGCCCGGCCCAGAGGCCACACTGCCAGGTTCCCTGTCCCCAAGAAGCTCACCCACATCAGAGATATAGAGAAGTGTGTTGTGTGTCTGTTATGTGTTTGTGTGTATGTATGTATCTATAATCGTGTGTTTATTTGTATATTTGTATGTATGTGAATTTGTATACACGTGTCTGTTCATTTATGTGCCTAGCTATGTGTCTGTTGTGTCTTTGTATTGTGTGTCTGTTTGTGATTCTATTTGTATGTATGCCTGTGTGTGTCTGTGTGTATGTTTGCCTACGTGTGTCTGTATATGTATCTATATGTCCATTTGCATATGCCTTTTGGTGCGTCTACTTGTGTGTGTGTGTGTGTACCAGTGTGTCTATTTGTATTTATTTGTATGTATGCCTGTGTATGTGTGTGTCTATTTGTGTGTGTGTCTGTATGGATCCGTGGTCTGAGAATGCCGCCTGTGGGTGGAATTTGGCTCAGAGATGTGTTTGGTTTGGCCCTCACAGTATTTTCAACATCTTGAGCCAACATTTAAAAATCAGGATATTTCACATAAAAATTCAGCTTTCCAGCTTCTCTTAAAAATTCAGAAGCCCTGGCAGCCTTGGGCCTGCATTCCCATGAGGCCACTCTCCTCCGAAGCTGCACAGGGGCTGCCTCATCTCCCCACCCTCCACAGCCTCACCACTTGTCTCGCCCACCAGTGCCTTGAGGATGACTGAGTGTGTGACCCCAAAGTGTGTGGTCACAACTGAGTGTAAGCCTGGCTGTCAGGGAGTATGTGCATGAGTGTGTGTGTGGAGTGAGTCTGCATGTGTGTATGTGGGTGATGAGGGGCTGTAAGTACATATATGTGTGCGTGAATCGAGTTGAGATGGGGGGGTGTACACGTAAATGCATGTGAGAATGTGAGGCCAATCTGTGTGCATGGGGTGTGTGTGTGTGAATGCATGTGTGTGTGCATTAGGCAAATCTGAGTGTGCAAATGTGAGCGTCTGCACATGTGGCTGTGAGGTATCTATGTGTAAGGGGGTATACATGTGTGAATGCACGCATGTACACATGTATGTGTGCATGGCCGTATTCATGGCCATGTGGAGTGTGTGGGCCACTGTGGTCTGGCATGCTCTGCACAGGGGCCTCTTCCGGCCTTTGACAGGGAATTGGATTCCCGGCTCCTGGCTGGGCTGCCTTGTGGGAGATTTATTTCTGTCTCAGTGCCGACCAGAGGCCTGAGTAATGGGAACATTTAAAGAAAACCCGTAAATACAGAGAGAAGGGGCAGGCAGGCCGGGAAACTCAGTCTGGGCACCCCTGCCCAGCCAACAGCTGCCAGAGGCCAGGCCTGAGCCAGAGAGCGAAGCAGCCCTAGGACCCAGCAGGCACACCCTCTCTGCCCTATGGATTGCCCACTTCTGCCTTTCTAGTAACATCTGGTACGTGAGATGCTTATTCCACCTGGATGGCCCCTGGGTCAACAGTAAGCATCTTGGGAGCTTGACTCTGAGCAACAGATGCTCAGGACAGGCCCAGGGGATGCTACGTCAAGCCTGGCCCAGGGGCTAAGGGAACCTGACCCTCCTGGCTGGCCTCTTTCCCAGCCAGGCTACAGTGGGTCCACATCCCTGGGTATTCTGTCCACACAGGTCTCACACATACTCAGACCCTCCCACAGGAGGGATGAGGCTGCCCGTGACCTGGCAGAGCTGGTGCTGCCCCCAGGGCTGGGAGGGCACTCAAGACACTCCACCTGGCGCCCACACACCCTGGAGTGCCTGGTGCCTGGAACCTGAGGAAGGCCAGCCTGGGGTGGGGTGGGGTGCTGCTGTTCTCCCCAGGACATGGCCCCCATTGTTCTGGGTTTTGGGTAGACTAAGCCTCACTTTCAGGATCATCTCTGATATCAGCCACTTAAATGACACAGGCCCTGTGTGAAAGGACAAAAGTTCTTCCTCTGGTAGAGTGACGTCCATTACAGAAGAGCCACTGCAGCAGTGGGAAAAGCAGGCTGTGCTGACCCACGCTTCCCTTCAGGGCCCCGGTTGGTGTCTCCTGCTGCCCCCCAGCGGCCATGTGAGGACAGGGGGGAAATAAAGTCTGCCTGGAGATTCTGGTCCATGGAGTCTCTTGGCTGAGTGGACTGGCGGCGCCCCTGAGGCCCCAGATCCCCACCACTCACTAAGCCCCACTGTAATGCCCAGCCAGACGGTTCTGGGGGAAGTGAGGTCTTTCAGACTGGTCTGAGGGAAGGGGCTTGGCTCCCAGCACAGATCCAAAGACCACCTGGAAGCTCGGCTCCTGGAGGGCAGGACATCATCGTCCCCTGGAACAGCACCCAGCACAAGACAGGTTCTCAGAAAACAGGATGAATTAGTGCCTGAATCTCCAGCTCCTCTAGGGTGGGCGGTGCTGTGACAGGCACTGGATGTGGGTCAGAGTCCCACGGGGAGGCCACCTGAAGGTGAGTGCATCTCACACACTGGAGCCAGAAGGTGGTGAGCAGCAGCATGGAAGCCCAACAGGGGATCTGCCTGGGAAGATGCCCGGCACTTGAGGCTGGACAGAGTCCAGGGGGACTAGATTTGCCTAAACTGGCTGCCTTCACATACCTGACCTGCAGCCTGCTGGGCTGACAGCAGAATTTTCCCTTGTAACTTTAGGGGCTGTGCCTCTCTCCTGACCCCGTCTGCTACTCCTCACTGGGGTTCAGGCCCTGTGCCAGCCCAGATGTCCACCTGGCCCCGAGGGGCCCGTCCCTGCAATCCCAGCCCTCTTGCTGCCTCCCCGCTTCCCCAGAGGCACCAACCTTGGGTCTCTGGGACAGCAGGTCCTGTTCTCCTGTCCTCTGCTGGGGAAAGGGCATCTATGCTGTCGCAGAACATTCCAGGCCTGACACCTCTGAGATAACCCAAAGGCTGGATGCCCTCCATGATTTCAAGCAGGGGGGACCTGGAATGTTAGGAGGAGTCAGGGCTGTCCTGGGAAGTGCATGGTGAGCTGGGCAGCGGTAGGCACACTAGGGTTCCATCCACAGAGCTGGGTGCTGTCACTTGCTGGTCCATTTCCTCAGCCCTGTGACAAAAGGCTGCTGGGGCCTGAGTGCCTCCTACCTGTCCCTCCAGCCAAGGCCAGGATTCACTGCAACTGACCTTGAACTACCCTATCTGATCTCCCACAAGACTGTGATGCAGACTCCAGAAAGCTTGTTCTGTCTTGTTTTTAAACGTGGAAAGCACACCTTTAAAAAGATCACACATTTCAGCTTATAAATATGTTTTACCAGTTTCTTTGCTCACCACTGAGAATAAATTTTTTTTTATTTTGAAATAAAAATATAGATTCATAGGAAGTTAAAAAGACAGTACAGAGCAGTCCTGTGTACCATTCACTCAGCTTCCCCGACGTAGAGGACGCCTTCGTTCCATAAGTATAGTACTATATCAAAACCAGGAGTTTGACGCTGTACGATGTGTACACTTCCATTCCATTTTATCACACGGAGATTCGTGTAACGACCACTGCAGTCAAGAACTATCCCATCCCCAGCAAGATCTCTGTCAAGCTACCCCTTTTTACACGGAGCCACTTACCTGTACCATTCCCAACCCCCAGCAACCACTAATCTGTTGTCTATCCTTACGATTTTGTCATTTCAAGAATGTTATAGATATGGAATCATACAGTACATGATCTTTTGACATATTTTTTTCACTCAGCACAATGCCCAAGATCCATTGAAGCCGCCGCATGTGTCAGTTTGTTCCTTTTTATGCTGAGTAGAGCAGTATTCCATGGTATGGATGCACCGCAGTTTAACCAGGCACCTACTGAAGGGCATTTTGTGGGTCAGTTGGTTGGTTTTTCTACAGAATAATAAAAACTTTAAAAATTTTTCACTCCATTACTCCCAAAAGTACAGAACCAAGTGAAGGAATGCCCTTGTAGATTGCAAGCCATGTCAGAAATTTATTACTGTACTTATTTCACCCATTTGTGTGTAATATTTTAATTCCAAACTGAAGGAAGGGAAATTATACTAAGACCTAGATCTTTTATGATGACTTGGCAACCTCCATTAAGCGGAAGATCTGTGCTCATTTTTTTAACTGATGGAGCATAAACAACAAATTCAAATTATCCAGCATTCATTAAGCAAGAATGCAAGCAACATTTGGGTTTTTTTTAAGCTTTTGGTGATTAAAAAGCTGCTATGAACATTTGTCTAGTTTTTCTATTTGCTATGTCCATTTGTGGTGGACATAGTTTTCATTTCTCTGGAATAAATGCCCAGGAGTATGGTCACTGGGTTATATGTTAAGCACATGTCTAGTTTCTTAAGGAACTGCCAAACTATTTTCCAGAGTAACTGTACCACGTACAGTCCCAGCAACAACATACGAGAGATTCAGCTTCTCCAAATCCTTGCCAGTAGTTGGTATTATCACTATTTTTTATTTCAGTTGTTAGGTGTGTAATGATATCTCATTATGGTCTTAATTTGCCTTTCCCTAATGGCTAGTATGTTGCACATCTTTCATGTATTTGCCATTTATATATCCTCTTCAGTGAAATATCTCCACATCTTTTGCCCTTTTTTTTTGAGGAAGATTGGCGCTGAGCTAGCATGTGCTGCCAATCCTCCTCTTTTTGCTGAGGAATACCGGCCCTGAGCTAACATCCGTACCCATCTTCCTCTACTTTATATGTGGGACGCCTACCACAGCATGGCTTGCCAAGTGGTGCCATGTCCGCACCCGGGATCCAAACCAGCGAACCCCAGGCCGCTGAAGCGGAACGTGCGAACTTAACTGCTGCACCACCAGGCCGGCCTCGCTTTTGCCCATTTTCTAATTGGATTTTCCTTTTATTGTTGAGTTTTTAGAGTTCTTTATGTATTCTACATGAGTCCTTTATCAGACACGGAGTTTGCAAATATTTTCTTGGTCTGTAGCTTTTCTTTTCATTCTCTTAACAAGGTCTTTGTTGGAGCAAAATCTTTTCATTTTAGTTAAGTCAAATTTCTCAATTTTTTTCTTTATGAATTGTGCTTTCGGTCTTGTGCCTAACAATTCTTCACCAAGCTCTAGGTCCTGAAGGTTTTCTCCTAAAGTTTTTATAGTTCTACATTTTACATTTAAATCTATGATCCACTTTAATTTTTGTATAATGTCTGAGTTTTAGGTTGGGGTTCTTTTTTGGCCTATGGATACCCAATCACTCCAGCACCATTTACTGAACACTATCCTTCCTCCATTGAGCTCATTTTGCACCTTCATCAAAAATCAGTCGGCCGTACTTGTGTGGGGCTACTTGAGTTCTCTGTTCTCTTCCACTGGTCTACGTGCCTACCATCTTGATTACTGTAGCTGTGTAATAAGCCTTGAAGTGGGGAGTGATTCCTCCTGCTTTATTCTTTTAGTTAAAAACTGTTTAAGCTATTCTACTTCTCTTGCCTTTCCTGATACATTTTAGAATAATCTTGTCTTTATCTAAAGATCTTATTGGGATTTTGATAGGAACTGCATTAAAGCTGTATATCAATTCTCCAGTAAAACTATCTAGCCTTGGAGATTTCTTTTTCAGGAGTTTTAAAATTATGAATTCAATATTCTTATTATGGAGCAAATTATCTACCTCATCTTGGGTGAGTTGTGGTAGTTTGTGCTTTTCAAGAAATTGGTCCATTTCATCATCAAATTGTCATATTTATGTGGGTACTTATAGTATCCCCTCACTGTCCTTTTGACGTCTGTGGGGTCTGTAGTGATAGCCTTATTTCATTCCCAATAGTCATAATTTGTCTTCTTTTTTTGTCTTGCTAGAGGTTAGTCAATTATTGATTTTTGCAATGTTTACCAGTTTCTTTGCTCACCACTTCTTCCTGCATCCTGTGGCAAGCACTGCTGGCTGCCTTCCCAGTATTCTTTCTACCCTTCTTCCTTTCTCATGGGACTTCAATTTCAATCATGGTGGCAACGTGCCCAGCTTAAAATATCGTTACTCCCCACGTCTGCAGTCAGGGGTAGATCTGACACAGTAATGGGTGATCAGATGTGAAGGCAAGTGTGGTGGACTGGGCTCGTGGCCATGGTTTCTAGCTTGCCCTTTGCCCTCCCTGCTCCTGCCTGTAGCTCAAACTTGGGGGTGCAAAGGCTCCTAGGGGAGTTAAGGACGGCAGCTGTGGAGAGAGAAGGGACTCAGTCTCAGGAGGCCTCAAGGAGCCACTGTACCACCTTGGACTTAACACAACAATAAACCCCTCCTTGTTTAAGGTCCTGTTTGTGAGTGTCTGCTAAATGTAGTCCCAATTTCCATAGCCCCCTCCCTGACCCCACCTCGGCTCCTCTCGCTACAGAGCATCCTTTAGTCGTTCTTTCAGCAAAGATCTGTGCACAGTGAACACCAGGTGTCATAAGCCTGAAAATGTCTATCTTGCTCTTATTATTTATGACAATTAAGCAGACTGACATTTCGTTTCCTCAACACTTAGGAAAAATGTGTCTTCTAGTATCTACTATTGATGAAAAGTGAAACTCATTCATTCATAAGCAATCTTTTTTTCCCCCCATGTAGCCTGCATGATTTTTCTCTTTACCCTCAATGTTCTAATCTAGACCATTGCAGTGAAACTGCAGATGTGGCCATTTAAAAAAATTCCACTTCACACTTACTGAGAAATGTAAGTTGTGAATTCCAGAAACCTCTCTTTAAAAAAGTTTGTGTGTGAAATACAGCACATATACCAAAAAAGTGTGTAAAATGGAGAATAAGATGAATTCCTGTCACTCAAGCCAAAAAAAAAGATTATCAGCACCTCTAAGGGCCCCTTCCCTGTGCTAACTGCAAGTCTGGTGCTGAGGATCACGCCCCTGCTCTTCTGAGCCGACTATACCATCCATGTGTGTATCCTCAGAGTATATGGTTTTACTCTGCCTGTTTTGGAACATCACACCAAGTGGCTCATATTCTGTTTCTTCCTTCGAGCTCTAACCATGATCTCGCACATGGCTAGAAGCTCATTTCACCACTATGGGGTATTTCACTGTAAGAATGACAGCTTCTCACTACACTGTGTTTTATCTTGAGTGCGTGCGCACACTATTATGAACAAAGCACACAGCTTCTACAAGCATCCCCGTCCGTCTCCTGGTACACCTGTGCCACAGTTCTCTAGGACACCAACAGTGGAACTGCTGGCCACGGGTGGGTGTGCACGTGTTCAGCTTTTCCAAAGTGGCCTCACCACTCAACCCTCCCCAAGGCGGCAGGTGCAAGGCCAGCTGCTCCACCGCACACCAGGCAGGGCAGCTAACGACACTTCTGTCTGGAGGTTTTCCTGTCTGACACTGCGCAGCTCCCCCAGCTTCCTTTTGTTGATTCTGAGCTTGAGAGCTTTTCCAATCCCTTTACTTTCAATATTTCTGTTTGGGTTCAGGCTTGTATTTTTTTAAATGGCATTGGATTGAGTTAAAACCAAAAAAAAAAGGCGGCCCAATACATAATTATAATTAATGATATATTTGAATTCATTTACTTGTCTCACCTCTTCTCTTTCTGCCTTCTTTTGGATAATTTTTTTTTCTCATTCCATTTTCTTTCTCAACTACTTTGGAAGTGGTACACTGTTCTTTCAGGGTTACCCTAGAAATGCCAGCCTGCCTTGCACCAGTCTTAATCAGATGGAGTCTTTTCTCTCTTCCTGAGGGAGCTCCGTAGAGCTGAGATTCCATCCCCTCTCACCTCGGCCCCACGCACTCCTGCTGTCTCATGTTCTAAGTAGCCCTTATTATACTTCTACTCCACAAAACACTTGTTTTATGAGGTCAATGACTACTAAATTTACACTTTCTTTCTCTCATTCCATCTTATCTCAGATTATCCATCTGGGATCGTGTCCATTCAGTCTGAAGACATCCTCTAGAATTTTTTTTAAGGAGAATGCTCATTTATTTCATTTTTTAAAAACAGCTTCGCTGAGATATAATACACATCTCAAACAATTCACCCATTTTAAAGTGTACAACTCAATGGCTTTTAAAATATTCACAGATTTGTGCAACCACCACAAGCCATTTTAGAATATTTTCATTACCCCCAAGTAGATTTTCTCTTAGTGTGAGTCTGCAGGTGACCAAATCTCTGGTTTGTCTAAAAATATCTTGTATTTGTAAGATATTTTCTCTGGGTAAAGAATTCTAAGTGACAATTTCCTTTCGTCCAGTTAACACTGATACCAGAAGGTACCTTTCCAGTTAACGTTGGCCGTGGTTGCAACATCTGCTGTCATCCTGCTCCCTGAAAAGTAATATATCCTTCCTAATTTTAACATCTTTTCTTGGTCTTTTTGTTCTGCCAGTTTATTACACTGTATCTAGGTATGTATTGGTTTTAAAATACATGGACAAATTCTTAAACAGACCTCCCTTCCAGAGGTGGAACCTAATTGAGTGTGGGCTGGACATAGTGACTTACTTCTAACGAAGAGAACGTGGCAGAATATCACTTCCAAACCAGGTCATAAAAGGCCTAACGCTTCCTCCTGCTTCCTCTTTTGGATTGCTTTTTCTCTGGGGAAAGCCAGCTGCCACGGCATGCAAACACTCAAGCAAGCCTCACGGAGAGGTCCACGTGGCAAGGATCTGTGTGCACACTATGCTTCTCTAAGCACTCCTGTGAGCCCCAGGAGTGGAAGTTGTCCTGGAAGCAGATCCTCCAGCCCCAGTCAGGCCTTCAGATGACTGCTGCTCTGGAGTACATCTTGACTGCAACCTCAAAGAGACCCCAAGCTAGAACTACCCAGCTAAGTCTCTCCTGAATTCCTGACCCACAGAAACTGTCCGATAATAAAGATTTGTTGTTTTAAGCCATTGAGTTTGGGATAATTTGTATGTAGCAATAAATGATTAATACAAATGTGAAAAAAATTTTAAGCAAACTTGCTTATTGAGCTATAAAAACATACAAAAAATGCACAAACCATATGTGCAGCTCAATGAATATTCATAAAGTGAATATAGCTAATTAATCACCACCCATATCAAGAGATAGAACATCAGACTGTAGATTTCTGTTTGTTGCCCTGCTGGAGATTTGTTGACCTCCCTGAATCTGTGGATTGGTGATTTTGAAAAGTTCACAGTCACTTCAAAAAAATACTAGGGGCCAGCCAGGTGGCACAGAGGTGAAGTCCGTGCACTCCACTTTGGCAGCCCAGGTTTCACGGGTTTGGATCCCTGGTGCGGACCTATGTACCACTCATCCAGCCATGCCGTGGCAACATCCCACGTACAAACAGAGGAAGACTGCCAAGGATGTTAGCTCAGTGACAATCTTCCTCAAGCAAAAAGAGGAAGATTGGCCACAAATGTTAGCTCAGGGCCAGTCTCGCTCACCCCCTAAAAAAATATATCACCTCTGCCTCATCTTTGCCTTGTTTTCCTTCCTGGAACTCCAATCACACGTGTGTTGGATCTTCTCACTGTCCTCCATATCTCCCAGCCTCTTGTTCTACATTATCCATTTGTTTATCTTGCTGGGCTGCTTTCTGGATAACCTCTTCAGATCTCGCTTCCCATTCACAAATTCTCTCTTTAGCTCTAATTCATAGATACACGGCTTTTAATTGCTATAATAATTTTTATTTCCAGAGCATCACTTTGGTTCTTTTGCAAATCTATTCCTATTTTCAAGCCTTTTAGTTCCTAAGTCATCTTTAAACATTTAAATGATCTGATAATTCTAATGTCTGAAGTCCTCGCAAGTCTGATTCTACCATGTTCCTTTTGATGTCCTTTGCTCTGGGTGCTTTGTTGCCTAATATATCTGGTGAACTTTTCTGTAAGCTGCTCATTTTTCTTGGAACTTTATCGGTGGGCATTCTTTAAGGATGAATAAAGGTTCATTCAGGTAGGATCTGCATTTCCTTCTATCAAGTGTCTGAGACCCCTACATTCTGGGACCACTTTAAATTCCTGGCTGAGGTTTGTCATGTACAAACCCACATGAGGGCTTGCTCAGTTCTCAAGGGAGACCTTTTTTCACTCCAGTAAGTGGCAAGGTTCAGTTTTCCTCTGAGATGCTGAGAGAGCAGATTTATTGTTAGTTCACAGAGGGTGCTGCCCTTTGGGGCCCCACCTTTATGGAGGGCTCTGCTACTAGGCCCCTTATTATGCACAGGTATTAGGTTGTCTGGGCCCCAGGCACCGAGAGCACCAAAAACCAATGCTCAGCTTCACGTGGTTTGTCAAATGCCTTCAGGGCATTCTGCTGCTTCTCTTACCTTTTTGCCTGAGTATTCCTTAGTTTCTTGCCAGCTCATTGGTGCATTTAAAAAGTACTTGTCATTATTTATTTACCTGGTATTTTTAACTGTATGCAAAGGATCAGTTCAGGTAACTATTCTACCATGATGCCAGAAACAGAAGTGGTCAGCTATTCCTTCTTCAAGTAACTTCTTTCTTAGATTTTATTTTCCCAAACTCCCGTCAGCTAAAGGACATCTATCAGCACGTTAAGATTCTCAGTCTACCCTCTCCCTCTCCGCCACCTTTTGGATCTTCAGCTGTAACTTCCAATTTATTAATCCCTTCCTTGGCTGTAAATTATTATTTAGCTCTTCTAGTGAGTTTCTTATTTTAATAAACATGCTTTATTTCCCAGATTTCTAATCAGTTCTTTCTTATATCTAATCCCTGTCACTTGAATTATGGGGGTCAGTCCCTCTTTTATCACTCTGGTGATAAACAAATGCTCATTTTAAAGCCTGTTAGGATGTTACTGTTTCAGTTTCCTCAGGGACAAATTCTCCCAATTTATGGTTGCTGGTCATTCTTTAAGGCATTGGATTTTCTCACATATTTTTAAATTAATTCATGCATAATAGTTTTTGTTTTTCTGTCTCCAGGTAGGGCAGCTTTCCTGTAGTGTTGTAAAAGCAGAAGCAGACCTGCATTAGCCCTCTGGCTCACACTGTGGGGTATCCTTGCTCTAGTCCCAGGGCGGGTGCTGAGCGGAAGCCCAGTTCCCAGTCTCCGGGTGTCTGAGCTCACACTGCCGCAGACAAGCACCCTGTTCCAGTGCAATCCCGGGAAGTGGGGGACGTGCTTTCCTCCTTTATTCCTAGGAAAAGATGCCCAGTCCCAGAGCCCGGCTCTCAGAGGGAGCCTGGCTCCAGTCCTGACACCTGTGGGCATGTCTGATCCACGTCCCTGTGGGAATCAGAGTCCTAGCCTTGTCCCACTGCTCACCACAGCAGCCAGCCACCTACCACTTCAGCCCTCACAGCTGTAAGACTCTGCTTCTTTTTTACACAAGAATTACCTTCTTAGAGTAGTTGCATAATTTTAACTTAAAGTATTTACTTTATTGAATGAGTGTGCTGGTCCCTGTGTGCACATATTCCACCTCTATGGCCCAAGTTCTCAGCACTGCCTCCCAGAGCCAGGCCATCTCAGCACAGAGGAAAAAACACACTGGGATGACTCAGGGGCAGGAGGCTCACAGGGAAACCCTGGAGGAAACTCAAGAGTGTTATCATTCTGAGGGAGATGAAATTCTAGTTGGCCACAGGTACCTGGAGTCAGAGTTGTGGCCAGCCAGTCACTCTGGAGAGTCAGCTCCACAGAGGAGGCTCATGGTCCAAAAGCCAGGACCTGGGGGGCCAGGGTCCAAGACCACATGTGAAACCCAGCTTACAATACTCTAGTCTCTAGCAGAAAGGGCCACCCTCCCCCACACAGGGGCCCTGTCCTAGGGGAGCCATAGTCTAGCTGACTGGTGAAGTGGGGAGAGGGGCTGCCTGGGGCTGGGCAGAGTGGAAAAGAACAGTGCTGGGGGCCTCAAATCTGGAGCAGCCTAGAGTTGAGGCTGGCCAGGGTATAGCTCACCCCCTTCATGGGCCCAGTCTCTTCCCTCTCCCTCTCACACTCTGAGGGGGTCCACAGAAGACCAAGATGGGAGCCTCTCCAGGCTGTCCCACAGACTACTGCAAGGCCTAGGCCTGTGGGAGGTCTTAAGAATCCTCTCAGACCATGTCTCTGTCACCCAAGGGTTTGAGATGACCATCACTGACCAAGGACTGGGTCAAGACCTAGGCCCTGAAGGTCACACCTGGGCCTTCCCCACTCCTCCAGCCTCAACATGCTCAGCCCAACACAGGGCTTACAAATTAAGCATGACCTCTGTAGCCACCCTGTCTTGGGGCCCGATCCCACAGTGCCCCAAGGACCCAGGAAATATGTGATAGGTTTCTACCACACACAGGGGTCTGCTTGTTTCTATTTCCAGAGATTAAAAAAATATTCCAAACACATACATATGTACAGACACAGCCAGTCTACAGAATTGCTGCTGGCTCTGTCCCCACTCAGGGTGGTGGGGACCACTCAGGAGACAAGGAGTTGACCTCACTCCATGGGGGTGGGGGGTTTTCAGACTGATGGGGCAGGGAGTCACTGCTCTGAAGCCAAACTGGAAGTGATGGCAAGCCCAGCCCCTACCCTTGCCCAAGGACAGGGCTGACAGATGGGTGAGGGGACAGGGCACGCCTCAGTCGGAGTCGCAGGCCTCTTGTTCTGTGTTGGCGTCCACCGCAGAGGCCAAGCTATCCTCCTGGCCTTTCAGCCTCTCGCCTGGATAGATGGCAAACAAGAAGGGTGAAGGGGGGGCCTTGTGCTTGGGCCACCACCCAGAGGGCAGGGGTCCCGCCTTCCCAGGCCCTGCACTTACGGATCAGTTCAGCAATGGCTCTCTGGGTCCGCTTTTCTAACTTCTCCAGCTTCTTGGCTACGTCTCTCTTGAGGTCCCTGGAGCAGAGAGGTGGGAAGAGTCTGGAGGCTGAAGGCTGGCCTGGTGTGGCCTTGGGGCCCTCCCTCCCACAGCCCCTCTGGCATTAGCAATCACACTCGGTTGTCTGAGGAGATTGCCCTGAGGAGGAGGCAGGTTTCTCCTCTCTCTCCCTTTCTGCATCTTCCAAAACCCAGCATCAGCCATCCCTCCCAGTCCCAGTGAGGCAGAGACTAGCACCACAGACCCACCCGACACAGGGCACTGAGTGGGTGTGCAAGGGTAGATGGTTTCTCAGGGGTCCTCTCTTGGTCTGGTCCCCTTGGTCACCATCAGGGAGTGACTTGTCCCAGCCCACTGTGGGTCCTGCTTATCTTCCAGCCACATGTTCACCCTCACCACCGGGAGCTTCCAGAAGTGCACACACACTCAGCGTATTTTCTCTGACTCTGGGTTTCCTAGGACATATGCCTCATGCTTTTGTTTCATCAAATTAGAACACCTTCAGCTGGTGCTGTACTTGACACAGAATTGCAGGCGAGAGGGATATGCCCACACCTCTGGCCCAAGGTAAAATAGAACACAAGCCCCAGGTCACATGGCCTCTCTCACCTTCTTTCTCAGCCCAGTCACAAGGACACCAGGGAAGAACAAGTACTTCACAGAGAGGGAACTGAGGCCAGATGGGAACAGGCTAACTGATGGCAGCACTGGGTGGCAACTGCCTTTGCCACCATCTTGCCTCCACCTGTGGCTCCCAGAGGCAAAGGTCGGACTTGCTCAAATGGAGCTCTCTGAGGTAAGGTCCTCACGCTTTCAGAAGGGACTTCTTGAGCAGACTGCTGTTCTTCCCTCTACCTGAGCCCCTCCTCACCCTCCAGGTGTCATCTCCCATCACTTCCCTCTCATTCTCCGTTTATGTCCTTCTCAACAGTGATTTCGGACAGTAATTATCTCGTGTAGCTGTAAGTTTATACTGTCCATATCCCTGCTGTGAGGGTGCAGAAGGCCCAGCCTGAGGCCCATGTCTAGCATCACAAGAGCCCCAATCAGTATGCACTAGTCCTACATGGGCAACACTCACCAATCAGGCTTCCGGGGTGCAAGGTTAGCCAGGTCCTAGGGAGGGAGGAGACAGAAGTCAGGGCTGGAAGGGCCCAACCCCAAGGGAAGTAGGAAGACAGGAGACAGAGATAGGAAAACGGGAGAAAAGGGAGGATGGAGGAGGGGGGTGAGGGGAAGCAGGGAGGTGGAAAGGAAATAAAGAAGTGGTGAGGGGCCGGCCCCGTGGCCGAGTGGTTAAGTTCACATGCTCTGCTTTGGCGGCCCAGGGTTTGGATCCTGGGCATGGACACAGCACTGCTCATTAGGCCATGTTGAGGCAGTGTCCCACATGCCACAACTAGAAGGACCCACAACTAAAACTATACAACTATGTACTGGGGGGATTTGGGAAGGAAAAAAAGAAGTGGTGAAAGGAAGGTGGAGAAAGGAGAGAGAGTAGGTGGGTAAGAAGAGAAGGACCCACAGAAGCAGCGAGGGAGAACAGGGCCACCCGCAGGCACTCACCACTTCCTCAATGACGGGCTCTGGCTTGGCGGCCTCCAGCTGCTCCTTCACCTTCTCTTCCACTAGAGGGTGCAAGACAACAATGGAGGCCTGTGGGAAAGGTGCCCACTCTGCAGCGACACTGCAGTATGATACTGCACACTGCAGCTGCCGGAGAGGGGAAGAGGGTGCAGGCAGGTCCCCGGGGAGATCCTGGGCTTTCTTGCCCCTATCTCTCCCCTTGGCCCCAAACCAGCCAGAGGCAAAGCCCCTGCAAAGGCAGGTCTGGAGGAAGGGCTGCAGTTTCCCAGGATGAAGGCAATCCTGAGGTGAAGGAGGGCCAGCGGGAGGCAGCTGGAGCAGACAGAGCCCAGAACTCCAGTTAGGAATCATCTCAGCCCCAAGCTCCCCAGTTGTGAAATGAGAGAGTTGCCTGGATATATCCAAGGTATGGTTTTTGAAGGGCCTTGAGGACTGGATTTTTCCATAACCTCCACGGGCTCCTGGCCTCCGAGGACATCCTCTGGGTCCTGGACTGGCTGGGGCACAGGAGGCTTTTCTTCCCATCCCACTAAGATGTGTGCTGCCAAGACCAAGGGGACAGCCACTCTGAGGAGGCCTGCACTCACACACCTCCTGGCTCCATCCAGCTGCTGAGAGCACAATGGACCTCTGGGGAGAATGACCAGGAGGGCTCTGCCCCTGAGAGGACAGATGCCGAGAGCACTGACAACAAATCTGGGCTCCATGGGCTTCCTCTAACCCCCCTCACAGTTGCCCCATGTTCCCCCATGGCTCCCTGGCCTGCCTCACTTTCCTCCAGCCATAGGTGCTGATCCTGAGGCAAAGAACCAGCTCCACATCCGTCTCTTTCGTCCTGCCTTACTGCCTCCCACCTACATGTGCCAATGTCCCCCCCAGTGGGGCCCAAACCATGAAGCAAATCACCTGGTAAGTGTGTGACTCTCAGGGGTGAAGGACACGGGGAAGCAGACTGGGGTGTGGCCAAATGGGTAGCACTTCATTCTTTTACAAGATAAATGTAATTACTCATTTATTACTCATAAAATTGAAAATTGATAACAAAATCAAAGAATAAAAACAGCACCAGGGATCTGCATGATAAAGTACCCAGCATCTCCAGTGTGGACGGCTGTGGACAGGCCTCAGCTGGCCAGATGCGCCTGGCTGTTGTGCTGTTCCCCATGCCATGGCGAGACTGGGCAGCCCCTGGCCCGGGGCTCTCTCCCTACTGGTGAGAACATCTTTCCCCATCGTCTGTGTTCTGGCACTGCCACACCTCGAGCCTGGCGAGCATCTGCCTGACACTGCTCTTTGAGCACCTGAGTGGTTGAACCCTCCTCAGGGTCTCTCACTCCAACCCTCCAAGGCCTGCAGGACCCATCTCACCCTGCCCCTGCTGTCCAAGGCTCCAGGGCCACTTCCACTTCCCAACCCAGAGAGGTTCTGAGGGGATGTGGTCTCTTCCCTCGCAGATCCCTGGGAGGCCTCCAAGTCAACGTGTGAGCAGGGCAGAGCAGGCACAGCAGACCTCTTCACTCCCTCACTGGCTCTCTGCTCTCACTCAACTTGTGCATCTGCTGTGAGATGGTGACAGGGTTCTGGAGGCCCAACTTCTAGCCCTGGCACTACAGGTTATTCCCAAGAGAGGGCAACACCAGCCAAGGTGGAGGCAACTGACAGTGCCATGGAGCAGAAGTGGAGAGATGCAGCCACCTACCCGCGACTGGTTTGGCTGGGGGCACCCTCCTCCTCTTCAGGTCCTCATCCTCTGGGACATAGTTCCGCAGCCTGAGTTCCCTGCGAGAGCACAGAGATCAAGCAGAGATGTAGTAAAGTGTGTGACAGTCTCATTCACCTCATACACTTGCAGGTCAGACTGTGATGAAGCCACACAAGCTGGTTATTTCCCAACTTTCCTAGGGTCTCTGGAAATGGCCTGGTGAAGAGGGAAAACATGGGAACAGAAGCATCATTGGGACAGGCACCCTCTCTGAGCCTCAGCCCCCTTATCTGCCAATTAGCAAGCAGGCTGGCTGCTCTCCCAAGGCCCTGCCTGCACTGGAGGCTCTCGTCCAGAGCTGGGGCCAGGGATGCTCGGGGAGCATCCACTAGCTGTCTCTCCTGGATTACCTCCATTTAACAGTTAAGGGAACTGAGGCTCAGAGAGATTGCACCATTTTCATAAGGTCACACAGTGGTGGCTGCAGCATCTGAGACCAAGACAAGGTATGACTCCAAGTCAGGCCAGAGCTCCTGGGCTGAGCTACTCCTAAAAGAGAAAGCCAGCACTCACCCACTGGCTCCTCAAGCCCAGCCTCCTTCTCAGAGCCTTTGTGTCCTGGAGCCACTGGTACACAGTCCCTCAACAACTTGTGGCAAGAGTCTGGGTGTGCTGGGAGTGGCTGGCAAAGGCTGAGGGACGGGCATGACAGTGTGCAAGACTGGGAAAGCCACAGTCCACCTGGACAGCCATGAGAACTGCAGAGGCCCACTCCTGCAAGAGGCCTTTCAAATGCTACCAAGGCAGAGCCCAAGACCTCTGTGAATGGGGAGGAGCCACAAGAGACCAGGATTACACACTGCGATGGGCCAGCAACAGTGGTGTTATTTTCCTCCTATCTCAGTCTCCTCAGGCACGGCTGGCTGCACCAAGCTCTCACTGGGGACCTTCCCAGCTCAGCAGCTCATCAAACCCCAATCCACACACCTAGAAGCTTGTCTGCAAGAGGAGAAGCCCTTGGCTAAGTGCACAGGGTGGCAAGGGGAGAGTTCCTAAGGCTGCTGCTTATTAAAGGCAAGACAGAGAGAGACACTGGAACAGACCATCTAGGTTCCAGGGGAGTGGAAGCTGTCCCCCTACCTGTCAGCCAAGTGAGACTGGGATGTGGGTGGGTCCTCCTCCTTCCCCACTACTTCCTCTGAGCCCTTTCAACGACTGCTGGTCCCTCAGAAGTCCTACGCCTACAGAACAGGGAAGACTGTCCCAGCAGGAGGCCTCCTACAGTCTGTCATCTACCAAACCCTCTGTCCATGCCAGGCAAAAGCATTGCTGACTTCCATAGCCCCCGGGCAGGCAAGCTCTTCCAGAGGTGAGGCAGCAGGTGTCTATGGCCACACAGTTAGCAAGTGGCAGTGGTCTGAGCTTGGAGGCTTTCTGATGCCAAACCAGGCCCCTATTCACCAGCTCCACCTGCCTGCTTCCCCTCTGCCAGGGCCCCTGAGGCCCACAGCCCTGGGGTTAGGCTAAACCTTTGTGCCCAGGGGGCAGTACCAGCATGGCCTGTGTAGAGGAAGCCTGCCACGCACTCCCAGGGTCTGCTTCCTCTAGGGAGCAGGGACACCCACCCCATCCCCATCCCCTAATGCCTGCCTCAGGCCTGGTGGTAAATGTCAGCTCTCACCGGGAGAGAAAGTGGTGCAAGATCTGGTGCACTGACTTTCGTTCATAACAGGGAGGGGAGAAAAGCGGAAGAGAAACTGGGTGTGGGAAGAAAACTGCAGGGATTAGTGAAAAAAAACAACAACAAACTGTCACTCTCAGAAACTGGCTCCTGGGTTCTGTGAGAAATCAGCAAGAGAGGAGTGCAGAGAACTGTACCCAGAGCTTACAGGAACAGCACCAAGGCCCCACACCTTCAGCCCATAGGTGCCTGGGCTTCAGAAGGCCAGGTGGAAGGAGGGAGGACACAACAGGGAGACAGAGAAAGGCCAGAAGTGACAGGAAAGAGTAGCATCGGCTGGTGGGCTGACTGTATAACACTCTTCTGCCCCCCACAGTTGGGCCACTCACTGTCCTCTGCTGCTTGCTAGAGTTGAACACTGGGGTCCCAGTCACTGTGGGACTGTCCCATTCTGTGCCTCTTTTTCCACATCTGTAAACAAGGAGGCTATGCTGGGTGGGTCCAGCTCTGTCGAGCTACATTCAAGCCCTCCTCTGGTTCTCTCTGTGAGAGCTACTGAAGAGACTGTCCCTCACAAATGCCCAATGAACTGTCCCTCCTACCCCACCCCACCCCTATCACCACCAAAGGCCAAGAACCTCTGGGAGAGGTCATGGGCACTGGGTTCTGCTCAGGGGGCTTGGCTTTTCCAACACAGGACCAAGGTTTAACTCCTTGTTTCTGCAAACAACTCAAAAAACCTGACAGCGGGTGTATTTAAAGAAATCTATTTGTTGGCCTTGGGGAAGTACCAAGGCACCGAGGATCTGAGGGGCTGCAGCCACAGAGACAAGAGAAGTGCAACAAGGAGGGCCCTGACACTGGGTGTCTCTTTCCCCTTAAAGCATCTGTCCATTTACAAGCAGAGGCTGAAAAGCTGAGACCAAGCAGAGCTTCCTGCGATCTCAGGGGGCTGAAGAGACAAAATCTGCTTTCAGTAAGAGTAAGCCTCTTCATCAGTCCTGAAAGGGTGGGTCAGGGCACCCTGAGCCTAACTGCCTGCCAGAAGCTGGAATAAATTGTCTTGGGAGGAAAATAAATTATTCAGAGCCCCAAATTACCTCTAGAACTTTTCATACACAATGTCCAGGATTCAATCAAAGCCATGAGAAAAAATAAAGACACTAGAAACACACTCACGGGAGATCCAGATATTGGACTTATCAGAAATAAAATATAAAATAACTCAAATTAATGAAAGTTCAAGAAGGTATACCACAGAATGGAGAATTTCAACAGAGAATCTAAAACTGTAAAAATTAATCAAATGGAAATTCTACAGCTGAAAATATAACCAAAATTAGGAACTTAATGGGTTCAACAGCAGTTTAGATATAGCTCAAGAAAGGATTAGTGAGCTGCAAGACAAGCCAGAAAGTATTCAGACTGAGACAGAGAGGGAAAAAAGTTGGAAAATACGAAAGAGAGCATAAGAGACATATAGAACATGGTGAAAAGATCTAACATACATAACATGCAATTAGAGACCCAGAAGAAATATTTAAAGAGATAATGACTGAAAATTTTACAGAATTAACAAAAAACATCAAGCCATAGATTAAAGAAACACCATGAACTCCAAAGAAAAGCATACTTAGGCAAATCACTGTCAAATTCTTAAACACCAAAGACAAAGAGAGATTCTTAAATAAAGACACCAACCTTCAAAGGAGAAGCTCAAACTGATAGCTGACTTCTCAACAGAAACAATGGAAACCACAAGACAATGGAGTGATACATGGGAAGGGCTGAGAGTAAATAAAATGCCACACCAGAATGACAAATCTAGGTAAAATAGCCTTCAAAGAAAGGCTTTTCCAGACAAAGAAGAGTTGGGAAAATCAGTCATCAGATCAGAGGATGTGTTCTTAAAAAATACATAAACGGAGTGCTTTAGATTGAAGAAAAATGATCTCGGAAGCATGAAATTGCAGGAAAGAATGAAACGGATGAGAAAGAGTAAATATGTGGGCAAATCTAAATGAACATTGACTGTATAAAATAGTAATAAGGACTTGACTTGTGGGATTTAAAATATAGCAACAAAGCACAGGATACAGGAATAGTGGCAAATGGTGTTAAGGGGTTCTGAGGTCCCAGTCCTTTGGCAAGTTAAGGATGTATGCTGTATCCTTATGGAAACCCACTACAGTGTCGAGAGCAGCCATAGCTCTTGGAGATGGGGTAGATGTGGCTACACGGTGCCAGCCAGGAAACTCTGAAGCTGCCTGCACTCACTAGGTAGGCACTGGCATCTGGAGTTCACTCTTCTGGAGGCCACTGGAGCCAAACACTGGTTCTGCTACCCCCATTTGAGAATGAGGAGGCTGCTGGGGGAAGAGGTGCTAGAGACCTGGACTTCCAACAGTATGACCCGGGTCCAAACCCCAGCTTTGATGTTTTTGAGATATGGATAGGAAGGGTCATGTTTTCACTGGCCTCCATATGGAAATCAAAGATATCCATCTCTCGGGGCCAGCCCCATGGCTGAGTGGTTAAGTTTGCGTGCTCCGCTTCAGCGGCCTGGAGTTTCACTGGTTCAGATCCCAGGCGCAGACGTGGCACTGCTCATCAGACCATGCTGAGGTGGTGTCCCATATAGCACAACCAGAAGGACCTACAATTAGATACAACTATGTACTGGGGGCTTTGGGGAGAAGAAGAAAAAAAAAGAAGATTGGCAACAGATGTTAACTCAGGTGCCGATCTCTAAAAAAAATATATACATACAGTTCACTTTCATTAAAAAAAAAAAAAAGGATATCCATCTCTCAGGAGGCTGTGTGTAGGTGACACAGGTTGTGGACATCAACACTGAACAGAGTGATGTCCTGTAGGGCAAAGGTCAGCTCTCTCAGGATTGCCTCCTTTCCACTCCACACTGCTGCCCCAGAAGCCCCTCCCCAAACCCTGAGAGCTCTATGTGCTATGACGATAATATAGCAGACGGTCCCAAGATGGGACAGTCAACCCTCCAAAGTCCAGAGAGTACCCCTTGAGTGCAGTTGGGAACGAGCAGCCCAGCAGACACATACATGGCCCATTAAGGACCCTCAAAATACCCCCCAATGAGCTGGGGTGCCCAAGGAGATAGAAAGTGGTCCTTGTGTGGCCCACAGGGTGGCAGGGGTGCGCCTATTTCTGCACACCGCACACTATGTGGCAAGGCTGGCCAGGGCACACCACCAGCAGCTGAGGCCTAGCCAAAGAACAGCCTCCTCCCTACTCTCTCCCTGCCTGCCTCCCCAGTGTGTCTGGTCTCCATGAGCCTGGCATTAGTGAGACTAATGAGTCCTAGAACCTGGGCTACCCAACAGCCTGGCTTCTTATCTTACTCATTGCTGCAGCCCTTTCTGCTCAGAACTGGGAGTGGAATGACTCTGGACTGAAATCTTCTGGACAGGAGAAGGAGAAACCAGGCTCCAACTTCACGAGGCCTTCCTGCACCTGAGGCAATGCTTGAGCAAGAGGCTACAGGAAGTGTGGGCAATCCAGCCAGCCCTCCCCCAGCCTAAGGCTACAAAACACATGAGTCCTGTGTCAGGCGCTCTGGAGAACACAGACACGAGAGCCCCTTCCCTAAGCTAATCCTCTCCCAGGGGAAGGGGAGGGCACCACGCAAACCCTGGTTATGTGCCCTTTGGCCCACGTCAACAATAGAATGCCACATGGCCAAAGGGAGAATGAAAATGCGCCTTATGAACTTTTGTGGAGTAATTGCCAAGCTGTACTGTTACACTGAAAAGTGCAAGGTGAGGAACAGTAGGATAGTGTGTATCACATGTGTAAAAACAAGCATGTGTATGTGAGGGACAGATCAGCGTATCTGTGCACAGCCTAACTCTGGAAGGAGCCAAGAAGCTGGTCCCAAAGGTGGTCTTGCAACTGGGAGGTTGGGAGCGAAGGAAAATTTTTTCCCCTGTATGCCTTTTCAGACCTTTTGAATTCTGAACTATGAATCCCTTACATACCCCCCCCAAAAAATTATACATACAAAAAAAAAAGTGTACAAAGAGACACCTAAATAGCTACAGACATTAGATGGATCATTATATAACCACTGAAAATAATGTTGGCAGAAGATTGCTCTGAACGTGTAACAGAAAATTAACAAAAAGAAAAACCCAAATATTGACAGTAATTTTCTAAAAGTGATTTTTACTTGCATCTTTGATTTTCTGCAGATTCTACAATTTCTAATATAATTAATATTCTTTCTGCACAGAAACAATCAATGAGACAAAAGGAAACAAAAAAAGAGGAAACATGCAGAGCAGACATCAGTGAGGCTGGCCTCCAGAAGCAGGGGACTGTGGCGGGCTCGGCATCAGGAAGCCCTCTGCACCTGGGCGCCAGTGGCCCCCAGTTTCTGTGGCCTGGGGTCAGGCTATCCCCCTGGCCAGAGGGAAGCGGAGACCAAGCCTTACTTTGGGGGCTTTTTGCCTGGAGTCCGTGGGCAGAAGGGCAGCACAGTGAGCCCTGTACCTTCTAGGACCCTGCACTTTGCACCCAAATGCCCTAGACCACCCACAGTCCCCTCTATGTGGGCAGCCACCTGGGTACCTCCACTTTCACTCTCTCTGGTCCAGGGCCCCCAGTGTCCCCCAAACAAGTCTAAACTTCTTAACACCATCCTGGCTTCAATCCTCATTGGTCCCCAGAGCCCACAATCAAATGTTCCCTGGGTCAGTAGCAGCCCTGCCTGCTACACACTTCTCTGCCCAGTAAGAGCTAGCTCAACAAGGTGGCACTATGAGCAGCCCCTCCCCTTTCCCAAATGTCCCCACCCACCAAAGACACAGCTGACTACTCTCCTGTGCCCCTCTTTGCCCCACTTGCCCCTCTACTCTCTACCCAACAGCCATCACATCCTATGCATGTGGCCCCTTGATGGCTGTATGTCTGTCCTGCATGCCCTGCCCTACAAGTTCCTAGAGACTCAGTTCTAGCACTTAGCACCCAGCAGCTCCAGGAAGGGCTGGGCACATACTTGCCTCCAGCTGAATACACGCACTCAGAGAGGCCACTTGGGAAAGTGTTATGGGTAGCTTAGGGCTCTTTGGGCCTTCTAGCACTTGGGAAGACAACGAAGGAAGTAAAGAAGCTGTGCCCAGGAGACGCAAATAGGGCAGGAATGTGGCTGGGTGAGAGGAGCCAACTCCTAAGTGACTTCCATTGTCTTTGTGGCAAAGCAAGAGGGCGATGTCCAAGTTCACATCCTACTGAGTCTCCTTTATTTTTCTTTTTGCTTTTTGGTGAGGAAGATTGGCCCTGAGCTAACATCTGTTGCCAATCTTCCTTTTTTTTCCTCCCCAAAACCCCAATACATAGTTGTATATCCTAGTTGTAGGTCATTCTAGTTCTATGTGGGATGCTGCCACAGCACGGCCCGATGAGCAGTGCCACGTCTGCGCCCACGATCTGAAGCGGAGAACCCCGGGCCGCCAAAGTGGAGCACATGAACTTAACAACTTGGCCAGGGGGCCGGTCCCTGAGTCTCCTTCTTAAACCAGGAAACGTCCTTTTCAATTTCCTCTCCTCCGCTTCCACACCAAGGTGTGGGGAGACCTGTTAAGTGCCCGAGCAGGTGTGGTGACCACTGTGAAGTCTTCCTCAAGGCCAGCTGCAGGGACCCCAGGTGTGGGCTAGCTAGGAAGATTCCTGGGAAATCATCCCGTGGGAGTGCTTTTTCACACCCTCCATATGTGCCATTCAGGGGAAGGGGGTAGGGGTAGAGAGAGTTGGTGTTCTCTGTAAAATATAAAACCCAGGAGTAGAGTTCTAGAATGTCCAAGCGAAAGGAAGTTTCCAGATTATCTGGTTCTCCTGGTAAACAATGGTAACTCCTTCAATGGTAAACAGACCTCAGAGAAAGTCTACACTGCTCATGGAGGCTTCCTAGCCCCTGGCCCACTTCACCAACTCATTCTTAACCATTTGGGACATTAGCCTCTCTTCTCACCTCATAGATCTTGGGGTCACGCCACACTCAGCCCCCTGCCCTGGACCCCTGGAGAGAGGCCAGAATGGGACATTACCACATGGCCTGCTCCTTGAGAACAAGGTCCACTCCACCTGACTACCTCGGTCCCTCCTTCCCATACAGGCCCCCTCAGGGACCAGAGAGAGAGTTGTCGTGGAGCTCTCCTCATAGTAACAGATCACAGGGAAAGTCAAGCCCAGAATGGACCTGCATGGCTCCTGGAGGCCAGCACTGGCTGGAGATATGAGCACTTCTAATCGCAGAGCACTTTCAGTTTTAGCATTCAGAGTACAGAGACTCAGGAGCTCTTCCAGGAAAACATTCGCACACACCCAATCACCTTTTATTTGTTTTAGGCTCTGCACATGGACACTCACCCCAGGTCCCCAACATAAATAACAAGGCCTTGTTTGCTGCTGCCAGAGGCCAGGCCCTAGAGGCCCAGGAAAACGAGGTGAGAGGCAACTACCCCAAATGATGTGCACAACTGCTCCAGAGGCAGTCTGGTCATTTCCTCCAAAATCCATGAAAATGCTCAAACCCCATGACCTGACAATCCTGCTCTGGGGAAACTATTCCATAGAAAGAGTAACAAAACAGGGACAAGCAAAAGAAAGCATTCTATGTACAAAAGTTTCTGGTAGCAGAATTTGTAACAGCCATGAGGCAGACACCTCTGTGCTCTCTTCTGGCAGAGTCCCCTAGAGTAAGCTACGAGCACCCTTCCAGAGGACCGCCAAGATGTGGGGGTAGGGCGGGCTCAGGACAGTGAAATCAGAACACCCGGAAATTTCACCCTGATAGGGTGAAGTAGGAGACGAGGGCAGAAAGAACGCAGATACTGGAACTAGATGGGCCATGGAGGGATGTTTTCGTTGGGTGGTTGTAAAACAGTTTAATTTAGGACACTTGAGAGTGGCTTAACAGCAAATGGACCTTTGATTTATTTATTTATTTTAATTTAATTTTTATTGAGTTAATGATAGGTTACAATCTTGTGAAATTTCAGTTGTACATTATTGTTTGTCAGTCATGTTGTAAGTGCACCCCCTCACCCTTTGTGCCCACCCCCCACCCCACCTTTCCCTTGGTAGCCACTAATCTCTTCTCTTTGTCTGCATTTTAAATTGCAAATGGTCCTTTTACAGAGCCCAATAGCTTCCCCAACTGTCTCCGAGAAGGACAACTCTGGCCTCCATCTGTGCACAAGGAACCGAAACAGGACGTTAAAAGCTCCCTCTCCTATCCAGCCAGCTCCACCTCCATCCTGCCAACCCACCCCAGGCGTCCTGTCCTTCTGACATACAGAGAGGACGCAGGTCAGCTGGAGGACAGGACACAAGAACTGGCCACGTGGACAGGGCCATGTCACATGGACAAAGCTTCCCAAGCAACCCCTGGCAAACAGTTCCTCGGAAAGTTTCAGGAATAGGGCTGGGAGCTCCTGTGTCCTCCAGGCCTTGATGTCCTGCCCCCGTCCCCAAACTGCAGACAATCACGAATGGATAATGCTTCCTTCTCAGCAGGAACACCCTCCACAAGCGGGCTCTCAGAGGCTGCCTCATAGGACTGCCCTTCAACAGAAGATGGAGGTGGTTACTGACATTTTCCAGGTGTGGAAAGCAGTCCAGAGAGATTCATGGATGTGCCCAAGGTCTCGAGTGAGGGAAGAGCCAGAGCTGGAACCCAAACCCAAGTCTCTGGCCTTGAGGAGGACCCCTACTCCAGCTCCCCACACCAGGCTCCTCAGGGACCAGCAGTCACTGTGGAAGAGTAAAGGCCTCCTGACAGAGTGACTGGGGTTCCTGCCCAGGGTTGCAGCTAGCTCAGCCAGCGCTCCTGGCCCTCAGCATTCCTTCAGGGAAAAAGTCATCCTGGGTCCCCCTCACTCCCCAACCCCAGGAGTTTGGCCTCCAGCACCATTCTCGAAACTCCATCCTTTCATCTCTCCCAGCTGCCAGGACCCTCCTTCAGCCCCTAAAATCACAGTGGGTCACAGGTGTCAGAGGCGGAAGGAGCTTTAGAAATAATGCAGTTGTGCCTTTGCCTTAAAAACAGGGAGGCCAGGGGCCGGCTCGGTGGTACAGCAGTTAAGTTTGCACGCTCTATTTCAGTGGCCCAGGGTTCGCTCCTTTGGATCCTGGGTGCGGACGTACACACCACCTGGCAAGCCATGCTGTGGCAGGTGTCCCACATATAAAGTAGAGGAAGATGGGCACGGATGTTAGCTCAGGGCCAGTCTTCCTCAGCAAACCACCCCCCCCCCAAAAAAAAACCCACGTAGGCCAGAAGAGCCAGAGCCAGCAGGGGGTGGGACCCACGTGAGAGCCTCACCAAGACAAATGAACAGCCATGATGACCCAAATTCACCCCACCAGTCAGCCCCAAGGCCTGCTAAGAACACCAGGTGGCTAGCACCTGAGGGATGGTTTAGAAACAGCAACGACCAGGCCCAAGAGTTAGTTAAGTCAGGCCCCTGCCCAGCGGGAGCTGCCATCACATCTGACTCATGTGGTCTGCACCCACTCCCACCCAGGACTCTGCAGTCCAGTCCAGGTTCTCTAAATTGACAGGCTGAGCTTTGCACCCATCCCACCTGAAAACACATAGCTAAGGGGCGCTTAAAGAACTAGAAACAGCTGATGCACCAAAACTCAAGGACTGAAAACTAAATTATGGTACTCTCAAAGAAATATCAATCAACCATTAAAGATTTTATAGAAATACATTTACCAAAAGGTGGTCATGATATGGTATGTGAAAAAGGTTACAAAACAGCAGGATATGCACAGATACATGTCATTCTGTAGTTTCTACAAGTGAAAAAAATCTATAATTGATGTACTTTAAATATCAATTTAAATTTAAAAAGAAGAGGGGGTAAAGGTTCATGGCAGCTGAGCTGAATCCCAAAGGCCCACAATATGAGAACTGGACTGGCCACACTGGCTGTCTGGGGCTCAGATGGTGGGGGGACAGGAGCCTGCACCGTCTACTGCCCCCCACCCTCCTGGGGCCCAACCTACCCACAGACCACTCCAGGGAGGTGGATTGTGCTCAACCCCGTCAGGGTGCCCTGTGCCACAAACTGCTAGCTCTGCTGCAGGCTGTCACAGAAGGACCTTCCACCCTTCACCGCAAGGCTGCCTGGCACCCCTGCTGCCCACCCCTCCCGTCCCAGGCAAGAAGGCATGTGGGACAAAGACCACAGCACCTCTCCATTTGGGGGCAGCACTAAGGATGAAGGCGATGGAGCAGAACTAGGCCTGGCCTGCCTTGGGAGCTTGTAGGCAGAGGACAGGAATGGCTCCATTTCCCCAGTTGTCACCTGATGACTGGACAAGCTCAGCTGTTCTCCACCCTGACTGCACAGCAGACAGGGACCAGGAGAGGGTCCCAATGGTTCTCCACTCCCTCTCAGTTGGGAGATCTTAGGCAAATCACTTCGTCTGCGTGATCCTCCTCACTCACAGTTGACCACTCCTACCCCCAGAACAGGGAGGATGACTTCATGAGAAGGGCTTTGAAAGCAGTGAAGATCATGACCTACAAGATCATGACTTTTTCCCACACAGCAAGGACCCAGTCAGGGGAAGCACCCAGCCTGGTCACACGGTTGAGTTGGCTTCCCATGACACCACCTTCTTTAAACCAGTTCTCTCTTGATTCATTCTCCCACATTCCTGGGCCGATTACTGAGCAACAGGATCAGGAAAAACAGGGTGGCCGCAGGTCCCTGTTCTGCTGCCTCAGCAAAGAGTCATGGAGCCACAGTCCATCCCCGATGCCCACGGCTGGGACACCCTCGGGCCTGGAGTGGGAGTAAGATAACTCAGGAGGTGGGGGAAGGCACTCTGGTTGTTACCACTCGAGTGGAGCAATGTTTGCCACATCCAGCTGACGTTGTGGATCTGTGAGCACGCCCTGATGCACAGAAACCATCCTCAGAATCCAAATTGCAGAGGGAAGGCCTGGTATCTGCCAGCCTACGGGGTTTGGGCAGTAGGCCAGAGCTGGGCTGGGCCTCAGCTGGGGTGGGACCTCTCTCCACATGGGTTGGAGAACCGGTTTTCCATCCTGAAGAAGGAAGGCTAGTGGCCCAGTTTCTCCTGCAGGACATGACACCCACTCCAGGGTGAACCACTGTCCCTGGATGGTGACTGCTCCAGCTGGATGCAGACCTTGAGCCAAAGCCGAAGGGAGGTGGCGGCTGTGGGGGCTGAGGGTTTGGGACTGCTTGTTCAGGCACTCAACAAGACACGCTCCCCTGCCCCATGCCTGATAGGGTGTGCAACACTTCCCTTCTCCTTCCACCTGGTAGGGTGGCCGTGACTCTCGGCCACAAACCATACCCTAGACATGCCACCACAGCACATGTCAGCCGACCAGCCATCAGGAGGAAGTGACTGAGGGCTTAAAAAAAGCGAAAGCAGCTGATGTGAATGCCCCTTTCTGTGGGCCAGCTTTCCAGGGCCACCAGATCACATCTTATCTAGGCAATAAGCAGGGGGCCGTGTTAGAGATGAGTCATGGACATCCCTGCAGAGTTAGCTACAAGGGAAGGCTGGCTGGGAGAGGGCAGATACAGCCCAGACAAGAAACAGGGGCCCTGTTGGGAACGGGTGCACATCCTTCCTTCCCACAGAGCCTGGGCGGGCTGGCTGACCTGCAGGGGCTGATTCCCATCCAGTGGGGATTTGACTGTATGGGGATGGGATAGGATTTATCCTGAAAAGAGTAAAAAAACATTTAAAGAGGAATTTTGATTTATAGATTCCATGCAATTCCAATGAAAATCCTAGCAAGCTTTTTATGGAAATAAACAAGCTGATTCTAAAATTTATAAGGAAAGGCAAAGGAACTAGAACAGCTAAGATTCTGAAAGGGTCTCCCTGGGGAGACTGGCAGAGAGGGAGGAAGCGGTTCTCCAGGAAGGCTGGTGAGGGGCGAGGTCCTGGGGTGCCTGCTCCAATCCTGTGGGATAGTCCCATTTCCTCAGCTACAGGCCCTGGCCCTCCAGTGTATCTGGTCAGACAACAGAATCTGCAGAATGAGGCCACTCATCTTACTTCCGGAGGACAACCTACATACCAAGCAAGGGAGGCGATACAAAGAGGTTCCTGACCATTACTTTCTTGGCCACATATGCTTATTTCTACTCTCATCCACTCACCTCGCGGTTTTCCCAACGATTGCCCTCTTCGTACAGTTAGCACAGGCCTGATGTAAAAGTGAACTCTGCCTTTTCCAGCTGTCTGCAGTCCTTTAGCTCTCTCAAGAGTGCCTCAGAGTGTCTTCCTTCCACCCAGAGCCTCGGCACTAGCCAGGTAAACAGCTATGGCATTTGCTCCTCTTATTAGGGAAGAACGTTTTATTTTTCTCCCCATCTTTCAGTTGAAGATACTCAGGTGAGACTCACTGAGGCAATGTGACTTGCCCAGGGTCAGAAAGCCAGTAACTGGCAGGGCCTGGCTTCAAACCCAGGAGCTACTTCCAAATCTGGAGCTCTCTCCACCTGCCTAGTTCCTCCAATTCTGGGGCCTGCTGCTGAACAAAGAATTGTCTCAGCATTTACTTCCCTGAGTCTCATCCAGTGTCTAAGAAATGGCTCGATGAACTACCTAACACGAGTCAACGGAATAGGCCCCCTGTCACGTCACGTGTCTGTGCAAGGGCCTACAGGCCACCGCTAATCTTCCTCCCTGTTCCAGTGACCTGTATAAAGCTCGGGTTGGGGTTTATGTGCAGGGGGTTTGGGGGTGTCTGTCCATGCCTCCCCAACAAGGGGTTACACCACTCACCCTTCCACATTGCTGGTTCACACCTCTGCACCTTTGCTACCCACATCCTACCCTCTAGAATTCCAGACTCAAACTCAAGAGGAATGTTCTCCATGAGGCCTTGTCCTGCTGCCCTCAGCTGAAGGCAGCCCGGTGTGGGCACTGCATTCCTCTCAGGACACCTCAGAAGGGCTGGTGCCCACAGGGCTTCCCACCTGGCACTTAGGCTCAACCCAGGCTGACCTGAACTGAAGTGGGCTGTTCTTACCTCCCAGCAGCTGAGGAAGCCGAGATGCTCACTGGCAACTGGCCTCAGAGGTCATTCCTCCCCTCCCAGTGGAACTGGCAGGTCGCCCCTTTCTCCCCTTTGTCAAAGGTGGCTGTGGCCTAGGGGCCCTGTGGAACCCGCTCCCACGCCATAAGCATCCTGCTGGGAGTCCTCTTCCAGACTTGGGGTACAGATGAGGAGAAAGGCCCCCCTTCTTGGGATGGACACAGACTGCTACCTCCTGCTCTTCCTGGAAAGCCCACACCCGAGCCCTGGACCCTGCAGTCTGGGGTTAAGCCCACACAGATCTGGCCCCTTGGTACAGAAACCAAGGCTCTGCCCTGCCTTCCTGAATAACCCGGGCAAGCCCTTTACTCTAAGCCTGTTAAAGTCAGGAGAGTCCACTTTTCCTAGGGGGCTGCAAATACGGATACAACTCCACTGCAAGCTAAGGCTGGGCTTCCTGACAACTGAGAGTGACTGAGCAGCCCTGCCAGGTAAGGGATGCTTAGAGAAGTCAAACTCTGCCTGCCCGAAGTCTCTAGAGGGACAGGCCCAGAAGTGAAGCTCCTGATTACCAGGCCAGACCCGTTCCACCACATTCCACCACCCAAAAAAGGCCAGATCAGAGAAAAGCGAAACAGGATCAGCTGAAGCAGAACCCAATTCAATGTCCAGCATGTTTGGTCCCTGGGCTGCCATGAGCAAAGGAGTGGCCCTGCACTTGCCAGGCTCGGCGGGCTGAGCATGGGACTTCAGAGAGGGTCTCATGCTCTACCACAAATGACGCATTAAGACCTAGCAGGTGAGCAGGCCTCTGAAGCTCGCTGACAGGAACGTGGAACTATGCGTCTCCCTCACTCTGTTTTTCACACTGTTTTCATTATGAAATATCTCAGGCACACAAAAAAGTTTAGAGTAACACAACACATGTACTCACCTCCCTGTGTGAAGAAAAGCAACATCTTGCCATATTTGAGACAGGTTTCTTCCTTGCTCTCTCTTTTTTCTTTTTTTATGAAATCACATATTGAAGCCAGTTAAAGCCTTTCCCTAATCCTGTTTCCTCCCTTTCCCAGCAGCCAATGTGAGGCCAGGAGCCGGTGATGCCCCCACGGGCATGTTTACACTTCTGCAGCTTCCGCTCCACCGCCCCAGACATCTGACCACACATTTGCTTCCTTGTTAACAGTCTGTCGCTCTAGAGAATGTCAGGACCACGAGGGGCTCCCTGACTGTGCTTTGTCCACTGTCCCTTCCCAGGGGACTAGAATGGTGCCCTGTACAAATCATACAACCAATCAAGTCAGTACTTGTTGACTGAATAACACACATATCACTGGGCGCGCTTTAAATCTGATATAAATGTTCCTGCCCTGTATGTCTCAATTCTGAAGTCTGCTTTTTCTTCCACTCAACACCATGTTTGAGATTCAACCACATGGTTCAACATTCAAGTCTTCTACTTATGATCCACCCACCCCCCTGCTAATCAGTGACCCTTCTCTTTCTCATTAAGGAGATGGAGGCTCAGAGAAGGGACTTCTCAGCAAAGCAAAGATGGCCCAGAAACTGGGACTCAAGGCTCTAGCCAGCGACTGAGAACCTAAGAACAAACCAGAAGTGAACCAAAGGTTCTCTAAGCAGTTACCACAGAATGGGGGAAACTGTGCAGACACCCACCCTAAAACCACAAAAGGCTGGGGTCACTTAGCAAAGGAGCAACAACCTGGTCTTCATCTCTGTCATCAGTGCAGACCCCCTGAGGTGCTAGGGGCACTAAGGCCCAATAAAAAAGCACAGAGCCCAGAGCTAGGATGGTGAGGGTCTTGGCGCTGCCATTTAGCGTCACCAGCCTCTCAGCACAGAGCCGTTACCACCTCTCAGCCCAAGTGAGGTGGCAAGGACTCTGCAGGGCTGCTGTGAGGACAGTGTGAACGCACTTTGTAAACTGTCAAGTCACACACATGCACGCACACACACCCCCCTGCAGACTTGAAAAAGCCCTGTTTCCTTTGAGACAGGCTCCTGAATAAGAAGGCAGAGTTGAGGGGCCTGTACCTGGGGAAGGTTCCAGTCACACTGTGAAGGCAACACGAGGCTGTGGCATCAGGAAGGCCTGCTCCCAACTGCCAGCCCAGTTTCCTCCAGGGAGCATGCGTCCCCTCCTGCTGCACCCCCTCAACACACAGGCCATGGAGGCTGGCTTTCTCAGGGCATCAAGATCTACTTCCCCAGTGAGTAGGCACCTGCAGAGGCCCTGCGCCTGAAGGAAACTGCTCAGCGCAGTGGACATCAAGACCACCTGTCCATACAAACACCAAGTCTGATTCCAAGCAGAGTTCTCCAGCTACCTTGTGGCCCCACCTCAGGCCTGGGCACCGGAGGGAGGGCACAAGATCTCTGGAACTTCTGGCATGGAAGTGCTAGGAGACATGAAGGTTCTCCCCAGCTCACCAAGACCAACCACACAGCCCCTCCCCACCCCACACAGTGGCTCCACAAATGTTTCCTGGGAATTGCTGATGCAAAGCAGCATCCGAAGCTTTGCAGAGATTCTAGCCCTTGAGACTGGGGGTCGGACAGCGTGCCTGAGAGCATGGGGAAGAGTGCTAATGTTTAGGTGATTTAAGCTGACTAAACTAGATGATGAGATTTAGAAAAATAAGATAAACACTCTCCACGGATTACTGAGGGGGGCAGGGGAGGAGACAAAGAGAAAGAAGCAGAGACCTCTGAGCTGAACTCTACAGGAAGACTCAGATGTCAAAGGTGGACAGGAGATGAAAAGGAATTCCAGGCTGAGAGGACAGCATAAACAGATGACACTGTCAGGAAATGCTGAGTGCCCAGGGGTGCTTAAGCGAAACCAGAGGAGGCTGGACAAGGCCAGATGGCCCAGGCAGAGATTCACACACCAGGCAGAATTTGGACCTGACTTTGCAGGTGCTATAAAGCCAAGCCATGCAAGGCGTTTGAGGATCAGAGTGATGAGACATAAAGTGAGGGTCAAGAAGAAAATGCTGGTGGCTAAGTAAGAGCCAGATGCCCAGTGGGGGAAAGGGTGCAAAGAAGGCTCTGACTGTGGAGAAGAGTGAGATTTTCAGGTCTGAACAGGCAGCATGGGGTGGAGAGGAAGGGACAGGGTAGACTAAAGACAGAGTTGGGAGGATGCGGAAACCAAGAGGTGCTGGAGCAGAGCGCAGGGCAGAGAGCTACACATGGGGCATTACCTGTGTTTCTCGCCTTCCTCCTCCCCTTCTCTGAGCTGCTTGGTCTTTGGCTCCCCGTCTTCCTTGTCCTGAAAAGGAAGGGAGAAAACCACCCGCTCAGCTGAACACTCCTACTTTCAGTCCATACTGCTTAAGCAGCCAATGAAGAACAGGACATCTCTGGAGCCAGATGCCCTCGAAAGGACCAGCCTGGTCTTCCAGCCTCCAAGTGGGGCACATGCCTGCTGCAACCAATGGGCACAACGCTGGAGCCTTGCTCCATACCCCTTAACTCCCCTTGCAGAATTTAAAAATCCATGACGTCAGCCCAGGCCCAGGCCCGTGGTGGCCCTCAGAGAACACTAGTAGGAGGAGCTGGAAGGTTTTAGGCCATGAGAAACAAAGCTGGTTGGTGCCACGGAAAGCCCATGCTGGCAGGCCAGCAGTCACCTTCATGGGTCTGGATGGAGCCACCTGCTGAGCTGGGAGAGATTTGGGAAGAGCAGTCACCAGCAACCTGGGCAGGACAAAAGCTCAGGACCCCCGACTTCCCTTCAGGCCAGAGGCCTCTCCAGCAACACCAGCTCCCTTTAGGGGTAGCATAACTCAAACTAGGATGGTTGTAACAAGACTCACCCTTGCAATATACTCAGGGGGATGGAGGAAAGGGGAACAAGTTCAAAGTTTCTATGAGAAAAATTTCTCCTAAATCTGTTTTTTTTTTTTTGGTCTTCCTCCTGCCCCCCTAACTCTCTGAAAGTCTAGCGAAGCCATGTTCATCTCAACTTTGACATAGCATGCTTGCTCTCCATGCACACCAAGGCCACAACAAAGGACACCTCGATGCTGCTTCCACCTGCAGCAGAAAATGCCTTCCCGGGCTTTCTTCCTTACCATGTGACTACTGCACTTAGATGAGACCTGCCGTGAGAGAAACGGACACGCAGGGTGTGTGCAAGTGTGTGTGTTCAAATGCATGTGACCACGCCCTCAGTGCTTGGGTGAGAGGCTCCAGGGCAGTCTTTTTCCAGGGTCTCCCCACACACCAGGGTTGGCCCTCCAGAGGGTGTCAGTGTGCATTTCATCCCTCGCAGCGACCTGCCTTTGACTCTCACTGGAGCACTGTTCTGAGGAGACATCTGTAAGCCCCGCCACAGGGAACCTATGCTGATGGATATAAGAATGAGCTGACATGTAAATTATTAGTAAAATAGCTGCTGGTACTACTTCTCCTAGAAGTCTGTTTATGCCACTGACAAGTGCCTCCTGAGATGGCATTTGCTTTATGAGTCACTTCCTGCCGGTGTTCATGATGGAGACCCTGGGAACAACCAGACCCCACCCTACCTTGGCCTCACAAATACGGGGGAGGAGACCACCAAAACTAGGCAGGAGGCCTGGCCCAGAGAAAGGCGTTTGTGACGTGAACAAATCAAGATCCCCGCCTCGTTCTCTCAACCCAGGGCAGCTCAGTCTCATGAGGATGAGGCAGAACGAGTGATAGGAGCCACATGAGAGAGATCAACGTGGTTCTGTGGGGTGGGAAGAGGACTTTCTACCAAGGGATGAGCAGAATTTGAGTGCTGCAGGATGGGGAGACAGGAGTAGGAAGGGCATTCCTGGAGGGGAGCACAGCTTGAGTACAGGCGGGGTGTGGTCTGAAGAACAGGCAGGTGGTTGGACTAACAGTCAGGGTGAAGGTGAATACTGATAAGGCTGTGAAGGCAGGTGGGGCTGATCACATAGGGCTCTGGCTGGAGTCCTAAGGCAACAGAAGCCAGAGGACAGCTGCTGGAGGAAGGACCAGAGGCCTGTCCTAAGCGCCTGCTGACCTCACTGGGTAAGCAGGCCCGGGGGTAGAAAGGCAGTTGTTTGATGATGACCAAAGATGGAAGGGAGGGCAGAGTATAAACTCTTTACTGAGAAACAAGTTAGGCTTCTCCACATGGCTCCCAGGGCTGCTGGGGCCTGGGTGTGACCTTCCATAGAGGCCTAACTGACACATGCACCCTCCCTCACTAAATGCTAGCCAATGAAGCAAGCCAGAAGCCCGGATATTTGAATAAAAAGCTCCTTCCCAATTGCCAGCCAGCGGACTGCTTGATGGCCAGATATGCCAGCTGCAGGGGAAGGGGCTGGTGGATGTCTCCTTCTGGTGAGTAAGGACAGAGGTGGAAGAGCAGAAAAGGCTCAGCTTTCCCCAAAGTGGGCTGGTGAGCAACCCCACATAAAGGCTTCTTTCCATGCGGGCTCTGTTAATCTGGAGCAGCTGGTAGAAGGGCGTGGGGACTGTGGGAACAGCCTTTGGGAGGAGTCCTTTGCAAACACCACGCTTCTTCCCAGCCCTTGAGCAAGGGCAACTCAGTGGCCACCGCTGCCGCCACCCTCCTGGAGTCCCAGAGACACTCAAGTGCCTCGGCAAAGGCCAAGTTATTCATTAATAAATGAGAAAACACCCAGCTATCTAAATGACATTTAAAAAAATGGCCAGCAGACTGGTGAGTGGGGTGCAGCAGTAGCTCTGCAGATGGCACGAGGTTAAGGATGACCCCAGCCTGAGATGCTGTGCAAAGAGCAGGGGCTCAGGAACGATAAGAAGCGTGTGGGGCAGGAGCAGGTGAACAAATAAATAGGCCACATCAGGGGGACAAGGAGGACTCTGGTCTTCCTGCTAAACAGTGATTCAGTTAGGACAGTGAGCATTCATGAGGAGGAAAAGAGCCTTGAGGCGATCCTGGCCTAGGCCACAAGGCAGGACCCTCACTGTCTGGGACGGTGTGGGGGAAGTGCAGACCAGCCTCACGGCCCACCCCAGCCTAAGAGACTCAGAAAACCCTCAGAACTGAGGGGCTCGCAGGACCATTGCCTTCCAGGTCCTCAATTCAACCCACAGGGACCCCAGCAAACTGCCGGCAGGGCAAGGGGAAAGATCTGCCCAAGGTCACAGAGCCTGTCAGTGGTAGCTGCAGGTCTGATCACGGTCCTCCTGATCCCCACCCTGCATTCTTGCCCAGGAGATGAGAGATAATGCATCAAGGGTAGCACTTAGTTTCTAAAAACAGCTCTGATCCCAGTCACCTCTTCCAAGCTCCCTAACCGTTGAGATCTGGCCATGTGTGCTCAGACCGGCCAAGGCCAGCTCAAGTCTAGTCTAGGTCTAGGCCCTGGAGCACGCTCATGGGAGTGCACGCAGGTCCCGAGGTGCATGACAACCACAGGGAATCGAGAGAGGCCTCGCCCACCCCGAGACCCTCAGATCCCACTCACTGCCTAACCACTCCCTGAACACATGCTTCCCAGATCTCCCTGCCTTTCTCCCCCTTCCCAGCCCGTGTTCTCCATTACTCCCCCATCTCCTGGGTCCCCAGCACAACCCAGCCCCCAGCTATTCCCCTCCACCCTTGCCTGCCAGCCAGCCAGTCTGCCACCCCTTCTACTCTGGAGAACGCAGCTGCCTGCTGCCCTTTTCTCCTTTTTCTAACCTGAGATCTCCCCTAAGTTTCTTGCCACCTCATCCATCCACATCATTGGCGTCCTCTTCAAAGACACCAGTCAGATCATACTGCCCTGGCCCTCTGCTCAAAGCTCTCGTGGGCTCCCACACCCCCAGGACAACAGTCATTCTCCTCAAGGTGCAGCCTCCCCAGGCCCCGACACTAGCTCTGCAGCCCGTTCACAGTGGCCCCTGTCCAGAATACTCTGATACCTGACTCTGTCCTAAATCCTGAAATGTCCATTCTGATATCCCCAAAGAAAACCCAATCTCTGGCCAGTCCTAGAGGCCAGCTTAAAGGTAACCTCCTCATGGCAGCCTTCTGCGGTTCCCAGGCAAAGGGTTCTGTTGCTCCTCTGGGTCTGATCCTAGGCCAAGACACAGGCCTGTGGTCATTCCTATTCATATCCAGGCCTTATTAGCCCTTCCCCAAGTTCCTCTCAGTGTGGGGGCACCACCTGGAGCCTCCTCAGGCCTACCCCAGACAACATTCATCACCTCTTTGCCAGATTAACTACTACTCTCTCCACCAACTCCAGAAGAGTCAAACTCTTAGGAATACTGGTGGATGGAGGACAGGAAAGCCACAGCCTTGACTGGGGTCCTCCCTGCAGCCCGCTTGCCTGTTCCTGGAGGTACCCCATATTTCTGACCCCAGCCAGGGTCTCCACACCTAGGCCCCGCCCCTGACCTCACCTTTCCCAGAGCCTGCAGGAGGAAGGGGCTTTTGAGGCAAGACTTCAGGGGGTCTCAAAAACAGCCCTGGCCAAAACAGAGCCTGACTGATCTGTTTCATAATGTTTGAAATCCTTTCCCCAGGAACAAAACTCTGTGTAGGATTGCTATTATTTCTTCCTTAAATGTGTGATAAGACTTCGGTGAAGCCATCTCGGCCTTAAGTTTTCTTTGTGAGGTTTTAGACATAGGGCTATACAGATTTTCTATTTCTTCTTGAGTTGGTCTTATTAATTGGTATCTTTCAAGAAATATCCATTTCACCTAAGTTACTGAATTTACTGGCATAAAGTTGCTTATAATATTCCCTTATTATCCTTTTAATGCCTGCAGGATCTGTGGTGATATCCACTGATGTTAATAATTTCTATCTTTTCTCTTTCTTCATTAGACTAGATTAGAAGTTTATCAATTTGGGGACACATCCAGACTTGGTGTTTTAATGACATGTTTGCTTTTCGGTCTCCCCCTGGAAGAAGCCCCCACAAGCTGAGCACACTTGTCTCTGGATGGGGAGTATCAATCCACATTTGTTGCCTGAATGTAGGACGACCACCAGAAGCTCCATCGGCCACCAGAAATGCAGCAGAGAGAGGCCGAGAAGGAGGCTGCCGCATCTCCTCCTGCTGCCCTTTCCACCTAGGCAAAGGCGAGGGTCCTTCTTCCTCACACCCCCGCCTTCCATCTGTGTGCCGGGTATGTCGTGGGCACAAGGATAAAGGAAACAAGAACCCTGTCCTCGAGGACCTCAAGGCTACTCAAAGGAGCAGACTTAGAAAGTATAACTCGGTGCCACGAGTGGTGAGGAAAGCTTCATTAAATGTTTTGTATACTCGGAGAACTGGCAAAGGACAGGTGTTGTCAGGGAAAGAGGTAACCCTTAAACTAAATTCTGAATGTCCCATAGGGGGTTACCAAGTGACTAAATGCAGAACATTTCTGGGAATGATAACTGCTTGGCAAAGACACGAGAGCAGAGCAAGGACACTATCAATACCTGCAGGGCAGACCCCCGTGGCTGGCCCAGCTGGGACTGACGGAGGTCAGGAGTAGAGGGACTGACAGGGCCTTCCTCCAGAGCTATGGGCAGGCTGAGCCCAGGATGAGGGCAGACACTCTGGCAGCCTGGAAGGTGAGTTGTGGGAAGAGGCAGGAGACCCAAAGCCAGGTGAGATGCTTCACTCCCAGCCTGGACCTGTCCCAGCCTGCAGCTGTTTGTGCATATGTGTCGGGGAGGGTGGTTAAGATTAAATGAGGAACTGGCATCAGGGGCAGCTGTGCTGAAGCAGGAGCACTTGCACTGAGGGGACAAGAAGCAAGCCCCTCCCTCATCCTAAAAGGAGCTGCTGCCTGGGGCTCTCTCTTCCAAGAGACTGAAGGAGGCAGGCGAGGGCGGACAGAGAGACATTCCACTTCAGATCTAGGTTCCTCCCACCATCAGACCATTACTGAAGCAGCTGGAGACCCAAGAGGAACTCACAGGTGCAGAAACACTTTCCAACACCCAGCAAACATGGCTCGTTAGCTGAGTATGCCTGGTGTATTGTCTATGGAAACAGCCCTTCTGTTCAACAACCCCAAACCCTAGCCCCCTAAGAAGAGGTGAAACTGGCCCCACTGTGAGCCTTTCCAGTTTTGATTTGGGCCCAAGGTGGGGAAAAGTCAGAAAGATGGGCACGTATACCCAGGGGGCAGGGGGAGCAGGAAGGGACTGACAACGCTGAGGGCAAACCTGGCAGGTTTCACAATTTCACCCTGCTGCCCATCCTCAGAGCCAGGGCAGCACCATGCTGGGGCACAGGGACTTCCTGTCAGGTACAGCTTTGGTGGGAGCTGTGCTCCAAGGGCACTTGGGGATAGGGCAGTCACCCAGAGTCTGACTCACCCTGAAGTTGAGGTGATAAGCCCTCGGCTGAAGGCCACCATGTCTGGGCGCAGAAACTGCACAGCTCTCTACTGCCCAGAGACTGGGGAAGAGGGAGGAGAGGGGAGGGGAGCGTCTGACTCTCCTGAGCAGGTAGTGATTCCGGTGGGCTGCAGGGCCCCTGGCACTCAGTTTGCTGCTAAGCCCACCTGGCCCATGTGTCCACACTGTCTGCCGAGCAGGCAGTGAGTTCCTTGAGGACAGAAGCTTACCCATCTGTACCCACGGGCCTGGCATGGTCTTCAGCAGGTACAGCACAGTGGTAAACCTTGCAGGCTCTGGACAGGAACACAACTGGCAACCCTGGCTTCATTTCACCCTGAGGTGTGACCCTGGGCACGTTATCTGACCTGTCTGGCCTGGGTTTCCTCATCTATGAAAACGAGGACTGTCATGCTGGCATCACGGCACTATTATAAGGATGAAATGACCAGGTAGGAAGGAGAAAAGCCTGCAGCTTGGGTGGACAAGGCAGTAGACCTTGAAGGGCAGGGAGACTTGGGCCAGGGCAGGAGGGAAGGGCTGCAGGCCCAGACTGCTTGCCTCTGTGCAGGTCATGGAAGTGTTCACCTTCACCGTTCTCACCTGCTGTTCTCTACGCTCCCAAGCGCAGACAAGCAGTGTTAAAACCTCCGCTTCACAAAGACGTCAGAAGATGTGTCAGAGAATCTGTGCAGAGGAGACAGATCTTCTGACTCCCCATTCGGTGCTTCAGTAAGAAGCAAGCGCAGAGGGTTTGGCAGGGGAGGGTGGAGACTAACATCCAAGAGGCTGGGGTGAGCTGAGAGTCCTGCTGTCCTGAGGGTGCGGGCATTCCCCAAAGGCTTGTGAACAAAAAACAAAGTGCTGGGAGAACAGTAAGGAAGCTGGAGATAAGGACTAAAGATAAGAGCTGAACTAGGTCAGTGGCAGTGGGACAGAACAAGGGGGTGCCTGAAAGCGGTGGGGGATAGGGAGGAGTCAAGAAGAATGAGGTTCTGACCATGACTCAGGAAGAATAAAGGCGCCATTGACAAAAAAGCTGGTGGCGCTTAGGGCACAAAGAGAAAGGGTGTGGTGGCTTTCAGGCAGACTAGCGTTGAGGCCTGATGTCTGAAGTCTGACGAAGGCCACTGCAGATCAAGGCTCTCAGTCCACTGCCTGTCAAGGTGGCCTCAGCAGCGGAAGCCCACTCCTCAGCAGAGGCGGGGTTGGCCCCACCATCAACACCCCATTCTCAAGGCCCAGGAAACAGCACGACAGGCCCATCACTCGGCCTTGCCCCAGATGACTGCTGACGTCCTGTATGAGGCAGAGCAGTGTGGGGACCTGGCCCCAGACCTAGTCTGGCCCTCTGCTTACCACAAGCGCAACTGGGAAAACAGCTGTACTCAAAGGAGATGGCAGATAAGCCCTCCAGCAGATTTTTCTTTATTAGTCAACAAATATTGACTGGCTCCCTTATACTAGGTGCTCCACACTGGGTGCTGAGGAGAAAAAAGAACAGGTCGGCAACTAACGTTCACGGGCCAGGGTGGGGACTCTTGCCTGGATCCATGGACTGGATTCCAGAGATCAATGACCAGACACACACACAGGCCAGGTGTGAAAAGGTGCAGATGTCTGGAGTAAGAATCCATAGCTCTTCAGGTGTCAAGGGGGCAGTGACCCAGAGGAGGAAAGCGAAAGTGTCCGCAGCATGGGGGTTGGGGGAGAGTTCTTTGGGTGGCACATGAGGTGTGTGAGGAGGCTCTCCAAAGGAAGCACCACCTGTCCTGCAACTTAAAGACTGAGTGGGAGCAGGGGCACGGGGGAAGGGAAACAGAGGGCACAACCAGCACTGTGAGAGTGCAGAGGCTTGAAAGAGCCCCTCCCACCACCCCCACTGCCAGCAGGAAAGCCCAGGGAAGGTCATGCCGAGGTCAGAGCAAAGACCAGTCCCCACCTTTCCTTCACTCACAGCCAGCCTGGACCAGTTCCTCTGGGCAGCCAGGCAAGGCTGTAAACTCCCACCTGGCCCCTCCCTGTAGGAGAGGACGGTGGAAGCCTGGGGCAGCAGCACTGGACAGGCAGGCGGCAGGTAAATCCCAGCAGCTCTGCTGCTCACCTTGTGGTGGGACTGCAGGCAAACTGCAGGACCTCTCTGAGGCTGTTTCCTCCCCTGTCAAAGTGGGGCTGGAGCTACCTCAGCAGGGGTGTTTGAGGATGAAACAACGGAACCTGGGTCCACCATCTGGTGCAGGACCCCACACACCTACTGTGGGAAACAGCCTACTAGCATCCTGAGGTGTTCCCAGTCCTGCTGTCCTTGGCAACGGGCCTGACTCAAACCCTGGCTCTTGCTGCATCTTCCTGGGGAACCAGATGTTCCCTCTGTTCTCACCTCCCATCCCTTGCCCTGAGCCCCCCACACCAAAAACCCCAAGAAAGTAGAAAGCCAGTTGAGTTTCGGGAACCACAAAAGAATTAACAGGTGCGCAGGGCCCCCGGCCCAGATCCAGGCTGGGAAATGGAGGGCCCATTAGTATTAGACCAACCAACAGGGAAACTCAGCTACATCTGACAGGGATTTTTTAGTTTTGCTGAGGAAGATTCTCTGTGAGCTAACATTTACTGCCAATCCTCTTCTTTTTGTATGTGAGCCACCAAGACAGCACGGCCATTGACAGACGAGTAGTATAGGTCTGTGCCCAGGGAACTGAACCCAGGCTGCCGAAGCCAAGCACACTGAACTTAACCACTAGACCACCGGGGCTGGCCCTACATCTGACAGTTTTTAAATGTAGTAACTGAGAAGAAAATGCATTATCTTTTCCTGATAGTGGTATTTTTAAAGATTTTATTTTTCCTTTTTCTCCCAAAGCCCCCCAGTACATAGTTGTGTATTTCTAATTGTGGGTCCTTCTAGTTGTGGCATGTGGGACGCTGCTTCAGCGTGGCTTGACGAGTGGTGCCGTGTCTGTGCCCAGGATTTAAACTTACGAAACCCTGGGCCGCCAAAGCAGAGTGTGTGAACTTAACCACTCAGCCACGGAGCTGGCCCCCTGACAGTGCTTTCTTATATTTTTGCCAAGTTTCGTGGATGACAAATTTAATTTTAAAAATGAGGCTCAAGGGCGTGACCTGGGCGCGTTGGGCTGGCGGGTGCCGCAGCCGGAAGGGTCTGCGCTGGCGACCGGGACTGTATCAGGAACCTTGGAAGCACTGCCAACATGTCTGACGTTCAAGAAGCCACCAACCAGCTCCTTGATGTAAACCTTCATGAGAACCAGGAGTCTATACAAGTGATGGAAAGTGGCCCCAGAAGTGAGTCCGAGCAATTCCAAGTCACTATTGGAGCCACTGTACCTACTGGCTTTGAGCAAACAGCTGCAGATGAAGTGAGAGAGAAATTGGGGTCATCATGCCAAATCAGCAGAGACCGGGACAAGATATATTTTGACATTTCAGTGGAAAGTCTGGCTCAGGTTCATTGTCTGAGATCAGTTGATAACTTATTTGTGGTTGTTCAGGAGTTTAAAGATTACCAGTTCAAAGAAACAAAGGAAGAAGTTTTAAAGGATTTTGAAGAAGTGGCTGGGAAGCTCCCATGGTCAGACCCTTTAAAAGTATGGAAAATTAACACGAGTTTCAAGAAAAAAAAAAACAAAGCGCAAAAAGATAAATCAGAATTCAGGTAAAGAGAAGACTGATGATGGACGAGGAGACAAGACTGATGAGAGAGATGTTAAAAAAGCGTTCACTAGCAATCCCTTAGATTCACATATCTTAGACTATTATGAAAATCCAGCCATCAAAGAAGAGGTATCAACATTAGTAGGTGACGATTTGGCATCTTGCAAAGATGAGACTGATGAAAGCTCAAAAGAAGAAACTAATCCTGAAGTGCTGAAGTTTAGAGTCACGTGCAACAGGGCAGGAGAGAAGCATTGCTTTTCCTCAAATGAAGCCGCGAGAGATTTTGGGGGTGCCGTTCAAGAGTACTTTAAGTGGAAGGCTGACATGACCAACTTTGATGTGGAGGTTCTTTTGAATATCCATGATCATGAAATTGTTGTGGGCATTGCATTGACAGAAGAGAGTCTCCACCGAAGAAATATCACACATTTTGGACCCACCACTCTTAGATCTACTGTTGCCTATGGCATGCTCCGGCTCTGTGCTCCTCAACCTACTGATATAATAGTTGATCCGATGTGTGGAACCGGGGCAATACCAATAGAGGGGGCTACTGAATGGTCTAACTGTTATCATATTGCTGGTGATAATAATCAGTTGGCTGTGAATAGAGCTGCAAATAACATCTCATCTTTATTGTCCAAGAACCAAATTAAAGAAGGCAGACCCTCCTGGGGCTTGCCCATAGATGCTGTCCGGTGGGATATCTGCAATCTGCCATTGAGAACTGGCTCTGTGGACATTATTGTAACAGACATGCCATTTGGAAAAAGGATGGGCTCCAAGAAGAGAAACTGGAACCTTTATCCTGCTTGCCTACGAGAGATGAGCCGTGTTTGTAGACCAGGGACAGGCCGAGCTGTCCTACTCACTCAGGACAAGAAATGCTTTACCAAGGCATTATCCGGAATGGGACATGTATGGCGGAAGGTGCATACTGTCTGGGTGAACATAGGGGGTCTTCATGCCACAGTTTATCTCTGAAATGTACGCCTCAAGCTTTTGTTCATCCTTCAGAGCAAGATGGAGAAAGAACTCCTTGGTAATGTAAAGAATGAAGATGATTAATAGCATTTGTGCTTCCCCACACTGGAAATGTCAGCAGGAAGAACTTGCTTTGAGAGAAAAATAGTACTAACAGAAGTGCAGTTTGCACTGTTTAAAAAAAAAAAAAAAAAATGAGGCTCAAATTAAGAATGACATGTCTGATTCCCTCAGGGATGAGTGACACTAGGTGTCAGGCTGGAAGAGGCACCCCATCTGTGAGCCTACAGAAGCCTAAACTCTGCACCCACCACAAAACTCCATGGGAGCTCAAAGATGCTTGGTGGGTTTCAGCACTTTCTCTGGTGCAGGTCGAAGGTGACGCCCATTTTTCGCAGAAGGGTGTTCTTCCGAGGCAGGCCCTCTGATAACCATCCCAGACAGTGGATTTTACCTGGACTTGCCTACATGAGATTTTGTCTGTCATCTGCCTTCCCTCCTAGTCTGGAAGATCCGAGTGGCCTGTCCATCACTGTTTCCCAGCAGCTGGACCAACGGCAAATGCATGAATGAACAACCCAGGGGAGGCAGGAGAGCTTACGGAGGAGGTTCTCCTCCCCGATGTGCTGGAGCCTTCCATCAGTGCCCGTGCATCAGGTATGGCTAGGCTTGCCTCACAGGTGCAGGCACTGAGGCTCAGCGACACGTAACTCAGGTCTGTGCGTGTCAGACTCCACACTCTTTCCATCAGTTTGGGGACATGAACAACTGGTAGCCCAGTTCCTTGCTGCCACACACACAGTTCTTTCTACCACACATACCTGCTTGTTCACCCCTTAGTTGTCTGTTCTGTCCTCCCCTTCCACAATTACCTGTGCCTCTGCTGCTTTCCTGTAAAATGAAGGCAAAAAGCCCAACTGTGCCCACTTCTTCGGAGGGTGGTAAGAATCAAATTTAACTAGGTTCCATAAAATTAGAAGACTTCCCAGTAGAAGGTGAGCTCTGGGGAGGGCTGGACCCATCTCTGTCCTCCTGTATTTCCTACAATAATAGCAGTCATAACAGTATGTCAGGCAATTGATTATTCAATTAATTGAATATAATCAATATTATTTAATCATCATAAAAATCTAGTAAGGTCAGCACTGCTTTCTCCTTTTACGGGTGAGAAAAATGGAGGCCCAGTGCCATTAAGTAACCTCCAGAGTTGCAGAGCTTGGGGTTGCAAGGACCCAAAGAGCAGGGTGGGCTTCAAGCCTAGGCTGCTTCCCTGCAGAACCCAGCCCTCGGCTCTAGCCATCCTCCCACCCCAACCTGGAGCACACAGGTAGTCTCACTAGTGTTTAACAGCACCTTAGCATCACATCACAGAGCTGACATCTCTTCCTGGTATCACTTCAGAGAAACGACCAAACCATCAGGAGTCCCAGATATGGCCATTTCTGGGCCAGGAACTCCCATCCCGGAAAAGCATCACAAAGAGACAAAAGAGCGAAGTGTATAGAGGTGTTTCTAGCTGTGTTTCTCACAATCGAGAGAACTGGAACTACGAGGTGAATCCAACCTGACAGACACAGTGAGGCCAGCTGCTCATGAGACTGGCCAGAGTAGTCACTAAAATAGCACCCTGACAGGCAGCACCGTGAAACACAGGACGGCGAGGGACACGGAGCCCACACACATAACCATGAGCGAGACAATGGCAACACTACATATACAATGGCCAAAGACTTCACAGGCTCACATAACATGACTGTGGGTAGTATTTTTTCCATTTCCTTTAATTCTCTTGTCAACATGATTGAAAAACAAAATGACTTAAAAACAAAAGTAGCTAGAGGAACCCAGCTGCCTGTGGCTCACTGTCTTGACTATATTCACACCCTAAACAGGCTCACTTGACGTTCACCTGGCTCAATGGGAAAGCAGGAGACAATGGCTGGCCCTCCGGCCCAACACAACCCAGTCAATGTTCAATGACCTTTCTCAAGCTTAACAAAACAAAGAACAAAACCCAGCATTGCTGGGAGGAGACGAGGACAGACTGGGGCCTGCACACGCCAGTGTCCCTCTACAGCCCAGGACTGGGCACAGCAGCCAAACCAGCAGCCATACTGCAGGTCGAGGGCCCTCCAATCAGGCCGAACATCTCCCCCATTCAGGGCAAAAATTTCAGTTACGAAATTAACTGATGGTGAACGATGAGGTTACGTCCCCACTCTCTCACCCAGCCTCACCATTTCCCTTTTTTTGAAGGGGGAAAACGCTTCCTCTGCCACAAAGCAGAACTCACAACCACCAGGACTTCCTCACCAGGGTAAGCTCACAGCTGGAGCAAGAACAGGCGAACTGCAAAGGTAAATGATAATGTCCATGAAGCCTGGAAGCCCCCTGCCCTGGTATGAGACAGCCTCGTGTGGCACTGGAGGGCTGGCCCAGAACCCCCTTCCCATCGCCTCGCAGTGGACAGCCAGAGTCAGCAGGCAGGGAACTGAGACCCAGCTGGTCAGTTTTGGGGAATGGAATAGCCATGCAGAACCTCTGGTCCTGAGGACACACAGCGGGTGTCTGACTCTCTCCAGATCCACCAGGCTGAAGAGCAAACAGGCTTCCCCTTTGCATATGAACTGCAGCTCGTTCACCTTAGAGGGGAGAGGGAGAAGGGAGCCTATCTACTGTGTGTTCACCATCCTTGGATCTGATGCAAATAGCAAGCAAGGGCCTGAAAAACCCAGTGAGTGGCCCTGACAATGATACCCTTCCACCTCCCACACACACCCTAGGCACTTGTGCCTGTTCACACCAATGCTGGGTCCCCCCAGAACAGTTCCTTCATAGCCGCCAACAGGACCACATCAGGGCTCCTGTAATCCACATCATGCCACTGGCTTATTCAAAATTTGCCACCAACTAAAATGTGCAGCTCTTTTCCATGTAGACAGGTGTTAAAGCACCCCTAGTCCATGTCTGAACAACCGATTTTGGAAACTTAATTGTCTTAACAGACACACAGTGAAGATCATCTTGGTGGTTTGGCTGCAGCCTGCAGACTTTTAAATAAGCCCCTGGACTCCTCCCAGCTTTTCCCTGAGGAATATCTCAGCCCAGCCAAGTCCCGAATCCATGTGCCTATCCAGTTGCTTCATGTCTTCATTTGAATATTTACAGAGTGTCTCTGAGTCTTGTCAACTGGCAGACAAAAAGGTGACTAAGACATGATTGCTGCCCTCAGGGAGCTCAGGCACAGGTGAAAGGGGAAGCAGACAGGTGAATGGATAGTCACCATACAGCGTGTCCAAAGTGAGCACCGTGACTTCCTAGGGGCTGGGAGAATGCTGAGTGACTAACAGCTGAGAAGAGGAAACCCAAGCTCACCTGCGGGGAGAGCACCTGTCTGGGAAGGAAGCGGAAACACTCCCACAGAGCGGGCAGGGCAGGGGCACAGGGGTGCTGCAGCAACAGGAAGGAGGGGTGTACTGAGCCAAGCCCTGTGTCGGCGGAGAGGACGGAGACATCCAAGGCACACTGGGGCGGGGGAAGGAGGAGCAGCAGGGGAACGCCTGCCCGATGGGCTACAGACTTTCTCCCACAAGCACTGAGAAGCCAGAAGAAGTTGGAGGACAGGCAGAGAAGCGGCAAACAGCATGATTGGAGTGTCATTTATAAAAAGTATTCAGAACGGGCCAGAAAGGAAAGGCAAGGGTCACTGGTTAAGGCTACCAAACAAACAAGCTGGATAAAGGTCAAGAGAGACACCTTCTTTCCCCAAGTATGGCAGATGGCAGCTGCCTGAGTCTGTCTGGAAGGACAGCCCCTTCCAGCTGCACGGTGCCATGTAGTGCTTGCAACGCTGCCCACATTCCACTCCCGTGCTCACAGGGCCTCTGGCCCCCACAAATACCCTGGGTTAGGTATTATCATCCCAACCAAACGATGAGGGTCAGAACAACTAAGGGACTTCATGGCTCACAGCTAATAAAAGATGGGTCAGCATTTAAACGGAGGTTTTCTGATTACATTATGCTTCTAAAACTCTTTCAAATAAACAGCCCCAAGGCTTGGGTGTGCTTTCTGCACAACAGCCAGAGAAGTGCGACCACGTCCATTCTTACCAAATGAGAGAAGTTACGAAAACCACAAACTGTTAGGGCTGCAAAGGCCTCAGATACTGTCCAGTTCAGGATGAACTATATATCCAGTGGCCTGGGGAACACGTTATAAATAGAATATACCAAATCAGAATCTTCCAGGCTTACCCTGGAAATCTAAATGTTCCAAGAGCCTGCCCACTCCTGGGTCATGATTCTACCACATGGCTCAACTGAGGGGCCTGAATCAGACCACATCCCTCCTCTTAGACAGGCTGACCCAGGGGGAGAAGTGACTTGTATGAGGCCACACCAAGCTGCCTGAGGGCCTACTGTGGTCACCAGGGTGGGCTGTGGACACAGAGCAGGCAGGATGAGAAGAAACACAGAGAAATCACTCACACAACGTAAACGTCCTGGGAGCCACAAGAGATCCAGGTAAAGTGTGCAGTGTGGGAAGGGACAGAGCTAGGGCTGGACCTCAGGTCTCTTGACGCCAAGTTGACTGGTCTGTCTACTTTATCATGGTGCCTACTGCCATAGAGGAAGGTGACTGGAACCTGAGTTCTGAAGTCATTCTACGGGCCGCCCAGTGCCTGGGCACCTCCCTTACTTGGGGAGGCTCCACCTTGAGCCTTGGGGAAGGAAGAGCTAGCTGTATACTGTAGAAGCTGGAGTATCCCACACTCACTTTCCCAGCTGGGGGGCCAGCAACACAGACTTCGTGGCAGCTACAAGACTGATCGCAGGGCTGCAGTGGCAGCAGAGCTAGCTGAGGTATCTAGTACTTGAAGGCAGTAGTGGTTTCCTCACCAAGCCATTTTTCCTGTGACACAGTGGGCTTCTTTCTGGCTGCATACCTCCAAAGGTGGCTCTCCTTTTTTAAACACACACACAAACCAGCCAGAATAGATTTCTGTCGCTTGCAACTAAGAACCCTGGCCCCACATCACCATTTATAGCAATAATCTAACAGGAAATATGTGCAATACTTTAAGGGCTCAAAGTTGTCTTAGGTTCCCCAGCTCATCCGATCCACAGGGAAACCCTTGGTGCAAGCAGTGCAAAGGTTCTGACGCCCACTTTGCAAATGGAGAAGCAGGGTTCAGGATGTAAACTGTTCTGTGGACTTGGTCCCAGCATCCCCTAAGTCCATCACAAAGGCCAATTGCTGATGCAAGCAAGCCAAGGCACTCACCTCACCTGGGGTCCATCTTCCCATTCCTCTGTCCCAACATGGAGCTGAGTAGGAAATGTACAGGGCCCCAACACTGGCACCCAAGTTTGAAAAGCAAATTCTTTACAAGTCAATTCCCAGACAAGCCAGAGGTTTACAGAGCAACAAAGTGTGCTGAAGCTCCTAGGAGACTAGAAGCTATTTTAGCCTCTGATCACCTGCTTCTCAGAGCGTCACAGACTGAGGAGAAGTAAAGGTAAGACACTTGTCTCCTCTCTGGTGTGATCTACAAGTGATAAAATCCTAATTAAAACCAAATTTAAACTACAAGTCAGAACTGGCACATTTATTCATGGGGAAAAATATTGCTTAAACAAGGCCTTTTGATCGTCACCTACACATATTTCCTTCAGAAGCAGAGCGTATTTTTTTAACCAGGTGCTGGGCTGAAAGGCTGAGAGGGCAGAACCACACAAGGAAGCAACCCCCTGCGCTGACAAGGCTTGCTGCGGCCCTTGGGCGAGTTCTTCAGTTTCTCAGAGCTGCACGTCCCTCAACTGCAGAGGGGTGTTAAACGAGGGAGCAGATGTGATGTGATAAGCTCTGTGCGCTGTGGCTGGCACTGAGTAAGTTCCTGATCAATAGGTAACAACCATGGTGATGATGACAGCAGAGCCCAACGCTCTCGTCAGCACCTTCAGCACGCGGCCTGTGAAATTCCTCCCTCCAGGTGATGCCCATTCTCCCCACTCCACTGCCAAAAAGAGTCACATAACAGATCCCCGAAGCATGCCTCTTCCCTTCCCTCGGTTCTCCCAGAGCAGCCACCACTGCCATCCAGAGGAAGACCCAGCCCTTGCCCTTGAGCTCTTTAGACTCCTGAGAGCCTACACGCATGCGGAGAACATGAGTGTAAGTCAGAAAAGCCAGCCACAGTACGCGGGGCGACTGAGGGAGCTTTCACAGATGGTCTTCCCAAATGCACACCACCTCCATACCTGCCTGTTCTGCTCCTGCCCCTCCTCTTCCATGCCTCCAAACACCTATCACCCCTCCAGGCCCTCTCTAGTCAATCTCTCCTCAAGGTTTTCTCAGCGCCTCTGTCAGGTGATCTCTACCTTGCAAGTTTTGCAGCCTGGGGCACAGAGCCCAGATGGGGACACAACCCATAAGCCAACCAGTGAGATAAAGCAGGGTAAGTGGGCTCAGAAGCTCCCTCCTCTATGCAGCCTACTGCGTGAAGTGTCACCTCCTACTCCCTTGCGGCAAGCCCTCCCTCCAGGACACTCACAGCTCTTGGACACCCCTCCACAGCGTACAGCAGTACACTCTATTATAACTGGTGGCACACGTGTCAAAATCCCCACAGGGCCCCAACCTGCCCTTGCTTGAGGCAAGGACCAGCCTCATTGACCTCAGTCCCCAAGCCCTTCACAGGGCCTGGCACACAGCAGGCACTCCACAATAAGAGTAATGACAGCCGGGTACACAAGAAAGGAAGGGTAACTTATTTCTCACCCCAAAGAGGCTAGCACTCACTCCCACTCCCTAAGTAGACCGACCCTGCCTGATTATGGACTCCTGGACCCAGGGCAGGAAAGTTCTGCTCTCACCTGATGACTTCCTCTCCCAGGCATCAAACTACAATGCAAAACATCTAGTAGTACCCTGCCCTGGTCACAATGGGGGCAGGGGGAGCGCTGTCCTTGAAAGGACAAACGTTTTCTGCTCCAGCCACTCACATTTTCTCTAGACAGAGCAGCTCTTTACAGCCTTGAATCAAAACAGTCTTGGAGTGTGGATTTTGCTCCCCACAGGGCGTCGTTACCACAGCAACTGTTTTTCCTCTTGGAATTCTTTCAAGGGCACAAACTGTTGCTTCCCTCCAAAACAAACCAGGGAGAAGCCAGGGCACCAGGGAATAAGGGACGGGCCCTGAAGGAAGCAGGGCCAGACATGAGCAGCCACATCAAGCTTTGCCGTGGCATCTCCCAGATCTCTGCAACAGCTTAGAAATGGTGAGTCTGAGTCCCTCCAGGTTGCTCTGTGTGTGTGTGGCGGGGGGTGTTGAGGGTATGGGGCGGTTGTGAGTATGGGGGTGGTGCTTGTGAGGAGGTTGGGGGTATGTGAGTGTGCATTTTTGGGAGGTGTGGGATGTGTGTAGGTGTGGATTGTGGGTACTGGAGGCTAGGGTGAATAGGGAGTGTGTGTGGTCTGGGGGTGCTGTTTGGGGTATGTGGGGGAAATGTGTAAGAAGGCGCTGGGGAAGTGTGAGGAGGTATGAGATGCATGGTATGCACTGTACGTAGGGGAATGGGTGGGGCGTTCTGTGTGTGTTGGAGGTATGTGCGGGGGGTGGGCTGTGGGGAAGTATGTGGGTTTGGGTTGCAGGGGAGGTGCTTCTCAGTATCCCAAGATGAAGCATAGGACATATCCTCCCCTGAAACAAGAACACAAAATGCACTTCAATCCTGTATTACAATTCTTAGTACTACAGATCAACCATATCCAGGTCTAAATGTCTGCAGGGGTCAATTTAAAATATACAGCCCAAATCTGAAACAAACAACCTAGAAGCAAGTCTGTGAGGCAACTCATATTTCTAGTCAAAACACCCTGGTCAATTGGTCCAGAGCATGGAAAGAGCCTGGATGGCAGGTCCAGGCAGCTTTGGGGGGCCTGGCTTGGTGGGTCCCTGTCCTCCCTGCAAGTCACCGGTAAGCCCTCCTCTGGTATAAGGGGTTCAGAGTCATGGGACAGCCAGTGCAGAGCCACTGCCACAGGGAACCCAGGAAATGTCTCAATGCTTTGTTAAAATAAGTTTAAGAGATGTTCCTGCCTACAAGGAGCTGGCATGAACTGGGACTTAGTAACATTCAAAAAAATTAGCTACTACTACTACTATTATAACTATAATTATCACCAAGATGTTGTGGGAGGTCAGCATCATCAAGGACACTGCATACCAACCATCCACAAGAAAATCATCTTCTTTCTAAAAACCAAATGCCAAATAATAAATAGTGCTGAGTCATTGCTATCCTTACTGGGGCGGGGGTGGGGGGTGGGGTGGGTAGATCTTAATCCCTACCTCATACCATACAAAAACAAATAAATTCCAGATGGATTGGAGATCTAAAGGTAAAAGGTAAAACAATAAAACCTCTAGAATATAACATAAGAGCATACCATCCTGGGGTCGGCCTGGTGGTGCAGTGGTTAAGTTCGCATGTTCCGCTTCTCAGCAGCTCGGGGTTCACTGGTTCGGATCCCGGGTGCGGACATGGCAAAAGCCTTGCTGTGGTAGGCATCCCATGTATAAAGTAGAGGAAGATGGGCACGATGTTAGCTCAGGGCCAGGCTTCCTCAGCAAAAAAGAGGAGGACTGGCAGTAGTTAGCTCAGGGCTAATCTTCCTCAAAAAAAAAAAAGAGCATACCATCCTGACCTAGGAGTATGCAACTATTTCCGTAAACAGGCCACATAAGGTATTAGGGAAAAAATGATAAAAGTGGACTACATTAAAATTAAGAACTTCTGTTCATCAAAGAGTGCAGTAAAAGCATGAAAAGTCAAGGCCCAGAGGGGGAGAAAAAGACAGTCATAAAACATATACAGAACAAAGGATTCATCCAGGATCCGAATAAAGAACTCCTAGAAATCAACAGGAAAAAGTGTCAGGCAACCTAATAAAAACGGGGAGGGTCAAAAGACCAGAATAGGTACTTCACATAAACATACAAAAAGATACTCAGCTTCCTTAGTTAGGAAGAAAATGCAGATTTAAACCACAAAAGTATACCACTACACCTCCACCAACATGGCTAACATGAAAAAGACTAACCATCCCAAATGATGGAGGAGAACTCTCATACGCTGCTGGTGTGAGTGTAAAATGGTACAGTCATTTTGGAAAACTGGCAGTACAACCCTACGTGTACCCCATGACGTAGCAATTCTACCTCTAGGCATATGCCCAGCAGATATATGTACATATGTTCACCAAGACATGCACAGGATTGGGAATAGCAACACAATCCATAATAGCTCCAGCCTGAAAATCGAGAGTGGAACGGATAAAATGTGGTATATTCAAACAATGGAATACTGTACAGCAACAAGAATGAATTAATGCCACAGCCAACCACTCACAAACATAATGAGAAATATAATAAGCCAGATACAAGAGTATGTACTGTATGATTCCATTTATATAAGGTTCAAAAGAACCTTGTAAGAAAAGCCAACCTATGGTGTTAGCAGTCCAGAGTGGCTACCCCTGGGGTGCACCTGAGCAGGGAGGAGAATGGTGATTCTGGGATGCTACCATGCTTCTTGATCTGAGTGACTGATCACATGGATGTGTTCACTTAATACAAAATTACTGAGCTGATTTGTGTACTTTTCTCTATGTATAACATACTTCAATTAAAAGGTTTTTTAAGATTTTTGGGTTTTTTTTTGAGGAAGATTAGCCCTAAGCTAACATCTGCTGCCAATCCTCCTCTTTTTGCTGAGGAAGACTGGCCCTGAGCTAACATCCGTGACCCTCTTCCTCTGCTTTATATGTGGGATGCCTATCACAGCATGGCTTGCCAAGCAGTGCCACGTCTGCACCTGGGATCCAAACCAGTGAATCCCGGGCCGCCAAAGCGGAACGTGCACACTTAACCGCTGCGCCACCAGGCCAGCCCCTAAAAAGATTTTTTAATACTTCTAAGGAGTTTCTAAAAACAAAAAACTTAAGCCCATTTAGAAACCAAAAATAAATCATTAAAATCTAAAGAGAGGACTAATTCTGTCCAGAGGACTTAAAGAAATAAGTCCTCCAAAGAGAGTAATATCTCGGGGCCCCCAAGCACACCCAGAAGGCAGCTACTTGGCCTCCAAGAGGGAAGCACACCCACCCACTCATGGCCTCCTGGCTCTAGGAGACAGGTGAAAACAACTGAAGGATCCACCATCAAGGTCACACAGATTCTTCTGTTGCAAAAGCTAACAGAAAGATAAAAAACCAACCTGAATTTCAAGATTCTTTTGCTTTCCGATTTCCTGTCCCCCATCAGTGAGGCCTTGAGAACACCCAGTTATATCTTGTGATGCTATAGAAGTCACCCAAAGGGGAAAGTGAGGCCCAAACAACTGTGTCAGTGGTGGAGCAAGAAAGAGGGACCTTGTCTGTGGCTCCCTGTCCAGAACTCCTTCCGCTACATGAGGCTACCTCAGCCACTACAGGTGAGCTAAACAGTGAAGGATCCAGAACGGCCAAGCATCTTCCTCAAGAAGCCCCACTCTCCAAGGGAAACTTCGAAAGAGGGTCACCCCTTGCCCATGCCAGTAGCTTCTTCCCAGGATGTCAGACCAAGCTGAGAGAAAGTCTCATTCTCTTCCCTGCAGCCCCCTGCAGAGCCCTTCCCTGCACAGCTCCAAGGGGGAGCCAGCACCAATTCCAGCCCACAGGGAGAGCACCACGGAACTCGGCCATGAGGTGGTGGGCTCCCCAGGACCCATCTCCAGCGGGGAGATCAGGGTCAGAGGACCAGGGGGTAGGCCCTGTGTGACTTTGCACAGTCCCTTGCCTTCTTTGGGTCCCAGCTGTCACATCTGTAAAATCCAGGGCACCTCACTAGGGGTAAGACAAGAGTATAGCAGAAAAAATAAATGCGCACATCACACTTCCTATTTCTCAACTCTCTCTGCACACACCGTCTCACTTCATCTTTACCCTGGGAGGCAGGGGTTACTGCAGCCCATCTTCCAGCTGAAGACGCATAAGCTCAGGGACATGAAGAGACTTATCTAACTATCTGTCCCAGAGTTAGCAGAGTGGCATAACAAGGTGGCAAAAGCAACCTGTCCAGGGAACCCCCAGCGCAGAGAACCATGACTACGGCAGCATTCAGCTCATGTGGGAGCCACCCTTAGGACCTGCCACCGAGCAAAGCCACAAGAGCACTACCTCAACTTGGTGCTACCTCTCCTCAGGGGAGCAGTGGGTCTCACAGCTAGGGTCCGGTGAGGCCTTAAAGCAGTGGAAAAGAGGCCCAATTCACAGTGAGGCTGTCGCCACCAAGCTGTATCCCAATCTGGCTGGCCTGAACCCCACTGGCACCTTCACCTCCCACACACTTTCCTGAAAGAGCTGGACTAAGCTTGCCTACCACCGTGTCCTGCCCAAACCCATTCCAGTCCTCACCAGGCTTCTCTCAGCCCCACTGCCTCGCCTCCTCCCGACCCCCCACCCCCAGTTTCCTCTGCCGATTCCTCCTAAATTCCTAAATGCCCGCAGGCTGAGCCTCAAAGCACAGAGTGTCCGTGTCCTTCCCCGTCCATCCCTCTGTGTCCCCCCCCATCCCCCCTACTCCCTGTCCTCTGTCTGCTGTGGAAGCTCTGTACCTGGAGTGGCCTCATCTTAGATGTCTATCAGTCATCTCAGGCTTACTGTGGCCCAACCCAGACTCCTGATTTTCCCTTCAAAACCACTCTCCCCTGCTCTTCTCATTTCAGGAACAGGCACAATCACTCATTCCCACAGCCCATCTGTCAGGATGTCCTGTAACCCTCTTTGAGTGCCACTGCCTCACACCTGGGCTGATGCACCAGCCTCCTACCTCCACACAGGCAGGGCAGGGCACCCATGCTCAGGTCTCCAATGGCTCCCATCTCCCTTAGAGTGAGGTCCAGCCTCTGTGGCCCTAGCCTCCCAGGCCTTCTCTACTCTCAACCCCACCTCACCTTTACTCTACTCCTGCCCCGCAAACAAGCCAAGCTAGTTCTCTGCTTAGCTTAGAATGCTCTTCCCTAGACCTTGGCATCCCACTTCCCCCACCTCCATCCCCCTCACACCTTTCCCCTCAAAGCTCCCACTGCCAGAGGTCTTCCCATCCCAGAGCAGGGGCACAGTCCCTCCCCCAACAGCCCCCCCCCACCCCCGCAACAAGTTCCCGACTTTATCTTCCCTGTTTACATGTATAGTGTCTACCTACCCTTCCCATGGAAGTCCCTTGAGGCAGGGAGGCAGTCTCCTTCACAGCTGCATCTCCAGGGCCTGGCACACAGCTGGTGCTCAATAAATACACGTGTGGTGGCTGGCTGCACAGTTCCTGCAGTGAGGATGGGCCGCTAATGCTCCAGGGAAAGGAGGTGTTCTACTTCCAATGTGAGAATGTTGAGGGAGTAATCAGAGATTTCCAGGAAGATGAATCATCTGGGGGGCTTTAAAAATGCATGCATTTCTAGGCTCTACATCAAGATCCTGACAGGAGGTCTAGAGCGGGACCAGAGAAGAGACTGCAAATTGTCTCCCCAGGTGATTCTCAAGCACAGGTAGGTAGGTCTGAGATCCTCTGCCTGATCCAATGTCTTTATTTCACACATGAATGAGTCAAGGCCCTCAGAGGGATGACTCAATCCAAAATTTCAACACTGGCTCATCAACAGGTGTCTGTGCTGGAAGCCCCAAACCTCCACCCACAGGTTCCCCTCTCACTGGCTCCGAGATCTCCAGGTCTGAGCAGGGCTGAGAAAGAGAAGGTCAGTCCTCAGGAAGAATGGAGATTACAGACCCCATCTTGGCTGTGGCTCTGCAAACTCACTTTCTCATTAATCTAACACTTTGCACTAAAAATGAATTCTACCTTCAAAGAATTAGGGCTAGGCTGAGTAAAGCTGGGGACCAGGAGGATGCCCTCTTTGCTTCCAATGAAAAGAGGGCCAGCTCCACCCATGATCACCCAGCAGAGAGGGCTGGAGGACCACCTGGACTTCCCCACTTCCGAGAGGGCAGGTGAGAAAGAACAGACATCCCCGTTTATAAAAGGCCTGCGTGCAAGACCTCAAGATCGACATTTCACAGACATCTTTTCTGTTCTCCCAGCCACTGATGAGGTCAGAAGCTGTCTTGATTTTACAGACCAGGATACACAGGGAGGCTCAGAGCTTTAAAGATCTGCTCGAGGTCCTACAGATATGATGAATGGAGCTGAGATTTAAACCAGATGTGCTTGTCTCCAAAGCCCATGCTCTCCACTCTGCCTCACGGCTCCCAACAGGCATCCTAATGGCAATTTGTGTGTGTGATGGGAAGGAGATCCCTTTCTGGGGGCTGCTTGCTCCCCAGTACCTGGGGATGGGGAGTAGAGAAGGATATAGGCCAGGGCTTAAGGGACCACGTAGGGCTGGCAACATCCCAAAGCATCCCTGTAAGTGGTCCCTTCAGCCCCAGGTTTCCTAGTCTATTAAATACGGATAAACCAACACCTACCCCAAAGGACTGCTTCAGAGATTGAACAAGTAGTGTGATTCCCATCACAAATTGCCATGTAAATGTTATGACTGCCAACCTGCAAAAGGTTGTCAACACAGGACCTCCTCAGCTCACTTTGTGACCAGGCTGTTAGGCACAGGGATGTGGCCACACGAGGTCGAGGTCACAGACAACTTCCTGAGGCTTGAGGAGGCCATGGACAAGTCTGACTTCTCACCCAGCACACTGAGCTCTTCTTCACTGCCCTCCCTTTGCCCCCTAACACTTGCTAGCCCCTCCCTCCAGTTCCTTCCTCCACTCTCACCCCATATTGGCCAGGGACTATCCCTGGTGCACCGAAGTCAGAAAGTATCAAGTGCTCCCCTTTCCCTTGGCACTGCTCCCACCCTCCACACTGCAAATTTCTTGAGTGCGTAGATCACAACTATACCACTCTGAATTGTCAGCATTTAACTCCACTGGGTGCACACACAGAAGGCCAGGAATAAGCATCTGCTGGAGACACTAGCCATGAAGACTAACAGCTTCAAAGCCCCCTGCCCCAACTCTAGGCTCCCCAAAGCTCATCTGATGGTGATCTGGGTTTCTACCTACTCTCTCCCTTGTAGCTCTCAATAAAAGGGAGTTTAGGTAGAGACGTGATCCTTGTAAGTTGGAATAGAGGGAGCAAGTCCTCCAGAGATGCACTGTCCAATAAGGCAAACATTAAGTCACAGGGGCTGTTTAAATATAAATTAATTAACATGAAATAAAATTAAAATGTCATGTTAACCACATTTCAAGGGCTCAAGAGCCACATGTGGCTCGTGGCTATGGTACTGAACAGCACAGAGTATATATAGAACACTGCCATTGTCGCAAGAGCAGTGCTTCTCTAGTCTCTAGGGCTAGGTGAAAAACAGGAACTGCTGCTGAACCTGCAAGCTGACAGCCAGACCTTGGCCCTGAGGGGTTGGCCAGCGGGGCAGCCAATCTCCCTCTGCCTCAGGGCAGAAAGAGACAGCCTAGTCCAGACCAAATGCTCTGGAAAGCCAAGAGCCAAGGGCAAGTGTTTAGGCCAAGTTAATTACCTTTAGGAGCCACATGTGGCCACCGAGGGAAGAGGTCAGAGGAGGACAAAGTGACCTCACACTGCCCTGCTGGACAGCACAAAGGGAGATGCCACAGAGCTTCATCTACACAGCCTTGAACTGTTCACCTACTCACCCAGCTTCAAACTTCTGGATGAGCATCAAGAAACGAGGTTCAAATACAATACAGAAAAGTGTGCCTGGGCTGGCTGCCCTCCCAGCTGGAAGCCCTGGTTCCTGCAGAACTTGGCTACTGAAGCAACCAGCAGCACTTTCAAACCTCACCTCTGCCCCAGTTACCGCCAACTGCTTGCTGACAAACCCTATGGAGCATCCCCCACTGTCCCCTGTGTCCCTGAATGTTCCTACCTCCGAACTGCTCCCTTAGAAAACTCCTTTCCAGCTCCCTCAATACTCCCCTTCCCAGTCCCATCCTCCACAGCTCAGCTCAAGTTCCACTCTGCCTTCCCATGAAGTGTCTCCAGACTCCACTTGGCTTTCCCAGGAAATGAACCCCAGCAGTAGAGACTACTATTGTATGTAGTCCTTCCACCTGTCAACCTAGGCTGGCTGACCTCCAGGATGCTGCTCTGGGCAGTGCTGCACTCTGTATAGAATCCCCTGCCCACAGGGGGTCTTGCATGGGCTGGAACCCGGGAAAGTCACTTATGCTCCATGACCTTGGGCACCCCAGCACCTCTTGTTTTGCCCCCTCACAAATCAGTCACGTCAGGTGGGTTAACAACAAAGTGCTTTATAAGAATGCCAAGCTGCACGACTACGACAGAGCTTTACTGCTGAATAATCTATGGAAACCTTGTGACTCTAATTTTGCCTTCATCTGTCACAATCTCAGGACTAATGCCTCCATAATATCACCAAATTATGAGCTGATGTTCTGGTGGGGGATAGTGGGGAGAAGATAACACCAAGAGGGAAATCAACCCCATGCCGAAATCCTGCTGTCTCCAGCGGAACCATGCACACAGTAAGGATCAAGGAAGGACCTGCCACTGACTGCTAGGGGACCAGCAAGGAGCCATCCCCATGGGGCAAAGCAGGCACTCTCCATCAGCAGGGGTCGACTGAGAACGCACTCGACACTGGAGTCCGTCCTACAGGAACTCATCCTCACATCAGAGGACTGAACTAAAAGTGTGGAGCCACTTCCCCACTGAGGGAAGAGACTCCTTGCTTCCTATTGCAGGCAGGCCATACTTCCTCCCCAGCCTCACCACTCACAGATCCCACAAGAAATGACTGTGGGCTGGAAAATTAACTCAAACTTTAGACCCTTGACTGTCTTCCTTCCAGGCATTTACCCTAATAGAAATGTCACTCAAGAACTGTGGAGATTAAATATGACATTAAAAGCACAAGCAACAAAAGAAAAAACAGATAATAGAGAATTTTCACTTCATCAAAATTTAAAAACTTTTGTGCATCAAAGGACACCACCAAGACAGTGAAAGGACAACCCAGAGAATGAGAGAAAATATTTGCAAATGTCGTATCTGATAACAGTTTAATATCCAGAATATATAAAAACCTCAACAACAGAAAGACAGATAACCTGATGAAAAAATGGGCAAAGGACATGAATAGATATTTCTCCAAAGAACTCATACACGTGGAAAATTAGCATATGAAAAGATGCTCAAGTGCACTAATCATTAGGGAAATGCAAACCAAAATCACAGTGAGATACCACTTCACACCTACTAGGTTAGCTATAATTTTTTTTCAAAAAAGGAAAATAACAAGTGTTGGTAAGGATGCAGAGGAATTGGAACCCTCAGGCACTGCTGGTAGGAATATAAAATGGTACAGCTGCTGTGGCATACTTTGGCACTTCCTTAAAAAGTTAAACACAGAATTACTATATGACCCATTAATTCCACTCCTTAGGTATATACCCAAAAGAACTGAAAACAGGGACTCAAGCAGATATTTATACACTAATAAGTACACCAATAGCAGTATTAGTCACAATAGCCAAAAGGTGTCCATCAACAAATGAATGGATAAACAAAATGTGGTATATACATTCAACGGAATATTATTCAGCCTTAAAAAAGGAATGAAATTATTCCATGCTAGAATATGGAAGAACCTTGAAAATTTATGCTTATGCTAAGTGAAATAAACCAAATACAAAAGGACAAATATCCTAAGATCCCACTTATATGAGATATTTAGAATAGGCAAATTCTTTGAGACAGAAAGTAGATTACAAGTTACAAGGGGCTGGGGTAAGAGAAGAATGGGGAGTAATTGCTCAGTGGATATGACTTTCTGTTTGGGGTGATGAAAAATTTCTGTAAATAGTAGTGATGGCTGCACAACATTGTGAATACACTTAATGCCACTGAAAAATGGTTAAATGGCAAGTTACCATAATAAAAATAAACACACACACTTACACACACATAAAACGAACTATGGCAAATAAGGCTACACTCATCCTTGTCAGCGGGAAGGAAGGCCAGAATGAGGATCCAGAGAGGATTAAGGCATGTACCTATGGGCAGCTTGGACTTGGGGCTATACTCTTTTCCACTGTTGTTTTTCTGACCAGGTAATTCACAAAACCTAAAAGCTATCAGAATGTATATAGCAAAGTTTCTCAACCCACCCCTACTCTGCATCTGGGCAAACAGGACAAGTCAGTGCGTAAAGAGTCACCACCTGTTCTCACGGTCCCTCCTAACCCTAACCCTCACCTGCGATACCTCCTAGTTAGGGGGCCTTGGGCAAACCACGTCACATTTATTGGCCTCAGTGCTTCCACCTATAAATTAACTCTCCTCCTTCCTTCTTTTCAGGGTTGTCATCAAGACCAGACAAGTCAGGCAGTTGGTATCATTAGCCATGTGAAATCTGAAAATACTGTTGTCTTTAATAAAGAAAATTAAACTATCTCTCCAGCTAAATGAAAGCTGCTTGTGGTAGACACTTCTGTCTGCTTTGTTCACTCACTGCTGTACCTTCAGTGCCTGAATGGCGCACAGTAGGTACTCAGTAACACATCTGCGGAAGGAATGAATTACCAGATCCAAAAGCCCATTTTGAACCAACCCAAACAACACTTCATCACCTGCCACTGTTCTTCCATTCACACCATAGCTTGGAAACTGAAGAGTCAACAGAAAATTCCAACTTCCCCTTTCTATGCTGGAAAAGGACAAGACAGAGTGGAAAAATCAGGAGCTCCTGGATAGTAAAGGCACGCCAGCAAAGGAAAAAGCTTCCAGTGGAGTCAAGAATGTGACTTCACAATAACTCTTGTTTCTTAAAAAGGATGCAAGGAAACTCCAAAGGCCAGTGAGCTCTCAATTCCAAGATAGAAGCCACGTGATTTCCGAATGCACATTTTTCATAAATGAGTTCACAGCCAAGAGCTTTCTGAAGCCAGAACTGTCAAGATTAAACTCAATTAAAATAGCAATCAGTATGGCAACAAATTGGGTAATGTCGATGAAATGGACAAATTCCTAGAAACACACAATGTACCTAAACTGACTCATAAAGAAATAAAAAATCTGAACAGACCTATAACTAATAAGGAGACTGCATAAGTAATCAAATACCTCCTGACAAAGAAAAGCCCAAGGCCAGATGGCCTCACTGAGGAATTCTACCAAACATTTAAAGAAGAATTAACATCAGTCCTTCTCAAACTCTTCCAAAAAAATTGAAGAGGAGGGAATACTTCCTAACACATTTTATGAGATCAGCATTACCCTGATTCCAAAGCTGTAAAAATTTATAAAGGAAACCTTGACTAAATTTTAGTCCAGAAAGCCTGTATGGGAAGCCCTCACACTCTATCACACATGGTCAATTACTCCCAACAGGAAGAGGCACAGGCTTGCATCTCCAACTGGAAGGTGTTTACTTCTTTACTACCCAGCGGGAGAAAGGAAGATTTCTGTCCTTGCCCAGCAATAGCCCAGCCAATGAGAGACTGTAGCAACCCAGCCAACGAGAAGCCTCTGTACTTTGGTTTCCCAGTTTCCTCCTATGGACATTTTGCTTACTGTAGCCTCTCCCAACTCCCCCTTTTCCACTATAAAAGCAAGCCCCTTCCTTTGTTTCACTGGCTTTAACTATGGTCCACCACAGCCTGCATTTCCTTTGGCTATTCCCAAATAAACTCATTTTGCAGGTAAAACAATTGGCCAATTTACTTTTTAAGTTGACAAAGCCAAAGACACTACAAGAAAAGAAAACTACAGACCCATATCCCTCATGAATACTGATACAAAAATCCTCAACAAAATACTAGCCAACTGAATTCAGTCACATATTAAAAGGATCATTCCTTTATTCCATTATTCCACCATGACCAAGTGGAATTTGTTCCTGGGATACAAAGATGGTTTAACATACAAAAATCAATCAATGAGGGGGCTGGCCCCATGGCCGAGTCGTTAAGTTCGTGTGCTCCACTTCAGCAGCCCAAGGTTTCACCGGTTCAGATCCTGGGCACAGACATGGCACAGCTCATCAGGCCATGCTGAGGTGGTGTCCCACATGCCACAACTAGAAGGACCCACAACTAAAATATACAACTATGTAACGGGGGGGGGGGGGGGGGGGGGGGGGGAGAAAAAGCAATTCAAAAAAAAAGAAGATTGGCAACACTTGTTAGCTCAGGTGCCAATCTTTAAAAAAAGATCAATCAATGTAATAAAATAATAGAATGAAGGAAAAAGAAGAAAAAACACATGATCATCTCAATTGAAGAAAAAGCATTTGACAAAATTCAAGTCCTTTTCATGATAAAAACAGTTAACAAGCTAAGACTAAAAGGAAACTTCTTTAACATGGTAAAGGCCATATTTGATAAACCCACAGAGAACATCACACTCAATGGTGAAAGACTGAAAGCCTTTCCCCTAAGATCAGGAACAAAACGAGGATGCCTGCTTTCACTTCATTCAACGTGGTACTGAAAGTTCTAGCCAGAGCAATTAGGCAAGAAAAAGAAAGAAAAAGCATCCAAAATGGAATAGAAGAAGTAAAATTATCTCTGTCCAAGACGGCATGATCTTATATGCAGAAAATCCTAAAGAGTCCACAAAAAAACTGTTAGAAGAAACAAATTTGGCAAAGTTCCAGGATACAAAATCAACAGACAAAAATCATTTACATTTCTATACACTAGCAGTGAACAATCTGAAAAGGAAATTAAGAAAATAATCTCATTTACAGCAGCACCAAAAAGAACAAAATACAAATAAATTTAACAAAGGAGGCTAAAGACTTGTACAATTTTAACCAAGGAGACTAACAGCTTATACAAGAGAACGTCGCTGAAAGAAATTAATGACTTAAATAAATGGTAATACATCTCACACTCATAGACAGGAAAACTTCATTTATTAGGATGTCAATATTCAAAATGATCTACAGATTCAACGCAACCTCTATCAAAATCTCAATCATATTTTTTGCACAAATAGAAAAATCCTAAAATTCATATGGATTCTCAAGGGATTTCGAACAGCCAAAATGATCTTGAAAGAGAAGTAAGTTGAAGGATTCATACTTCCTGATTTCAAAACTTACTACAAAGCTACAGTAATCAAAATGATGTGGTACTGGCCTAAGGACAGACATATAAGACCAATGGAATAGAAGAGAGCCGAGAAATAAACCTATGGTCACACGATTTTTCAACAAGGGTGCCAAGACTATTCAATAGGGAAAGGACAGTCTTTTCAACAAATGATACTGGGAAAGCTGGACATTTACATGCAAAAGAACGTATTAGACCCTTACATTATACCATATACAAAAATCAGCTCAGAATGAATCAAAGACCTAAATGTAAGAGCTAAAACTATAAAACTTTGGGGCCGGCCCCGAGGCTGAGTGGTTAAGTTCACATGCTCCACTGCTGTGGTCCAGGGTTTCACTGGTTCGAATCCTGGGTGCGGACATGGCACTACTCATTAGGCCATGCTGAGGCGGCATCCCACATGTCACAACTAGAAGGAACCACAACTAAAAATATACAACTATGTACCAGGGGGCTTTGAGAGAAAAAGGAAAAATAAAACCTTAAAAAAAAAAAACTATAAAACTCTTAGGAGAAGACATAGGAGAAAAGCTTCATGATCTTGGATTTGACAATGGTTCACTCAAAAGCAGGATCAACAAAAGAAAAGACAGATAAATTGGACTTCATCAAAATTAAAAACTTTGTGCAAAGGACATTATCAGGAAAGTGAAAGGACAATCTTGGGAATGGGAGAAAATATCTGCAAACCACATATCTGACAAGGGATTAATATCCACAATATGTTAAGAACTCCTACAACTCAACAACAAAAAATCCAATTAAAAAATGGGTAAAGGACCTGAGCAGGCATTTCTCCAAAGAAAATACACAAATTGCCATAAGGCACATGAGAAGATCCTCAACATCACTAATCATTAGGGAAATGCAAATCAAAACCACAATTTGATATCATTTCACACCCATTAGGACGGCTATAATCAACAGAACAGAAAATGACAAGCAGTGACAAGGATATGAAGAAATTGGAATCCCTGTGCACTGCTGCTAGGAATGCCAAATGATGGGGCTGCTATGGAAAACAGTATGGCAGTTCCTTAAAAAGTTAAACATAGAATTACTATATGATTAAAAAATTCCACTTCTGGGTGGTATATACCCCAACGAATTGAAAACAGGGACTCAAACAGATATTTGTATATTTGTTACTCACAAGAGCCAAAGGCTAGAAACAACCCAAGATGAGTGAATCAACAAAAGGTAGTATACATACAATGAAATATTATTCAGGGGCTAGGCCCGTGGCCGAGTGGTTAAGTTCGTGGGCTCCGCTGCAAGCAGCCCAATGTTTCATTGGTTCGAATCCTGGGTGCGGACATGGCACTGCTCATCAAACCATGCTGAGGCAGCGTCCCACATGCCACAACTAGAAGGCCCCACAACGAAGAATATACAACTATGTACCGGGGGGCTTTGGGGAGAAGAAGGGAAAAAAAAATAACATCTTAAAAAAAAAATATTATTCAGACTTTAAAAAGAATGAAATTGTGACACATGCTACTTCACAGATGAACCTTGAAGACGTTATGCTGAGTGAAATAAGCCAGTCATAGAAGGACAAATACTGTATGATTCTACTTACATGAGAAACTTAAAATAGTCAAATTCACAAAGTGCCAGGGGCTGGCATGAGAGGGGAATGGGCAATTATTGTTTAATGGGTACAGAGTTTCCATTGAGGATGACAAAAAAGTTCTGGAAAGAGATAGTGGTATAGTTACAAAACATTGTGAATGTACTTAATGTCACTGAACTGTACACTTAAAATAGTAAATTTTGTTACGTGTATTCTACAATTAAAAAAAAGTAAAGAAAAAATAACAATCAGACCATATTTTCAGCCCATTGAGAGAATCCCTCTTTAAAGGCCAGTTCTCCTGTTGGTCTCGGGCATCCTTCCCATAGAAATGGGCCCTGAGGATGTGATCTTTGTATGTCTCCATTCCAACCTCAAACCCAGTACCAATAATGTAAACCCTAAGCTGAGCTCTAAATCTAGACCAACAGCACAGGTCGACCAGCCGCTGTTTGAGAGGCTGAGACTTGAGCTTCCTTAGGCCAGTTTGCAGGGATAACTGTCTGACAGGCTGACAAGCTGCCAGCAAAAGCAGAAGCCAATCTGGCCAGCTTTCACTCTCTATTACTTCCCCTTTCTCTTTCCCACAGGACACTAGACAGCCACCCAAAAAAAGAAACAGGGGCCAGACTGATCAGCCTGATTTTTTAAAGTTCGAAACTGAGTCCCTGTTTCCTCTCATCCGTCACAGGTCTAGATATTTAATATCCTTTGTATTTTGTAGAGTTGAGAACAGAGTCTTCGCCCATCCAACAACAGCAGAACCAACAACCCCTCTGTAGTCTTTAGGGCCCTTTCATACAGATTATCCTCTTTGCTCTCAACAGAACCCAGTGAGAATGAACGAGCAAGGGTTGTTATCCTCTGCAGACATGAAGAACCCGGGGCTCAGAGAGATGAAGCAATCTGTCCCAAGTCCCACAGCCCCAAGTGACAGGGCCAGGGTTTGCACATAGGTAATGAACCTCAGTTCTCCTTCCTCTCGATTACTTTGGAAAGATGGACACAGTAGAAATGGAATCAGACCATTTTGGTGTCAAACAACAGCAGGGAAAAATGCTTCGAAGTTTAGCAACTGACAGGAATAGGAGGTCCATCCCCAGAGCAGCAGCCTGGGACAGAACGAAGCGCCCTCCTCTTTCTCTGAAGCCACCCTGATCTAGAAATGTATCTTTCCTTTTGGATTTTTGTACTGAACCTCCAGCTGGGTGCCCAGGGCACAGTCCTCTGCTGCCTTGCCCAAGGCGCGCAGACAGACAGGGGAGGGTCTGCCACACTCAGGCAATTTCACCAGGGGTGGAAGGCCAGCTCGGTCATGCAGAAGCGGAATGTTCAGCGCGCTCAGAGGCGAACAAATCACACTTAAACCAACGAGCATCTAAAACTGGAAGCGGGGCGGGCCTGGTGGCACGGCGGTTAAGTTCGCACGTTCCGCTTCTCTGCGGCCCGGGGTTCCCTGGTTCGGATCCCAGCTGCGGACATGGCACCCCTTGGCAAGCCATGCTGTGGTAGGCGTCCCACATATAAAGTGGAGGAAGGTGGGCAAGGATGCTAGCTCAGGGCCAGCCTTCCTCAGCAAAAAGAGGAGGATTGGCAGCAGGTGTTAGCTCAGGGCTAATCTTCCTCAAAAAAAAAACCCCAAAAAACAAAACAAAACAAAATAAATAAATAAAACTGGAAGCGGCCCTGGAGACCTACAGAGGAAACACGGAACACGAGCCAAACGGCCTGCAGGCAGCCGACCACTGCCCTCCCAGGCCCCGCGCAGGCGCGGCTACGGGACCGACACTGGAGGAGCCCGGCGCCAGTCCACCAAGCCTAGCGCTCAGTCCCGCCCATGCTCCCCCCACGCGCGCATGCGCATCTTCCGCAGCTGGCTTTATCCTAGTAGTCCCCTACCATCCGTCGTCCCTGTTTGGGATCCGAACGCTGGCTACCTCAGCCACGGCCCCCACTCCATATTTCTCACCTTGCGCCCGGTTTTCTCCCGCAGAGCCTTCAGCCGTTCCTTTCGCCGCAACGCCTCTTCCTCTAGCCGGCCCACACCGGCAGGAGTAGCCGCCATCTTGCCCGCCCTCCTCGTCTCTCGTCCCGCATCGCGCAGGCCCGAGGAGTAGATGACCCTTTCATGGCCAATCCAGGGACGAGGATGGGAGAGCAGGAAGTCCTAAAAGCCAATCAATGCTGAGTTGCTACAGGAGGGCCCGCCCACCCCCTCCTCCGCAACTCGCCCAGGCCGTGTAGGGCCGGCAAAGAATGGGGCTCTAAGGCTCGATTCGTCCAACGCCAATCAGTGTGAAAGCAGCAAGAGGAATCAGACCTGAGTGAAGGAGGATAGAGTGCGTCGATCGCTCTGGTTTTGCCTAAGCACCAACCACAGCTCGCTCCATGCCGGCCGCTTGGAATGCGCTGATCCATCCTTGTCTACTTGTCCTGATCCTTCAAGGCTCGAATGCCTTCAGGAAGCCTGAGTCTCCCCTGCGACCCCAACTTAATAAGAGGTCTGCCTCTCCCTTCCTTTCCAGGTATCAATTGCTCCCTGGATGCACTTGTCCATGGGCCCCTAGATCCTTCTGTGTCCACTCTTAGCAGACAAAGCCTGCGCCTTGCAGGGCTTAGCTGGATGGCCGTTTCTCTCCAGGCTCGTGGATGATCCACTCCCATCTCTAACCCCCCTAGAGCAGCAGAGTATCCAGGGTCAGACTACCTAACCCGGAGAAGAGCAAACCCCAACCAGGGCCCAGTAGGCCCCAAGGAACTCTGAGCTTAGTGAGCTTAGTTCTTGAGAACTAAGCTCAGAGAGTTGGTTTGGCCTCGACTGCAGCAGGTGGCCATTGAGGTGCACTTCTCTCCAGCAGGAGCTGCCAGTCTTCTTTACATGCCCTGACAACTGGGAGACCACTTTGGCTGAGGTCACTATCTTCTGACAGCATGTCTGGGTCCCCAAAGCCACACCGCCTCCCACCTGGGGAGGGGAGATCACGCCTCCCTCTTCCCCCCCCACCCACACCATGACTTGTCTCTCAGCAAAGCCCTTCCCTGCTTGTGGCCTCCTTTCCCAGGCTGGCAGCAAGTGGACACCTGCTCCTCCCTTTCCAACTTCCTTCAGAGGCCCCTGTGCCACACACCCCCATCCAGCCTCCCCCTAAAATGACCCTCTTGACCTCATTGACCTGGCCTTTTGGTATCCTCTCCCTGCGTCAGGCGGGGTGCCCTGCCTGGGCGTAGTACGCAGGTAGTACTTTGTACGCAGCTAGTAGGTGTTCAGGAAATGTCAGCTCAGAGGTGGGATAGATGGGGCAGGAGAAAAGGCCAGAATAGAGGGGCTGCCCAAAAAGCCGGGAGGACAGAACAGAAAGGGAATGGAACAGAGTCTTTCTTCTCTTGGCCACCCAAAGTCTAGGAGGCTCCAGACTGGTCAATTCCTCCCACCGATGGTACCTCTCTGGGCCCCACAAGTTCCCCCCAGTCCCAACAAAGGGTCTGACCCCTGCCCAACAACAGGTGGGGGGTCCCTCACCTCCCAGGCCGGCTGAGGGGATGGGCTAAGGGGTGATGGGAGCAGTGGCCCAGCAGAGTCAGTCAGGCTTCCGTCCCTGTCCAAGCTGTCCCTGGCTGCCCAGGTGGCCCTCATTTGGCCCATCTGGGCCTCAGTTTCCCCATCTGTAAAACAGAGGCATGAGGCACCTTCTTGCCTTTAATCTCTTAAGGTTAAAGAAAACAAAAGATGTGAAGCAAGTGCGGGGCCCTGGAGTGGACGGAGCCTCTAGTAAGGCTTCCTGGAGGAAGGGACCCTCAAGGATTGCCTAAATCTCCCAGGCATCTGCCTGAAGGATGGAGGGCACTGCTGCCCCGGAGGAATTTCAGGCTTGTCCTGCTGCTCTCTGATCCCGCCGCCCCAATCTTGCTCCACAAACAGTAGGAGCAAAATAGTGGCACTATGGTCTCCCCATAAAGCGCTTCGAACAGCACCGGGCACGTGGTAAACTCTAAAAGTGGTCATGACGGTCGTTGTAATCATTACATACTTGTTGAAGGACCCTGGCCATCTGCAGGAGGTCCGCAGCCCCTTCCCCCGACCCCGCGGGGCTGTCCTTTGTAGGAGTGGTGGCAATTCCAGCTAGGCGGGCTGCGTCCCGGGCGGATCTAGACCCGGGGCAAGTCTGGAATCTCTAACCCCAGATCTATAATCCCTGATTTCGTCCGGGAGGCTCAGATTAGCCCCTCCCGAGGCACTGGTAGCGGCGCGGACTGAGGAGGGCGGGGCTGCGGGGCGCCCTGACCTCAGGCTCCTCCTCCCGCGGGCTCCCCGCCCTTTGCACGGTCCCGGGAGAGGCGGGGCGGCGGTGGCGGTAGCGAAGTGCAGGAAGCCGGGCGGCGGACGGCCGGGAGGAGGAGGAGCATGCAGACTTGGGTGCCTCAGCAGGGCGCGGGCCAGTACTACTTCCCCCAGTAGTACCGCGCCGCTCCGCCCCGGAGTGACGCCCTCCGCTCATGGGCCTGGCCGAGGGCAACCGGAGGGCGGCGCGGAGGAGGCGGCGGCGGCAGGTGGCGCGCAGCAGGGCCGGAGCCGGGCCGGGCCATGGCCGCCTCGGAGCGGCTCTACGAGTTGTGGCTGCTCTACTACGCGCAGGTGAGCCCGCCCCGCCTCGCGCCCGCCGTGCCCCCAGCTCCGCGCTCCCTGCGCCTGCTGCACCTGCGCCCCCCGCCACCCCGGCCCCTTAGATGCGCGCGCGCCGGGCTTGCTCGGGCTCCGCACACACGTGTGTGCCCCCGGCCCGCCGGTGCCTCTGGCACCCATACCTGGGGGATGACCCTCGCGGGCGCGCACCTCACAAGAGCTTCTTGGGTGGGGGCTTCGCAGTCTCAGTCGTGTCTTAGGAGAGGGGCCTGGACCACGACCGCCGGGCACTTCCCCCTTTTGCAGATGGGGAAACTGAGGCCCGGAAAATAAACGAGAGATTGGCCGGGTCGTGAGGGGCAGGGAGGCTTAGTTTGAATTTGGGCTTGCCCCTCCTTGTAAGCGCGGCCCCGTTGGGTACTCATGGCCGAGGGGTCTGAGCGGGGCGGGGGTCCCGTCAGGAAGGGGAAAGGGTCCCTACTGCGGTTCAACTTGAGTAAACTCAGATCTCCGTCCCCCCAGCGAAGCGGCAGTGATGAGCCCCTCCCTGATCCGAGGCGGCCCCATCTCACCCCCTACCCCACGGGGGTAGACCTGGGTTCCAGCCACAAGAAAAGATTTGTCTTGGACGAGAAGGCTAGGGGTAGAGGGGTGAGCTAGGAGGGATGTTTAGAAGGGATGGAGGGAGGCCCTTTCTTCCTGAACTCCCCGTCCTGTCTCAGAGACTACCTCAAGTGGCCTCAAAAGGTGAAGGGAGTGACTCTGATGCAGGTGTCGCATCAGAGCCGAGAACTCCGTGTCCCCTAAACTCTGCCTCATACACACAGGCCCCCACTTTCCTTCTGCATCCTTAGCAGGGAAGGATCCCAGGGTAACACCCCCCTCCTCTTCACCCAGCACCACCCTCTCTCCCTGCACCTGCCTGGCATCGTGCTCCTGGCTCAGGTGTGCCCTGGGCACAATAGACTATTGTATGCCCCAATCTCGTCACTGGGGGGAAGTTCGAGCTCAGATCAGCTGGCCCGCTGTGAAGAGGCTGGCACACTGTCTCCCAGGACTCAGGCCGGGTCTAGGGCCCCAGAGACTTGGAATCCAGGCCATAAGGGAGAGGTCCAGGCCCCTGGCAAGAGGCAGTACATGGAGTACAGTCCCTCTTTGATATGACCCAGGGCAAGCTCTCTACACCTCTGAGCCTCTGCTTCCCTATATGTGGATTTGGCACAGCCTTGCCCTCATGGGTGGCCTGGGCTCTGCAGAGGGGTAGCCACTGTGGCTGGTCCAGGCTAGAGAAGGCTCCTGCTTCCCTAGCCCCATCCAGTCCCCTCAGCCTAGCCTCTCTGTCTCCATCTCCAAGGGTTGGTGCTTGTGAAGGAGCAAAAGATTGGGAAGGAAACCTGCCCCTGGCCCTCATGCCTCTGATTGCCTCTGTGGCTGTGGGCAGGTTCTTGGTCCTCAGTTTCTTCACTTGTGAACAGGAGAAGGGGGGCTTGAACCAGGTGATGAGTCTGAGGGATGTTAATGGTGGGTCTTCAGGCTGGGTGGCATGCTGCTGGGGGAAGGTTGTCTTGTACAGTCTCCCACTGTACCTCCAGCATGGTTGTCTCCCGCTGCCCCTTCTAGCTGAGCTCTGCCAATGGTCAGCCCCCTATTCCCTCAGGTGTTTAGTGCTGATCTGTGCTGAGTCCCCTCTCCCTCTCCAGCTCCTCACCTGACAGGGCAGGTAGGGGGCACAGGCTGGCTGGTTGGAGCCTTGGAAGCCTGCACAGGCAGGGGGCAGCCTGGGGACAGGCAAACAAATCCAGGATGTGAGTGTGAACCGGGGAGCAGGGCGGGGCTGGCCGCCTAGGGAGAGGAAGCTCCCGCCAGCCTCCTAGCACTGCCTTCCTGCCTGCTTAGTCCTGCTCCCCTCCCGGAACACGGTCCCCACCCCTCTGTGCTGGGCTCCCAGGGAGTGGTGGCTGCGCTACTTTGAGCCCTGCTAGGGACCTATTGTGTGTGTGCTTGGGGGAGGGGGTAAGATAAGGTAAGGGCTTGAGCTGACAGAGGGTGTTCAGAGACCCCTGAGTTGGCCAGCCACCCAGCTAGAAGCCTCCCCCAACACCTGCGCCCCTCCCTTCAGCAGTGAGAGCTGACATCAGCTGAAAACCTGTTTCCCCAGTTGTGGTCTGGGCCCGCCCTGGGGAGCAACCCCCCTTCTGCCCTTCCTTCCCCTCACAGACCTGCCCACCCCCTACCTCTGTGGGCCCTGCTCACCTAGGGACCACGGAGTCTCCTGGGGGAGGGGGCTGTGGGTGACAACTAAAGGAGGAAGGAAGGCCAGAGTGCCCCTGGACATCACTCAGTCTCAGCCCCTCAGAGTCCTAGTGGGGAAACCAAGGCAGGGCCGTACCAAGATCGTCGGACAAGTTTGGGGCAGTGTGTGGCAGAGCTCCAGCCCAGCTTCCATCCTGTGTGACTTTACCCAGGAAAGGTCTCGTCCTGTGGGCAGGAAGCCTCAGGTGGGTCTGCACAAGCTGTTTCCTCTGCGTGGAGCATTCTCCCCCGATTTGAGGAGGCCTTCCTCCCTGTCCCCTCAGACCAAGCTGAACTTCAGCTCAGGCACGTCCCCATTTTAACCCTCATTGTGCTGGCTATGTTGTGGTTTCCCCAACATCTCACATACATTGGTGCTCCTTAAGTATTAGCTGAATGGCTGGATGGAGGAGATAGGCCCCACAGCCATGACGAATCAGGGAAGTCACACCAAAGGAGGCTGAGTTTGGGCCCTGACGGCTGGGGGACAGGAACAGCAGGAGCTGTTGGCAGTGGGAAATTCGAGGGGCAAGTTGTCAGGAGTGAGAGGGAGGCCTGGTGGTTGGGTAGGGGCATATCCAGAGGACTCAACCCACCAGGGCTTTCCCGAGGAGGGCGTAGGAAGAGGATAAGAGGACTGGGGACGACAGCACCCAGCAGGCTGGCAGTTGGGCAGCGTTTAAAAGTTATGCAAAATAACATGCAAATGAGTGGCCCCTTCTCAGCCTTGAGCACTGGTGTTGCTCCACAGCCCCCAGGGAAAGGGAGCACTGGAGAGCATGAGAGCTGAGGGACACTCAGGGTCACAAAGGTCAGGACAGGACAAACATTCAGGTTACAAGAAGGGAACCCAGGCTGAACTCTCTAGTTATGCCATTGAGGACTGAGGGTTCCAGGAAGGTCAGGTCAAAGCTGGGATTGACCTTGCTCTGCCCACCCATCCCTGGTCCCTCACCCCTGACTGATGAGCTCTATTGCCTTGTGGAAAGCTGGTCAGTCCCCCTGCTCCCTCTGGGACCTTAGCTGGGTCATATTTCTTCCTGTGCCTCAGTTTACCCTCTTGAAATGGGAAAAAGGAAGGAAGAATAGCCTCCTTGGTGCTTAGCCCCCCTCCGTACCTCAGAGGGGCAACCAGGGTTTTTTCCTCCCTGCCTTCATTACTAAGGCAACTGAAGAGGGCAGGACTGAGGTGATGGGGAGAGTAGCACAGAAGCCAGGGTTGGGGGAGGGGCTGGTAATCCCTGGAGTTGCTATGGCAACGGGGGAGCTGATGTGGAAGTGTGGGGTCCCCATGGAAACAGGGTCAGTTACTATGGGGACCCTGGAAGGAAATTCTCAGTTTCCATAGTGATAGGACAAGGGGAAGGTTAAGCCCTAGGGGGTGTTATGGAGATCAGAAGGTCCACCCCTTTCAAGACTCCATTCCCAGGTAAGGTGGAAGAGACTCGCCCAGCCACCTGGGCACTCAGACAACTATGCTCAGTTGTCCTTGCCACTGGCAAAGTCCCCATCTTTCTGCTTCATTCTTTAGCCTGAGGTCCTCCAAGTCTGACCTCCAGTTCTCCTGGTATAGCCAGAAGCCACCTCTGGCTTGACATTGCCATTGCCTTCCTGATGCTGAATAGGGAGACCCCCAGGCCTGAAAGAGGTCATCCTGATCAGACCCCACTGCACCCTGTCCCATTTCTGCTTGCCTGTCACCAGAGATGGGGTGCTCACTACCACCCTGGCAGCTCTGACTGGGAAGAGTCACCCCCTATGGAGCTCTGATGGTCTCTCCCTACTCTGCTCCTAGCTCCAATGTGGGACCCATCAACATACTTCCATTCTACCTGCCTGGGACAGCCAACTGAGGAGTGGCCCATGAGACCTTGGTTCTGCCAGTAAGCCAAGGTCTGCCACTCATCTGTCACTCATGGAAGTGGGTGGGGAGAAGATTCTAGGGAACATTGTCCTAGAATGCCAGGGGCTTTGGAAGGCAGAACCCCTGGATTTGGGGGTGGAGCTCCCACTCACCTTACCACATTCTAGTGGGTGCGGTTAAAGAGCCTTTACCCGTTAAGCAGAGGGATGGTTTTAAAGAGGCAGCTGAAGCGCAAAGAGATTAATGTTAAGAAACAAGCTACCAAGTGTGAGAACCAGGTCTGGACTCCAGAACCCATGGCCTCAACCACTGATTCAGTTTGGTGACCCCAACCACTGAAGCATCAGGCAGGGGTGGGTCTTGGAAAAGATGCTGGCTCTGGAGAGCAGAGCACATGCAGACCTGTAGGGGTGGGGACAGTGAGTAATGCCCTTGGGCTGGGCATCCAGTGGGTATGGGGTGCCAAGGCTGGAGATGAGGTGGGCACCAGCCATGCAGGACTTCAGATGTGAGGGGAGGCTGTGGACTTGCCTTAAAGCTCGTGATAGGGTGGATGACTGGCTGATCAGACAGCGGTGGTAAAGGATGTCTACTTGAGATGCACTAGGTACCCAGTGCTGTTTACAGAATCTTTATGTACTTCCCTGTTGTAAAGCCCCAGTGAGGTGGTGATAGAGTGGGGATGGGGGGTTTGAGGCAAGGTCTCGGCCCTGAGACTTAGGGCAAGCCAGGGCCCAGTGTAAGGGTTGGTGTAGGGCAAGCAGGTCTAAGGGAAGTGTAGTGTCAGGAAGTTCAGTGGTCCCTGTCCCCCTGGCAGACAGCCCCATCCACCCATCCACGCCACAGCTGCCTGCCCTCAGCCCTCCCGGGTTACCTCAGAGTTCTGGAGAAGTGGTAGTTCCATGCCCACCCATGGACTATTTGGGCCTAACCAGTGCTTGGGAGCCCCTCTTGCCCAGCCCTGAGTGCCCTCAGGGCTGGTTGGGCATAGATTGGGTTTCCAACAGAGGTGACTATGAGACCCCCTCCTCCTAGGGACTAGCTTTCTGCCCTACCACAGGGCCTTAGCACCACTTTCCCCTGGGCCCCAGGGCCCTGGGGAGGAGTGTGTGGCTGCTCCTCATCTGCCTTCAGGTGAGGAGCGGGGTTGGGACCCTGGCCCAGTCAGGTTGAGGTGGGGACTGGGCTGGCCTTGCCCAGTGCTCCTGCCCAGAGCTGGAAAGGGAGGGAGGAGTAGCTGAGGCAGAGCCTCTGAGAGGAGTGTGGGAGTCCAAGCTCCACAGCCACCTCTCCCTGGCTCTGCACCCCTCTGCATGCAGCACTGCCACCGTGCTTTTGGGCCCCTGCCCTGCTCTGCCTCCTGGCCCCAGCCCCTGCAGGGACGCCGCTGCCTCCGATCACTGCAGCCTCAAGCCATGGGGCCCAGGTCAGAGGCGGATTGAGGCCTCCCAGGGAGAAGAGGTGAGAGCCACAGAGGCAGGACAGGCAGCTTACCCCTCCCCCCACCTGTGCTTAGAGACCCCCCACGCCCCCTGCAGAGCCCATGAAGGCTACCTTCACTGCCTTAGTCCTGAACCCAGCCCAGCTGGACCTGCTGGAAGTTTGCAGGACTGGACAGGCTGAGGGTGTGGTTCTAGGGACGGAACGAAGGAGCATGCAGAGTTTGAGGGGGGCCACCCAGGTGACAGCCGTGAGGAGGGTGGGAGGTTCCTGCTTAAGTACCAAAAGCCCAAGTCATAGAGGGCAGTGGGGCATGAGGTGGGCAGAGGCCTGGACAGAGGATGTGAATCACAGGTGGGGAGGAGCAGAGAGGCTGGAGAAGCAGGTCCTGGTTGGCCTAGGGGCCTGGAATGCCAGGCTTGGCATTTGAGCCTTCATCCTCAGGTCAGGGTGGGGGACATGGTCAAATTTGGGCTTTCAGGTGCTCAACAGAGCTGCAGTGGGCAAAAAGGACTCACATTTGGGGTGAGAGATGACTGTGGCTTGACTGGGGGTGGTTTGGGGGTAGAAGAGGGGAGGATGGTGTTGGGACAATTTTGAAGGTAGACAGGGATCTGTGGGGTCATGTGGTCAGGTTGGGCTGTCTGGCTGCCAACCATGAGTGGTCCTGGCCTAGAACAAAGGTCTGGCTTTCAGCATCCTCAAAGGTGCAGCTGAAGCTGTGGCAGTGGATGAGGCATCCCCTGTGGGGCCCCCCGCATTTCCCCATCTGCAGTGGGAAGAGTTCAGAAGAAATGGTCCAAGAGCCCTGGCCTGGTGTTTCAGGGTTGGGCATTTTGGTGTCCCTGCTGGTTGGTGGAGAGGAAAGGTGTGGACAGAGGTAGGTGAGCAGGGAGGCTGTCAGTGGCAGAGGGTAGGGAGGTCACCAAAGGAAACACAGACAAAAAGTTGCAGTGGTGTGGGCCTGCAGCTTGGTGGTCCCAGCCCCTCTGAGTTGCCTGGGCCTCAGATCTGTGACAAGATGCTTGAGAAAGGTGCCCGACCAAAGGGTGGAGGACTGCTCTGCCTAGGTTTCTTTTGGGCTTGGCCCAGTTTGCTGGGGTTTGGCCCCCTTCTCTGGGGCCCATTCAGTCCTGGCCTTGTGGTCTGGGACCTGAAGATGGCAAAAATTAGCCATCCATCCAAATGTAGTTCTGGAGGTCCTTGAATTGAGGTCCATGGCCCTGGGGAGCAGCCTCGGGCTCCTGGGTGCTGCCTGAGATGTGTCCCTTGCCCGTTCATCCTTTTCCAGTCTAGTCCCTGCTCTAGCTAGCCCTCTGCCCCTGGGAAAGAAAGTTGCCTTCTGGGCTCAACTGGGTGGGGTGGGAATTGCAGATGGGGCCAGCATGGAGGGAGGGAGGTGGGATGGAAGGAGGAGCTCAGGTCCAGGCTTCCACCTACTCCATGCCCTGGGAGGGGCTTACAGGTTAGGGGAGATTGTGCCTAGGCTAGGACTTGCTCAGCTGTGTCCCTGGAGCAGAGACCAGCAGGGCCAGGTCAGGAGGCTAGGACTTGGGATGGGGGCAGGGCAAAGTTATGGGTGAGTCCTCCACATTGTCCCTTGGGCCTGAGGCCTTAGACCCACATCAGGAAGTGGTGGGTGCCCTGAATGAAGGGCACTCTAGCAGCCAGGATCAGAACCTGTTTCTAGATAGGCCTGCTCTGTCTCCAGGCTCCCTGACACCCTGCCTATAAAACTAGTCTCTGATCTACAAGCCCCACCCAGGGCAGTGTGACCCTGCCCCTTGGCACTCCTGGGCCCACCCCCAGTGCTGGACTGAGTCCCTCACAGCTTCTCTTGCTGGGCCCTGGGTGCCCCAGGCCCCCCCACATCCCTGCGGTCTGCCGGGAGGAAGCGGTCCCCCTCCCCCACCGTGACTTTGCGCTTCCTGCCCCTGCCGGGGCGGGAGGGGACATTTCCCGTTCACACCAAAGTTTCCCTTGTGGCGCCCAGACTCAGCCACTGCCCCTCTTGCCCATGGAACCAGCTCTGGGACCTGGGGTCCAGGTAACCAGCCTGGGTGGGTGGAGGCTCCCAGGGCAAGATAGGGCATTCTGCCTATACATGAGGGGGATGTGCAAGTCGGCCTGGCCGATGGTGCACGTGCATCCTGGGGTCCATAGTCAAGGAAAGTTTCCTGGATGTAGTGGCTGCTGAGCTGGGAGAAGGTGGCAAGCCAGAGCCTAGCCCAAGGCTTTGGGTCAGGAGTGGCTAGTGGGTGGGAGACCTTCAGCCCCAGCACCAGTGTGGGCCACACCACACCCCAGGAGTGTTAAGCCCCTCCCCTGGCTATGTTAGGCCTGCCTGAGTCCCCAAGGGTTAAGGAGGCGGGAGCAGAGACTAGGAGGCTGAGAAAAGCAGGTGAGGGGCCTGGGAGAGTGGTCAATACATATGGCAATCCTCTGATGCTGACCTTCCAACTTCCTGTCCTCCCTCCTCCTCCATCCATCCCTCACTCCCTTTCTCCACCCCCGCTGCTCTGCCTCCAATCCCTGTCCACCGCATGTCCACCTCCATTCACTCTCCACGACTGTCTACATTCCCTTGTCCCTCCCCTGTCCACTGCACCCCTTCTGCGCTCCCTCACTGTTCCTCTGTACTCGTTTGCCTGCAGAAGGACCTGGGCTACCTGCAGCAGTGGCTGACGGCCTTTGTGAGTGCCTTCGAGAAGAGCATCTCACTATCCTCTCTGGAGCCACGCAGGTGAGGCTGGAGCTACAAGGAAAGCAGGGACAGGGTAGGGAGACTGAGGGGTCCTCGGCGCCCCAGTGACCCCCCCCCCCTGCAGGCCAGAGGAGGCAGGTGCAGAGGTGCCACTGCTCCCGCTGGATGCACTGCATGTGTTGGCTGAGCAGCTGGACAAGGGGGACCTGGAGCAGGCCCTGCTGCTGCTCAAGCTCTTCATCATTCTCTGCAGGTGAGTCCCTGGTATCCTCCCCAGGGTGGGCGCATGGAACTGTGGGCCAGAGGCAGGGCTGGCCTATTGCTGTGACCTCTCCCATCATTCACTCCCCAGGAACCTGGAGAATGTAGAGGCAGGCTGGGGCCCGGTGCTGGTGCCCCGGGTGCTGGCATTGCTGACCGGCTTGGCAGCTGAGGTGAGGTGGGCTCCACCCTGGGGGGGGCAGAAGTGGGTAGCCATGCCCCAACTAACCCCCCTCCACCCTCTCCGCCCACCTACAGCTGAAAGGACCCCCATCACCACAGGAGGGCCGTGGGCCTCAGCTGGAGAACGTTGCCCTGCATGCCCTCCTCCTCTGTGAAGGCCTCTTTGACCCCTACCAGACCTGGCGGCGCCAGCACAGCGGGTGAGAGCCAGCGCACAGACAGAGGACCCAGAGGAGGCTGGGGAGAGGATGGGGGTGGCCGCTATGGCAAAGATGCCGAGGCGGGAGGGGGCCTTGCGCAGGCTGGTGAGGGGAGGATGACCCAGGAGGGGTGAAGTGCCTGGCCTCACCCCACCCCCACCCCCCAGGGAAGTCATCAGCTCCAAGGAGAAGAGCAAATACAAGTTCCCGCCAGCCACTTTGCCCTGTGAATTCAGCGACTTCTTCCGAGGTCAGGCCCCGCCCCTGCCTACTTGGCCCCACCTGGTCCCGCCCCTAAACCTGAGCCCCTTCCTGCAGTTCCCCATCCTATACGCTGGACAGGACCCGCTCAGTGGCGGCTGCCCGCAGGGCTGGGAGAACCACGGGAATTTCAGGGGGCCTCCAAAGGCGAGTAGGAGTTCAGGGGCAGAGAGGAGAGAAAGGGCACTTCTGGACAAAATGAATAATTTCTTTTCTGGGCTGGAGCGAAAGCGTCCCATCAGGTGAAGGGGTCGATTTCTCTTCCCCCTTCCCACCGACCTCCCGGGTCCCCCCAGCCACTTGTACCCCACTCTGATCTGGACCATCTTAACACCCCCTGGTCCAATCCCTTTGTCCTGTAGCTTCCACCCTGCCTCCAGCCCTCCTTAAGATAATGTCCACACTAGGTGTCTCCACTTCCTGCTCCCTCAGTCCTGGAAGAGCTGACCTCCAGGGCATCTCTGGCCACCTGTTCTCTCTGGGGACACTCTTCTCCTTGGTGCCCTCTTTCCTCTCACTGGAGGGAGACTGGCCAGGACTTTAGATAGGCTGGGGGTGGGATGCTGCCTGGATGAGGGTAGACCGGGCTTGGGAAGGCATGGCCTATTGGGATAGAGAGTATCTCAGTGTCTCTGGGATGCCCCATGGAGCTGCAGGCCTGGGTCTGGATTTGGGGCAGCCGTTCTAAGAGGGGAGACACCCCTGGGGAGCTGTCTGCCTCCATTCGCCCACAATCTGAGTACTCTGCTTAAAACACACTGGATTTTGTGCCTGCTACTGTAAATCCCTTGATGGTGGCCTGACACCCTCAGGATCAAATCCTGTTCCTCCCCACAGCCTTCCTTCCCAGCCCCACTCACTCTCTGCTCCCCAGCCATGGTCCTGTCCTCTCACTCCTAGAATGTAGCTAGTTATCCATCCCACCTCTGGGTCTTTGCCATGCTCTTTCCTCTCCCTTCACAGGCCAGCTGCATGCTCAGGCCTCACCTCCAAAGCCCTGTCCCCTGGGAGGCCTCCCACCCCATCCCACCTGAATCAAGCCAGCCTTGCTCTTGCTCCCCACCCCAACACCCATGTGACCCACGGCTGGTCATTTCTGCTCTCTGGGTTTCAGTCTGGCCTGGCATCCTGGCCAGCTTTGCTGGAGCAGGGCCACGTGGGCCTCCCACGTAAGAAGCTGTGAAAGCCCCTAGAAGTCCCCAGCGGGGTGGTGGGTGGGGGTGGGGGGCATCCGTATGGTAGATATAGCAGGGTCCCCAGAGCAGGTCACGGGAAGCTCCAACCGTCACAGGGCAGAGGGACCAGGAGATTTGCATCTGAGAAACTAAACCCTGGGTTGCCATGGGGAAGCAGGGTGGGGGATGTGTGCTCACTCTGGGGTCCCCAGTCCTGAGGAGTAAGGATCTGGGGACCTGGCTAGGCTCTCAGGGTAGGGCCACGTCCCTTTCAAGCTCCCCAAAGAAGAGCTGTGTCTTCCTCAGACCCCTAGCATAGAGCTATGACATTTAGACCCCCTAGCTCAGAACCAGGTCTTCTCCCTCAGATTGGGCCTCCCAGCCACATTCCTTGGCCCAGCACCCCACCCCTACCCCATGGCACACACCTCTGTGTAGTCTCCTGGATCCACAGCCCTGCAAGCTTGGTGACATTGTCCTGTCCTGCCCACCCTACACTATCCAGAGAGCTTGCAGGATGCAGATCGCTTGCCTCCCAAGCTGCTGTTGCGTCTCATCCACCTCTTTGGTGCCGTCCTTGCAGGAGGGAAGGTAGGCTGGGAGGAGCCTGTGGCCCAGAGGGTGGACATCTCAGGGCCTCTCTCCTGGGTGAGCCCTTTGTCCATTGCCCATCTCTGCCCACACCTGCAGGAAAATGGGCAGATGGCTGTGAGTGCTGGCTCTGTGCAGGGCCTGTTGGGTGTGGTGCGGGGCTGGGGCCATGGGCCAGCCCAGGACCCCCGCCTAGTGCCACTGGCACTGAAGGCACTGGTGGGTGCAGTACACATCCTGCATGCCAGCCGCACACCGCCCCGTGGACCAGAGCTCCGAGCCCTGCTTGAGGGCTACTTCCGCGTCCTTAATGCTGACTGGCCAGCTGGACCTAGCTCTGGACCTGAAGAGGGCCTCATCACCCTAAGGGTCAGCATGCTCGGTGGGTATGGGCTCCCAGGCTCTTGGGGAGGTGGCACTAACAGGGGAAGGCCAAAGTGAAAATGGAAAGGCTGGGCTGGGCAGCATGGGGAAGAAGGTTTAATGCTGACCAGAGGTGTTGCAGGGAGGAGATTGGGCGGGGCTGACCCTTGACCTCTCCACAGATGCCATCCCCATGATGCTGGCATGTGAAGACCGGCCAGTGCTGCAGGCCACCTTCCTCAGCAACAATTGCTTTGAACACCTTACTCGCCTCATCCAGAACAGTAAGGTGGGTGGGGCTCAGGCTGGGGGTGGAGAACCTGGAACCCAGAGGCTGGGGGAACCACCTGTGGGTGCCAAGATGCTGCTGAGTAAACTTGGGCTGGGCTGGGCTAAGGGCTCATGGCTGGTGGGATGGCCTGTAGTTCAGTGGGAGGTTCTGGGGCTCAGGATGGCTCTGTACCCCACAGGATGGGTGTGTTGTAGAAGGATGGGAGCTGTTGTGGCCCCTTGTTTCCCCATACCCCAGTCCCAAGTCCAAGGGCAGGAGGGCTCAGCTGTTTTGGATGCAGTACCTACTCCTGCCCACTTATCCACCCCTGACTCTGTCGCTCTGAGCAGAGTATGGGCGGCTCAGCTCCCCTACTCTTCCCCTAGTGCCTGGTGGGGCACTCGGCCTGGGGCTCAGGGTGCATCCTTCTCTCTGGGGCAGAGCCCTGGCAGCTGCTCCAGGTCCTGCTCTAACCCTGCCCCTCCCCCGTCTTCCTCCTCTTCTCTCTCCTCTGCCTCCTCTACCTTGTGCCCTCCCCCTTCCCCACAGCTGTACCTGCAGGCCCGGGCGCCCCCTGAGGGGGACAGTGACCTGGCTACCCGGTTACTGACCGAGCCCGATGTCCAGAAGGTACCACCCTGGGGCTGAGGCTCAGGCACCTACCTCCCTGGGCACCCATCCCTTGGGGCTCCCTCTTTGAGCCCTTCTTGCACTATGCAGGAGATATCAGCAGATATGTGTAAGGCCTGGTGTGGCCCAGTCATGGGGCTGGGTCCTCCATGCTATCTCACCCACCTTCCAGATCCCCATCCTAGGGAATGGGGCAGGAGTGATCTGTGCCCTGCCTGCTATTAGTACTGGGAGCTGGGGTTTGGCTGTGCCAAGCTGGCAGGAACCTTCGAAACTCAACCACCCACCCAACCCCATTTCAGAGAAGGGGAAACAGAAGCCCAGATACTCAGGGATTTGGCTGTAGTCACTCACTGGAGGGCCCCCACACGGGGCCACTTCTTTCCATGGATCCTTGGACCTGCCCTAAGCAGGTCACTGGGAGTCCCCCATCCCCTCATCCCTTCATGATGTGCTCCCTGCCTCACCTTGCATGGGGGCTGTAGGAGGCGGCAGGGTGTCATTTAGGGGCTCCGCATGGGGCACCCTCTCTCTGGTGGCTCAATACCTGGGCTCCAACCCCCAGAGCCCATCTGGCTTTGTCTTCATGAGGCAGCCGCATGTGTCTATTGCACTTGGCTGTTTTCTGAGAGCCTGCATGTCCGTTCGTCTACAAGGCAGGCAAGGCAGGTGAGACCCCTAGTTTTTACAGATGAGGAAACTGAGGCCTGGAGAGAGGAAGAAGGTTGCCTGAGGTCACTTGGGGAGTCAGGCAGAGCTGAGATCTAGGGTCCCATGGAGCCAAAATATGGCCTAGTACCTGCTGACAAACTCTCCAAGCCCTCCTGACCCCTCAACCCCTCAGGGTGGGGCTGGGCAAGTGAGCAGCATGCCTCTGGCTATCAGGTTCAGCCAGGGTGAGCCTCAGTGTCCCCAGCTGGATCTAGGGGCAAGGGGCAGGGTCGGTCTCAAAGGTCTCGAAGGTTCTTCTGGTTCTAACATTCTTTGATTGATTGTCCCTAAATTCCCCAACCCTTTGTCAATCATCATGGGTGATGGGGCACTCGCTGGCCTGCCTGCATGTGTGTGTCTAGCTTGGGTGGGGACTGAGGCCCATAAGTCCACCAGACAGTCGGGGGCAGAGGAGTGTGGCAAGAGGGTCCACTATTGATCTGTCCCAGTGAGGCCCTTCCCAGCCTTGGTTTCTTCCCTGGCCTCTTTGTCAGAGTGGGTCTTGTCAAGCTGCTCAGAGAGGGCCCTAGAAGGTCAGGGTGAGGGTCACAGCAATTCAGTCAAGGAGTAGAGGGCCTGGTGTCCAGACAGGTTTGCCACCCTCCCGGGACCCCCAGCCAGATCGGCTGCCTGTCTTGGGGCACCTGCTTCTGGCCCTGCACCCCTTTTACTGCAGGGTGCTGCCAGCTGCAACACCCTGGCACCTGCCTCTCCTGACTACCCCTCCCCACCCCAAGGTACTGGACCAGGACACAGATGCCATTGCAGTCCACGTTGTCAGGGTGCTGACCTGCATCATGAGCAGCTCCCCCTCGGCCAAGGTGAGGACACTGTAGTCTGGCTGCTGTAGGGTGTGGAGTGGGAGTTAAATTGACCACATGTCCCCAAAACTGGCCTGGTTGGTGGCTGTTAGAGCAAGTGAGCTGGGGAGGCGACCATCCTGTCCTCTGGGGTGCAGCTCAGCCCACTGGGCGGGCAGAGTCTTCAGTCAGTCCTGGGAGCTGGATATCCTGGGTCAGGGCAGAATGGGGGAAGGATACTTGAGGGTTGACCACCGCCTGTAGCCTTCTGAGGTGACCCACAGCCCCACATTCCTCCACAGCCCCCTGCCCCTGCTAGCCCTGTGACCCAGAGGCAGAGCCAGGCGAGGGAGCCCTGAAAGATGATGCCTCCTCCAGGGTTTCCGTGGGGTGTGAATTTGCCCTGGGGCCCACATACATGCTCACTTCTTCACCACACGACCTTGCACAGGAGGTGTTTAAGGAGCGCATTGGCTACCCTCACCTACACGAGGTTCTGCAGAGCCACGGTCCCCCCACCCATCGGCTGTTACAAGAGCTGCTCAACATGGTGAGGGCAGGGGCTTGGGGTCAGGGTCCCAAGGGCAGCCCAGACTTGGGTCAGGGCTACCATAGGAGGTGAGCTGTCCACCTTGGGGGACTTTGTTGACTGTGACCGGTACGTAGTGTGACCCATGGCCTGACCATGTGTCAGTGTCACTGAGGTGAGGATGCTGGGTTGTATGGGGCCCTGGAAGCTGGTGTACACTAGCAAGCACCAGGATCATCTTGGAAACATGCAGTTGGGGTTTAGGCCAACCCAGACCAAAGGCCAAGGTTTGGGGGGTTAACAGTGCTGCAAGACTGTTGTTAGTAGTGCCGGTCATCCATGCACCTCTAACTTTCCTGGGCCTCAGACACAACTTGTGAGCAGGATGGTGTAGCGCATGTTGCTTTCTCATGCTCTAGGCAAGTAAACTGAGACTGGAAGTCCTGCTGTTGGCAGGGTGGCCTGTTCCATGCTAGTTGCCTGGAACTGTCACATTCTCTCCACCCACAGGCCGTGGAGGGTGACCACAGCATATGTCCACCACCACCAATCCGCAATGAGCAGCCGGTGCTGATGCTGATGCAGTGGCTGCCAGCACTGCCCACAGCTGAGCTGCGGCTCTTCTTAGCACAACGCCTCTGGTGGCTCTGTGACAGCTGCCCTGCCAGCCGTGCCACGTGTGTGCAGGCAGGTCTGGTGGGTTGCCTGTTGGAGACGCTCAGCACAGGGGTAGCGCTGGGGGCCTGCTGCCAGGAGCAGCTGCTGGCACTACTGCAAGCATTGGGCCGTGTGTCACTAAGGCCCTTGGAGCTGCGTCATCTGCTGCGCCCCCCACCAGGGCTGGACTCAGGGCCCAATGGAGCTGAGGCCGAGAATGCCCGACATGCAGGCGCCATCATTCGTGCATTATCAGGCATGGCCCGACACCATGGCCCTGCACGAGCCCTACGCTACTTTGACCTCACTCCCAGCATGGCGGGTATTATGGTACCCCCTGTGCAGCGATGGCCAGGACCTGGCTTCACCTTCCACGCCTGGCTCTGTCTGCACCCCACGGCTATAGCCCCTGCCCCAGCCCCCACTCGGCCACCCCAGCGAAAGCAGCTGTACAGGTGGGTGACTGCTAGGGACTAGGGCACAGTGCCAGGGTGAGCAGGAGGACCAGCAGGCATAACTGGCTTGGCCTGTCCCCAGCTTCTTCACCAGCAGTGGCTCAGGGTTTGAGGCCTTCTTCACGGCAGCCGGGACCCTGGTGGTAGCTGTGTGCACCCGGAAGGAGTACTTGACCGTGAGCTTGCCTGAAGTGTCTTTTGTCGACTCTGTCTGGGTGAGCCTCCATCCTCATATGGCCCAGGGGGGTGGAGGGGACACCAAGTCCCAAAATACGGCCTGATGTTGTAGCTTCTATTCTAGCACTGCGTGGCCATCGTCCATGTGCCTGGACGCCGACCCTTCAGCCAGAACCTGGTCCATGTCTACAAAGATGGACATCTGGTCAAGACGGCACCCCTTCGCTGCCCCTCCCTCAGTGAGGTGTGCCAGGCAGGGTTTGGGGAGGTCTTGGGTAGCTGGGGGGACTTGGACAGGGTGGGGCCTGCAGCCTCTGTACCCCCCTACTCCCAGAGGCCTCATACTTCAGCCTCTGGGGTCTTTGCAGCCGTGGGGTCACTGTGAGGAACTGGTTATAGGTGGAACCCCAGGCTTTGCTGTGACCTGACCACTCCCCCAACCCTGGCCCCACAGCCTTTCTCCTCCTGCTGTATCGGCTCTGCTGGGCACCGCACAACGACCACCACCACGGGGTTGCCTGCGCCACCAGTCCCCGCTGCCCTGGCTCACACTCACCCCTCCCTCACCCGCTCCCAGTCAGTCCCAGTCACCACAGGGCTTGGCTGGGGGTCCGGGCTGGTGGCCCCCCTGCAGGAGGGCAGCATCAGCTCCACCCTTGCAGGTACACAGGACACTCGGTGGGGCAGCCCCACATCCCTGGAGGGCGAGCTGGGGGCCGTGGCCATCTTCCATGAAGCCTTGCAGGCAGCGGCCCTGCGGGTCCTGTGCAACCTGGGTATGCAGCACTGTCCACCCTGCCCTGCCCCAGCCCCTACCCCATTGTCCCCAGAGCCAGGTGGTTGGGACTTATAAAGTCCCTAGGCCAGAAACTAGGGGTCCAAGGGGAAGGAGGGGGTCTGTTCTCTGATCAGGCAGAGAAGAGGCAGGCTCTGGATGGGGTTTGGCCAGAAGCCCAGGTGGGTCTGAAGCCCCCTGCCCACCCTCCAGGGCCCAATGAGACGGCACCCTTCAAGCCCGAGGGTGATCTGCATGACCTTGGCACCAAGCTGCTCCTCCATTACTCACCTCAGGTATTTGGGGGTGGGGGTGGGCAGTTGGCTCAACCCTGCTACCGCCCCCTGGCTCCCACACTCTGCTGCCCCCTCCAACTGACCTTTGCTGCCTGCTCACCCCGTGTTCCCAGGCCTGCAAGAACAATATCTGTCTGGACCTGTCCCCTGGCCATGGGCTGGATGGCCGCCTGACGGGCCACAGAGTGGAGACCTGGGACGTGAAGGTGTGTGTGCACGTGTGGGCATTGTGTGCAGGAAGTGTGAGCATGGGCACATGTGTGTACAGAGTGGGCTGGGGAGTGGCAGTGTACCCTGGGAGGCCTTTAGGAGACCCCCTCAAGAGAGCAAAACTTCCCTGAACCCAGGTTCCCAGACTGGAGGGCCTGCTGGGGTGGAGTGGGGCAGGAAGCAGCTGGGAGCTGCCCTCTCACAGCTGGCCCTCCTACCCCCAGGATGTAGTGAACTGTGTGGGAGGCATGGGTGCCCTGCTGCCCCTGCTGGAGCGAGTGGCTGCACAGCCCCAAGACGCTGAGGCAGGTCCAGCTGAAACACATGACCTTGTGGGGCTGGAACTGACCTCTGGCCACAACACCCAAGGCCTACTTCTCCCACTGGGCAAGTCCTCAGGTAAGTGTCTCTGGTGCCTGGGGTGGTGGGGGAGGAAATCTTAGCATGACAGTGGGGCTGGAGTGCTTGAGGTCTCTGTGACCACTGGCAGGCAGGCCCTTGACATACCTCTATCCCCTTCCTGGTGGCCGGTAGAGGAGCGAATGGAGAGGAACGCTGTGGCTGCCTTTCTGCTGATGCTGCGGAACTTCCTGCAGGGCCATGCTGTGAACCAGGAGAGCCTGGTGCAGTGCCAAGGGCCTGCCATCATCGGGGCCCTCCTGCGCAAGGTGGGGCAGGAGGGGAGGGGCTGCTCTGTCTGACCAAAGGGACCAGGTGGGGGGATCAAGAAGGGGAACCTGATGGCATCAGTCAGGGAGAGCCTCCTGGGAGAGGTGGTATTTGAGTGGGGCCTTGAAAGGCTGGGCAGGGTTTAGCTGAGAGGGTCTGGGGGAAGCACCAGCACAGGCTGGAGCAGGGGACCTATGGAGCAGGCTGGGGAGCTTGCACTTCAGAGACAGCAGAGAGCCACCAGAGGGTTTTGAGCCAGCAGGAGGCTTGTGTCCATCTGCCTGTGCAGAGCAGGGTGGAAGCTGGGAGGTGTAAGAGCAGGCAGCAGGGCCTGAAGTCTCACCCCAGCTCCTCCTACCCCAGGTCCCCAGCTGGGCCATGGACATGAATGTGCTCATGTCCACTCAGATGCTGATGGAGCAGGTGGCAGCTGAGGGCAGTGGGTCCCTCCTCTACCTGCTCTACCAGCATTTGCTCTTCAACTTTCACCTCTGGACCCTCAGCGACTTTGCTGTGCGCCTTGGTAGGTATGGGGACTTGGGTGAGGGGACACTGCCAGGCAGGGTGGTGGTGGAGGTTCTGAGTGATCTGAGGGGACATATCTGCCCTGGGGCATCTGGGGGAACATGACCCTCCCCTGGGAGGGTCTGGCAGGGGCATGGCCCTGTCCTGGAGGATCAGAAGGGGTCCAGTTCAGCCTGGTGGCCTGAGCCCTGATGCCCACCCAGGCCACATCCAGTACGTGTCTAGCATAGTCCGTGAGCATAGACAGAAGCTGCGGAAGAAATATGGGGTCCAGTTCATCCTTGATGCCCTGCGCACCCACTACAGGTAAGGCTGATGGGGGCAGATGGGCAGCGGGGTTGACACAGCTGCCTCTGGCCTCGGGGATGGGGTTCAGTCCTAGCTCACTTGCCCACTCTCCCTTTCTCTCCCCTGCTGCGTTCTCCTGTGTGGCCCTGTGTTCTCCTGGTCCCTGGTGGGTTTGTCTGCTGGGACTGGCCCAGCCCACAGCGGGAGCGCCCCCTAGCGGCCGACGACCTGCGCACGGTGCAGACTTCACTCCTGGGCCTGGCACGGGAGTTCCTGGCCCGGAGCTCCTCTACTGATGACATGCAGGTTGTGCTGAGCTTTCTGGCAGCTGCAGGTGATGATGGCCAGGTAGGCTGGAGGTTGGTGAGGATGAGGGGTGGAGTGTGGGCCACATTCGGCTGGGGGGCACCCAGTGTGAGACTTTGTATCCCCAGGTGGTGGGCACACTGGACCTGCTGCTGGCACTGCTGCAGGCCTCATCAGTACAGGAGTCTTTGGCTCTCTTCCTGCTGGAGCTGGGGAACCTTGAGGTGCTGTTGGCATTGCTGGTGCGACCAAGCTCACTGCCCCTGCTGCCCGACCGAGTCTGCAAGGTATACCCAGCACCCTCCTACTCTGGCACCCCATTCACTGTGGTTCCTGCCTGAGGTTCAGAGAGGTTTAGCAGGCCTTGGGCTAGCAGGTGAAGCTGCCTTTACAGGCCTCTCTTGGAGCCACACACCTGTGCAGTGACTTCCCTCCTTCGGTAACTCCTTCATGATGACACTGTCCACTGTGTCCCACACAGATCCTCCGCAGACTGCAGCAGAATGAGCGCTTACCTGAGCGGAGCCGCCAGCGGCTCCGGCTGCGGGAGTGTGGTCTCCAGGGTCTCATCGCCTGCCTGCCAGAGGGGGCCGTTTCCCCCCAGCTCTGTCAGGGCCTCTACAAGCTGTTCCTGGGGGCAGGTACAACCTGACTGGGAAGAGGCAGGCCAGGTGGAGGGGTGACATGGACCCAGGAAACAGGGCAGGTGGGAATACAGAAGGTATTGGTACAGGGGCCAAAGCTGAACAAGGAGGGTTATGCAGCCCCCCTGCTGGGGTCAGTCCCTCAGGCCCTCTCTGGCCATCCTCCTAGATTGCCTGAACCTCTCAGATCTGTTGGCTGTGGTGCAGCTGTCCCTCCAGGCTGACCTCAGCGTCCGCCTAGACATTTGTCGCCAGGTGAGTGTGGGAGGTGAAAGCTTTTGGGGGGGTTCCCTGAGGACTTCACTTTGTCTGCCTGTGATGAGGGTCTCTAGATGCCTCCCTGATAAGGCCCCAGGAGGAGGGTCTGGGGACAGCCTGTCAGATGAGTCTCTCACTTGCTGTGCCCTGGCCCGGCAGCTCTTCCACCTCATCTACGGACAGCCAGAGATAGTGCGGCTGCTGGCCCGACAGGCTGGCTGGCAGGACGTGCTGACCCGGCTGTATGTGCTGGAGGCTGCTACGGCCGGCAGTCCCCTTCCCTCTCCCCCAGAGCCACCCGCCTCCCCGGAGCCAGCCTTATTCAAGCCACCCACTGAGTCACCTGAGCCTTCGGATGTCTTCCTGCCCTCAGAGGCCCCCTGCCCCGACCCTGACCCCTTTTACCATGCGCTCTCCCCATTCTGTGCACCCTTTGACCTGGGCTTGGAACGGGCCAGCGTGGGCTCAGGCAACACTGCTGGCGGTGGCAGCAGCAGTGGGACTCTTACTCCAGCCAGCCAGCCTGGCACACCTTCCCCACTGGATGGGCCCCGGCCCTTCCCTGCTGCCCGTGGCCGCCACAGCTCCAGTCTCTCCAATGTGCTGGAGGACGGCAGCCTTCCAGAGCCCACCATCAGTGGAGATGACACCTCCAATACCAGCAACCCTCAGGTGAGGGGGGCCCACCCTCTGCCACTGCCCGGCACTAAAGGAGGACACATGTGGGACACGAGGCAGGCAGGGTAGCCTTTCCCAAGGTGTGGCCCTGTCTGACATCAGGGCTGCAGCTGCCATGTGGGTGCTGCCCGCTTGTAGCTCTCATCTGCAGTTATGTTCCCAGTGGGGTCCTGGAACAGGGCAGGTCATGCTGAGCCAGAGTGGGGGTCCCAGCTAGGCTTTGGAAGGCCCCTAAAAGAGCCTGTAGGGCAGAGACTTTATGGGGCCTTTGAACAGCAGAGCTCTCAGGCCCTGCCTTATGCTCCTGGTTTAGGGATGGGCCTCTGCTTATTCTGTGACATTCTTCCAGAGAATTCCAAGACAGTCCTTGAAGCCTGTCAGGACTGTGGGATAATTTGTGAATCACCTCACCTCCTCTTAGGAGTCACTGAAACCCCAGGATTCTCCCTGGAATTCGAGGCAGTGGCTGAGGCCCCTACACCATTCTTTCAGGCCCGTAGCACCTGGCTAGGTGTTGACTGAATGCTCTGCCTCCTGCTGCCCCTACTAGTGGTGGGCAGGTGGTGCTGAATGGAGATAGTGTGGGGTCAGCCTGATTCCCTCTCTCCCCATCCCACACCCTGCACCACCCATCTGTGCCCACAGCAAACCTCTGAGGAGGAACTGTGCAACCTGCTCACCAATGTGCTGTTCTCGGTGACATGGCGGGGTGTGGAAGGCAGTGATGAAGCTGCTTGGCGGGAACGTGGCCAGGTCTTCTCGGTGCTCACCCAGCTGGGGGCCTCTGCCACACTTGTACGCCCACCAGACTGCATCAAGCGCAGGTGAGGAGGCACCTTGGGAGGGTGAGGGGCCTGGGGGTAAGGAAGGCAGTCAGGTAGACGCTTGGGTCCTCACCCATCCCTAGCCTCCTGGAGATGATGCTGGAGTCAGCTCTGACCGACATCAAAGAGGCGTCCCTTGGGGTCCTGGCCAGCCTCACCCAGCAGGCACTTTGGCTGCTGCGCCTGCTACAGGACTTCCTGTGCGCCGAGGGCCATGGTAACCAAGAGCTGTGGAGTGAGAAGGTGCGACAGCTCAGAGGGGTGTCAGTCAAGTCAGCATGCATGTTCATGTGAGCCTGCAGGCTTCTGGTCTGGGAGGTAGATGAGTACACATGTGCAGTCGTGGGTGCATCGGTACAGGTGTCTGTGAGTGTGGACTTGTCTGTTTGTGCACCCCTCCCTGGCCCCTAGCCCAAACCTTACCTTGCTCCCTCCGCTGGGGCTCCTGGCCTCATCTGGTGATGGCTGCTGGGAATATGTTGTATGGCAGCTCTTTGAAGGTGTGTGCAGCCTGCTCGATCGCCTGGGAGCCTGGCCGCACCTGGCCAACGGCACAGCAGATCTCCGAGAGATGGCTCAGATCGGCCTGCGCCTCGTGCTTGGCTACATCGTGCTGGAGGACCCACAGGTGAGCACAGGGTAGGTGGGGGTGAGGGGCCATGGCAGGTGTAGGGAGCTCTGAGGGTGGCTGGGTGTCACCTACAGCCCCCTTCCGCCCACAGCTGCACGCCCAGGCCTATGTGAAGCTGCATTCCCTGCTGCAGACTGCCGTGCCCATGCGCCGTGAGGAGGCCTGCTATGTGCTCTCTAAGCTGGAGGCGGTGCTCGCGCGGGCACTGAACACCTCCCCCTCTGAGCCTGCCACCGAGGACAAGAAGTCCCCAGCTGCAGCCGCTGCAGCTGCAGAGCGCTGCTCATGGCTGGTGCCGCTGGTGCGCACACTGCTGGACCGTGCCTATGGGCCACTCGGGCTGCAGTGGGGTCTGCCTTCCCTGCCACCCACCAACGGCAGCCCCACCTTCTTCGAGGACTTCCAGGCCTTTTGTGTCACACCCGAATGGCGTCACTTCATTGATAAGCAGGTGCCTAGAAGTGAGGGCATGGGAAGAGAAGTGGGGGCTAGGGGCCCACGTCGAACACTGGTCTCTCCCTGCCCCATCCTCCAGGTGCAGCCCACCATGTCGCAGTTCGAAATGGACACCTACGCTAAGAGCCACGACCTCATGTCGGGCTTCTGGAACGCCTGCTATGATATGCTCATGAGCAGTGGGCAGCGGCGCCAGCGGGAGCGGGCACATAGTCGTCGGGCCTTCCAGGTATGCGGCCTGGCATGGGGGACCTGGAGCTGCTCCACACACGTGTCCAGAGGACAGCTGACAGAACAGGACAGGAAGCAGCCAGTGGGACTCACCCATTCCTCCCCTCCCCACTCCCCACCTCGCAGGAGCTGGTGCTGGAACCTGCGCAGCGGCGGGTGCGCCTGGAAGGGCTGCGCTATGCGGCAGCACTGAAGCAGCAGGCGGCGCAGCACTCGACGGCCCTGCTGCACTGGGGGGCGCTGTGGCGGCAGCTCTCCAGCCCCTGCGGAGCCTGGGCCTTGAGGTGGGCGGGCTAGGGGCAGAGTCAGAGTCGGGCGGGGCTTGGGAGGGGGGCGGGAGGGACCTGGAGGGCCAGTCTACCTTTGGGGTGAGGCCTGGGAGGAATGGGGAGGTCTACAGACTTCTACCCCGCATCCATGATCACCACCGGGGACTTATCTGCAGGGACCCGCCCACCCCCCGCTGGAAGGTATCCAGTGCGGAGACATACTCGCGCATGCGTCTGAAGCTGGTGCCCAACCACCACTTCAACCCTCATCTGGAAGCCAGCGCCCTACGGGACAACCTGGGTGAGAGGGTGTGCTGAGCTGGGTCCACTTAACCTCATCTGCCCTGTCCTGCCTAGCTCTGGCTGAGCACCTTTGCGCCTATTGCAGGTGAGGCCCCCCTGACACCCACCCAGGAGGCCTCGCTGCCTCTAGCGATGACCAAAGAGGCCAAAGTCAGCACCCTCCCCGAAGAGCTGCAGGAGGACGAGCTGGGCGAGGAGGAGTTGGCTGCGCTGGAGACGGCGTGAGTTGGGGTGGGGGAGAGCCAACTGCGGATGGTGGGCACGGGTCTGCTACTGCATGTGGATGCCTGCTGTGGGACTGACTCCTGAGTCCATTTCCTGTTCTGCTTGTGGGGCTAAAGGCCCTGAAGGGACTGTCCAAAATCAGGTGGGGGTGTTGAGAAGAGCTGTCTAACAGGATAGATGGTTGCTCTTTCATGGCTGGGCACCCCAGAACAGGACTGAGAAACACATACCAGACCAGGCTGGGGACGCACAGGGGTGGGCAGGGGCTGAGCAAGAGAAGGCCAGGGACAGGAGTTGGTGTCCTGGCAAGACATTCAGACGCCCAGGTTTAGGGGTGGGTTCTGGGGCCAGGCTGGACTCTGGGCAGCTCCCCCCTCTCCTCTGGAAGGCATGAATGCTGTACTTGATGACTTGATGGCACTTTGGATAGTGTGGGCCTTGGGTTTGTTGAGAAGGGGGTCCCAGAGCCTAGAGCCTGAAGTGGGTACTGGCTCCCAGGATGGAGGCGGCAGAACTGGATGAGCAGCATGAGAAGCTGGTGCTGTCAGCTGAGTGCCAGCTGGTCACAGTGGTGGCTGTGGTCCCAGGGCTGCTGGAGGTCACCACACAGCATGTGTACTTCTACGATGGCAGCGCCGAGCGTGTGGAAACCGAGGAGGGTATGTTCTGATGGAGCTGGGTGGAGGGACGGCAGGGGACAACAGGGGTCTGGTGGGGCTGGGGCAAGTGACTCCTACACCTGCTTTCCATTCCCGCAGGCATTGGCCATGACTTTCGGCGCCCACTGGCCCAGCTGCGTGAGGTCCACCTTCGGCGTTTCAACCTGCGCCGTTCAGCACTTGAGCTCTTCTTCATTGATCAGGCCAACTACTTCCTCAACTTCCCAAGCAAGGTTGGCGGGGCCACAGCCTCGTCTCCTTCCCAGGCCCCCAGGCCCCAACCCTGCCCCATCCCATCCCACACCCAGGTACGGAACCAGGTGTACTCATGGCTGCTGCGCCTGCGACCCCCTACCCAGGGCTACCTAAGCAGCCGCTCCCCCCAGGAGATGCTGCGCGCTTCAGGCCTTACCCAGGTGAGAGCCCTGGAGTGTGAGGGGTGGGTAAGGTCAGGGCCCTGCGGGTGGGAGGAATACTGGACAGTCCAGCTGACTCACCTCTTGCCCCTGCCCCCTAGAAATGGGTACAGCGTGAGATATCCAACTTCGAGTACTTGATGCAACTCAACACCATTGCGGGCCGGACCTACAATGACTTGTCTCAATACCCTGTGGTGAGGGCCTGCTCTGCACCTCCACCCCTGCTCCTCTGGTCTGCCGGCCCTGGTTCATCCAGGTGTAGGCACTGACAGTGGGCTGGGTCCTGAGCTTGGTCCTGGGTGGGTGTTGCGTGAGACCTAGCCTCTGTTCCCTGCCACCGCCCAACACACACCCAGCCTCACTCTCCTCCCTCCTGGCCTCTGTTCTCCCCAAAGGGAATCCTGTCCCAGACAGTCCGTTCTGCTCCCTTGCAGCCCCTCTAAGTGGTATGCCCCCATCTGTAGGCTCTGCCCATCTTCCCGAGGGTGAGGGCAATGTGGGCAGGTAGGCCATCAGGACACTCATGCAGCTCCTGCCCGGGTGGGCGGCCAGTTCCCCTGGGTCCTACAGGACTACGTGTCCCCAACCCTGGACCTCAGCAACCCGGCCGTCTTCCGGGACCTCTCCAAGCCCATCGGTGTGGTGAACCCCAAGCATGCCCAGCTCGTGAGGGAGAAGTGAGCACATGGGCAAGGCGGGGTTCGGGGGTTGGGATGGCCAATGGGAGGGCTTCTGCTGACTCCCCCTTAACTGTGGCTCCAGGTATGAGAGCTTCGAGGACCCAGCAGGCACCATTGATAAGTTCCACTATGGCACTCACTATTCCAATGCAGCAGGCGTGATGCACTACCTCATCCGCATGGAACCCTTCACCTCCCTGCACGTCCAGCTGCAGAGTGGCCGGTGCGGCCCACGGGGTGGTGGGCAGATGGTAGGGGGTGGAGATGAGGAGAAGAGGCAGGCCCTCTAGGCATCCTGGGCCCTCTGGCTCCCTTCTTTCCCCCAGCCACACCTTCTCCCTCTCTGTCCCCAGTCTCCCCACCTCACTTTGGCTTGTGCCCCGCCCCTAGTTTTGACTGCTCTGACCGGCAGTTCCACTCGGTGGCGGCAGCCTGGCAGGCCCGCCTCGAGAGCCCGGCTGATGTGAAGGAGCTCATCCCAGAGTTCTTCTACTTCCCCGACTTCCTGGAGAACCAGAACGGTAGGAGCTGGCATGGGGGTGGAGAGCACGGGCTGGGGGTGGCCAGGGAGCAGGTGAAGATGGCACGAGACAGCTGACCCAGTGCTCTGTGCCAGGCTTTGACCTGGGCTGCCTCCAGCTGACCAATGAGAAGGTGGGTGACGTGGTGCTGCCCCCATGGGCCAGCTCTCCGGAGGACTTCATCCAGCAGCACCGCCGGGCTCTGGTGAGATGAGCACATACAGACAGGCGGGCAACCAGGGTTGAGGGTCGGGGTGGAGCTCATCGGTCCCTGGAGTGACTGCCCCCTCTCCACCCGCAGGAGTCGGAGTATGTCTCCTCCCACCTCCATGAGTGGATCGACCTCATCTTTGGCTATAAGCAGCGGGGGCCGGCTGCAGAGGAGGCCCTCAATGTCTTCTATTATTGCACTTATGAGGGTGAGCCGTGCCCCCGGACTCAAGGGGCCGGGGCGCAGATGAGGAAGGGTGAATGCAGAGGGCACAGAGGGAATCCTGACTGCTCTGCCTGCCTGCCCAGGGGCTGTGGACCTGGATCATGTGGCGGATGAGCGGGAACGGAAGGCTCTGGAGGGCATTATCAGCAACTTTGGGCAGACTCCCTGTCAGCTGCTGAAGGTAAGGCCAGCTTTTGGAGGATAGTGGTCAGGGATGCCCACGCCACAGTGCTGACCGGCCACTTACCCACAGGAGCCACATCCAGCTCGGCTCTCAGCTGAGGAAGCAGCCCAACGTCTTGCACGTCTAGACACTAACTCACCTAGCATCTTCCAGCACCTGGACCAGCTCAAGGCCTTCTTTGCTGAGGTTAGAGGAGGCCAGGCCTCACCTTCCTACTCTGTGAAATGGGTTTAACTCCACTGTCCTCTAGGGGCAGATGGAAACCTAAATCAGTCACTGATATTAAGACATCTTGGAAAAAGAGGTAAACAGAGGCGTATGGGAGTGGGGGTGGGGTACCTTCTTCTCGAGGGCCAAGACAAGGTGTCCACTCACCTAACCATCTTTGAAAGCCTTAGGGAGGCCAGAAGGGAGGGAATCTGGCCTTGGATATTCTCCTTCACCTTCCTGCCTACATCCCAGAATGCCACCAGGCCTGACATTGTTAGGCTTTCCTCTCTTCCTGCCAGGAGGCTGGGGGGACATGGAGTGATTGGGCGGGAGGACCAAGGTTGAGACCAAGCTTCAGATTCTGGAAGGATCTTCATTGTCCATCCTGGCTTTTCACTCACTTTCTGAGATGCCCTTCTGAAGGCCCACTGGTCTTTTATGCCTGTCTCTCAGAGTGAGCTCTGCCTCTATGACACCTAGCCTGTGACCCCTGGGGGCTGAGGGCAAAGGAAGGAGTGGTGCCCCAGGGAGGAGGTAGTGTAGTGGGGGCCCCTGATGGCCACTTGGGCACAGCCAGCCCTGCACCCTACCCTGCAGGTCATCAGTGATGGCGTGCCCCTGGTGCTGGCCCTGGTTCCCCACCGGCAGCCCCACTCCTTCATCACCCAGGGCTCCCCAGATCTGTTGGTAAGTGTACTGGGCAGGGCCCCATCCAAGCTCCACCCCATCTCTGACTCTACCTCAAACCCACCTCTGCCCTGTCTTGCCCACAGGTGACCGTGAGTGCCAGTGGGCTGCTGGGTACCCATACCTGGTTGCCCTATGACCGTAACATAAGCAACTACTTCAGCTTCAGCAAAGACCCCACCATGGGCAACCCCAAGTAGGACAGAGGGCTGTGGGCAGGGGTGGGCTATAAATACCCTGCACCCTGAGTTGTCTCCCCAACCAATCAGAATGCAGGCCAGCTGCAGAGTCTGGCCAAGGTCTCTGAGGGCCTGAGTCTCCTATGTGGCCTGGCCTCACTTGTCATCCCCCTCACTGGGTCAGGATGCAGCGACTGCTAAGTGGCCCGTGGGTACCAGGCAGTGGTGTGAGTGGGCAAGCCCTGGCAGTGGCCCCCGACGGAAAGCTGCTATTCAGTGGTGGCCATTGGGATGGCAGCCTGCGAGTGACTGCACTGCCCCGGGGCAAACTGTTGAACCAGCTCAGCCGCCACCTTGGTATGAGCAGCCTTCGAGCTGGGGGTGGTGCAGGTGGGGGCAGGGCTCCGAGGCTGGCCACAGAGGGTGTGACTACTCTGTTCTGCTTGTACCCTCCCCTCCCCATACAGATGTAGTGACCTGCCTTGCACTGGACACCTGTGGCATCTACCTCATCTCAGGCTCCCGGGACACCACGTGCATGGTGTGGCGACTCCTGCAGCAGGTGTGCTGGGTGGACAGCCCCGTGGGGCCCCCACAGTCCAGACCTGCAGCACATCGGCCACTTAGTGGGCCTCCAGTCCTGCCCTTCTCTCTTCCCCTTCCCTCTGCTTCCAAGAGCAAGTCTGGGGCTCCATGACCCTCCAGCTCTCTGGTACTGGACAAGGCCTTCACTTTCCTGAGCCTTAGCATTTTCACTCAGGGGCCAGGGTAGTGGGATGCTCCCAGTCCTGAGCCAGCCCTGGCTCCCCACAGGGTGGTCTCTCTGTGGGGCTGGCATCAAAGCCCGTGCAGGTCTTATACGGGCATGAGGCTGCAGTGAGCTGCGTGGCCATCAGCACTGAACTCGATATGGCTGTGTCTGGATCCGAGGTGTGTACATGCCTGTGCCCAGGGGAGGCTGAGTTTGCTGGGCACTGCCCCTGGAGCCCAGAGACCTGTGCCCAGCACCCTAAGCTGCCTTCCTGCAGGATGGAACTGTGATCATCCACACTGTACGCCATGGCCAGTTTGTGGCAGCACTACGGCCCCCGGGGGCCTCGTTGCCTGGACCTGTGTCCTACCTGGTGCTGGGGTCTGAGGGCCAGATTGTGGTACAGAGCTCGGCACGGGAGCGTCTTGGGGCTCAGGTATGGGAAAGGGGTGCCCAGCCAAGAGAGGGATGGTTGGGATTCTGTTCTTGCTGACACCGTCTTCTTCTTCCAGGTCACTTACTCCTTGCACCTGTATTCAGTGAATGGGAGGTTGCGGGCTTCACTGCCCCTGGTAGAGCAGCCCACAGCCCTGGCAGTGACAGAGGACTTTGTTCTACTGGGCACTGCCCAGTGTGCCCTGCATATCCTCCACCTGAATAAGTGAGCCCCACTATTTATGGGTTCATGTCTTCTCAGGGGGGTGGTCATTGGCAGAGGATACTATGAGGTACATCCCCTTGTCTGTGGGCACATTCTTCAAGGCCTGTCACCTGTCCCCCCATCCCTCTTGCCCTGGGCCTCCCCTTAGCCACACACTTGTGGGAGATCCCTTCATGTGTCAGGGTTTCGAGTGAGCCATCCTTCAAATGAAGGCAGAGAGGGTATAGGGGAGAATGAAGAGACATCAGTCTGCTGGATGCAAAACTCCCTTGCAGCTGCGAGTCTGTGTATCTCCCCTCCCTTCAGACTGCTCCCAGCTGCACCTCCCCTGCCCATGAAGGTGCCCATCCGCAGCGTGGCTGTGACCAAGGAGCGCAGCCACGTGCTCGTGGGCCTGGAGGACGGCAAGCTTATCGTGGTGGGCGCGGGGCAGCCCTCTGAGGTGAGGATAAGGGCGGGGCGGGCCTCGAAGCGGGCGGGGAGCGACGGTCCTGGCTGACCTCACCCCGTTCCTACTCCCACCAGGTGCGCAGCAGCCAGTTCGCGCGGAAGCTGTGGCGGTCCTCGCGGCGCATCTCCCAGGTGTCCTCTGGGGAGACGGAGTACAACCCGGGAGAGGCGCGCTGACAGCCTGCCCGCCCGCAGCCGACCCCGCCCACGGAAGGCGGGAACCCAGAGGAGGAGGCGACGCCGCGGCCGGGCCAGAACTCAGGGGGTGGGCGGGGACCCACCCCCGCCCAGCTCAGGGATTGGTGGGCGGTGTCACTCCGGGAGGTCCCGCCCCTCGCCGGCAGAGGGGCCCCGGAGTCCCAGCACTGGCCTCGGCGGCCGCTCAGCACTTTTTGCACAGCCTGGGGTGGGGAGTCCAGGCTCCCAAGTCCCCTGTCTCGGCGGAGCAGAGGGGTCGGAATGTGGCCTTAATCCCTAAGGCGGCCCCCGCGCTCCCTTTCTCGGCAATAAACCTGGCCTCGTTTTGTAGCTGCTCCGCCTCTGAGTCTGCGTGCGCGCGGCATCTCAGCCTGCCCCGGCTGCCGTCCCGGGCGCGCGTTCCCCTGGCCCGTGCCCCACTCCCGGGCGACCCGTGCCCCCTTCTGTCCCCAGCGGCGCCGCCCCTGTCCCTGGGGTCCCGCCCGCCGTTCCTCCCGGCTCGCGGTCTCTTCGCGCTCTCTGTGGTCAGCCCGATCGCCTCTGCACGTCGCTCCCGCTTTCCGGGCCAGGCCGGATGAGCGCATGTGCGCGTTCCTGAGCCAGGCGAGGCTAGACGTTGGCGGTCGGGCCCCTCCAGCCCCGCCCCGGCCCGCCCCCTCCGGCCCGTCCCGCGGCGGCCCGGAGGCTCCTCCGCACGTCCCGCGGGGCTCCCGGACCGTCCGCCCCGCCCCGCCCCTTGAGTGTCCCGCCCGCTTCTCCCTCCGCGCCTTCATCTCGCTCCGCGCTGCCGCTTGAGTCTCCTGCGGCCCGGAACTCGGCCTCCTCCGGGACTCCGCGCCGTCTTCCCGCCGGCCCAAGGGCAGCCCTGCCGCTCAGAGGCCTGCGTCCGCCAGGCTGAGTGGATCCTGGGACCTGCGGAGGGGCGGCCGCCGCAGGTCAGGAGCGGTTTGGGGACAGAGCCCCGGGTCTTCCTGGACGGAGGGAGCCGAGGGCTGCCTCTCTATCCCCCAGCTCGGGACCTGCGATCCTGCTGGTGTTGCCGTCGTGGTGCGGACGTCTGTGTTGGGGTGTGTGGGTGTTGCATCGTGTGTGCATATTTTGTAGGCCTTGGAGACGGGTGTGTGTTGGGGGTGGTAGAGGCTCCAATCCCGAAGCTCAGGGTGGGTCGGGCAGACACAAGGCCTGGCTGGCTGCGCGTGCTGGTCACAGGCTCATCTGCCAACCAGGACCTTGGAAGGGCCCCTTATGTGGTAAGTGACAGAAATGTACACACCCCATACGTGGCAAGGGTCACCGCAACCTCTGTCCCAGACCCACTTGCTGACTGTGCACTTTGCCATACACACGGGCGCGTGCCCTTGTGCAGGGAAGTGAGTTTGGAGTCCCTGGGCTAGACCAGGCTGGATATGGAGTGGTGGATATTGGGGCGTTGGAGGGCCTTTGGCCAGGTCTCTTTTCCATCCCTTTTCCAGGCAAGATCCCTCCTCAACCCAGACCAATGCCTCTCTTGTCCAGGCCTCAGGAAGTGGGTCCCAGCAGGATCAGCTCTCTAGGTCCAGATGGTCCTGGGACTAAGTGGTCCTGTCCTTCAAGGTTTCTGTCCTCCATGCCCTCTCCAAATTCCCAGATGTTAAAGAAACGGGGGGGCCTCTGAGCCCATATGCCCTCTGCCCTTGCTGAACCCACCAAGGTCCCCTCCTGTCCAGCCTCTAAGCAGGAGGTGAGAGCTGGACACTGACCCTGGAGGCAGCAAGAGTGGGAGCATAGTCACTCCAGAGAGCCTTGTCTTGGAGGCTTAGGGTGTTGGGTTCCTGGGCTCATGCTGTGAAGCCTAGGGAAGCCTCCCACCAGTAAATAAGTCTACGACCTGGCTCTGGCTGAGGTGGGGGTGGGAGTCTCCCTGGTCCTCTCCTGCCATCTCTGGACTCAGACCAGAGGTTTGACAAAGTCTTTGAGAGGGTGGTTTCCAGCCTGCCCTCCTCCATCCTTAGCTGCACCCTGGCTCTTCCAGCTTTGGCTAGATGGGGCCAGCTCTGTTACCACCACCACCCCCATCTGACACAGGAGGAAACTGGTCCAGATTGGGGAGTGGGGAGGTGTTGAGGGGTACCCAGTCCTGGAGTGAATCAGAATGGAGTGAGCCAGGAGAGAGGGACAGACTACCCCAAAGGACTTCCATTGTCAGGCCTAGGGATTTCTCCCCATGTCCCTACCCACAGCCCATTCTGGACTCAGAGAAGTCTCCCAACTACCTTGCCTCAGTGCCGCTCATCATACTCCAACCCCTTCTCCAAGAGATGCAGCCCCTGGGAGCACTGCTAGCTGGCAGAGCCATGCTTCACAACTCCAGCCACAGGGAAGGCATGGTCCATGTGGGTAAGCACCTCTTGATCCAGATTTTGGGCACTGGGTAGGATGGGAGGTTCCCCAGGTAGATAGGTCACACACAAGTCCAGTTACAGGCTCTGGAGTCCTGTCCCCTGTGCCCTGCCTGCCCTGGATTGTGGGGACAACCGGCCTCAAGGCAAAAATGAGGCAGCATTTACTGGCCTTCCAGTTCAGCTTTATTTTGCAAAAGCTTATGAGGTCTGCTGTACACAGAGGCCCCCACTGGGACCAACATGAATCAGTGTGCTCTCACAGTCCAGACTTGGGAGGGGAGACAGGACACACAATTTAGTGCCCTAGAAGACAGACAGAGGATGTGCAACGGGAACCAGAAAAGGGAAAGACTGCGAGACATCAAGGAAGCTCTCCCAGAGTAGGAGATTCCTGCCGGTTTGTCAGATGGAGAGAGTAGAACAGCAAGAGCAGCCGTCTGGAAGCCTGGGAGAAGGGTACATCTGGGAGTGGCAAGCAAAGGGGAGGTAGGGGAGATGGGGAGGGAGGAAACGGGCCAGTCAGCTCTTGATGCCATGGTGTGAGCTTTTGACTCCATGTAGTAGGGACTATTGTTTCAAACCTTTTTGGCAGCAAAATCTAAGTGAGCCTGCCCAGGGACCCTAGCATTGTTTCTTTGCCCCTGACCCTGTCTGTCGTTTCCTCCACAGATAAGACCTGGAGGGGGCAGGACATGGACAGGGAAGGGGTGTGGGTAGAGGCAGGGGGAGCCCTGGCCCCCAATACCTCCTCCCCCTTCCCCCCTGAGCCTCCAGGAGCCTCGGGCAGCATCATCCCTGTCTACTGTGCTCTCCTGGCCACCGTAGTCCTTGGTCTGCTTGCCTACGTGGCCTTCAAGTGGTAGGTGGTCTGGGCACTGCTCTTTGGCACCACCCTCCCATCTGGACTCCTAGCCAGCTCCCTGTCTGTCTCAGTAAAGGCTGGAGCAGGTTGGCAGGTCCCCCGTGCTCCCCACAGCTGGCGCTCACATAAACAAAGACAGCAGCTGGCCAAAGCTCGGACTGCAGAGCTGGGGGCTCTCGACAGGGACCAGATACATGGGGATAGCGGTGTCTTCCTGGACTCTCCTAGCAGTCTGCCCTGTGCTCCCAGCCAGGGTGAGCCTCTTTCCCCAATCTACAGTCCTTCACACCTTGCTCTGCTGCACCACCCAACCCATCTCACTCTCATTGCCCCTCATGTCTCCCAACCCAGGGCCATATCCTGAGCTTGGCTGCCGGCTTTACCTTCATCTCCCTCGGCAGCAGCAGGAAGAGGTGGAGCGGCTCCTGGAGCTGTCAGGCGAACCTGACAAGGGCTGGCAAGGGCTGGCAGGCCGCCTGGGCTACCAGGCTGAGGTTGTGGAGACCATGGCCCAGGGCCAGGCACCAGCCTACACCCTGCTGAGGGACTGGGCTGTCCAAGAAGGCAGTGGTGCCACCCTCAGGGTGCTAGAGGTGGCCCTAGCTGCCATGGGCCGTGAAGATGTGGTCCGGGCCCTGGGCCCCCTGGCTGAGGGCTGCTCTGTGGTATGAGTGATGCCTCCACAGCCTGGCCTCTCAGGGAGCATGCTCTGGTGTTCCCCACCACCTCTATCTCATATGCCTTTCCTTTCATGGGCTTACTCGCATTGGTGGCCTCAGCTTGCTCTGTTCCTGGGGGGATACAAGATCCAGACAACACTCAGCCCCCCTTGCCTTACCTCCCTCCAGTACAGGGACCAGGATATGGGGGGAGCTGGCAGTGAGGAGTGGTCCTGCCCTTCTGATCCCCACTACAGCTCCCCTTACTAAGCCTCAACTGGTTTTTCTTTTGTATCCCATATTAAAGGCAATGTTGGACTATTGTGCTGGCTCTATCTGGCTCCTTGGGCCTGTGACACAGTTTGGTGGCTATGAGGCAGAGGCCCAGAAAAAGGATGGGGTCCCTAGGACGTGGGAGGAGCACCTGAGCTGGCAGACAGTGTGCTTCCGTAGAAGAGGCATGAGCTCTGGAGGCACAAAGGAGTTCACATCCTTCACGTGCCATTCACTGCTTGTATCATGTTAAGAACCTATTTAACGTTCCTGAACTTTAGCTTCCTTAGCTGGAGAACAATAAACAGAATGGCACGTTCAGTGGGTCCCCCCACTCCCTAAGACTCCCAGGTTGGCACTGAGGAGCCATGGGTTTGAGACCATTTTCCTGACTTGTGCTATGACCGGTATCAAAGGGAGCCTGGAGGCCTGCCCCTCTAGGCAGGAGGCAAGAGGCAGACTGGTCCTGGGAAGCTAGTTACCAAGGGTCTCTGGTCTTTAGATGAGAAAAAGGAAGAAAGGGCTCTCCTCCTAAGACCTACACTCCAGACTCAGGAGACGAGGTCCAAACATGCTTCCACAGCTACTATGTGATTCCCACACAAGCCAAGGGTAGATAGATCATCCCACCCACCTGAGGGGCAGTTGGGGACAGGGCAGCTGCAGCGAAACCACTTGCACCCCGTATATGCCCACCCTGAATGGAGGAGCAGGCAGGTTGGTAACTGTGCCTTTGGAGAGGGTTGCTACAGAAGAGAGGCCTTGTCTGGGAAGGAACAGTGACTACCATGCTGGCATCCACGAGGATCAGAGCACTTAAGAAGCACAGCCACACAAACTCAGGAGACATGGGATCCAATCGTGGTCCAGGGAGACCCAGGGTAGATCCTATCCCCTTCTGACTTAGATTGGCTGCCCTGTAAGTACCGAACTCATGAGACTATTGCTATTGCTATTCCTCAGAAATAGTTTACCAGAGCTACTTAATCCTATAAATCTTTTCCTCAAAATAAGCAAGGGCAGGTTTAAAGCCATTTTCATCCTGAATTGACCCTTGGGCAACAACCCAGGAGAGAAAGCAGGAAAGGCTCAGCATTCAGCCAGCTAAAATCAGATCAGTGCACTGGAGCCCTCACACCTGCTTCAGCAGGGAGTCCGCCATAGGGCTATCCAGGATTGGATCAGCAATCAATGTGAAATCTGGCTTTGAGTGGTATGAAGGTTCTGGATTAGCTGGCACCCCTTATCACCACTGAGGGGATTTGGGCCTGAAGGTGTCAAGGGGTCTATGGAAGGAGAAAAGGTTTTGAAAAAACTCAACAGAGTGGTAAAATAACTGAGAATTCCTCTTCAAAGGTGTCCTATCTGAAACTTGACAGTTCCCTGGTTACTATGGTTTAATGGAATGCTGTCTAAATTTCCTTGGAAAATCTGAAACCTGGAGCCTCAGGTCAAAATCATGAGTTTTGACTTGGTTGCAAGCAGCAGTGCATATCACCATACGCCTGCATGGCAAACCCACCCAAAAGACAAACATTCCCTATTAATGAACTCAAGCACATTAATTGAAACATTCTAATAAACAACTCTAAAATATTAAGAGGGTTAAATCAGGGTCCATCCATTTGATATAATAGTGTGCTTTAAACAGTTTTGAAGACTGCAGTATCATGGGAAAATATTTGGCTACATTATTAAACACCATGTCTAATGATTATGACTTTAAAATGTGTTTTTCTCCTCCTTTAACAATTTCTTTAATACAAGGATATGAAATAAGTTACTGAGCCTCCCTGAACCTTAGTTTCCTCATCCAAACAGTGCCAATTCCTGTGCCTCAGAGTTAGGAGGATCAAATGAGCACAACCCGAGCTCTAGGTGCTCAGCACAACACCCAGCAGGGTGTGAGTGCTCTAACTGCCATCCGCCCTGGCCCTGTTTGAGATTTGGCAGGCCGGAGCCTCTTCCCCAAGGGCACTGCTGCAGTGACCAAAGTAACCCTGGTAAGGAAGAGATGGGACCAGTTTCTTTGCAAAGAGGGGCCGCAGGCTGGCCCAAAGCCTTTGGCCCTCCTCATTGCCCAGACAAAAGCGGGGGGAGTGGGTGGTGGGGGTGGAGGGGTGTCTCCACAGAGCCCTGCATTCTCCAGGAGATGGCCACTCCCATCACAACCTGCACTGTACCCCTTTATAGGAGTCCTTCTTCTAGTGTCTAGGCCCCAGTGTCAAGGGACATGGTGGGAGGATGGGGAACCCATATATCAAACAAGCATTCTAGTGGGCTCAGGGAACTCAAGTCTCTGGAAAGAAGAGATTCAATGCCTCTCCAGGGAGTATACAGGGGAAGATACATGCCTTTCTCCTGACTGATCTATTAACCAAAGTAAAGAAGCGCAGCGCCAGTGAAGCCTCAGGTCCACTTCCTTTCCTCTGGAATGCACATGCAAGTTGACTCTACCCCTGAGCACAGCTACAAGATCCCAAGCGCTCAAGTGTCAGTCAACTGGCATATGCCTGCTTTAGTCACAGTGGGACCCTATGGCAAACAAGGCCTATGATAAACTCCAATCTCAAGGATTAACTTTGGACTTCACATACCTATGGCCACCATTTCTCCTTTCTCCCTCTGGTGACATCACTACATACAAACATGCTTGACTGGCTTTTAGGGAACACACATGCCAAGTTCTTTAATTGATTTTATTTTTTACATAAAAAGTTCAGTAAAAATTGGATAAAGTAAAGTGATTTTTAAGCAGTAAATCAATCTTATCAACATAGCACAAGGCTGGCCAAAACCACAAGGCAGCCTGCTTTGGAATATTTACATGATAACAAATTAAACCTTGCAGGAGAACTTAAACCATCCTTACAAAGTCTTCCTGTGATCCTAGCATGTAGAGGCTAAAAGCAAAACAAGAAACAAAAACCAGGAAAAAACAAATTATTTTCAATATATTCACATATACATTAAAATATAATACAAATCGTCAGGGTAAGGGGTCATGGGTGGGGACGCGCATGGGTCTGTGCGCTGACAGCACCGCCAAGGAGGAGACCCAGGTTTGAGAGTGGGGTCAGGCCTGGCCGGGGTCTTAGAGGGAAGGGTCTTCCCCTAAACCCTTGCCTCTGATGGCCTCTAACCACACCCTAACAGCTCATGACCAGGGATCACTTATTGTAGCTAGAACTCATTTTTGTGGCTTTCAGTTGAAATCTGCAGGTTTGAATTCCCCAGGGTGATGTGTCATCAGTAGCACAGTCCTGACAGTGGGGTGGGGCAGAAAGAGCCCACAGGATTTCTTCTCCCCAGAGTCTGTCCTACCTGCTCACCCATCCTCCCACCCTGGCCCCATAAGTCACTCTAATTCAGTGTCCTCTTTGGGTTTGTAAACAGCCCCAAACTTCTGCATGTACTTCTTAATGTACTCCTTGGTTTTGTGTTTCACATTCTCATTGCACTCCAGGTCCTCAGGATTCTTACAGTACTTCAGCTCCTTATTCATAACGCCATGAGTCAGCTGTCCAGGACACAGGAAAAGAGACCACAGCCATCAATCAGAGTGGAAGTGATTTGAGGTGGGGGAGACCAGCCTGCTGCCTGAGGGTCCTTCTCACTAAGACTGGGAGTTGAATAAGGGGATAGGTTGGGGCAGGCTGGTGCTGGGATCACCAGAAAGGGGAAGCTCGGCTTTGGAAGTTTCTTAGAGAACCTTCAAGTAGGGTGCGCTCCCTTCCCAAACCTTCCTTCCCTGTTCCTGGGTCCCTAGCCCAGGCATCTAGCAAGGAAAACCCACTTTCTATGATGAAAGGGGCCTTTTTAGAAGGTATACACAGTTTGCCCAGAACATTATCAGACCACAAGCAGTGGGGAATACCTTGCGAGCTAGGTGTTTGAAGTCTTCAGTTGTGGTAATTCTTCCCACTTTGCAGTCAGGTTTCCGGTAAGGGTTCAGGCACTGGACGATGAACTGGGACATCTGCAGGGAGGGGAAAGAGAACACACTGCTCAATAGGACCAGAGAGGGCAAGACATTGTACTGACGAAATAATCAGAAAAAGCAGCAAGTAGAGCCAGCCAGTCTTTCCGTTTTCCTCACTCAGGCTGGCTGGTTTGGACAGAAGAATGCTAGTATGACAGTGGGATATAAGAGAAAAGGATCCTGGGTCAGCCCTCAGAGGGAAAGAGCTCCATGGATGGACTGAGCAAGCCTGACTTAGAGCAGGAGATTCAGGGACCCAGCAGCAGGACTCCACTGCTGAATCTCAGGGCAGCCCCAGGTTTCAGCTTACAAATCTCAGGTCCTTGACATAAAGAAACATAGCTAAGTTCTCTGGCTCTCGGAGGCAGGGCACAGAGGATGTTCCAGTGCTACTAGGAGGCTCAGCAACCCCAGGAAATGCAGGCATTTTGTTATGGAAGGTTACTTAGATTCTGTGTTACACTTCACCTGATTCCTACAACAGCAATGAGAAGCAGATGGAAGCGTGGTATGACAGCCGGTGGGAGAAGATCCAAGGTGGGATTTAATACATAACTTGCAATGTCCTCCTGAGCTGTCTCTGTAGTGTCTGTCCTAACCCAGTGGCTCTCAAAAAGAGACCCAGGCACAGAACCTCTGGAAGTATTTGTGGCACTAAGATCCCAGGGGACAAAGGGAGAGAGAAAGTCAATGTTAGCCATTTTGTCAGGAAGTACCCTGAACAGGATCTACCCATCCCTGAAACTCAGCCTTCAGATGTTCAAAAGAACAAGGCTGTATCACAAGGTAAGCACTAAATAAACAGCTTCTGGTTGGCTGATCTGAAACACCAGTAATTTCACACAGGGATAGTGAGACACTAAGCTGTTTTTTGTTGTTGTTGAGGAAGATTAGTCCTGAGCTAACATCCGTGCCCATCCTCCTCTACTTTATATGTGGGACGCCTGCCACAGCATGGCTTGATAAGCAGTAAACAGGTCCACACCTGGGATCCAAACTGGTGAAGCCCAGGCCACCAAAGCAGAATATGTGCCACCAGGCTGGCCCTGTAAGACACTAACTTTTAAACCTAGATAAGGCTTTTACTCAAAGTTTTTCTGTGGTCTCCTGGCCTCCATACTCTCCCTTCAATCCATTTCCCCAAATACAGCCAGGGATTTCATTATTCCCAGCTTAAAATCCTGCAGCAGTTCCCTGGACCTCACAGACACACTGGCCCTATATGAAGAAGCACAATACTGTTCAGCCTCATCTTTCAACAGCCCTCACATACCCTGAGCTACAGCCTACAGACTACTTACAATTTTCTGGAAGGGACGATGCTTTCTTTTGCCTCTGTACATTCTACTGCCTGCAGTTATGTCTTTCCTGATCTGTCTGGTCAATTCCCACCCATGATTCAAGAGCCCTTCCTGACATCCTGAATAGTGGCCCCCAGCCCTATCATGGCATACTCTTCATACAGCTGCCATTACTTATTTACAGATCTATTTCCTCCAACAGACTATGAGCCCCCTCAGTGAATGAAGACTGCAGTTTAGAATCTGGATGCCCTGAGGCAGACAAGGTTAGTGTCCTGACAGCTGGAAACATACACTTCTAGTAGCATAAAGAGGAGTTGCTTTCTTCCAATCCCGTGAGGATTAGGCAGCCACTAAACGAGAACTGGACTTTGAGCCAGAAGGCCAGAGTTCAAGTCTTCTGTCTAGAACTTGCCCTCTCTGAACCTGAAGAGTTCTTCCACCTACATAGGAATGACAATTTCTGTCTTGCCTACCTCATGGGCTGTTGTGGGGATGAAATGAGATAATGGATATGAAAGTGCTTATTAGCCAATAGTAAAGGACCATACCAGTGTGTCATCACATAACAACTATATAGTCAAATCACAGAAGCAAGGGAACACCCAAAGGCAGGGCAAGCTAACACTACAAACAGTTGCGCATACTTATGACAAGAAAGAAAAGAGCTCAGGTTTAAGCCTGTAGAGCTTAGTGCCCACATCCACCAAACCTTACCTCTTTTCTGAATACTTCTTTGCTTTTCTTAGCCAGCTCACTGGAGGTGTCTGCTTCTGCTGTCTTAGGCTTTTTTGACGTCTAGAAATGGAAAAGAAAACACAACAGTGCTGGCATGAGAGGTCAGGGTAGTGAAGCCCTGCTGTTCTAGAACCTGCCGTTCCTTTCTCCAAGTTGGGATACTTGACTCTTGGTATTAGGATTCATTTAGGATCCTAAGGCGGCATGTCCTGGAGTCAACTTGGCTGCTGTTACCACTCTCACCTCATGTTTCAATCCTGTCATCTGGCTCTGCCCTCATTCCTATAAACCAAGTTCTAATTCTCTACCCTAGGTCAAAGCTACATCCTTGATGTAGCTAAACATTTCCAGTTGTTTCACAGTCACCTTTTCTGCAGAGCAGAATGTGCCGTGTGACTTGGACCACTCAGGTCCCTGCTCTGAGCTTCAGTGCCCCACAGTGTCCAGTGAGGCCTGGGCTCAACAAGTTCTACCTCTCCCAGCCCCAACATTCTAGGATTCCAGAACAAAGGCAAAATGCTCTGTTCTGAAGAACACCACACAACTGGAAGGTCCAACCACATCATGGTCCTTATCCAAGACCCTTCAAGGCCCTTTAGGTACTCATCATTTTTCCTCCAAAAGAGAGCTGGCCAGACCAGACAGTCCTAGCATGCAGGAGAGACTCCTTGGAGGTTGTTGTCTCCAGTTCAAGAATGGAAAGACTATAGAAGTATCAAGGTAGGGAGGGGAAGGAGACGAGGGTCATCTGAGTCAGTGAACAGATGAATAGATGCTAAGACACAGAACTCTGTCCCAAGCTGCTAAGATGATGACAAACCTAGGAATACTCCCTTCTAGCAGTGCTAAAGGGGAGGCTGCCATGTTCCCCCTACCTAGGCACTGTCAAAAGGTGAGGGGCCAGCAGCCCTGGCATTCAGAGCACCTGCCATGCAAGGCCATCTCTCCACACCTTTGCCCATCACCAGCCATCAATGCCATTCCTAGTAAAGGTAATTTTTCATGGAAAAGATTATGAGCACTCCCCTTTGACTATAAGTCACTTCAGATGGATGTAGAAGCTGCAGCTGGTATTACAGGTACTTCATGTTTTTGCTAGCCCGTTAGAACACAGACTTTTTTTCTATTCCCAACCTATCCCCAAGTTCTAATTCCTCCATTTCCATAAACAGTTATGAAGGTGCTGGTAATGAAGGAGGTGTTCAACTCCCTCTGCTCTGGACTGCCTCCAGAGAAAGGTGACACTCCCTCGGCCCTGGGCTGCTACAAATCACCTTTCTCTAATTTATCATAAAAGATTTACATATTTTTCGTTTTTATACTTTCTTTCTGTAGCTGTGGGAGCAAGGCGGGGGGTAGAAAGAACATACAAATTCAACCTCTCTTTTCAGGAAACAAAACAAAACAAAAAACACAACTAACTCTATTTTAAAGCGTTTTACTTTGGGATTTTGTGGTTATTTTTTCCAGTAGTAGAGAGTTGTGGGTGTGCTTCACAAAAGACTTCAGGTAGCAAGGGATCAAGAATTGCCTGAATAGTGGGGGCCAACCCAGTGGCGCAGCGGTTAAGTGCGCATGTTCTGCTTCTCGGCGGCCTAGGGTTCGCCGGTTGGGATCCTGGGTGTGGACATGGCACCACTTGGCAAAAGCCATGCTGTGGCAGGCATCCCACGTATAAAGTAGAGGAAGATGGGCACGGATGTTAGCTCAGGGCCAGTCTTCCTCAGCAAAAAGAGGAGGATTGGCAGTAGTTAGCTCAGGGCTAATCTTCCTCCAAAAAAAAAAAAATTGCCTGAATAAGCTAAGGAAACTTCAACACATCCCAGCTGTTCTCTTGTAGATTTCAGAGATGAATAGCAACAGCAATGAGTACAGAAAGCCCGCTGAGGTATGACAATCATCTCAAGGCTCCTAGTTGTATACAAGAGGCCAGGCTCTCAGTGAGAATACTGTGTAAACAGGAATGTTCTGCTTCCCTCTGAATGGGGTATGTGTTCAGAAAGCTAAATAAATCCAGTGCATATTTAATAGCTTTCTAATTTAATTTCTAACTTGGTGAAGTTGACAGGGCTTTAAAAACACAGTTATAGAGCATAATCCACTGAGCTCTGTCTAGGAGCTTTCATGGTCCTTTTCAGTGCTATGCAGTTGGGATTAAGAAAGCAAATGTTCAAATGAAGGGTGCCTAGACTTACATCATGGAAATCAAAAACCAAAATGAAGTACTCTTGGGAATACTGAAATTCATGTACCCTTCTTGGTCTTTGGTCTACAAATGGCATGAGAAATAATTTTAGAAACTGGTTAACCCTTACTCAAGCCCAATGCCAAGCAATACCATGAGCCAGAGTCAGAGCTAAGGATAGCTTGATAGACATTGACATGAAACACCCTGCAAACCCCTCAACTCCAAAAAAGTCCCATTTAAAGTGTTAGCATTCCTACAATACATAAACTTTTAAAGTCAAGTGTTTTTAACCTTCCCAAATGCCAATTGCCAATTAAAAACCCTTTAGCACCAGAAAAGACATTAGACTGGGACCAAATAGTCCCCCCAAATATAACAGGTTACTTCATGGGTAGGTGACATCTACCTGTGTTGTAATTGGTCTCAAAGAAATTCTAGGAACCCACCAGGGAGGTGGGGCGGGTGCTCTGATACATAAAAAAGCAATGTGTTCCCAGGTTCTCAGTGATAATTGGTTTGCCTTATCTATATGTTGGTTCATCTGGGACATTGGTCAATGGAGGATTTTGGTAGGAACCTATGTGAACAGTGGCCAGATAGAAGGCACACAATGAGCTGGCAGAGGGTCTGGCGGAAAGCCAGAGCTTACTGCCTTTAGAAGCTCTGCTGTCAGCCTTCATCGGAGACCTATCTGGATTCCTAGGGAATCTGGTCAGAATATGACCAGATATGAATATGACAAAGAAAGTCTAAGTACCTTCACATTACCCAAGGTGAGGCCTCAGTCCTTTTGGCTTAGTAGGGAATGGCTTGAAACTTATTGGATGGCTCTAGTAACCACACACTAACTGGGTAACACAACAAATGCAAATTCCATCCTTTATTATACATACAGACATGACCATGTCACAAAGCCCATACGCCTTGGAAGTTAGAAGTGTGGCCTGACTGAAATAGGTCCTGACAAAGACAGTGGATATACCCAGCCAATGCTGCTCTCTCCCTGAATTTAATTAAACACCCTTTGGAACATGAAATGTAAAACATTATTCAAGGAGGAACTTTATTTTTGGGGGCAGCACGAATTCAGAACCAGAAGGAGAAAGTGACCCATCAGAAACACTACACACGATTCAACCCAAATTCTGCAATGCATGAACCTGTATACATCAATTAAAAGGTTAAGAAGGAAGGATCCTTGAAATTAATAGAAACTCAGTATATTGTTTTGGAGTTGCTACCACCTTTGGTAGCAAAAAGAGCAAAATAATTTATTTCAGCGTTTGGCTCCAGATAAGGCACTACACCACACCCTAGTTTGTCAAAAAGAGGCAGGGGGTTGACAGGGGAAATGGGAGGACAGGAACAAAAACATTTCTGAGGCACTTTCTAGAAATGTTTTCAAAAGTCCGACTGGATTTAACATAGGCTCCATCTGCTCCACTCAAAGACAAGTGGATTTCATAGAAAACCTGGAACTGAGGTCCTAAACACATTACTAGGAACCAGCAGGCCTCCAGTGTAGTGCAGCCCTGGGGGCTTTTCTCTGGTCACCCAGCTGATGACCAGGCTGTGCTTATTAGGCAACTTAACCATCTCCTCTGCAGAGATCTGAACTCTGGTTTCTGACAATCCTGTCTCAAAAGTGATTTCCTGGTTCCCTCTCCAGTGCTCCTAAGTGATTTCATATGGAATCCTTTCACAAATTACCCGTAACTCCAAAGATAGGATCATCAATTGAAAAGATTCTTGGTCCCTGATCTCGTCCTCTGCAACTTCCTCAATCCAACAAATACTCTACAACTACTATTTTAACATAACATTGTTTTAGGACACCTATTACACCTTGTGACTGAATGTTAATTAAAAGCCAGAAGGTAGTAGCAAAGAAACTGCCATCTCTCAATCATGCAAGCAGTCAGCAATGGTTTGCATCTGGGGTTCTCAAAGGGAAGATTTAACTTTACACTCACCAAATGATGATGATGGAAGAGTACAAGAAGACCAAGAGTAGAGACCACTCGAGGAAGACAGAGAAGGAGGGCTCTCACAGATGCTTAGTCTCATCATCAAAAGCTCTTAATACCAGCCATCCAGCACCACACAGCACACTTCAAAGAGTTCTCTGCCCATCACGTACATTCCCTATGTTGATACTAGAAACCCGTTTCCAACAAGCACCAATTTACTGATGACTCAAACCTAGAACGGCCTACTAGCAATTCCTATCCTGAATCATGCAGGGAGCTCAAATTCCACACTGAACTTACCCTAAATCTCATGAAATTTCCTTCATTCCCTAGACTGAATAATGAGATCTTATCCACCCAAACTAAAAATGAGGGTGATAGGCCACCCTTGCCTCTTTCATACCCACTTGTTTGCTAAGCCCTGAATGATGCCTCTCAAATGTCTTTGCAAGAATCCCCAACATCTCCATTCTTAGTTCCTCACTTTGCCTAAACCATTATATTAATACTTTCCAATCTGATCTCCCTGCTATCTGATCTCACCTTTTCAAATGGGCGTGTTTCACTCGAATGACACACATTTGATTGTCTGACTCCCCTGCTTTAAAAGGTATTCATTGGCTCCCGAGTACTTAATCATATAATAATCACATTAGTAGGACACCAAGATCTCAGACAATTTAAATGTGACCTACTTTTCCATTTTTTTCTTGCTCACTACCCCCCATATTCACCCAAACTCTTATCATACCACATTATTTTTATTGTTCCCTATACATGCTTTGTATTGTCTTGACTTTATGACTTTGCAAAAAACTGCTTTATCTGCGTAGAATGTTCTTTCCTGCTCACCTTAGCTATAGGTAAAATCATGTTTTCTCTGACATATTACTGATTATCGTCTCAGACCATTAATCATTGTTCCTATAGCATTTTGTACATACTTCTACTATAGCAATTATCCCATTGTATTCTTGGTTTACAGATGTGGCTATTTCCTTAGACTGAACTTCTTGAAGACTAGTACTTGGTCTTATTTCTCTTTCTATGCCTGATACTTCACCCAAGGCCTGTGAATTAATGAAAATATACATAGTACAGTCTGTACCTCCATGGAGATTAAAATCTAAGCAAAGGCCCTAAAGATGAAAAAAATGGGGCAGAAGGAATAAAACATACCCCCCACAGGCATCCTTCTCCTGTCTATTGAGATGCTAGCTAGGTAAATGCAGTTGTAAACTGGTTGGGAAGGTTAGATCTAAATAGGTCCCTAGCAATCCAAGTCAGACTAGGTCCTGATGATAGAGACTACTGTCTGGAAAGGGATACAAAGACTGACACCTCAAGCCTTTGACTTGTGCTTCAGTGCAAGGTTGGCTGGAAGATCAAAACTCATTTGTTGCTTCATCTACTATACCCAGATCAAAGGGTTAATAACAGAGAATAGATACCTTGCACTTAGATTTCCTCATTAGAAATACAAGAAAGGTAAAGTTGACAAATCAGAGATAAAAGCCCAAGAAGCCAATATACAGAGTGAATGTCCAGACAGTTTTTTGCTGGAAGCACATGACACTCACAGGGTTTTCCCTTAGGTACCTGTCTCTACAAAAACTTTCCCAACAGAACCTTTATACACTGCTGGTAGAAATGTAAAATGGCGTAGCTACCTTAGAAAACAATTTGACAGTTTCTTAAAAAGTTAAACAAAAATTAGTCATATGACCCAGCAATTTCACCTATGTCCAAAGACTTGTACACAAATGTTCATATACCATGATTCCTAACAGTCAAAGAGTGGAAATAACCCAAATGTCCATCAACTGGTGAATGGATAAACAAAATGTGGTATATCTATACAATGAAATTTTTTAAAAAATTATTTTATTGAGGTCATATTGGCTTATAGCATTGTGTAAATTTCAGGTGTACATTATTATACTTCAGTTTCTGTATAGACTGCACTGCATCATATTCACCACCAACAGTCTCTTTTCCCCTTTTGCCTTCCCTCCACCATCTTCCCCTCTGGCACCACCCATCTGTTCTCCTTATCCATGTGTTTGTTTATCTTCCACATATGAGTGAAATCATATGGTATTTGTCTTTCTCTGACTTATTTTGCTTAGCAGAATACCCTCAAGGTCCATCCACGTTGTCACAAACAGCATGATTTTGTCTTTGTTGTGGCTGAGAAGTATTCCACCGTATATACACACCACATCTTTATCCATGTACAATGGAATATTATTCAGCCATAAAAACGAAATTCTGATACACACGACAACAAGAACGAACTTTGAAAACATGATGCTATGTAAGAAGCCAGTCAGAAAAGGTTACGTATTATATGATTCCACTTATATGAAATGTCCAGAAAAGGCAAATCTACTAAGAAAGAAACAGATCAGTGGTTGGACTGGGGGTGGGTATGGGAATTAACTGTAAATGGGTATAAGAAATCTTATTGGGGGGATAAAAATGTTCTAAAAGCAGATTATGGTAATGGCTGCATAACTTGGTAAATTCATTAAAAGCCACTGAATTGTAAACCTAAAACAACTGAGTTTTATGGTAGGTATATTATATCTCAATAAAGTTTTTTTAAAAAACACGCCCCTCCACAGACCTGTGCTTCTGGCCATGACAAGTCAAAATAAACTTTTCTGCTCACTGTAAACAACTAAAAACTAGATAAAATACATGAAACAACAGTTTCTATACACTGGACATTAGGCAGCACTGGATTACAATCCCAGAGACAAGGGAAAAAATGAGGTAAGCCCTTTGATTATGTTGGCTTTCCATGTCTACCAGACCCCAGTATGAGGAAGAAAACCCAAGCATAGCACGGTGGTCTCAGTGAGCTGAGGAGATAGAGACCTGAGTCCACAGTGTCTGAGATGAGCAATAAACTAACAATTTCCAGAGCTCACAGAAGGCTGGGAAACATTTGAGCTTCGACTAGCCAGAGTGAAGAGACCTTGGTGTTAACCTGAGGCATTCAGTGGAGATCCCAGAAAGGCCATCCCTTAGGTAGTAGTAGTCATCTGAGATAAAAGATTACTCTGGATTCAACCTAACAAAGATTAAGCACAAGCCTCTAAAGAATCAAGCTGATCCATAGGTAAATTAACTGGTTACCATAACAAAGCTCAACAGTCTTAAGAGAAAATAAAACTCTGAAACTCAATGACTTAACAATCACAACGCCCAGTGTTCAAATGAAAATTACTAGACACAAAACAAGCACAAAAAAACGTTAATCTGATAACCACGAGAAAAGCTAACAGAAACATATTCAGAAATAAAAGACTGGAATTAGGAGACAAAAATAAAACAGCCATTGTAAATCTTCAACGATATAAAGGAAAACATGAGGAACTTGATAATATTAAAAAATAACCAAATTGAAATTTTAGAACTGAAAAATAGACTTGAAATTTAAAAAATTTCCAGATTTGATGGAAAATATCAACCCACAGATGCAAAAAGCTCAAAACACCACAAGGTTAACACAAAGAAGACAATACCAAGGTATATCACAATCAAATTGTTAAAAACCAATTATAAAGAGAAAATTAAAATTTTTCTCCATGCAACCAGAATAATAAGAAATATATTCTTATTACAAACTACTATAAGTAAAAAAAAAAAAAAAAAAAAAGGAATAACAACATCTTTTAAATGTTGAAAGGGGAAATAAAGTATCAACTTAGAATTCTGTCAGTAAAAATATCCTTCAAAAATAAAGGTAAGAGTCTGGCAGTTTCTTACAAAACTAAACATACTCTTATCATATGATCCAGCAATCATGATTCTTGGTCTTTACTCAAATAAATGAAAAACTTATGTCCACAAAAAACCTGCATAGGAATGTTTTTAGCAGTTTTATTCATACTGGCAAAACTTGGAAACAACCAAGATGTCCTTCTGTAGTTGAAGGACAAATATATAAATAAACTGTGGTATATCCAAACAATGGAATATTGAATATTCAGTGCTAAAAAGAAATGAGCTATCAAGCCATGAAAAGACATGGAGGAACCTTAAATGTATATTACTAAGTGAATGAAACCAATCTGAAAAGGCTACATAGTATATGAGTCCAACTATATGACATTCTGTAAAAGGCAAAACTATGGAGACAGTAAAAAGATCAGTGGTTGTCAGGGATGGGGGAGGTGGAAAGGGAGGATAGGATGCATAGGGGGAGCACAGAGGATTTTTAGGGCAGCAAAACTATTCTGTATGATACTATAATGGTGTATACATGCCATTATACGTTTGTCAAAACCCATAGAATGTACAACACCAAGACCCCTAATGCAAACTATGGACTTTGGGTGATGATATGCCAATGTAGATTCACGGATTTTAATAAATGTACCACTCTGGCAGCTTGTTGACAGTGGGGGAAGTTGTGCATGTGTGGTGAAAGGGGGTATATGAAAACTCTCTGTACTTTCTGCTCAATTTTGTTGTAAACCTAAAAGTGCTCTAAAAAATAAAGGCTGTTAAAAAAGGGCAAAGAGGGGGGAGGTAGTAAGGACCTTTTTCAGACACAAAAAACAGATAATTCATCACAATTAGACCTCAAATACTTGAAATATTAAAGACAATTCTTCAGACTAAAGGAAAATGATTTCAGATGGAAACTCAAATCTACACAAAAGAATGAAGACTGACGGAAATGGTAAATATAAGACTTTGCTCCAAGTTTTATTTATTTATTTTTTGCTGAGGAAGATTTGCCCTGAGCTAACATCTATACCAATCTTCCATTCTTTAGTACGTGGACCACCAGCAAAGCATGGCCGCTAACAGAGCAGTGTAGGTCTCCACCAGGAACCAAACCTGGGCAGCCGAAGTGGAGTGTGATGAACTTAACCACTAGGCCACTGGGGCTAGCCCTGCTCCAAGTTTTAAAAATGTCTTTAACATATAACAAACTATTCAAAGCAAAAATAATAATGTATTCTGGGGATCATAACATATGAAATAAGATAAAGTGGTACACGGTACAATAGTAGACTGTATTAAGATAGACACACATACTGTAAACCTTAGAGCAGCAGTTCTCAAAGCTTTATGTCTTAGGGTTCCTTTATGCTCTTCAAATATTGAGGATCCCAAAAAAGCTTTCGTTCATGTGGTTATAGCTATCAAAATTTACCATATTAGAAATTAAACTCAACTGAAAAAATTTTAAGTATTTATTTTATAATAACATTAACAAACCCATTATATGTTAATACCAATAATATAAGTTTTTGTGAAAAAATAACTATATTTTCCAAAACTAAAGAAATTTAGTAAGAGTGGCATAGCTTTACATTTTAGAAATCTCTTTAATGTCAGGCTTAACAGAAGACAGCTGGATTCTCATTTCCTTCTGCATCCAATCATGTCAGGTACCCTTGGGAAAATTCCATGGTATACTTGTGAATGAATGAGAGTGACAAAGGCATATAATGTTTTAGTAGTATTACGAAAATAGTTTTGACCACACAGCTCCCTTGAAAGGGTCCTGGAATCCCTAGAGGTCCCCATACTACACTTTGATAACCACTCCTTAGAGCAACCACTAAAAAACAAGTAAAGCAAAGAGGCTGGTTTCTAATAAGCCAACAGAAAAGATAAAATGGAATATTTGGGGGGAAAAAAATCTAAATTAATCCAAAAGAAAGCAGGAAAAGGAAAAGAAAACAAAAGACACATGAAAAAATTAGAAAACAAACAGTAAGAGGGTAAATCTTAAACCCAACCTTATTGACACATTTACTAAATGGCAACAGATTAAATACACCAATTAAAAGGCAGAGATTGTCAGGAGTCATGGGTGGTGAAAAAGTATGTTACAAAGACATCCATAAGACTCTGGATTGCTTTGCATAGGTGCTTGCAAATTCCTCTATTTGCAGTCTCATTCTGAATTTTAGGGCTTGTGGACATAAGCCTTGAGACATAAGCAATGTAGAAAGCAATGAGCTAGTCATCTGCTCTCTTTCCTGATAGATTCATTCAAAAACTATTAAGTAGTTTTATGTTTCTAAATGATAGGTAAGCTAAATAACCTTCTTTTGTTCTTGACAGGTACAGAACCTAAAGCCAAAATCTATACAACACCTTCTTGAATATTTACTTGTGAAAAGTTTCATATATAGTTCATTCTTCTCTGTGAGTAGATTCTGAAAAATCTCTGAAGAACAGCTCTCATACATAGCCAAAGGTGCCCTTCACTAAGAAATGGAAACATTCCCAAAGTCAGGTGGTTCACCCCATCATTGCCAACACAGAGAGTCCTCAAATGTAGGGGCAGTCTTCTGCTGGGGGTGCTGGTCAGCCCTCTCCCAGCTTCCATGGGTCCATAGCACTTCAGTGGACTTCACAAATACTCTCTTTACCTTCTATGATAACTGACCAAAAACAATCCCAAAATCTTGCATACTATTTATCATCAAAGATCATCAAAATCTTATTTCATAAGAGCTGACGGTGACTCAACTCTCGGCTACAGATAAATGAATGTGATTGATTCTATACATGAATCACTGACTAAAACTCAAAGGCAGCTAACACAGGAGTCGCAGTGACCTTCCCACCACCAGGTAAGTGATTTGAGCAGTGGGGACCCCTATCATCCCTTACTCTCACCCATAGCACAGTGCTTTACACAGGACTTCAACAATTATTGAGCTGCTCTTCTTTTTTCTTTCTTTCTTTCTTTTTTTTTTTTTAAAGATTGGCACCTCAGCTAACAACTGTTGCCAATCTTTTTTTTTTCCTGCTTTTTTCTCCCCAAATCCCCCCAGTACACAGTTGTATATTTCAGTTGTGGATCCTTCCACTTGTGGCATGTGGGACGTTGCCTCAGCGTGGCCCGAGGAGCAGTGCCATGTCCGCGCCCAGGATCCGAACCAGCGAAACGCTGGGCTGCCAAAGCAGAGCACACGAACCTAACCACCAGGCCACGGGGCCAGCCCTGAGCTGCTCTTCTTAAAAGGACTGTCAGATTTGACTGTCACCTTGTTTTATATATAGGATGGATCATCCGGACACCATCATCTGAGCCAAAGAATCCAGTCATGCCTAAAGCCAATAACCACTCAACTTCCAAGTTAAACAAGCCAATATGTCTCTTTTTATGTTTACAAGCTCATCTGAACTGCATTTTGCTTACTTACAACTGAAAAAGCATTTGGAAAGATAAAGGTGTAACATTAAATGTGCCACCTACGATACGAGAAAGTGTTTTATGGGCAAGGAAAAGGGAGAAAAAGTTTAGACAATTTGTTTTCCTTTCCTCTGAATTACATAACTAGTATGTTTTGAGCTGGTTAGCAAAGGCGTCATTTACATAAAATCAAACACTAGATGTAAAACCTCCTCAAATTGATTTTTATCTTCTGCTCAGGTAGAAATGGTATAAGTATTTCATGAAGAGGTCAAACCTTAAGTTCACTCAAGGAACTAAAGTTATAAGCCCTATTTTGGTTTGACTATGACTCTAGCAGAGAAGATACTTCTACCATTAACTATTTGTTCACAATAAGAAATACATTTGGCAGTTTACTTTTTGCACTCTCATTATTATTATTATTTGAATTCCAGGAGGGATCTATTTACATATTTGTACTATGGCAAAGAAGAATAATGGAAAAGTTTCTCTCCAATCTCCTCTGAAAACTGAATAAAAACTGACATCTTTGAATCGCCATTAGAAGTCTTGCTCTATAACCACTTAAGATCTGGTAGTAGGTGGAAATACTTCCTCTTTATAATTTCCCACTCCTTCTCATCTTTACACACGTACCAAACCTCTTCCCAACATACATAAGAATACCGATATATCAGAGTTATTTTTGAATTAGGCATTAGATTTAGTTCAGTGCTTTCCTGTCCCAGGATATACTATATTTGCTTTTGTAGAACCCTATATGGACTCCTTGTTGTGTGTTGCTTAATACTCCTGAAATAATTTGATGATATAATTGAAACAAATGTCATGAGGCTAGTCTTAAAGAAATGATAAACAAAGGCTGCACTATATGGGTTGGTGTGAGAAAATTCTAGTTCTCTTACAGGTATACATTCTTGTATACAATGAAAGTCCCTCAGTCAAACACTTCTCTGCTATAAATGCAAATGTGCTGACTTCTTAACTTTCCTCGTCTGTCCCGATACACCACCTGAAGCACACCTTGGGGGATATAATACATGCTCACTTATTAAGCATAAAGTAATAGTATATATTTAAAATATTTTGTTCTTTCAGAAGCTAACTACCAGGTTTCAAAAAAAAGGTATTAAAAAATACATAGGATTCTTTGTGGTCTCTTACATAGTGGTGTTAAATTTAAGCTTTTTTAATAGTGCTAATGAGTGGTACAGTTATTTGAAAATAGAAAATGTTCTTTCTCTTATAGCTTGACGTTATAGCAGAGCACCAAGGAATAGTTTCCTCTTAGACACTGTGGAAATCCGACCACCTTAGTCATTCCCAAGTGGAATTTCATCTTGGGAATCATCTCTATTATCTCACTACACAATGAAAACAAACATAATTTTTACTTGGTGGCTTAAACCCCTAAGTAGACTCTGTTAGAAAACACTTTTCTGTAGCCATAGAAAACTGTTTTTTTTTTTTTCCTTCCAAAGTTCCTCAAGCATAGTCAAGTTACAGCCATAATACTCTCAACATTTACCCTGTCTGAGGTCTGGCCCTTCAATTCCACAAGGTTTCACAGCTTAAGCAAGCAGTAAGAGCTTCATATTTTACAATTCATGAAAGGGATATTTATCCCTACACAGTCTACTTGTGGACTTTACAACTAACTACTTTCTCTCAACTTTCAAATCTTATCAACCAAACTAACAGTCTGTTACTTTGCCATCCAGTGACAACAAAAACAAAAGTATTACCTCTAATCCTAATTTTGAACTCACACTCTGGTATGTTCAGATACATTATAAATTATAATAAACAATTAATTTTCCACTAAAATCTACTTAAACACCCACATACTTTTCCACAATTGTCACTGTGAATGTCATTACTTCAGGGCACTCCAACTTTTCTGGAATTCAGTGTACTTATTTATTACAACTAATTCTAGGGCAAGAGTTGAGGAGCTACAGCCTTGCCCAGAACATGTTACTTACTTTCTCTGTATGTTATCAGATATAACATGATAAATATACACACTCTGAGTGGTATGTATGTAGAAAGCTTTCATGATTTATGAATTGAATTTAACTTAGGTATCTTTTTGGCAAATGCCAAATATATGCTGAAGAGAGAAAAAAATTTCTCCCGAAGTGAATAAAATTTAAAAGAAGTTATAGATTTGTTTCCACTTTAATTCTCTCATTCCAGTTCCTTCCTCTCTTCCTTCATCCCTCTCCCACCTCTCCCGACTGACTTAACTAGTTAAGTGCCTCTTCTTACTTTCAAAACAAAAAAAATACTATTCAGATCTTAGAACATAGAAATATGGTCTTCTATTTCATTCAAGACACCTCAGCCTTGGAGACAGCAAGACCTGTTACAAGTGGAAAGGGACAAAAATTGTTATAACTCAATCACTGAGTATTTGATTTATATGTACTCTAATCTCAATTATTGTCTTGTTAGAGGGAGATGAGGAATAAGCTCTTTTTTAAGCTTTCTTTGTTCTAAAACAGTATTTCCATAGTAAAATATGTCTGTGTCAAATCTTTTTCTTTTTTTTAAAGGAGGGGGTACACCTCTTTGGAGAGGTTTTGATGTAACCAGTTTAACTTCTTTCCAGACCCACCAATCCCAAAAAGGCAGGACATTAAACCACACTATCTAAGTAAGACTTCAGTTAAAGACCAAACACATTTAAAAAGAAACATACGGCATCAAGAAGAATGCAGTAGATCTACAGGGAAAGAGGTAAGACATATTAAAGGAAGTTATAATGAAATATGAATACTATAATTCTATTTGTGTGTTTAAAATGAAAAGAAAAGAAAGACACCTGTGTGTGTGTGTTTTCCAGAAAAATCTTGAAGAACATACACCAAAGCAAGGTTTCACAGCCATGGCACTATTGACATTTTTGGCTAATTCTTTGTTGTGGGGGACTGTCCTATGCATTATAAGATGTTTAGTGGCTTCCTTGGCCTCTACTCGCTAGAAGTCAGTAGCATCCCCTCAGTTGTAACAACCAAAAATGTCTCTAAATATTATTAAATGTCCCCTGAGCAGCAAAACTGCTCCTGGTTGAGAACCCCTGCACTAAAAGATTAACAGTATTTATCTCCAGAGAGGAAAGTATGATGAAAGGAGAGCAGCTGAATAGAAAGTAAGAGCTTTTATTTTTTGTTCTACATATCATACTTCTGTATTGTTTGGATGTCCTACTTCCCCCAACCTCCCAACATTTATTACGTGTAACTCTCCAGAACAATAAGGAAAAATGGAATCCCAAGACTATGTGGCTACTGGCCCTACAATATGACAGGCCACAGATTCCCAAATGATCAGGAAACACATGTGTAAGCCACACTCACCTTCATGGGGTTTTCATCATATGTTGGGGTTCCCAGGTCCATCTCAGCTTCATGCTCAAGGCTGGCATCATCTCCTGGGCTTTCCCAAGTAGGAGGATCCCACTGAGTCTGCCTAGAAGAAGGTAAGAACAGCCATGCTATCATGGCCAGAAAACAAAGAACTCTGGCATAGGTATCTCTGCTCATACATACATAAAATACAACATGCAATGAGACATAGAACAAGTCAGCTCCATAAGATAGAGACATTCTTTTGATATCTTCCCAGCAGCAATGATTCTATCCCAGAGACATACATTAGCCCACTGTATTTCTGTAGCCAATGACGTGGCAACACTTGCTGGCGTCAAAGAGCAGTAAAACCACACTTTGTCTATCTCTCACCTGGCTGTTAACGTCCTGAAAATAGGATTCAACAAAGCCTAAAGAGTACACGGAATAGGTGCCTGCCTTACGTCACACCTCTGCAGGTGAAGAGATCAATAATGATTGAAAGTACAATACCTACCATATACTCATAGCAAAAGAAAATAAATCACAACACTCTCCTCACAATGCTTGACCATGTGAGAAAATCATTCTTTGCTTTAGGCACCTTCTTATTTGTAGTTGCACCCTTTTTGTTTAATGACTGACAGCATGGAAAAGATGTACAGGTTAAAAACTTGTGCCTTCTGGTAAAAGTACTCTCAACTGACTCCAAAAAGAAGGGTTCAACCATGTTAATTCACTGCATGTTTACAGATGTTTTGAAAATAAGCAGTTAAAGGTTTTTTTTAAAAAAGCTAGATTGGTGAGGTAACAACTGGAAGTAAGGAAATTCATGTTCAGAAGTTTGAAGTCAGCTGTCACAGGAAATGCAAGAGGGGAATCACTTAAAATGTCAAAAGCCTCAGAGAAGCTGGCACTCTATCTTGCAGGTCAATCCTGCCATTACAGTCATCTGCTTTTCTACCACATCAATCTTTAATCAGCAACATTAAAGGTACTCAATGTAAATCAGTTTGGCAGATGATTGTGAAAATAGGCTTACCTCTGACAAATGGAACTAATTAAAAAATGAGCTCAAGATTTCTACTGTAATCAAAGAATCACAAGCAGCTGTGGGTTTTATTATGGAAAATGAAGAGAGAGAGAAGTATGATGCTCTTAGGTGCTAGCTAAGGAAAACCTAGAAAAAAGTTGGAAAAGGTATACATATAAATAAACACATTTTTTTAAGTTTTTGGAAAAGTGATAGTATATTAAGAAGTTTGCTTTGGTATTGAAAAAACAAAGGTCTGGTAAAACTTGCAGACACCGGTTTTTAAAATCACTACGTTCTCAAGTCAGCAACATAATGAGGGTTCGTTTCACAGGTATTTTTATGGGAGTAAGGAAAGTCTTTCTAAGCAGAAAGCATAAAGGGAACATATTTGATTGTATGAAATTTTTAAACTTCTTTATGTCATAAGACATTACAAACAAAAACATTTGCAATACCCTTGATAAAGAGACCTAACAATGCTGACAGAAATTGGGTAGATGTCCAAACAAGCAACTCATAAAAGACAAAAATAGCTAATAATCTAATGAAGACGTTCCATCTCAACAATAAAATAATTAGAAATGAAAGTAAGGCTTCTCACCTATTAGACTTACAAGATTAAGAGAATCTACGTGAAGAAAAAAGGCACTTGTGGGAGTCTAAATTAGTACAAACAATTTTTTTAATGATAAGCTGACAATATTTATCAATTTAAAACATATATCTCTTCTTTGACCAACTTCTAAGAATTCGCTTCTAAGAATCTACCTGAAGAAGGTACTAAGATTAGTGTCTGTAAGGATGCCCAGGGTTAGAGTTATATATACAATAATGAAAATCCATCAATAAGGGTAGGTTAATTAAAATTTGGTATAACCATACAAGAGAGCAGGGGTTGGTAAACTTTTTCCTATAAAGGATCAGAGAGTAAATATCTTTGACCTTGTGGGCCACATGGTCTCTGTTGCAACTACTCTACTCTGCCATTGTAGTGTGAAAGTCATAGACAATTCTTAAGTATATGGTGTGGCTGTGTTCCCTTTATTGGGAAAAACAAGTAGCCCATAGGCATAATTTGCTGACCCCCGCAACAAAGTATAAGTAAGCATTAAAAAAAATGTGGTTCTGTATTAACTGATAAAGTTTAATAAACAGATTGGTAAATAAAGCAGATTACAAAACATGTACCCTAAGAACTCACACAAGATCATATACTGATGAGGACACACAGACACATACACACACACAGAAAGCACATTTACATTCACTAAAGCTATCTAAAAGATATATTTTTTAAAATTTCGAATAAAAAGATAAACTGGGTTTTTTGTATATAGCAGGAGTCATCAAACTATGGCTCATGGACCAAATTTGGGCTACTGCCTGGTTTTTGTTTTTTGGGTTTTTTAAAAATATTTTCTTTTTTTCTTTTTCTCCCCAAAGCCCCCCAGTACAAAGTTGTGTATTTTTAGTTGTGGGTCCTTCTAGTTGTGGCATGTGGGATGCCACCTCAGCATGGCTTGATGAGCAGCACCATGTTCGCACCCAGGATCCGAAATGGCAAAACCCTGGGCCGCCAAAGTGGAGCACACGAACTTAACCACTCAGCCATGGGGCCAGCCCCTTTGGATTTTTTTGAGGAAGATTAACCCTGAGCTTAATATCAGCCACCAATCCCTCTCTTTTTGCTGAGGAAGATTGGCTCTGAGCCAACATCCGTGCCCACCTTCCTCTACTTTATATGTGGGAGGCCTGCTACAGCATGGCTTGATGAGCAGTACGTAGGTCTGTGCCTAGGATCTGAACCAGTGAACCTTAGGCTGACGAAGTGGAGCACATGAACTTAACTGCTTGGCCACTGGGCTAGCCCTGCCACTGCCTGCTTTTATAAATAAAGTTTTACTGGAATACAGACATGCCTGTTCATTTATGTACTACCTATGGCTGCTTGCACGACGATGGCAAAATTGAGTAATAATGACAGAGACTGTTTGGCCAACAGAGCCTAAAATATTTATTATCTGGCCTTTTATAGAAAAGGTTTGCCCATGGCCCCTGATATCTACAATGTTAGATGAAGTCATTACATTTTTTAAAAACTCCTTAGTTTTCCTCAGGAAAGTCTTATAGATTAAAAATACACCAAAACACACCTAAAAAGGACCAAAGTCTAAAGTATGATGAAACATTTAAGATGTGATTTTGGAAATCCAACAGCCCTCAAGCACAGTGAACAGCAAATGATAACAAGTCTATCTATAACCATAAAACTCCCCTTATAATGGCAGCTTCTTTGACCAAGTGAAAGCTGATTTGGGGATGCTCACACAGCCCTTCTTACCTTGTGATCACATGGTAGTAATAAATCTTCCCTTCTGGATCTCGGGCTGTCTTCCAGTTGGGAGGTAAGACAATAGTTTTTGGTTTGGGAGGAGAGGGGGGTGGCAGATCCAAGAGATTATTTGTCACAACCATTTCAGCCTAAAAAGAAACAACACACACACAAGTTCTTAATCAGGGCCATCTCTTAATCTAGCTGAAAAAGATGAAAGTAGTCTACATAAGCAATATGTAAAAACATACATCAATCTCTTCTTTTAAAAAAAGATAAAGCAAAGGTACAATCTGGGAAAGGCTCAGAAACAGTACATCTAAAGAGCTTTAGGGAGCTTTCAGAACACTGACAGCTGGCTCCCAGTTCACCATCCAAGACATCATATTTCAAAATATTCAGCAACTCAGCAGTATTTTTCAACCTTAAAAATAACCAATGCTAAATGGCACATAACAACTTCAGGATACTGATCAGCTGAATGGGCTGTAGATCCATCTCTCTTTTTTTTTTTTTGAAAAGCAGATATGACAGAATGTTAACATTTATCCATTATATATTTTTCTTTACTTTTCTGTATGTTTGGAACCTCATATTTATATTTAAAAAAATTTAAGGCCACATTTTGAAACACATAAAAAAAATCTCATAATCACTGTTATAGACTGAAACGTGTTTCCCCAAAATTCATATACTGAAGCCCTAAACCCCAATGACCATATTTGTAGATATGGCCTTTAAAGAGGTGATTAAGATTACATGAGGTCATAAGGGTGGCGCCCTAATCTAATACGACTGGTGTCCTTACAAGAAGAGGAAGAGACATCAGGGAACATGTGCACAAAAACGCCATGTGAAGAACAGTGAGAAGGCAGCCATCTGCAAGCCAAGAACAGGCCTCAGGAGACACCAAACCTGCCGACTTCTAGCCTCCAGAACTGTGAGAAAATAAATTTCTGTTGTTTAAGCCACTCAGTCTGTGGTATGTCGTTACAGCAGCTCTAGCAGACAATAAGATAATCACTGTAAGGATATATATACCCTTAATTGTTCATTCTATGTAAGCCAGGTAAAAAAGAATACTTTTTCCAGCTTCACCTTTGCTTGAGCAGTTAAAGAAGAACCTGCGACCCAAGGCTCAGAAAAATGTGGCCACTTTTAAGCAAACGGGTTTTTGAGCATCACTGCTTTATGACACTAAACTCTGACTACTTTTACTATTATTCATGTGATCCTTAACTCTCTTAATGGAATGTCAGCTTCTAAGGATAGGAATGGAATCTTACATTTGTATTCAAAATGCCTTGAAAGGCCCAACTCATAGCAAGCCCTCAAATAGCTACTGTAAGTGAACACCGTCTCATTCCCAAGTGTTTCCCATGCAGTGATTTTACTCTATCTCCACTAACTGTCCCACCTTTCTAAGCCACCATCGCTCGCCAGAGTGCCGTTAAGAGCCTTCTCTGGAACTGTGAGTCTTCTACACTGCTAATCTGATCATGTTATTTTCCTGTTTAGTTTCTCAGTCACTTCCAGTGCCAACCTCCTATATATCCCATTTCATTCAATAACAACACTTCATCAAGATTTCAAATCTTCATCAAGATTTGGTTATGAACCAAAATATTTCTTACTGGCTGTAAGGGCTGAGGCTGCCCTGGTGCAACTATTGTAGTTACGGCTGCAGCTGGCTGTACCACCACTCCCTGTGGGTGAGCTGTGAAAATCTGTTGTCCCTGGATGTACTGAAGACTTGGTTGGGCATAACTCTAAAAGATAAAATGAAGAAATTCATAATTTATGCTTTTCTGGCTCTAATAAAGTAATAATCAACTTCTAAATTGGCATAATCTTATTGGAAGATACATCAAATTATTATTTTTTTTACTTTTAGTATGAATGTTTGGATACAAACGTATAAAACACTCTTTTGTTTCAAACACCAAAGCTTCTTTTTTTGAATAATTCTCTAGTCATTTACTTACTTAGATTCAATTCTATCATAAAAAAACAGAAAACTTCTTTTTTGGGGGGAGGGAGTGGCTCACGAAAGTCGTCCAATTGTTTAGCTTCCAATGAGAGTGGAGTAACAACTGAAGTGCTACTGCTGGGATATCCAAGAAATGGCTCCTGCTGCTCTTTTCAGAAAGCCTTTTTACTATCAATTCCTAATAATTAACAGGTTGTTCTGACTGGAAAAGGTCAAAAGGAGTGACTCACAGTAGAGGAAGTAAGGAAGGTGATCAAATTTTAAACTATTTTTTTAGCTTTTTTGTAGTCTTCTATAATACAACTCCTTTCAAGAAAGACAGCAGAATTCAGTGTATCTAAAATTCTTACCACACACTCATTTATACAGTGCTTGATGAAGCAGAAAGCCCTTTCACATATATTATCTCATTTAGCCCTGACCCCCATCAGAGTCGGGGATCTCCCACACCTGGTGTTACATAAAAACTAAGTATCACGGCTAGGACTTAAACCTACCCTGGAATAGTAGGAACAAGCTGGAAGACTAGAAGCAAGTAAAATTGTGATGCTTGAGTCTTAAGGCTATGACTAAACTCTAGAGAAACCTTTTGCTCACTGAGATGGAAAAAACAGATTCTATTTTATATGAGTAACCATATGACTAGTGAGCTCTCTACAGAGGAGTCTTTAATGGACGTCTTCCATTGTTGTTGCTCAGACTCTGACACCCAGGTTAAGAACATACTTCAGGAATAGGAGTGGGACAAAAGTAGATCATTTTTCTTATATCTGTGATACATATCCTCAGGGAAAAACTCAAAACTAACGGCTTGGTCTGAGACAGAATATGGCAAGTCATAGGAGGCGAAGTGGGGAGCTAGGAATTTTGTTTAAGATCCCTAAAATATTCTCATTTTCTTACTAGCCTTATTAAGCACTATAATATTCATTTTAAGCCAAACATGAAAGGTAAAAAAAAAAAAACCTACGTATAAGAAGGTTCAGAGCAGTGTTATTTATAATTATGAAGAAGAACTTTCATTTAAATGACTACCCCAGGAAAACAGATAAACAATGACCTTATGAGCAAATGGGAAATTATATAGCCATTAAAATGTATATGTATACGTGCATATGAATGTACATATACACACATATAAAAAGAGTAATTTGGAAAAACGGTTAAGAATTATGCTAAGCAGAAAAACAGGATAAAAATCTTCAAGTCTTCAAGATCACAAATGTATAAACATGTGGTCAAAGAGATTATAAAAAAACGAAAGTAGTTAACACAGTTAAGCTTTTAGGAATTAAAGCAGGACACTTTATCATGGCCTTTTGAACAATTTTTTTTTTTTTTTTGAGAAAGCTTAGCCCTGAGCTAACTGCCACGAATCCTCCTCTTTTTGCTGAGGAAGGCCAGCCCTGAGCTAACATCCGTGCCCATCTTCCTCTGCTTTATATGTGGGACGCCTACCACAGCATGGCTTGTCAAGCAGTGCCACATCTGCACCCAGGATCTGAACCAGCGAACCCCGGGCCGCTGAAGCAGAGCATGTGCACTTTGCTGCGCCATCGGGCCAGCCCCACGAACAAAATTTTGATACAACTTCATCACAAAAATATTAAGCGAAGTAAAAATTACTGATCAATACTAAGTAATGTGTGCAGGAAACATCCCCAGGAGTCTCTGCCATTCACAATAATTCACCTTTAAGTGGTGACAAGGAGTGATGGGAGAGACATAGGAATGTGACGAGGATGATGCTTTGGACATTTTTTTTTTTGGTGAGGAAGATTGGCCCTGAGCTAACATCTGTTGTCAATCTTTTTTTTTTTTTTTGAGGAAGATTAGCCCTGAGCTAACTACTGCCAATCCTCCTCTTTTTGCTGAGGAAGATTGGCCCTAAGCTAACATCCACGTCCATCTTCCTCTACTTTATATGCAGGACGCCTACCACAGCATGGCTTTTGCCAAGCGGTGCCATGTCCGCACCCAGGATCTGAACTGGCAAACGCTGGGCCACCAAGAAGTGGAACGCGCGAACTTAACCACTGCGCCACTGGGCCGGCCCCTGGACATTTTTTTTTTTTACAACTTAAAACGTATTGCTTTGTTTTACAGGAAAAAAGAAATGATTAATATAAATATAATTTTAAATATAAAATCAGTACACTCCTAACTTTTAAATTTAACATTACTATTCCTACCATAGTAATATCCTTAGGCTCAGTGTACGAGAGTCACTCTGGCAAACTTCATCATGATAAACTTGTAGGGTATAAAAAATGATATATAAGCTAGGTCTAGAGGAGGAAAAGGGCAGCTGTCTCCTAATTCATTTATCATGACAAAGGGTTCTCCTTTTGTAGGAATATAGAAGAATAAATTAAATATAATTCACTGCATATAAGCCAAAAAGAGGAATAATCCAAAGTCATTCTCTCTCTGATCACTTGCTTTGGGGGAAGCCAGCTGGCATGTTGTAAGCAGCCCTACTGAGAGGCCCACGTGGTGGTAAGAAATGGAGGCCAGTTTACAACTATGTGAATGATCTTGAAAGTGAATCTTCCAGCCCATGTCTAGCCTTCAGATGACTACAGCCTTAGTTAACAGCTTGACTGTAATTTCATGAACGACTCTGAGCCAGAACCACCTAGCCAAGCTGCTTCTGAATCCTTGACCCACCGAAACTATGAGATGATAATTACTTATTCGTTGTCTGAAGCTGCTACTAAATCCTGGTGTAATTTGTTACACAACAACAGATGACTAGTACATACAAAACTGATCAATATATAAAAGTGATCAATGGCAGGGCTTTCCCCTGGCATCAGATTTGAACATCCCATAAATAGACTGTAAGACAGACAAGAGAGGTCCCACAATTAGTTACCTGTACAATTGGTGGAGTTGTCTGTGAATAGGGTGATGTCACACCATAGACAGTTGGACAAGTCTGTCCTTGATAATATATGGTTGCTTGAGACTGTGCAGGAGAGTACTGCTGCTGTACACTGACAGACTGTTGGTTTGAGTCCCAAACACCATAATTCTGTCCCTGGACTGGGCCTGGGGCTGGCACTGGCAAGACAGCAACACTGGAGTCTTGGTGTACCACACCATCACTTTGGGCCACATACTGTGAACTGGAAACTTCCACAGGGGTTGCCACATGTGGCACCACTGGCACGGGTGGAGGGGCAGCAAGAGGTTCTGTAGAATGTCCCACCAAGGGCTGAGAATGATCATAAGGAGCAGGAGAACATACAGGGTCCATGCTGGGTGTGGGGAGGAGCACCTTTCCAGCATTAGGGTTGCTAGGATCCACATAGGCCTGCATGGGATAACCTGGTGGATAGCCAGCAAAGGGGTGATGAGGGGCATTGTAGCCAAGAGAGTCATAGGGGAGTGGAGACGTCATTCCCAGGTTCTGCATCTGCTGCTGTTGCTTCTGAGCCTCCCGCTGAGCCACCTCTTGCTCAAACAACTTCCGACGCTCCTCTGTAGAAAGTTTATTGCGGTCTTTAATTCGTACTTTCTTTTTAGAAGTTGGTGTATCATATCTAGAAGGAAAACAGTAAGAGCATCACAAAAAGTTTTTTCCTAAATCATAGACATAATCAAAGCAATAATAAATATTATGTCAGTCAATACTAAACCATTAACCACACCAACTCCAATTTGGCCGTGGTTAAAAATCATACTCAGAATTACTTAAGGAGTCTTGCAGATAAGAGAGAACCGTAAGGAAATAGACACTTAGGTGAAAATAATAACTTTATCCTTATTCTCAGATTCTAGAACTTCACATTAAAGATACATATAGCATCCTAAATAGATTCTTCTTTATAGTTCGGGACAGTCCTATAACCACAAATTCTGAAATTAAAACAAAAACCAAAATACATGAATAAAAGCTAGAGAATTTGACGCATATCTGACCACACACATTTATAACAAATATCAACAAAGGACAGTTAAGTGAAAGATGAGCATGCAAACACAAAAGCATGGGAAGGTAGATTCACATACTCTTCTCTTGCAATACCTAGTATAACATCTTACTGCTAAGCATAATACTCTGTGATAGTTTTGACTAGTATCCCCAGCAGGCCCACAAGAAACCACCAGCTCTAATGTTCACAAGAAGAGAATTAAGGGCTTCAAGATTCTTTTGTGAAGTTCCATGCACTGAATCAAACTTCTGAGAAAGTGTGCTTGCAAAAACAAAAAAATGACAACCAATTTCAAGATGTTTTGCTGCAAAGAAACACCTAATAACAGCTTCACAGATAAGGGCATAACATTTATCCAAATAACAAAAAATATATGGTCTAAAAACCTCTAAGCTGAAAATTTCCTTTAAAGAGTTAGTAGGGTTTCTGCCTTGGGTGTCTGGCAGAAACAAATGCAAATAGTCTATAGAAGAGAGCACTTAAATTCAGGCCTCAATGGATTCCCACAGATAAAAGTCTAAGGAACATGAGTTCATTAAAAAATAAAATTATATACGCATAAAATAAAAATATATTTTATATAATTATAAAATTATATATATCTCTCTCAACAAATGAGAGGAAGAGACTGACAAAGACTGCTGATACTGCAATTATCCAACATAAACTATAAGAAATGTTTAATATGTTTAATGAAATAAAAGAGGTTATTAAAAATATGACTAAAGGGGGGCTGGCCCTGTGGCCTAGTGGTTAAGTTTGGCACACTGTGCTTTGGCAGCCCAGGTTCGGTTCCTGGGTGCAGACCTACACCACTCATTGGCAGCCATACTGTGGCAGCAACCCACAAACAAAATAGAGGAAGATTCACACGGATGTTAGCTCAGGGCGAATCTTCCTCAAGCAAAAAGAGGAAGACTAGCAAGAGATGTTAGCTCAGGGATAATCTTCCTGAGCAAAAAAAGAAAAAAAAGAGTATCATCACCCACCTCAAGGGTAGGGAAGAATTTCCTAAAACAAGAGTAAGCACTAACCATAAAACAAACATACAGTACATATGATACACTCAGTTACACCAGAATTTATAAATTCCGTATATCAAAAGACACAAAAAATGTCAAAATACAAGCCATGAAGTGGGAAAAACACTTGCAAAAATTATCACCAAAACAGAATTGTATTTAGAATATATATAAAGAACTCCTAAAACTCAAAAAGATATAATTTAATAAATGAACAACACATATAAAAAGATAGTTCATATAAGAGGAATCAGGAATGGCCAACAAATATATGACAAGATGTTTAATCTATTTAGTAACTAAGGAAACGCAAATTAAAAGCATCATGAGTTACTATTACATTTCCAGACAGCTCAAAATTAAAAATTCTGACAACTGAAGTACATAAATGCTGTATCTTGATTTTTTGTTAAACTTAATTTAACAAGAACTTCTCTGGAATAAATGTTTTCTAGTCCCCAGCAGGTGCTTATGTGGCCTGTTTTTCTACCAGCATGATAAAGACAACCTCTGACACAGGGATCAATCAGCATTTTAACTGGTGTGGCACAAGATTCACTAGAAAAGAAAGTTCTGACTTTGGAATAATTACCATAATCTTGGAAGAGTTATCTCGCACCAACCCCTACATCTCTTTAAAGAACAAATCTTTGACACCGCAAATAGCATTTAAATGTTATCAAGTAGCAACCATTCAAAAAAAATCTGTTAGTCTTCACAGCAATTATTACTGTCAAAAGAGACTGTCTCAACATTTATCAGTAAAGTTTTCTACTCACTCATAAAAAGAATATACTCATTCCAAAAGCCTTTGGTACCCAAAATCAGAAGAATATGACTTGGGCACTTTCTGACTTGCTCTGAGAATAACTCACACAGGCCACTTACCTGTCATCTGGCCTTTTTGTTCCCCGCTCGTAGGCAGAAGAAGGTGGTGAGAGGGAGCCCCTTCGTTTTCTTTTCTCTTTATTTTGAGTTTGCTTGTCTGGGTCTCTCTCTCTTGACCTGTTAGGAGTCTTTGGGGCAGCTGTTTGATCTCTGAAGCCAACAGCATCCCTTCCTCGTTCAGTTACTAAGGGAAAAGGGTTTTTAAAAAGTTTACTTGGTAGATTTTTCTCCATCGTGATAGTATGTCAACTGTGGAATAAAATTTCTATCCAACAAATGGATCCTTGGACTCTTCCCTCATATACCCAGTCCTGAATCTGGATGAGACACAAGGTCTTGTGTGTGTATACACTCTATTTCCTGAAAGCCTCTTTCATGAATGCCCTTTTCCACCTTTCCCCACAAAAGTCTTAGTGCAAGTCTTCAACATTTCTAACAAAGTTCTGTGGAACACATGAATGCAAGATGTTCCCATTACCTTTAGCAAGGCAGTCTGCTTGTGAGTTCAAAACGTAAAAGCCTTTCACTGCCCCTGTAACTGCATATTTATAGTTTGTAGAAGAGTAGCCTGGCATGCTAAGTATAAAAACCTCAACAGGAAAAGTCTCTTTAATTTAAAGAAAAAAGGATTAGACAACTTTTTATGAACTAAAATTTTAAAAGGAAAATATTTCAAACACAGGTGATAACAGATAACTCAGGAACTTATCAAAGCTAGACAGCCTCATCTTCAGAAAGAATGCCAGCTTCCTATTGAAAGATGGTACTACTAAGCTTCTTCACTCAGTCTCTTTATCTAGAATGATTCTCACTCATGCTAACTCACCCAACTCCACTGCAACTGCTCCCAAAAGCTGTCCTAAGTATTACTTTTCACTGATCACGGCTCCTAGTTTCTCATCTCCCTAAAAAGTCTAAATCCTACCACAAAACATTTCACTATAAATTGACTGGTATTACAGGTTGGTGCTTTATGTATGTTAGTACTGCTACCCAATTAATCAGACTGCTCTCTTCTTGAGAAGAGAATTTCTATTTTTTATTTTTAAAGATTGGCCCTGAGCTAACATCTGTTGCCAATCTTTTCTTTTGCCCCTTCTTCTCCCCAAAGCCTCCCAGTACACAGCTGTATATTCTAGTTGTAGGGCCTTCTAGTTCTACTATGTGGGACACCGCCTCAGCATGGCTTGATGAGTGGTGCTAGGTCTGCGCCCAGGATCCGAACCAGCAAAACGCTGAGCTAATGAAGTGGAGCCTGCGAACTTAACCACTCGGCCACAGGGCCAGCCCCCAAAATTTCTTATAACATATCTTTCATAGCACAAAGCAGATTCTCAATAATCATTAGCTGGTTTTTCTTGTTCTTATCTCAGAAAAACATGCTATCAATTGTTTTTTCCTAGCAGTAAGGTTAGGTTTGTATATGCCATTCTCGCAGTTCTTTTAGTTGCCAAAAACATTTATTTGCAAAATAGTTACTAATCTACAACCATATATGAGCATTTGTTAGTGAGAAGCTAACAGAACTCATCTATGCCACACGCTGGTAGAAAATACTGTACAATTAAAACAACTGTTTCAGCTCACAAGGTAGTAGTATAGCAACCTTCTGTGAAGTACTATTAGCTAGTTGCATCTCTATTTGCCCATGACTACTCTATTTCTTCCTTCAAACCTAGGTTCCTTGTCCTGGTGTTAATTTCCTTAAAATGTGGCTATTTCTTCACTATAGCCTAGTAAAATCAGAAAAGGAATCACACCAACAGTTCATATTCTGACTCTGCATCTTAGAATACGTGAGGCAGAGAAGTCATTTCATTTATTCAGGCTGATTTTCTCATATTATAAAAAGAGGGTAAAGCTGGACTACACATTTCCCGAAGTATTTCACAATTCTTACGAATTTTAAAAGTGGTAAGCTTTTTAATTGCTTGACATTGAGTATAGAAACCAGGCTTGAATTATAAGCATTTCTTTAATCTAAAATCCTGAGACTGAGCTATAGCAGGGGGGATGTTCCATATGTGAGGGAGAAACTGAAGTTGGCACACAAAAGTCTCCTTCCTGAAAAGATTACAGCAGTCTCTTATAGACTACGCCCTGCCTCTCTCAGATGGCCACATGGGACCAGATATTGCAAAATACTGAGGGGAATCCTCACAGGTATTTAAACTTTGCCTAGCTTGCTCATAATTTCAACTCAGTAGGCACAGAGAAACTGGCCTCTGATGATAATGGCCTCTATAGTGGTGCCACTGGTTTTGTCAACTAGTACTGCCCAACCCTGCCTTCTTTCTTACGGGAAGAACTCTTTGCAGCCCTAAGTAGGATGTCCAGTAGAATTAAAAATATCCAAGAGATACAAGAATGAGGCAAAGGACACCTCATAGGTCTTTAACCAAGAAGATTATTTAACCAATGAGATTTAAGATTACAAAAAGCTCTTCATGCCAAAAATAAAGAAAAAGACCAAAAATATGATCACACTGGCTCCTTTACCCTATTTATATTGGGTCAGTGCTGAAGGGGCTCAAGAGACCAACAACAGCCACCATGATTGATCCCATTGTTTTAATTGCTAAAGAAGTATGTTGGAAACATAACTAAGGCGTAAAGTCCAGAAACCAGACTGCCATGGCCTGTTATCTGTTCTGTAATAATCACTCTTAACCTTTTGAGGGTTAGTGACTCCCTGAGAATCTGAGGAAAGTTTTGCATTTTCTCCAGAAAAATGATTGTACACAAAGGATTTTGCATATAAACATCTACAGGTAAAGACTTACACAGACCTCTAGGAGTACAAGTTTAAGAACGACTGCTCTAGAAGAACAAATGCATGGAAGAAAAGCTACTAAAGGCAATGACTTCAAGGAAAGCAACAATCCAGGTAGTGTAAAGGGACACCTCCTTTGGCTAAAATTCACTAAGAATGAATAAAAATGAGTTTCCAAACACAAATACTTCATTTACCTAATTACATACTGTCTGGTTTCAAAAACAAAACAGCTAAAGTTCTTATCAGTTACCTCTGCGTACTTCCAAAAGAATATTTGTAAAGCCATATACACAGAGTATCTCTGAATACCTACTTGTGTTCTCCTTTTCAGTTTGACTTTTCTTTGGAATCCGATATACCTCCTGCAAAAAAAAAACAAAAGAAAGGTTATCAGTGTGGAGTGGAAGCAGTGATTGCTTTGAAGCTGACTGATTTCATATGGCAACAAGAAATGGAAAGGAACAGGCTGGTATTTAATTATTCTCCAAAATTTGACTTATATATGGCTTTATATAAGAATAGATCCTGGTCCCATAAACACATGTAGCACAAATATAAAAATATGTATATTTTAACATCTACCAGACTTGTATGATCTTATTAGCTAAGTAAGCCGACTAAGTAACTGGTGCCTTATATTTCTGGCGGGAATACACTTCTTGATAATCTTAATTGCTGTATGTCTTCTGCATATAAAATGAAGTCATCTATGGCTCCCTTACTGAGAGTATTCATAAGAATGATTCTAATATCTCACTTGCCATCCCTACTTAAGGGAACAAAAAGTAATAACTTCGCTACGTAAAAACACTTCAGAAAAATTATATGGGTAAAGACAATTCCTGGTATTCAGCGTATTTTTCTATAAATGCAAAACCAACTTGGCTAATGACCAAATGTAATAGCTACTTCCTTATTGTTGTTATTTATAAAAAGGAAAAATAAGCATTAGATCATTGTTGCTCTAATAATAGCATCTAATACTGTACCAAAATTAGTCTTGAGAAATGTAAACTATGATTTTAAGCTTTGAGGTACCTTTTCTTGTATGAATCTAAGGCCTAGAACCTGTTGCGTTTCCTGACAATCTCACTTTTTGGTCCATCAAGCAGCTCAAGGGCACAACATTTCCTTAACAATTAGCTTGTTAAGTGGGCAAATGGCAAACCCACACAGTCTCAATGGTACACAAACGATACTCTCCCTTTAGAGTAATCTCATAATATTGACCATACATATCTGTCTGGTAATCCCATTTTTTAGGAATTGTACTCCAATAAAATCAAAGAACTGCCCTTTCCACATGATTGTTGGTTCTAGCAATATTTGTGGAAAATGAGAAATAACCCATATGTCACACAACTGAAGAAGGGTCAAGATACAATACTCAGCTGTCATTAAAAATGCAAATATGGACTACACAGATACAGGGCCATCTATATGAATTTAGACTTTTTTAAAAAATCCTTAAATATTCCATGCATGCTGATAAATTACTGAATAAAGATAATTATTACTATAATAAAACGTACACTTATCCTGTGTGCCAGGTATCATGCTAAGCATTTCAAATGGCTGAAATTTGAGCTTCAAAACAACCCTACGAGGTAAGTACTATTACCTCCATTTTACAAATGGGAGAATTTACTTAAAAAGTTTAGCAATCTGCCCAAGGATATGATGCTATGAGATGGTCTGACTCCAAGACACTTTATCTTCTGTACTAGATGACACAGGTTATGGCTAACAGTCAGCATTATTTTGGGGAGGAATACCATTTTGGGGATGTATGCACAAATACAGGTGGTATCCTCCATCCCCCTAGCCTTTCCTTCCTATGTAGGATTTCCACTAGAGCTGTGATTCTCAATTCTGGCTACACAATTAGATCACCCTAGGAAACTTTTACAGAAATACTGTCCCAGATAAACAACCTAAAACTCTGGGCATGGGTCCCAGGCATCTGTATTTTTTAGAAGGTCCCCAGATGATTCTGATGTCCAGAGAAGGTTGAGAAGCGGTGAAGTGCTAGCTTCTCTTAACAGTCCTCATTCATTCCTGCTCCTAAGGCAGAATCTGAGAGAAAGACCTATGCATGCCTGTCCTCAGCTCAGAGCCATCTGGGTTCTCTCTCCTCTTGGGCTGCTTTTGCCAGTAGAAAGGATATATTCCAATCTGCTCTTCTGAGGGATGCCTGGAGTTGTCTAGCTGTCAAGAGTCTAGTTGTGGGTAATACCGAATGCGGGATAAAGACAGGGAGAACAAAGCTGACACTCTTAGCTCTGTCTGTCTGACTCCTCTGTCTGACTCTCAGAGAGGTTATCAAATTTGGGGAAAAGTAAGAATGCCACTTATCAGCACCTACCCACACAATAGGGAAAAACAGTTATTCTGCTCATTTTTAAAAGCCTGAAAATGACTGTTGCATTAGGTACTGTATAAACCTAGGCACTCCAAAAGATAGCATGTTCATTCATGAAGGATGCTTAGAACAGACACATGGAGGGATGTCTGTGTCAACTAAGGATTACACAATTTTAATCTTTTAATTTCTTTTGCATAAAAGTCTCGGCATTACAAACGTTTATAGTAATTTATTACACAGATCTCAAGTTGCGGACCCATTCTGTGGTGGCAGTTAATGTACCAGAGAAAATGCTTCTCAAAGATACATTCTTAATTGCATTAAAAAGTTTAGAGCATCTGCTAAGTAGAAAATGTATTCTGATGTTTACAAAATGGATGATTAATACTAACTAGTGACCAAGAGCTACTGACTATTAGTGTGTGCCTAACACTATGGGGAACAAGTTCTATCAAAATGTACCCATGCACTTGGAGGTACTAACTTGATCCTCTTCTTCACGTAGTCAAAGTTGTATATAAAATTTAAGCTGGAAACTCTATCTACTTTGAGGCCCTGAAAACGGAAATGAATTTTTCCAAAGTCCCATAATAATGAAAACTGAGAAGGAAGTAGCCACGTGAAGATTACTGTAACATTTCTTAAGATCATTCTGTCTTGTGACTAAATAGCAACAGTGTTAGCCTGCATGATATAGAAGTCTGGAATAATCTCATACCCGCAGGCCACAGATCCGTTGCAGAAAATCTTTATGAGTTGGTTTCATTCATGTTAACCCTTCATGTAAAACTCTACTCAAGAGACTGGCATTTTATGGAAGAACACTGAACTGTGAGTCAGGAGACCTGGGACTAAACCTGCTCTCAGAGGGGCCTAAAAGAATCTGGTTCCCTACTCCACCTAATACTCTTTACCTATCACTCTGTTTTATTTCTTTGCTGTCTAGGTGCTGCTCCCAACTCACATATACACTCAAGCTGTAATTCTTAACGGCCAAGACTGTCTTATTCTTTGCTGTATCTCTAGCACCAAGGACAGTGCCTGGCACATAATCAAGACTCAGTTACTTGTTGAATGGACCAACAGGTGAAATTCTACTCTTACTTTGCAGAAATCAACCACACAGTGCTAAATAAACTCAAAGTACTGCATATATCTCATGCTTTCTATCACAAAACCTATACTATCATTCTCTTTCATCCCTGGTAAAAAACGTTATTTACAGGCCTCACATATAAGCACAAATTACATATTTCCAGGGTCAGACTAATAAGTGTGCCTCTGCAACGTTTTTAACTCTTTTCAACACTTAGCCTATCCTTGGCCAATTTTTAGTCAAAGGCTCAAAATCAATCTTCAGAAATTGTTTGATAAACACTGAATCATTGATAAGCTCATGCAACACCAATGCATCCAACATTCCTTTTTAAAAGTATCTAAATGTGTGTGGAGATTTTTTAATTTGTGGACACAAAGACAGCATGGTTCTATGATGGCTATTTGTAGAAATCTGGTTTGCTCATTTACATAACAAGCATTTCAGGTAACAACTATGTGCTATGCCTTGGACATTGGAGATACACAGTACCTGCCGCCAGGGGGCTCACAGACTAACGAAAATCATGGCTGACCCTTCTGTGTGCCATGTCCTTTAACTGCCTTCTCACGTGCTTTTACATCGCTAAGAGGGGTATTATGCTATATCTACATTACACACAAAACAGGCTCAGAGAAGTTAAGTAACTATCCCAAGGTCATACAGTGACACAGCGAGTTACATACTGGACCTAGGATCCAAGCCTAGATCTGTGTCTGTCCAAAGCACACACTCGTAACCGCTTCTACTGTTACCTCATCAGCACTGAGGAAAAAGAGAAACTAAATATACACTATTTCATACTAAAACTGGTTTGGGCCTTAGGAAAAATTGGGAAAAGCATCCTGAAATAGACATTTGAATTGTCTTGAAGGATGACCAAGAGTTGTACACAAAAAGAAAGAGGTGGAAAATACAAACATGGTAGACTGAACACACGTGTTTATTCCAACTCCATCCTGAAGTCCTAAAAAATGACAGTGGAAGAATAAAAAAGATATAAATCCTTCTTTAGTGTCTTTTTTTTCCTAAGAATATTAATTATACATGAGTAGTGAATGTGTGTGTATATTTAAATATTTTATTCTATTCCATGCATTATCCCCATTCTCCCTTTCATGTTCCTTTTTTTGTTTGATGATGCACAAAGAAAAAACATACATGAAATAAGATGCTATTAAAAAAAAAAGACAGCAAGAATAAGAAGAAATTCATGGCAAGTGAAACTATGATAGAAAAAAAAGAATTGAGTGACTCCCAGAAAACAGAACAAAAACTCAAGAAGTAAAATGGGAAATTAAAAAATAAAATTAGAGGATAAGTGCCAGAAGTCCTACATCTAATAACTGGTAGGCCAGAAAACAAGGAGAGAGAAAACTGAGGGAAGGAAATATCAAAGAAATAATAAAAGAAATTTTTTTAGAACTGAAAGACATGAGTCACCAGTTGGGAGGGCTCAGAGCACCTACCACAACAAAGGAAGAGAAATGGCATCAGACTTCAATAGCAACACTGTAAGCTAAAAAATGATGCAATGATATCTTGAATGTTTTAAAGGAAAATTTATTTCCAAATGATAATTATATGATCTGCCAAACAAGCAAGAGAATAAAGCTATTTTTCAGATCTACAAGGTCTCAAAATTTTATCTACCAGAAGGCAATGTTGAAGACCAAGATTGTGAAGGGTCTAAGATTTAAGATTCTAAATTCTGTGTTACCCATCTCATAAACTGTCTACAGTACACATTGTACCATACTAGGTACTTAAAAAAGACCTAATAATTCCTGAAGTAGTGATGGTAAAGCTTTGGAAAGTTAATGTAAATGAACTATCCACCATTTAGAATATGATATAGGCATATATTAATACATACATGTGTATAAATTCAATAATTATGCATTCAGTATAGATCAAGTATCGAAGTTCTACTTTTGTGCAAATAACTAGGAGGTGGTGGCTATTTAAAATAACATCTGTGGGGCCGGGCCGGTGGCACAGTGGTTAAGTTCACATATTCCACTTCTCGGCGGCCCAGGGTTCGCTGGTTCGGATCCCGGGTGCGGACATGGCACTGCTTGGCAAAACCCATGCTGTGGTAGGCGTGCCACGTATAAAATAGAGGAAAATGGACATGGATGTTAGCTTAGGGCCAATCTTGCTCAGCAAAAAGAGGACGATTGGCAGTAGTTAGCTCAGGGCTGATCTTCCTCAAAAAAATAAATAAATAAAATTAAAAATAAAAAAAATAAAATAACATCTGCAAAAGATCTGAAGATGTCATTCAAACCTGTCATAATTTTGAAAAAAGCTGTCTTCCAACAATACTATCCCTAACAGAAAAGTTTAGTTATCTGGAAACAGTATTTTTAAAGCAATTGCTATAATTAGCAAGAGAAATTTTTTAAATTAGAAAAGGGTTTGATGTTTTGAATATGGGTTACTACAAAAATGATGAAGCTATTAATAGAAATATACATCAGAAGATGAAGAACCAGCTTAAGAGAAGATTATGAACTTGAGTCTGAATGGCAGGTGGAGAGAGCCAACAGAAAGCTGAAAATATAGATCTGAAATTCCGGAAATAGGCTAAGGCAAGAGATCCACAATTTGGGAAAATTTTAAGAAACAGTAACTTACATTGTGGTACTATAGAATATTGCCAAAAGAGACAGTACATAGAGGAAAATAGGGTGATTTGAAAGAAAACAGAATTAAAGGTGGAAAGTCTCTATAATTGATGCATACAGTATGTTTTCTATTTTCTTTTTTTTTTCTTTTGCTGAGGAAGATTTGCCCTGAGCCAACATCTGTGTGAATCTTCCTCCATTTCACATGTGGGTTGCCACCACAGCATGGCTGCTGATGAGTGGTGTAGGTCCACACCTGGGAACCAAACCTGGGCCACTGAAGCAGAGTGTGCCAAACTTAACCACTAGGCCATGGGACCAGCTCTGTTTTCTATTTCTTAATAAAGACTTGCCAGCGATCCCACGTCTGGGTATATATCCAAACGAAATGAAAACAGGATCTTGAAGAGATACCTGCACTCCCTTGTTCATTGCAGCATTATTCACAATAGCCAAGATATGGAAACAACCTAAGCGTCCATCAATAGACGAATGGGTAAAGAAGATGTGGTGTACATATATATAATGGAATATTATTCAGTCATAAGAAAGAAGGACATCTTGCCATTTGTGACAACGTGGATGAACCCTGTGGATATTATGCTAAGTGAAATAAATTAGACACAGAAAGACAAATACTGTATGATATCACTTATGTGTGGAATCTTAAAAAGCCAAATTCATAGAAATAGAGACTAGAATACTGGCTACCAAAAGCTAGGGGTTCGGGGAAAAAGGGAAATGATGGTTAAATGAAAACGAACTTCCAGTTTTAAGATGAATAAGTTCTGGGGATCTAATGTACAGCATAGTGATTAAAGTTAATAATACGGTATTATATACTTGAAAGTTGCCAAGAGAGTACATCTTAAATATTCTCCCCACGAATAAGAAGTGGTAATTATATGACATGATGCAGGTGTCAGCCTACACTATGGTGGTAATCATACCACCATATATAAGTGTATCAAATCAACATATTGTACACTTTAAACTTACACAATGTTGTATGTCAATTACATCACAATAAAGCTGGGGGGGGAAAGAACGTAGATACTAAAACAAAGGACTGTTTTAGCCTAAGAAATATTATACAGCTATGCTTTTGATGTTCTTATCTTTATTGTATGTGAATCATGATTCCCCAAAGCAGTTAAATTATGTTTAACGTTACAATAAATAGATTCTGAGTAAACGGATTCTCCTATGGGAAAAAACCTTTACTTTTAATTATACGGTTTTTATAATACTCATTTTTGGTTAAAAAAAAAAATGAACAAGTCACCTACTACTACTACTAGGTCATTAAGCGGGCCTAAACTGGAATGTTTTCTTCCAACAGTCTCAAAAAGTACTCATTGGAAGTTTGTTGGCAAAGCACTGCAGCACAATTTTAACACATCCCAAATGAACTGTTAGAAACAGATTGCAGAAACAGACTAAAAAAAATTAGGAAATAATACTTTATAACAAAACTTTTAGTTAACACAAATGGAGACTTTTCCTGAGCTAAACAAGACCTTGAGAACAAAATAATTTACAATGAGAGTACAATTATATTTTTACCTTTTATTATATAGAGATCAGATTATCTATTGTTTTGCTTTTTATCTGATTTGCTTTTTAAAACTAAGACTATTTAGTTTTTCCTTGTTAGTAAGCAAAGATTAAATTGCGTATGTGCCAACCAAATCTTTTTTCCTAAATGATAGCAAGACTAATAACAAAAATAAAAAGAGAGAGAGAGAGAGAGAGAGAGAGAGAGACTGTGAGCAAGATGCCACTTTCACAGCAGAAGAACAGACAAAAAAACAGCAGAAGGGAACAAAGAGATAGAAAATATGAAAGCAAAGCTACAAGATATAGAGTTCAAGTGTCAACTTCAGATATAATGAGTTCTAGGAAAGAAGCAACTATTTTAAGAAATAATGATGATGAGTTTTCCAGAATTAAAAAAAGACTAAGAGCACCAAACGGGAAACAAAAAGACTCAGACCTGGCAAGTCTGCACCTGGGTTTATATGCCAAAAGAAAAAATCTCATATTGGTTCATATAGGGATATGTAGAAAATGTTCATCACCACAACGTCTGTGGTGGAAGAGAGTTGAAGGCAATCTGGGTATTCACTACGAAAAGGACAGATAAAATATTGTAGATGCACAACAGGGAACAAAACAGCAGTTAGAAGCAAAGGACTAGAAGAATACAAAGCAACATGGATGGACCTTAAAAATATAGCGCCGAATTTAAAAAAAAACAATGAGATAACATAGTTCTAGTTATATATACTAAAAGCACATGTGTAAATAATCATCCCAATTGATACAGAAAAAGTATTTGACAAAACAACATACTTGAATGATAAAAAGACTCAAGGAACTAGAACTAGAAGGGAACTTCCTCAATCTGATTAAGGGCATCTATGAAAAACCTACAACTATCATCGTACTTAATGGGAAAAGACTGAAAGCTTTCCCCCTAAACTCAGAACAAGACAAAGATGCCTATTCTTACTACTTCTATTCAACATTGTACTGGAAGTTCTAGCCAGGGTACTCAGGCAAGAAAAAAAAAAAGGCATTCAAATTGGAAAGAAAGAAGTAAAACTATTTCTATCCACAGATGAAATGATCTTGTATGAAGAAAATCCTAAAGAATACACACACACACAAACTATTAAAGATAATAAATGACCTTACCCAAACTGCACGATACTAGATCAACATACAAAAATCATATAAACCAGCAATGAACAAGCCAAAAATGAAATCAAGAAAATAATTACACACTAGCAGTAAAAAATAATTAGGATGGGGCCAGCCCCGTGGCTGAATGCTTGAGTTCGCGCGCTCTGCTATGGCGGCCCAGGGTTTTGCCAGTTCAAGCCCTGGCCGTGGACATGGCACCGCTTGTCGGGCCATGCTGGGGCAGCATCCCACATGCCACAGCTGGAGGGACCCACAATTAAGAATATACAACTATGTACCAGGGGGTTTTGGGGAGAAAAAGGAAAAAAATAAAATCTTTAAAAGTAAATAAATAAATAAATAATAATTAGGAATAAATTTCTTAACCAAGGAAGCGCAAGGCTTGCACACTGAAAATTACTAAACGTTGGTTGCAAGAAATTACAGAAGACCTAAATAAATGAAAAGATTTACAGTTATGAACTGGAAGACAATGTTGTTAGGATGGCAATACTACCCAAAATAATCTACAGATTCAGTGTAATCTCTATCAAAATTCCAACTGCCTTCTTTGCAGAAATGGAAAAGCTGATCCTAAAATTCACATGGAATTGCAAGGGACCTTGAAGAGCCAAAACAATCTTGAAAACACACACACACACAAATTGAAGGACTCACAATTCTCAATTTCAAAACTTACTATACAAAGCTACAAAAACAGTGTGGTACTGAAAAGATAGAAATATATATTAGTGGAATAGATGGGAGAGTTCAGAAATAAATCCATACATCTATGGCCAAATGATCTTCCACAAGGGTGCCAAGACTATTCAACTGGGGGAAAAATACTCTTTTCAACAAATGGTGCTGGGACAACTGGATATCCACACACCAAAGAGTAAAGTTTGACTCTTACCTCACACCATATACAAAAATTGACTCAAACAGATCGAAGACCTAAATGTAAAGGCTACAACTTAAAAATCTTAGTAGAAAACACAGAGGTAAATATTGATGACCTTGGATTTTGTGATGGATTCTTAGATATGGCACTAAAAACATACACAACAAAAGAAAAACTAGATAAGATGGACTTCATCAAAATTAAAAACTTCTGTGCTTCAAAGGACAACATTAAGAAAGTGAAAAGATATCCACAGAACACAAAAAAAATCTACAAATCATATATCTGATATCCAAATATATAAAGAACTCTTACAACTCAACAATATAAAGACAAACAACCCAGTTAAAAAATGGATATCACAATGAGATATCACTTCACACTCACCAGAATGGTTATTATCAAAAAAACAAAATGATAAGTGTTGGTGAGGATGTAGAGAAATTGCAAACCTCATATATTGCTGGTGGGAATGTAAAATGGCACAGCTAAGAGTTTGGTAGTTCCTCAACAAGTTAAACATAGAGTTACTATGACCCCAAAATTCTACCCCTAGGTATACATCCAAGAGAAATGAAAACAGATGTTCACACAAGAACTGGCACATGAATATTCACAGTAACATTATTCCTAACAGTCAAAAAAGTGGAAACAATACAAATGTCCATCAACTGATGAATGGATAACAAAATGGTGTATATCCATACAATGCAACACTAGTCAGCTAAAAAACGGAAGTATTGATACATGCCACAACATGGATGAACTCTGAAAACATTACACTAAGAAACCAGACACAAAAAGCCACATACTGCATGATTCCACTTACCCGTATTATTCACAGATTCTGTATCTGCAAATTCACCAATTCACTAAAATTTACTTGTAATCCCAAAATCAATATGTGAGAGAAAGCTTCACTAACTCTTCCCCAAAAAAGATGAACTATTGATGTTTTTTGATATATGTTTTCCAAATAATTGATAACATTCTTTACTCATTCTGGAAATGTTTCTACTACACTACTATCTTTGTATATTTCCTTTCCAACTTCAATATCATTTTTACTGACTTTATGAAATCAACGCATTTTTATTTTGAGGAAGATTAGCCCTGAGCTAACATCTGCTGCCAATCCTCCTCTTTTTGCTGAGGAAGTCTGGCCCTGAGCTAACATCCACGCCCATCTTCCTCTACTTTATATGTAGGACACCTGCCACAGCATGGATTGCCAAGCAGTGCCATGTCCGCACCCGGGATCCAAACTGGTGAACTTCGGCCCGCCGAAGCAGAACATGCGAACTTAACCACCGCGCCACCGGGCCAGCCCCTTACTTTGTAATAGAATAGATCTGCATTGTATTTGTACTACATTGCCCTATTTTTATAACAGTGAGACTGTGGCTGAGAAAGACAATAACCCATTAAACAAGGATAGCTTCTAATGTGAAGTGAGACGGGATGTTTGAGTGAGAATTGTTTTTTTTAAATTATATTATTGAGGTCACATTGGTTTATAACATTGTATAAATTTCAGGTGTACATCATTATATTTCAGCTTCTGTATAGCCTGCATTACGTTCACCACAAAAGTCTAGTTTCCATCCATCACCATACATATGTGCCCCTTTACCCCTTTGATCCTTTTCCGACCTCCTTCCCCTCTGGTAACCATCAATCTGCTCTCCTTATCTATGTGTTTGTCTTCCACGACTGCGATCATATGGCATTTGTCTTTCTTGACTTATTTCGCTTAGCATAACACCCTCAAGGTCCATCCATGTTGTCAGAAATGGCATGATTTCGTCTTTGTTAATGGCTGAGTAGTATTCTATTATTTATATACACACACCACATCTTTGTTATGCAATCATCTGTTGATGGGCACTTGGGTTGCTTCCAAGTCTTGGCTATTGCAAACAAGGGTGCAATGAACATAGGGGTACATATATCTTTTTGAATTAGTGTTTTCATTCCAAAGAATAAAAACACTGGCTAAATACCCAGAAGCGGAATAGGTATATCACATGGTATTTCTATTTTTAATTTTCCGTTTTTTGTGCTTGAGGAAGATTGTTATTGAGCTAACATCTGTGCCAGTCTTCCTCTATTTTATGTAAGATGCTGCCACAGCATGGCTTGATGAGCAGTGCTAGGTCCATGCCCAGGATCCAAACCTGTGAACCCCAGGCCACTAAAGCAGAGCATGCAAACTTAACCACCATGCCACCGGGCTAGCCCCTCTATTTTCAATTTTTTGAGAAATCTCCATAATGCCTGTACCAGTTTGCACTCCCACCAGCAGTGTATGAGGGTTCCCTTTTCTACACATCCTCTCTAACACTTGTTACCTCTTGTCTTTTTAATAACAGCCAGAGAATTAATTTTTTAAGTGTTCAGTTCATCAACTAATGTTTTGTAATAACTTTTGTTTCTCCAAGCAATTTTGAAACTGTGAAGATTAAGACACTACGAATAACATATATTTATGTGTGTGTATGTATATATGAATGTATATTTATGTATTTAGTTACATGTGGGAGATAATATTTCCCAAGGTAACTAAATGTATTTGAAAAAGATGTCCAAAAATCCCACCAGCTTCCCAGGATTTTCAGGCATTTGTGAAGTTTTAGGGTTAGAAGCAAACATACCAAATATTTAACTGAATTTACTGAACACTGAAAATTTAGAAAAAGACGCAAGAACTTAGAGAAACAAAATGATGAAAAAATTTAAGCTCATTTGGTTCCCATTGAAACCATATGGGCTTATAGACAAATCATCTTGGAAAATACACAATTAAATGAGTTCTGTTAGTCATCTAGGCTAAGAATACTAAAACACATATCTTTGGGTAATAGCAGACTTTTATGGAACCTAATTCACAATTCCATACAGTGCAGGGATCAGCAAACTGCATCCCAAATCTGGCCTGCAGCCTGGTTATGTGAGCACTCCCTCAATCCCAGCTAAGAATGATTTTTTACATTTTTGAATGAAGGGAAAAAAAGAAAAAAGAAGGGCGAAAAAAGAAAGAAGAGCAAGAGGCAGGGGCTGGCCCAGTGGCATAGTGGTTAAGTTCACAAGCTCTGCTTCGGCGGCCCGAGGTTCATGGGTTCAGATCCTGGGCAGAGACCAACACACCGCTCATCAAGCAATGCTGTGGCAGTATCCCACACAGAAGAACTAGAAAGACTTACAACCAGGATATACAAACTATGTATTGGGGCTTTGGGAAGAAAAAAAGAGGAAGACTGGCAACAGACATTAGCTCAGGGCCGATCTTCAAAACAAAAGGGTGGAATGCTGCATATGGTAAGTCTATGGCTTTGTCATGAAGTGTAGGAAAACAGTATGCACTCCCTATACTTCAAAAAAAAGAAAGAGGAGGGGAAGAAGGAAGTCACCTTTTAAATTTTGGTATGTTAATATTTACTATCTGGCCTTTTATAGAAAAAATTGCTAACCCTTGATCTAGAGAAATAAAAGCATATCTTTGGGTAATATAAGACCCTGTCATGAAACCTGATTCACAATTCTATATACTAGCATAAAGATTAAAAAGATCCATTTTCTCAATTAACAACAAAATTTAAAAATGAACATACAACATATAACCTCAACGTCTATGAGCCTACACCACCCCAAGGTCTAATTAAAAAAAAAAAATCACTGGGCAAATACTGATACATACCCAGCTCCTTTCCCCTCAGCATAAATTCTGTTCAACACTTTTAGTGGTAATGGTTCTATACCCAGCATTTAGCTTCCTTTAACTCCTATCATAATGTCCCTATAAAGCATTTAAGAGTCTGTTGTTTTATCTCATAAATTGTATTACAAATTGTGGGAGCAGGAGGATCTCCACTGGGTCACAGAGGCCCTGAAATTTGACTGGAAAAAAAACTTAGAAGATAATATACATATCTGGAGGTTTCATAAAATCATACACATGAGAGGGGCAGAGGAAAGGAGAGTGAGGGGAAAAGGGGAGCAGAATAACTTTATTTATTCTTTTTTCAGACAGCTGGACTCTCAAAAAACGAAAGGTAGTAAGATCCAGTTTCAGTTTTCAGCCACTCAGAAAAATGAGAAAAGGATATGGTCAGTTCTTAAAATAGGAAATACAAATGTTAAAGATATTCAATACTTCATGCATAAAATAAATGCAAATTAAAACTACAGTAACATGCCGTTTTTGCCTATCAGTCTGACCAAGATAAAATTAGACAATACTGGTGTCGGCCAGGATGCAGTGAAACAGGCACTCTTATACATATACATTGCTGATAAGAGTTACATTGGTACAACAACTATGAAGACCAATTTGTCAATAACTATCAAAATTACAAATAACACAAACTATGACTCACGTATACTATGTTTACTAATTTATCCAACATGTATATTCCTACATATGTGAACGTGTTTGGAATGACTTCAGTGAAGGTTACTTGCTGCCAAGCTAAAGAAAGGAATCAGCTTAAATGGCCCAAATATGGGACTGATTAATATGATTAACAGAAGACTAATCATGGTATATCTATACAATACTATGCAGCACTAAAAAATACATTCTTTATGAAGTGGTATAAAACAATCTTTACAATATATTAAAAAAAAAGCAAGGACCTAAACAGTGCTCCAAGCTTTATATAAAAGACAAAATATATACATATAAAATGCTCAAATTATCTCTGGAAGGCTACCTAGGAAACTGGTTGTATTGGTTGCCTCCAGGGAACAAGACATGGGGCAGGGGTAGGAGCAAAACATTTCATTGTATGCCTTGTGAATTTTGTATCATGTGCAGGAATAACCTGTTCTAAAATTAAAATTAAAAGAAGAAAAAAAAAGATAACATGCCTCAGAAGAGGCCTTAAATACAGCACCAAAAGACTTTTGTGCACTGTGACTGTACTCACGGTAAAGACCACCACCTGGGGGTTGTGAGGTCTCAGGCAAAGGCCTAAGGAACCTGGAGACTCCCAAGGCAATTTCTAAATGCTGCTCCTCAGCAAGTGCCATACCTTAAAAAGCCCTCCTAGTTCACAGCCATTCAGTTTAAACTTGTCTCCCCAACTACCTTCTTCTCTAGCCCCACTCACCTTGACTTTAATTCAAAGAATCTACCTTAGCAATGCTCGGTTTTATTCAACAGACATCTAAGATTGTCTGGGCTTATAATAAATACTGAAGCACAAGGTGAACAGCTGACATAAGTCCCTGTTTTCAAGGCCTCTCTAGCCCAGTAGTAAATATGTATATAGAAAAATAAAATTCCTTTCATGCTGGTAAGTAAACACTGAAGAATAATCAAGGTCATGATAATTAAATGTTTCTCCAATTTCAAATTTTTTTTTCAAGGCAAATTAATTCTAAATCTAAGATTTTTCCTTACATTTTTAAAATTTAACTATCTTCTCTATAATTTTTCTAATTAAAACTTAAAAATCGCCACAGCCCTCCAAGTGATTTCATTGAAGTTAAATGTTGCACTAGTCAATCCAACACTGTAGTTAAGGGTAGGAGCCCTACTGCTATCAAAATCATCCAGAAAACACTTTTTGGATATAGTCCATTCTTCTCCCAACTCAGATATATACACATCCCTGTTTGAGATGCTGATCATATTTATGGACCCTCGCGCCCCAGAAAACCCCACAGTTTTGCATATGATTTCAGGGGTTCTGAAATCCCCTGAAGTTCAATCATGGATCACAGGTTGAAAATCTCTGCAGTATTATGGAAAAAGAGATACTTAAAATACTAAAATGATAGTTTCTATGATTTCAGAATGAATTTGGACTTACTACAGTTTCTAAATCAGAAGCAGATCAAGAGAAATATGAAAAGTATTCACCAAAGGTACATAATTGCATAAATTGCCTAGCTAGGATATAGAAATCACTATTTGTTGGACCAGAAAAAGGAGTAGAAAGAATATAGGATTTAAATCAGAAGACCTGAGTCAATTTTCAGCTCTGTCACTTAAAAGCTAAGTCACAACCTCAAGGGCCTGTTTGTTTCCATTTTACAGCTGATAAAAATACCAACATTTACTTCAAAGGGTTGTAAAGATTACATGACACTCATTAAAATATTTTCTGACTACCCATCAAATAAAACATACACACTACGGATTCAAGAAGCAGTATGGTACTATGGGAAAAGACACATCTTCTTTACTTCTTCATTCAATTCTTTATGAAGTGCCAAACTACACTCTAGGCTCTCACAGTACCCTGGAGACTCGAGTGACCAAGACAGAAGCAGTCTCTGCCTTCACACAATGTACAACTATGAAATATTATCTGCTATGGTTGGAAAGGATATTATGAGAGCATATAAAAAGGGCAGAATACTTTCTCTTGGAGAGATAGGAATGGCTTTCCTGGGGAAAGGATGAAACTTAAATGAGAAGAGACATCTAAACAAAAGAAAGTGTTTTCAGGAATGAATGAATGTATGGTGGGCCATTCACTGGTGGGCCACAATGGCTTGAGGTGAGACTACATAAATAGATGAGACCAGACTACGCCATGGCATGCAAGCCTTATTAAGAAAAATGGATTTAATTTTAACAGTTTAATAAGAAACCATTTACAAGTTTTACAAGGACACTGACATGAACAGATCTGTAGTTCCAAAAGATCACTCTGGCTACTGAGTGTAGCACAGACTGTAGGGGGCACATAGTAGTCATTCACTATTATTAAGAGGTAACTTATTATTATAACCATTACTATAAAAATACCATAACAAAAGTAACTCTTACTACAAAGATTAAGAAATGGTCCCTGCCCTTGAAGATCACATGGTCCAGGGAGATGAAACAAGCATCCAAGCAAGTAATTTTAGTCGTCTGTTGAGAATACTGTCACTGTATAGAAATACCAAAAAGGACAAAGCAACACAAAGAATGAACCGCAACTGTAACTGTAAATAAAGGAAGATTTGAAAAAAAAAAAGAAAAGAAAAAATATCCCAAGCAAAGAGAAAAGCATGTATGAGGACATGGAAAGGTGAATATGTATGAACAGCATGTGACTCATGCACTGAGCATGTAAGAGAAATTGTTGGGTAAGAAGGTTAGATAAACATAGAAGTACCTCTCACTCCACACACTAAGTTTTTGTTCTTTGAGTGATGGGAGTCTCTGTGATGCTACCAGAAATTCCTATTGATCACATCAGTGTTTTTAAAAAGATAACACTATAGCATAATAAAGAATAATACGAAGGAGGAAAAGAACGGGAACAAGAAGTACAAACAAGAGGCTGTAGGACAAAAGAAGTCTCAGGTGCCCCAAGAAATACCACCTTTTAAGGGATAGGCAGAATAGGAACAATCAGTGAGAGTTACAGAAGGAAACTCACATGTTCAGAAGAGTGTGTGGTCTCAGATTAACAGAAGAGAAGAGAAATGATAGAGAGGTCAAGTACATTACGTGTATACATATTCACTCATACACATACATAAAAATACATATAAATATTTATTACAGTCTGCTGACAGCTCCTACAAGCAATGACCTCATCTAAAGCCCTGATCTTGGTTTCAAAATATCATTTCCCACCAGAAGAAACCAGAGCTCCTTGGAGAAATGGCTGATTCCAGGGCTGGGTAAAGGAAAGTACACGATGAGCCTGGAACAGCATCTTATACCAGGTTAAAAAATAACATGAAAATCAGACAGAAGGGAAGTTAAAGGGTCTCCCACTGGCCAAATAAGGGACAATTTAAGGATCAAGTAAATAATGGAATTAATGGATCATAATTCATTGAATAAAATGAGAATCTGTGAGTCTAAACTGATAAAAATCAATGAATAAAGAACTAAACGGGAGAGCAGGGAAGGCTGTTGCTTACAAAAGAATGCCAACCAAAAGGCACATAAATTAAAGGAATGATGAATTAGAAAAATCGCCATTTGGCAACCATCATAGTTATATGCAATTCAGGCAAATTGACTGGCTGTTGAAACTAATAGATAAATTCGATGAAAAACAGAATATTTACATATTTCCAAAGGCGCTCCTCTGTGATACTTTTTAATTAGAAAGGGAAAAATAGTAACTTTACATTGGAGAAACCTGGCAGACACCACCTTAACTAAGTGATCAATGTTGCCAACGTCTGTAATGGGACAAATCAACATCATGTGAAAAACCCTACTGTAGTCTTCCTGACAAAAATGTATAACCTGAATCCTTCAGACAAGCCCAAATTGAAGAATATTCTAAAAAATTAAAAAATACTAAAAAATGTGAGGTTTATAAAAGACGAAGACTGAAGAACTATTCCAGATTACGGGATACAAAAGAGATATAACTCAATGTAACACTTGATCTCAGATTTGCTTCTGGATCAGATTTAAAATTTTTTCTTTTTTTTTTTTTTGCCATAGAGGACATTATGTGCACAACTGGCAAAATTTGAATCAGGTCTGTTGATGAGATAATAGTACTGTGTCACTGTAATTTGTTGATTTAGACATACAGGAGAATAACCTTGTTGTTATTAAATAAACACTATAAATCCAGGGTGTGTCATATCTGTAACTTACTCTTTAAAAGTTAAAAAAATTAAGAGAAAATGATAAGGCAAATTTGGTAAAAAGTCAACATTGGGGAATCTGGATGAAGGGTTTAGAGGAATTTTTAGCTGATTTTTTTCTACATTTGTCACTAGAATGTGTGTTACATGCAGAATACATACAGAACAGTATTCTTGCAGTTTTCCTATAACTCTGAAATTACATCAGAATTAAGTTAAGAATATTAAGGAAAGTTTATATATCTTCATTATGGTGATAAATAAGACTAGATTATAAGTATTTATCTATACTCAAAAAGTTTAAGTCTCTGACTAACTTGACCATGGCCCTGAGGGAACAACAACATTTCTTAAGGGTCTGTTTTAGCCCAGTAATTCAATAATGTATGTACTCTCCCACTTCTCAGATAGTCTTACATCCAAATCACTTGAAGTAATTTTTGCTAAACAGAATCAAGACTTTTTTTTTAAAAACTAACCTCATGGGCTATAGAAACATGGTCATTATATCTTTAGGGAAATAGAATTAAGAGCTCACCCAAAAGAATAAAGCGTCAAAATGACTTCATTCAAACCAGAATGTTTAGAGCAGCCAGATTCTTACTTTATCGTTTAGATCAGATGTTGGCAAACTTTTTCTGTAAAGGACAAGATAGCAAATATTCTAGGCTTTGCTGGCCAGCCAGTCTCTGAAGCAACTACTCAACTCTACCAGTGCAGTGCAAAAGCAGCCATAGACTTTATATAAATGAACAAGCATGGCTGTACAGTTCCAAAAAAACTTTATTTACAAAAATACGCAGCAGGGCAGATTTGGGCAACCCGTGATTTAGATGAAAGTATTTATCTGATAATACAAAATGGACTACTACTAAGTTTTAGATCCTGTTTGCCTTTTACCTAGTGAGATATTTATTTAAAAATTTCAATGTAGCAATACCTAAAATAGCATTCTTTGGGGGCAATTCTGAATTTTAAAGAAAAGGATAAGTAATATTGATCATTATGGATACAAAATCATCTCTACTAAGGATTCTGAAATTCATTATAGAAATACAGAGCACATAATTTCATTTTGAAATGTTGCATAGCAGATTTCACATACAATATTAGTTACAGACTGAAATTCCAGGCAGTAACTCAAAACTTTTCGGTAGGAGAACTCCAGGTTTTATTTGAACTCTGTAGAAAGTTTAATGCTTAACTTTCTAGGAAAATAATATGTCTGTTGAATTAAGGATAATGTCTTGAGATAAAGACGAAAAAGATAAGAATAAGAATGTTCATTAAGAGTTCAATTTATCACATGTATGCAATGTTGTCCCTAAATCACCTAATCCAGGTATGACTCTAACTATCCAGACTTCATTATAAGGAGAGATGCACATCCTGAAACAAGTGTTTATAAGAGAAGCTCTGGAATCACTAGCCATCACAGTTTCTTGGGTGTTTAACTGCAATTGAAACTGCCAAATTCACAGGAACCTTACCTCTTCTTCTCATGATCCAAGTGAATGAAGATTTTTTCAGTCAAGTTATAATTAATCACTACTTATAACAAGCTGTTTTGCCCTGTGAAGTCTAGGGTATATTTTCAGCATGAAGGGTGATGTACAACAATTCCTTTTACAAACAGAACTATATGCACATGTCCCTGCTGAAAATGTAACCCAGTAAATTTGCATATGAAAATGAATACATGCCCATGTATAGAAATGTGCTAGGTGATATTTCTTGTTGATTCTACTTTAGGAGTCAAAATGTGTAAGCCTTGTGGAGCCAAGGCAGTGGTCCTGTGTATAGAGGTATAGAAAAAGTAGCTCACTTAATCCTTTCTCGCCAGGAGTCGGGATTTTCCCAGTACGACATCCATTGTCGGCAATGGACGCACCAAAATAACGCCGGCGCCAGTGAGTTAACCACCTCTGTCCTCTTTTCACCTATTATATTTTTCATGCATCATCCAACTTCCCAACCATCTTCCTGTTTCTTCACAGAATGCACGCTAGGTTCTTGTTTTTCTTCAGCACGAAGTTGAAAATGGAGTTGAGAAAAGGAGACACATGGTCAGCTGGTGATGTTAACAAGCTCCTTGCTGCCCTGAGAAGCTAGATGGAAATGGTTCAAGTTACAAGGGGGATCATCATCAGATCTGGGAGGACAAAGAGTAATTCACGAAGCTTCATTCCCTTCCCTCCCACCCTCTTTCATTTATTGATGATCCCTATAGTCTGCCTTCACAGCAAAATCAAGATTAAGGAATCTGAAGCAACCTCGTTCAGTTCTTCACTCCATTCAGTACGTAGAAAGGCCAAGTGGAACACATGTCCAGCAATGTTACAGTGGCCCCAGGTCAGATTGTGGCTAACATAACCACAATCTTAGATCAATGCTTTTTAGTACGATCTTGGAATTAACATCAGCAACTAACACAGTGCTTGGTCACAGGTGCTTAATAAAGGTTGGTTGAATAAGACATTTTCTTTTCTGCCAGTGTCTACTTGAATACACAGGTGGAAGTCAGACAGAAGTAGTTAACTCTTTCAATGCCGGGATAGCATGGATATACAGTAATCACATCAAGTCAACGTGTTTCTCTAAAATATGTTCAAATTATGGGTTCCTGATTTCAGAGTTCTGGTTATATGTTAGGTAAAGTTTTTTCGTTTGTTTTTGTTTTTTTAAGGACAACCATAATCAGAGTTTTGAAATTAGAACCTTGGTAAATGTTAATTAGAATGATAGAGGAATTAAGAACCCTAGCACCAATGTGTAACAAAACATCACAGCTCAGTCAAGTAAAAACATTTCTCAGTAATGCAATTCTAGATGGGTAATGATTCCAGAGCAAACTAAAGTTTGAAGCAGGAGGATTTTATTTAGTGGCTTCCTTGATGCTAAGAATCAGGATAAATCCAAAATATGAAGGTTAAGAAGGATATACTTTAAGTATAAATAAAATTTTAAACCTCAAGTCAAGAGGATCATCAGGCTACATAGTACTGTGCAACTGCTTTGATTCTTCAGATGGGAGTGGGGAGGACAACAAGCAGGGGAAAAAATAATTCTGTAGGACTCAAAAATGTATGTCTAGAGTGTGAGTTTAAATTACCAGTTATATCTAATTGGGTTAAGGATATCCCAGGGAGTAATTCATATGATTACAATTACAATAAAAAACTACCATATAGAGAAACAAAAATATTTACTTTTTCCAGATTTCAAGAAGACAAAGGTTTTTAAGAAATGATGATGATTATGTCTTATTTTTTTTAAATTATGTCAACCAGAGACTTCTCAAGCAAAAGTGAACTACTAGGTCTACAACCCCACTCTCTCTCTATAAAACTATGTCTGTAAGGCCTTTCCTATGTCCACCTGTGTACTTGTCTCCATTTCCACCTTCCTTACTGAGCCAGAGATAGTACAGGCTCTACTAGCAGTCTCCAAACACAAGAGAGACTTCTTCCAGGGACTCCTGTGCCCACACAAAGCAGACCTTAAATAAAGGTCCACACAAGTGACTTTCCAGCATCTCATTCAATTAATTGCAATTCCAGTTCCTGCAGTTCACATGTTGTATCATAAGCAGATTTACTATGAATTCTTCCTTTTATATTTATAAAAAGATCAGATTTCATAAGGCTTAATAAGGATGAGTTTACGCTGAACTGTAAGTGATGAAAGAGTAGTATGAGTAAGAGCTTGAATGGGTAACGAGAGCTGAAACCACACCATACTTAAAGAAGGGTCTCAACACGGTAAATTACGAATGCCAAAACTAAGCCCAGTACACAAACGACCAACTACTCATTTTGCTCAGTGTAAGGCCAGTTCCATACAGGTCAAATCAAATCACAGGATCTAATGGGTAAGCTTTGTAGTCATAACTGGGGACAGGGAGGATTCAGGTGTCCATCTTGCTGCAAATAAATCTGTATTGCTGGATTATCTGGTTGCTTCACCTCTGGCAGAAGAAAGGAGGAACAGAAAAATAGAAGCTAAGTAGTAACCTGTTCCCAGAGTCCTCAAGACCTGGATCTCAGATCCAGATCCCTTACAATAAAAATGTACCACATCTCTCCTAGGTTTATCCTGTTCACTTCTGTGTTTATCCAAGACCCAGATTGGGTTTTCAGCAAAGCAAACCCTGCACAACTTGCTACATTCTTTAACAAGAGATTATATACGTATTAGGTGTAACGGTTCCAGACCTCTCTATTTTTCCTCTAAATAGCATCTTTTGTCCAAAGAAATAGGCATTTTAAAGGCAGGCCTATTTCAGAAACAATAATGTAACTGAATAACAACTAGCTCCATATAAAGTTATTTTACTGAAATAGAAATTTGTATTCAATCATTTTTGATGAGAAGTTAAATTACCCTGGTTTTCCAATTAGTTTTTATTTTTAATTAATTTCTGGTTAATCCAATTTAATTTAAACATTCTTATTTTCTTATATAGAACCTTACACAGAATTTTCAGACACAGAATCATACCTTTGTTACTCAAAGGGTTTTTGTTTTTAATGTAAAAAGCACTTGAATGACTGAATATGCTTTTCTAAATGAGGAGAAAGGGGACATTCGTATATTAGTTTGGCTAGTATATCTCTTGCCAAGGTATAAAAGATGTTTGCAACATTTATAATTAACTGACAGTAAGAGAGATAGTATTCCATTTTTCAAAAATATGTATAGCTAGAAAAGTAGGTAATTTGACTTAAGGTTTGTAGAACTCTAAATCTGAGTAATTCAGGTTAAAATGAACAAAAATATCTTCTTACCTTTAGGTCTTTCCAACTGTCCAGGAGCTTGGTGGCCAAATCACTTATATCTACTGTTTTATCTGGCTGTTCCTGGCTCCTCTCACTCTCCACATCAGATACACCCTCCTCTTCATCTTGGGATGGTGTTTCCTCAGCAATAGCCTCTTCTAGTTTCGTGCCATTGTTCTCTTTAGGCTCTATTTCAGTGTCAGCTTCTGTTTCAGACATGGGTAGCTTACTGGCCTCCACGGCGATTTCACTATCAACTTTAGACTCAGGCAGCTGTTGTGTAAGCAGCTGTTGTGATTGTAACTCTTCCTCTTCTTCTACAGGAACGTTTTCTAACTGATCAAGGTCCTCTTTGCCATCCTTGCCTTCCAATTCACTGGTAGCATCTGAGATTGCACTGTCCATGCTATTTTCACTTATAATTTTAAGTCTGCGAAACATGAGCTTCTTGGGGGTGTCTGTGTCAGCTTCTGTGGTCAGTTTGGTAGAAGGATCAGGTGTGTTGAGTGGTGTTTGAGCACGCGATGTATTCTCACTAGAATACCCGTCTCCTTCACTCAACTGAGGAACAGCAGTCTTGGTCTGAGACCACCGCTGAATAATTGGAAGTACTTTGCTTTCCTCCAACATATTTTTAGTAGGAATGGGTAAGTGTTCCAAAGTCTTTATAATCTGATTAAACATAATAAAAGAAAATCACATCACTTTGTACAAGTTGACTTTCAAACCTCCGGATGGGACTTAGATCATTTCTGCAGGAGCAGTGGGGTTTTTTACTGTCTTATTAAATTAAGACCTAAGTCTGTAACTACAGAAGGATTTAAATGTCATAATATTTTCCTCTAGAAAGGAAGGAAAACTGTTTTAAAAAGACTGATTAGCAAGAATAAAATGTGGAGGAGCTGACTGCTCATAACATCAAATGGATTAATATTCTCCACCAGTACTTCTCAAACCTGGGTAATTTTTTAAAACATATACACTACTGGGCCTCGTCCTGGGTTTCTTTTTCTAAAAAGTTTCCCAAGTGACTATGATACAGGCTTGGGAACTATGCAACAACATATATTTAAATGATATCTTATATACACATAAAAAATGCAGATATTATTTACCTCTTTAGCCTTTGATAAACAGCTGTCTAGCAAAGAGAGACTCTTTTCATTAAGAAATAACCACTCTCCCACTCTGAAATCCAAGAATTTCTTCCAAAGTACTCCCCACTGTAGTTCTACAGTAACCCCACGGCTTCCCTAGCTTCTACTCATTGCCAAATCTCCTGGGAGAGGGACGAAGGCAAGACAATCATTTATTTGCCCACTCCCATGCATTTGTTTTTAAAAGAGTAGTATTAAATGCCTTTGAAATTATATTAGAAATCATGATTTTAAAAAACTACACTTAAACTAAGTTATAAAATACTGTTTATTCCATGGGAAGGTATAAACATCACAACTTCACTAACAATGCTGCCAATGAACATTTACGTCAATCTTTAAAAACACTTATTTACTCCTCAAAATATTCTTACTCTTGTCATCCAGAATTCAGCTCTTCATTAATTTTTTAGAATCCCAGAATTTAAGTTTGACATAGTTTCCTATCTTTTTAAAACTACACTTTTAGCAACAAACTAGATCCTTCACTTAACTATGACATTATTATTATTATTATATCTGGCTCTTGCAGTGGCAAATATGTAGTAGTGCCAACCTTAAAAAAATACTATAGAGAAAACCACAGAGTAAACTCACCACTAGCAAGGAATACGTAAAGGTTATAGCTATAGAAATGATATTGGAATGATAAAATTATTAATACCAGTGGTAAATATAGTGCTAAATTCATTATCACTGATATTATCACATACCCTCAATCTAAGCAATCAACATAGTGGTTTTAAGAAACAAGCAAGTTGAATGTGAACTGACCTCTTCCTGAAGCTTCTGGTTACTTTCCCGACCATCACCTAGCTCTGCCATCCAGATCCACAACAAAGACAGCCCATGACGTTCCAGAAAGGACTTCAGGCAAGACTGTGAGTGTGTATTCTTCCATGGGAGAAGAGAAGCAGGATGCATGGTATTGGGGGCAGGGTGAGGGGCAATATCAGACAGAGCATTAAAGACGGCTCACAGAGAAGACTAAAGAGTTTTACATTCACAAAAAACATATAAACTCTATTTTGACTAGCCAAACTAGAAGTGTACAACTAATAAATGCTTTAAAGCAAAAGTGCAATATATTATAGTCTTTTTTGATACCTAAAATATAACCAGCCAACCTGGACTTTACTAAAGTAGAAAATATATAAATACTAATATGTCATTTACAATGAAATTCAATTCTGAAGGATTAAGAAACAAATTAATCATTATTACTGAAAAAGCTAAAACTATAAAAATTAATATTTAAATCATTTTTTTCTTCTCTTTTTCTTTCAGATGCTTGTTCAAAAGGCTTTTTTCCCCCTTAGATTTATTTTTAAAAAATCATCCATTTATTATCCAACTACTTGTGGCATACTTAATAAAACAGAGTAAATGAGATTACTGTTAAAATTTCTTGCTTTGAGATCCTGTAGTAAAAACGGCCTTGGCATGCTAATAATCAAGGGGAAAAAAAATTATATCAAGTGTCATGAAATGTTACACAAAAAAATCCCAACACGTTCTTTGACTAGAAAGAGAAAGCAAACAAGATCTACTAGTAGATTAAATGATGCTGAAATCTTAAACCATTTTTAAGAGTACAAGCTTTCAAAGTCACGTAGAATTCACATATCCATTTTAAAAATAAGAGTAACTCTTCTCATCAGAATTATTCCTTCTCTATTCATCATTGTGGGTTGTAGTTTAAATGTCCCACCTCAAATTCAGAAATAAAAAATAAAGTAATATCAAAGTGTTCACCTGTATGAGCTTGAGACAGGTAAGTTTCTGCTCCAAAGTTTCGATTCTAACCATCAGCCGGGATAAGCTGAGCACCTGATTTTTATCAGAGAGACCCTCACCATTCTCCATCAGAGCTTCTAGTTCTCCATCCACCTACCACAGCAAAGAAAAATATCTGGTTATAAAACAACAATGACAATAACAAAAAATCCACTAATATAAGAATCAAACAACCTGAAAAGATGCTCAGTCTCACCAGTAATAAGAAAAACGCAATTAAGACCACAGTGAGAACCATGTTACATTCACTAGACTGGGAAAAAATTAAGAAGTCTGACAATATCAAGTCTAGGCAAAGATTTGGATCAAAAGGAATATTCATACACTGTTGATGAAAGGATAAATTTGAAAAGCATTTCATTCACTCATCAAATATTTACCAAGCACTTACTATATGCCAAGTATAATTCTAAATGCTGAAGACACTACAATGAACCAAAACAAAAAAACCTGCCCATATGGGAGAAAAAGAACAAATTATATCAGGTGAAAAGCATGATGGAAAAAATAAACCATTAGCTTGAAAAATAAAGTATCTGTATCCCCCATGCACTAGCAATTGCACACTTAAGAATAAACCCTAGAGAAACTTCTACACATGTGTACTCAGAGAATCATAACAATGCTCATTGAGCAACCATTCAGAATAGCAGAAAACTGCCAACAACCCAAATGTCTGTGGCCAGGTTGGATAAACTGGTATTTTCATACAATAGAATATTAAACCACAGTGAAAGGAAATCAGTGCAGCCAAGTGCAACAACATTCATCAATCTTACAAACATAATGTTACGTGAAAAAAGAAGTCCCGGACGATTAAGTGCTATACAAATTTGTTTTCACGTACCTCAAAAATAAATTTTTTATAGATACATATCAGAAAAATCGATTTTAAAAAGGCAAAGGAGATAAGACACAAAATTCGAAACACTGGTATCCTCTATGGTCTAAGCAGGGAGAAGGAAGCAAAGAAGTGCTCACAAGGGTTTACTTTATAATTATGCTTTATAATATATTTTCTCTGGATGTTTCAAATATTACATTTAAATAATAGGGAGCAGAAAAAAAAAAACCAACCCACCGAAAGTTGTTTTCCAGTTGTGTAGCAGTTATAAAAGATGCCCTCACAGAACTTACTATTAGGGAGATAAAATTAATTCATATGAAAATGAACATCGAAGCATTAATTATAAATGTTAATGTTAAAAAACCTACGAGGCCTAAGCAGGAAGGGAGTGGTTAGAAGGAGACTCACCAGAAGTGAATTCACAGAAGTAGGGTTAGAAATAGGTAAGACAGAGACAAGAGGAGGGAGGGAGGGAGCAAAACAGAGGGGAAAGTTTGAACAAAGGGAAATGGGCAATTATGATAGTGCATAGCTCAGCCTGGCTGGAGTGGATAAGCTATGGTGAGGAACTGAGGAAAATCCCATCAAAGGAAGGCTGGTGTTAGATGAGATCTCAGATGTAATATAAAAGAACCTGGATCTGATGTGACTAAGCAAGAGAGCTCTGTCACTGAATCCCAAAGTAAAGGAGTAATATGATCAAAATCGAATTTGAGAATACTTAGTGTGGCAATAACAGAACGAAATCTAGACAAGACAGACACTGAAGAAGAGGAGATACAAAGATAGTATTAAATCAACTTGGCACAAAACGGTAAAAGTCTAGAATGAGCTGATAATAAATCAGAGAAAAGCAAATCTAAAAGAAAAGAATCTCAAAGGAATTTTCTGTTACTTAAATGGCTATAAAATTTTAGGCACAGCACTGAACATTTCTATTTCATATTATACCCCAAAATTCATATTATAGTTAAGAACAAAAATAAGTAAGAATATACGAAATGCTGCCTGCAAGAAGTTGAAGATAAATAAACTCATTTTTTTTCCTTCTAAAATGTACATTGAGGCTCATTCTTTTTCATTTCCAGTATAATTTAAGTTTTGAATAGATCAAACACATCAACAAAAAAGCTAATTTACAGTTAAACCATAATCTAAGACAGGTAATTCCCTTAGAGATGTTTTTTCCTTGAATGTAAATATCCTGAATGTAAAACTTCCTGTCCCAAATTCTAGAGGATTACAATAGGAAAGACCAAGGCTTTAAAATTCCACCCCCCTACCAAATGCAACAGCCAGAATCTTGCTTTTGACAGTTTTGAGATGCAAATATTCACTAGGCTAAGAGATGAGGTTATTTTCTTTTCATAATTATGCAGGTAATGATTCTATAACTGAAAACTCAGAGACAAAACTGAGTTACTTTCATTCATTCAATAAACATTTATTGAATAGATATTACTCTATAAAAGGCACTACTGGGATATAAAAAAGTAGCATTCTTATCTTAAGGAAATAAACAGTAAAAACGCAGAAATTGAAGTACAGTTATGCACCACATAACGACATTTCAGTCAACGAAGGACCACATATACAACAGTAATCCCATAAGATTAGTACCCTATAGCCTAGGTGTGTCATAGGCTCTACAACCTAGGTTTGTGTAAGCGCCCTCTATGACATTTGTACAATGATAACATTGCCTAACGATGCATTTCTCAAAACGTATTCTGGTCTGTAAGCAACGCATGACTATATAAATTAAAAAATTTTGCAAACAAAATACAGAAGGTGAACAACAGAAGGTGAACAATCTCTGAACATTCCTACTATAATGATAAGCTTAATGATTTGTACTGATTTATAAATACAATGCCAGCAGTGATATGCTACAACTTCCATAATTTTGGGTACTCAAGCAGATGATCAATTGTGGAATTAATAACTTTTAGGATACCTAGGGAGGAGGGAGCAGGGGGATGATTGAGTTTGACTGCTTTCATTAATTCACATTTACTAAAAGTATTTATTTTTCATTTATGGGTCATCGCCTTCCAAAAAGGATTTAAGGTAAGGAATTAAAAGATAACATAATAAGAAGAATTAGGATGTATTTTAATAAATTATTGATGATTGAAAATTTATATGTATATACACAATTCTACAGCACTTAAAAATTTATCCTGTTAGGTACTACATCAGTCCAAGAAATTATTTCTTTTTTAATATTTTAGTATTTTTTGACTATGAACCATCTTTAATGGGTCTAAGCACCATTTTTAATACTTTCTGATAAAATATAGTATGCATACAAAAAAGTATGTAAACAATTAATAAAAAAATACGTTTCATAAACAGGTGAGCAATACCCATGGAACCAACACTCAGATGAAAAAAAAAAAAGGGAACAATACCAGCATTCCTGAAGTGTTCAACGTGTCCCTTCATTCTAATACCTCCTTTTCTCTGCTCTAGAGATAATGTCTCCTTACTTTTTAGGAAATAGTTCTCTGATTTTTTTAAATAGGTTTACTACCTACACATAAATCCCTAAATACTATAATTTAATTTTTTCTATTTTTTATCTTTATGGAAATAAAATCACACTGGACAAAATCTTTTATACCATGCTTCTTTTTCTTTTTTTTTTTTTGAGGAAGATTAGCCCTGAGCTAACATCTGCTGCCAATCCTCTTTTTGCTGAGGAAGATCGGCCTGGAGCTACCATCTGTGCCCATCTTCCCCTATTTTTTTCTTATATGTGGGACACCTGCCACAGCATAGCTTGCTAAGCTGTGCGTAAGTCTGTACCCGGGATCCGAACCGGCACACCCCGAGCCACCAAAGCAAATGTGTGAACTTAATTGCTGCACCACCAGGCTGGCCCCTCATGCTTCTTTTTCATTCAACCTTACATTTCAAGAGTCATCCAGGTTGTTGCATGCAGCCATAGTTCCTTCATTTTCATGACTAGTTTTTTCATTATATGATTACATTATAATTTATTCATACTGATGTTAATGGATATTTGAGTGGTTTGTACGTTTTCTAATACAAGCAATGCTGCTCTGACTCCTGATGCACATTGTAACTAGTTTCTCTCTGGTTATATACTCAGGAATGCAACCACGGCTTATATAGTATATGTATATTCACCTTTAGTAAATAATGCCAAAATATTTTCAAAAGCGGTTGTATCCATTTATACTTCCATCATCAGTGTATGAGATCTCCTGTTGTTCTTATGTACCATCAGACTTAATTTTTATCAATCTAGTGAGGATGTAAACAACATTTGATAGTTTTAATTTGTACTTCCCTGATTACTAATGAGGTTGAACACCTTTCCATATGTTTATTGGCTATTTGGATCAGTAAAGTGTCCGTGGAAGCTGTCTATTTATTTTCTTTTTGTGTTAGCTGTTTTTTTCTTATCAATTAGTAGGAGTTCTCTATATATTCTGGACATTAGTACTTGCTTGTTATGTGTTGAACACAAATACTCCTCTCTTATATGGCTTTTTACCCTCTTTATTGTGTAAATTAGTCATCATTAATTTGTTTCACAAAGTCAAACAAAGAGACTAAGGGAAGTTTCAGACTATTTCCTGCTTGTACTTTACAAACTACAAATAACATCAGATAATAGCAGACACTTATACCTCCATCAACTAAGTATTTAATTAAGTACCTAGTTTGTGACATAACCAAAGAAGACAATCACCTGTCCTGGAAGAGCTTACAGTTTTGTTAAGGAGATAAACTTAACAGATGCAATCATAAGAGCAAGGAATAAAAAAAGTTTGCCAATCAAGGGCTAATATAGTGGATGTAGACTACAGTGCCATTAACATATTCTTGTTAATAGTTAAAATATGCAAAACTATATTTTAAACTACTGTTATCTTGTTCTCTCCATAACATCCTCTACCCAAAAGAATTCCCAAGACTCACTCCTAGGAATTCAAGAGGTGCTACTTCTGTGACTCTACTCAACTATGCCTGACCAGAATTCCGAATCTAGGGATGCAGAAGGGAATTTAAGTAGGAGACAGTTCAAGTAAAACTAAACTAGAGTTAAACTCTCCATTACAGTCAATAGCAAATGAGACCCTTCTAGGAACCCAGATTCATCCTGGGCAAAGTTTCATTCAAAATATTTTGTTCCATAATAATTTCAAACTCACTTCTGGAGCAAACCATGACTTCAGTCCACTAAATGACTGAATTCATGTTACATCTAACTCAGTCTATAATACCAAGGTCTATACCGATATGAACACACTATTGCCAGAATAAAAAACAAGCAGACAAGAAAAAGGAATTCCTACACCTTGGTTCCTTGAGGTTGTTCTTGAATCTTATCAGGAAGGTAGAGAGCCGTCTGATATTGATGTGATGGCAGTATAACACTGCCCAAGAAGCCATCAAATTACAAGGACATTCCCTACCAATAATGCAGTTTTAAAAAATGTATTTATTCTGTAAGTTTTGAAAACAGGAAATAGCCAAAGGGTAGTTTTTATTGAAATTTTAGCTTAGGTCAACATGTTTAATGACTATTTTGTGGCTGTTCTGGTAAACTATCAATTATATGAAATAAAAGTGAAAAATAAAAGCAATCAATGGAATTTAAAGAAAAATTTCTTGTAATAGTCAAGTCAAGAAGGCGAATTAATAGGCCATGACCCAGTGACTCCACTTCCATGGATACATCTTAAAGAAACACGTACAGAAGAAACATGCAAAGATATCAACTGTGACATAAGAGCAAAAAGTTGGAAACACAAGTGTGAATTAGTAGGAATATATGAAAATTAACTGTTATACGATGAAAAACTTTACAGCAGTTAAAAATATGTTTTTATATAAATCAACATGGATCAAATTTTAAAATAAGAGTAAAATAACAAATTGCAGAAATATACATATATATAACACCCTTTCTAAAACTCTACACAAAACAACTCAATATATTTTAAAATGTAGCAACACTGGCTGTTACGACTTCAGCTGTCTTAGAGTTGGGAGGGGATGGGACTGCTCTCTACAGTTTGACTGCAGTGCAACATAATGGTTAAGAGCAAAGACAAGATATAGACTAGCTCATTTTCACCACCTTGTAACCTAGGGTGACCTTGTAACCTCTCTGCAACTCTGTGTTCTCATCTGTAAAAGAGGGGAAATTCTTGTACCTAACTTAAGGGCTTATTGTGAGAATTAAATGAGTTAACATGTCAAATGCTTAAAAGAGCACTTAGCATACAGTTACACCATATAGCTCTCTAAAAAGAGATCTAAAGCAAACATAAAAGTCTAAAGAGCAATTGTTCATCTTGGGTGGTAGAAACATGGGTATTTGTTACAAACATTCCTTTTTTGCATTTTTTTGTCCTTTTTTGAATTTTGTGGGTGTGTGCATAAGACTGTTCTGGAGCTAACATCCGTGTCAATCATTCCATATTTTGTATGTAGGATGCCGCCTCAGCACGGCCTGATGAGTGGTGTGTAGGTCCAGTGTGGGACCTGAACCAGCAAACCAGAGGCCCACTAAGCGGAGCACACAAACTTAACCACTATGCCACCAGGCTGGCCACTTCCTTGGATTTTTAAATAGCCCTTTCCAATGCTTTTTGCTATCTATGTCTTCTTATAGAATTCTTGTTTCCATAATTAATTCTCTCCAATTAATCTGGGCTTACTGACATCACCTTTTAACCATTATACATTTATCCCCTGCCCCCAGTATGTCCTCTATTTCCTCATCTAAACAGTAAGATTGCTGTCATTAATGATCCTTAACAGTACTGGTTCCTGAAAGGCTGAGGAATGAGCTAACTGCAGAAGAAACCCAATGAGATTTGCTGAGTAATACCTCCCTACCCGCCCCTGACCAGGGCCCCTTCTTGTAGCCCTCCACTAATCTGAGGACAGGCCCAGAAATGTGCATTTTCACTAAGGACCCTGCCAGGTGGTTCTGAGGTTGAGAAACACTGCTCTGACGAAGGGATCCTCAGGAAAAGGGAGTGGGACTTTTAAAAAGTAAAATGAAGTCCTTGTCCCAGTTAAGAATCCCTTTTACAGTAACAAGATACTTCCCACTTCCAGTAGTAACTCAGGTGAGCTGGGGGAGAAAAAAAGCAATCAACTACTGTTCTGGTATATTAAACAAAAAAGACCATCTGAGACTATTCCTTTCTCACTCTTGGGTAGCCTGTTACCTCTCAAAACTCCCCTTACACTTCAAAGAGGGTTTTCAGAGAATTTAAGAACACTTGCAAACTTTAGAGTTCCAAACAAAGACAAACCAATATTAAAAGATCACGAATGTAGATCAGACTTAAGTGAGCTAACAAATAAACATTTTATCTGCATTTAGGATTAGGAGTCTTTCAGGTTCTGAAAAACTATTAGCCCATGTGTTTTCAAGATGACTTCAAAGTTCTCAGTACACAATTTGAAGCTCTATGAACCTGAATAAAAATAGCAACCATACTTCTTTTCTAGATTATCTCATCTGATCCTGAATTTCTCTGGCTGTAGTTTAACTTTTCAAACTTCAATCAGAGAAGCTACCTCCCTTCTTAAAATGTATATGGTGAAAATTGAAAGAAGGTTGGAACACTTACTGAATCCTTCTTACGAGAACGTTCCTTCTTCATTTTCCCTCCTGCTGCTCTGATGCTGACTCTGTTCTCTCCTCCCAGGTAACCCCGGCAATTAGCTGACCCACAGAAACATTTCTGAGCTTCTTTTCTGTTCAAGGAGCATAGGAAAAATGTCAGTTATGTGAAAGTAAACCATATAAAAATATCAACAATATAACAAATACAAGAGAGATGTCAATGCAGCCTAAAGACAAAAACATACAATTATGTTAAGAGACTCCAACACACCTGATCTAATGGAAATGTCTGATAATTGCTCTTAAAAAATATTCATTCTTTTTCCAATCTTCCTTTATTAACTAGACAAAATCAGTCAAGAAACTATGAGCAATTTCTCCATTTTATGAGAGTACCTACTAATGTATGAAAATAGATCATATACATATTCGGGCTAAAAAGAAAATTGCTTAAATAGTTCAACATCTATTACTTATATGTAAACATTTCACTGGCACATAGAACAAACAAACTATATTAAAATAAAAAGATATATACAGACATAAAATGCATTATTTGAACATGATACTTAAAAGGAAACACAATTATTAAAAGTTATCATATAAGATGAAACACTAATAATAAATATAGTATTAAATAAATGTAACCACGGAGTCAAGGAAAAGTGGTGGAAAGAATACAAGCCTAAGCCTACAGGCCTGGGTACAAACTACCTCTGCTGTTTATTTACTCTGTGACCAGAGCTACCTGAGGCAAACATAAAGGACTATTCCAAAAGTAAACTGATAGTTGCAGTGTATGACAGCAGCAATCAGAGGTACAAAAATAAATTATTCAATAAAGAGACCAGGGAACCATAAACAGCGTTTGATTTCCAGTTTCCCTTCCTTCAAAGAGGACAGTACAAACAAGCGAAAAAATGTGGAGCCCTACACTGAACCTGGTCTGCACATCCCTGATACCCAACCAGTGCCTACATCCATTAGTTCATGAGGTGTTGCAAAACGGTGATACGGTTACTACTGCATCTATTAGCTGAAATAACCTCTATAAAGAACTTCCTCTCACCAACTATTTGGTTTAACTTGAAGTAGAATTCACTTGGGAAAGGCAGGATAAAGGCTTGATTTTTTTCCCTTTTTTAATTTTTAAACTAGTTTTCAAAATCGTGAATTGGTTCTCTTCAACTACAACTAATGTAGTTTTATTTTTAAAGTATCATTAAAACTCATGGATTTTACACAATGTATACAAACCACTGTAGTTATTATCCTTATTGATGCTTAAGTGTTAATAAGAACTTCCTCATTTTTGATAAGTGAGAGCCAATTCAAGCTAGTTTCTGAGTCCCTCTGACATAACCCTCCTAATCTTTTATAATTGGTTTTCTGAGACGACAAGATAATCCAGGATCATCATGTTCAATTCCTGTCTCAAACTTGAAATCACACATGTCTCCAAGGAGCCCTATTCCTTTTAGTGGAGCTTTGTAAAACCACATTCATTCATTGCTACTGCATCACTCATTGTTTTTGGTAGAAAGAACAAGGTAACAAAACTACTTTTCAGAGTACAGTATGGTATAGGTAAGATTAGTTATGAATTGATCATTGATAGAAGAATAATGGATACACAGGGATTTATTATACTATTCTCTTTACACACAAAGTTGACATTTACATTAAAAAGTTTTAAAAATTATGCTAGAAACATAATTATATAAATAAGACAGTATGAAGTTCAGAGAAAAATTATGTAGCTTCTGTACAATATCCTTTAATGGCCAGAAGTGTCTTATAGTAGGAAAAACACACAAAACCGAAACAGTACACTAGAGCTGACAGTATATATAACTTGTTAGTAATTCCCATCAAAGTTTTATATCTCTGTGGTGTCTGAACAGTCTATATCCCCATCAGAAGCAGCAATACGGAATAGAAACAATACTCACCCATATCTTTGGAACTGATAGTCAAACGTTAACTCTGAGCCGGAAGGAACCAGTTTGGTGGTAAAAAACCCAACCCTCAGTTGTCCATTCACAGTCCACTGAGACGTTGTTTTTAAAAGAAAAGAAATTAGTAACTGATTAATCTCTCAGTGTTTTTTTTTAAAAGATCATCATCATCTGCCTTAATTATGCATGTGCCTCTTTAGACAAAGGCTTTCCCAAGTAGCAAATGGGGAAGTTTTTTCTTTAAATAAATCAAGGTACTTAAGTGTTACTCTTATTTAATGAACTACCAGATTGAATTTCATCTATAATTTGTCTCTAATAAAAGTAACTGCTACTTTAACTTATCTTAAAACACATTTCCACACAGTAAAAATTCACTTTACTAAAAATAGGCAAATATGAAATGCTTGGTGTCACTGAGTATCACAGGTAAAATTTTTTTTTTTTTTTTTTTTTCCTTTTTCTCCTCAAAGCTCCCCGGTACATAGTTGTGTGTATTCTTCGTTGTGGGTTCTTCTAGTTGTGGCATGTGGGATGCTGCCTCAGCGTGGTCTGATGAGCAGTGCCATGTCCACGCCCAGGATTCGAACCAACGAAACACTGGGCCGCCTGCAGCGGAGCGCGCGAACTTAACCACTCTGCCACGGGGCCAGCCCCTCACAGGTAAAATTTATATTACCTTATATTCTGTTAAAAGTAACTATGTTTTAAGATAAGATGGGGCATGGAACCAGGGAAACAATGATGCCAAAAGTTTAATTTCATGAAGCAAGGTCATATGGCTGAGTATAGTGAAAGGGAAGGGAAACATCAGAATAGATGCATAAGACTCAAGAATTAAAATGAGGGTTTGGGGGTCAGCCCCGTGGCCAAGTGGTTAAGTTCTCGCACTCTGCTTCGGCAGCCCAGGGTTTTGCCAGTTCAAATCCTGGGTGCGGACACGGCACTGCTCGTCAAGGCATACTGAGGCGACACCCCACATGCCACAGCTAGAAGGACTTACAACTAAAAACACACAACTATGTACTGGGGGGCTTTGGGAGAAAAAGTAAAAATAAAAATAAAATGAGGGTAAATACACATGTAGTTCCAAAACACATAAGATGTAAGTCAACTGTAGAGCTCCTGTCCAGACCATCTGAACATGTTACTGATGAAAAAACACAGACTTAGAGAGTTGAAGGGACACAGTTTAGTTGGAGTCTCATAGCTAGACATGTGGTCACAGGCTGTAGGTAAAACTAGAACCAGAACTTAGGTTAAATGATTCCAGACTGGGTTCGCCTATTCATTACACAGCTCAGCTCATAGAAGAGCCACATCACAGATCAAAGGGCAAAAAGTATCCTGGAGTCAAAAGCAATATTTCAATATGAGAGGAAATCATTGATATATCTTTTTCTAGGGAGTGGGTCCAGAGCCTTCTTAACTTAAAAAAGCAGCAATGTTCTAATGTATATATATTTTTAAATCTAAGCTCAAAACACAAATTAGAGGATTCTAAGATCATTATTTCAAACTGTTACATCAAATTCAACAGATGGATTCATCAGGTGTCAACTACGTGCCAGTCACAGGGACATAAAGATCAGCAAGACTCAAAGCCTAGCTCTGTTGAGGAGAAGGAGTGTACCCACACATACACCACATTTAATTATATAGTTTCTCTCATCTGTGGCCATTCAGCCCCTTATAAATGTTATTAAAACAGTCAAATTTGGCACTGGATAAGAGCTGATAAAAATCTGAATAGTACACACGGACTTCAGCAAAATTAAAACTTAGTTTTGTATTTTGGCACCTTTGAAATAATATCTAAAATTTACAAGCAAAGAGACCATACAATTAAATGCAACAGGATTTCCTGGATTGGATCCTAGACCAGAAAATGACAGATGGCAAAATTTGAATAAAGGTCTTTAGACTAGTTAATAGTTAAATAATAGTTCCTGAATGAGATAGGTGTATTATGGTTATATACGACGTGAACATCTGGGGAAGCTAGAAGAAGGATGGTATATGGGCACTCTGTACTATTTCCACAGTATTTATTATTTTATAAATCTAGATTTATTTCAAAATAAAGTTTTTAACAATAACGTAGGAAAAAATTATTAAAATGACTAAAAAATAAAATTCATGGATACCTTTGATATAGAATCTAAAATTAATGGTCAAGACAACCACCTTGAATAAATATCCCAAACTTTAAGTCTATCTCAACTTACTTTTTGAGTCTCACAGTTTGGTTCACAGCTGTGATTCATGAAACGAGAGCAATTTCCTTTCTGAGTGGCATCTATTATCTAGGGAAAAGGATAATTCAAGAACTAAAAAATGAAACCTTAATATATATGTGCATTTTGCAAAGGAAAAGCATTAGGCAAATTTAAGACCCACATCCTGGACCTCCCTTCCTTTAAAGAACTCTCTCATACTACTTTACGCATCAAAGTGACAAAGATCCAACTGCTTCCTCTGGAAGATCCACTAACTATGAACATTTTATCTATAGGCAAAATTATCTCCATATTTATGAATGTCTCTCCCATTTACTTCTAGCTACTTCTTATATTCTATTATATTCTAATCTCGTTTCATGTGTATAAAACTTCATTTTAAGTGCATGCTATACCACAGTGCAGGAGCTGAGCTCTTAAACTTGAGAGTACATATGAATCCCCTGGAGAGCCGGGCCCACCCCAAGAGTTAGACTCAGCAGATCCTGGGGTAGGTCCCTAGAATTTGCATTTCCAGACTGAATGTAGAGGCAGGTATGAGAATCTAGTTAAATTCTATTAGGCTAGACATTAAAGAGATTTGTAAAGATGTAAAACAATGGCACTCCTCACTAAAAAAAATTTTTTAAAAATGCTTAATTTTCATAAAAGCATGTTCTTTATGTCAACATACTGACACTTATTGTTACTTTTAAATGGCTTAATAAATGTTTTTCAATTCTCAGCTTTAATTTTTAAAATGATAAATACTGATAATTATAACCCACGTAAACAAAAGCTCTTTGGGGGTCATCAATAATTTTTAAGATTTGTAATATGACACATGTGTATATATTTACATATATAGGTAAATACTTCCCTCTCCCATACTTTTTGTAAACAAATAGAAACAAACTATATACACAAGTTTGTGCAACACATTCATGCTGCTCACCTCATCATTCTTCAGGGCCATGAAATAGTAGTGGATGTTTTTGTTTCGTGCATACTCCTTTACCCGGGCTTTAAACTCTTTATGATCAAGTACCTCTCCACAATATTCCAGGACAAACGTGTTCCTGGCAAAAAAACAAAAACAAAAACAATAATACTTTCTGCCTAGGAGCTATATGGACAACACACATACTGATGTAAAAAATAATAAATTTAAAGAAATATGGCAAAGTGGATGCATTTGGTATTACACAAGATGTAACTAAAATACCTAAAGTACCTAGCACCTAACCAAGGTTAATTTTCTCCTTCCTAATACTTTTCAAAGAATGTTGATTCTAAGAAGCTTTTATAATTTATACATATTACCAAAATGCATATCTTGCTCTAACTAGAAATTAAAACAAACTTTCAAGTGTTGTTTACTTTACTATGAAAACCGTGATTCATAGCTAAGAAACAGCTTTGAAGAAATCGGGAGGCATTGAAAAATTAAGAGGCTTTATGTCCTAGGGAAAAAGAAGGCTACTTAAACAAATACAGTAGCCCTTCTACTGCTTTTACTCTCAAAGGTTTCTAAAGATGTTAAAGGTCAAATATATCTTCCTCTGACTGCATTCTCTATAAGTTTTCTCTAGCATTTATCAATAATTATGATTAATCTCTCTTTAGCTTCTTTCAGTTACCTTCCACCCTTGTTTGTTCTTTCCTTGGTTACTTACTTATTTCTTCCCTATTGAAGATATTAAATTCTCAGTCTTTTCTCCCTCCCTTTATTCTATAAAAGCTGATTCTCACCAATGACCTCACGTATTACCTCCACGTGGACAAATGCTTCTCTATGCTTTGCTCCCAAGTTCGGACTTGAACTACCTAGAAGTCTTTTTTTGTTTGCTGTGGAAGATTCATGTGAGCTAACATCCATTGCCAATCTTCCTCTTTTTGTATGTGAACCACCACCACAGCATGGCTGCTGACAGACAAGTGCTGTGGTTTCACGCCTGGGAACTGAACCCTGATTCCCAAACCAGACCATGCCAAATTTTAACCACTAGGCCATCAGGGCTGGCTCAAGATGCTTTCTTCTATTACACTAAAATATTCACTTCTGATGACATTGCTCTCAAATCACTTCTTCATTTAGAAAAAGTTCTTAAATACCAGAACCTGACCAATCATTAAATCACTCAAGAGTAAAGACTTCCCACCATCAGGTAGTCTGAAGGATACACCAATACCCATGGATCTAACAGTTTGGACTTGATGAAGCAGCTGAGAAGACTGTCTTAAAGTCCTCAATAATTCAGGAAATGTAGAAAGAGTCACTAGATCCTTCAACCATTCTCCGAAAAACTACAATAAGGCCAAAGTGAAAGCATTAGTCCGTAAAACTAGATAGATAAAATGAGATTTGGGTTTCTTAGAAAAGTTCTGTCTCAATATAAAAAAAAAAAAACAGAGAAACATCAAACTGCCTGGCATGCAGTGACTAAAGGCCCTGAAGGCAGAGGCAATGGTTTTGAGTTTTTGGTTTTTTTTTTTTTTTTTGAGGAAGATCAGCCCTGAGCTAACTGCTGCCAATCCTCCACTTTTCGCTGAGGAAGACTCACCGTGAGCTAACATCCATGCCCATCTTCCTCTGCTTTATACCTGGGACGCCTACCACAGCATGATGTGCCAAGTGGTGCCATGTCTGCACCCAGGATCCGAACCAGTGAACCCCGGCCCACCGAAGAGAAACATGCACACTTAATCGCTGCACCACCGGGCCGGCCCCTATGTTTTCCTTCTTTTCTTTTTTTTTTTTCATTGCAGTAACATTGGATTATAACATTATATAAGTTTCAGGTGTACATCATAATATATTTTGAATTCTATGTAGACTACATCGTGTTCACCACCCAAAGACTAACTACAATCCATCACCACACAGTTGTGCCTAATCACCCCTTTCGCCATCCTCCCTCTCCCCTTCCCCTCTGGTAACCACCAACCCAATCACTGTGGCTGTGTATGTGTTTGTCATTGTTTTTATCTTTTACTTATGAGTGAGATTATATGGTATTTGACTTTCTCCCTCTGACTTATTTCACTTAGAATAATATCCTCAAGGTCCATCCATGTTGTCACAAATGGCTGGATTTCATCATTTCTAATGGCCGGGTAGTATTCCATTGTGTATACATACCACATCTTTATCCATTCATCCTTTGATGGCTACCTAGGTTGCTTGCGAGTCTTGGCTATTGTGAGTAAGGTTGCTATGAACACAGGGGTGCATGTATCTTTACACATTTGTGTTTTCAAGATCTTTGGATAAATACCCAGCAGTGTAATAGCTGGATCATATGGTAGATCTATTCTTAATTTTCTGAGGAAACTCCCTACTGTTTTCCATAGTGGCTGCCCCAGTCTGCACTCCCACTAGCAGCGTATGAGGGTTCCCTTCTCTCCACATGCTCTCCAACACTTATTGTTTCCTGTCTTGTTAATCAGAGCCATTCCGACTGGAGTGAGGTCATATCTCATTGTAGTTTTGGTTTGCATTTCCCTGATAATTAATGATGTTGAACTTTTCATGTGTTTGTTGGCCATCTTCTTTGGAGAAATCTCTGTTCAGGTCTTTTGCCCATTTTTTAATTGGGTTGTTGGTTTTGTTGTTGTTGAGATGTATGAGTTCTTTGTATATTTTGGATATTAACCCCTTATCCAATATATGGTTTGCAAATATCTTCTCCCAAGTGTTAACGTTGTCTTTTCATTTTGTTGATGGTTTCCTTTGCTGTGCAGAAGCTTTTTAGTTTGATGTAGTCCCACTGGTTTATTTTTTCTTTTGTTTCCCTTGCCTCGTCAGACATGGTACTTGAAAATATGCTGCTAAGACCGATGTCAAAGAGCATGCTGTCTATGTTTTCTTCCAGAAGTTTCATGGTTTCAGGTCTTACATCCACTTTGAGTTGATTTTTGTGCATGGTGTAAGATAATGGTCTACTTTCACTATTTTGCATGTAACTGTCCAGTTTTCCCAACACCATTTATTGAAGAGACTCTCTTTTCTCCATTGTATGCTCTTGGCTCTGTTGTCGAAAATTACCTGTCCCTAGATGTGTGGGTTTATTTCCGGGTTCTTGATTCTGTTCCATTGATCTGTGTGTGTGTTTTTGTGCCAGTACCATGCTGTTTTGGTTACTATAGTTCTGTAGTATATTTTGAAGTTGGGGAGTGTGCTATCTCCAGCTTTGTACTTTTCCTCAGGATTCCTTTAGCTATTTGGGGTCTTTTGTTGTTCCACGTAAATTTTAGGATTCTTTGTTCTATTTCCGTGAAAAATGTTTTTGGAACTTTGATGGGGAGAGGCAATGGTTCTTATGATTCTTAGTTAATCAAAATTTCTTTAAGTCTGAAACTGCTTCAGACTGAATCAAGTCTCTTCACCATACTCTTTAAAGCCTGTTGCAGGCAACTGGGCTGCACTGTGGCAGGTAGAAGGGTGGAAGAGGGCAGAAACTGTCACTACCACTGCAAAGCTAGACGGCTACAGCTATGCATGGTTTAGAGGTTAAAGGTAGTCCATAACTGCCTTCAAAATTCATCAAAAAGATGGACTGATGGATGGATAAAGAGATGGGCAGATGGAGAATATATAATAAAGCAAATAGAGCAAAATGTCAACAACTTTAGAACCTAAGTAGTGGTTATATGAGTGTGAACTGTTCAACTCTTTCAACTTTCAATGTTTTCATAACATATTATGGGGAAAAAATGGCTTTTTAAAAAGTCCCATCTGCCCAAATGTCCATCAACTGATGAATGGATAAACAAAATGTGGTATACAGCCCCACAGGGAAATATTAATCAATCACAAAAAGTAACAAAGTGTTGATACATGCTATAACGCAGGTGAAACCTCAAAAAACAATGCTACGTTAAAGAAGTCAGACACAAAAGCCACATTTATATGAAATACTTAGAATATGTAAATCCATAGAGACAGAAAGCAAATTAGAGGCTGCCAGGGGCTAGAAGGAGGGGGCAATGGGGAAATTCTGCTTAATGAATAGAGGGTTTCCTTTTAGGGTGATGAAAATGTTTTAAAACTAGACGGAGGTGATAGCTGCACAATATTGTCAATGGACTAAATGCCACTGAATTTTTCACTCAAATGATTAATATTGTATCATGTGACTTTTACCTCAATTGTTTTTAAAAGCCCCATTTTGTATCCAATAATATCAAGTCAATCTAGACAGCACCGCATCCCATTCCTACAGCCTAAAACTACATGCTTTTAGTAGGGATTTGCACGGTTTTTTCGTAGAGTCTGCCATGGTACTTTAACACTAACCAGCAGCTTAGCTCCAAATACCTCCTCATCTTGTGCATATCTGACAATATGTCCTTATTAAATGGAAATACTCTACCAGTGAACATCTAAATCGTCTGGAACTACGAATTTATGAAATTGGTATTACCATCAGCATATGAAAAGTTATACAAGTAAGAAGGTGTGGGAAACATGGAAATATTTTAAGTCCTAGTGTATTTTACCAAAGCAGGGTTCTTTGTGAATAGCTGAGGAAAGCTAACGAGCTTTAGGAAATTTTAACCTGGTATGTGAACCAGTCATACATTCTCCTTTACCCAATCTCCTTCCCCATAATAGACATGGGTTCCTGAGCCATCAAAGAGTCTCTGTTGCATATAACAAGAACTTATACTAGGTTTGAAGCTACGTGTTTCAGTGCAGACTCTGCTAAGAGGCAGTGTCCAGACAGATCATCCACTACCATCCCTGCAAGAGAGGCTATGTCCAAACTGGAGTTTCTTGGGGGGGACAAAAAACTCTCAAGGAGAAAAGCCTGGCTGGCTTGGGTAGAATAAAAGAAAGCATCCCTGAAAACCTGCATCTAGACCAGAGTTAGTGATTTTAGAAACACACTGGACAACCCTGGGAAGTACTGAGTTCAATGTTATTAACAGTGTTCAAAGAAAGCTTAGCCTATTATTTGTTCAAAAGATTACAAAGGATCCCAATGAATTGAATATGGAACACAATGAGACAATCCTTTGAGATATTTCAAAGAAACAACTTAAAAATGGTTATGAATCAAAATATTTTGATATACTTTGCAGAGAAGGGAAATATATGAGGTTCCTACTATCCACTTTTTTTATATAATAAAACATGTTTTTTCTGGTTTGTTCCCAAAAGGGTAGACTGATACAAACATCATGTCCTATTTTCACAAGAAAAACAGAACAATTTGGCTTTCAAAAGATACATGAAGATTCCTGCCAGAAAACTAAATTACCTGGTGGTGGTGGTGGTGATTATTAGGTCATTTGTTACCTGGTTACTTTGAATCCCCACAATAAATAGGCTAACAGCCCTCACCTCGCCCCTATTGCCATCCCAGTATGGCCATATGCTCAGAGGGTGCTGAAAGAATAGTTGTGCTTGGGTCACTAGAATTTTCTTCCTTTATTCCTTATTTTCAAAATTTTTTCAATTATAAACACATGTAATCTGTATATATTTAACATTAAAGAAAAAGGCACTCAACTTAGAGAAGAATACTTAAATATGCTATATATAAAAAAAAGTGTTTAAAGGAAACACCAAATATGATAGAAAATAAAGTGAACCTTTTATTGCATTATATATAAAAAAGTTACACGAGTTGGGTGGAGGGCAACATTTATTCATTCAACAAATGCTTACTGAGCGTCTATCAAGTATGTTTTAATTCTCTACCTCAGTATCCTCAGATACTCTCCTCTACTCTTATCCCAACTCAGTTGTATATATACTAACTAATAGATTCTGTCCCAACTCCTTTTTATAGATTTTCATACGGATTTGGGGTCTACAGCAAACACTTGGTAATTGCTTGGAATTAAAGGAAACACAACTATCAGACAAAGAAGGATCTGCTCAGTCCAAATGTCCAAAGTGACAAAATGCTCTTCTTATATATATAGACAGAAAAGATTTGATTTTCTAAGAGAAGTGGTTTTTTTTTAATAAACTAGTGACCAACTGGTTATTCCGCACATCATTATTAAACATCAGTATAATGACAAATTACTTTCCTGCAAATATCTAACCAACTTCAACACAAAAACGAACTGAAAGGCGATTAAAATGTAACTTACGAAGGAAGGTCTTTGGCAGCTCTCAAGCCCCAGCCTTTCTTTTCTGTGAGTATGACTTCCACATCTGCATGCTGTTTTCTCTGAAACCGTCTATTGGAACAATAATCCCCATTTGGACACCGAGAAGAACTGAAATGAGAAATGAATAAAATTAATTCTTCAAAGCAGCAAAAGAAGCAAAAGCACGTTTGACAGAATGTGTTATGTAACTACGTATATCCATATACCTTTATGGCATAATCAGCATATGTGTGGGTAAACCTTCAAGTGAGCCTTCCTTGATAATTCTTTCCATTATGAAGGGATTCCTTAGAACTGAGTGTCTACACTGTTCCTTAAACAGATGATACTCACAATACAGCCTTGTCATCTGGTCATCACCTACTCCCTGGGTGTCTAGGATACATTTCTAGGCTGCATGTAAGCTTGCAGTACTCTTACAACTCTGCAGAGCTAAATTCTCTATTAGTGCACCCTCTCTTACATTCCATTCCAATCAACATTAATTTGATCTACTTGATCTACATTTAAGAGAAACCAAAGTCATCATTAAATATATCCTTGGTTCAGAGTAAATACAATATCAAGTTGAAACGCTCCTCCCCCATGGATCCTAGAATAAAAATAATAAAAGCCAATATTCACTGAATTCTTAATATTCCAAAACTGATAGATGCAAAGACTTTTAATACTGAATAAGGTACCAATCATTTTTTATATACTGCTATTTATTGCCAAACCAGTAGTAAATAATCTTTTTACAAATGCTCAAAAGAGGGAGGATTCACTTTAGAGTGAGATAGTGAAAGAAAGATTTCATGAGGGAGCAGGATTAAAGCAGAATCTCTAATGACACACAGGATATGGATAGATAAAGAAAACAAAAGATACAACAACAGTGCCTGCCTGTGTGCAAAAAAAGGAAATAAGGCCTATTTGAGGAAAGCGGAATAAAACAGCTAAGGATAACTGATTACAAAGGTGGGCTGCTGAAAGATGGAAAGGTAGGTTGTTGATATACTATGAAGGGCTCTGAATACCAGCCTAAATTTGAACTTAATCCTGAGAACTACGAAAAGTCTGGGTGTGGGAATAACATGAAGAAAGAAATTCTGTATTTCATATCTGTTTAGCAAGGTTGTCAGGAAAAGCCAGAATGCAGAGACTAGGGCAACAACATCAAATTAGGGAAATAGTGCTCTTATGTCTCCTCTTTTTACAGGTGTACTGTCATCTCTACCTTTAGTTTAGATAAAGGAATACCAAAAATGCTTTCTCTTTTTCACTATTTTGAAGTATATGATTTATTTTTCTAACACTATAACATGAACAAAACCAAAAACTGAGCTTTGAAAGAAAACATTTCATTAACACTAAAAATAAGGTTACCCACACTACAAATCACCTTAATATTCTTTCCATGTTAAAAATAAGTATAGAATTTTTCATCAATCAGATTGGTAAAAAAATTTATCATATATTTTTTAATGTAAAGATGTTTACTGTTTATAAAATAAATATGGAGGGGGCAGCCCCCTGGCCAAGAAGTTACAGCCCAGGGTTTTGCTGGTTCAGATCCTGGGTGCGGACATGGCACAGCTCGTCAGGCCGCGCTGAGGCAGCATCCCACATGCCACAACTAGAAGGACCCACAACTAAAAAAAATATATACAACTATGTACTGGGGGGATTTGGGGAGAAAAAGCAGAAAAACAAAAAAAAAAAAGATGACTGGCAACAGTTGTTAGCTCAGGTGCCAATCTTTAAATAAATAAATAAATAAGGAAGCAAATGTCTATCAACAGAAGATTAACAATTATTAGTTAACTATGAATAGAATACATAATGAAGCCAAGGGAAAGATTTAGGTAGGTCTGTATGTGTAGTTCTGAACAGGTCTCCAAAACATATTTAATGAAGGGTGTACATGTGGGGTGAGGGGAAATAAAGTTCAAAAAAGTGCATAGAGTAAGATTTCATTTCTATACATAAAAAAAAGAAACACCTACCTATGTTGGTAAAGGCATAAAAATTATCTGGAAAAACTACAAATGGAGGGATTGAGGTTTGGGAAAGGAAGCCATTTTACTTTATGCATTTTTTAAATGTTAGGGTTTTATCCCATTTTATAGTAAAAGCTAAAAAATACCAACACTTACCTCTCAGGACACAAACATTACAAGAGATAAAAGGAGACTGCATAAAAATTGATATTACTGTGTTAGCATTAGGGCTATTTTACAGAACACTTATAATATGCACTATAATCTAATGCACAACGCAAGGGAAGTTTGTCTCCTTATAAACCCTATTATATTTTGGAGATTTTATTGCTTATAAATACTCAACAACAGGTAGAAGGAGCAAGGTTAAGTTTTACTCTTCATTAATAATTCCTTTTAATATGTAGAGACATTTAATAGAATGGTTAAGCAAAAGCAGAACATTCTAACTTACTTACCACTCAATCATGAGGAGACGATTAAGACAATCTTCTCCACATGCTATTTCACCTTGAGCTCTTTCATCTTTAGAAAGAGGTGTACACTCACATTGCATTCGCTTAATATCCCGATGCGATTTATTCTTCTTTCTATTGGGTAAAATTTTATACAAATTGGTTAAATAAATCTCCTGGCAATGATACAACATATACAATGAAATTCGTGCTAAATCTCATTAGTTTCAAATTTAATAATTCTGGTTAAATCAATCATTCAAAAGGAAGAAAACATCTAATCACTAGCATTTGTGAGATTGAAAACACTAAGAAGTGTGTTGCAAACAGATAAGAGAGATAACTTTAGCTCTGGCAAATGGGAGAATGGGGTAAGTTCAAGCCTATTATTCTGGACTCAGGCCTTATTTCCTAGTCCAGGTCAGCTAAGCCTCAAATTCTGAGCAATTTCAAGTGTTAATAGTCATATTTGGCTCAGGAGAAAAAAAAGGAAAACTCATGAATATCAAATAGTGACATAGCTGATTAATTAAAGTTAAGAATCAGTCCTCATAGATGAACAAATAATTGTTGAGATACAACGCTCAGGAAGAAAAGGAGTTGCTAAAAAAAATAAGAGTTTTTAATTAAGAGTTTAACTCAATCAAACCTTTTAGAGAATCCTTCAGTAACATCACATTTGCACAAAGCTTGTTTAGAAGAAAACTGAATGATTAAAAAAAGAATAATTACATAATAATCAGGTAAAGGTTTCAGAGGGCTAAACTTTCTCAATGCAGACAAACTGATTTGGGGGGAGAAGGGAAAGTGTTCAAAATTTACCAGGTTCATAAAAATCTATGCCACAGTTTGCAAACCAAAAGTGAAAATGTGATTTTTACTGATCTTTTTGTTGAACTCTATTTTTTGACTGTTGTCAAAATGGAAAAAAAAATCAAGGATGGTCTAATGAAAACTCCTTAAGATCAGGGAACTATGACTTACTCTTCAACTATCAGACAGTGAAGAGGACAGTTCTCTAAGTGACTGTCTTAATCTCCTAACTAATCTGCTTTCATCTTCAATGTATATTCCATTACAGTGCCTGTTTTATAAAGTCTTCAAGATATGTCATGATAGCTTCAGCTAAGTGTAACAATGATTCATCTGGATCAAAGACATAATTCACTAATGAGCGTATGAATATGCTTAGCCTGAAGAAAGATGACTAAAGATAAACAAAATATCTATTTACAAGTACTTAAAGAGCTATAATTTTGAAAAATCAGCAGTAGCTTTATTTTTGTATTGCTCCAGAAGGCCAGATTAGGACCAATGGGCATGGATTTTTTTTTTACATAAGCCTATTTTATTAATCATAAGAAAAAAATTTTTTTCACCATACTCATACTATTTTACAATAATTTCTCTTCTTGGTGGCTCCTAAATGCCCAGCATATAGCGAAAGACACTTAAAAATGCTGGAATATACAAAAATGCTTTCCACTCCAAAAAGGCCCTCCAATGCCTCCAACAAGCAACTCTATATACACAGTCTTCTATGTATTTGAATCTCATTGCTGAATGAAACCCAGAGTTAGGTTGATTCATTTTATTTCTATTCTTTTACAAAGACCCTGTAAAAGTTGCATCAGTCTACTCACACAATTCCTGAAGAGTACTACTTAAAATAATCAATATTTTGAATTTAAACCTAACGTGCAACTAGACGTAAATGAAGGTAACTGTAGCAGCTCTCTACATCATAAAAAAGAAAGGTCTTTTTTTTTTTTTAATAGGAAAAAGTTCTGAAGGGACCTAACCTTAAAATGAAGTCTTTTACCTTATCCACAGTGAAAAATTTCCTCTTCAAAAAAAAATTTTGAAACCTCTAGAGGAGAAATTTCCAAAAGGAAGAGGTGGGTGGTTAGGAGACTAGAGATTACAAAACAAAAAAAAGCATATTCAACATTTATTTATATTGGGAAAATAAGAAGATTATCGAGGAGGCGTGAAAGAAAGCAGACTAAGAAGCTCTGTCCTAGAGGAATACGTTTTCATTACTCCCATTCTCATTACACTTTGTTTCATGTTAGGAATTTGTGGTAAACCATTTTACCATTTATTTCTAAAATAGTTGTTATGCTATTGCCAAATTTAATCTATTAGCAACAGACTAAAAAACCTGACAAAGAAAACTATGTTCTAGTTGCAGCTTTATAAAGTACCTAAAGATAGTTTATTCTGAACATTTTTGAAGAGTAAGGAAAAATAATCCAACATAACTACTCTTGTCTTCTCTAAGAGCAGATTACTTTGCTGGGGTTTTGTTTCATTTTCTGTCACAGTTTCACATGTAAGAGGAATTTACGAAAAAACTAGGCTGGCCTAAATTAAACAAAGGGGTAATAAGACCAAAAAAAAAAAAAAAATTAGATATCCCTTTCCAGGGGGAAAAAAATTGGGGGAGGGACTCTATGCCATCAAACCTAAATAGGTAAGTACACTTTTTATATTTTTTTAATTTACATTTTATCCCACAACTATATTTCATACGATTGAGTTCATATATTCTAAACTGCTGAGCAGTTTAACAAAAAGAGGTTAAAATTTGTCAGACAAGTATTAATTACACTTACCTTTCTGTTAAATAAACATTTTCTTCAATCAGATCAAAGTAACAAGGCATCTTCCCTTGCTTGGCACATTCCTTCCATCGCTGTGGGTCCCTGAAGTCCTCCATGACACAGGAAGGCCCAACCAGCGCTGACCCTGGAGGCAGTGCTGTCTCTCCCTGCTCTACCTCCATTCTAACTTTCTTTCTGTCCTGAAGCTCACCATCACTTTCAGAATCACTCTCCAATTCCTGCCTCCTTTTTTTAGGAGGCCCTCTATCTTTCATATCACTTTTTTCTAAATTTTTTGAAAGATCTTTCTTTTCACTCACTGCTAAAGAGTCCTTAATGGAATTGCTGCTTATTTCAGGTGCTTGCACTGACCCCTTGTCCTTCTGAAGGGATAGAAAAAATTTATTGGACTGGCTTGAAAAGTGAGATCCTCCACGTTGATCCCAATTCTCCTCCTCTTCACGGTCATCTGTTAAGGAATCTGGTACCTGCCCTTGAATTCGATCATACACAACACCAGTTCCAGGAGGTCTACCTGCAGATCTTGGATCCCAGTAGCCATTGCCTTGCCAGTAACTACGTGCCCCACCATACTGTTCTGCACTTTGCTGGTACTTGTGCCCACCACAGGCTCCATAGCTGCTGTCAGGCTGCTGATATGTAGTGGTAGGCTTTTCTTGTTGAGAGAAGTCCCACCCTAGGTTTCTGAGCTCTTCCGATGAATGAAAACCATCCACTCGGGAGATCTCACAACAGGAAGAAAAGCTTAACTCTGTTTTTCCCAGTCTACTATCTGGCCTATTAGGGAAAGTGGTCTGTTGCCGAGACTTATTTGGGACATCTTCAAAATCATCAGAAGAATAAAGTGGCAGCTCTTCTTGCTGTCTAGAAGCTATCTTGGCTTTCATTGTTTCCTCAGAATTTAGATGACCTAGAGGGTCAGATTTCACATCTGTATGACTTGTACTATCAACTCCATCACTCTGAGGGTGAGCAATTTCAGGGAGGTGATTATCTATTTGTTTTCTGCTGGGCTGTGTAAAAGAAATTTCTGGATTCTTCTCTATTCCTTTATGAAGGAAGAACTTCTCAGTTAGAGAACAGGCTTTACTAGCTATACTCTCAAATTTTTCCTCATATGAATATCTCCTTGACTCCAATCTCTCATCTTCCCAGTGGTCAGAATAGTGTCTGTAACTCTGACTGCTCCGAGAAGAACAAGGGCTTGTTTCTTCCATGGGCAAAGTAGAGTTCTTTGGCACAACCACAACAGACTGAAGACGGTTTCTTGGAATACTGCTATCATCAGAATCTGTATCTTCTGAATCACTTTCATCACTTGAACTTTCAGAAGAACCAGAATAATCTTCATGGACAGTAGACACAATCTCTGAGGCATGACCACTACTGTCACATTTTAAGGTATATGTTACACTGTCACTGTCTTCCATGGTTAAATTCAAATCGCAAGAAGAAAATACAACTTCTGAATCATCAGAAGTATGTGCATGTCCTCTTCCTCCTTCTTCATCTAAAGAGATTTCTGGTCTTCTTCTTCTATCAGGCAATATGGAATTCCCTTCTTCTTGAGCCTCTTGCACACATTTCCCAGATAACCCATTATTATGCCTGTTTTCCCAGGAAGCAAATCCCCTTCCTGAATGAGGAAGGCCACTATCTACTTCTACTATTGTTTCTTTCTCTGCATACTTTAAAAACTCTGTGGTTTTACTCTTCGGCACAGCATCCAAAACTGAAGGTGTGTTCTCTACACATTGCAAGAGAGTTAAATTGTCCACTTTTATTCCTGGTGAAAGACTCTGAAGAGATGAAGCAATACCTGAACTCTCTATAGGTTGATATAAATCATCAAAATGATTAACAGAAGCTGAACTAGTGCTACCAACAATCTGCTTATATTCTTCATATGCCAATTTTGAGTGTTGATCTGTCAGATTTCTACTATCACGTATAACTGTTTTTGATTTCAAATGCACGTTCATAAAGCTATTTGAAGAAATCTTCGCAACTGAAGGTTCAATGTTTTCAGCTTCGGAATGACACAAAGAAGGGTTGCTGTCATTTGAAGTACAGTATATATCTGAATCTTTGGTTTTACAGCAAGAAACTCTCATATCAACTGGTTCTTTAGCTACTGTTTTGGAATAATCTATAGTCATAATTGGCAAAGACATGAGTTTATCTTGGTCTGGTGACAATGGAGGTTCTGTTTCTCTAAATGAGCTTTCTGACTTATTATGCTGCATGCAAGTATCATCCAAGTCTTTTTCTTTACATTTACTAATATTCTGAAATCCATTTGACGAAAGCATGCATGCTTTGACCAAAGGCGATATCTCCGATCCAGTCACACTATCATCAGAAGACATCAAAACAGTGTCAGTTTTAGAAGTGCAAAATGTTGCCAAATCAGATTCTGCCCCAGGAGATCCATTTATATTTGATTCTATGGGACAATAACTTCTTAATTGATCACTCTTCACTTTAGATAAAGAATCTAATTCCTTATTACTATCATGGCTATCATGTCCTATAAATTCAGACTTAAAAATAGGCGATTCATCTAGCTTTTTAAAAGTAGGTGAATCATTTAATCGATTTGATGGAGATGGAGATCCAGTCTTTTCTCTTTCAGGAATTTTACTAATCATTCTTAATTCACTACCTTTTGAACAAGGAGTCTGTAAACTAAAAGAATGAGACTGTTTAATTTCCTCATTCAATTCTGTACAACAGAAAGAATTTTTAAATTTATCAGACTTGGGTATAGATTTTGAAGGGGTAGATTTATAACGGGAAACACTGTTGTCGTGCTTGGAATATGATGACCCCCGTCGGAATCCCAGTTCATTAGAGGGAGAACAACATCTTTTCATTGCTTCATTTTCTGAAGTCCTTTTAGATTCTCTTTCTAGTTTTGAAGAATACTTTCCTCTTTTCTCCATCTCTAAGTAAGAGGACTCAGTTTTGCAGTCCCGGTCAGATTTGGAATAGGATGATGATGTCCTTGGGTCTCTGTAAGAGGAATGAGATGAGGTGCGCCTCGAGTACGTCTTCTTATACTCATCTTCTGAGTCAGAACTTTCTCGTGCCCTGTTATCTGTATGTGGCCGAGAATAGCGTGCCCTCTCTCGATAAGGGGAACTCCTGTGGTAGCGACGATCAGAGTCGTAATAATGGGATCGTTCTGACCGGGAATAGGATAAACTAGTTCTAGAGCCTCTGTCAGATCTAGAACGAGATCTACTCCGCCTTCGCTCTCTCTCTGATCTACATCGAGAAGATATATACCGAGTATCTCTTTCAAGTTTTGAGTAGCTAAAATATTTATCATCTCTCTCTGTTTTAGATCGTGAAGATTTTCCTAAATCCTCACTTTTTAAAGGTGCTAAACTCTTCTTTGAATCTCTTTCTTTTTCAATGTTTGCTGAAAATTTTAAATCATGTGATCTTTGACTTGAGGAAGTCCTTACAGAATCTTCATCAGATTCTGAACCAAAAAAGGTGCCTTCAGATTGTGAGGATTTCTTCTTAGAAACTGTTTTTTTAGAGCCCAGACTACTCTTTGAACTATCTGGAATTTCTTCTTCCTTCCCAATATGGGAATCTTCTCTTTGTGAGGGAATATCTGCTTGCTCATTCAAATTTTGAGTTATGTGCTCTTCTGAACTATTAGACACAGTGTCCTGCTTAGTGTCCACTTCTGAAGATTCTGGTACAACTGTAACTGATGGCTCCTTCAGGGCTCTAACTGCTACATCTCCTGGTGCTGTCATCAGAACTGTTATTGGTGTGTGTGGCAAGGCCACTGGCTCTGTTATTGCTGCTGGTGGTGAGGACGTTGTGGTTTGGGGAGGTGGAGGTGGTGGAGGTGGAGACAAGGGTGGCGAGTCTACAGTTGTTGATTCTGCTATGACTGCTGGTAACGGTACTATGGGAGGAGGTGGAGATGCCACTGCTGTCAGAGTAGTTGGCAGTGGCCTGGATGTTACATGAAGCAGATGCTTCTTAAAATGAATTTTGCCCAATTCTACTCTTGATTTTGGTGGGGAAGATTCTTCTGTAGTAGATAAGGTATCTCCAATGTCCATTTTAATTTTAGGGGTCAAGTCTGCTTGAAGAGGTGCAGTTGGGGAGTTCTGAGCATCATTTTGCTTTTCATTGCCAAGTGCAGTCAGAAATCTGTTCTGCAAAGTTTTCTTTGTAAGGCTGAAGCTGAATGACACCTTCTGTCGTCCCTGTTCCTCCAAATTAACTTTTGTTTTGGTGCCTTTGGGCAAAAATCGACTAGAGGCAACACCTTTGAACATTGGTCCTTTGATGAAACCCGTTTTATGCACATTTTCAATCTTTGCCTAAAAAATGAACGAAACAAGCAGTTACTACTATAACTAAGTTACTTTCAAATGGCTAGCATCACAGTTTAAAATGTCACAGAAATGAAAAGTTCTCTTTAATGACAAACAATACGAATTTGACCAAGGTACAGAAGCATTTTTAAAAATTTTTATAATGGAAATTTTCAAACACACTCAAAAGTATCGAGAATACTACAATAAACCTCTATGTATCACCCTAGTTTCAACAATTACCCACATTTTTCCATTCTTGTCTCTTAAAGAATTTTATCCAGTTTTATAACTGTTTTCCACGCAGAATTTCTAACAATAAAAAAAAAATTTGATGTGTACTTCAAGTTACAATACAAAAGGACATGTGGAGAGAGCGCAACCGCTAACATCTTAGTAATGAAAATAGTTTGTTCTCGTGTCCTCTTTGAGAGGAAACATCAGAATTCTTTATAACCAGTGGTCTTCCAGCATCACACAGAATCACTTGGGTGCTTGGTAAAAATGCAGATCTGTAACAAAACTCCAGGGAATATGGATTCAATACATCTATGGTGAAGCAAGAAAGTTTGTTTTGTCTTCTTTTTGGAAAACAAGCACCTCAGGCAATTCTGATGGACTTCCCAGATTCGGGAAACCACTGGCAATCTCCCATCTAATTTTATAGATGAGGTAACCAAATGAGGACCAGGCCTTTCTGCCTTCCTGGAAATTAACTCTGCCCTGGCACACTACCATTGTCTCTACATGGGCCCCACACATCAGATAAATAGTCTGATCCTACTGTATGAGTGACAACTACAAGTATCTATCTAAGAAGAAGATTTCTCCCTCCATTATTTGCCAAACCACCAAAGCAAGTGGTGGGCTTTCAAAGTTAAAGATATAACCTAGATTGTAGACATAATATCAGAAAAATCTACAGCAACAAATTCAAGCCTCAATTAAAGATAGTACACTTGCCATCTGCAACATTTTTCTAATTGATGTTCTTTAATCAATTCTGGCTATTTAAAAGAATAGTTTTCCCTTCAACATGGTAAAATCTGAAATCAGTTCTCAAAATTACACAGTAACCATTCAAGTGGGAAAGTAAATGTTTTCATGTGCATTACCGTAGAGCAGTGGCCTTCAAATACTTTTAAGAAAAGGAATCCACTTTTCAAATTAAATCTTACATGGAAGCACAATAGGTAAAAAGCTGTCTCCAGGGCTGCCAGCTTTCTTTACCTTGCCTAAATCTCTTGAAGCTCCAAAAGTTTAAAAATCATTTTCTTGAGATATTCAACATCCCTCAGTGGAATGAGTTACTGTAGATCCAAAAACAAAATTAAGCAAAAACTATTACTTCATTTCACATTCAAAACGATAACTAAGTTTTGAATGTTTTCAATCCCATAATCACTGAATAACTAGTTAAACTATACTTACCTCATTTTCTTCTTCTCTATTGCCATCCAGCCAAGAAAGCATGCAAAAGAATAAAAAGAAATTATAATTACTTAGAACAGACTGAAAGAAAAGTTTTTTTAATTAAAACTTAGGATATTTACAACCTACAGATATATTCTATTTGGACTATCCATTCCTTCACAACCTCAGTTACATTTAGTATAGCAAATATTTATCAAACACAGTGCCATGCACTATGCTGGGTACTGGAGATAAAAAGTGAATAAAGCTGAGACTCTGCTCTTAAGAAGCTTATAGTTTCCTGTATAGTCATGTGTCACTTAACAAGGACATGTTGTGAGAAATGCATCGTAGGCGATTTCATCTTGCAAACATCATAGAGTGTACTTACACAAACCTAGATGGTATAGCCTACTACACACCTAGGCTATAATGGTACTAATCTTATGGGACCACCGTCGTATGTGGTTCATCACTGACGGAAGGGTCACTATGTGGCGCAAGACTGTAAATACAAAATATAATTTTGTTACAGAAGTAATTCCAAAATAATGGAATAAATACAAGGATAGAAACATGCACAGTGTAACAGCAAAGAGAAAGATAAGTAACTCAGTTTAGTGGAAGGACAGGAATGCAAAGAATCCTTCCTAAAAGAAAATACTAGTTTTTGAACAGTGTATCTGTAGGGAGAACCTAGGCAGAGGGAGATCCCAGGCAACACACAGAGATTAAAACATAGGAACAATATGGGCAAGGAAACTATAAACAGTTCAATATCACCTGAGTATGACGCGTAAGGCAAAAAGAAGCCAATAATTAGGTAAAGTAGGGAGAAGTAGCCAGGTCCAGAGGCCAGGTTTCTTATGAGGGAAAACATTTTATCTTACGGATTAGTGGTTCTCAATCTTTTTTGGTATCCATTCAACAGTCCCTTTGCTGAATGGAAGGTATACATGCTACTCCACACCACAGTACATGGCTCTCTGAGCTCACAGTTATGTTCTAACAAAGGTAACCCTGAGGAATCAAAAGCCAAGAGTCTGATGTACACCAGTGCACCAAGGCACATTGGGGAAAGGGAAGGTATAAAAGGGTTTTAGGCTATCATAGCCAGATTTATATTTTAAGCAGGTCACTCCGTAGGCTACGTGGCAAGACTGGAGTATAATAATCTATTTTAAATGTCCCTTAAAAGAAACGTACAAAACCCTTTCCCCAAATGCAGGCCTGACTCCATCATAATTCAGTCCATTCACTTGTGTCTATGGTAGCCATACAAAAATCAAGTAATGAAGGGGGAAAAAAGCTGGCAATACATGGACAAGATCTGAAGCAGTGTGAAGGTTAAACACTTTTTTCTACTCCAAAACCCCTAAAACCTCACAGATGTGATCTCAGAACTACTGTATTTCATCGATTCTATGATGTACATTTCCCGCATATATAACACCTCTGCAGGATGCATCCTACTATCAATATCATAGTTTAATTGGTAGAGATTTTTCCTTTCTTAAGTGATTCATAAAATAATTGCGTATTACAACTTACAGAATACTAGAATTGATTTAAGTTAGTACCATGTGAAATTTTTTCCAGAAGAGAAAAGGTACCAGGAGACGCCCAAGCATTTGGAGTGTCATTCATATTTATATTCCTCCTTACAGTGGACATTTAAGAACATTCATGCTTGTCTGCACGGTATCCACACACATGAGGTGCTGGAAATACTGAAGTGACTGGAAACCTTTCCTAATCCTCAGGAGTTCTACTTTGGACAAGCAAATTGAAAAGAATAATCCTGACAAACTGTGATGAAAGTAAACAAATTCCAAAAGTTGGACCCGTGACCAACAGATAGAAGTAAAGAATGACAGATTTTAGTTCATTTTAAGTCAGAACATTTTTCATTAGTTTTCTTCATTTATTTGAAAAAGCAATATATGCGCCCAGGAGAAAAAATTATAATACAAAGAGATACACAACTAAAATTAGGTCTCTCTCCCCAGGGGCAACTATTAAGTTTTGAACATCCTTCCAAAAATTGTGTGCATATATGAGCATATACATCTCTTTTAACAGAGAAAACACATACACAAATGGAAACATACCTTTCTGTACCTTGTTCTTCTCCACTTAAAGCCTTGGATATTATTACATAGCAACATATACAGAAGTAGCTTCAATTGTAGTCTACCAGCATAATAGCTTTTCATGTTTATAAGTCATTGGTATTTTCTTTTTTCTGAGAAGTGCTTTTTCAGGTCCTTTGCCAATTGATTATCTATTGAGTTGTTGGTCTTTCTTACTGATTTATAAAAGCAAAATGTGAGGCATCTGCAACTAGAATGTGTCACTGTACTGGCTACTTAAGTTTCCTTGTCATCTGAAATATTTAAGAAGAATCTGGATGAGAATTTACCTAAGATGAGTTAGAATGCCTGTCACAGAAGTAAAGCCAAAAGTGAGGCCCTAGAAGGTCTCATTCCAGGACTTCAGTTCACCGAATTTCCTGAACCACAAATCAGAAAAAGCATTTTACTTTATCTTGATTTTAATGAGACTTTAAAGATTCACTTCTACTTAATCTTTAAAGATCTCTCACTAAAACTCAAATACCCCTCAAATACTTAAAGCCAGTGTTTCTCACATTTGAGTTATGTATAGGCCTCTTTTAAAAGGAAAACAAAAACCTGTCAGGCATCTAAGAATAGATTCCAATTTAAGAACACTGACTTAAGAAACTAAAATTAGTCCATTAAAATTTATTTTACTCGAAAACCACACTGAAAAGTAATGGTAGTTTTTAAGTGAAATAAATTTTAAAATTTAAAAGTGGTCAAGGGGGCTGGCTCGGTGGCGCAGCAGTTAAGTGCGCACGTTCCGCTTCTCATTGGCCCGGGGTTTGCCGGTTCGGATCCCGGGTGCGGACATGGCACCGCTTGGCACGCCATGCTGTGGTAGGCGTCCCACATATAAAGTAGAGGAAGATGGGCACGGATGTTAGCTCAGGGCCAGGCTTCCTCAGCAAAAAAGAGGAGGACTGGCAGTAGTTAGCTCAGGGCTAATCTTCCTTGGAAAAAAAATAAATAAGAAAAATAAAAGTGGTCAAAATAATTTTTAAGGTCTATGGGTTAGAAAAGAGTATTATATCAATGTTAATTTCTTGAGACTGATAATTGTACAGTGCTAATCTAAAAGAATGTCCTTGTTTTTAGGAAATACACATTGAAGGATATAGGGACAAAAAGCCACCATGTCTGCAACTTTCTCTCAAACATTTCAAGGAAAAAACCCAATAAGTGTGTAGGTGGAAACAGAATAAATGGTAAGATGCTCACATTTGGGGAATCTGGGTGAAGTGTATATAGGAAATTATTATTTTTGAAACCATCTGTGAGTCTGAAATTCTTTCAAAATTAAAAATTATTTTTTCAACTTAAGATAACCAAATGTGGAAAACTTTTAAATATCCTCATAGAATCCCCACCCCTTAAGAATTTATCAAAAGAAATATACATATGTATGTGGACTCTTGGAGATCCCAGAGCCTCAACTGGAGAAACACTACTTCAAATCTTTCTAAATTCATATTCTGGTAGGCATTGATGAGAATAAGCTATATAAAAACTAGACCCTTTTAAGAAAGTATGCAACAGCAGACGTAGGATATTAAGCGGCAAAAATTCAGAGATAAGACAGGAGAACTGGTTGATAACAAAATGAAGGAAGCCACCAATGACAAACTGAAGACTATTTCATAACATTGCTTATAACGTTTCCTAGCCCAGAGGTACACTCAAGTAATACTCTGAGCTCTCGAGAAGAAAGGTGGTTTGCTACACATACCCAGCCCCATGTTGAGAGTCACAGAGAAATACTGGCAGGGAACCCTTTTCAAGTAGTGAGTGATCGATTAACTCAACCATGAGGAAAAAAATGGAACTTCACAGATCTAGCCACTCCCTTCCCTCCCCTCCATTTGTTTCCATTTTAGATTTCTAAATCTTTGATCTGCTCCCCAACAAGTACAAATGAAAACATCCGTCATGAAAAAAAAAAAAGCTGGAATGAATGCACTGAAATCACACGTTTTGAAATTTATACATTTAGGCACTTATCATACCTTCAAGACTTAAAACGCCTCAGATCTTCAATGATAATGGAAAAGTGCATCACAAAGTCTTCATAAGTAAAACTTTTATCACAAAAGATCATGTCTGCCTAGTTTACTGCTTGGCCTATTAACAAACTGAGTTAATCCTTCTGTAGGCTAAGGTTTTGGTAGGGAATAGGTGTCTTAGCTAACTACCACGAATTAGCTGGCCTTAAGGCAAACAGAGAGACTGCATCAGAACTAACTTTTGATAGCACACAACTACACTGATGGATTGATTGCCCAATGATTTATTTTAGAAAGGCAACACTGCTAACTATATCAGTACTCATATCAATCACAAGGCTATTTGTTCAACAATTATGTAAGGATCTACCCCTCTGAAGGCAGTGTTAGCTCTGTAAAGGCAAGATGTCAAGTTTACAGTCCCTATCCCACTAGGAATTTCACGCTTTACTTGAAGTAATATGGCTTAGAGGTATACCAAATAACTATAACAAAAGGTAATAAATAATAATTGTCGTATGAAGGCTACTAAGGGGATTTCTTTTTGATTTTCCTTTTTTTGGCTCAAGCTAGTCTCATTTTCCAGATACTCCTTCATGAAACCACATGTCCTTTACTATTTATTACTAAGCTTATTAGGATAGCAAAGTAACAAACAGATCAAACTTGGATGATACCTAGGTTGGAATCCTGTTTCTACCATTTACTAATACCTCTATGACTTGTACTATTAAATTCCCTTTCTTACTCTGCTAGATGTCTATTTCATACATCCCCCTATCCCAAATCTCCACCACTACCATCTCCCTGACCACTCTCAGTTGATGATCCCACCACTTTATACTCAGTGTCCTATCCTCTTGCCTTCTAAAGAACTTCCATTACATATTTATTCCCTTTCTTCTATCATCAGCGTGTCTCTCCCTCCCTCCCTCTCTCCACTCTCATTAGTCAAATAACTTTTAATATACCTTACACCTTAAGAAAACGGCAGGGAGGAGTCATCACTAAATGACCAACATCTTAAAGCCAATGGTCAATTTCTGTTCTAGGCTTTCACAGACCACATTCTTCTGTTTTCCTCCTACCCTCATTGGCTACTCCTCCTTAATCTTATTTGTTGGCTCTTTATATTCCTCATGTTGGAGTGCCCAAAAACTGGATCCCTGCTTGGCCTTACTTCTTCTCTTCTCCATCTATTCTTCCCTTGTACCTTATCTCATCCAGATTCATGACTTTAAGTATCATTTACAGACTGGTGATTCCCACATCTCCAAACTCAATATCTCTCTCCTCTTATTTACCCAACTGCTCACTGGACATCTCTACTTGGATGTCTCATATTTATCTCAAATGGAACAAGGTCAAAATGGAACTAATGATGATTATCCCATTCGGGCATATGCCAATTATGATGATTATTATACACCTATATTATGAATTTATCTAAAAGCCAGGTGATTTTTCAAAGACATAAATCCGATCATGGCACATATCTGCTTACTCTTTCTTTCTGACCTCACTTCTTTTCACAATCCTTTCTCCTCATTCCTTAGGTTCTAGCCACATTAGCCTTGTGTCCCTCAAACATCCCAAGCTAATTTCTGGACTTTTCACCTAAAGCTTCCTTCTTAGAAAACTATTCCCCCTAGATCTTTGACAGACTGCTCCTTCTCAATAATGACACCTCCAAAGTTATCTCCTCTGAGATTCCAACAACATTCTCCCTTAGAGTACTTTATTTTATTCCCAGCATTTATGAATATGAGGTTTATTTCCTGTTTTGTTTTGATGTAGTGCCTGTTTCCTCCCACTAGAATACAAGCTCCTTTAGGACAGGAATTTGCTTTACCTTGTTCACAGCTGCGTTTAAGTGCCAAAAACACTACTTGGAACACAGGAAGTACTCAGTAAATATTTGATTAAGAACATCATTCCCACTTTCTTATCTAGCTAAACCTGCTTTATACTACTCCCTAGAAGGGATAGTTAAGATGGTCTCTAAATTCAAACATAGATCAGTCTCAATTTCAAATAATTTCTCATACTGCTCTTCATTCTACCATCTTCCTCCCTCTCTCCCAGCCTCCACATACACACACACATATATCACACCTCCCACGCCCATCTTAACCTTCTCAGCCACTTGGATCTCACTTTCATTCACTTGATACTTACCTGAGTGCCCACTATGCTACTACGGACCCAGCACTGTTCTGCCTTTTCCTATCCCTTTCCTGAGCATTCCAGACACTATTTCTAAACTCGACTCCTACACCATATACTTTGCAGAACAACAATCACATATAGCCTAGTTGCATATTGTTCTCGCCTTCCCAACTAGAGTTTACATCACAAAGAAATAAAGGCAACATCTTGTCCTTATTGTATAATCTCCCCTGGGTTTACCATTCCCATTTCTAGCTTAAGTTCTTAGTAATTCTTGAAGCAAAGAAATTCCTTAACAACAGTACCAGATTTTAGCTTTCTCATTTCACCCAATTCTCAAAGGAAAAGAGAGAAACACCTCAAAACTGACCTGTAGAGAAAACAAGCCATACAGGCCATAAATTAATTTACAACATTTGCTATACTCTCAACCAAGAAATAGGACCCATGAGGACAAATGAATTAAAACACTGAAGAGAAATACATGTGACTTACGTGGACAAAATAAAGCCAAGTACACCACCTATTTTTTTACCAAAGGACTGGAAACTTCAGGCAAAGCACTTTGAGATGAATATGCTAACCTGAACTAGTGCCAATGGACCTGATAAATAAAGCACTATTTCTCACTTGCTTTAAGTTCACATGTTCAACTAGCACAGGATCTCAAACATATAGAGAGCTCCTACTGATAGAGGCTCATGTATACAGATTAAATCTAGAAAAAAAATAATTTGATAAAAACAAATGTTATTAAAATTACAGCACTTACAAGGCAAGAATATTCTCACAGAAAGTAAGTGGATCAAAGCACTATCTCTGACACACAAATATAGGTCAAAATAGCAGCTCTCTTCCCTCAATGCCATACCCATCAACTATTCTTATATCTCAAAATAGCTGAAACTTTATTTTAATGTGGAGTGTCTATATATAATGGTGAGCAAAGCTAACTTATTTTAAACAAGAAATCACTTTGTAAACAAACATAGCTGATCACAAACGTATCATTGTAAAGTTCTACAGTCAGTGAGGAAAGGTAAGAATATCATCCTAAATGTTAAAAATTTTATGTATACCTGAAATCTGTTTCTAAATTTGTCTTCCAAATTAGTTTGCATGAACACTTGCATAAAGTGAATTATGCTCTCCTGTTAAAGCAATCTGCTTTTTCCAAAACCCATAAATTGGGCTGTATGTTGATCTAATTTGAACAACATAGGGACTTTTATATACATACAAATGAGTTTCACTACTTTTATTCATTATTTTGAGTTAAATCTCTGACATTATCCATTTTATTTTCCTCATTTGCAAAATGTGGGCAAGGGCACACCCATTACCAAATAACCTTCGAAAGACAGAAACGTGTAAATGCTGAAATTCATTTTTAGTATTATCCAATGAATCGCAACAGAGTTGAGGGCAAGTTCTTAGTGACCTGATCACATTATACTATTGTCTAGAGACCCTGTTACTAGACCACCATCACCAGTGTAAGCAGCTAACAGGATACTTTCCATTTTTCAGGTACTGGGTTAAATGTTTTACACAGATCTGGTTCATTTGATCCACACACTTATGAAGGGTGTACTATCTGTATTCCCATTTTACAAACAAAGAAACCTAAAGTCACAGCTAGCGAAGTGGCACAGCCACGTACCCAGGCTGTTTGACTGCAGGGCCCTTATTAGCTATTACACAGAACTGGGAGCAAAGGGTAAAAAGTTTCAGAGAAACATATTTTGATTCAGTGTACTAGTAAATGCATCTACCTAGCAACAGAAGGGGTTGTATCATGAAATAACAAGTAACAGAAGTGTTCAAACTAGAGTCAAGATGATGTGTCTGTATCTTAGAAGAAACTCCTAAACTGGATGCAAGATATCACCAGGATTTTTTGATTTTCTAATCTAGGACTAGATTCTCCTATGAAGAAGATACTACACTGAAAGCAGTGTAGAACACCAAGAGTCTGACGGAAATGGTTTATTACAGACTGTAGGATATAAGTTCACCTAGTTATTGTTTAATAAGCTGTACCTACCCTGCATTTTACCAGACTGGGTATTTATGCCAGCCTTCCAGTTCTTCTCTTGCTTAACCACATTAAATAGAAACACGAAAATAGATGGTGGTCAGTTCTTTCATGTGGTTATAGACTTTCATGCAAATTAGGTCTTTAAAACCCATCTTCAAAATAAAAACAATGAAAGTAAAACATGTGATGTGATTAAACCTAAACATGAGAAAGATGAAGTTTCTCTTTTTATACACAAAGATAAATTCAGGATCTCTTTGGTTCATAAATACCTGCTTACTTTGGTGTAAATAGTAAAAATGTTCCTGAAAATAATTTTATTCTTTCATGTTTCACAAGCAAGTTTTTTTCTGTTATAAATATAAATATAAAAAATATATGTGGACTGCATTTTATTTTGGTAACGCAATAAATACAGAAACTCAAAAAGTTTCTAGCATAGTAAATTACAACAGACCAAAATCAAAACGGGAAAGGAATGAAACTCAATTGTCTTGAGGAACAAAAGCTTAAACACAACAAAAATAGCTTTCGTTTATTTTCTAATTGTTGGGAAGAGTTTAAGAATTTCCAAAAAAACCCCAGCAAATTAATGTTTGAGGTGTGGAAGAGAAAAGTTTCAAGTCAACTAACATAAGCAAAAGTAGAGCAAAGATACCCATATCTGGGGGGAAAAAAAATCAAACCAAATCAACAAACCCTGAAAACACTTATTCTTACAAAGCAAAGCCAATGATAATGTAGGATGATTGTGAATTACAATGCACTGACTACACCATCCCTCACCATTTCATACATGGAAAAATAAGGTTAAAATAAAATGCCAAGGTTATTCATGTGATACCAAAAGACTGGAAAGAACCTAAATGTCCAATAAAAGAATGGCAGGATAACTCTGCTACAGCCATTCAATTGAGTAGATGCAGCAATACAAAGTAATGATGAAAATCTCTCTATACTGCTCTAGAATGTCTCCAGAATATACTTAGGTGAAAAAAGCAAGACACAGAACAGTATGTTTAGTATGCTTATACCTTCAAAATGGAAGACAACCAAAATTACACATATGGTTAGATATTAAAGGAAATAGTAAGAGAACAGGGATGAAAGTTATACCTCTTTGAACATTCCCTTTGAGATAAAATTGGTATATTAACATCATATCAGTCTCAGACATACATTATAATTTGACATCTGTATTCACTACAAAGTGATCACCACCAAAGTCTAGTTACCATTCATCACCATACAACTGACCCTCTTCGCCCATTTTGCCCACCCCACAACCTCCTTCCCTGCTGGTAACCACCAATCTGTTCTCTGTATCTCTGAGTTTGTTTTTGTTTTGTCTGTTCACTGGGGTTTTTTTTTTTTAATTCCACATGAGTGAAATCATCCGGTATTTGTCTTTCTCTGTCTGATTTACTTAGCATACACCCTCAAGGTCCATCCATGTTGTCATAGATGGCAAGATTTCATTCTTTTTTATAGCTGAGTAGTATCCCATTGTGTATATATATACAACACATCTTTCATTCATCCACTTAGATTGTTTCCATATCTGGGCTATTGTAAATAATGCTGCAATGAACATATGGGTGCATATATCTTTTTGAATTAGTGTTTTTGTATTTTTCAGATAAATACCCAGAAGTGGAATAGCTGGATCATATGCTATTTCTATTCTTACTTTTTATTTATTTATTTTTTTGCTGAAGAAGATTAGCCCTGAGCTAACATCTGTGCCAATTTTCCTCTATTTTATATATGGGTCACTGCCACAGCATAGCTGACAAGTGGTGTAGGTCCATGCCCAGGATCTGAACCGGCAAACTGAAGCACAGCACAGAGAACTTAACCACTAGGCCATGGGGCTGGGCTCTTCTATTCTTAATTTTTTGAGCAATCTCCATACTGTTTTCCATAGTGGCTCCACCAATTTACATTCCCATCAACAGTGTATAAGAGTTCCCTTTTCTCCACATCCTCTCCAACACCTATTATATGTTGTCTTTTTGATAACAGCCACTCTTGACAGGCATGAGGTGATCTCATTGTGATTTTGACTAGCATTTCCCTAATAATTAGTGATGATGAACATCTTTTCATGTGCCTGTTGGCCACCTGTTTTATTGCAGTAACTTTGGAATCAGAAAAAAAGGTGCATTTTTTTAAGAGGAGAAAGTAAAAACAAAATGATTTCTAGAAATTCAAACTATAAACACTACATCAAATTGGTGATTGGCATAAAGAAGAGCTAAACTAAACAAAACTATTTTGAGTGCATATGCTTTATTGGAACATATCCTAGAGGCAAAAAAACCCCAAAGAAATCTTAAACTGTATTTATTAGTCTTACTGTTATAATAATATTGATATTACTAATGAAACTATCATACATAAGCAGATAAAGCAAATAAGTTATTCTATTAATGTCATTAGGAACAAGATCTTCAGCATAAAAGTTAAGTTTTAAAATAAATAAAAACTCAAATATGAACTGGAAAGATTAGTATGAACTGAATAGTTTTCTTTTTCTAAAAAATACATATATCCTAACTGTCCAATGAAAAGGCCTAAGCACTGATGACTCAGTAGCCATGAGTAGCATGAGTAGTGTCTAGAATATGATCTCTAAATACCTTTTCACTAAAAGAAACAAGGCTCGCAGAAGAAATGGTTGATTCCAGGACTGAGGTAGGAAGTGAGCTAGGGCCAAGAAAATTATCAAAGATCACCAGGATCATGCAAAAGGACACAGAAGCCAACTTGAAAAGGCTTCCACCCGTCAAAGGTGAGGCAACTTGAGCAACAATAAGAATAAAAAAATGAGTGCAATTTATTGAAGCACAGCAAATATATAATGAATTCATTAAAAAAAGTCCACACTGGTTATCTTTTTGCCAACAGAACACCACTTCATTATCTGAAAATTGACAAAGGGAAAGAATCCAGTATTTTTCCTACATTTCCTATATGAACTGTATTTCAGGGCAATCAATCATTTGGTGAGTAATAGTTGTTCTTTATAGCAGAATTCTAGCAAATATACACAACAATCATCAATGGCAGCTAAAACCAGTAGCTGAAAGGTTGATGGGAAATTTTGTAATGGATAGCAGGCTAACTACACCAGAATCCACTGATTAATTCTGATATCACTACAAGTAAGACAATCTGATATGATGTAATAGGTAACCAATAAACTGCTGGGAGGATAAGGAGGTCCTGATGTGACTAACAGACTCCAAAAAATATAGGAAACAGAAAAACATGTTAAAGGACATCATAAGGATGCACACAGCCAATAAACGGTGTAAGGAGACTATTATAGATTAAGAGAGATTTGAAATCTGGTAATCACATGCTTATTTAGATTCTAATTTTTCTAAAAATGAACAAGGACTGTGTATTAAATAATATTAAAAAATTATTGCCAATTGCACTAGGTATGACAATGGTCTTGTGGTTACTTTTTAAAAAACTTTATCTCTTAGCGATATACATTAAAAGTATGAAATGAGAGAATATCTGGGGTGCTTTAAAATATTCCAGTAAAGGGGCCGGCCCCGTTGCCTAGTGGTTAAGTTCGTGTGCTCCGCTTTGGTGGCCCTGGGTTTTGCTGGTTTGGATCCTGGACACGGACATGGCACTGCTCATCGGGCCATGGTGAGGTGGCGTCCCACATGCCACAACTAGAAGACCCACAACTATGTACCAGGGGGCTTTGGAGAGAAAAAAGAAAAATAAAACCTTAAAATATTCTAGTAACAAAAAAAAGTAGCAAACAGATGAAACCAGAATGGCAAAATGTTAATAACTGTTGAAACCAGATGACGACACGGGGGCAGTGGCTGTCATTATACTATTCTCTCTTGTATGAATGTTTGAATTTTTCCATAATAAAAAAAATTTTAATGTTCAATTGCAATACGAAAGAGAATAACAAATCTCCAAAAGAATAAACAACAAGAGATCATATGTGCACATGCAGCAGGCAGAGAGGGTGGGTGGTTGGAAATATGCTGGCTAAATGTACATGTTCCTATTACCATCATGAATGCTACCCACAATCAGGGCCCACTCACCTGGTTGTGGCTGAGCATTAATCCCTTGACCCAAGCAGAAGTAATCACCAGGATTCACCCCTCTGATTTAGACTCACCCCTCTGATTGAGACTTTATTTCTATGGTTCCAAGAATTTCATTCCCCAACAATAAACAACAACAAAAAAATCATAAATATATAACCACAGTGAACATTATGCTATGATGGAAAATATTTTCTATAAATTAACTTTGCCAAACAGCATCAACACATTGTTCTACTTTAGGGTCACTTAATTTGAAAAGACTCAAGGTGAGAAACTTAATAAAAAAAAAAATCAGCAACAGTAGATACAAAACTATTTTGCGTTTGGGAAGGAGAATATTAATATTCTGAATATTTAAATCCATTTTCCACTCATTTGCCAATCTTTTAGGATAAGGCACCACAGTGCTAAATTTTGATTTCCTGCAAAAATAACCTTTTGAGTTCTCAAGATAAACATAAAAACAATGGAGTATTTTGTACACCATTTTGCAAATTAGAAATCTAGTTGCAATTTCTACTTCTGGATACCAAATTCCACATATGTAACAATAATATATAATAATAAAGCTAATTAATCTATAAAACGGAATTTTATCAGTACTTTCATCCCATGGGATTTTGGTTTATGTCTCAACTGCCAAATATACCAGAATTTAAGAAAATGCAGTTGCTCCACAGCCCTAGCCATCAGTCCCTAGTCACTTTAAAATATTCCAGTAATCACAGAGGGATGTTAAGTACCATCAACAGCTCACTAGAAGAGGTCAAATCTTACGTTCTATGACAAAGAAATATTTCAAATTGACAAGGCAGATGCGCCCCTCACAGAAACAACAAAGGGTAAAATGACAGAAGGACTATGACTTGGAATTAACAACAGTAGCTAATATCACATCCAAAAGTCAATGCAGGCAGCTGGCTTTCAGGCCTAATCTACACTGATGAGAGCACTGAAAATCAAAGGTGACACTGTGTAAACACCATAACTAGTAAGATGAAAATGAACTATACAGTTCAGCCTTAGTTTTCTGTTCTAGAGCCTTTCTAGTCCATGTCCAAATTCCTTTTCTCCCCCATTACGTGTTTTCAAAACACCAGATGGGGAGTTCATAAAGTATAATACAAAAATAGAGAGAGGTTAAGAGCAAAAGCTTGAAAGTCTGTCAACTTGTATTTGAATACCAACACCAAAACTTTTTAACACTTTTTAACCTAAATTACTAAGAGAAACGGTGGCCAAAGAGATTATCTGTAAAACCAAAATAGTAATACTGTACTTACTTCAAAGAGAAAATAAAAGAAAGTCTACTTAAAATCCTCCATGTAGTACCTGGCACATAGCTAGTGCTCAATAAATGGGAACTGTTAAGCAATTTGAATTACATATTTGTAAGATTCTTTGATTAACAACAGTCTCTGCTATTAGGAAATAAGGATAAATAGTAAGGGGCCTTGCTCGTTTCAATATCCTCAGGTCTTGGCACTGATAAGGTGCACAATAAATAATTTTGAACAATGAGAAGTAGAGAAGCAGAGGTAGGAGATGAAAGGTAAAAAGAGACTGAGGAGAATGGCAAAAATATGGAGGAGTCAAGGAGGAAAAGGGAGTTAACACTTAACTGTGATCTTCATGCCAGGACCAGCTAGCTAAGTTTGTTACATATCCACAAGTACAAAAATTGAGACTAGAGTTTGGAAACTTTTAGAGCAATTTGACCTTGACCAGTGATCAGCAGGCTTATATTTTTTTAAGCTTTTTATTTTGAAATAATTACAGATTGACAAGAAATTGCAAAAATAGTACAGAGTCCCTGTACTCTTTACCTCCGATATGACATCTTATGTAGCTGTAGTCCAATATCAAAACCAGAAAACTGACATTAGTACAAAACTGTTAACAGACTAGACCTTATTCAGTTTTCACCATTCTTTTTCATCTGCATTCATATTCATTTGTGTTTGTTGTGTGTAGTCCTATGCAACTTTATCCCATGTATAGATTCATGTAATCACCACCAAAATCAAGATATATAACTGTTCCATCAGTGGCATCGTTTTCTGAATATCTTAATTTTTCACTTCATTTTTCTAGGAATTCATTTTTATTGTATATTTTAAAAGTATCAGTCCATGATAGACTGAAGAAAAAAAAAAAAGGCCTGGCCTTTCACCACAGATAGTTCGAGAAACACTAAACCAGAACACGCACAAATTGGCTTTATCCTATTGGAACCTGTTATTTCCTAAATAATTGATACTTGAATTTACTCTTCTCCTATGGGATAGCAGACAATCCTAAATGGAAGCACATACAGAACATCCCCACATTTTGTATGTTAGAGTTTTAGTGCTACCCAATAAAGTTCTATTCTTCACTCCTTAGTCTTTTACCCCTATCATACCCAATAGACCAAGGTAAACAAAAGCCAGGATTTCACTTTAAAACAATGCCTCCAGAAGAGTTCAACATGTGAGGAAAAAACAGATATCATGACGTGAAAAAAAAAGGCCTCCAGAAACTTCACAATGCTCATCCAAAAACCTTTTTTTGGATTTCTTTTCTACCTTCCCAGATTCCTGAAAATACAACAGAATCATTCCTTACCTGGAGTTTTGAGAAAATTTTCAACATGTTTAGACTACGTGTCATTTATTAAGATATTTTCTTTCAGCTCCTAGCCCACACTTTCTACACTTTTGTTTGTGAAAGTATGATTGGGACCCTCTAAACTACATTTCTCCTTTGGCACTAATTGCATGTGCTGGAGGAAGACTGAAAGGCTGGAAGAGTAACAGGGAATTTGCTCCTTCCTCTTCATCACAGTTACCAGTGTACTGACCCATCAAAGAATTTCACCCTAGCACTGATTTCAGTTTCTACTTTTTTCCCACAATCCCAGACCAGCCTGACTGCAATTCCTCATAGACACCAGTACCAGTTGTCCAATACCCACCACCTCAGAGGTCTCAGCCTCAGGAGGCCCTACTCCAAGCTTCTAGGTTCTAATAACCACACCCTCTTCTCTTTTTTCTCCCAGCCCTAAGGTGGGTAGCTACTTCCCACCTTTCTATCTCTGTTATCTTAGTGTCCCCTTTTCATTCTCTCAGTTCTCCAAAAACTCTCTAAACCAATTCCTTACATTAAATTCTGTTTTCCTGACCGATATAGAGAAAAACAACCTGAAAGCGTAAGGCTCTTTTCTTAAAATCTTATAAAAGGACAAACATAAAACAGAAGTAATTATTCCAATTATCCCTTTAAAAACTGTACATAAGTTGTCTTGGAAATCAGACACTAATATATAATTTTTCATTAGTGTTCTGAAGCAAGGGTAAGCAAATTTTCTATAAAGAGCCAGAAAGTAAATATTTTAGGCTTTGTAGGCCATGTAGTCTGTGTCACAACTACTCAACTCTGACGTTTTTGTGCAAAAGCAGCCGTAGACAATAAGTAAATGAATGAGCATGACTGTGTTCCAACAACACTTTATTTATGAACAGAAATTTCAATTTCAAGTCATTTTTACATGTCACAAAATATTCTTTTGATTTTTGACATACATTTTATTTTTTTATATATTTTATAAATATAAAATCATTCTTAGTTCACAGGCTATATACTAAAACATGCAGGCAAGCTGGATTTGTTGCACTGGCCAGTTTGCCAACCCCTGTTCTAGATTGTGCCTCTTACAAAAATCAAAGTATTATATTCAGTGATGGGCTAGAAAACATTACATTAGTAAACCTAGGCTTAACCTATAATATAACTAACTTGAAACTTGAAAAAGAACAATGTTACTTAACCTCCTGAAATTTTCTTTTAATGGAAACAAAAGATAAGAAAATTTACTAACAGGGAAATTTCAAAGTATAATCTAGGTTCCATTTAAGTATTCGCCAACCTTGTATACCTTCTTTCTACCTCTACAGAACCATAAAATAAGCACTGGTTTTTAAATTAACCTTGCATAATGCCAATTTCTCAATCACAGAATTATTAAGTTAGGGTCTTAACGATGTTCAACTTAGAATAAGTTACGTTCGAGTAATAATGGTCCCATTTCCCAAACTATTCTTCAAGAAGAAAAAAATCTACAGCCGTTCAAACAAGTTACATACAAGTTTCTTATTTCAAGGTAACCGTGACTGTATAGCCCCTCCTGTTAATCCACAACTACTTTGATTCCTTATTATAAGCAATGAGGAATGATGTCTCTTTGGCATCTTATGCTGCCACAAATATGCTCATTATTGCTACTTGTGAGCTCTGTCCATTGGTCTAAAAACAATGAGTTAAAGTCCTAAGAGCACCTTGAACTAGGACTATCTCACCCCTTGGACACAGCACGCACCGATAACAAGCAAAAAGTAGCACAAACAGCAGTGCAGTAGTATGCCTGACATGAGAATGGCATAAAATAAACATTACCCCTCTCAAAGAAAGGCAGGTTATTTACCTATGGACCTCTCTTGGTTTTCCTTAACACATGGAATGACAACAAACCAAGGCTTGAGTTTCACTTGAGATTAAAAGTTCATTTCCAATGAAGATCTCAGACTATCTAGGGCACCTGGCCAAAGGGGCAGATGTGGATGGTCCGCATATCAGTGTACCTTTTGCTGAGGTGATGTTTAGGCCTCTAATCCTCTAGTATAGGTATCTGCAAAGTCAGAGGAAAGAGCTAACTCAACTAGGGAATCCTCTGCACCCTCCAAACTGAACTATAATAAGCACCTCAAGACTAATCCAGAAGACCCCCTAGGAAAACAAGTAACTCAGAATATAGAAATCCAGTTGATTATGAATGGCAGCTATTCTAGATGTTATTCTATAACATCATTAAAAAGTTAGTCCTTGCCAAATTGGCAAACGAAGAGACCTTTGTTCAAGTTGTGCTAGCGTCATTAAACTAGCTAGTGAGCATAGCTTGAGCTTCTTTGGGACTTTTCCTCAGTTATCTGTAAAATGAGAGGCACTAGATCCCACACCTTTTAAAATCACAGCCATTGTAAACCATGGTAATGAATGAGTTAAGGGGAAAAAAAGTTGGAAGCCACAGAAATAAGGAGTCATTAGGTAAGGTAACAGGGTCCCCCTACACAAGGCACCTTAGGCTGTTTAGCAATTTACACGGGGCAGCAAAGGCAAAGGAGTCTAACTGGAAATGGGCACAGGGACGATCTTCCCTTGTATCCTCCCCTCAGTGTGGCCCTAGAGCATTCTCTACCCAGTCCTTCTTTGCCTAACTCCCATTCTTTCAGACGAAGTTTAAGTATACTTCCTCTGGGCACCCCTCCCTGACTACCCACTCCTCTACTCCACCAGTCTAGATTAGATGTCCCTGCTGTAGCTCATTGTGCTTACTTCTGTATCCTTATCATGAGGTAGGCATTCAACAAATGTTAGCTGAATAAATTAAAACAGTCAAGAGTTCAATCCCAGCTAGTTTTTCTAAACATCAGGTTTAAAAGGTTCAATTATAATGCAAAAACTTTAAACATAACTTTATAATTGCTTCATACAGTTTAAGGCTTAGAAAACCAACAAGTTTTTTTGTATGGAAGGTATAAAAAGCATCAGCTATCCTGTAGAAGAACAAAAGCCTCAATTTTTTGAGTACAAGTTTTCTGTCATTATTCAGTGTCACAGCCTTATGGTATATCCAAAAACACTCCTTGGTTTATCACTGCATCTGCAGTTTCCTCACTTCCTTTTGGCCCCTAATATTAATAAAGAGATAAATGAGACTACTGATCTGAAGGATTTGATTAGAAAGACAACTAAACAAGGTAAAGCACAGGGGCATAGTTTAAACAGGTTATCCACCCTGGAAAATACACAAGTATAAAACAACTAAAAAGGCTGGGAGGAAAAAACTGGTCTAGCACAAAACACAATAGGCTATTTCTACCTAAGGCAGCACTCATGTTCTCTCTCAGGCCACCATCATGAGATTTCCAATTTTCATCTGTTTGTCTCCACCAGCACCTACAGAAGAAGCATAAAAAGTGCTCTGAGCACCAATCACTTTCATCGGCTAAAGACATACCATTCGATTCCCTAACCTCCTCGGTCCTAATCTAATAGTTATTTAACAACGTCTTATAATAAAAGTCAGTAATTACTAATGCTGCTATTCACTCTATAAGGAAATTAGAATAATGATAGTTACAAAGAATCAGGTCAACTCAAACATTTACTACGCATGTACTACAATATACCCAGCTGCTAGTTACTGGGATTCCTCCATTTAAAAGAATAAATCTCTATAATATATATTCAACACCATCCTTGAATTTTCTAGTACATGGAACTACAAAATCCCTTAGATCCTAACAAAAGAGCCAAACAAGTTTAAATCATGCAAGAGAATGGATGAATGCTAAGAGAGACAGGCTCCAATCAAATGTTAGTCTTCCTAATGCTTTGCATTAGTAACCACCCGAAGTATCTTAAGAGTTGGAAAATTATAAAAATACACATGCAAGCAAACACGTCTTTTAAAATATTTATACGGAAAAAATATGATGAAAATAAAAATACTTAAGCAATGGGTACATTTCACAAAAGCACATAACTAACAAATTTTGCAGCTAGCATACACACAGCTGAAAAAAATGTCCTATCACAGCCAGGTTCCAACTTCTGCCCCAATTTCATGTCCTCTGACACTATCATTATCTTCTCCATTAACAAAAAAAAAGTAGTCAAAGAAAGATGAGCACTAAGTATTTCTTGGTAGTCTCACTGTCTTTCTAATGCACCTGAGCAATACTATAATTGGGGAAACAATGGTTTTATATTCAATTCAATGTGTTATTTTCAGCTACTAACATTACTTCCTTACACAAACTGCTGTTAATCTGTCAAAAAGACCATACTATACTTTTCATAATTGAGACAAATGGTTTCCTGAATAATTATACAAAAACAGAAGTTTTGTTTTGTTTTTATTTTTTAATGGAGGTGGTAAACTTAAGCTTAAAGAATATACCTATTACAGTCATCTTGGGGAAATCTTCAGAAGTACATTTTCACTTATTCTAACAAAATGTTTTATTGTACCTCAACAAAATTCATCCATTTACTATAGATAATTCTTTAAATTTTCAGCACAGAAGCAGTACCATAAAATGAGTAGTTAATGTCTTAGAGTTGATACAGATACTCTGTTCTAGAATTGATAAACAGAAGAGCTATATTTTTAACCAGGCAATTTTAGAAAGTCTGTGTGTGCTGAACATTACAATAAATGGATTTTCATAGAAAGGGTTTTTGCAGCCATGAAATTAATGAAAAATGTTACCTCTACTTTACATTCACACAAAATTCATAAAAATTTTAAACCTGGGATCACCTGCCTACTAAAGTAGAGAGTATGTAATTAATAATTTCATCAAGAGGTCAAATATCAGAATAAAAAGACTCAAAATACAAGTTAGTCCATGGGTCTTCAAAGAGCTAATCATGAAGCAAATATTGGTGATTACTATACAGCCCTGCCCAAAGAGAGGCTCTAATTGCACCTGTCAGGGAAGTGGGCATCAGGAAGAGCTATAGTCAGAAACCACTACTTGCTCCAAGTTCTTGCAAGCCCATAGCGGTTCTCCTAGTAAGCAGACCTCCCAGGAGTTTGCCAGCACCATCACACTCCTATCAACACCCACACCATCCCAAGGATATTTTCATTTGTGAGATGTTAGCATCTGAAAAAAAAAGCATTCCAAAATAAAAAGCAACTACAGGAATTCAGACCAACTTTAAACCTCCACCTAAATGACCAATGTATTTGCTAGGTTGGAAAAGACACTGAAGTAACCACTAGCTTGAGCAAAAAAAAAAAAAAAGACTACCAAATTAAACATAAAGCACATTATACAAGAATTTCAAAGCTAAGGGACTCAAATATAACACTTTATTAGCATATGATAACCAAAAATTACACATGGTAATTGCCTCTCATTTGAATCCATGAAAGTAGACTTCCAAATATAAATCCTATTATGAAAAACAACAAACCTATTGAATTTTCAGTTGGCTAGCCTGTTGGCCAGCTTCAAACCAACCATTTTCAAGAGATGGCACTTAAATATCTTGAACTTTCTCTTTAAAATAACCAAGCAACTAATCAAAGTAGGGTATGAGTGAAAGCTATTTAATCCATCAGCGCCAGACAGGACAAACAGAAATAAATATGTATGGACAATAAATTTTCTTTAAAAAAAGGAAAGAAAGAAGTGCAGGAGTCAAACTCAAACAAAATCACAAAAACACCACCACCCATAAATTACCAGATATACTCACTCTATGGGGAAACATATTTGAAAGGAAACACCTTTCACATAGCAAAACAACTTAATATAGTACATTCATAGTATAGAATATTGCCTAAGTGTTAAAAAGAATGAGCACATCTCATAGGTAAATCCAAACATGCAAATGATATAATATGTAGAGAAAAGATAGAATGATAGTGTAGTAGTACAATTCCACTTACATAAAAACAAAAATCAAATAAAAGGAAAAGGTCTGGAAAGGTATACACTAAATTGTTAGTAGTGGTTACCTCTTGGATATGGGATTTGAAGAAGAGGCGCAGGGAAAAGAAGTTGAGGGTGGATTTTAACTTTTTCCTCTATAAATATCTGTATTATCTTAGCCTTTTACAATAAGCATTTATTGTTTTGATAATTAAAAAAAGATGGCATTTTAAACATACTACCAGATGTTGTTATCGTTTTTAAAATATCACATTTATGGTATCTCCAAAGCCTGAATTTAAAGCTCTATCCTCAGATATTAAAGAAGACGACTAAGGGGCTGGCCCCGTGGCCGAGTGGTTAAGTTGGCGTGCTCCGCTGCAGGCGACCCAGTGTTTCGTTAGTTCAAATCCTGGGCGCGGACATGGCACTGCTCATCAGACCACGCTGAGGCAGCGTCCCACATGCCACAACTAGAAGAACCCACAACGAAGAATGCACAACTATGTACCGGGGGGCTTTGGGGAGAAAAAGGAAAAAATAAAATCTTAAAAAAAAAAAAAAAAAAAAAAGAAGACGACTAAGAGACATGACAATTAAATGCAATTTGTAATCCTAGACTGAAAAAAGAGGACACTATTGGGACAACTGGCAAAATTTACATATGAACTGTATATCAGGTGACAGTATTGTTATAAATGTTAAACCACCTGAATTTGATTACTGTACACTGGTTATCTAAGAGAATGCTTGTTCTTAGGTAATACTATGAAATATTTAGGGGTGAAGGGTCATGATGCCTGCAACTTACAAATGGTTCAGCCAAAAATAAACAAACACGTATATATTTTTTATATAGAAAGAGCAAATGAGGCAAAATTTCAATTACTGGGCTAACCTAGATGAAAAGTATATGTGAATTCATTATACTATTCTTGCAACTTCCCTGCAAGTTTGAATTTTTTTCAAAATAAAATCTCCCACCCTCACCCCTCCACCCCAAGACTGTACCTCTCTCTCAAAGAAAAAGGAAGGATCCTGATTTTCAGTGACTCTAGGTGTAAATGGTTCGGTTTCTAACATGAACTGTCTCTCAGGGTCTTACAATAATAGCTATATAGTTTTTATAATCGCATTATAAAAATAAGGTACTCTATAGTACTGTGGAAGAATTAAGAGAAATGATGAAGATGGTCAACTTTTGATTCTCTAACCCAGGCTAGCAATCTTTTGCCATCCAGCATATGACTATCCTAGGTCTCTGCAAAAATTGACAATGCTCACAGAACAACACTATCAAGGTCAAGAAAAATTATTACAAATACTTGTTAAAGAGTAAATCATAATCCATTTCAATTTTTTAAAGAGGAATAGATTAAATCAATTAGCCACTGCAGTGAAAAGTGGCAGAAAAGATCTGGGAATACCAAAATCCCATTAGGGAAAATAGAAAAGTATGACTGATTGATAGCTATGTATAAAGTATGTCTTGGAAGTTTGAACATTTCTTAGGAAAACACAACTGTATCAACAGTTGCTTGATACTTTTCCAAAGATATAGTGTGTCAACAAAAGAATGGTCAGCCTGAAATCTAGAAAAGGCAAGAGCAAAGAGGGACATGAATACTAAAGAAGTGTACTCCATCCTAAGAACTAGGATAGTTCATCAGGTTTTCCATACTCACCGGGAAATGTTTCCAGGTAATAGTTTGGCCTCCTATGTACTTCAGTAGCCCAAAGAGGGTACCCTGGCCTGTAGAACCATACCTCAATCACTACAAAGCTTTTCGTCTTTTATAAAATACAGGCATGTCTCATTTTATTGTGCTTTACTGTGCTTTGCAGATACTGTGTTTTTTACAAATTGAAGGCTTACGGCACCCCTGTGTCGAGCAAGTCTGTTGGCGCCATTTTTCCAACAGCATTTGCTCACTTCATGTTTCTGTGTCACAGTTTGGTAATTCTCACAATATTTCAAACTTTTCCATTATTATTATATTTGTTATGGTGATCTGTTATTAGCGGTCTCTGATGTTACGATTCTAACTGTTTTGGGGCACCACGAAACACATCATATAAGACGATGAACTTAATCAATAAATGTTATGTTTGTACTGACTGTTCCACTGACCAGCCTTTTCCCTGTCTCTCTCCCTACCTGTCTCAGGCCTACCTATTCCCTGAGACATAACAATATTGATATTATTCCAATTAATAACCCTACAATGGCCTCTAAGTGTTCAAGTGAAAGGAAGAGTCGCAAGTCTCTCACTTTAACTCAAAAGCTAGAAATGATTAAGTTGAGTTAGGAAGACATGTCAAAAGCTGAGACAGGCCGAAAGCTAGGCCTCTTGCACTAAACAGCCAAATTGGGAATGCAAAAGGAAAGTCTTAAAGGAAATTAAAAGTGCTACTCCAGAGAACACACCAATGATAAGAAAGCAAAATAGGCTTATTGCTGATATGCAGAAAGTTTTAGTAGTCTGGATAGATCAAACCAGCCATTACATTTCCTTAAACCAAACCCTAATCTAGAGCAAGGCCCTAAGTCTCTTCAATTCTATGAAGGCTCAGAGGTGAGGAAGCTGCAGAAGAAAAGTTTGAAGCTAGCAACGGTTGGTTCATGAGGTGTAAGAAGTGTTTCCATAACATAAAAGTGTACAGTGAAGCAGCAAGTGCCAATGTAGAAGGTGCAAGATATCCAGAAGATCTAGCTAAAATAATTAACGAAAGTGACTACACTAAACAACAGATTTTCAATGTAGATATAACAGCCTTATATTGGAAGAAGAAGCCATCTAGGACCTTCATAGGCAGAGAGGAGAAGTCAATGCCTGGCTTCAAAGCACAGGATGACTCTCTTATTAGGGGCTAATAAAGCTGGCGACTTTAATTTGAAGCCAACGCTCATTTACCATTCCGAGAATCCTAGAGCCCTTAAGAGCTATGCTAAATCTACTCTGCCTGTGTTCTATAAATGGAACAGCAAAGCCTGGATGACAGCACATCTGTTTACAACATGGTTTAATGAATATTTTAAGCCCACTGTTGAAACCTACTGCTCTAAAAAAAAAGATTCCTTTCAAAATATTACTGGTCATGGACAATGCACCTGGTCACCTAAGAGCTCTAATGGAGATATACAATGAGATTAATGTTTTCATGCCTGCTCACACAACATATATTCTGCAGCCCATGGATCAAGGAGTAGTTTTGACTTTTAAGTCTTATTATTTAAGAAATACATTTCATGGGCCTGGCCCCATGGCCAAGTGGTTCAAGTTCTGCATGCTCCACTTCTGCGCCTGGGTTCACAGGTTTGATCCTGGGCACGGACCTACTCCACTCACCAGCCACGCTGTGGAGGTGTCCCACATACAAAAATACGGAGAGGGATTGGCCCAGATGTTAGCTCTGGGCAAATTTTCCTCAGCAAAAAAAAAGAAAGAAATAAAAATACATTTCAGGGGCCAGCCTGGTGGCAAAGTGGTTAAGTTCATGTGCTCCACTTCGGAGGCCCAGGGTTTGCGGTTTCAAATTCTGGGCGCAGACCTACACACCACTCATCAAGTCATGCTGTGGCGGCACATCCCACATAGAAGAACTAGAAGGACTTACAACTAGAATATACAAGTATGAACAGAGGCTCTGGGGAGAAAATTTTTTAAAAAGGAGGAAGATGGGCAACAGACGTTAGCTCAGGGCCAATCTTCCTCACCAAAAAAATAAAAAATAAAAAAGTATCTTAAAAAAAAGAAATATATTTCAAAAGGCTATAACTGCCATAGATAGTGATTCCTCTAATGGATCCGAGCAAAGTAAATTGAAAACCTTCTGGAAAGGATTCACCATTCTAGATTCCATTAAGAACATTCACAATTCATGGAAAAATGTCAAAAATATCAACATTAAGAGTTTGGAAGAAGTTGATTCCAACCCTCATGGATGACTTGGATGGGTTCAAGACTTTAGTGGAGGAAGTAACTACAGATGTGGTGGAAATAGCAAGAAAACTAGAATTAGAAGTGGAGCCTAAAGACGTGACTGAATTGCAGCAATCTCATGATAGAACTTTAACAGATGAGGAGTTGCTTCTTAAGGATGAGCAAAGAAAGTAGTTTCTTGAGATGGAATCTACTCCTGGTGAAGATGCTGTGAAGATTGTTGAAATGACAACAAAGGAGTTAGAATGTTACATAAATTTAGTTGATAACGCAGCAGAGTTTGAGAGGACTGACTCCAATTCTGAAAGAATTCTACAACGGATAAAACGCTATCAAACAGCATCACATGCTACAGAGAAATCGTTCCTGAAAGGAAGAGTCAATTGACGTAGCAAACTTGTCTTATTTTAAGAAAATGCTCCAGCCACCCCAACCTTCAGCAACCACCACCCTGATCAGTCAGCAGTTATCAACACTGAGGCTAGACTCTCCACCAGTAAATAGATGATTACAACTCACTGAAGGCTCAGATGATGGTTAGCATTTTTAAGGAATAAAGTATTTTTTAATTAAAGTATGTACGTTGTTTTTTGAGGCATAATGCTACTGTACACTTAACAGACTACAGTATAGTGCAAACTTTATTTTTTTTTGGTGAGGAAGACTAGCCCTGAGCTAACATCTGTTGCCAATCTTCCTCTTTTTGCTGAAGAAGATTGGCCCTGAGCTAACATCTGTGCCCATCTTCCTCTACTTTGTATGTGAGACGCCACCACAGCATGGCTTGATCCACGTCCAAGATCTGAACCTGCGAACCCCAGGCCACCAAAGCGGAGCATGCGAACTTAACCACTATGCACCAGGCTGGCACCTAAACATAACTTTTATATGCACTGGGAAACCAAAATATTCATGTGACTTGCTTTATTGCGATATTTGCTACATTGTGGTAGTCTGGAACCCAACTCGCAGTATCTCCAAGGTATGCCTGTAACAAAAATTGTGATTCATATATTGGCTGCAAAGCTACTAAAGGTCCAGATTATATGCGGAATCTAGTGACCATATCATGACATTTTCTCTAGGTTGGTTTCCCAAGGCATCTCTATCTCCACTGTAACTAAGGTGAATTATGAGAATTTGACTATCCTCACTGCTTTATACTTTATTTGAACATGCTGAAATATTTTTTCCCAGTAATTAAACTTTATTTTTGCCAAGTTCACCGTGGTTTTCGTAACATGGTGCCTTGTTTTCTAGCTGCATCTTTTCATCCAACACTAATAATAAAAGAGCTAACACTGTCCTAATTCTTAAATCCTCATAAACCCTTTGCAGAAAATACTATTATGATCCCCACTTTAGAAATAAGGACACCAAGGCACAGAGTCATTATGAAAACTCACCCAGGTTCATAAAGCTATTAACTAAAAGAGGTGAGATTCTAAACCCGGAGTTATAGCTTCAGAGCCCAGGGGCTTAACTTTTTTTTGTGCCTTGGACCATTTTCTCAGCTTAATATTTTTAAATGTATAAAATAAAATACATATGATTACAAAGGAAATCAACTACACTGAGGACAAAAAACCCAAATCTATGATATAGTTATACATATGTTTCTTAACAATCTAGCAGTAGATCTCATATCTACCGTAATTTTGAAGTAATGATGAACATAAATAATATTTTGAGATATCTACAATAACCACAATATATTTTTAAAAATCTGTAATTTGTACTAGTAGTAAAACCACAGGTACTGTTAATATCACTGTAGTTTGCTGGTTACATTAGTAATTAAAAGAAATGCTAACTTCTAGTTAGAGATTAGTGAAGAGGTAATTTCCCCCTAAATTTATGGATGCCATCCATGTTAAAACCCTAACAATCCTCTTAACACTGCAATTTAAAAGGACCAATCCTGGGTCCTTCTCTCTATACTGGGATCCCTTGGTGATCTCATCCAGTATCCTGGGTTTGAATACTACCTAAGTTAATGACAACAAAATTTATCTATAGTCCAGACCCTTCCCCTTAACTCCAGACTTGGATATCATTTCAACCCGAATGTCTCACAGGTATCTCAAACTTACCATGTCTAAAACTGAACTCCTAATCTATTCTTCAGACCTGCTCTTCTCACAGTCATCCCTATCTTAGTTGATGGCAACTGCATGTTTCTAAGTGCACAGACCAAAAAACTTGGAATCATTCTTGGCTCGTCTCTCACATGCCACATCCCATCTATCAACAAATCATATTGGTTTGATCTTCAAAATATACCCAGAATTCAGCCATTTCTCATCATCTCCTGTTACCACCTTGGTACAAGTCACAAGCATCTCTCTCCTAGATTACTAGCTTCCTTACAAGTTTCTGTGCTTTTACTGTTGTTCCTCTCTGCAGAGTGCTCCTTCTGAAGCTCAAAGCAGACTATGTCACTCCTCAGCTGAAAACTCTGGGCAAAGTTCTTACAAAGGCTCTACAAAGCCCTGTGAAATCTACACTCCACCCTGACCCAATTTACTATTACTCTTTTTTGTTCATTCCATTCTAGCCATACTGGGCAGAACTCACTAGGTCTGCCTCAGCGCCTTGCAAGTAACTATTCCCTCTACATGGAATGCCCCCCCCACCCCATTAACATGGCCAACTCCCTTCCCTTTAAGTCCTTCCTTAAACACCACTCTCAAAAAGGCTCACCCAGCCCACCTCATTTTAAATTGCAACATCTTCCTCAGAAATTCTGGACCCCACTTTTCCTGCTCCATTTTCCAAAGCACTTACCTTTGAACTTTCTATATTATTTGTTTATCACCCTCACTAAAAGTGGTGCCCACAACCGCAAAATTTTGTTTGTTTTGTACACCACTCACCTCTAGGGTGCCTATGTTTGGCACAAAATAGACATGCATATGTTCAAAGAACAGCACTCCCATCACGGTAAGGTACTTGCCTTCTCTCTCACTAAAGGGTTCCTTGAAGACTCTGACTGGATCTAATTTGCAGTGTCCTCAACACCTGGGCCTGCATAACAGCAGACACCTAATGCACAGATGCTCAGATGATTACAGCCATTTTCACCTGAAACACAATCCTATATGCCACAGAAAAAAGCCACGTCTTACAGCTGTGTCTGATTAAAGAGTAAGTACAAGACAAACACAGAACATCAAGTTCCAAATGTTACTTCAGTCAAACTGAATTTATGTTTCACGTCTCAATTTATTCATGTGTCTAAGAACTATTTCAAACTATCTAAAGTCTTAAGAAGGGCACTTAGTCATTACTTCCCCCAGCCATGTCACCCCCCCCCAAGCTCACTCAGTCTTTTCATGTTTGACTTAATATCCTACCTCTTACGTTTTTCCCGATGACCCCAGCTAAAAGCACTTACATGTGCCACATTCTGTGCCAAGTGCTTTTCATACCTTATTCTCACCCAATCCTCCCAAAAGCCCTTATGAGGTCGCTACCATTATATCTATTTCAAAGATGAGAAAACTCAAATTTAGATAAAGTCACTTCGTCCAAGGTTCAACGAGTGTTCAAACTTTGGTCTGTCTGACTCTAAAATCCAAGTTCTTTAACCCCACACTACACTGTTTTTCTCTCTCCGGTGGTATAAACACTAACTGGCTTATACAAACTACCTCAAGTGACTTGCTGTTACTTCACTTCTCTAGGCTTCAGTTTTTGCATCTGTAAAACAAGCGATATTGTTCAGGACGCCTACCAAGATCTCCTCCAGTTTTTATACTATGACAGGAAACATTTTATAATTCTTTATATACTCCACACAGGTTAATACACACCAACCCCACCCAGATATGTATTTCAGAACTTAGTCACTGTTAGAAATCCAGAGCAAGAGAGACAGAAAAGCAGTGAAGATAAAAAACTCGAAGATCTTGTGTAAAAATAAAACATTAGATTCCTCCTTCGTCAGGGCCATCAAAGATGCACTTTTGAGTTCATTTTCCCAGAGTACGAAAAATTATGTTTTCCCCCGAGAAGTGAAAGGATATGATCCTTAAAGCTTCTAGACTTCACCAAACAACCTGATAAAAGGAACTGAAAGCAGGCACTTAGCCCATTCAGGGGCTGACATGTTATTTTGTACAAGACAAGTGCTCAATAAGCCTTTACTGGACTATGATACAGAATTTTTTTTTTTGAGAGTTTCCAAGTCTCAAACTAAAAGTGAAAAAACCTGAGCTTGTTAATTAGACTGATGATTGAGCAGTAAATAAAAACAACCTAATTAAGCTAATATTAACCTACAAGCAAGAACCCATGAAAGGATTAAAACCATGCTGACACAACTTACTACTGCAAGTCAGAGCTGGGTTTTGTTCTAGAAAGGCAGAATAATTATTTCTCCCTTTGTGCACAGAGAACCATCAACAAGCCAACAGAACCCTTCTGTGATGCAATCGAATCTAAGGACTATCAAGTTAAGATCTAGACTTTTCTGGACCAAGGTGAGAAGATCTGGCAAAGGGTTCAAAAAAAGGGCCATAGCAGGACTAAGATAAAATGTGTCAAAAGAGCGAATCATTCTGGCCATAAAAGTGACAGTTTCATTTGAAATGGCTATCAACCGTTAAGTTTGAAATGAATCGTATACTCGTAGGTCTAGACTTCAACCAACACCAGCAAATGGAGTTTAAGAACAGCTTTATACAACAACAGCCTTGGGAGGGTGCAGGGAAAGAAGTGAATCCAGGCTCTGGAGTGGAAGCTCTCTGAGGTGTCAGGTACAGTCGCAGACACAGCCCTCAAGAGAGAAGTAAAAACGTCCTAGACTGAAAAAAAATACTACTGGGCAAAAGTCTATTTCGGTTTTCTAGAACACTGTCTCTTTAGAGAATCTTCAAAGAATTCTGGGGTTTTAGCTAAGTCTTCACAAGGAGTAGAAAGTCATCCATTTAGGGTAAGAGGTTCCTGTTACTGAGGAAGTAGAGTGTCCGAAAGTGTGCAAATCTCACAATCTGGAAGAGAACGTATGCCCCTCTGAAGTCTTTCATTTTCGGGCGGAAAAACAAACCCGGTGTCACCTCAACACTGGGGCCACACAAACCTCGCCACCATTACAAAACCAAAGTGCCAAAGGTGCAGCATCTGAAGCCGGAAGCACTACAAGGCCAGGATCGAGTTCCAGGAGAAAAAATCAAACCCAAGAGCGCAGCGCGGGCCCCTCCGTGGCCCTGGGCCGAGCGACGCGCGCTAGGCCCTTCCGGTCTGAGCCGCCGTCGCCGGGAGGCCGGGCAACGGGCCGGGCTTCCACCCGAGCGCGGGGATTCGCGGCCTACCCCTCGCCGGTGCCCTCTCGCCGAGTCCGGCTCCGGCAGCCTCTCTGACGCGGGCCCTTCGCGTGCAGCGCGGCCTGCGCGGGCCGCGGAGAGCCGGAGGAGACCGCCGAGCCTCGGGCCGGCCGGGTCGGTGCGAACGCGGCGGCGGCGGCGGAGGCCGTGGCCGCCCCTCCCCCACCGGCCCGGCCCAACCGCCGCTGCGACGCGAGCAGCGGCGCCAACGCCGGGCCCAACCGCCGGCCCGCGGCGGCCCGGGCGAGGCGGCGGTGCGGGCCTGCTCCCGAGGCCGCACGCGCGAGTGCCCCGCGGGCCCGTTACTCCTCGCGCCGGCCCGCGCCGCTACCCGTCAGGACGCGCCGCCCTCGGCTCGGGCTGAGGCGGCCGCCGGCAGCGGGAGGCCGCGGAGCTGATACTTACTCAGGGGTCGGGTGCTCGGGGTCGTAGAAATCCCCCATCTTCGGAGGCGGCTGCGGCGGCAGCTGCTTCATCGGGAGCGGCTGGAGGCGGCGACGCGAGCCCCCTCCCCGCAGCAGGGCGACGCGAAGGAGGGGAGGGGAGGGGAGGAGGCCGCTGGTCCGACCGCGGCGGCGGCGGCAGGGGCGGCCCGCGTCGCTGGCTCGCTCGCTCGCTCCCTCCCTCCCTTCGGCGCCCGCCTGCCGCTCTCTCCCCCACACACTCTCACGGGGAGCGACGCGCACCCCGCCCGCCCCTCCGCCGCACAGGCCCTGCCCCTTAAAGAGACACGCAGGGGCCGCGCGTCTGCCGCCAGTCGGCGCGCCCGCAGCTGCCGGTCCACCCCAGGCCGGGGCGGGCGGGGCTGGGCGCAGCCAGCCAGCGGCCGGGCCCGACCCTGCCTGCGACTTCCTGGAACAATAAGCCCTGGGCCCGAGCACTGTGGGCCGGCCCGGGACCTAGAGTGGCACCGCCGCGACCCCTCCCTCGGGCCCCCCGAGGTGGCCAGGGGCTGAGGCGTGACCCGGCCTGCCCCGGAGTGTTTGCAGGAGACGTCGGGGGAACAGCTCGAGCCCGCCGGGACCCTAGCCTCACTGCCCCGCCGCCCTCGAAGACCTGTCCTTCCGGAGCCCTGGAGACCGCAGGGGCACCAAGGGCCCCTCCCCCGGCCTCCCGGCTCTGAGGTAACGCGGTCGCCGTTCCTCCTGTGCCTCGCCTCTCCCCTTTATTCCTCCTTCTCGCTCTCTCTCCGCTTGCCTCTTCATCTCGCCCCCTCAACAAGAATGGAAACGGAGCCAGGGTCGGGTCTCGCTCTCAGGCCAAGCTCCCGGGGCGCCCCCTCCTCCCTCCCGCCGCTCGCTGCGTCTTCTGTCTTCCGCCCCCACCCCCAAATCTGCAAGGCTACCGCTCCCGTCTTCTGCCTGATTCTTAAGGCCTTGGAGGGAATGTCCTTTAAAAAAAACGTTATTAATCACTTTCCTGCAAAAAATGACAAGGTGGGATTAAGTAGGATAACTTGAAAGGGTTTTTAGTTGTTTTTGGAAGAAGCGAGAATGCGTTAAAACTGCTAGCTAAACTCTCAGGACGTTGAAGAGTTTATGGCAGTTGATCATTTTGAAATTGGGGGCTCAGGATCAGCTTTTTTGTGGGTTTTTTTCCACTATAATTTGGAATTGGATTTTACCAGCAAACAATTGGAGGAATGTGTTATGGACTGAATGTGTACCCCGCTTTGTGTACCCACCCCCTACAAATTCATATATTGAAATCCCAAGCCCCGAGGAGATGGTATTAGGAGGTAGGTTCTTTGGGAGGTGATGAGGTCGTGAGAGTGGAGCCCCATGAATGGGATTCGTGCCCTTATAAAAGCGGTCCCACTGAGCTCCTTCCGTGTCTGCCACGTGAGGATACGATGAGAAAGCGGAAGTCTGCAGCCCAGAAGAGAGCCCTAACTAGAACTCAGCCAGGGTGGCACCCTGGTCTTAGACTTCCAGCCTCCAGAACTGTGAGAAATAAATTTCTATTGTTTATAGCCACCCAGTCTATGGTATTCTGTTACAGCAGCCAAACTAAGTATTTGTCCTAATAACTGAAATGTGATCTAAGAGAGGAGACGTCCTTTACCAGCTCTTTTTTCTATGCTCTATGTCTGTGTGTATGGATGTATGTATTTATGCTGGCAGTGCCTATTAGTGTTTTATCATCAGAGTCACTTGGAGATTATTTTGGCAGTTTTTTGCTGGTACCTTTAGGCATAGCATTCAGGTCCAGGGCCCATTTGACTCCCTAGGTTCAAGTCTCCCATGACCCCTTCTCTACAGGCCATGAAGGTTACCTCATTTCTCTGTGCTTTTTCTCATTGTAGGATGAGAGTGTTAATGTGGACAAGTTCTCTCACTTTTGTGAGGATTCAATGACATGATATTTGTAAAACCTGAAACCTTCAATAAATGTCAGCACTTTTCTAAACATTATGGTGCAGTGGTTAAGAGCTACCTGGCGTTGTATACCAGCCCTTCCACTTTCTAGCTATGTGACATTGGGCATGGTTACTTTTCATGCTTCCAGTGCCTCATCTGTAAAATAGGGTTATTATCCACTACACATAGAATGTTGTGATTATTCAACTAAAATGTATGAAACTTGCTTGCACAATGCCTCTCACTGAGTAAGTATCCAGTAAGTCTTATCTTTCTGGCTTTGAGAGGATAGATTGGGGCCCTGTGCCTTAGATGCCACATAGGCCGTTGGGAGCCACCTGACATTGTACAGATAGGAAAAGACTTAATTTTAGGTGGAGGTGGCTGAAACAGTGTAAATATGTGACGAAAAGGCTCTAAACTGAAGTGAATGAGAAAAAGGCAGTCAGGTACAGATTTCCTATTTCCTTAATAACAAAGTAAGTAATGCTCTTACAGAAGGTGCAGCTGGTCTCTATAATACCTGATCTTAAGAGAGAGCATTAGTCTGTTTGGAACCCAATGCAGTAAGCATGTGGAGCTGTGGGGGTCAGTGGGAAATTCTAAGCCCCGAGCGTAAATAAATGAACCAAGTTTTTACAGGCAAGATTGTTGGAAGATTGAGTACTTATTAAATGTCATTATCTATTTTGGCACTAGGGGTTCTTTGTACACATGTTTTAAATTCAAAGTGAATGCAGCCTTGGGAACACATACTTAGGCCTGGCCTCTTGATCAAAGCTTTGGAAGAAGCTGGTCTTTAGCCTATAATTATTAGATACTGACTGTCTCCTACTTTCTTACATAAAGTCTTTTGCAAATTTGTTTGAAGGAAGAATGTCAAAAGTCCTAAGGTGAAACATAGTGTAAGAGGCATTCCATTCCTAGAGTGCTAAAAACCGTAGAATACTTCATATTTGCTCCTGCCATTACTGCCTCCTGTTAGCCCACACCACCACCATCCCAGGGGACCGACCCCAGGGTAGCCAAGCACATTGCCCACATTTAGGCTCCAGGTACCTGGTAAAGGGGTGGGAAAAGGAAAAATGTAGTTGAGGGCCAGTGGAAGAGCACCAGTTGATCCCTTGAGCACATTCTCCAAAACTACTATTGGTAAACAAAATTTTTGAGGTATTATTTTGACAAGACTGTTCTTAGGACTGATACAACACGGGCAGTGAGGTGCCACTGGGTGGTGCCTTTTTTCAATGCGCCCAGGCCAGAGTTTTGCTGCCTCAAATGGGAACCTGGCTAAAGCTCTAGGAGAGAATGAAAAGGTCATTCCCCCTTGAACCACAGGTGGAGGTGAGTGGGAAAGCTACCCCTGCACACTTACTCTTGCCTCTTCCCATCCATTCTTCCTTCGGCAAATCCTTCCCCCAAGTGAGGATTGTCACAGGACTGGTTGTGCTCCTCAAGAGATGACAACTTAGAAGGGACAAGCAAGCCCCAGGGCTTCAGTCCTAGGACTCCTCAAAGTTCCTTGCTTTGCCAAGAGGGGACAGAGTTGACAGTGGCAACAAGCCCAGTGTAGGCAGTATGAGCACGGCAGTGTGGGACTCTATCTCTACTCATGTGCTCCCACAAACACCCTCACCTTGGCAGAGTCACACCCATTCCCGGTGCCTACAGCCTGTGGTTAATAATGGTCTACTGATGTATGAAAGGTTGAATTTAGTATCAGAGAGGCAGTTTGGGAATAAACCTGAATCATATACACAAGGCTGGGTTATATCAAGATCAAATGTTTGAAAGTTGAGGCTTGCCAGTACAGGGCTTATGAAGATCACAACAATTTGTAGACACTTAGTCAATTTCCTTGATTATTTAAATATTGTCTTGAATCTATTCCATGCTGTTAATGATCCTTATCATCAGTTCTTTTTTCCTCCAGTGTTCTTTTGAATAGAGGAATGAATAGTCTATGTTACATATTCCAAAAATGTATTTTTCTTCATTTGTTCTCTAGGAAACCAAAATTGACTGTTACTGTAATTGTATATTAACCATAAAATCGTGAATACAAACATGTCCATCCTAGCATTATAATAGAAACATGATTTGGGTATCTATAAGCTGTTATATACAATTTTTTGATGGTGATTCACTGATTAGTTTTAATAGATCAACACATTCTGTTTTAACTGAAACTAATTCCTTTCCATTAATTAAAAATATAATGAAAAAGATGGTTCTCAAAATAAAGTGTATTACTCTACAAATGAAAGACTTGGATCAAGTGGTTTAAGTGTGTATTTACTACTCTGAAGGATAGAAATATGTATAACCAACATCTTAGCATTTAGGGGGCATAAAATGCGATAATGTCTGAGAAAGTATCTAGTACATGTAAACTAATAGCCATGTAATAAAAATTAGTTACCTTATAAAGTTATATAGATACATGAGGCTCAACAGAATTGAAAGTTACTTTAGATTTAATTAGTATACAAAGGAAATGCAGCATGATTTAGAATAATGGTTATTTTAACTGTTCCACATAAATCTATTACACTCTTTGGCCTGGAATTTCTTGGGGGGGGGGGGAAGGTGTGATTACAATTGATTTTTATTCATGTTTTTTTTTCTTCTTCTTATCCCCAAAGCCCCCCAGCAAACAGTTGTAATATCGTGGTTGTAGATCCTGCTGGTTCTGCCTCAGCTGGGCGCCACCTCAGCATGGCTTGATGAGCAGTGCTAGGTCCACGCTCAGGATCCCAACCGGCGAAACCCTGGGCCTCCGAAGTGGCGTACACAAACTTAACCACTCGGCCACAGGGCCAGCCCCTCTGTGGAGCTTCTTATTGCATCTTCTCTTTCAGCCTTGTCTCTCCCAGCAGAGGATGAAACTGCTCAAGATTACCTCAGTTTTACAGGTGAATAAACCAAAGATCCCAGAGGTTAAGGTAATCTAGGGTTACATGACTAAGGAGTGGTAGAGCCAGTATTTGAACCTGGTTATCTGATATAAGACATTTTCAGACAAAAAAAATCTTGAGTTTACCAACAGAAAATAATCCCTGATGCAAGAAGGAATGTTGAGCAAAGAAATTAGTAAATAAGTGGTTGAAACTAAAAAATATTTACCATAGAAAGTAATAATAGTACATAATTTGTGTGGTTAATAAAGTAAACCAATATAGAACTAATATCCTGGGCAACAAAGTCATAATTTGGAAGTAGGATGGGTGGGGTGATGATTGGAGTTGAAGTTTTCCAAGATCCTTATCTTGTTTGGGAAAAGGGTGAAAATATTGATAAGCTTTACTCTTTTAAGTGTACAAGTTAAAATAACTTGGGTGACTACTAAAAGAGGATATAATTTCTGAATTAATAGAGGGAGAAAATAGAATTTAAAAAAGAGCAAGATGTGAAGATAGAGAAAAGAAACAAAGAAATAGTGAAACAAATAGAAATCCCAAATAATAATATGGTAAAAAATAAATGTAGATATTTCAGTAATTGCAGTAAATGTAAGTGGAATAAACTCTCCAGTTTAAAAAAAAAAGAATGTAAAGTGGACAAGAAAGTAAAATCCAATTGTATGCTATTTTTGAGACATTCTTAAAACCAAGAACACAGAAAGCTTTAAAAGGATGGAAAAATGCAATCTATATAGAAACTAAAATATAATAATGTACACCTGAAATTTACACAATGTTAAAACCCAATATGACCTCAATAAAAAAAATAAAAATAAATTTTTAAAAACTTCCTACAGTGCAATATTACAAATTAAATTAAAAGACTGGGGGAAATATTTACATAACAAAAAATTAGTTTAAAAAAAGGATGGGGCCCGCCTGGTGGCCCAGCAGTTAAGTGCACACATTCGGCTTTGGTGGCCCGCGGTTCACCGGTTCAGATCCCGGGTGCAGACATGGCACTGCTTGGCAAGCCATGCTGTGGTAGGTGTCCCACATATAAAGTGGACGAAGTTGGTCACAGATGTTAGCTCAGGGCCAGTCTTCCTTAGCAAAAAGAGGAGGATTGGCAGCAGTTAGCTCAGGGCTAATCTTCAAAAAAAAAAGGATGGAAAAATATGTCAGGCTAATATAACAGTAGAAAGCTGGTCGAGCTATGTTAACATAAAACTAAAAATAAATAAAGGTTACTAAATATGATAGAAAGTTCAGGATCCTAGGACGTTGGAATTCTAAACATGTATGCACCGATCACATATCTTTAAAATATAAAAAGCAAAATTTGACAATTGCAAGGAAAAATGGATAAATTTACCATGGTAGTGGAGATTTTGACACACCTCAAAATAATGGATAGATCTTGCAAATAAGAATCAGAAGATATGAGCAACATAATTAATAAGATTGAATTATTAGACATATATAAAGTGTTGCACTCAACAGAGGATTCACATCCATCTAATGCATGTGTAGAATGTTTATGAAAATTGCCCACATATAAATCCATGTAGTAATTCTCAACAAATTTCAAATGATTGATGTTGTATAGATCACATTCTCTTACCACCATGCAATTAAGTTAGAAATCACTAACTGGGGGGAAAAACACATTTGGAACTCAAAAGCACGTTGGTAAATAACTCATTGGTCAGGAAAAAATCATAAAGGAATCACAACATAATTGGAACTAAAGAATAATGAAATAACTAAGTAGCAAAATTGTAGAAGATAGCCAAAGCAGTAATTAGAGGGAAATTTAGGTATTTAAATATTTACATTAGAGAAGAAAAAGACAAAACCATCAAATTACATATCAAACTTAAGAACTAAAGTAGAAGAAATAATAAAGATGAAAGTACAAAATTAATGAAAGAAAGAAAAGGCATACAATGGAAAAGATGCACAAAGCCAAGAATTGGTTCTTTTAAAAGTCTGGTAAATTAGAGAAAAAATATAAGATACGAATAAGGAATGAAAAGAGGGACAAAACTGTGGAAACTGAAGAAATTATAAAATTAACAAAAAAATGAACAATTTGATGCTGATAAATTTGAATACTTAGATCAACTTAGACAACTTTTTAGACAATACAAATTAGCAAAATTGACTCAGTGAGAAATAGAAAACCTGTTTGGTCCTAGAACCATTAAAAAATGAATCAGTAGTCAATTTTCCCTCAAAAAAAGGGAGGGAGGAAGAGATAGATGGATGGAAGGACAAACAGACCCAGACAGTCAAGGACAGGACAAGAAAGGTAAATTATAAGCTCTTCTCATTCTTGAACAGCAATGCAATAATCTTGAACAAAATGCTATTAAAGCAAATCCAGCAATTTGTTAAAAATGTAAAAACCATGATCCAGTTGAGTTTATTTCAGGAATGAAAGTTTGGGTTTAATACTGCAAATTTTTCATGTAATTCACCATATTAACAAATTATGATGGTATGGTAGACAGAATAATAGCTCCCAAAGATGTCCACTCCCTACTCCCTAGAACCTGTATGTTACTTTACATGGCAAAAGGGACTTTGATGGGACTTTGATGGGACTGAGTTATAGACCTTGGGATGGGGAGGTTATCCTGGATTATGTGGGCCCAATCAAATCACAGATCCTTAAAAATGGAAGAGGAAGGCAAAGGAGTTGGTCAGAGAGATGCAGAAGGACAAAGACGAGGACTCAACCTCCCTGTTGCTGGATGGAAGGAAATGGAAGGATGAGGGAAAGGGGCCATGAGCCAAGGAATGTGGCAGCCTCTATAAGGTGGGAATGATCCTCACTCAGGTGATATGATTGTTTACTGAGAAAACCCAAAATAATTTCCAGAATAATACTTAGGATTAAAGACAATTTTTTGAGTTCGCCAGATAAAAACATCAACTGTATTTCCATAGTCCAGCCAGGAGTTAGAAGGTAGAAAGTGCAAATAAATAAAACATACAATTTACAAAACAACGTCAACACCAAAATGTTGGAGCTAGGTTATCCCATTGGTTATTCATCTGGAAAGAAAATAGAAATGGATCCTTACTTCATTTTCTACCTAAAAGTCAATTCCAGATGGATTAAAGACTTCAATATAAAAGGCAAAACTTGAAAAGGTTTAGAATAAATATAGAATAATACACTATCTTTGGCACATGCCCTTGTGATAAGGGAAATGTTCTTAAAATTCAAAGTGCAAACCAAATAAGGCAAAATTCAACTCCCTTGAAACTTTGTCATCAAAAAACAGAAAGTGAAAGGAAAAATCGTAAACTGGAAGGAAAGATCTGCAACACACGTAACTAACAACAACAACAAAGTATCTAGAGCTATGCTGTCCAGTACAGTAGCTACTAATCGCATGTGGTTGTTGAGTACTTAAAAGTGTAGGTAGGCCAAATTAAGATGTGCTGTAAGTATAAAATACACACCAGATTTTAAAGAGTTAGTACAAAAAGATTTTTAGTGATTATCTGTTGAAATGCTATCTTGGTTAAGTAAATTGTATTATTAAGTAAAAAATATTATTAAAATTCATTTTGCCTGTTTCTTTTCACTTTTTTAAATGGGGCTACTAGAACATGTTAAATTACATTTGTGACCTGCATTTTATTTCTGTTGGACAGCACTGATCTAAAATATATAAAGAACTCATGCAAATTAATAGAAAAAGACAACCTAATTTTTTAAATTGACAAATATCACAGAAGAGGAAAAATTAATGGCCAAGAAACACGAAAAGATGTTTCAGGGAAATCAGGCACAATACACAGATGATGGGAGTGTTAATTGGAAAACAATTTGGCATTACCTAGTAAAGTTGAATATGGGCATACCCTACAATCCAACAGTTACACTCTTAGATATGCAAACTAGACAAACTCTTGCACGTTTACACCAAAGGCCATGTTCAGGAATGTTCATAGCAGTATTGGCAAATGTCCATCAACTGTAGTATATATCGTGGATGATTAAACAACACTGAAAATGAATGAGCTTTTCAGCTACACTTATCAAAATGGTTAAATCTCAGGAACATAATACTGAGCAGGAAAAAAGGGTGTGAAAGAATATGTCATTTTTTTCTACTTATATGAAGTTTTACGAGTCAAACAACGGATTGTGTAGGGAATTAAATGTGGCAAAACTCAAGAAAGCAAGGGAAAAGTAAAGAAAAAATTCAGGATAATTTTTTTTCTAAAGGAGGAAAGGGATCATATGGGGCACACGGGAGGCTTCAGAGAACAGGTAAAGTTCTATTAAACTGGGTGGTAAGTGTATAGATATTTGTTTTACTGTTATTTTGTCTACCCTATGCATGATTAATGTTTATTTGCTATTTAATGAAAACTGTGTGCATGTATCCTTTGACCCAGCAAATTCTGTTTCTGAAATTCTAGTTCATAGAAATAAAAGCACTTGTACGTAGACTAAATGTACAGAGGTATTAATTGTATCATTATTTGTATTGAGGGAGATAAAGTGAATGCTCATAAATAAGGGAGTGGATGAATACATTTTGGAATGTCCATACAAGGAATATTACACTGTCATTAAAAAGAATGAATTTTCACTATACCAGGTGTTCTGGAGGAATTTTCACAAGGTTTTAGGTTTGTTGAGTGGGAAACCAGCAAGATGCTTAGACTTACACGTAAACGTACATATATATGCATATGTTTATTTGATTTTATGAGTATGGAGAGAGGAGCAGATATATACCATTTAGTTGGATTATCTTGATTTGGGCGTTGGGAGGAATGAAGGAAGGAGGAAGTGAGAGAAAAAAAAATAAGGAAAATGTACTACCACCACACCCCAGTAAATATATTGTGATCCCATATATATATATACATATAAAACTACAGATGTTTGTATATGTTTAGAGATCCATTAGGAAATTAGAAGGAAAAAAGAGTTGAATCTGTATCTACTGACTTACAGGGATGTCAATTGAAAAAAGTGAGTTCCACAGTAATATGTAGTTGGAGTCTATTTCAGTTAAACCAAAAGCCATATATATGCATATTAATCTAAGTGCTTGTGTAAGTATATCTGAACAATGAAAAAGGTGCAGAGAGATACACACTAGTCTGTGAATATTGCTGATGGTTTGGATGTGGGGAGTGAGAGAAAGAAAGAAATCAAAGAGGAATCCTAAATTTTTTACCTCCGCAACTGGGCAATTGGTGGAGACTGGAGGAGAAATAGATTAAGGGGATGTGGGATTAATAATTCTGCTTTGAACATATTAAGGCAGAGAATGCTGCTAGACATTCAAATGGAGATATCAAGTGAGCAGTTCAAAATACCAGTCAGGAATTTAGAGGAATGCTCATAAGGAGATATAGATTTTGGAGTCCTTAGTATACAAGTGATATTTAAAGCTATAGGACAGCATGAGATCACCTAGGGAGAAAATATAACTAGAGAAAAGGGCAGATAAGAGGACAGGGCAGGGCCCAGGATTGAGCATTTGGGAAGATTAGTATTTACAGGTCATAAAGAATGATAAGCCAGCAAAAGGACAAAGGTGAGGTTAAAAAGAAACGAGAGTGTGGTCTCATGGAAGCTGTGAGAATAAAGCTTTTAAATGAATGAACAAATTTAGAAGCGATCTCAGCTACATTATCAGATTTGTCAGTTATCAATTGCTGCATAATAAACACAGGGGGTTAAAACAAAAAGAGTCGTTTATTGTGCTCACAAATTTTCAGTCTGATCAGGACTCAAGCAGGGAAAGATTGTCTCTTTGCCACATGGCATCAGCTGGGAGAGCTTTACTGAGAGCTAGCAGACTCGTTTCCAAGGTGGCTCACCCATGTTGCTGGCCGGTTGATGCAGGGTTAGCTAGCAGCTTCGCCAGGGGTTAGACCAAGGTCCTTAGTTCTTCCTACCGGGCCTCTTCTTGTGGCTGGGCTTTCTCATAGTATAGTGGCTGTTTCTCATAGTGAACCTCCCAGGAAAGAAAGCCAAGTGAAAGCTGTTTGCCTTTTATGACCTAGCCTTAGAAGTCACATAGCATTTACTTCCACTGTACTGTATTAGTTGAAGCAGTCACAAGGTCCACCTGAGTTCAAGGAGAGGGACCATAACTCCACCTCTTTATCAGGGAAGTGGCAAAGTTCTGAAAGAGCACTTTGGATGGGAAATATTGTTTGCGGAAAATATCTACACAGTTCTGGTCAGACATAACAGCTAAAAAGAGAAGCCTAGAGATGTCTGCACAGATGGGTACCAAATTTATTGACAGAATATATTAGAAAGAAATATTGCAACCAAATGTATAAGAATCACATTTAATGCAGCACCTCAAAGAGAGTTCTGTGCAATAAATATTTCATAATTGGAGGGGAAAAGCCTGTGTATAAGATGAGGCATAGATTAAGCAGATTATTTGATGTTAAGTAACAAAGACCACTTAAGATTATTATTAATATTAACATTATTATTTAAATGTTTATTTTAGTATGTCCATATAAAAGGATCTTTTTTGAAAATTCATATTTAGTATTATTCTTGGCTATTTCGTTTAAAGTTCAATTTTTAAATGAAATAAAGAAAAAGTAGATAGTGCATGATGTTCTTGGAAAAATGAAAATTCCCAAACAGATCAAGGAGAATCAGGTTGGATAACCACAGAAGATATAAAAGATAGTCAAATATCTATGCCTAAAAAATATGCCAACCTGCTGCATTAGAGAAGAAAAATTCATATGATTATCTCAAAAAACGTAAAAAACATGAAGTTTAACGCTCATTACTGATAAGTACCCCTAGTCAACTAGGGGTAGAAGAAAACTTTAATATGAAAATGTTTTTTAGAAAATTAAGCAAACATCATAGTTAATGATAGAACATTGGGAACTTTCCCATTAAAAGTAGAAACAAGTATACTGTTAGACAGTATTGTACTAGACTGCCTACCAGATCAATTAATTAAAACCTATAAATAGGAAGAGGAAAATATTACACATTTTCCACAAACAATATGATCTATCTAAGAAATTTAAGAAAATCAGCTGGCAAACTATTAGCCCTGATAAAAGTTTGACATCAGTGTGTTCGGATATAAGATTGCCTATTTTTAAAAATTGTTTCTGGAGTCTCATGACCATTCTAAAGTTAGCTGGTTCACTAGAATGATTCACAAGACTCAGTAGCAGGTTACGCTCACCGCTAAGTCTTAATACGGTAAAAGATACAGAGTAAGAGCAACAGAACAAACACATGCATTGAGTGAAGTCTGGAGAAGTCAGACAGGCTTCCAAGTCTTTCCTCTCCTACAGCCACACAGGGTACACTCTTTCTAGCAGCAAACTACACAGACACATGAAATGTCTGTGCCCAAGAGAAAGCATTTGACAAGATACAGCATCCATTTATGATAAAAACTCTAAATAAAATGGGTATAGAAGGAAAATACCTCAACATAATAAAGGCCATATATGACAAACCCACAGCAAATATAATTCTCAATGAAGAAAAACTGAAAGCCATCCCTCTAAGAACAAGAACCAGACAAGGTTGCCCACTGTCACCACTCTTATTTAACATAGTATCGGAAGTCCTAGCCAGAGCAATCAGGCAAGAAAAAGAAATAAAAGGGATCCACATTGGAAAAGAAGAAGTGAAACTGTCACTCTTTGCAGACAACATGATTTTATATCTAGAAAACCCTAAAGAGTCCACTAAAAAACTTTTAGGAATAATAAAGGAATACAGTCAAGTTGCGGGATACAAAATCAATGTACAAAAATCGGTTGCGTTTCTATACACTAATAACGAAGTAGCAAAAAGAAATTAAGAATACATCCCATTTACAATTGCAGCAAAAAGAATGAAATACCTAGGAATAAACAACCAAACAGGTGAAAGATCTGTACACCGAAAACTATAAAACGTTGAAAGAAATTGAAGAAGACACAAAGAATTGGAAAGATATTCCATGCTCCTGGATTGGAAGAATTAACATCGTTAAAATGTCCATACTTCCTAAAGTAATCTATAGATTCAACACAATCCCTATCAAAGTTCCAACGTCATTTTTACTGAAATAGAACAAAGAATCCTAAAATTTATATGGAACAACAAAAGACCCCGAATAGCCAAAGGATTCCTGAGAAAAAAGAACAAAGCTGGAGGCATCACACTCCCTGATTTCAAATTATACTACAAAGCCATAGTAACCAAAGCAGCATGGTACTGGCACAAAAACAGACACACAGGTCAACGGAACAAAATTGAGAGCCCAGAAGTAAACCCACACGTTTATGGACAGCTAATATTCAACAAGGGAGACAAGAGCATGCGATGGAGAAAGGAGAGTCTCTTCAATAAGTGGTTTTGGGAAAACTGGACAGCCACATGCAAAAGAATGAAAGTAGACTTACACCATGTACAAAAATCAACTGAAAGTGGATTAAAGACTTGAATGTAAGACCCGAAACTATGAGACTTCTAGAAGAAAACATAGGCAGTACGCTCTATGACATTGGTCTGAGCAGCATATTTTCAAGTCCCATGTCTGACTGGGCAAGGCAAACAAAAGAAAAAATGAACAAATGGGACTACATCAAACTAAAAAGCTTCTGCACAGCAAAGGAAACCATCAACAAAACAAAAAGACAACTTACAAATTGGGAGAAGATATTTGCAAACCATATATCAGATAAGGGGTTAATATCCAAAATATACAAAGAACTCATACAGCTCAACAACTAAAAACCAACAATCCAATTAGAAAATGGGCAAAAGATCTGAACAGAGATTTCTCCAAAGAAGATATACAGATGGCCAACAGGCATATGAAAAGATGCTCAACATCATTAGCTATCAGGGAAATGCAAATCAAAACTACGATGAGGTACCACCTCACTCCAATCAGAACGGCTATAATTAACAAGACAGGAAACAACAAATGTTGGAAAGGATGTGGAGAGAAGGGAACCCTTGTTCACTGCTGGTGGCAGTGCAAACTGGTACAGCCACTATGGAAAGCAGTATGGAGTATCCTCAGGAAATTAAGGATAGATCTACCACATGATCCAGCTATTCCACTGCTGGGTATTTATCCAAAGAACTTGAAAACACAAAGGCGTAAAGATGCTTGCACCCCTATGTTCATTGCGGCATTATACACAATAGCCAAGATATGGAAGCAACCTAGGTGCCCATCAAGGGACGAATGGATAAAGAAGATGTGCTGTTTATACACAATGGACTACTACTCAGCCATAAGAAATGACGAAATCCGGCCATTTGTGACACCATGGATGGACCTTGAGGGTATTATGCTGAGTGAAAGAAGTCAGAGGGAGAAAGTCAAATACCATATGATCTCACTCATAAGTAGAAGATAAAAACGACAAAAGAAAAAAAAAGGAACACATAGCATTAGAGATTGGACTGGTGGTTATCATTAGGGAAGGAGGGAGGGGGGAGGGCAAAAGAGGTGATTAGGCTCACATGTGAGGGGATGAACTATAATTAGTGTTCGGGTGGTGAACATGATGTAATGTATACAGAATTCGAAATATGATGTACATCCGAAAAAAATAAAAATTAAAAAAAAAATAAGAAATGTCTCTGCCCAAGGAAACCCACTCTGATCCAAGGGTCTGAAGCTTTTATCAGAGATTAGTCATGTAGGCAACTGTTCTGGCTATATGACCATCCATGGCAACTGAAACTCAGGACCCTAACAGTGAAATAAAGCACATTATCAATCTTGGTGTTTGTGCACAACAAACCTGATAAACTGGTAGAGCATCATCCATTGTTCTGGGCATATAAAACATTGTCAGTAACATAAAGAACAGTCTGAAGCCCGTATTCCCAGTGGTTGGCTGAGAGTTAACAGGGTTCCAGGCTCCCCAAGAGGCATGCAAAGATTGAGCAACCAGACCTGCACTATTAACTCTTTCCTCACAAATATGAACAGCTTTCCTTAGTATTAACCAATTTTAAAATGTAATAAAAAGAAAATCCCATTCATAATGGCAACAAAACTTATAAACTTAATAAGAAATAAGCAAATCCTGTAGTAAGAAAACTGGAAAGTAAAGTGTTAAGAGATGGGGAGATGTGTGTTGTACCTAGACAGAAAGACAATGTTGACTTCTGGTTCCAGATGAAGATGGAGTAACACACATTCCTCCACTAAGAGCAGCTTAAAAACCTGGACATTATGCATAAAATAAACCAAAATGACTCTGAAGGCTTACTGGCTTAGGACCTTGGGACCACAGAATGACACAGTGGTGAGATACCTTGTTTTTCTCTTTTTGCCTCATATACTCTAGACTGGGTGCTGGAGAAGCTGGCAACCAAGAAAGGCCAACGGGAGTATACCAAAAAAGCCCCCCAAAAGCCTCTCTCTAGCCAATGGCCCAAGAAAGGGGCAAACTAGCAAGAGAGAAAACTTTTAGACAGTAACTGCCCAGCCCTGCCAAACAATATAGAACAAAACCATGGTCCCTCCCTACTCCTGTCAGCAAAGCCTCAGGGGTGGGGAGCCTAGAGTTCCACTCCCACCCAGTTGTAATGTGGCACCCCTCCTCACCTCCAGAGAGGTAGGATCAGAGAAGACTGAATGGGAAGTTGGGATTTTTCAACTCTGCCTGCTGGTATTGAGGCCTCTACATTGTCAGTGGAGGCCATATGGGAATCCTAGACTTCTACTCCAAACCAACAGTAAAAAGGTACCCCTCCTTTCAGTAGCAGAGGAGGCTGAGTGTGAACATGAAATTTTTACCACCATCCAGCAATAATGAGGTCTCCCCTACCATGCTATAATTGCAGGACCTAACAAGATACCCTTCCTCCTCCCAACTAAGGTGGTGTCAGGCATAGTGGGAGGCCAGAAATCCTACTTCCATCCGACAGGAACAAGACCCTGCTCCCCTCTGGAGTGTCAAAAAAGGTCAAATGGAAAACCTAGAATTTAACCCCCACCTGGCAGTAAGGAGGTGGCACTCCATTCCCTTCTGGCACAGTGTCAGACAGAGCCTGCTAAAATAGAAGATTTACATAAGATCCAGAGTCTAGTAATACTCTACATGTCCAGAATACAGTTTTTTTAAAAACCTCTCATCATGCCAAAAACTAGGAAAATTTTGATTTGAGTGATAAAATACAATTAAAAAATGCTGACATCAAGATGATTCAGATGTCAGAATTATCTAGCAAGGATTTTAAAGCAACCACCATAAAAATGCCTCAACAAGCAATTATGAACGCCTTTGAAGAAAATGAATAGAAAGTCTCAGCAAAGAAATAGAAGATATAAAGAAGAACCAAATGGAAATTTTAAGCACAATGGATGAGCTCGACAGTAGAATGGAGACAGCAGAGAAAAGAACTAGTGAACTTGAAGATAAGACAATAAAAGCTACCCAATATGAACCACAAAGAAATAGACTGAAAAAAATAAAGTGGTCCTCAGGGACCAGTGGACCTATAACAAAAGATCTATGTTGTGTAACCCAGAGTCCCAGAAAGAAAGGAGAAAGAAGGTGAGGCTGAAAAAGTATTTGAAGAAATGATGGCTGAAATTTTCCAAATTTGTCAAAATACATAAACCTACAGATTCAAGAAGCTGAACAAATCCCAAACAGGATAGACCCAAAGAAATCCACACCAAGGTACATCGTCCTTAAACGTCTGAAAACTAAAGACAAATTTTAAAATCTTGAAAGCAATGAGAGAGAAATAATACCCATATGAGAAATTTTTTGAATGACATTAGATTTCTCATCAGAAATCATGAAGGTCACAAGGAAGTGGGACAATGTTTTCTAAGTGCTGAAAGAAAAGAACTGTCAACTCCAAATTCTACATCTGGTCAAATTATCCTTCAGGAATGAAGGGAAATTACAGAAAACTTAGAAAAACTAAGAATTTGTCATCACTAAACCTACTATAAAAATTGCTGAAGAATGTTCTTGAAATGTAAGGGCAATGATAAAAGATGGAAACTTAGAATATCAGGAAGAATGAAAGCACAGTAGAGAGAGAAAAAATTGGTAAATACGATAAACTTCCTTCTCTCAAGTTTTCTAAATTATATATGACAATTGAAGCAAAAATATAACATTGGCCGATGTGGTTCTCAATATATATAGAAGAAATATTTAAGACAATTATAAATAGGGGAAGATAAAGGGACATAAAGGGAGGTAAAGTTTGTATGCTTCATTTGAACTGGTAAAATATTAAAACCAGTAGACTGATAAGTAATGTATGTATAATGTAATATCTAGAGCAACTACCAAAAAATCTATACAAAAAGATACACTCAAAAACACTACAGATAAAGCAAAATGGAATTCTAAAAAAAACCTCAATTAACTCATAGGAAAACAAGAGAAAGAAAAAAGAAAAGTGAAAAACAGAAAGAACAAAGAAAACAAAAAATAAAATGGCAAACTTCAGCCCTACATATCAATGATTACATTAAATGTAAATTATCTAAATATGGTAATTAAAAGAGATTAGTAGAGTAAACTTTAAAAAATCATGAGTCAACTATATGAAATGGCAAAGGAACTAGAATAGCCAAAATAATTTTGACTTCATAAAAATTTAAAACTTCTGTGCTGCAAATGATATCATCGAGAAAGTGAAAAGAGGGGCCCACCGGTGGCGGAGTGGTTAAGTTTGCGCGCTCCCCTCGGCAGCCCTGGGTTTTGCCGGTTCGGATCCTGGGCGTGGACATGGCACCACTCATCAGGCCATGCTGAGGTGACATCCCACATAGCACAACCAGAAGGACCTACAGCTAGAATATACAACTATGTACTGGGGGGCTTTGGGGAAAAGAAGAAAAAAAAAATGAAAAAAGAATATTGGCAACAGATGTTAGCTCAGGTACCAACCTTTAAAAAAGAAAGTGAAAAGACCCACTGAATGGGAGAAAATATTTGCAAGTCCTATATCTGATAAGGAACTTATATTCTAAATATATAAAGAATTCTTGCAAGTTAATAATAAAAAGATCCATAACCCAACTTTAAGTTGGGTGAAGAATTTGAATAGACATTTCTCCAAAGAAGATATACAAATTGTTAATAAGCATTTGAAAAAAATGCTCAACACCATTAGTCATTAGGGAAATGCAAGTCAAAACCATGATAAAATACTGCTTTATATCTACTAGGATGGCTAGAATAAAAAAGGCAGACAATAGTAAGTTTTGACAAAGATAGGGAGAAATTAGGGCTCTCATACATTGCTGGCAGGAATGTAAAATTGTGAAGCCACTTTGGAAAATAGTCTGGCAGTTCCTCAAAATATTAAGCATAGAGTTAATATGTGACCCAAAGATTTCACTCTTGAGTAATAAAAACATGCATCCACACCAAAATTGTATATGAATGTTCGTAGCAGCATTATTAATTATTCATAATAACCAAAAACAATACTATGGTTTAGGAAACAACCCAAATATGTACATTAACTGATGAATGGATAAACAAAATGTGGTATATCCATACAAGGGAATATTATTCATCAGTAAAAAGGAATAAAATTTGATATATGCTACAACAGATGAACCTTAAAAACATTGTTTTAAGTGAAGGAAGCCAGCCACAAAAGACCACATATCGTATGATCCTATTCATGTGAAATGTAAGAATAGGCAAATCCATAGAGACAGAAAGCAGAGTAGTGGTTGCCTGTGGCTCATGGAAGTGAGTGAAGGAGGGAGTGACTGCTAATAGACATGAGGTGTTTTTGCGGGGGGTAACAAATGTTCTAAAATTAGTGGTGAGGGTCTGTGGATATACTAAAATTCATTGAATTATATTCTTTAAATGGGTGGATTTTACTGTGTATGAATTATATCTCAATAAAGCTGTTTAAAGGAAGAAACCAAAGATAAAAGAGTCAATTGTATTTCTACATACTAGCAATGAACAATCTGAAATTGAAATTTTAAAAACTATCTTTTGGGGCTGGCCCTGTGGCCGAGTGGTTAAGTTCGCGCACTCTGCTTCGGTGGCCCAGGATTTCGGCAGTTCGAATCCTGGGTGTGGACGTCACACCACTCATCAAGCCATGCTGAGGCAGCATCCCACATGCCACAACTAGAAGGATCCACAACTAAGAATATACAACTAAGTACCTGGGGGCTTTGGGGAGAAAAAAGAAAAAATAAAATCTTTCAAAAAAACCAAACAATATCATTAACAATATAAAAATATTAACTACTTAGGGATAAATTTACAAAGGCTATGAAAGACCTGTACACTGGAAACTAGAAAATACTGTTGAGAGAAATTTAAAAAGATCTTATAAATAGAGAGATATACCTTCTTTATGATTGAAAGACTCAGTATTGTTAAGGTGTCAATTCTCCCCAGTTTATCTATAGATTCAGTGCAATGCCAATTAAAATCACAACAAGCTTTTTTGAAAACATTGACTTACTGATTCTGAAATTCACAAAGAAATTCAAAGAACTAGAACAGTCAAAACAACTCTGAAAAAGAAGACAAAGTTGGAAGGCTAATACTACCTAATCACAAGAGTTATTAGAAAGCTACAGTAATCAAAAGAGTTTAGTTTTGACATACAGATAGGCACATATATCAAAGGAACAGAATAGAGTCCCAAAACAAACCCACACATGTATGGACAGCTGACTGTTTAACAATGACATAAAGGCAATTTAGTGGAGAAACGATACCCTTTGCAACAAGGGTTACTTGGATTGTTGGACTGCCATATGCAAAAATAAATAAACAAACTTGGATCTGTATCTCACACCATATACAAAAATTAACTCTAAATGAATCATAGACTTAAATGTCAAACCTCAAATTATAAACTTCTAAAAGAAAACAGAAGAAACCCTTTGTGACCTTGACTTGGGCAATAAAAGCACAAATCATAAAAGAACAAATTGATAAACTGGACTTCATCAAAATTAAAAACTTTCACCCTTCAAATGACACTGTTAAGAAAATGAATAGGCAAGGCACAAACTAGGAGAAAATCTTTGCAAAGCATACATCTGATAAAGGACTTGAATCCAGACTATGTAAAGAACTCTCAAAAGTCAATAATAAGAAAACAACACAATTTTAAAAATGAGTAAAAAAGTTTGAATAGGCACTTCATCAAAGAAGAACTCCAGATGGCAAATAGGAACATGAGCACTGAATAATGAATAGTTATTTGTCTGACAAAAAAGGAGGCAGATGAGGGCATTTCCAGGAAGTGAACATTAGCCCCATTGGTGAGTTTGTTAGTAACTTTGGACCATACCTGAACCATTAGTGAGTTTCTTAGTAACTTCGGATTGTATGTACTTGAACATTAGCCCCATTGGTGAGTTTGTTAGTAAATTTTAACCATTCTTTTTTGTCTGTTTGTTTGTTTTTTTGAGGAAGATCAGCCCTGAGCTAACATCTGCTGCCAATCCTCCTCTTTTTGCTGAGGAAGACTGGCCCTGAGCTAACATCCATGCCCATCTTCCTCTACTTTATATGTGGGATGCCTGCCACAGCATGGTTTGATGAGTGGTGCCATGTCCACACCCGGGATGCAAACCAGCAGACCCCGGGCCTCCAAAGCAGAATGTGAGAACTTAACCACTGCGCCATGAGGCCGGCCCCATAGACCATTCTTAAAGCCATACTTGTTCTCTCCTTTCCTGCAGAGAGCCAAAGCTGTAGTCAGACAGCTTTGTGTGCTGAGTTATGAGCATCTGAATGCGTTGATATGGACTTTCAACAATGGAGCAGCAGCTAGCCAGGGCAGGGGCTAAGATGAAAGACTGCCTGAAATTATTCTTAAACACATGCTTATGTGAGAATGTCTGGCTCACCTGCCATGTCTGGCTTTGTAGGGTTTGTACTGTGCTGTAGTATCATAGCCCTCAGGAAAGAGCCTCTCACTCCCTTGGAATACATTTCCCTAGATTTTTTTATTTAGTTCTTTACAAATCCATGGAGAATGAGAAATCCAATGACAATTTAGAGTTAGGCTCCTTGGAGTGAGGGCTGCTTTTTTTTCTCAGAGGACACTTAAGAACCCTTGATCAGTTTGAGTCATCACAGTTGAATCCTGGCAAAGTATAATTTTCAAAAAGTTGAAAACATGACTTATACAAATACAGAATGAACATGTGTCAAAGATTTATTAAATTGTTAATGAGGGAGCCAGTAAAATGGTAAAGCTGGTTCAAGGAGCATGTTGAGGAACTGGGTGTTCTCAGGCATTAATAAAGGAATATTAGGAGAAAAAAGGGAATGTTAGAATTAGAATATTAGATTAGATATAACACTGGTTCATGTTCAGCAGGTCCATCAAACCACAACCTTTGGGGTTATCTTTTCTACTGGATAATATCCAGCATATAACTTCAGAGTCTAAGCCCGTAAGTGATAATAAATAACAAAGGCACCTTCCCTCAGGCCAGGTTATTACATAACTCTTGAATGAGACCATCACCCCCCTTAACTCTCAGTATGACATTGAAAGTATGTGTCACCTACCTTTTGCCTTCCTTCCAAGTAATTTTTATTAACAACACCTTCATATTTCTTCAGCCAAGCATTTGAGCTCTCTTCCCTCCAGTCTGTCCTAGCATGCCTTTGTAAGTCTAACTGCCCTCTACGTCTTTCCCTCCACATATTCCACACTATTCTATCTCAGAACTACTGCCTACTCTTTCCCATCAACCAGAGACCCTGGTTCATCACCACAGGTCAAGGTAGCACTTATCCTTCAAGAGCAAATGCAGTTGGCACCTCCCTCTCAGAGTCAATGCTGTAATGAATTGAATCACCCTTGACCCTCTTCCAAATTACTTAGTACCAATCTTTCTTGGCTGGGATAAAAAAAAAAGAATTGGTTTCTTGGAATTTCACATTTTATTAGCTTGGAAACTCTCTAGAGACTGCCTGATGAAAAACTAAGTCTTCAACTATTAAGGTATTTGGTCCTGTTTAATTGGATTTGATGGCTTGGGCACACCTTGCACAAAAGCTTTCAAATGAAATGTGCATTTTCTTGCATGAGCCTAATTTAAAACTGTCCCAAGGGGACATTTTGTACAATTGTTGGGAAATTTGTGATATCATGTTGAGACTTAAAATGACTAAATTCAGCTTTGACTGAATTTTTGATGAAAAAAATCAGAAAACCTTGGAAATAGGACCACAAGAAGAAGGATAATAGACCATTAAGTCTGGCAGTTTGATAATGGGACAATTGCATATTCACATATAAAAGAATGAATACTACCTCACAAAATTAACTCAAAATGGACAAAAGATCTAATTGTAAGAGCTAAAACTGTGAAACTCTTATAAGAAAACATAGGATAAATCTTCCTGACCACAGATTTGGCAAGGATTTCTTAGATATGATACTAAAAGCACAAGTAACAAAAAAATTTGGACTTCATCAAAATTAAAAACTTTTAGCCAGCCCCACTGGCCTAGTTGTTAAGTTCAGCATGCTCTGATTTGGTGGCCCAGGTTTGGTTCCCAGGCACAGACCTACACCACTCATCTGTCAGTGGCCATGCTGTGCTGGGGGGGGGGGGTCACATACAAAAAGAGGAAGATTGACAGCAGATTTTAGCTCAGGGCAAAACTTCTTCAGAAAAAAAAAAAAATTAAAAACTTTTGTGCTTCAAAGGACACCATCAAGAAAACGAACACACATATGGGAGAAAATATTTGCAAATCATATATCTGATAAGGGACATGTATCTAGACTATATAAAGAGCTCTTACAACTCAATAACAAAATAACCCACTAAAAATGGGCAAAGCATGTCAATAGATGTTTCTTCAAAGAAGATATAAAAATGGCCAATAAGTACATGAAAAGATGTTCAACATCAGTCATTAGGGAAATGCAAATCAAAACACAATGAGGAAACACTTCACATCCACTAGAATGGCTATAATAAAAAAGACAGATAATAACAAGTCTTGTTTAGCATGTGGAGAAATTAGAACCCTTATATACTGCTGGGAGAAGATAAAATGGTGCAGCCACTTTGGAAAACAGTCTGGCAGCTACTCAAAAGGTTAAACATAGAGCTACTATTTGATCCAGCAATTCCACTCCTACCCAAGAGAAGTGAAAACATTTGTCTACACAAAAACTTGTACTTGGTTCATAACAGCACTGTTAATAATAGCCAAAAACTGGAAATAATCCAAATGTCCATCAACTGATGAATGGATAAACAATTGTGATATATCCATACAATGGAATATTATTCAGCTGTAACAAAGAATGAAGTACTGATACATGCTACAACATAGATTAACCTTGAAAACGTTATGCTAAGTGAAAGAAGCCAGTTACAAAAGACAACATATTGTATGATTCCATTTATTTGAGATGTCCAGAATAGGCAAATCTACAGAGACAGAAAGTAGAGTAGCAGTTGCTTATGGCTGGGGAGATGGGGTGAGGAAATGAAGTGACTGCTAATAGGTACAGGGTTTTCTAGGGGGTGGCAAAATGTTCTAGGATTAGATTGTGACGGTGATTGCACAACACTGTGAATACACTATAAGGAAAGTTGAATAGTTGAGGCAGAGACAATACTCCCCACAAAGCCTAACATATTTACCATCTAGTCCTTTACAAAAAAGCTTGCCAATCCCTCTCTTATACTAAGTTTTAAATTGGGAAGTTTAAATCCTCCAACTTTGTTCTTTTTTTTTAAAGTGGTCCTGGGTCCTTTGCATTTCCATATAAATTTTAAAATCAGCTTGTCAATTTTTGCAAAAAGGCCTGCTGGATTTTGATAATGATTGTGTTAAATTTACAGATCAGATCGAGATTTTTTTTTAATTATTAATCTCAAATTGTCTCGGATTTAACTAGTGAAAGACTCTTCAACTATCTTCTATGTTCTTTTGATGAAAACTGCATAATTCTTTGAGCACTTCTGTGTTTTCTGGCATAAATTATTCCAAGCTCATCCCATAATTTTTCTTGTCACAGTCGAGTTCTGGTTCTTTTACTGGAGGATAGAATTTAGAAGCCAAGATCTTGGTTCTCGGTACTAGATCTTGGAACATTTCTGTTGGAGGTGTTGCGTAGCTCCAAGGTCCTCTCAGTGCACAGAGCTAGGGAATATTTGCACGTAAATAAATAAATATATTATGTATATATATTCCCTATACACGTGTGTATACATTTACATCTATAGTATTTATTCTATCTCTAGATGTATATATTTATATATTAATATTCATGAGTAGTTCACACTGAATCTTCTAATTCTAATCCAATACCATGGAGTTCTTCCAGTTTTCTTCCTTTCTATATTTGTAACTCCCTTCTTTGACAATGAGAAACCTGGCTTACATCTTTCTTAATAAATCTGTATGTTTGTATATTTTATCTATCATTGTGCGTGTATATATATATACATGTATCTATACTATATTAGTCTATATTATGTGTGTTTATGTGTGGTAGGGTTGGACTTTCCACCACCTCTCTGACTATCAGAGACAACCTGTCTTCTTTCCTCATTCTTGTTGGGAACCCAAGAGGTGGAGGAACATTCCCAGGGTCACCCTATTAGTGACGGACACAGGCCTGGCTGAACACAGGCCTCCCCACCCCCTAATGGGTTTAATTGTTTCCTGTGATTCTATAGCAAGCACAACCCTGACTCCCAGTAGGAGGATGTCTTAGACAGGCTTCCCTTAAAACGGACTCAGCTGCAGAGATTGTTCAACAAACAAACTTGTGCAGCAAGATTGTTAGAGAATGTATTCAGTAGACCCAGCTGTAAGGGGGTGAGGGTGGCAGAACTGGGCAGAGAGAGAAGCCGACTCCCGCTGAGGTTGCAAATGAGGCATTAGGTAAAACCCTATAAGCAGGTCTGGAGCTGGGTGGCCCTTCAGACTTGACTCAAACTATGAGATGAAGAGCAGGCTTTTATATCTCTACATCAGCCAGCCATTGGCTATGGGCTAGCCCCTGGAAGGGGGCATAGCCTGTACAGGCAATTCCCTATAGCTGAGGGTGATTTCCAGTGAGGAGTGCAGCTATGAACCATCAGCAGCTAATATTTCCAGCAACTGAAGGGTGGGTGCATCAACTCTGAAAAAGGGGATGGGATGGAGCCCCACAGAATCCACTTAGATGTCTAGCCTGCAGGCAGTGGTGTCAGCCAAGCATCCAGTATCACACAGGAGGTGGAGCTCAAAGAGCAGAATTGGTACAGGCAATGGTAGCTGGCATTTTGGCGCTGGAGACAGGTCCTGAGAGCAGCTTACTGAGCATGAAGGAACCACATGGTGTGAGGAGGCTCTGAGCTAGACCTTTCACCTCTGGCCTCTGTGTTCAGGGACTAGATGGTCCAAGTAAAAAAATCACAGAGTCTCTCTGAGTTGCTTCCTTTTAGTTCATCAACTTCAAGTGGCTATTGTAATTTACTTTTCAGTATTGCCTTCCTCTTCAGCTAATTGAACCTAAGAGAGGTGATAAATTTACTTCATAAAAAGTAAAAGTATAAGAATCATTAGAAAAATCTGATTCTTATATAATGGAGTCTGAGTCTGAGACTGGTTATAACCTTAGATACTCCTACCAGCCACTTAATGACAACCTAAAATTGTCCTGATACTGCCCTGTTGTCAGCCCAGCTCTTAGGGAAAGCCCTAGAGGGCGGTACTTTTCTGCTCCAGTCAGGAGACCTTGCCTTCTGGGACTGTGGTATTTGTGCCTGTTCTCCCCATATCACATGAGGTTCGCTTCCATCTTGTGTTGAATCCACTTGTGTCTAATCCATTGACCATTCTCTCGACCCACTCTCTGCACTGACTCTGCTCCGTAGGAGAGCCCAGAGGACACTCCATTTATCAGAGCAGTCAAGAATGCACTGGTGAGAGAGGCACGAGCATCAAGGAAAAGCTTAGTGGTGACTAGTCTTTGTAGGCTGGGGCTAACAGTAGGAGATGCTTTTAGACAACTGGACTTCCTCATAGGATGCCAAAATAATAGAAGTCAGGTGGTAGCACTTAACCCTCAGAAGCAAAGTGGGCACAAGTATCTTAATGAAAGAAATGCAGCAAGCTATAGAATTGGTTAATAGAATACAGAAACCTAAGTGGCAAAACAGATGGGTAACCCACGAGAGAACTGCACATTCAATCAAAAGAAATCAAGGATGGATGATTAGGAGGCCCATGATGGCAGCCTCAATAAAAAGTCACTATCCCTTACCCAGTTTCCATACTTGAGCAGCTTTCATACTCAGAATCCAATGACTGAAGAAGAGCCTGGGCCCCCAAGAGGAAGGATTCTGCAACCCCACAGCAAGTGCATTCAGTAATGATTCCCCAAGTCCTTCTTTAAAGGCACTTGTGGCCATTTGCTTGGGTAACAGTGCACTGGAGAAGGTGAAAGATCCAGACAATTTGAAGACTGTTGGACACAGTGCAACAGCTTCATTATGTTCCTCCAATAGAATGCGAGTGTATGGGGGCTGAGTAATAATCAGAGCCTGACTCAGATGTGGAGCACAGTCATTTCCCTAGTTCCTAAATTTATAAGTAGCCTGGATACACTTCGTGGTTTGCAGAACTCCCACATTGATTCATTGGCCTGTGACGTAGGTTACAATAGTGGGGAAGACCAAGTGGGAGCCCCTGAAACTACTCACTTCTCAGCCAAGATAGTAAAATCAAAAACAAAATTGTACCCTGGGGAAAATAATGAGATTATTAAAGACCTAAAAGATGCAGAGATCATTGTCCTTATCATATCCCCATTTAATTTCACCAGTTTGGCCCCTACAAAACCCAGACAGATCCTGAAAGATGACAGTGCAAACTCAACCAAGTAGTATACCCAGGTGAAACTGCTGTGCTAAATGTGGTATCTTTGCTAAAACAGATTAACATGGGCTTAAGTACCTGGTATGTGGCCATTGATCTTTTAAATGCATTTCATTCCTCAAAGAGTCCAACCACCACTTGGTGACATGTTGATAACATAGGGCCCCTTCCAACCTGGAAGGAGAAACAATTCATCTTGACTAGAATTGACACATATTTCCTGCCTGTAAGGCCTTTGCCAACATAACTATGGGGACTTTCAGAGTATTTGATCCACCGACATTTGTATAACAATGCATGAGACCAGGAAGCCCATTTCACAGCAAAGGTGGTACAATGGAGAACTCACATCTCACTACCTAGAAGCTACCAGCCTGACAGAGCAAATGGGAGGGACTTTGAAGGCACAGCTGCGAGCCAGCTTAAAGATGATATCCTCCATAGATAAAAACCATCCTCCAGGTTACTCTATACCCTCTAAATCAATAATTATTATATTTTGCTACGTCTCCAATAGGTAGAATACCCGGATGTGGAAACCAGGGAGTAGAAGTAGGAGTGGCACCACATATTATCACTCTTAATTAAGGAATTGGTGCTTTCTATCCCTGCAATTCTGGACTTCATGGGTTTAGAGGACCTGCTTCCCAGAAGAGGAATACTTCCACCAGAGGACACAGCAAGAATCCTATTCAACCTTAAGCTACTTGTGCCGGGAGACCAGCAGACAAAGAAAGGAGTCACCATCCTGGCAGAGGTAATCAACCTACCTCAGGAGGAGGTAGGGCTGCTATTAAATAGTAAGGGCATAGAAGAATGTGGTTAGCACCCAGGTGATCCACTGAATCTTTTCTTAGTACTCTTCTGCCAAATTTTTATGAGAAATGGACAAGTGCAGCAGTCAAGGAATTGGGCATAATGCCCAGGAACTCAGCCTCCTCAGGGATAAGGGATTACTCTAGCAGATAAGTGACCTAGACCAGCGGAATCAAAGATTATCTAGAATAGGTTAATAGAGGAAGGAGATGATGTGTACCAGTTGTGGCCTTGAGACTATCACAGTGATGGAGGCAGTAGTTCATCCTACTAACCTTCCTCTTAATGTTTTCCAAGGCAAAGAGGTCAACCATAACCCTGGAGGAACAGATCCCAGATGGGCTGAATTTACTAAAACAAGTGGATCTGAGAGACACAAGGAGTGGACTGAAGTGAATGCTGTGGTAGACTACCAAATCCTCCTTCAGGAACTAAGTATTAGTTCCCCAGCTACTGGACTGTTGGCTGTTGATGGCCCACTTTTGTGTCCTTCTCCGTGTACTGCCCTCAGGCAAAGGTAGCTGCCTTACTCAAGGTGACACTTCCCAACCTCAAGGTCATCCACATCCAATTGATATAGGGATACAATGGCTCCAATGCTTTGATTTGGGATATCTCTGAAATGCCATCCCAACTCCAGAGATCACTGAGGCCTCTATTGCAACTGCATTGCAGTTCAACTTCTCCCTCTGCTCCATCATGTTTTCTGCATTTCCTCACAGGTGTTGTTGTGAAAGCACTTCCCAATAAATCTCTGTGTGCAAATCTTAGTGTCTTAGAGTCTATTTCCCAAGAAACTCAATCTAAATCTCTTTAATTATGTACTGAAAACCTACCATAAGATGGACACTGTGCTAGGCATGGGGAATACCGTAGTGATCAAGATACAGGCTCTGAATTTAAGATGCCCAGAGTCTAAACTAGAGGAGCAGACACATAAACAGACAGTTACAATACAGCACAATAAATGTTACCATTCAAGTAGACACAAGGTGCTAGGGAACAAGGTGGATAGGAAGCCTTCCTGGGGACAGCAACATCCTTGCTTCTAAGTCCTAAATGATCAGTAGGAGTTAGCTGAGCAAAGGCATACATGTTTAAGGAAGGGCATTCTAGGCAAGAAGTAGTATAATGGATGTTGTTAACTCTCCTCTTACCGTTGTTTCCCTTTTGCAATTTCTGGAACCTCTTGCCTAGCTTCTGTGTGCTCTGCTGCTAATGACTGTACCTGTTACTGTCCTGGGGCTACTGGAGCTACTCTGCCTATAAACACAAGGATCTGAAAGTGACTGGGAGTTTACATCTCCTTGGGGCAGCACTTAGCCAATGACTGGTGGTTGTGGGGATATGAAAGCCCAGCTCCCTTCCAATCTTTGTTCCAGAATTTGTTGGGACAAATGCTGAGGTGCATTTCATACACTAAATCTCATCCACAGAATCAGGCTGAGACTGAGACTTTGCCTGAAATGATCCTCCTTCTTGGTTTCTCCCCTTCCATGTCCCAACTCTCTTACAGGTCTCTCCTGAGAGGACTTTCTTACTACGTCACTTGTACATGAGTCTTTGTCTCAGTGTCTGCTTCTAGGGAATGTGACCGAAGGCTGGTGGCCTACCTCAAGGCAGTAGCAGTGAGGAAGGAGAGTGGAGAACAGACTTGAGAGACCTTAAGCAGACAGAATAGACAGGACTTGGAAGTGGATTGATACTGGGGTCAGATAAAGGAAAGGAAGGGGGAGGGGATGGTTCTGAAGTCATGGCTTGGGCATCATAGGGCTGAGGTAACACAGGAAAAGGAGCAGAGCTGGAAGAGCTAAGAGCGCCAAGAAGGAGCTATTTTCATTCTTCCGAAGCCACTCTTGTTTATCACTTGCCCAAAAAATAGATATTAGACTTAGACATTGGAAAGCAAGGCTTCTGTTTAACATAGGGAAGGACTGACACTTTTGCCCAAGATCCACAGAAAGAGGCAAAGCTGGACTCAACTCCAGGGCCACCTGCTACTCAAGTCCAAACCTTAGCATTAGGTCACACTGCCTATGGAAGAAGTATGAGACATGGTTCCAACCCCTCCAGGGGCTAGTAGGTCTCTGGGAGACAGGATCAGCATGAGCAGAATCAGAGGAGAAACAGAATTAATATGTATTGGAACTTGATTCTATGGGATTTTCATCAGAACTCATCAGTACTTACTGCTGAACCTACTATATGAAGCAGGCAGATTTGTCAGCACAAGGGGTCCTGCGGTGCATCACCCAAATCCCCCTTCAGGACCTCAGGCATTTATCTCACCAGTTGCCTGTGGGTTCTCCTCACAGGACATAGAGCTTCTGGAATTTCACACCATAGTCAATGCTCGGCCTCATCATAGCACCAGCACTCTTTAAAAATGGTGTGGTTGATCATCCTCCCAGCCCTGAACACAGTGAACTCATATTCTCCCTCTACTTCCTCAGACAGTTGCAGGTCAGCTACTTGCAAAAATTCCTTTATTTTTACTCTAGCATCTGCTTTTTTTCCCTTCAGGGAGTTCTCTTGTTCTTGGGCTGAAAACCTGATTTTTCTGCGTCTGAATGGTAAGCCCAAAGTCATGAGGAACTTGCAGAAAAATGTAAAGAAAGAGTACAGATCTAGCTTCCAATCCTCCTTTTGAATTAGTGATCCCCAACCTTTGGGTAAATGCTGAACAACCTGGAACCTCCCCACTCCCTCTGTTCCAAACTTCACTTGCACAGTGTGGTTTGTATGGCCTCCATATGCTTAGAAATAAATTTACACCATACAAAGAAATTCATGAGCCCACCAACTAAACACTACATTTGACATTCTCAGTGGTCCCACTTAGTCCCTACATGTATTTTTTGTATCAAAGTAATCAGAGGGAGTAAATAATTTTTTTTTTGAGGAAGATTAGCCCTGAGCTAATACCTGCTGCCAATCCTCCTCTTTTTGCTGAGGAAGACTGGCCCTGAGCCGACATCCAAGCCCATCTTCCTCTACTTTATATGTGGGATGCCTACCACAGCATGGCTTGTCAAGCTGTGCCATGTCTGCAACCGGGATCCGAATTGGCGAACCCCAGGCCATCAAAGAGGAACATGCATACTTAACTGATGGGCCACTGGGCCGGCCCCCAGGAGTAAATAATTTTATATTCAAATATTTTCATGTAATATTTTTCACATCTAAGTTTCCAGATTTCCAACTAAATATTTGTCATTGTCATGACACATATTTGTTTGATGATTTATTTGTCTATGATTTATTCATTTCTTGGATATGTAAGTGGTTTCCAGTTTTTCACTATTGTAAATAATGTTGCTATAAACATCTTTGCATTTAGAACGTTTATCTTTTAGAGAGCCTCAGGAACTTGTCAACCGTACACTCACCAAAATGTAACAAAAAGACCTGTTGATCAAGCAAAGTTAAGTTTATTAGACATTGTAGCAATGGAGAACACTTCCTTGACAGAGTTTTGGTAGTGCTCTGGGCAGAGGTTGGGGAGACTATTTACAAGGCTTTCAGGCCAGCACTGAGCGGGTTTAGGAAGGCTCTATAAAGGTGAAGAACTGGTAGGGACTGGGCAGAGTTTATGACATCATAGCTTTGAATTGATAGGCACAGCAAGGCGAGAGCAAGTGAAGCTTGGTGAGCAAGTGTTGGTCTTGATAAGTTAGCTGTTTTAGCTAGTTCATAGTCTTGTCTTCCAGGAGCAAGTGTTTACTGGAGCAAGCAGCTAACTTATTTTTGCTTATTCTCAGTATTGTTTAACATAGGAACAGAAAGAATACTTGGTCCCGGTATTGTTTAACCCAGGAACAAGAAATTTTGTGGGTTCAGTTCTAACACAAGTAAACCATGGTCCTTATCCCACTAAACAGCTTCCCAGGTCAGAGCTTCACCTTTGCTCCTAGAGAGAAGAAGCCTTAGAGGGAGGTGATTCTTAGGTTGTAAATCCCAGTCTTTGGGGCTTGGGGATGGGGTGGAGAGTGATTGACCAAGGTAGTCAGTCCCTGCCTCCCTCCTTAGCCACCATTGTTCAAAAAGATCTGACCAACCAACCCTCATCTTCCCAGAATTTTCTCTTGCATCTTGATGTTTTTCCCTTGTAGATCCTCATAGATAATTTGGAGGGAAGGAGGTAGCAGTGGATGCTGATCGAGAATCTTGATAAGAGCCAGCACCAGAGTTGAGTCATCTGCTCTCTCCATTTCTGGGAAACATGCCAAAAAGCTTTACCAAGACTTAGGAAAGACTATGAATTATCCTGTTACTCTTTCACTTAACCTGATATACTCAGAAAGGGTTGGGAAAATAAAACTATTGTTAATTTCAATACATTTTTGCTAATTGCTTATTTATTATGCTGAGATATATATATATATATATAATATAAAAGTTACCATTTTAACCATTTTTAGGTGTACAGTTCAGTGGCATTAAGTACATTCACATTGTTGAACAACCATCACCACTATCCTTCTCTAGGACTTTTTCTTCTTTTCAAACCGAAACGCTGTATCCAATAAACAATAACTTCCCACTTCCCCCTCCCCCAGCCCCTGGTAACCACTATTCTACTTTCTGTCACTATGAATTTACCTATTAAATGTACCTCACATAAGTGGAATCATACAATATCTGTCCTTTTGTGTCTGGCTAATTTCACTTAGCATAATGTGTTCAAGGTTTGTTTACTTGTAGCATGTATCAGAACTTCATTCCTTTTTAAGGCTGAATAATATCCCATACCATATTTTGCTTATCCATTCATCCATCCATGGACATTTGGGCTGTTTCCACTCTTTGGCTATTGTGAATAATGCTCCTATGAACATTGGTGTACAAATATCTGTTTGAATCCCTGATTCTAATTCTTTAGGCTATGTACCCAGAAGTGGAATTGCTGGACCATATGGTAATTCATTGTTTAGTTATTTGAAGAAGTTAATTTGTTATTTTTAAAAATACAACATGTACTATAAACGTATTTTCTTCACAACCTTGGAACTGTAACTTTAGCTCATTTAAGAGATGGAAAATGTCAGCTATGTAATCCTGTTGTTATCACCTTTCTTGTCTGTCATTAAGTCAAATCAGGATTACCTATTGTCAGAAAAAGTCTGAGCTGATTTTTTACATCAAATATGTATTTCAAGGAACATGATAGTAACCACTAGGAAATAAATAAATCTTATAAATCAGATTGTAAAATCTATCAAGTCTAGTTTGAAATGATGTAGATCTAATATGGTTGTAGCTATCCATTTTATATTTTATTAAAAACAAGATAATACATCAATACGTTGTTTCTTACTACTTAATTTGTAATAATGCAATGTAATGTGTAGCTATTATACGTTATTTATGAAGCAAGGAGTGTGATAAATGCATGGTTTCCCGCAGTAAAATGTATGTGTGTATGTGGATGTGATTCAAATTCTGGTGTTTGCCTTTTCAAAATGATTAAATAAAAATCAAGTATAAAAACAATAAACAACTGTGTTATTTTCATTAGGAAATCTTTTCCTATTTGTTGAAAGAGAAAGGATTTACTGCTAAAAACTAATTGATCTAGAAACTAGCATGCAATTTTATATTTTTGGCAATAGAAGATAGATAATTTAACAATTTTTAAGATAAATATGGATTTACTGTGGTAATAAATATTTTATGATATGATTTGATAAAAATGATTTTTAACTACCTTATCAAGTAATGCACAACAGATCTAAAATTAATCACGTAAAAGTTTTATCTGGGAGTTTTATCCAATATATCTGGCAATATTTAGTGGTCCCATTAAAACATTCCAGATATATTTAAAAGAATCACTGTCAATAACTGCACAAGCATTTAAAGACTTGCTTCCATTAAATAGATATAGAAAGACATTTTTGTCATTCAGGACCGAATTTCTTACCCACGCTTTCTTTGTTCTGCTCTTAGGTGTTTCTCTAACAACAGCTAGGCATTCTTGGGCAATAGTCAGGGGATGGAAGAGGCCAAGTTGTTGAATAAAGATTACCATTACTCCCATTGCCCTACTCTATCATTTATCTGAATTCAGAGATTGGAGCAGAGTGCCCTTGCCCTAACTTATCTTCACTCTTACGGGAAATGAGCCTGAGACAGGAAGCCCTCCCCCAAGAGGAGAGAAGGGTAAGAGATGTGCCTTTCTCTTGTAAAAGGATGAAGGGCTATTGGTGACCAGGCCTGGACTCAGGCTGATTAAGGTTAGAAAAAAGAATTCAGGGACAATGAGGACCTGGAAATTTGTATCAAAGCCCCGGGGAAGGCCTTCTCATACCCCTAGGGGAATGCAGATCCTGGCTTGAAGACCACCCATCTTGGTCACAGTGGAGCTGGTGAAGTGATGTTGCCTCTTCACTCTACCAAATCTGAGAGGAATCGAAGAAGTCCCTTAGGCTGCCAGAAAAGGGAAGGCCTGTGACTTTTTAATAAATATTTAATAATAACAATAATACCTTTTCTTCTTAATTTATACATGGCTTTCATAGAAAAACTGTACACTGTTGCTTTTGTTATTTATGCCTAGTTTGCACGCACGCTAGTTTTTATGTTAATTTGACGTTAAAATCAACAAGACAGGGGCGGGCCCCGTGGCCGAGTGGTTAAGTTCGGGCGCTCCACTGGGGCAGCCGAGGGTTTTGCTGGTTCGGATCCTGGGCGTGGACATGGCACCACTCATCAGGCCACGTTGAGGCGCCGTTCCACATGCCACAACTAGAAGGACCCACAACTAAAATATATGGCTATGTACTGGGGGGATTTGGGGAGAAAAAGCAGATGGAAAAAAATAAAGTAGATTGGCAACAGTTGTTAGCTCAGGTGCCAATCTTTAAAAAAGAAAATCAACAAGACAGATCTTTTAATTTTTTTTAATAGTTAGCCAAAATTTGATTTTTCTCTTTAGAAGTTCTTTGTTTGAAGATCTATAATCACTTTGTGATCTTGTTTGAGTTCCTCTATTGAGACTACCCCAGAACACTTTTTAAAGTGTTAAAGACTATCTAAACTCTTAGGTTTGGGAAATGGCTCAAGAGATGCTAATTTATCAATGTGATGAATACCAAGCTGTCAACAGAAATGGCAACGTTGAAGACAAACAATGTGAAAACGTGTACAATAGCATCTTAAATGCAAAAACTAGAACATTGATTTCAATAAGTCAGAGTATATTTGAGTTTAGAGCTGAATTGGAGAAATTTGACGTAAGTAGGAGAAATATGAGAATTCTTTTTCCTTAAATTTTTTTCTTCAAAGTGGTTAAAATATGAGTTGTACAGTAAAAATATGCAGTGTATGTTGAGAGCAGTGATCATTGTTAATGAGTAAACTAAAGTGTTCCTTGCAAATTAATTAGTAAATAAAAGGACTTCCAAAGGGCAAAGACCTTAAGTTATAAAAGAGAAGGTTGGTTATAGAAAAACCTATTTGGTGAAAGGCTGCCAAAGAGACCCTAAAACATCTCTCCAGGGGGTAAATCCAAGAAAGGTCAAGGTAATAAGCTCCCAGAGTAGTGAACAAATCTGCAGAATGCAGGTCCAAGGACCTGTTGCTGTTGATAAGCTTTATTGCTTTGACACCTCCTCTCTTAGGGAAAAAATCAGCCAAGGCTAATGCAAAGTGAAAAGTAGTGGGTATAAACTCAACCACCGTAAATCAAATGTGTGTAAAATTCTGCTTCTGTATTTCAGCATTTTCCCCCTTCTCAGGGGTTTTCCTCTCTCCTTTACCTCTCTTTCCTGGGATCCTGAGTAAGGAAGCCTAAATGTAGTAGAGTGGATAAATCCTTGCTTGATAATGTATTCATCCCACTTGGATTCTGCCTCTGTTCTGGCACCTTACTGAGGCAGGCTGGCCAGTGAAGTTGATCTCAGGTTCCACTGCCTGAGAACCTGCCTCAGCCACAGGTACTCTACAGCTGAGGTGCCATGTTGGTTCTGGTGTCATGTTGAATGTAGCACCATTGGATACAGTACCATTGGATAGAGGACCATTGTGTGGTAGTACTTTGGATACAGCACTATGTTGGTGGTAGCATCATGTTGGAGCAATTCAGTGTTGGATAGAGTACCATGTTGGCAGCAGCTGTGTTGGATGTAGCACCATGTTGGCAGTGGCACTAAGTGGAAGGGGACGTGTTGGTGGGCCAGAATGCTTTCAGCATGATTACTGAGTGCTGCACAGTCTCTCTAAATAGCTGCTCCAGGGAATCTAGGACAAGATGCCTACTGTGAGATTTATCACCCCACCCCAAAACTGTGAGTCCTTAATGTACGCATTATTCTCTGAAGTTCAACCCTGAGGAAAGTGTGGAACTAGAGCCTCACCTCACTTCTTTCCTTCCTTTTCCAAAAAATCATAAAAAAGAAAGTAAAAATCACCCATCATACCATCCTACAGAGATAGCTACTGATGGTATTTACATAATAATATTTTTATTTGTATGTGCACATGTATTTGAGTGAAATGGAACACATTATACATAATGTTTTATAATATTTTCATTTAATAGTATACTTTATCTTATTTTCATGTCTGTATACTCTTCCATGGTATAAATGCACAACTCATTTTAATCAATCCCCTCTTCAATATGAGTGCTAATGGCTGTTCACTTTTATATAAACAATGGTACATATCCTTGCAGATAAACCTCTGTTCATCACCATAATGTTTTCCTTAGTAAATTCCTAGAGTTAGAATTTCTAGATCAAGGGATAAACAAAAGTGATGCATGCTCATTGTAAAAATTCAGACAACACAGAAGTTTGTATTCCTAACGGGTATATATCCTTCTAGCCCATTTTCTCTGCACATTCACACACATTTGTGTACATACATATTTGTAAGAGGTAAGATGGCATCATCCTATGCGTACTCTTCCACAGCTTGCTCTTTTCTAAAAACTGCAATATGTCATGAACATCCTCCTAACCTATAATTATAGGTTTACCTCATTTTACTTAAGATGCAAAGTATTCCACAATAAAGTTGTGCTGTATTTTGTGACAATAATCTGTAATAACATTTAAGTTGTCCACAGTTTTTCTCTTATAAATCATGTGGCAGTAAACATTCTTGTTTGTATAACTTTGCATAGTTGCGTGAGTACTTCTGTAGGATACATTTCTGGAAGTGGATTGCTGGGTCAAATGGTGTTAGGAATATACCGAAGTTCAGTCCCATCCTTGGTATTCTACCAAAATCTGGCATTTGAGTTTGGCTTTAGCCAAATAGCAAAATGTCTGCCTCATAATCACTTCTGACTTCCCTGACCTTGTCATCAGTGATCACATGGTAGCCTTGGACATCAGCAAATCCATGTAGTCAACCAAACTTCTGCTTTACTTGATGACTCTGGTAGGTAGAATAAAGCCTCTCTCCACAAAGATATCCATGTCCTAACACCTGGAACCTGTGAATATGTTAGGTTACATGGCAAAGGGGAATTAAGGTTGCAGATATAATCAAGTTTGCTAATCGACTGATTTTATTTTTTTTATTTTTTTAATTCTATTTTTTTAATGGAGGTACCATTGGTTTATAACATTATATACATTTCAGGTGTACATCATTATATTTTGATTTCTGTGTAGACTACATCATGTTCATCACCCAAAGACTAATTACCATCTATCACCATACACATGTGCCTGGTCACCCCTTCCACCTTGCTCCCTCCCCACTTCTCCTCTGGTAACCACCAATCTAATCTCTGTATCTATGTGTTTGTCTGTTGTTGTTTTTATCTTCTATTTATGAGTGAGATCATATGGTACTTGACTTTCTTTCTCTGATTTGTTTTGCTTAGCATAATACCCTCAAGGTCCATCCATGTTGTTGCAAATGGCAAGATTTCATCTATTTTTATGGCTGAGTAGTATTCCATTGTGTGTATATACCACATCCTCTTTATCCAATCATCCCTTGATGGGCACCTAGGTTGTTTCCAAGTCTTGGCTATTGTGAATAAGGCTGCGATGAACATAGGAGTGCATGTATCTTTACGCATTCATGTTTTCATGTTCTTTGGGTAAATACCCAGCAGTGGAATAGCTGGATCAAATGGTACTCTATTCTCAATTTTTTAAGGAATCTCTGTACTGTTTTCCCTAGTGGCTGCACCAGTTTGCATTCCCACCAGCAGTGTATGAGAGTTCCCTTTTCTCCACATCCTCTCCAACACTTATTTCCTGTCTTGTTAATTACAGCCATTCTGATCAGTGTGAGGTGATATCTCATTGTAGTTTTGATTTGAAATTCCCTAATAATTAATGATATTGAACATCTTTTCATGTACCTGTTGGCCATCTGTATATCTTCTCTGTAGAAATGTCTGTTCAGATCTTTTGCTCATCTTTTAATTGGGTTGTTTGTTTTTTTGTTGTTGAGACATATGAGTTCTTCATATATTTTGAATATTAACCCCTTATCAGATATGGTTTGCAAATATCTTCTCCAAATTATTAGGTTGTCTTTTTGTTTTGTTGATGGTTTACTTTGCTGTGCAGAAGGTTTTTAGTTTGATGTAGTCCCACTGGTTTATTTTTTCTATCGTTTCCCTTGCCCAGTCAGACATGGTACTTGAAAATATGCTGCTAAGACGGATGTCAAAGAGCATACTGTCTATGTTTTCTTCTAGAAGTTTTATGGCTTCAGGTCTCACATTCAAATCTTTAATCCATTTTGAGTTAATTTTTGACTGTGGTATAAGATAATGGTCTACTGTCATTCTTTTGCATGTGGCTGTCCAGTTTTCCCAACACCATTTACTGAAGAGACTTTCCTTTCTCCATTGTATGTTCTTGGCTCCCTTGTCAAAAATTAGCTCTCCCTAGATGTATGGGTTTATTTCTGGGTTCTTGATTCTGTTCCACTGATCTCTGTGTCTGTTTTTGTGCCAGTACCATGCAGTTTTGATTACTATAGCTTTGTAGTATATTTTGAAGTTGGGGAGTGTGATGCCTCCAGATTTGTTCTTTTTTCTCAGGATTCCTTTGGCTATTTGGGGTATTTTGTTTTTCCATATAAATTTTAGGATTCTTTGTCCTATATGTGAAAAATATCATTGGAACTTTGATAGGGATTGAGTTGAATCTGTAGATTGCTTTAGGAAGTATGCACATTTTAATTATGTCAATTCTTCCAATCAAAGGGCACAGACTATCTTTCCATTTCTTTGTGTCTTCTTCAGTTTCTTTCAACAATGTTTTATAGTTTTCAGTGTATAGTTCTTTCACCTCTTTGGTTAAATTTATTCCTAGATATTCTCTTCTTTTTGCTGCCATTGTAAATGGGATTGTATTCCTAATTTCTCTTTCTGCTACTTCATTGTTAGTGTCTAGAAATGCCACGGATTTTTGTATGTTGATTTTATATCCTGCAACTTTACCATATTCATTTATTATTTCTAAAGGTTTTTTGGTGGATTCTTTAGGGTTTTCTATATATAAAATCATGTCATCTGCAAATAGCGACAGTTTCACTTCTTCCTTTCCAATTTGGATCCCTTTTATTTCTTTTTTTGCCTGATTGCTGTGGCTAAGATTCTCAATGCTATTGTAAATAAGAGTGGCAAAAGTGGGCATCTTTGTTTGGTTCCTGTTCTTAGAGGGATAGCTTTCAGTTTTTCTCCATTGAGTATGATATTAGCTGTGGGTTTGTCATATACAGCCTTAATCTGTTTAGGTCTTTTCCTTCTTTACCCATTTTATTGAGTTTTTATCATGAATGGATGCTGTATCTTGTCAAATGCTTTCTCTGCATCTATTGAGATGATCATGTGATTTTTAGTCTTCATTCTGTTAATATGGTATATCACGTTGACTGATTTGTGGATGTTGAACCATCCCTGCATTGCTGGAATAAATCCCACTTGATCATGGTATATGGTCTTTTCAATGTATTATTGTATTCAATTTGCTAGTTATTTTGTTGAGGATTTTTGCATCAATGTTCATCAGTGATATTGGCCTGAAATTTCCTTTTTTTCTGTTGTCCTTGTCTGATTTTGGTATCAGGGTAATGTTGGCCTCATAGTGAGTTGGAAAGCTTCCCCTCCTCTTCAATTTTTTGGAACAGTTTGAAAGGATAGGTATTAAGTCTTCTTTGAATGTTTCGTAGAATTCACCAGGGAAGCTGTCTGGTCCTGGACTTTTATTTTTTGAGAAGTTTTTGGTTACTTCTTTGATCTGCTTACTGGTGATTGGTCTATTCAAATTCTCTATTCCTTCTTGATTCAGTTTGAGAAAGTTGTGTTATTCTAAGAATTTATCCATTTCTTCTAGATTATCCAATTTATTGGCATATAGCTTTTCATAGTATTCTCTTATAATCTTTTGTATTTCTAAGGTATCTGTTGTAATTTCTCCTCTTTCATTTATGATTTTATTTATTTGAGCCTTCTCTCTTTTTTTCTTGGTGAGTCTGGTTAAGGGTTTGTCAGTGTTGTTTATCTTTTCAAAGAACCAGCTGTTAGTTTCATTGATAGTTTTCTATTGTTTTTTAGTCTCTTGTTTCATTTATCTGTGCTCTAATTTTTATTTCCTTCCTCCTACTGATTTTGGGCTTTTTTTGTTCTCCTTTTTCTAATTCCTTTAGGTGCACTGTTAGATTGTTTAGTTGAGATTTTTGTTTGTTGAGGTAAGGCCTGTATTGCTATAAACTTCCTTCTTAGAACTGCTTTTGCTGTATTCTATAAATTTTGGCATGTCGTATTTTCATTTTCATTTGCCTCCAAGTATTTTTGGAATTCTTCATTGACCCAATAGTTGTTCAGTAGCATTTTGTTTAATCTCCACATGTTTGTGGCTTGTCCAATTTTCTTCCTGTAGTCAATTTTTAGTTTCATACCATTGTGGTCAGAAAAGATGCTTGGTATTGTTTCAGTCTTCTTAAATTTATTGAGACTTGTTTTGTGCCCTAATATGTGATCTATCTTGGAGAATGTTCAATGTGCATTTGAAAAGAATGCGTATTCTGCAGTTTTTGGATGGAATGTTCTGTATATATCTACTAAGTCCATGTGGTCTGTTGTGTTATTTAAGGCCAATGTTTCCTTATTGATTGTTTGGAAGATCTATCCATTGGTAAGTGGAGTGTTAAAGTCCCCTACTATTATCATGTTACTGTCTATTTCTCCTTTTATGTCTGTTAATAATTGCTTTATATATTTAAGCACTCCTATGTGAGGTGCATAAATGTTTACAATTGTTATATCCTCTTGTTGTATTGTTCCCTTTATCATTATGTGGTGCTGTTTTTTTGTCATTTACTACAGTTTTTGTTTTAAAGTCTATTTTGTCTGATAAAAGTATTGCTACCTCAGCTTTCTTTTCATTGCCATTTGCATAGAATATCTTTTTCCAACCCTTCACTTTCAGTTTATGAGTGTCATTGGGTCTGCTAATCAGCTGATTTTAAAATAGAGAGATTATCTTGGATTATCCAAGTGGGAACAATGTAATCACAAGCATCCTTAAAAGTGAAAGAAAGAAGTTGAAAAGGAGAGTCAGAGAGAGACGTGACTATGGAATGGTCAGAGTGATGGCTTTGGAGATGGAAGAAAGGGGCCAGGAGCCAAGGAATGTAGGCAGCCTCTAGAAGCTGGAAAAGGCCATGGAAATGGATTCTCTCCTATTGTCACCTTGATTTTAGCCCCATGTCAGACTTCAAACTGTTAAATAATAAATTTGTATTGTTTCAAGCTACTGAGGTTGTGGTGATTTGTGATAGAAGCAATAGAAAACTAACACAGCCATCAAGGGATTTCTGGGTTTAACAACACAGTGAATCTGGTTAAGTAAATACTTATGGGATAAAAAATCAGTAAGGAAAATGCTTGATGAGTGTCCTTAACAATGGAACACAAATGGTAAAGACCATGAGTGGTTTTGGAATCAAAGCCATTCGATGTTTTTACACCCATCAGATGTTTGTTCAGTCCCATTAGTGCAGCAGGATATAACAGAATTACTGGTCAAAGGTAGAGACTGGGCTGCTTTCATCATTCTTCTTCAGGCAAAGACATTACCTGATCTGTCAGAGATTTGGAAAATGCCTTGTCATGCTTATAAAAGTTCCTCAAGCAAGATGAAATGACAGCCATTAGGTGTTAAGTACAATGACAACAAGAAACTTTATCACTCTATTTTTCAATAATAATATCAGCATAGCAGGATTTACTAACAACCAATGGTTGCTTACAACAAAAATAGCTTGCAGAAACCTGATAAACAGAACTAAAACCAATTTAATTTCCTGCCTCTGGGACAGGCATACACTCTTCTTGTTGTATTAAATAATACTAAGAACAAGCAAAAAATAACTTAGCTATTTTCCTCTAAGAAATAGTTGATCCTAGAAGACTATGAACTAACAAAAAGAGCTTACTTATCAAAACTAGCAGCTTACTCATCAAGACTTGCTTAAAGACAGTTGCTTCATTGTGCCTACCAATCCAAAATTATTATTAACACCGCCTAATCTGTCAGTTTCCTCCTTTGCAAGACCCTCCTTAGAATCACCCAGTTTAGGCCCTAAAGCCTTATGAATAGCCTCCTCTGATTTTCCCCTTCTGAGAAATTATTATGACTTTGTCAAATTGGCCTTAATGCAGTAAGTTTAATAAATTTAGCTTTGATGAGTAGGTTTTCAGGTGGTCTTTTGAAGAGTGTATACTCAATAAAAGCAACATTGAGAGTGCTAGTATGCCTTCTATGATACCTGCTGTAAGGATTCCCCTATTGGAGGCAGCCCTGTGGCATAGTGGTTAAGTTCGGCACATTCTGCTTCAGCAGCCCAGGTTTGTGGGTTTGGATCCCAGGAGCAGACCTACACCACTCATCAGCCATGCTGTGGTGGTAACCCATGTACAAAATACAGGAAGACTGGCACAGATGTTAGTTCAGGGCTAATCTTCCTCAACAACAACAAAAAAGCTTCTCCTATATTTCCACTCCACAGAAGATGCTAAGTTGGTGTGTGTGTAATGGAAGCGAGTACCATATAGATTTTCAAATACAATTTTGTTACCTAGAACACCAGTTACACTGCTCCAGAGCCCCTGTTCTAGGTCCAAGGTCAAAGGATGGTATAACGGGAAACTATGAGAAGTAAAAATATAGAAGTGAAAGTAGCAATGTTACATCTGATATTCAGTGAGTTTCTTTTTCAAGTAAAGTAAAACTCCACTTTCTGTGTTTCCTTCAATGAAATTGTGTCATCACCCTAACCTCAAGTCCAGGCCTTGAAGAAGAGATAATCTTTACCCAGTTACTGTTAGAGATGAATGAAATTTTAAAAATTAAGTGACATCACTGTCAACTGAACCTTTTACTGCAGAACCTGTGGAAATAAACCTGGCTCCTTTACTCAGCTTTGCTGAAAGTGAATGTCTTTTTAGTATCTCAGAAGTGCACACAACAATCAAGCAGCCAATGGTGTTTGGAAATTATGGTGCCCATAAGTATTAAAATGTTAAACTTTAAAACTTGGCTACTAAAATAAAATTATTATTATTATTATTTATAAGAAATAATCATATACTAATAATAATAATTTTTAAATACAGTAATATTAATTAAAATTTGCATTGAAACAAAATGTGTTTATATTGTTGGGAGCCCGGGGAAGGCTGCCCCCAAATATCTCACAATGGCATATTGATTATTTTGAATTAAAGTTACTCATTTTGACTTAAAGTTTTGACCCTATTCTCTCTGTTCCCCCTGAAAGCAGAAAATAAATCTCCCATATGAAAGGTACCCTCCCTACACAGGTGATAGAGACATCCATATCACCAGAGCTAGGGAACTCAGGGCTCAGAAGCCTGTGTAAACAAACTTTGTTACTTTTATTTACTACCTCAAGCCTAAACTCTGCTCAAATTCCTCACTGATTATGTACCCCAAACCTAAATTTCTTTGTCCTGTCAAATCCTCACAAATTTATTTGCGCAAAAAGATATACAAACTGCCTGTTTTGTTCACTCTCAGAGTGTCAGTTTATGATCTCCCATACATACGTATTAAATTGGTTTTTCTCCTGTTAATCTGGTCTTGTGTCAATTTTATTACTAGTCCAGCCATAAGAATGTAAAAGGGTTAGAGGAGGGAGTTTCCCCTTCCCCTACAATGATACACCTCTGGTATATGCATTACAAATTTTAAAGGTATTGCCAAATTTTTATCCAAAAACTATGTACTAATGTATAATGTATGTACAAATCTATACATTTTTGAGGATCTGGAGATACACTACCTAATCTTCCTCTAGAAAACATGAGCCAGTTGATTCTCTCTCCAACACTGAAGAAGAATGTCCATCTATCTATTGTTAAAGGAGAATTTTTCAGAGAAGTTATAATCATGACTGTCATACAGATATAAAATGAACATGTATAAAAGATTTTATTTAACTCACTAATGAGGGCACCAGTAAGGTGTTACAACCAGTTCAAAGGAGAATTTAAAGTACCACACTTATATAGATCAGGAACACTGAAATGAATTTACAAATAGATGTAAAACTGGTTTTTTTCAGGAGGGGATTGTGGGAGCATAATTTTCATGTCTGTGTACAAGTTCGTTTGCATTTATATCATTATCTACAATCTATAGAGCTGTAAAACAGCTCAAAGACAATGAAAGGTTAGAATGTCTTTAGAATGCCATTACTGGGAAGGGCCAGCTAGACATCAGTTGAATACACTCAGTGATATTTTGGTCCATTTCAAAGTCTTTCACAATTATTCCCCATGCTGTGGGAAAACCACACTGGCTATCTTTCTTTTATAAATCTTTATGAGCTATATTTTCACTTTAAAAAATACCTAAGCAATTGGAACAATAGTGACCGACAAAAACTTCCGTCAGCTGTCTGTTTCGGAACATCAGGCCCAACATCTAGACAACAGAAGGATTTTATCCAGAGAAACTTGATCCCATTATTTTTTTTTAACAGCTGGATGTTTAGACTCTGAAAATACAAATATTTTAACGAGAATCATACCAACAATGATAAGTTTAATTGAGAAAATATTTTCCTATGCAGACTCCATTAAACCAGTTTAATACATAAGTTTTCTACATATTACCACTAAAGCTATTTTTTTATTTCAAGTGCATTTTGAAAAATAATAATTTGAAAAAAGAAACAAAATTTTTAAATTCTTTTATTGAGGTTATTTTTATAGTACGTTTTATTTAGAAAATATTTGAATCTTTGAAAATTTTTTGTACCAAATGTACCTGATTACAGCTTTTGTCAATGTGAATTTTATTTTGTGGCCTTATCTCTATTAAATCCTCAGTTTCCTCAGGTTACATTTTTCTATCCTGATGTTGTGATGAGGATTTGATTCTTTCGTCTATTTTCAGTCATTAACAGTTTACCATATACACTTTTAGCCATCACCAATTTTACTTTACGTCAGCTATGTTTACCAATTCTTTGTCCTAGGTTAGACTTTAGAATTCAGTTTTATCTTGGAGAATGATATCAGTGTCTGAAATTTCAAATTCAGCCCTTCTGTATTCTTCCAACTACTTTGTGTGCCAAATATTTACTCTCTGTGCTATGCTATTATATGGACAAAGAGCAAAGAATGTCCTCAGAGTAAAAACCTAAGGAACAAAGGCATTCAGTTAGGTTTATGAGGCATTCATTCATTCATTCATCCTTCCACCCACCCATCTATTTGAATCCTTCCACTCACCTACCCGCTCACCACCCATCCATCCATTCATTCACCAATCTCCCATTTACTCAACCATCCACCCATCCTTTTATCCAACCATCTGTCCATCCATCCATCCATTCATCTGCCCATTCATTAATCTACCCCAGTGACTGTTAAGCAGGGACGATTTTGCCCCCAGGGAACATTTGGAAATGTCTGGAGACATTTTGGCTGTTGTAACTGGGAGGATACTACTGGCATCAAGTGGGTAAAGGCCAGAGATGGTGCTAAACGTTCTAAAACATACAGGACAGTCCCTGACAACAAAGAATTATCTGACCTAAAATGTCAATAGTGCTAAGGTTGAGAATCCCTGATCTATCCCCACCATGCACCCAACCCTTCCGTCCATCCATCCATCCATTCACCCACACCCACCTATTTAAATGTTCATTGAGCACCTGTCATGATGTCGCTCAATCTTGCTGCAAAGCAGAATCACCTATGGAGCATATAAAACATACAAGTGCCCAGGAACTACCCTTGAATATTCAGATTTTTATAATCAGAAACTATGGAAGTTTGTGAATGGAAAGTTAATCAGTAGAGAAGCTTCTGTGCTTGTTTCCCAGACAGTATGTGATATCAAATAGTTGCTAATTAAGATTAATCAACAATTTATCCCTATATTTATCAGGTAAACAAGAGCATACCAAAGGTGAAAAACAAATAAATGTCCAGGTCTCCTTCTACCAGGAGAACCTCAACTCAGTGTACACATTAGAATCACTTGGGGAGCTTTAAAAAATACTGATGCCCAGCTCCCAGAGGCTCTGACTTAATTGGTCTAGCATGTGGCCTAGGCATCATGTTTTTATAAAAGCACTTTAGGTGATTATAATATGCAGCCAAGGATAAGAACAGCAGTGCCAGATCTCAAAAATGCACCTTCCTTTTTCTTTACTGGCTAATATTTTTTCACATGTACATAATATGTTTTTTCTTTTTCAGTTTATTTACAGTCCAATCTTAAAATAAGGTTTGAAGTAATAATCTTATCCTCTTTGCCCTTGGATTCTTGGTTTGCCTTATTTATAGCTCATTTGTGTATATGTGGCAGGAGGAACTGACCTAGAATCACAGGCCCCGAGGATCACAGCATTGCTGACCAACAAGGGAAGAGCTCTCAATCCATCTTCCACTTCTGGAGCTTTTCAAAAGAGTGGCATTGGTAGAAGGCCACAAGCCCTATAACAGGAGCTCATTATACATCTTTGCTGATATTAGAATATTCAAACAGATGGTAACAAAACTTAGAGGAAGATTTGAAGAAATGGAAACACCTAAGTACCGTTCGGTGTCACTCTCACTAACATCCAGTCATCCGTTGGTGATTTAGCAGAGCTTGGTTTCATGTCAGTCTTGAGTAACATCAAGTTTAAGGTCCAAAATCTTTCTTGGATTGGACACTATTGCTGCTGCTGCTTCCACTGCCACTTTGTTCTTCTACAGTTCTGGGACTTTTTAATGCTTTACGACGTGTCAAAACTCCCAATTCTTTCTTTTCCATGGCTCTAACCCAAACAGAAGAGATTCTTACCTAATAGGACTTTCTGCCATTCTAAGGGAACAGGAATAATAACAGATATTTATGGAAGGCTTCACGTTGCAGTCTTCATAGACATTATCTCCCATGATTCTTTTGGCATCCCTGTTGTGGGGAGGGCTGTAATAGCTGCTGCCCCCATTTTACAGAGGCAGAGACTGAACCTCGGACAAGTAAGGGCACCCAAGGTCACAGACTCTGAGTGGTGGCACCTGGACTTGTATGGGATTCTCAGATGCTGTGTTCCTGTTTCATGTACCTGGCCACATACAGGCCCACATTCTTCATGCTCCCAGCCTTTTGGGAGCTTTCTAGGTCCCTCCTTCAGGCCCTCTCCCCTTCTGCAGGAGAAGGCCAGGCCACAGCCCTATAGCAAAGAAGGATCCTTCCACCCTTGCCATCTCTGCCCTTGCCATCATTCCCAAATTTAAGAACAATATTTGTCTATTCCACATCCAGTCAACTTCAGCCTCCTAATGCTTTTTACAGCTATTCTGGACAGAGCAGATTCTCCTTCAAGAAGCTTGTAGCAGGAAAATCCCACCTGGGTTTAGAAATCAGTTTCTTACAAGCCATTTGGCTATCGAATCACACAATCATGGCCGGCCCTCGAGGTAAGTCTCTTCCATACCTGCAAGGCTCCCTCTTCTTTCTTCCAGCCTTTGCTGATAGATTTCCACAAATAGGGTGCCTCTCCCTTTATTGTTGGAAAGCTGAGCCGGTAGAAATGTCTTTCATCTGCTCATAGATAGGTTGTTTTTCTTAATAAAAATATTCTTTATAAATTAAATGTTACTTTTGTTAATAAAAGCAATTCATATTTAATAGAGAAAATAAATAAAATAATTTAAAGGGGAAAAAATCACATCCAGCCTCACCCAAAAACAACCACTTTGTTGTTTTTTTTTGTTGTTTGGCTGAGGAAGATTAGCCCTGAGCCAACATTCATTGCCAATCTTCCTCTTTTTTTTTTTTTTAATGTTTGTCACTGCCACAGCATGATGCTAACAGACAAGTGGGGTAGGTCTGCACTTGGAAACCGAACCCAGGCTGAGGAAGTGGAGTGAACAGAACTTAACCACTAGGCCACCAGGTCTGGTCCTAGAAACAACCACTCTGACATTTTAGTCTTTTTCATTCATATATATGTGTGAATATCTATGTATATGATGTAATTTTCAACTGATATATTAAATAACTTTTCCACAATTGCTTTTATAGAATCACAGAATTTAGATTTAGAAGGAACCGAGAGGCCTTCAAGACTTTATTCCTGGTTTGAGGATTTCTCTCACATGGACCTTGACTGGGGCTGCCCAGACACTGATTGCATCCTCCAGCGACTGGGAACCCAGTTTGCACCAAGACCATCCATCCCAGGGTTGGAAAACTCTCGGCCCATTTTTTCTTCCCAACATGACAGAAATCTGCCCCCTTTGGACTTCTCTTCTCAGATTGAATGCCACTAGTTTCTGTAATTATTCCTTGCCTGACAGAGGTTTCAGAGCCTCTCGTGATGCCAGTCACCCTCCCCAGGGAGTCTGTCCACTTAAAGCATGGCTTCCAGCCCTTGACATGAAGTTCCAAGTATAGCCTGGCAGATGTGGTGTACAGTGGAAGTATGACTTCCCTGACCCAAGACACTTAACCTCCAGTAGCACAGCCCAGGATGGCACTGGGTATATTTTTAGCAGCTACATCTACTGTTAACTTTTGGTTTGGTCTTAAAAAGCCATCACAGTCAGGATTAATTGGAGAAAGATAATGCCAGTCTATCACTTCTTTTTCAAATGCAAAATCCATTTTGGAGAGTGGAAAGGGAGACTAACATTGGTTGGTGTATGTGTCTGCTCACCATCCATCAGAAGTAATGCTGGGCACATTCCTATCTTTAGTATTATTATACTTATTGTTACTGTCATGGAAGTTTCAGTTGGTTGAGGCCCTGCTTTGAACTAGATATACATTGATTCCTTCATTTCACAGAGCCCCAGGATTACTATCATTTTACACATAAGGAAAGGAATGCAGGGACTTTGGACAACTTGCCCAAGGTCCAATGCCAGTAAGATATGGAGGCCTGATTTAAACTCAGATGTCTCGGTCCAACATCTGTGCTCTATCCCTATGTCGTATCACCTCAGAAAACTGCAACCCACTGATCAACAGTCAAGTTCAGAGTGAGACTCCCTGGGCCCAGCTGTTGGTGGGGCAAATGGATTCAAACCTCCATGCAATGCCAGAGGAAATAGCAACAGAGCTGTCTGAGCCCTTCAGATTAAAGATCACGGAAGACAGGCAGGATTATCTGGAGCTCTTTGTCCTACCTGGAATCTCAGAATTTTAGAAAGAAATCTTGGGTGCTATATTGGTTCAATCTTATCTTTTTCATTATACTTTTATAATATGTGTTACTAAAACTTATATAGCATTATTAAAGCAACTTTAAATATTTTAGAATATTATTTCATTGACGATCCCACTAACTTAATATAGCAACTTTTTTTTGTTCCATTTTTGTATATGTGAGTGTATTTTATATTGGGAAGTCAACAGAAATAGTCGAGAACATGCTTCAGGGTTGCCCCACCCAAGGGAGAGAAGGTTGGGGTACTCATCCACTGACTCATTGGCTGAGGGTTGCTCCTAAAGGTGCTAACTCTCTGGCATTTGGGCCCACTCAGCAGCAGATCACTACCTATGGCTGAGAAAGGCTGTATGTAGAAGGTTGCAGGTGCTTTCAGTAGGAAGCCGTTAGCAGGAATGGTAAGTACAAGGGACTACGATCAGGTACCACAGCATCTGCTACTGAAAATAACATTTAAGCCAAGGCTCGAAGGAAGTGAGGGAGTGAGCCACTTGGACATCTGGGGGAAGAATAATTCAGGAGAGGGATCAGCCAGTGCCAGAACAGTAAGGAGGCCCATGTGGCCAGAACAGAGTGCCCAAGGGACAGGAGACGAAAGTAAAGTCTCAGGAGGCAAGATCGTGTAGGGTCTTGTGAGCTGTTTTAAGGACTTGGGTTTCACTCTGAGAGAAACAGGAGCCATTAAGAGTTTGAGAAGAGGTGTGATGTGATCTAACATATTTGAAAAGGATCGACGAGGCTGCCGTTCAGGAAATAGACTGACTATATGAGAGCAAGGGAGGAAGCAAGGACACAGTTAGGAAGCTATCGCAACATCCAGGCAAGAGATGATAGTGGCTTAGATCAGGGTAGAGACAATAGAAGTGGTGAGAAATGGTCAGATTATTAATGTAGTAGGAAGGCAACGTCTGCTAAATTTCTTGACAGATTTGCTGTGGGACATGAGAGGAAGAGAAGAGTGAAGTACAAAACTAAGGACTTTAGCCTGAGCAATTGGGCCGAGATAAAGGAGGCTGTGGATGGAGCATATTTGGGGGGCAATTAGGCACTTAGTTTTAAACATGTTGATTTGTAGGAGTCTTAAAAGACATTCAAGTGGAGATGCCAGGTTAGCAGTTGGCTATACAGGTTTGGAGCTCAAGAGAGCAGTCCAGGCTAGATGGATAAAACTGAAAGTTGGCATACAGATGATGTTTAAAGCCATGAGACTGGATGAGATTACCAAGAGTGATTTCCCTATTATCTCCTCTGGATCTGTGATTAGACGTATACTCGATCTTCTCAATCTGCCCACCATGTCTCTTATCCATGCTTTCGGATTTTCTCCTCTTCATCCCTCTATGCTAAAATTCCAGGCAATTTTTTCAGATCCAACATCCAGGTCATTCTCTCTCTCTCACTGTTTCTAGTCTGTCGTTTGAACTTTTAGAAATACATTTTCTTGCTTTCCTCAGCTGCTGCTAAGGTGCTTGGTCCTTCCAAGGAAGCTAAGGCTGCATTGGGGTGAGGGCCTCACTTCACCCAGCGACTAGCACCGTACCCGGCAGCACTAGCACCATGACCTCTGAGTTGGAGCTTGCCTGCATCTACCCGGCCCTCATCCTGCTGATGGACGATGAGGTGATGGTCATGGAGGATAAAATCAACGCTCTCATTAAAGCAGCCGGTGTAAATGTTGAACCTTTCTGGCCAGGCTTGTTCGCAAAGGCCCTGGCCAACGTCAACATCAGCAGCCTCATATGCAGTGTAGGAGCTGGTGGACCCGCCCTAGGAGCTAGTGCTGGACCAGCAGGAGGTCCTGCCCCCTCCACCACTGCCGCCCCAGCTGAGGAGAAGAAAGTGGAAGCCAAGAAAGAAGAATTGAGGAGTCTGATGATGACATGGGCTTTGGTCTTTTTGACTAAACCTCTTGTAACATGTTCAATAAAAAGCTGAACTCTCAAAAAAAGAAAAGAAATACATTTTTTTCATTCCTAGAGACTCTGCTTTTAAAAAAATCTGTGATCTATTTTGATAGCCTTTATCATATTTTTGATTCCTACTTTTGTCTTTATGTAAAACATATATATACAGTACAATCTTTATCGAGTAATTTGTTATCTGAAGCTCTTATAAGTCTGATCCTGCTTTCATTGTACCTCCACATGATAAGTTGTTTCTGTGCAGGCATGTGCACATGCACACACATGTGCGTGTGTTTTAATCTTTGGAGCTCATGTTTACTAGGGCTTTGTGGGAATGCTGTGTAGCTAGGTAAAGAGTATGTAGATTTTTTTATTTGGTTCTACAGACTTGGGGTGATTTTTATGCTAATTTCTCAGCCTTTTGGTTCCTGGACCACACAGTATAAATTTGCATCTCAATCCTGTGCGTGGTTGCAAATTCTCACAGGACCTGTTCCCTCTTATCTCTGGGAAAGTTTCCTTGTTATTTCTCCATGCCAGTGGGGGAACCTTTTCTAGCTCACCTCTTCATCAAGGATGAAGCCTTCAGGGTGTCAGGGTGCCAGTTTTATGCAGGGGTCCCATTTCCAACTTCTTATAGGGCGTGGGCCGGAGTCTTCTCTCTCATACTTACGTGGACATTGACGCTCAAGAGAAGCAGTCCACTCACACCCCTTCTACCCATCTCCAGCTGCCACAGCCACTTCACACGCGGACCACTCTGGTTTTCAGTTCTCTAGCTCCTGGCAGTTCCTCTTCTTTCCTGCTAATTTAGCCTTGCATTTAAAAGACTGTCATACTTCAGCCAGCATCTCTGTTTGCAGTATGAGTGTTTTCAGGTTATTTTATCTGTCACATTGATGGAATTGGAAGTCCCTTCAGGGGTGATTTTGATGGTCAGATTAGCTCAGCAGGAACTATTTTCTAGAACAGGCCTACCTGACTGGACATGATGCCCCCTAGCTCCCTGTCATGTTGGAAGCATCTGCTCCTGTGAGGAATTTGTGTGGACAGTGATCTACCGAGCACCATCCTGGCTTATTCCTGTGGCTTTCTCCACCCTGATGATTACTTGTTTCAGTTTGTGCCAGAACTGACCAGAGAGGCCTATGTGGTGATGAATGAGCTAGAGTGACCAACCACCACAAGACAGGCCCAGCTTGCCCCAACCAGCAGGCCTCAAGACTGGCTGTCCAGAAATTCTATGGAAGGATGTCCAGAATGCCACATGCCATTCTAGCCAGCGATGGGGAATGAAGGGAAAGGGGATTGATAATGCCACAAATGGCTGCTTCCCCTGGCCCCAACAAGATGATGCACCCTCTGTTGGTTATGTCCTATTTCCTGAGATGCCCCAAAGACCCAGGAACCCCAAAAAAGTCCCAGTAAGGGAGGCACAGCCAAGAAAAGAAAGAATCAGAACTCTCTGCCTAAGCCCTACAATAGCTGGCAAGGTGAGCAGCAGAGCCTGGGCAGACCTGCCTGTTTGGCCACAACCAAAGGAAACATGAGGACTCACAACACAGCTGTGTGCACACCATTAGTGCTGGTCAGTGACAGTCCCTGTGTATGTCACCTAGGGGAGTGAAGTCGGGGGACTTCAAAGCTGCCCTAGGAAACCTTGGTGTAGCAGGAGTCCCTAAAAGCTGTGTCAGGACATCATGTATCAGTCCATGAAAGAGAAAGGGTCTGGACAGCAGAGACAGCAGAGACCTTAAGAGAAGCCTGCTTTGTCTCTTCAACAAAACTATCCATCTGCTCACTGATGGACTGAAGAACAGAATCACAGGGTCTTTCACTGGCGGATGTCATTTAGTTCAACCTTCCTTCTGGTGCAGGTTCTGCAATCTCCTTGCCAGACAGCCTCGCACTGTGGGGCTCTTGCTGCAAACTTCATGGTAGGACTGCTCTCATCTGAAGCCTCTTCTTACTTCAAGATGAAAAAAAAATAATGGTGGCCTTTCAGCCATTTAAACCGAGACCCAATCCTCTCCTGGTTACTGAGGAATGAGGGCCTCTTGCCTTCACTGGCTCAGGAACACAGAGAGGATGCCCTGAGAGGACCTACAGTCTGAGGGAGCTGTGAAAACCAGGGTTCCTCAGACCCAGCTCACCCCAAGGATGTCCATTCAGGAAAGGAAAGAAGCTGACAAATGGGACAAAGGCCTGCCAGGAAGAGCCTGGCTGAGCTACTTTTTCACTTTTTTACTGGGGACTCAATTCTGACCCCACCTGTACACAGGGAAGACATCCTCACAGACAGGAAATAAAGTTCTTGGATGAGCACTAAAAGTCCAGACTAGAAAGTGATTTTATCCTTTCCCTGCACCAAAGCCAGTAAACTGAAACCAAAAGTATTCTGAGAAGATAAGCAAGGGTGTCCTTAGAAGGACGTTCCTCCCGGCAGGCAGGTCATTGTGTGTTCTGGGCTGGGCCCCAGCCTTGCAGCAGAGTGGTTGGAGCTCTGAGCAGGTGGTTTAGCAGCTCCACTAGAGCAGGCAGGAGTTGCTGGGGGTCTTGTCCTTCAAGGCACTGGCAATGAGTCTTCATTTTCTCTGTGTCTGCTGGAGACCCATCATGGTTTTCAAATATTTGTGCTTGACATAGAAGAGAAAACAAGAATTGATTAGGAGGTACAGACTTAACAGACACTCAGAAGCCATGCCACTTACATCCACCCCATCATTCTTTCTGCAAACATCTCAGTTTTGGGACAAGGATTCCCTTTGACTAGCTCCACTTCTATGAGAAATAATGTTTCAATCAATCCCTTTCATTCTTTCATCCTAAAGAAAGTGTGTAAAACTGTTTTACAATGGTATGGCAGTCATTTTAAAAGGAGACATTCATATTTCAAGGGTCTACTTGAAAGTTTCTGACAAGAATCAGGTTCAAAAAGCAAAGAATCTCCAGAGGGGTGGGGGCCCATGTTACTCCGAAGGGCCCTGCCTCTGCAAATCAACTAGATGTTCATGAACTCTACCCATTTAATGCATGACTAGGCTCTCAGAAAGCAGATGGAAAAAGTGAGCTGAAACAGAAACAGCAGGCAGTAAAGTAGCAAATGCTAAAACCAACTTGGAATATGGAGATGAATCCTAGATTTCCCACATGATGGGGGAACTGAAATTGACGCTCCCACATTAAGCTGGGAGCTTTCTTCCCCCAATTTTTTTACTGTAGTAAAATACACATAATATAAAATTTACCATCTTAACTATTTTTACGTGTACATTTCAGTGATATTAAATATATTCATAACGTTGCATAATCATCACCACCATCCATCTCCATAACTCTTTTCATTTGGTAAAACTGAAACTCTATACCCACTAAACAATAACTCCTCGTTCCCCCACACTCCAGCCCCTGACAACCACCATCCTATTTTCTGTCTAAGATTTTGACTACTCTAAGTACCTCATATAAGTGGAATCATATAGTATTTGTTTTCGTGTGTGTATGACTGGCTGATTTCATTTAATATAATGACCTCAAGGTTCCTCCTTGTAGCATGTGTCAGAATTTCCTCCCCTTTTGAGGCTGAATAATATCCTGTTGTACATTTATACCTTTTGCTTATCCATTCATCTATTGATGGACACTTGGGTTGCTTCCACATTTTAGCTATCATGAATAATACTGCTAGGAACATGGGTGTACAAACATCTCTTTGGGACCCTGCTTTCAATTCTTTGGGGCACATACCCAGAAGTAGAATTGCTGGATCATATGGTAATTCTATTTTTAATTTTTTGGGAAACCACCATACTGTTTTCCACAGCAACTGTACCATTTTTTTTCAATTTTTTTAATGTGGTAAAATACATATAACATAAAATTTACCATCTTACCCATTTTAAGTGTACAGTTCAGTGGTATTAAATACATTCATAATGTTGCACAACCATCACCACCATCCATCTCCATAACTCTTTTCAACATCCCAAACTGAAACTCCATACCCATTAAACAATAACTCCCCATTCACCCAGACCCTGGCAATCACCATTCTATTTCTTGTCTGTATGATTTTGACTACTCTAAGCATCTCATGTAAGTGGAATCATATAGTATTTGTCTTTTTGTGACAGGCTTATTTCACTTAGTGGTGGTACCATTTTACAATCCTACCAACAGCACATAAAGTTTCCAATTGTTCTACATCCTTGCCAACACTTGTCATTTTCTGTTTTTTTGACAGTAGCCATCCTAATGGGTGTAAGGTGGTATCTCACCATAGTTTTGATTTGCATTTCTCTAATGACCTGTAATGTTGAACATCTTTTCATGTGCTTATTGTCCATTTGTATATATTCTTTGGAGAAATGTCTATTCAAATCTTTTGCCCATTTTTGAACAGAGTTTTGTTTCTTGGGTGTTGAGTTTTAGGAGTTCTCTATATATCCTGGATATTAATCCCTTACCAAGTTGGAATTCTTGAAGGAGTTTAAAATGTTCCTGCATTGGTAATGTCCTGCGGCTAACCGCAAAAGCAAGCGAAAACCTTTTCAGGAGGAAACTAATTGCAGCTTATGCACTCAGAACTCCTAGAGCTTAAGGTTAATCAAATACGAACTTATGATTTAAACACACATACACACACATGGATAAAAGCCACTATGAGGGAGATTCAATAAAATGGGAAACATTTGGCCTTGAAAAATCTGATCCAATATATTTCATATATAAAAATGTATATAAAAGGTTTAAATGAATAGAAGATAGAATCGTTCAAATGCAACATCTGCATAAAAAGTTTGTTCATGGGCATGTCTTAAACATAAAAAATGTTCAATGCAGAGAGCTCTTCCAGAGATTGAGGGATGGCAGGAGAATATAATATAGACTTGCAGAAATGCAAGATTTCTCTGTTGAATGATTTATAATTGAAATGTTTATTTGAGACTTTGAAAGTAAATAAAGAAAATGCAAGGTTTGTCTGGAATATAAAGAGAGAAATTCATGGTACTAACCATGCAAATCATTTTGGTTTACCTGTTTTATGATCTTGAAGTACTTTATGCCAGTTGAAGCAAGTTTAAAATAACTTACAATAAGCAATAAGATTTTTGAAGGTCTTTCTCCAAAACCAAAGACCTTTGGTCCTCTTATTCAAAATGCAGGATGACCTTAACCAACTGAGGAAAATTAACCTCACCAATAATGAACAAAGCAAGATCAAGTGCCTCCTATTATGTACTGAATGTTTGTGTTCCCCTGAAACACTTATGGTGAAGCCTTGATCCTCAATGTGATGGTATTTAGAGGTGGGACCTTTGGGAGGTAATTAGGTGTAGATGAAGTCATGAGGGTGGAGCTCTCATGATGGGATTAGTGCCCTTATAAAAAGAGGAAGAGAGAAGTGACATCAGCATCATGGCAGAGTGAGCTCTTCTCTTAGTCTCTCCCCCCAACATACAACAAAACGGACATTCATAAATCAACAGAGGACATCCACACAACACAATAGATGTCTGAGAGATCCACACAGCCATACATCTGAAGGTGGTAGTGCTGGACCCCCGGGGAGGCAGTGGAAGGAGGTATGCAGATCTCCTCTCCCTCCCCAGCAGCAGCAATCTAAGGTGCAGGACCCCAAGTGGCAGTCAGTGCACAACTCTGAGAGGAGAAGGGAGAAAAGGCAGCCCTCCATGAGAACACCTTCACTCTTGGAGTTGCCTCCCAGCCTGTGGGAATGCTCCACACCAAGGCAGCTAAGCAACCCCAAGGGCACCCTCCCAAGCTGATCAGCCCAAGCAGGGAGCCAGTGAATGCAGAATGGGAACGTGGGTGGAAAAGAAGGTGTCCCCTCTCCCCTCATCCCACCTGGCACATCAGCTCTGGTCAGCCAGAGCAGGGGATCTCTGCTAAAGCACCTGTGCCTATGTGTGTAAAGCAGCAGCAGCCAGACACAGAAAGCCATATCAGCACAGCTTCCAACAGACTGGTACAATTGCCAGGGGGTGTGGCAGGCTCAGCAAACACAGCCCCTGCCTCCTCAGTGGTGACAGGTGGAATCCTCAACCAGATACTACCACTATGCAATGGCAAAAGTCCACCCCATCAAACAACATGAAGAAATATATTAACTCTCCAGACCAGAAGGAAAATGACAAGTAACCAGAAACCAATCCTGAAGTCGCAGAAATTTACAGTGTAAATGACAGAGAATTCAAAATAGTTATCATAAAGAAGCTCAACAAGTTACAAGAAAACTCAGAAAGACAGTTCAATGAATTCAGGAATAAAATTAATGAGCAGAGGGAATTCTTCACAAAATAAATTGAAACAAACAAACAAAAAACCCAATCAGAAATGTTGGAGATGAAGAACACAATGGATGAGATTTTTTACAATTTGGAATCCTTAAAAAACAGAGCTGATATTATGGAGGACAGAATTAGTAATTTAGAGGACAGAAATATAGACATGTTTCAGGTGAAGAAGTAGAGAGAGAACTAACACTAAAAATAAATGAAGAAATTCTCCAAGAAATATCTGACTCAATTAGGAAATGCAACATAAGGATTATGGGTATTCTAGAGGTAGAGGAGAGGGAGAATGGAGCAGAGAGCTTCTTCAAAGAAATAAGAGCTGATGGGCTGGCCCCATGGATGAGTGGTTAAGTTTGTGCACTCTGCTTAGGCGGCTCAGGGTTTCTCTGGTTTGGATCCTGGGCACAGACATGGCACCACTCACAAGGCCACGTTGAGGCAGCATCCCACATGCTAGAAGGACCCACAACTAAATTATACAGCTATGTGCTGGGGGGATTTTGGGAGAAAAAGCAGAAAAAAAAAAAAGAAGATTGGCAACAGTTGTTAGCTCAGGTGCTGATCTTTAAAAAAAAAAAAAAAAAAAAAAAGAATAGCTGAGAACTTACCAAACTTGGACTTGAACTTATCAAACACATAAATGAAGCTAAGAGAACTCCTACTTACACCAATGTAAAAAAAACCTTCTCCAAGGAATATATTAGTAAAACTGGCAAAAGTCAATGACAAGGAAAAAATATTAAGGGCAGCAAGACAGAAGAAAATAACCTACAAAGGAACCCCTATCAGGCTTTCAGTGAAATTCTCAGCAAAAATCTTACAGGCTAGGAGAGAGTGGACTGAAATATTCAAATACTGAAATACAAAAACTTTGAACGGAGAATATTCTATCCAGTGAAACTATGCTTCAGATACGATGGAGGAATAAAAACTTTCCCAGATAGGGGCTGGCCCAGTGGCACAGTGGTTAAGTTCACATGTTCCACTTTTGTGGCCTGGGGTTCGCCAGTGCATATCCCAGGTGAGGACCTACGCACCTCTTGGCAAGCCATGCATGGCAGGTGTCCCACATATAAAGTAGAGGAAGATGGGCACAAATGTTAGCTCAGGGCCAGTCTTCCTCAGCAAAAAAGAGGAGGGTTGGCAGCAGTGTTAGCTCAGGGCTAATCTTCCTCAAAAATAGATAAATAAGTAAAAACAAAAAAACCCCAACATTATACAAAAAAAACTTTCCCAGGTAAACAAAAGCTGAGGGAGTTCATTGCCACAATGTTCCCCCTACAAGAAATGATCAAGAATGTGCTCATATCTGAAAAAAAAAAAGGGTTTTCAAAGCCTTGAGCAAGGAGATAACTAGACAAAATCAGAAAACTGCAGCTCTCTATCAGAACAGGTTAGCAAACACTCAATTATAACAGTAAAGATAAATGGGAAGGAAAGCATTAAAAATAACTATAGTCACTTCACTTTAATCACAAACTCACAACACAAAACAGAATAAGTTGTGACAACAATGACTTAGATGGGGAAGAGGAAAGGGATGGAAATTGCTCAGGCTAAGGTCACAAGAGGCTATCAGAAAATGGTCTGTCTCATCTACGAGATCTTTATACAGACTTCATGATAACTACTAAACAAAAAATCAAAACAGAGACACAAATGATTAATAACGAGAAAACTGAGAAATCCATCATAGCAAACCACCAAACTGAATTGGCAGTTGGAAATACATAGGACGAAAAACAAGAGAAATACAGAACAACCAGAAAACAAGTGATAACAGGGCACTACTAAGCCCTCATATATCAATAATCACTGTGAACGTAAATGAATTGAATTCTCCAACCAAAAGACACAGAGTGGCTGAGTGGATTAAAAAGAAGACCCCAGAATATGCTGCTACCAGGAAACACATCTCAGCTGTAAAGACAAACACAGGCTTAGAATGAAGGCATGGAAAATGATACTCCAAGCTAATGGAAAAGAAAGCAGGTGCTGCTATACTTATATCAGATAAAGTAGACTTTAAGATGAAAGGGACAATGAGAGATAAACAGGGGCATTATATAATGATTAAAGGGACACTCCACCAAGAGGACATAACACTTATAAATACATATGCACCTAACATAGGAGTGTCAAAGTACATAAAATAACTATTTACAGACCTAAAAGGAGAAATTAACAGCAAAACAACAATAGTAGGGGACCTTAACACCCCACTTACATCAATAGATAGATCATCCAGACAGAAATTCAACAAAGAAATAATGGAATTAAATGAAAAACTAGACCAGATATATATATATATATATAGAACACTCCATACAAAAGCAACAGAATACATATTCTTCTCAATTGCACATGGATCACCCTCAAAGATAGACCATATGTTGGGAAACAAGGCAAGCTTGAATAAATTTAAGAAGATTTAAATCATATCAAGCATCTTTTCCAACTATAATGCTATGAAACTAGAAATAAACTACAATAAAAAAGCTGGGAAAAGGACAAATATGTGAAGACTAAACAACACGCTTCTGAACAACCAATGAATCATTGAAGAAATTAAAGGAGAAATTAAAAACTATCTGGAGACAACTGAAAATGAAAATACATCATACAAATTCATATGGGATGCAGCAAAAGTGGTCCTAAGAGGGAAATTCATAGCAATATAGGCCCATCTTAACAAACAAGACAAATCTTAAGTAAGTAATCTTAAACTGCACCTAACAGAACTAGAAAAAGAAGAACAGACAAATCCCAAAGTCAGCAGAAGGAGGGAAATAATAAAAATTAGAGCAGAAATAAATGAAATTGGAACAACAAAAAAAAACAGTAGATAGGATCAATGAAACTAAGAGCTGGTTCTTTGAGAAGATAGACAAAATTGACAAACCCTTAGCCAGATTCACTAAAAAAAAAGAGAGAACCCTCCAATAGATAAAATTAGAAAAAGGAGAAATTACAATGGATACCACAGAAATACAAAGGATTATAAAAGAATACTATTAAAAACTATATGCCAAAAAAATGGACAATCTAGAAGAAATGGGTAAATTCTTAGATTCATACAACCTCCTAAAACTGAATCAAGAAGAAATAGAGAATCTGAATTAAACCAATCACAAGTAAAGAGATTGAAACAGTCATCAAAAACCTCCCCAAGGGGCTGGCCTGATGGTGTAGTGGTTAAGTTCACACACACTCTGCTTCAGTGGCCCAGTGTTTGCAGGTTTGGATCCTGGGCACAGACCTACACACTACTCATTAAGCCATGCTGTGGTGGCATCCCACATACAAAAAATAGAGGAAGATTGGCATAGATGTTAGCTCAGGGCCACTCTTCCTCAAGCAAAAAGAGGAAGATAGGCTATAGATGTTAGCTCAGGGACAATCTTCCTCACACACAAAGACAAAAAAACAAAACTCCCCCAAAATAAAAGTCCAGGACTTTTCTACCAAACATTCAAAGAAGATTTAACACCTATCCTTCTCAAATTATTCCAAAAAATTGATGAAGATGGAACACTTCCTAATTCGTTCTATGAGGCCAACATCACCCTGATCTCTAAGCTAGACAAGGACAACACAAAGAAGGAAAATTACAGGTCAATGTAGCTGATGAACATAAATGCAAAAATTCTCAACAAAACATTGGCAAACTGGATACAGCAATACATTGAAAGGATCATACACCATGATCAGCTAGGATTTATAACAGGGATGCAGGGATGGTTCAACATCCTCAAATCAATGAATGTGATAGACCAAATTAACAAAATGAGGTGTAAAAACCACATAAGTATCTCACTAGATGCAGAAAAAGCATTTGACAAGATCTAACATCCATTTATGATAAAAACTCTCAATAAAATGGATATAGAAGGAAAGTACCTCAATGCAATGAAGGCAATATATGACAAACCCACAACCAACACCATACCCAATGGTGAAAAACTGAACGCCATCCCTCTGAGAACAGGAACAAGACAAGGGTGCCCACTCTCACCATTCTTATTCAACATAGTACTGGAAGTTTGGCCAGAGAAATTAGGCAAGAAAAAGAAATAAAAGGTATCTAAATTGGCAAGGGAGAAGTGAAACTCTTGCTGTTTGCAGATGACATAATTCTATATATAGAAAACCCTAAAGAATCCATCAGAAAACTGTTAGAAATAATCAACTACTACAGCAAAGTTGCAGGGCACAAAACCAACTTACAAAAATCAGTTGCGTTTCTACACTCTAATAATGAACTAACAGAGAGAGAACTCAAGAATACAATCCAATTTACAATTGCAACAAAAGGAATAAAATGTCTAGGAATAAATTTAACCAAGAAAGTGAAAGACTCATACAATGAAAACTGTAAGATATTATTGAAAGAAATCGATGACGACATAAAGAAATGGAAAGATATTCCATGCTCATGGATTGGAAGAATAAACATAGTTAAAATGCTCATATTACCTAAAGAATCTACATATTCAATGCAATCCCAATCAGAATCCCAATGACATTCCTCACAGAAAGAGAACACGGAATCCTAAAATACATATGGGGCAACAAAAGGCCCCAAGTAGCTAAAGCAATCCTGAGAAAAAAGAACAAAGCTGGAGGCATCACAATCCCTGACTTCAAAATATACTACAAAGCTAAAGTAATCAAAACAGCATGGTACTGGCACAGAAACACACACACAAATCAATGGAACAGAACTGAAAGCCCAGAAATAAAACCACACATCTACAGACAGCTAATCTTCAACAAAGGAGCCAAGAAATACAATGGAGAAAGGAAAGTCTCTTCAATAAATGGTGTTGGGAAAACTGGACAGCCACATGCAAGAAAATGAAAGTAAGCCATTATCTTACACCATACACAAAAATTAACTCAAAATAGATTAAAGTCTTGACGGTAGGATGTGAAACCATAACACTCCTAGAAGAAAATATAGGTAGCACACTCTTCGACATCGGTCTTAGAAGCATCTTTTCAAATATCATGTCTACTCAGGCAAGGGAAACAAAAGAAAAAATAAACAAATGGGGCTATATCAGATTAACGAGCTTCTCCAAGGCAACGGAAACCAGGTAAAAAATGAAAAGACAACCAACCAACGGAAGAAAATACTTGCAAATCATCTATCTGACGAGGGGTTAATCTCTCAAATATATAAAGAACTCATAAAACTCAACAACAAAAAACCAAACAACTCAATCAAAAAATAGGCAGAGGATATGAACAGACATTTTTCAAAACAAGATATACAGATAGCCAACGGGCACAGGAAAAGATGATCAACTTCACTACTTATTAGGGAAATGCAAATCAAAACTACAATGAGACATGATCTTACATCTGTTAGAATGGCTATAATTACCAAGACAAAAAAATTACAAATGTTGGAGAGGATGTGGAATATACTAAAACTCACTGATTTGTACACTTTAATTGGGTGAATGTATCATATGTAAATTATATCTCAAAGATGTAAAAAGAGCATGAAATAAGAGTTTATAAAAAATGACCAAACATATTTGAAGGAGAACCAAGTAGAATTTTTAGATAGAGCTCACGATGGCATTAACAAAGTGGAATAGGAATCCTAAATAAATTATCCAAAGTACAGCTGAGGAGCTGTATGAAATGACAGAGATGAGGAGCTGGAAGAAATGACAGAGATTTTAAGAGACAGAGAGGACGGAATGAGAAAGTCTAACACACATCTAATCAGAATCCTAGGAAAGAGAAAAGGAAGAAAAGGGAGGCAGTATTCAAAAAGATAATGGCTCCAATATCCCTTCATGATAAAAATACTCAACGACTTAGGTACAGAAGAGAACTTTTTCAACCTGATAAAGGGAAGGTTTTAAGAAAGAACTTCAAAGTATGCTACTCAAAGCATAATCCTGGCCTGAGCAGCATGGGCATCATCTGGGAGCTTATTAGAAATGCAGATCTCAGACTCTGCCTTAGACCTGTTGCATCAGAATCTGCATGTGAACAGCCTGATGATTCATGCGCACAGCACAAGGTGAGAAGTATTGCTCTAAGGTTCTTTTTTCTAAGTAAACCCCACTGCTGACATCATATTTAATGGTGAAAGAATTAATACCTTCTCCCTAAGATCAGGGATAAAACAAGGATGTCCACTTTCACCGCTTATATTCAACACTGTACTGGAGGTTCTAGCCAGGGAAATTAGGAAAGAAAAAGATATAAATGGTATCCAGATTGGAAAGGAAGAAGTAAAACTATTTCTATTTGTAGATGCCATGATCTTGTATATAGAAAATCCTAAGGAGTCCACTAAAAAATTATTCGAATTAATAAATGAGTTTTTTAAGACTGCAGAATACATCAATACACAAAAATCAAATGTATTTCTATACACATGCAATGAACAATCCAAAAATGAAATTAAGAAAACAATTCCATCATAATAGCATCAAAAAGAATAAAATACTTAGAAATAAATTTAATAAAAGAGGTGCAAAACTTATACTTTGAAAACTATGAAACATCGCTGAAAGAAATTAAGACTTAAATAAATAGAAAGATAGCCTGTGTTCACAGATTTGAAGACTTAATATTGTTAAGATGGCGATACTCCCCAAAGCAATCTATAGATCCAATACAACCCCTATTCAGCTGGATTCTTTGCATAAATTGACAAGCTGGTCCTAAAATTTGTATGGAAATGCAAGGGACCCAGAATAGCCAAAACAATCTTGAAAAAGAACAAAGTTGGAGGATTCATACTTTGCAACTTCAAAACTAAATACAAATCTAGAGTAATCAAGATGGTGTAGTACTGGCATAAGGATACATATAGATCAATGAACAGAAGTGAGAGTTCGAAAATAAACCCTCACATTTATGGTCAATTGGATTTCAACAAAAGGTGCCAAGACAATTTAATGGAGAAAGAATCACTTTCTCAACAATTGGTGCTGGGAAAACTGGATATCCACAAGCAAAGGAGTAAAGTTGGACCCCTACCTCACACCATGTGCCCCTTCCTCTGAGTCCAGCAGGGGCAGGTCTCTCTGTGGCTGGAGAAGGAAGCCCCTGCATGGTAGTCACAGTCAAATGATCTTGAAGCTGGGCTGCCTAGGCCTACTTTCCCCTACTCCATTCTCTCCCAAATGATCTGGGAGAGCCCTGCCTACCCACAGAGAGATTTTCATGAACAATTCTGAGTGAGCTCTTTGGAGTGAGGCAATGGGGTCCATGGGAGCAGAGTGGCCAGGGTCTCCTTCCCCAACCAAAGTAGTTCGGTTCCAGCAAACCTTTCCAGAGGGGCAAGGCTGTCCACTGAGCTGGACCTCCCTCCAGGGGCCAGGGTTAATAAAGCTTGATGCTCACAGATAAGGCTAAGTGGTGCCTGGGTAAAGCCATCCTCTCTCCTGCCTAAAGGAGTGGGCCCAGGCAGCTGGAGTGGGCAGGTGACCCTGCCCCAAGCCATAGCTGATTGGACCAAGAATGTACACTTAACCCAAGAAGAGTCAATTACACTCTCCCTCCAGAAAGACATAAAGTAAGTAGTCAGGTGATACTGGACATGGGGCTGGGAAGTCCTAGAAAATAAGGGCAAGCCTGGGCTGAGACTGGGGCTAGAAATTGAGAGGTGGTGTAGGGAGAACAGATAGGGAAATAGCAGATCTCAGGGAGAAGCTAAGGCCAAGTCTGGAGGGAATAAGGCCTGGAGGGAGAGGAGCCTGGGGTGTGCTTGCTGTGGATGAGCTCTGTGGTCTGCTTCTCAAAGTGTGGTCCTGGACTAACAGCCTGGGCATCATCTGAGCACTTATCAGAACTTCAGATCTCAGGCTCTACCCTAGACCTGCTGCATCTGAATCTGCAACCTAACAAGACCCCTGGTGATTCATGTGCACAGCACAGGGTAAGAAAGGCTAGTCCATGGCACCTGCAGAATTCGTGTTAACAGATCCTTTCACTCAAGCTTCTTTGAGTGGGCTTCAGCTCCTCATAGCCAACAAGGTCAGTAAAGGTGTCAGCTTAACTAAAAATGTGAAGAATGGGGGCTGGCCCCTTGGCCGAGTGGTTAAGTTCGCGCACTCCGTATCAGGCGGCCCAGTGTTTCGTTAGTTCGAATCCTGGGCGCGGACATGGCACTGCTCATCAGACCACGCTGAGGCAGCGTCCCACATGCCACAACTAGAAGAACCCACAACGAAGAATACACAACTATGTACCGGGGGGCTTTGGGGAGAAAAAAGAAAAAATAAAATCTTTAAAAAAAAAAAATGTGAAGAATGAACTCAATCAGAGGAAAGTCTTTTGAATTATGACGCAAAACGTAGAAGACAAGAAAGAAAAGACTGGTACACTTGATTTCATAAAAATCAACAAAATAACTACAAAAAAACATAAGTAGAGCCAAAAGACAAATGACAAACAGGGAAAAATATTTGCAACTCATATCATAAAGAGCTAATCTCTCCAATATCTGAAGAGATCCTACAAATTTGTAAGAAAAAGACCAACAACCAATAGAAAAATGGGCAAAAATATGAACAGGCAGTTTGCAGGAAAAGGAAACATTTGAAAAAAAGCTCAACTTCACTCATAATAAGAGAAATGCAAATTAAAGCTACATCGAGAGACCATTCTTCACCTTTCAGATTGGAAAAAAATGAATAGTGGGATAATACTTCTTACGGTGAGGCTTGGGCAACAAGCATCCCATATACCCTCCTGTGGGAGTGCTGATGGTTCCAGCTCCTGACACTATCCATCAAAAGTACAAACGTCCTTTTGACCAAGAAATTCACTTCTACAAATCTACCATTAACACATATTCACTTATGTGTGAATTCACATTTGTACAAGGTTAATTATCACAGCAATATTTACAACACACTCTTTTTTTTGGTGAGGAAGATTGGCCCTGAGCTAACATTTGTTGCCAATCTTCCTCTTTTTGCTTGAGGAAGATTGTCCCTGAGCTAACACCCATGCCAATCTTCCTTTATTTTTTTTGTGTGTGGGACACTGCCACAGCATGGCTTGATGAGTGGTATATAGGTCCATGCCTGAGATACAAACCTGTGAACCCCAGGCTGCTGAAGTGGAGCACATGAACTTAACCACTACACCACCAGGCCAGCCCCATCACAGCAGTATTTCTAATAGTAAAGAAATGGAACCTCCTAAATATCCCTCAATATGAGATGAGTTAAATAAACTGTGATATATCCTTGCAATGGAATACTACTATGCAGCTGTGAAAAAGAACACAGACGCTCCCATGGGTTAACATGGATATACTATTAAGTGGAAAAAGCAAGATGCAGAACTATATGAAGAGGGAATACTAGAAACAAGTGACAGGGCTTCCCTGTCAGAGGGGATTGATGAGAGCTGGGCCGATGAGATCTCGTATTTGTCCTTTCACGCTTTTTAATGTTTAAACGGAATGTATCACCTACTGAAATATAAATAAATACAACAAAAATATTTTTAAAAGGATGAACTCACTAGGGCAGTGACCCCATGTGCATCTGCCACCTACTGCATAAGAACTGCCTCCGGGCACAGAGAAGTACACAGGAAACAGGCCCTCTGTGTTCTGGCTCCAGGCTGGGTCTTGACAGAGTGGAGACTCTCTGCTCCAGTCCAACCTGCTCAAGGAGTACAGGACCAGGCTTGGCCCACGGCTGACACTGGGTCTAGCCACCTGTGTAGGGTGGCCCTCATTGGAGAGGTCCTCCCCAACAGGCTGTGACCTCAGGGGATCCCCAAGCCCTGTCCTGAGCTGTGAACCACACATGGGCTGGCTTAGCACTCACCAGCCATGGGCAGGCCTGGAAATGTGGGACCCCTACTGGGTCCAGCCCAGTCCCAGGACTCTGGAGTTGGCAGAAGATACCCACTGACTCTGGGTGACTCCAGATCTCCCTGGGCTGGCATATTCCTCTTCCATCTCTCTGAAGTGAGGAGTGTCCTACTAATGAGGTCCCTGAGGCCCCACCTTCATGGAGACATCAACCCCCAGAGTTACCTTCTGTTCCGTTTTGACTTTGGCATTGTAGAAGGAGATGGAATCAGGGCCCTCGGGCAGCATTGTCTGCTGCAGCTGGCTGAACTTGTCCTGGTCATCTTCTCCCTAGGGGAGGCCCAACTCAGCTCAGTCCCTTCAGCCTGGCATTGTCAAAATCTACCCTGACAAGGCCTATGGTGGGCATCCTCAGGGCAGCCCCTCACTAGGTTTGCAAACCCCCACCAAGTGTAGGTCACAACTCCCAGCCCCAAGTTTGCCAGCATTATCACGCCCTGTAACTGCCACCTCGGAAGGATGAGCCACCCAAGAAGGGAAGCAGTAAGTAGTGTTTTCTGTGTCCCCATCATCAATAACTGGGGAGAGACCTGTACCTGCCCACCTGCCTGGGCTGGCTATGGGAGGGGCTGGGAGCAGCCCATACACTGCCACGTTTGTGGAGAGAACAGAGGACAAGGGGTACTGATCACTGCCCTGTGCTCATCCATCAGCCCCACCCCTGCCCTTGTGCCACTCACCAGAGACATGATCCTGCTGACAGGTATCATGCCCGGTCTGATGCTGCTACCCGGCTTTAGTGCCACCTGCATGTCCTCAGGGATGAAGAAGGACTCATTGTACCAGATGTCAAATTCTGCAAGGAAGTAGGAAGACAGCACTGTGAGGTGTGGAGGAGTCCCTGAGGAAGCAGGTACAGGCTGTGTGTGCCTGTCTGTCTGTTTTGTGCCTGTCACAGGTTCACCCTCTGTTCACTTCCTGCTCCAGGGTCTCACCCTTTCCCATCATCATCTCCTGCCCTTACAGTCCTGGAAACACACATCCGAAGCCCCTGCCTAGCCCCTGCCTCTGCCAGAGAGAAGCTCTGAAACCACTCCTAGAGCCCAGGCAGTGGCCCTGCCCTGTGCCTTCTGGGACCTCAGGTGGCCCCCAACTTTCCCAAATGGCGCACCTGTGAGCAGGCGGTGGCGACACTGATCCACCAGGTGCTGGCAGTACTGGATCTCTGCCCTGAGGTCACGCAGGTCTTGATACTCAGTACGGTACTGCTTCTTGAGGTCTTTGAGCTTCAGGATCAGCAGGAACTCCTCCTCATCAATGATCATCAGCCCCTGGTTCTCATACTCACCTGCAGTGGAATGGATGTCAGGGAATGAGGTGCCCACCTAGGAGGGCAGGGAGGCATTCCAGAGAGAGGGGACGGTGCTGGCAACACATGAAGACAGGAGACCAGGGGAAGGGCTGGAGCGTGGCATAGGGGTGGGCAAAGCACAAGGAGCACCAGGGGCAGGGAGAGGGAGCTCAGATCAGAGGGCCACACTGGCATTCTTAGGACAAATAGGAGGGGTGGGCAGAGGAGAGGGTAGAGATAGCCCATGCTCCCTGCTTATTTTGATCATAAACACATCAGCCAAAGATATTCAGTAAGCACGACAATTATACTGATGTTTACCTTTTTAGTAAATTATGTACACAAACTGCTATCACTGGCTAGTACCACAAGGCACTTGGGTAAAGTTCCTCATTAATAACAGTGGATGTAAACCCACATTTTGAATTGTCTCCTTGATGACTTCAATATTCTCTAGCTACTTTCTTGTTAGAGATGATAGATGTCTGTATCACACTGAGTGGCCGTCAGAGGGCTCCAGGAGGAGAGTGGTCAGTTGTGCTATCAGGCATCTCCTCCACTCATGGTCTTTTTTCACGGACCTTTTATTTTAAGGCCTGTCAGTTTGATGAGGGTTGTTAGGTTAAGACAAAATAACACAGTCTGTGGAGTCCACTGCCCACAGCACCTTGAAAGCTCAGCAAAGGTGTCATGTCAACCCAACCAGGGTGTGGGGCTTCCACCCCCAGGACCTCTGGCAAGTGAGTCTTGTGTGTGACCGACGTATGTGGCTGGGGTATATGAGGTAGTCCCCAGGTGCTGGAGGAAAGTGTTAGCATTTCCACTGATATCTACTGGGGAAAAGTAAGACACATTAAGTGTCACTGACATCATCAATGGAGAGGCAAGGGTCCTGATTCAAGATGTCTGGAGTGCAGGGGTCCAGAGTCGGCCTCACCAGGTCCCTCACCCTCAGTCAGAGCTATCTGGCCTGTGAGCTGTGGGATGTCCCTGATGTGGTCATTTGGTACACACATATTCTTTACACAGTAGAGTCTTTACAATAGTCTGTTGAGATGGGGAGATACTATGAACATCTCTGGTATTACCCAGAGGTCCTCTGATCACCTGCAAGGGAAAAACTTAAGAGACCTGAACTTAAGATGATTTAGTCTCACAAAAGACTAAATAATGTTCCAAATTCGCTGACCTTTCTGGGCCAAGAAGTAGCCATCAATCAAGTGCTTAGCAGGTATTTAAAAGGATGAATTTACTTGATCTGTTCCCTCAAGATAAAGGTATTTTACTTGGTATTTTAACAACCAATGAGAAAACAACCACTTTTAGAGGGAAAGAGCAAAAATGTTTTTTTGACGCTGATAGATAAAATTTTGAATATTTAAAAATATTATTTCTTCTCCATCTCATCCTTCAAAATAATCAATTTTCAGGTATTTTTAGGAGTAAGTGATACATCAGGATAGCATGCATATATATTATTTAAAATACGTAAACATGAGAACCAGCCCTGATGGCCCAGTGGTTAAAGTTTGGCGCACTCTACTTGGCGGCCTGGGTTCGGTTCCTGGGCGTGGAACCACACCACTTGTTTGTCAGTAGCCATGCTGTGGTGGTGGCAGCTCACACAGAAGAATAGAAGGATCTGCAACTAGAATAAACAACTATGTTCTGAGGCTTTCGGGAGGGAAAAAGAAAAAGAGAGAGGAAAGACTGGCAACAGATGTTAGCTCAGGGTAAATCTTTCCCAGAAAAAAAAAACGTAAACATGAAATAAATGGTTGCATATTGAAAAAAGGTATGGCCAGAGGGGACAAAGAAGTGCTTGTCGGTCCTGTAAGACCCTCATTCTGGAAGTTCTGGATGGGGGCATATCTGAAACCACCATCACCCGCCTTTCCCCATTTCCCAGCCCCCTGGAGGGCTTTGTCTTCTGGAATAGTGTGTCATGGTTGGTCTGTAGGGTATGAGCAGAGTGGCCCCAAGAATTTGGAAATAAAGTTGCCCTCTGAGAAGTAAATGAGTGAAATGTACCCTCTTTCAATGAGATGATCCTTCTGACCTGCAGAAATAAACCAAATGACATCTGGAGATGCCCCAGGTGATCAGTGAGATCATTCATGAAAGCTGGCCTGGAATGGGGTTGTGATTTAGCAAGGGAAAGTCCAGTAACCTGTGGAGTGCCCTGTCTGGAAAAAGACAATGGGACCAAGCCAGGAATGTGAACAACAGTATGGCCTCTGAACCACTAGCCTCAGTGTCGGGATGGTCACTCATTAAAATGCAGGTTCTGGGCCCTGCTCCAGATCTCCTGAGTCAGAACCGTTGGTTGGAGCCTAGGTCTACACTTGACCAGCCCTCCCAGATGAGTCCTTTGCACACTCAAGCTTGAGGGTTCTTGGCCCACAGTGAAGGTGTGGGCAGTGTCTGCCATTAGGACAGGACACCAGGTCAGGGTAATCAGGTGAGTACCCTCCCCACGCAAGGGTCTCTGCTTTGCAAGTCTGAGGGCCCCCCACACCATCTGCCTTAGGAGACGAGACTTTGACGGGCCAGCAGGGGTACTGAGGGTTTGGCATGAGGAATGGTGTTAGTGACAGTGAATCCCTTGGCCCTCTGGTATACACATTCTCATTTCCCTCCTCGGTCTCTAGTATCTTGACCAGCACCCTCACCCCAATCAGACCACTATGGGCAGTGAAGAGACCACACCAGGATCTGGGGACCTCGTGGGGGTCACCAACTGCCCATCTCCCTGGGGAAGCCTCTACAAGACAAAAAGCCTTTTTCTCCATGGGCAGCAGCATGTATAAGTTGGAAGGCTCAGCAGCAAGGTCTGAGATAACACAAAAATGGGGGACCCATGGTAGAGGCTGGCTGATAGGGGAGGACTCTGTGGCTCCCCAGGGCTGACTAGAGCCAAGTGACGACCCAGGGATGAAGAATGCACCCCAACATCTCCTGCTGGCTCCCTTCCATCTCGGTCCTCCAGTATCCAAGGCTGCCCTATTTGGAGCAGGATGACTCAGATCCCATAGCCACCTAGCTTCCCATCACATTTACCTTGCTTTTCCCTTAGTGACTTCTGGAAATTTAGCGCCTCCTTGGTCATGTCAATCTCCTGCTTGATGGCATTGATGCGCTGTGTGGTCTCGCTGGCCCTTTTCCTCCGTTCATTTAAGATGGATTTGTTTTCTTTGAAGATGCGGTTAATCTCACTACCTCGCTCGTTCTTAAAGTCCTCAAAGGCCACAGGCTTGGAGGGTGGGGTGCTAGGCCTGAAGACGGAGATGGAAGAGAAAGGAGAAATGGGACAGTTGTCTTAGAGCCACCAAGCACTTCACCTTTCTTCCATGGGGCTTCTGTAAGCAGAAGGCCAGAATTTCTGAGTACCACCTACCCCAGATGGAAGCTCAATTGTATAGGGATCATTCCTTCATCTCTGTTTCACTAGGCACACAAGGGCACATGACCATTGCAGAAAATGAGGAAGCAAGGAAAAGTGTAAAAAAAAGAAAGAAAAACAAAAAGCCATTCACGATCTATTGGCAGCCACACTTTGGTGTATTTCCTTCACGGATTTCTTTGATACATTTTTAAATGTTTGGGGTCATGCAGTATATATAGTTTTACGTCTTACTTTTTTCACAGAAGCATTCTTTCATGCTATTAAAAACCCTTAGAGAACTCTAGCTAACAAGATGTAAGATGACGTGTTGGGGCAGGGGGAAGTGGATTGTCTGAAACCTATTTTGAAATGCATCAAAAAAATAAGATGGATGGAAGGATGGAGGGATGGAGAGAAAGAGGGACACATGATGAAATAAGTATAGTTAACACATTAATTGTAGAATCAAGAAGGTTGTTCACTACACAATTCTTTCAACTTCTCTGAATGTTTGGAAATGTTCGCAAGCTAGGGGGAAAAATTCTTCATGAACAACCTTATACATTTCAAGAGCAGAGATAATAATTCACTTGGTGCCTTTTCCCTAATTTTTTCAAAAAATTTTTTTTTTACTTTTTAAATTAATGATGCAATGAACTTCTTTTTGCATAAATCTTTGCCCACATCTCTAGTCATTTCCTCAGGATATTCCTAAAAACTCAATTACTGACTCACCAGGGAGAGGAACTTGGTGGTTGGAGGAAGGGGTCTCAGACCTTGAGAATTTTGTACCTTTTGAGTGCATTACTTATTCAAAAAATATGTAAACTTAATTATTTAAATAATTGCTATTTGGAGGGTCTAAAACGATTCCATATATAATTGTGCATCTTGGGTGACTCCTGAGGTTGGACCATTTTGCACGTGCATAAGCCATCATGTTTCCTCTTTTTGGACTGTGCTCCCAGTCTTTGCCCACTATCTCCTATTTTATTTCTCTTCTACCTGCAAGTGCTCTTTACATGTGGAGAATCACACTCTGGTTTTGGATGATCTGGTGAAGGAGCTAGAATTAGATGGTCACCTGGGTGGGCGTAATTCTTCCTTTGGGGAGTCCAAGGAAGGGGGCTCGATGTTGGAGGTCTCCCGGTCCCGCAGAAGCATGTCTTTGACATCCCCATCCTTGGAGGATGGGGTCAGCTGAGTCTTAGAGATAGAAACATCCAAGTCCTTGCCACCCACAGGGCTGCTGGCACCTTCCTTTCTTGCCGAGGAGCTGGAAGGAGAAGACAGGGAGACCCCAAGGCTCAGTCATAGGCAGTGAGATGTCTCCAATGCTGATGGGAGTAACCTTTCTCAGTCCTCATAAACTAGAAGCCCCATCCCACTCAGCGCCCATATTGATCATAGACCTAGGCCAAAGGGCAAAGAGTACAATCCTAAGCCATGCAGATGGGGAGGAAGAGAGCATTTTTCTCCCTTTAATCAGAACAAGCAGCCCTCCCTTCAGCAATCTCAGCAGGAGACACCTGGGAAAAATGGGCAGTCTCCAGGTTCAAAAGCATGTGGTCCTGTTGGGTGGGCCGCAGCCTCCCAGGAGCATCATGACTGCTGAGGTATTAGTCACACAGGTGTCCCTGGGAAGGAGTGGCAGAGCTCCACCCAGGGTGGGTCTGTCTGCGGGCCAATGACAAAGCAGGACAGGTTTGCCCTGCTGCTCTGACCAGTCCACAACCTGCTCTCTCCACCTACATCAGTGTCCACACCAGCTCCCAGGAAAGTAGGCACCCTCCCTCTCTAAGTGATGGCGCCTGGGATCCTCCCTCACAGAGAGGCACATCTGGGCAGGCCTGGACTGACAAGAGGATGCGCCCAGCTCTTTCCACCGTTTCCTCCCCTCTTCTTCTTGCAACAAGTGTGCATTGGGGAACCAAGCCTCAATCCTCCTGTTATTGCACTAATCACCTGGTGGCAGAACAGAGAGGGCTAGGGTGTGACCGCCCTTCCTGAAGAGGCCAAGGGCATCAGCAACCCCTGCTACCCAACTCCGTCCTGTGTGTGACAGTTGTCTACAATCAGCCTTGGCCTGTGTCCTTTTACAAGTGATAGTAACAGCAACAACACGTTTCTACTGAGTACTTTCCAGGGACAGGGACTGCACTCACTCACTTATCCTCACAACTCCAATGACTTTGATGCAATTATTATTATTTGCATTTTAGAGATGAGGAAATAGACACACATACCTCACACAAGGAGACCCCTTGGGCAAAAGAAGTACAGAGCAGGGAAGTGAGCCCAGGCATCACCTCTGGAGCCTGTGCTCTGGCCCACAGCTACCCAGCACCTCCTGGGGAGGGTGCCTCATTAAGTGAACCTTGACATCCTTCCCACCTTGCACATACAAATGAGTCTTGCCTGAAAGGTGAATTGGTGTTTTTAGGTGACATGACTGCTAGTCAGCTGGGACACAGAAGGTCTCTGGTTGGGGGTGGGAGGGTTTCCACAGGAAGTACCAGAGGGTGAGTGCTGGCCCGGCTTCTCACTTTGACTGCCATTCATTAGTGGTGTGAACTTAGAAGTAATTCCCCATCTCTGAGCCTCAGTTTCCTCATGAGTAAAATGGAGACATTAACTCTCACCTCATGGAGTTGCTGTGCAGATGAGAGGTGACCAGCCCCAGCACGGGCCCCACAGATGTTGCTAGTATTGGCAACAATGAGGTCCACTGTGACCACGCAGTAGCTAAGACACCAGGGGGAAGATGGAGACAGCTTGTGTCCTCCCTTTCACCAGCCAAAGAGGGTCAGGTGCTAAACAGGCAGAGCATCAGGAAGGTCACTCACCTGAGTTGCTCTTTGAATGTCTTCTTGGACTTGGCTTTCTTCCCAGGTTTGGCAGAGAAAGGGGCAACCCCGAGTCCAAAGCCTTGTCCGTCAGGCTCGCCCACTAGGTGGCCATCAACGTCCATAAGCCCTGCCTGGATAGAGGCCAGTTGTAGGGCCAACGGTTAGATTAATGGTTTGGGGCACTCGTGGACCCAAGTGTATATGAGCTGAAGGCTCAGGTGGACATGTTCATCCCACACATCAAGATGTGACTGCTGCTGCTGCTAGCTTCAGGCTGTCTCTGACCATCCTACCAAATGTCCACTTTCCATATCAACTCTTCTCACTGATCTGTGGTCTCATCCTGTACCCTGAGGATCTTAAGGCCTATTTCCAGCCTAACTCCAGGAACTGGCCTTGTTTATTATTAGCCATGTCTCCAATTTTGGAGATCATTTTGAATTCATATTTGGTTTACTTCTGCATGGGTCACCCCATGCTCATCCTGGTATTATCTTTACCTGTTGCAACCCTAGATCTGCTTTAATGCAGGACACTTGCTGCCTCTGGAAAGATCTAGGGATGGAAAAATCTGACATGAGTCCTGTCAACAAGAGGCAATCGTGCTTACCTTCTGGACAGCAGAAATGGCTGCAAAGTCATTCTTGTCTATGAGAGTGTACTTCCTGCGCAAAGCGCACTCCACTTCCTGTTCCTGTTGGCTTGGGATAGAGAGTGAAAGAACACCTTGCACCTGGGGCCATGTTGAACCCTCTGGGGCAAGAACCAAGTACTGAAGTTAGAAGATATTTGGGTGAGGCCCATTGTGATGGAGCCACGCCCTCATCATGAACCAGACCAGATAAAACAAGCTCATTTCATGCCCCCTACTCCCCAGTGCACACACCCAATGTCCAGCCCAAAAATCTGCAGGGGCCACCCATATGTGCCAGGAACATCTGCTCCCAGATGACTTAAACAAGGACTATAATCCTGCCTTGGGACCATGCTTCCCCACCTGGGTTCTGTCTCTAACAGGCCCTTCAGAATCATGTGATCAGCTTCTGTCATACCACCCAGCATGAGCTGCTCAGGCTACCGGAATGTCTGCATGCAAACAAACCGCAAACACCTCCTGAGGTGGGGTGGGGGGAGCAGGAGTGTTCATGATGCCCTGCTGTGGCCACACTCAGGGCTGGCACTCCAGAAGGACCTCGTGTCCAAGTAATAAACTCAGAAAACATCCACCAGGGACTGCCTCCTCTCTGAGTAGCCCTCAAATGGAGGGCTGTCCTCCCTACTTCCCCCTGGTTAAGGGAAGGGCAGGAGGATTTGAGAGCTCAGGAGCAGACACTGTCAGGGACACCAAGAGCCTGAGCACACCCTGAGGACTCTGATCTGACTCCTCACACACGAGAGATAAGGTGGTGCACTTGGAGGCTGCATTCAGACCAGGGGAAATGAAAATGGCAGCCTCCTGTAGGAGTCGGGTGGGTAGGGAAGGTCCCTCACCTCAGAACCACCCGGAACTGGTTGAACACCTCCTGGATCTGTCTGAGGTTGATTATCTGGAGGGAAGAGAGCAAGGCAGAGGTTAGACCTCAGGCGCCACAGAACTGAGGCTGTGTCTATGTTAGTAGAGAAACCAGGACCCCTTGGCTAATGCTTTGACCATCTGTCCCGAGAATGGGACATCTGTAAATAGTCTCTCAGTAGAGTGGTAGTCAAGCCCTCCTCAAGAACAGAGAAACACCTGATTAATAGTTTTTCAAACTAAGTATTTACTGAGGCTATAAAAATCACCCTTTCTAAGTGAAGATCTCTATAAAATTAAAATGACTTTAGTCCTTGAAAATACTAAAAGAAAAATTTTAATAAAATTTATTGTCCTCAGCTCTGTCCTGCTTCCAAAAGGTTCCATTATGACTTTTTCTTGTGTGAGGTACAGATGCATACATACCTGTGGCTGGAAGAAGGCCATTGACCTCCCTCTTGGCCCTCTAGCCCACAAGCATTACCCTTAACAGAGGGTCAGTCTGGGGCTGCCCCTGACAAGAAGGCGAGAAAAGCCCACCCCTCAGTTGTCCCAGGCCTGCCTCTTATAGCTGCCCACAGTAATAGACCAGGGGGATCTGCCCATGTAGCTCCCTGAGGAGGAGTTTGCTGGCCTGCACTATAAAAACAGAATGCATTTTTCCCTCTGAGCGCCCTTTCCTCTGTGGCTGCTGTCTCTTCCTCCTTGGCCCTCTCTGACATAGGCCCTGGGGGTCTGCCTTGTAGACAACCAGCATGATCACCATGCTTTAACAGCTCACTCCACCTGGCACTGCCAAGCACCTGAGGTCCTGCAGCTCAGTTAATCCCAGCTCAGTTTCCCTCCCCACTGTACAGATGAGGCCACCAAAGTACATGAGGTTGAGCATTTTGCTGAAGTCACTTGGCAAGGAAACAGCTGAGCTGGGATTCGATCCAGGCCAGCCTGGCTCCACAGCCCATGCTTGTGCCCATAGTGATGAACCACCTACTGTGTGTCCAAGGCTGTTCAAGGCTGCTTGCCACTCTATGGGGCACCCACAGCCTTATAACCCTAAACATGGAAGCTGAGACATCGGTGGGCTGAAGGGCCCCTGAGGCCAGGGGTCCAGCACCACCCACCCTACCCACTGCACAGTGTGAGGTTCCAAGGCCAGCACAGCACAAGTCATGGTGTGCCCAGGACAGGGAGGCCCAAGCCCACTGGGCATGGTGGTCCCAAGGAGGGGCTCCTTACATCGATCTCGTCCAGCGTCCCCTCCAGGTACCTCCGCACTTGGGAGTTGATCTCGGCAATCTGGATTTCATCCATGGGATTGTAGTTCACAAGGCTGCGGTTAGCCTTGGAGGAAGATGAAGAACATGTTGATGAGGTCCAAAAACCTGAGCCCAAGTAGGGATGGCAGGGGTCATTCTGAGAACCAAGGTGGGGAGGTTGGGCATAGGCCCTGGCCGCTCAAGCGAGCTCCATTCCCTTCACCATCAGGTCCTGGCAGAGAGGGCCTGACTCACAGGTGCTCAGGTCAGCAAAGGACAATCGGGTCAGGGAGAAAAGTCAAGGGCCTGCTACTCCAAGCAAGGAGGCTATGCTGGCTGAGTCTCAGCAGACTCTGTAGATGAGCACCACAGGAGGAAGGTGGCTGCCGCTGCCTTGAGGTCCCTCTGGACTAGAAGTATCAGCCCAGGCAGGTCACTGAAGGACTCCTGCCCTCACCTCCTTGCCCACATGACTCCCTGCTGCTGCCTCTCCCCTACCACCCAGCCTGCCCCACCTCCCCCTGACCTTGACTCACCATGCTATCTACCCCTGTACTTCTCCCTGCCAGGCCCTTGGCCCCCTTCCCCTCATTCTTATGCCTACTGCCTACCTCTGATCCCTGACCATCTGACTCCCCTGTCCACATCAGAGGATGCTCTTCCAGTACCCCTGCCCACTAGGCATTGCTGGCCCCCCAGATCCTCTGCACCCTGCCCCAGTCACCCTGCCTACTTGGTCCTCCTACCCATCTGGTCCCCTCCCCACCCATTCCTCTGCCTATGCACCTCCCTCTGCCCATCCAGCATCCCAGCTCTGACTCCCTTGCCCCCACCCCCACCTCTAGCTCCTTACCAGGCTGTCATGGATAGCTAGCTCCTGCTTGAGCAGCACCAGTTCTTTCTCCAAGTTCTTGACCATTCGCTGCCAGGGAAACATAATTGGGGAGGGGGGGAGGGCGTGGGCAGGAGGATGGTCAGAGAGCCCACTCTGCCTCTCCCACATCAAACCTACAATTCCCCACCCTGTGCTCAGACATCCTGGCCTTTCCTGGTAATCCATGGAGTGTGATCTCAGCATCTAGACGATTCCTCCATACCGGCAACTTTTCCACAACTGGGGTGAGTTTAGGGTCTGAGGGGACCTCAGCAGTGCCCTGGCCTCTGCATCTTACAGCAGAGAAGACTGAGAACAGGGTGAGCACAGGCACCCATAGGCCACCTCAAACCCTAACTTCCAGGAGTTCCAGGACATTTCCAGTCTACCAGGGTAATGGTCCTCTCAGTGCAGCTCTTGCCTCCAGGAGCTTTCCATGCTTGGTGGTACCTTTTACCCTCCTCCTTCCCAACCACTGCACAAATGTATCACCATTCCCCACTGATAATCATGTATATGTTACCTCCCATTTTTTGCTACCACAAACCATGCTGCAAGAACACCTTTGTACTTACAGCTTTGTGTCCTTTCAGGTTTCCGTAGGGTAGCACAGTGATCTACGAGGCTTTCTGCAATCTGCCCCCATGACCTCTTTCCTCTGCTCTCCCCTAGCTTATACCACTTCCACCAAACTGGCACACTCTGGCCTCTGCACTGCCTCCCCTCTGCCTGGACACTCTTATCCCAGGTATTTCCATGGTTCACTCCCTTAGCTCCTTCAAGTCTTTCTTCAAAAGCTTCTAAATTCACCCTCTATGAAACTGCAACCCCAACCCCACCCTACACCACTCTTTCTTAAAATGTCACTCTACTTTTTTCATAGCACGCATTACCAACATAGCCTAGAGCAGAGCTGTCTAATAGAACTTTCTGTAATGATGAAAATGTTCTATATCTGTGCCATGAGCCACATATAGCAATTGAACACTTGCAATGTGACTATTGTGCCCAAGGAAGTTTTTAATTTTATTTAATTTCAACTAATTTAAGTAGCCACATGTGAGTAGTGGCCACTGTATTGGACAGTGAAGCTCTAGAATGTATGTATTTTTGTTTTTAAATTGTTAAAAATTTTTAAAGAAAAATTGTACATATTTAAAGTGTAAAACATGTTTTGATACACATATATGTAGTAAAATGATTACTACAGTCAAGCTAATTAACATACCCATCTCCTCACCTGGTTACCATTTTTTTGTGTAGTAAGAGCATCTGAGATCTACTTTTTTTAGAAAATTTCCAGTGTACAATACAGTATTATTAACTATAGCTATTATGCTGTACATTAGATCCCCAAAACTTATTCACCTTATAACCGAAAATTTGTACTCTTTGATCACCATCTGCCCACTCCCAGCCGCTGCCCTCTCCCCAACTCCTGGTAACCACCACTCTACTCTCTGCCTCTGGGAATTTGACTTTTTTTTTTTTTGAACTGAGAAAGCACACATTTTATTTTTATTTCTCATATCTTTGCCCAAAAAGTATTTGAGGAAGCTTATATACACAAATAACTTGAAGACGGAACACGTCACCCTCTTGCTTCAGTGGCTCCTCCCTGCCCTAGTTAACCTCTATCTTCACTCACAGTCAGCTCAACTTCGTTTCCTCAGCAATGCCCTCGGTGAACTCCCTGATGAAGGAGTTCCAGGGGATCTCTCTTCCACAGCACTCATAATTTGACTTTTTTTAATTTTAGGTTCCACACATAAACGAGATCATGCAGCACTTGTCTTTCTGTGTCTGGCTTATTTCACTTAGCATAATGTCCTCCAGGTACATCCACGTTGTTGCAAATGGCCTATTTCTCATGTTTTGTATATATCTCTCTCCCACCTCCAGGAGACTGTCAGCTCTTTGAGGGCAGACATTTGCATTTCTGTTTGTACATTAATGTACCCCAAGTGCTTCAAAAGCTGCCTGGCACACAGTAACTGCTCCGTAAATTTTAGGTGAATGGATAAGAGATCCATTTCTAGAACTGCTAAGACATTTACACAGGGACTTTGTGCTGAGAACCTTCACTGTGAACAAGGCTTCCTTTAGTTGTCAAAAAATGGCCGCTGGAGGGAGCCCCTGACAGCTGGATCCCAGGACTGGTGACCAAGGCTGTGACAGAACCCTGGCGTCTTAGGGGCTCAAAGCAGAGCACAAAGCCTGAACTCAAGGCACACGATCAGGGTCCAAATCCTGGCTCTGTCCCTCTGGGCAGCCTCAAGATGGTCCTTCAGGTGGACTTCCTATGAGGTGAAGGGGAAAGACTCGATGGCCAGTCCCTACTCATTCCCACTCACTCCTCTCAGCTGAGGGATCTCAGCTCTAGAAAATCCCTCATGCCCTAGTTAGGAAAAGTCTGGCCGAACTGTTGGGGGCCTCCAGCTTGGATGACTGTTCAGTGTGGCACGGAGAGCCAGACTTAGACCTCTGGGCCAGTCAGGTGATGTGGGGAAATGGGCCATTTTCTCCTACCAGTCACCAGCCTCCATGTCACACCCTGAGAGCACGGGAGCCAATTCCCCCAACGCCTGGCAGGCTTAGCGGCCTTCAACTTGCCCTCTTCTACTGACTAGAGAGAAGCTGCTTAGAAGCACAGGGCTGAAGCAGCAGACCCCATGGAACGGGGTCTAGCAGCACCTCCTGGCTGACCACCTCCCTTATAAAAATCAGGGCCATTTTCTGGATGGAGAAAAATGCCCTGGAAACAGCACAGACTCACATAAGTTTCCTGATGGTGAGGTGTTTCCATCTTAAATGCAATGAGGATAATTCAGAGAGTTCTGCTTAAGTCCCACACCAGGCTGGCAGCCGCTCTTGGCCTGAGAAGTTTCCCTATTTTGACCCCATTGCAGCTGCAGGTGTATCTCCTCCTGGCAGAGTAGGATACCCCAGGTTTCTCTCTCCTGACTGTCCAGGCCCATGGCTCAGAGCCTTTACACCCCCTCACAGAATCACAGACTGACAGATTGGGTGGGTCGTTGGAGGTGAGCAGCCCAACTCCTTAATCCACAGATGAATACCCTGAGGCCTAGAGTCTGAGCAACTCCTCACAGACAGCTAGTAGCAGAGGTGGATCAGGAACCCAGTCTCCTGCCTTACAGCCAGCCCCACTAGCCAAGGAAATTCTGCAGGGGCTATGCCACCTCGTTGAAACAGGCATCAGTACTGAAGATGGTACTGGAAACAACCAGGCAATGCAGGCTACAGTACAGGAAAGGTGAAAACCAAAATAATTTTCCATGTCCCTCTCAAGAATGCATGCTTATAAAGGAAAATATTTATCATGAAGATTATAAACACATTCACATTTGATGACATGGAGACTTGGCTGTCCAAGATCAACAATGCAGACTTCAGAACAGAAATTACATTAAAGAACACAAAAGGCCTTGCTGTCAGGTGCAATGCCCACCCAGCCAGGTTCATCGGGTGTTAATGTGGTAGTCCTGAGACAAGAGAACACCAAATATGAGAATAAGAAAAATAAATAAGAAAATCTTCAAGCTACAGAAAAGCATAGAAAATAATGCCATGAAACCTGAGAAGGCCATCCCCAAATCTAACTTTAACAGCATGCTGCCATATTGGCTTCAGTTTTTCTAGAAATAAAACATTTCAGATAAATGTGAAGCCTCCGTGCACCCCACTCACAGTCCATTCCCCCTGACACGCAGAGGGAGCCTCCAGCCTCAGTTCGTCTTTTCATCCCCACATGGTTTTCCTTTTACTGCACACTCACACATCCATTAATGATAACCAGCATTGCTTTGCATGTTTTTATACTTGGTGTAAATGACAGATGCTACCATTCAGTCCACGTCAATCCCCAAGTCAATTTCTCACTTGAATAAGTTATTCATGCTCGTAGTTCTAACTCTGGCTCCCTCCTCCGTAAGTCATTCAGCTGCTCTCCTGTTAAAGGCTACTGATCATGTCCCTAACTTTTCACTAGTGCAATAAGCAGGGCGAGCACTGCCCTCTGTTTAAGTCTCTTCGGGTGAAAATGCCTCTAGAATACCCAGAAGTGACCCTGCTGATCTGTGGAAGTGAGTAGAGCGCTAGCGAACACTTACTGAGCATTTACTTCATGACAGCACTGTGCTAAGAGGTCTCTACCCGTTTTCGTATTCTGCACAACATCTCTTTGAGAGTGGATTCTATTATCTCCCCATTGACAAACGAAGACACTGTGGCTTAGAAATCCTATGTATCTTGCTGACACCAGATAGCTGATGAGGGAAAGAGCAGGTTGCTGAGCCAGGACAGCTCAATGCAGGGGCCAGGGCTCTTAACTACTGTGCCAGTGGTTCTCAAGGTGCGGCCCTGGAACAGCAGCAGCAGCACCGCTGAGGAACTTATTAGAAACGTGAATCTTCAGGCCCCACCCTAGACCTATGGAGTCAGGAACTCTGGGAATGGGGCCAGAGACCTGTGGTTCAATGAGCCCCCAGGGTGATTCTGATGCCTGCTCAAGTTTGAGAACCAATGCTCTGAGCTCTACGCCCTCCTCAACCTCCACACCATGGGTTAGTTCCACAGGGCCAGAGGGACTGTTGTTTCCCTTCAGGATTCAGAATCTGGAAAGTTTTACTGGTTTGTCAGGAGCTTATGGCATGTGTATGCTCCTGTTTCCAGTAACTACGATTCCATAAGCATCTTAAAGGAAAGCCAAATTATCGATAAATGTGTTTTTACGTTACTAGATGTTGCCAAAATGCTCTCCAAAGTGGTTGTATCAGTTACACTCTGACCAGAAACAGATGTGTTCCTGTTTCTACACATTCTCACCATCATTTTGCATTGACCGAGAAATTCTAATTTTTGCTTGTCTGAGAGTGGAACTCCACTAAGGCTTAACATGCATTTCCTTAGCTAATGGTGACGTGGAGCATTCCCTCTGATTGGCCAGCTCCACTTGCTTGGAGGGGTCACTCAGGCTGAGAGGAAAAAGGTCCTGTAGTGACATAACCAGATGAGTCTGAGAGATGGTCCAGTCCACATTGATTTTGCTCCGAAACAGTTGGCTCTTAAGGAACTCTCATACGGAAGTCCAGGGTACTCAGAGGCCCTGAAGCTCACAGGTGAACTGGTGATGGCCTGACTTAGCCCTTTCACCTTTGTGGCAGCTCCCAAGGGGTTCTCCAGGGACTCTGAAGACTCTGGCCTATCCCACAGTGGAAAGGGACTGACCCAGGATTGCATGGGCATCTTTGGTTGAGGCTAGAAGAGAAGCCAGGCTCGTGTGACCTAGGCAGCAAACCCACACACCTTCCCCACAGTGAGAAGCCTGCCCACAAGCACCTTAGTACCTCAGCGTCATACTTTTCGTTAATGGCAGGCTCAGTGGTGACCAGCTTCATCCTGCTGGCAAATCGCAGTGAAGACAGCTGAAAAACAGATCAGACAGACCTCTATGTTTTTAGCCAATTACTTGCAAGTTGAAATATTTGCAAAACAAGTAAAAGGAGTCCACTAGGAAAGATGAATCTCTGCATAGAGGCACACTCCCACATGGACTGCAGGGTCTCCTGGGCCCATTGAGTGATGTCTGGGGGATCCTGCCCAAGTTCCTCTGGAGGGGCAGCCAGCCAGGGGTAATTATGGCTGGAGGCCCATGAGGTGGCTACATAAGCAGGCATTTGGGAAACAGCCTTGACACCATGCCCCGCTGCACTGATGTTACATGAGGGGTGGAAAGCTGCTCCCTGGCAGTGAGGGGCAGCCAGTGGTGGGTGGTACGAGGCAGGCCCTGAGATCCCAGCTCCACACCACACTGGGCTGACTTCGGGGCCTGAAACAGGGAAGCAGACTTGGAGGGGGCATGGGTTACCCAGAGTGGCCCAGATGAAGGACTGAAAGGGTTCTTCCTTTGGGCAGTCTGGGTGGGCCATTGAGAGCTCTGCTACTGACCAGCTGCACATGGCAGCCAGGCCTTGTAACTTCTCTGTAGCGTCAGGGCGACCTGCCTCATAGGGTCACTGGGAGACTTGGTAATGAGGTAGTAATGTGCTCCGGACAGAACTGGCCCACAGAGAGCCCTCAGGAAGAGGCCCCTGTCATTACAACACTGTCATTGGGATTGCTTCTCTGTGCGGTGAAATCAGACTCTTCTGCTCCAAGCACAGCAGCAAGTGTGGCCATGAGCCCCTCATGGTTACACCTGCACACACACGCAGTCACTGCAGAAAGCAACACAACCCATGACAGGAATTGTTTAACAACATTTGGAGAAGAGAATCTTTAGCTTCCACACCCCCAATATGCTTTTGTCCCAAACTCAAAGACCCCTTCAGCAGCCCCTCAGGGCTCTGTGGGCTCAGGCCAGGGCCAAGATACTGAGTGGTGTGGGCACAAGCCTCTGGGGATGGTAGATACCAGGAGAGTTGCTTCCTGTGCAGTGACCATCTCAGGGGAGAGAGGGGCCTTCCTCTGTCTTGGAGGACATCTTTCTTAACCAGGCAGCCAGCCGGCCCAATATTCATATGGCTCCTCTTGGGGTTCACCATGCTTTATTATACTGTGAGACCAGGAGGTTCCTGAAGGCTTTCTCTGGGGATGCAGCCTGCACGTCAGCTGGAGCTCCCCTCCCTGGCCTCCCAAGTCCCAGGGCACTGAGTAGGTGGCAGGAGAACTCCCCCTGGAAGTTGGGAAGATCCCTAATGCACAAAGCTGGGAGGTCGTGCAGGAGCGTCTTGCCCTGCAGTGTCCCTGGAGATGACCTGCTTCACCGAAGTGGATTCTCCAGATGACTGAAGCTTGCCTTAAACATCTACATTTGAAAAGCAAAATGTCTAAGGAGAGCTGTCCACATCTGTCTTATTTATGGTGGGTGGCCCTTCAGAGGAAGAGGGGAGCCCTAGGCTGAGTACCCAGCTGTGTGGGTTCCATGTGTCACTGCCTTAGCCTGTATTCCTACCCCTGGTTCTCATAAGCTTCTCCTCCCCCCAGGTCACCTGTGTCCAGCTGCTGACTGTATCTACCTGAATCACAGCTCTGGCCACAGTCCTCCCCTACTGCAACCCCGTGACAGCCCAGCCACCTGCAGGAGAACAGCCGAGGCCTCAGCCTGACCACCAGGGCCCATCCAGCCCAAGTTTCTTCTTCTTCCTCTCTTTCCTGAACCCCCTCTTGCAGTGTCTAGATATTCCTGCACAGCCCACACCTTCAGGCCCAGTTTCCTCTGCCATGAACATCTCTGCTTTCCCTACCACCAAGCCAGCTCAGCGCCCACATTCCTCACCCTAGCTTCAGGAAAAATCCCTCCCTCCTCTAAAGAACTCATACGTCTGGGCCTCTCACATTACTTAGGGCCATGGTTGGGAATTCTGAGCCCCAAGGCTAAGTATGACTCATCTCTGCTGAGCTGCCCCCGACTACACTGCACATGGCAGGTGCTTAATACTTACCATAGCCTGGAACTCTGGTTGTTTTCAAGATTTTTAAACACGTGTTATTATGAAGAACAAGGAATCAATATGCTTTGTGATTCCAATTCACAGGAGCAGCACCCCAGAAAGCATGGTCGTTGCCTCCACAAAGCTGGCTCTCAGCCTCCTCTCTTCACATAGGCTCCCACACTGAGCCCATCTCCTGCCTGGCTAATTCCTTGACACAGCTTCTGCCCCTTGCTACTTGGTATTTGGATTCTGGCTGGGACCCCTCAGCAATTTTGGCTCAGACTGTTCCTCTGGATGCCTCCTTTCTTGACAACGTCTATGGTTAGTGTGCCAGCTTAGCTAGCCCAAAGCCACCTTACCCAGCCCTGGTACCTATAAGGATGGAGTCCAACCTGGTCACACTGGCTGTCTTTACATACCGTTTCTTCTAACTGGGCGGCGTCTCCATAGATGTTTGTCACAAGAACCATATTGCAATTTCCCCCTGCAGAAAGCAGGATACAGAAGGGCCATAAACCATGTGGGTTTTCCATCAGGACATTCCTTTGAGGCTGGTGGGGTCTATTAGGGACTGAATGTTTGTGTAGCCCCAAAATTCATCTGTTGAAGTCCTAACCTCCCATGTGATAGTATCTGGAGGTGGCTCAGATGGGAGGTACTTAGGTTTATATGAGGTCATGAGGGTGGAGCCCCCATGATGGGATTAGTGCCTTTATAAGAAGAGAAAGAGAGACCAGAGCTCTGACTCTCTTTTTGGCCTCTCTCTCTATGCTATGTGAAAACACAGCAAGAAAGCGGCCATCTACAAGCCAGGAAGAGAGTCCTCATCACGAACTATCCCTACCGGACCTTGATCTGGGACGTTCAGCCTCCAGAACTGTGAGAAATAAATGTCTGTTGTTTAAGCCACCCAGTCTGTGGCACTTTGTTATAGCAGCCTGAGCTGACCAAGATAGGGTCAGAGAGGACACACCCAAGCATGTATGAAGCTGGGCGGCAAGGGGAAGAGGGAAGGAAGGGGGAGAGGCCAACAGATGTACCTAAAAGAGGAACCGGGGAAACAGCAGAGGAGAGATGGCGTTGGGCACAGAGGGGCAAGGGCAGGGGAGAGGGCTGTGGGCCAGGGCTTTGCTCATGGTGTCACTCATTTAATAATTAGACACCAATGACTGCCACCAGGCCCAACACAATAGCCTGGGAACACAAAGGATGACAAGACACCTGCTCCTCTACTGGGGAGGCTGTATTGGAAGGCAAGACATCATGGGAGAGGCCCTCCACCTGGGTCTTCAACGTGATGAAGGATTCTGCCAGCTGGTTTAGGGATCCCCTTTAGAAGCAAAGCCTAAGCAAAGGTTCTGATGAGTGTACAGCATGGCATGTCATGGGTGAAAGAAGAGGGCACTCTGCTTGATTCTGCCTTTGCAGGTGTGTCTGAGGTCACTGCCATGGGGAGGGAGCAACTCTATCATCACCAGTAGAAGATGTGCCAGGCTTGTTCCTCCTCCCTGTGCAACAACCACACCCTCACCTAAAGAGTCCTTCAGGGCATGGGTGAGCTTGCATTGCCGGAAGGGAATGTGGTCCCGCTTCTGGTCCCCGAGGGCAATGATGGCCTGCTCCAGGAATGACAGCGACTTGTTGATGTAGGTAGCTTCCTTCAGGACTCGGCCCTCTGACTACAAACCAAAGGGCAGTTCCGCTTCAGACTAAGTGGAGAGGCTGCCCCACCAAGAACACTGCAGGTCTGTGGGTAGGCCAAAGCCTCCTTCCAGAACAAGGGTCTTCCCTCAATGTCACAGGATTGTATTCCATCTTGGGCTAATATTAATACTCATAGGAACACTTGTGACTGCTCGTGTGAATATGAATACTCATGTGAATATTCCTATGAATACTCACTTAACATTAGCACTAATATGAATATACATAGGAATATCTGTACAGATACCTGAGCAAATAATCCTGTGAATATCCACACAAATACAGACACTCATAGGAATGCTCATCTGAATATTCTTGTGAATACTTACGCTAATACTCACACTCATATGCATACTTGAGATGAAATACTCATGCAAATATTCATGTGAACACACACACTATACACAAAGAAATGCTAATACTAGCAAGGAGCATTTACTGAGCACTTACTGAGTGTCAGCCACCTTGCTAAGAATTTAGGGGCCATCACCTCATTTAACGTTTACAAAAATCCTGTCAGGTAGGAACCGCCTCTATGTAGAAGCTGTTCCCCTTCTGCTAATTCTGTCCTTCCAGCTCCTCAGGGTCAAGCCCACACGCTCCACTGTGCCTAGCTCAGGACTGTGCTTATGAATGCCCAGTGACGATGGCCCATGTGCACGGGCCCCATGCTGGAAAAAGGCCTGTGGCTTATTGAGAAGGAACCTCTTGCTCCCCCGACTCACCCCAGACTTCCCCAGCCTTTCCGAGCCTGCTAGATCCACCAAGTTAATTTTGGAAGTGATGTACTTTTCATCTGATAAGGTCCGTGAATGGGCCTATGAAACATCCAAACAGAGGTTACACTGTCACAGGGAGAAATTTCTGACAGAGCAGGCCCTGGGGGAACCCGCCGCCCCCTCCATGCTGTTCAAAGAGCTCAAACTTACCTCCACGTAGATGGTGAAAATGCAGTGTGACCTGGATGAGTTTTTGTTCATCGTGTGGGAGGCTATAATCCTGTTGGTCTCTCCCTGAAGAGGAAGGAAAGCATACACAACATTTTGAAAGACTAAAATAAAGCATTTGGGTCATTTTTCAACTATACTGGCAGCTATCCAAGTGATCTTATGTCACTGCAGTCAGCTGGGTCTTCCAGGCAAACCGCATTTCTAAACTGGTAGAATAGGACAAACTGGAGGCCAGACGTATACTTTCCCCCATTGCTGGGGACGCATGACTTTGTATAGTTTTCTGAAAAGCAAAGTGGCAATAAGAATTAACAGCTTTATAAATAAGAATTAAAAGCCTTACAAAATTCATGAATATTGAACGATAATCAGTGCACAAATCCAGCAATTAGGGAACGACCTATCTGCAAATGGAATGTTATGCAGCCAGGAAAATACTGACAACTAGTTCTTAATAATAGAAAAATGCAAAATCCAAAATCATAGCAAAATGACTTCAACAGCACATTAAAAGCTTCACACAGGGCTGACCCGGTGGCGCAGCGGTAAAGTGCACACGTTCCGCTTTGGTGGCCCGGGGTCGCCGGTTCAGATCCAGGGTGCGGACATAGCGCCGCTTGGCAAAAGCCATGCTGTGGTAGGCGTCCCATGTATGGGGTGGGGGAAGATGGGCATGGATGTTAGCTCAGGGCCAGTCTTCCTCAGCAAAAAGAGGAGGATTGGCAGTAGTTAGCTCACACCTAATCTTCCTCAAAAAAGAAAAAAAATGCTTCACACATGGCAACTAAGTGGTATTTACCCCTGGGATGCAAGGATGATTCAACATATGCAAATCTATCATTGTGATACACTACATTAACAGAATGAACGACAAAATCATATTCTGGTACAATCTAAGGGATGCAAAAGCATTCATAGAAGAAAGAATAAACAGCTGCTGTTACCAAGATGTTAATAATGGTCACTTCTGGGTTGGGGTTTATAGGTCATATTTCCCTTTTTATACAGGTTTGTGCTTTCTTCTGTATGTGAGCATATATTACTTTTAAAAATTAGGAAAAATCAATAATTTGTAATTTTAAAGGGGCAGCTGGCCCTTGCTGCTAATTCACAGGATTGGACCCTATGGCCAGAACACACTTAAAAGGAGATGTGACGGAAATGGCTGTTGTTAGAGAAAAAGGTCCTTGCGAGAGGGACTCCTGTCTCCTTAAAGGCCCCTGAGAAATGCTATGAACAAACTGCAAAGCAGTGACACCATGGCTTCCTGGGGAGAGTGGAACACCTGAAGAGGAGGGAAGGGCCTGGGCTGTGGAGCAGGCCTGGCTGACCCTGTGGCTGTGTCACCTCTCACTGTCTACCAGTCCAAGAAGGACTGCTTCCCACCAATGACTGAGTGTGGCAGGGATACTAATATAGATCTGTCCTTAGCTGGCCAACTTTGGCTCAAGGATTCCTGACTTCTTTACACTGAAACTTCTTTACACTGCCTGGCAGTCTAGGACGCTTCCACCCGACCTTCCTTCCCTTCACTTGAGGTAAGACTTGCATCATGGCTTGATGGCGATCCAGCCTTACCTGGTTCCCTTCCTACTTCCTTGACACAGGAATTTCCCCTCACAAAATCTTTGCACATTTAATCCCATCTTGGCGTCTGCTTCTCAGAGAACCCAGACTAGACATACTTTTACAAGACTGCTGAATAGACGGACAGTTGACTTCTCACCAATAACAATGGAAACCATAACTTTGGAATAACGTGTTAATGTAGTAAAAGAAAACAAATGCCAAAATAGAATTTTATGCCCAGCAAATACATCTTTGAAGATTGAGAGTAAAAGAAAGACATTTCAAAAAGCAAAATATTGTTTATCACCAGTATGCTCATTTTAAAGGATGTACATCAGAGAGCAGGAAAACAATCTCAGATGGAAAGTTAAGGAGAAAAGCAATGAAAGTGGTAAATATGAGAGTAAATGTAAAAGAAGACTGAGTATACAAAACAGTAATAATAATGCCCTGCAGGGTTAAAAAACAAAGACATAAAAGACAAGGCAACAATCCTAAAGTTCTTGTAGAATCCAGGAGGAGGGAAAAGGTTTTTATTAACTTTAGATTTTTTAGAAGTTTTTAGTTTTAAATATTTTATTTTGAAATATGTTATAATATTGTAATTATAATGCTATGATAAAATAACATTTTATTTTTATTTGTAAGAAGGAAGTTTCAAAGAAATGTACAGGGAGGTCCTCTGTACCCTTCACTCAGCCTCTCTCTATGATAACATCTTGCAAAACTATAGCACAATATCAAAATGAAGAAATTGACATTGGTATAATCCATAGAGCTTATTCAGATTTCCTCAGTTATACATACTCATTTGTATATGTATGTATGTGTGTGTGTGTGTGTGTGTATTAACTAAATATGCAAGGTTATTTCTAGGATAAACAGAGAGAGAGAATACAAATATGAATAAATATATAACTTCCAAACTAGTAAAGGGAGAAACAAGTATAACAAAAAATATCCAATTAAAAAGAGGGCAAAAAGAAAAGTAGAACAAATGGAACCAAGAAAGCACACAATAATATGATTTAAACCCAAAAATATCAGTAACTACACTAAGTAAAAATGGGATTAAATGCTTCATTTAAAAGATAAAGACTGTCAGACATCAAGACTGAATCATGATGAAATAGAAAATATCAACAGATCAATTACTAGTAAGGAGATTGAATCGGTAATCAAAAATCTCCCAAGAAACAAAAGTCTAGGATGAGATGGCTTCACTGATGAATCTACCAGTGAATTATTTTTTAATCCTCTTATATGTTCTTTTCACAAAAAGCCAAAACAAAAAATTTATATACATTCAACTAACCTAAAATTAAGAATTTTTTTCATCAAATAACACATAAAGAGGGGGAAAAAGGCAAGCCACAGAAAATAGAAGATATTTACAATACATATAACTGAAAAAGAACTAGTTTTCAGAATATACCAAATTTATACAAATAAGTGAGAGAAAGAAAAAAGACATCTGTAAAGAAAGTAAACAAAAGGCATGAACAGGGAAATCCAAGTGGTCAATAAACACATGGAAAGGTCCTTAATCTCATTGGTAATTAGGAAAAATGCAAGCCAAGACCACAGTGGGAAGCACTACACACTGGCCAGATTGCTCAAAATTTTGTCAGAATAATGGGATTTCTGATAACCTGCTGTGGGAACATACCATCATGGAAAATAGTTGGCATTATCTACGAAAGCTTAAGACACACATAATCTATGACCCAGCAATTGCAGTCCTTGGATTTACCTAGAGACATTCATGATTATGTGCACCAGATATACATACAAGGATGTTTCCAGAGGCATTGTCTGAAATATCCCCAAACTAGGAAAACCCAAATGTCCATAATAAGTAGAATGGATAACTAAACTGTAGTGTATTCACACAATGTAATACAATGATGAAAATGAAAAACACACAGCAAGAACATAGACGAATTTCACATAAAAAGTAGGTAATGGGTAAAAGAAATGACAGAATTCATTACATATGATTCCTTTTATAAAAATTTCAAAAAAATTAAACCATGCTGTTTGAGGAAACATAGGTGGTATGCTATAGGTGGTAAAGTTATGAAGAAGACCAAGGAAATGATTACCATACAAATAAGGAGAGTGGTTACTTCTAAGGGCATGAATAAATATTTATTCATGATAAAAACTCTTCACAAACATGGACATTCTTTAACCTTAAGCCATGAAAAACCTCCTGCAAACATCATTTTTCATGGTGAAATGTTAGGAGCAACAATAAGACAAGAATACCCCATTGTCATATGGGGGATCAGAATTGGCCACCCCAAAATATGTCTCTCTGGCTTGATTATTTTTAAGGACAAAATACTCTGAAGGAAACTTTGACCTTCCTGTAACTACCTAAGAGCATTGAAGATAGAAGGCCTGTTCTGGGAAGGAGCTAATACCATAAGATAACTATATTATAACATAAAGTAGCTGTGGTAGACAGGAAGGCAGTAGCAAGCCCATTTTTATCAAAGTTCTCTTTCCAGTCTCATTGTCTATAGATGGCCCAGCAAACATTTGTTTACCAAACATTTGCTTTTCCATCTCCATGTAAATTGCCTTCCTCCCCTCTGAAGTCCTAAACCACTACTCCCAACATCCTCCTTTGTCTTTGGCTAAAGATGGTATTTAAGGTGGTGGGCTTTGGCCATTTTGGTGAGTTATTCAGTTTTCCTGGGTTTCTCCCATGTATATATGTTATTCAACTTTGATTTTCTCCTGTTATTCTATCTCATGTCAATTTAATTCTTAGACCAGCCAGAAGGGACCTAGAGGGTAGAGGAATTGTCTTCCCCCACTACAGCTCCACTGCAGGGGGCTCTTTCTTCCCTGTAGATGCAAGGGATCCAGGTTTAAGTCACCCCTGAGGACACCAATGTGACTTCTTTTTTAAGTTTTATTGACATCTAATTTAAATAGTGTAAAATTTTACTGTCTTAAGTATAGAATTCAATGACTTTTAGTAAATTTACAGTGTTGTGCAACTATCACCACAATCCTGTTTTAGAAATGTTGCATCAGTCCAAAAAGTTCCCTCAGGCCCATCTGCAGTCACTTCCTGCTTCTTCCCCCAGGCAACTGCTAATCTGCTTTCTGTCTCTACAGATGTGGCTATCTGGACATTTCAAACAAATGAAATCATACAATAAGTTATCTTCTTTCTTTTACTTAGCATTTTTTTTGAGACTCATCCATGTTGTAGCATGTATCAGATTCCATTTCTTTTTATTTCTAAAGTTTTCCAACATATAGATGTATACCTTTTGTTTATCCATTCACCATTTGATGGAATTTTGGTTATTTCCAGTCTTTGGCAGTTATGGATAATGCTGTTATGAACATCTGTGTACAAGTCTTTGTGTACACATACACTTCCATTTCTCTTGCTTAGATACCTAGGGGTAGAATTGCTAGGTCTTCTGATAAAATTAATGTCTAACTTTTTAGGAAATTGCCAAAATGGCTGCACCATTTTACATTTCACCAGCAACGTATTAAGAGTTCCAACCTATATTACCTTTAAAAGAATAACATACACTAGGGAATTTTTTTATTGATTTGTAAGAGCTTTTCTATATTAAGGATGTTAATCCTTATTTTTTCTATACCAAAAATGCCCATTATTCAATGTTAACCAAAAAAGGGACAATTTTGGGGCCGGCCCAGTGGCGCAGCAGTTAAGTGTGCACGTTCCGCTTCCGTAGCCTGGGGTTGACCAGTTCGGATCCCGGGTGTGGACATGGCCCCGCTTGGCAAGCCACGCTGTGGTAGGCATCCCACATATAAAGTGGAGGAAGATGGGCACAGATGTTAGCTCAGGGCCAGTCTTCCTCAGCAAAAAGAGGAGTATTGGCAGCGATGTTAGCTTAGGGTTAATCTTCCTCAAAAAAAGAAAGGGGGGGGTACAATTTCAATGCACGGGAAAAAAGACTGGAAGGAAATAAACCAAAATATACATTATTGTTGCCATAGGTAGAAAACAGATGAGTGAATTTTTTTCAGTCCTATATTTTTTCATTACTATCTGAACTTGCAAAATGAGCATATATTAATTTTCATTCTGGTTATCAAAGTATGTAAAAAACTAAGAAAGAGGGAGAGAATAAAAGAAAAAAAGGGATGGAGGGAGGAACCCTTAGACTTGATCATCTCACCTCGAAAAGGAGGCTGAATGCATCTTCCTCCTGACTTGTGAGGTGGACTGACAAGCCCTTAATGAAGACCCCTTGAGGGTTTTCCACGATGGTCATTGGTGTGACTGAGGGTCCAACATAGGGCAGAGTGGACAGAAGATCAAACAGGCTCTCATTATAGATTTCCAGGTAGGAAACACGCACAGTGATGGCATGTGTGGGGCGTTCTTCGATCATCCTAAAAACCTAGATGGAAGATTGACAGCAGTCACCAAGAGCAGAATTTCAATGACCAGCTAGTGTTAGTGGAGTTCTTACCTCAGGAGGAAACATCAAGAAGTACAATAAGAAAATCTTTCCCCTAAAAAAGTTTAGTCTAGTTGGTGTGATGGTCATCATCATCAACAACACTATGATTATTAGTCCATCAGGTGATATTTATTATCACCTTGTAGTTTTTTGAGGCCTGACTTATAGGTTGGATAATATTTATACAGTCCCAAGAAGTAGAGGCATGACGAATGGAAAGTACTCTGAAGTGAAGATCTCTTGTTTTACGTAGTCTCACTCTATATAAGCCTCTTTCACATCCATTATTTAATTCCATCCTCATAACTCCCCTGCGATTGAAGCAGGGCAGGGCAATATCCATCTGTGGGAAGCTCCATGTAATATAATTATTCGTCTATGATCACTCAGGTAGTAAGGGAAGAAGCCAAGCCAGAACTCAGCCTTCTCAACTCCTAACACCCTCCCCAGTACTTATCAGTAAGTGACTTTGGTCTAGTCTTTTCCTCTCTCTGGACCTGGATTTTCTTATCTGTCAAATGCGGAACTGGGCTCGACAATCCAAGGTCCCACTTTGCTCTAACAGTCTAGATCTGTGCTGTGTAATATGGTAGACACTAGCCACAGGTGGCTGCTGAGCACTCGAAATGTGGCTAGTGCCAATGAGGAACTGAATTTTAAATTGTATTTAATTTTAATTAATTTAAATTTAAAAATTGATACTAAATTCAATTATTGGTAAACTTTTAAGTATGTTTGGAACAACCTGGGTTTATAAATCTACTTTGTTGACTGTAAATTTTATGGAATCTAAATATAGATCAAGTATTTTTGATGAATATTTAGTCTCTCAATCGAAATGTACTGTAAGTGTAAAATACACTCTGGAATTCAAAGACTTAGTATGAGAAAAAGAGTGTAAAACATCTCAATAATTTTCATATTGATTACATGTAGAAATGATATTTTGGATACATTGAGTTAAATAAATATATTATTAACATTAATTTCACCTGTTTTACTTTTTAAACCATGGCTACTGGAAAACTCAAAATTGCATATGTGACTTACATTATATTTCTATTGGGCAGTGCTGGGCTAGACTACTAAAGTCTAAGATGTTAAGATACTGAAGCTTTGACCATGGGATATTAAGGATATTTCTTCAAAAATTAGAGCATGAATGGTTATAAACTAGAGGGACAGCTACACTTCTTACAGGACAGGGCTATAAAACCTCAAGATGCTTTTGAGGAAAATCCCTTTGCCTCCTACCTCCAAAGAGAGGACCCTTACAGAACCCAGGTTAGTGGACCCCATAGGCAGGCCCTTCTGTGCTGTCTTCAGTCATACTTCCCGGATCCCGAGGGCTGACTCAGTCCTGGAAGCTCTGCAAGCCTCCATATTCTCCTCATTAAAACCAGGAAGGAACGTGATTAGGACCTCCAAATCCTCAATTACAGGATTACAGACCATCAGAGCAGCAAGAAGTCAGTCAGCATGTCCAACTCCCTCTTTCACAAATGAGGAAACAGCACAGGCGTGGGTCAGAGTCCAAAACCCGAACTCCCAGCTTCTTGAGGTTTCTGATACACACACACCCCACCATGTATATCCTGCCTCCCTACAGGCTGCAACTCCTTTGACACCTGGACCCCACTGTCTCCTGTAGCTGACCTGGGATCAGCAGCATCTATGGTAGAGAGGGCGCCTGTATGATATCCCACCCACGGGCCCACTCTCTACCTGCTGTAGAGCACGAGGGAGGATCCCCCGGTGCTTGTAATTCTCAGTTGCCCCCGTCATGGTGTATGTCTTGCCAGCTCCCGTCTGCCCATAACACATGATGGTGCCTGCAAACATTTCAAAACGTGTCTTGGTGACATCCAGGAAAATAGCTTCAACATAGCTCTCCTTTCCCCCAGCATGCCTGTAGCCAGCCAGGACCCTGGTGTTAAGGCGGCCATCAGGAGCAGCCAAGGACATCAGGAATTCCTGCCCCTGAGGGTACATGGGCAAGGAAACAGGGACATAAATGGTCAAAACACAGACATCTGTTCTGAATCTGTGGTCCATGTAGTGTTCTACTGCTCCTTTTACCAAGAGAAGATCTGACCATTGGGCCTCTGAGGAGAGCAGACAATCCCAGGGAACAAAGGAAGTGGGAATTTTCCTAGAAAGATGAGGAGGGAAATAAGAGCATTGAACTCCAGTCCTTCTTTTAGCAAAGCCATGAACTGGCAGGGTCTCACGGGTAGGCCTCCCTGGGGGGCTGGCCAGGCAGAAGGCAAGAAAACTCCCAGGAAGAGATGGGAGTCAGAAGGGCATTTCCTGTTAACGGTGAGAATTCTTTGTAGACTGCAAGTTCCCACAGGATCAAACAGGGCTGCTAGCTGGTCCCATGCCACTGCCAGAAACAGACCACCATAACCAGATCCTGATCTGGTCTCACTGCCCTTTCTGGGAAGACTTTCACTTGTACCTCTCATGTCCTTTAGGTCTACCATGAGCACCAGGCTCTGGGATACAAACCACACAGTAACCCTGGGCTCTGGTTTCCATCTGCTCTTCCTTCTGGCTTGGTCGGCCTGAGCCAGACCTATACTAAAGTCTGCTTCTGGGCATCTACACAGCAGACCTGTCCCAGCAACACTGGGCCACAGAAATCACTGTTGGCCTTTGCCACATGGATGCTCCAGTTCCTTTGCTTGGTAGGTTTTACACAAGGGGCTCTAATTCAGCATCTGAGCTGGAGTCAGAAACAGCATCTATTAACCCAAAACAAATGTGCACGAAGGAGTCATTTCAACTGGGAATGAGAGCCAATTTGTGGCTCCAAAGCACCCAGAGCCCAAGACTTTTAACTTCCCTGGGCCTTAGTTCCTCTGTCTCTACCTCCTCAGGGCTGCATTCCCTCAGGGTCAATGACCCACACCTATGGATCACACACAAGATACAGTACAATGTTTTGGCATCTATACTCAATGGATTTTTAAAACTTGCAAACAGGGAACATTCTAGTCAACAGCGACTAGATGGGCAAAGTCTGCAAACTGTGATATATTCTTTCCAAGGATTTTTAAATCCTTTTAAGACTTTAAAACAATCTTAGACTGAACAAGTTTATAAAAATTTCCCAATAAAGCTGCTTTTAATTTGTAAAGAAAATCAAACTCTACTCAAGTTTGTAGTGATACACGTAAATAATCCTATACCAGAGTATGACCAGTAGATTGACTGCGCTGGTAGAATGAATGGAAACAGCTCCGAGCAGGTAGCCAAGAGAAAAAATGTTTGGACTCCATCAAGTACATCATAAGGACATTATCTTCAAAACTAATATTTGAGAGATTTGAAACAGGACAACAGTTAAGTCCCCATGACCTATAGAGAGCCAGGGTCATTTAGTCTTCCTTATAAAGGTAGGATCCCAGGACATTGGATCAAGCCATGCACACAATGTCATCAAGGAAGTAAGCTTTCCATCACAAGAACATGGAGGCAGACAAGCAAACAAAAATTAGTAAGTGAGGTTATATTTTATTTTATTCACCATAAAATACTTGCAACTCTTCCTCCAAAAGGGGTTCTGCAGGTTCTTACATAAAACAGTTAATTAACTAAATTACCATTATAGCCATCGAGGGCCTGAGAAATCACATCCTTTGCAACTGTCTCATAAACCAAGTCCTGAGAGGCATCATGGAGAACTCCATCCAGCTTGAAAGACCAGTCTGTCTGCTGGTTATTGACAACTCCCCTCCGAGTATCTTTTTTTAAGTGAATATCAATGCTCTAGGGAAAGAGACAGAGAGAGAAAGAGAGGGGAGAAGAGAGAGAGAAAGAAGGAGTTATTTGTATTTGTTAGGAAACTGGTGTAAAAAAGTTGCTGATAGCCAAGACCTGACCTGGAAGAAATAGAGGAAGTGAACTTTAGGAAGAATAGGGACTCCCACATATGGGCTGATATTCCAGATGATTTCTTTGGGATGGAAGGAAGCTCTTGCAGGGAGACCACACGACCCTTAAGGTGGAAGGATCAAGAGACTGGAGCACTTGCTAGTTTCAGTACGTCTCATCCTAGTTTGCAGGGTGCTGTCTGTCTTGGTTCCCCCATCTACGAATATGGAGTCAAACACAATCATCATGCTCTTATTAAACAAACTTTAGATCCATTCAATAAGCACTGGGAGGTCTTGAATTAGGCCAGAGAAAACAGTGAGATTGGTGACAGAAGCCTGGGCTTGAGCCGCATCTCTTTGGTTTTTGGCGATGAGGCCTCCCTCAGTATTCTGTTGAGCACCCACTCCCACACACACGCTGTGGGTCAATGTGAGTAATGATGAAATAACAGCTACAGAAAAGACTCTGGACTTCTCAGACAGTTACTCACTGGTGTTAGAGTAAATAGAGGGTGCTTACTTACTTGTAATCAGCAGATTTTTAGATGCAAAGATTTCTAAAAAATATTTTAGATAGCAGCAGCTGGTTTAGGAACATACTGGGTTAGGTCAATGGTAGATTCCAGTCTTCGCAACGGGGACTTCTGATGCAAACAGACTCTCACTGGTGTCTTGGCCGTCTTAGTCCAGGAATCAAGACTTGGCCACAGGCAGATAAACTAACTGAGAGAGGCTGGTCCATTCACATATTAAATGCTCTGTTCTTCTGTGCTCACTGAAACCATGCCCAGCAGCGTACACTTCACAGGGCTCCACATGAGCTTGTTTCTGACTGCTACAACTTTTGAAACTTGAGCAGTTTACCCTTGAATTCCTCCCTTAAAAAATGTTTCAGTGCTGCCCATAGATCCACAAATGTTTGCTCAATGAAAACATTTAACACTCTCAAGCTGTCCTAAGCCTGTCATAGGCCTCAGAAAGGTTCCTGACAGTGGTGAGGACATGAGGATGGATAAATCTTTCCAGTTCTCTCGATAAGAGTTTCTCCCACTGCTCTGGCAAGTTTAACAGTAACCAACTTAAGACATTCTTACCGTACCCCCAGGGAGACAGATCTGATCACCAGAAAGTTTTATGAGTGGGGACAAATGTCAGTTTTTGTGTCAGATACAAGGATAAAGGTAAATTTATTAACCAAAAAGAATCAAAAATGGCAGTTTCCTCAGCAAGAGCATTGTGGGGGAGTGGTTTAGATTTGATGGACTCTAGAGTCCATCTGAATTCTTACCACTTCTGTCTGGGTCCTTAAAATGGTGTTTGGAAACAGGGTCACACTGCAGCGAGGTGGCACAGAGAGGCCCAGCAGGTAAAGGCAAACGCATTGCACTTACTTTGTTGTCATCTCCATATCTGATCACTTCATGAGCAAAGTCATCGGTGGGTCTGACACGGACAAATGCATGAACTTTTTTCCTAGTACTCATTCTAGCTAAAAGGAAGAAAATAGCGAAATTGTAAGTAGCCATCATCAAACAACAATTAGAGGGGAGGTGTCATTCATTAAAAAAATTAGAAAAGAGTGATGTGCAGTCCAGCTTTCCTGGCCCTCTGTGAGCCCATCTTGCTTTCACTCCTCAGCGTTTCAGTGCTCTGCCCGCAGGACACTGCTCAACAAGTACATGTATTTCCTACTTTACAGGCTGCCTCACTATTGTCTACCAATGACCCCTAAGAGACTGAAACACAAAGCAAAAAGAATGCTCCCTTTAGTGGCCTAAACTTTGATGTGTTTTCTAGAAATGTTCTGTATCTGAGTCCACTTATGCTTTGCTTTATTCATTATATTTTCCTCTAAAATACTTCCTATGAAAGGCATTAAAACTAATTTTCTTTTCTTCATTAACATATCTTACTTCAGATGCAGCACCTCCCTCTCTAACTCTATTACACTAACTTCGATCAGAAAAAGATTCCTTCGAAGTATATTTAATCTAGCCCATAATCAAATATTCTTTCTTCTCTGGCACTCTACTGAGAGAAAAATCACAGAAAGTGCTCCACCTCCACTTTCCTTCCTAAAACCTAACTATATGCTCATCATTTTCTTTCAGGTAGACACAAATATATTTGTTTTCCTTCATTTATACCATCACAAATAATTAACATATGTAATAAAATGTTAAAATAAACATTTGATGTGGCTTCATGGAGTGGGATGAAAGCTTATAGATATATGCGATAGAGAGGCAGATTTAGGTAAATGACCTTCCCTTCACGTAGTGTTGTCCTATAATGGAAAAGACTTTCACAAGGGAAGGACCATAAGCACCATAAACAGTCAAGCTAAGTCAAAATACCAACTAGCAGAGATGCTACAAAAGGGATTGTTGCACTGAAGGGAGAGTTAATTGATCTCTAAGATCCTGTTGAACTAAAGCATTTTATAAAAATTTTTAAAAATTGAATTGTACAATCCCCCAAATCATCACCAAAAAATCTCATATTTTATTGGATATTAGTCTCCTCAGTCAAATCACACTAGGCTCTCTCCTGAGAGTGTCTGCGTAAAAATATTAATACTAATTGGACAGTAAATTTCAGTTCTAGCATTGACATAAAGTGGGGAAGCACAGAGGATTATTAAATAGCAGTAGTAACTGTACTGATTTTTACTGCTTTAAGGGGAACTTAAAACTTCATCAGCTCTTCAGGTGCCTCTGACACACTGATGACAAAGGATTAAATACTGAGAGAAAATGTCAAGAGCTCTAAGAAAAGCTAAGTGAAAATCTATCTGTAATCATAATCAATTGTGTTAAATCTAGTTAAGTAATATTAGAAAACAAGACAAAGGTCTACGAAAATACACTAAATAACTTCAGTGTTCAAAACTACTGTGTAAATTAACATAATACAATTTAAAATTGTTCCAAGATGAAACATTTCTAATTTTACATATAAATTTTTCTAAGATCAATCCAATATTTTTTCTTTCCTTCTTTTGAAATAATTTGAACAATATCATCAAGTAGCTTATGGTCATGTAGTCCTAAAACTAGGCTCTCAAATTTCAATAATTTCACTTTTATAGAACCATGAATATAAAGAAAGAATGTTAAAAACTCCTTTAGAGTTAATGCTCCACAAAGTACAAAACAGACTTTGACTAGAGACAAGGCCTAAGGGTCAGGATGCGTGCTGCATCATCCACTTCTCTTTCGATCCCCTGTCGAAGTTGGACCAGTTCAATAAGAAACGAGGCATCTGCCCCTAAAACAACCTGTACTTTCATGGGCACTCTAACAAATAAACTGATATGATATTTAATATTTTTAAAAAGTCAATTTTCAAGACCTTTACTGTAAAGAAAAGTTCCTGCATGACAGGGATTTCTCCTTTTAATGACAGTTAATTATTTCACTTTTTAAAAAAGCACATTAAAACTTTACATGTATTATTTAAGAGAAGTTCAATGAGTGTTACCTGATAAAAATGATTCCAGGCTTTTAAAACATTAACATCCCTCCACATTTCTAGACACAACCTGTGGTGACCACTTGATTTCCTCTTACAATTATAGTAACTAACATCAGGTGGCATTAAGTATCTCGACAGAAGCAAGTTAAATAGAGACAGGCCCTGCCATTTCAGTTTACTGTTTCAATGATGTGGACAAAATAAAACTTGAACCCCTTTAGATGTCAAAGCAAATAAGCAAATATTGTACTTTCATATTTGCCTATTACAGAGCGTGTGTCTCCTTCCTCCACTCTGCAAGTGATTATTTCATGGAAGTCTTTTCCCAGCCACTGTGGGATCATTCAGACCTTTCAATTTTTAGAAAATGAATCTGAAGGGTATCCAGGTAAGCAAAGATAATGGCTTGTCCAATTTCGGTCCTAAAATTTTTGTCTCCAAAATTGAGCTCTAGAAATAAAAAGCCACAAATGGCTCTAACATGAATCCCAAACTGAGGAAACTGAAGAGAACATCTCATCTCTAAGTTCACTTTGATCTAGGCTATTGAGAAGTTGAGAGTAGAGGGAGGTATGTTTTGACTCAAGCAAATACTTACCCTCAATCTCTAAAGCTCTAAGAACCATTCCCCAGACCAATCCGAGGGCCCATCCTCCTGCTCAGGGAAGTTAAGATGCTACCCAGGGTGCCCTCCGAAACAGACCAAAAAGAAGAAGTAGGGCAGGTACCCAGGCCTCCCTCCCAGCAGTCCTCACTCACTGACAGCACAAGGGCAGCACAGGCAAGCTCCAAGCATCACCGTCCCCTCAGAGCCTGCCGCTTCTCTGCCCTGCAATTTGCCAACATGCACATGCAGTCACCCTATTTGTGCTTCCCAAGGCCTTCCCCATGCTCACACCCACGGCTCCAGACATGCCAAGAGTAATATACACTTGAGGCGAGCCTTCTCTATTAACTACACCCCTCTTGCGAGTCTGCTACATAGCAGCCCCTCAACACCCAGACATTTGGGGACCCCATGCCATCTTGCACTTACTGAAATAATGCTTGTTATTGTTCTTACGCCGCATCATTTGAGTGGGTTTCAACTCCCAAATTAAATTACAAGCTGCTTGAGGGATAGGACTGTGCCTTTTCTCTCTTTTGAATCCCCCATCAATGTCCAGAACAGTGCCTAGCATAAAGCAGGTGCTCAAGAAATGGTGGGTGATAGTGATGGTCGTGGCTGGAAGTCGGAGGGTGGTTGAATCTCCATATGTGGGTCCATCTTCAGTCACTACTGAGAGAATCCCAAGGGGCATATGATGTCACCCCTCTCCCACACCCTCTCCAACCCCGAAGCTCAGAGCTCTTCCAGGAGGACACTTGGTTTCCAGGCACCTCTTGTGAGAAGCCATGTTCAGCTTCTCACCATGCCCTCCCTTTTAGTGGGCTCCTTCACCCTCAGGATCTTATAGAGAATACCTCTGTCTCATGTGTGCCACACTCTTAGCTATTTCTGGTGTAAATAAGTGAACCTCTGAGTGGCCACCAGGAGACCTCCTTGCTGAGAGGCTTGGGGTTTCCTCATTTGTTTTAGGGGTAGGAATGAATAGGATTGCCACCAAGCACCCCTGAAAGCTCGATGAAAGGTGACGGAGCGTCTGCTGGGACATAGGCACCAGGCGGGTCCCTATCTTGCAGCGCTCCTGCTCGGACCAGGGGATCTCATGGGGAGCCCTCATACCCACCAGAGCGGCAGGAGCATGTGAACCCCCAAACACAGAGTCCAAATGTACCCAGCCTTGGGCTAAACAAAAGACTCGGATCCGAGCAGAACTGGCTTTTCTCCTTTTTCACCCAACATGTTGGACACCTGTGTGGAGTCTGGGAGGCAGTGGACCCTGGGACCATTCCTGTCCCTCTCTGGAGCTGCTTCCTCATCCGTAAAGCGAAGGGCTTGGACTAGCCATCCTGAAGCTCCCTCCAGTTCGAAAACTGATTAGTACATAAGAGTCCAGAAGACCTCTGGTCCTTAGCCTTGCGACCTCGGAACTTCAGGCGCGACACAGGACCCTCGTGGAGCCACGGGACATTAGATCCGAAGACCCTAAGCCGCAGCCAGGCTGAAAAGGCCCGGGCGATGCCGCGCCCTCCTCCCCCCGGGTTTCATATATCAAGCCAAGCTGGGGAAAATCCGGGCGGAGCAGTGTTGGGAATCCAGCCGCTGCCCGTCCCCGGGGCGTACACTCCCTCCCTTCTCCCCATCCCGGCTGCTCGTGGCCCCTGCTCACCGCTCCTGAAGTAGCGGCTGTCCGGCAGCGCAACCACTGACAGCAGCGACCGAAACCCGGCACGCACTGCTGCCGGGCTGTGTACACAGTCGCCATGGCAACGGGCGGCTCGCAGAGATTCCGGAAGTATCCGGATGGTGGCGGAAATGAGTCCGCGGTCCTCTGTTGAGATAAGAGTAAAATCAGGGCAGAGTCAGGAGGACGGGAGACGGGACTGATTAATCTAGGAAGACTGCGGAAGCTGCCGGCGCGAAGCCAGGGTCAGGGATAGTGAGAGAACGAGGGCTGCTCATGAACCAGGAAGCGGGGCAGCAGGGCTTCCGGCGCAGAGCTGCCTGTGACTACGGCGGCCGCGCAGGCTCCTTTGATTCCAGCCCTGCGCTCCGGGCTGCAGTCGGCGCGCGCCCTCGCCCCGCCCTGGTTAGTTTCGGGCTGGCCGGCCAGGCCTGCGCAGTCGCGGCGGCCGAGGAAGATGGTGGAGGACGGCGCGGAGGAGCTGGAGGATCTGGTGCACTTCTCCGTGTCCGAGTTGCCTAGTCGCGGCTACGGCGTCATGGAGGAGATTCGGCGGCAGGGCAAGCTGTGCGATGTGACGCTCAAGGTACCGAGGGACTCGCGGCGCGGGGCTGAGGGGAAAGGAACCGAGTGGGGAGGAAAGAGGGGCGGCGGATAGGGGAAGAGGCTCTAGCGGGCAGAGGGGTGGGGAAAGGAGGTTGGAGGGAGACCGAGTACGGGAGAGAGGTGTCGAATGGGAGAAGGGGATTGGGGCTGAGTGGGGAGACGGACAGGGACAGCCTCTCACCCCTTAGAAGGAAAGGCTGAGAGGTGCGCCGTTGAGGCCCTCGGAGTGGGAGACATTGGGGTGCCCGCTTCCCTTTTCTGTCACACAGAAAGAAAAAATGGGCTTGCAGCCCCTCTATGGAGGAAGGGGCGGTGGCAGTCTCTACATTCTGGTGGGCACCACTGAAGCACCTTCTATCGACACCATAGACATTTTTTTGTGCCTCTCGGAGTTAGCTGTGCTGTCGCAGAGGCGCAGGCTTTTCCTTAGGAGTCCTTGCTTGTCCTTGATTGTTAGATTACTATCTTGTCTCCTAAGAGGTTTTAAAATCAAGTCTGGAAGTCCTATGAGATGGGCAGCTACTCTGCCTCACATTGGAAGTCACACCGCCACCAGCACAGAGGTCTGGGAGAATGGACTGATGGGCTGCTTCGGCAGAGGGATCTCTTAACCACCAGTTCCTTACTGGCGTTCTGGGCGCAAGAGCCAGCCTTCCTCCTGTGCTTTGCATGCACTCATGCTGGAGAGGCATGCCGTGCTGCTCCTTGGCCAAGCTGCTGAGCCATGTGGAGCCCTCCAGGTGGGGACATGCTCCTGCAAGACTTGTTCCCTGTTCGACTTTGACTAGAAGGCTCTCAGTATCTGTGGAAGACCCTGTTTAAAAACAGAGCAGAGATCATTTTGCTCTTCTTATTTTCTACAGGGTTAAGGAAACTTTTCTTCTTCCACATATTTGAGTCAGACCTCAGGAGACAGTACAGTAGAGTGGTGAGGAGTGTGGCTTTGAAAATAGAAAGATTTGGGTTAAAATCTTAGTTGTAACCTTGGGCAAGTAACTTAATCTCTTTAAGCGTCAGTTTTCCAAATGTAAAAATAGGGATGATTCCTAATTCTCAGTATTAGTGTAAGGATTAAATGTGAAAATTTATGGTATTCCTTGCATAATTCTTGGCATAAGTGTTTCAGCACTCTAAACCGCTCGCAAAGAAGATTAGTTTTCCTGGAGAGGAGTGAAGTGGCCTGAGAGGGGAAAGGATCTTTAGCAGGGAACCAAGGGGTTTGAGACAAATGAGCTGGACTAAAGGAGGCAGAGGAAGTAAATATAAATGAGACATTTTTGTCCATAGTGATTACATGATAGAAGATGTTGAGGCTGCTAGAGATGTGTAAGCAGAAGAATGATCTGGTTGTGGCAGTACCACTTGGGGTGAGTAGAGACTGGTGAAAAGCAGTAATGGGGAGAATTTTTGGGTTAAGATTTAGGCTGTAAGGGTGAGCCAGGGAAAGCTTATAAGACACAGAGAAACAAGAAGGACATGGTAGAGTGGGATGGTCGCAGATACTTCTACATAAATTACAGCAGTGCATTTTGCCTTTGCATTTAAAGCAGTTACAGGATATAGCAACCCTTTAGCATAAAAATGCTTGCATGATTTTTCCATTAAAATGCTTTTTGTTCATTCAAAGGGACAAGTAAATTATCAGAGGTAGTTCCAACCAAGAGTGTCAGTCTAAATTGCTGTATTAGTTTCAAGGGTCTGGGACATAAGCACCAGTATAAAGGCACAGGCTAGAGCTGGACAGAACTGTAGAGAGGATCTCCTTCCTTGGTTTTCCAACTGTTCTGTAGAGCCTGAGGAGTAGCTCAATGGCAGTGTGATGGTAGGGCCAGAGAGAGCCCAGGCAAACCAGACTCTGCCTCATTTCACTCCCCTTCATTAGAGCTGCTCTGTGAAATCTGTTTTGGTCTCTGTCTTTCAGGACAGAGTCTTTCCTGAGACTTCTGGTGATTCCAGACTGTCTTCCAAATACATAGGCACTGAAAATCTTGCTGGAAGCTTTTTGGTGTGGGGTAGGTTTATTGACTAGTGGGCCTCCCCATAGGGCAGTGGTTCTCAAACTTTAGCAGGCATCAGAGTCCCCTGGCAGCCTTTTTCGAACACTGGTTGTTGGGCTGTACCCCAGAATTTCTTATTCAGTAGGTCTAATGTGAGCCTGAGAATTTATATTTTTGACAAGTTCTCCAGTGATGCTACTCCTGGCCTGAGGCCACATTCTGAGAGCCACAGCCATAGTATGATGGACCTGTCCTTTTCAATGGGATATTTTTAGAGTCCATGGATCTTCCTTCAGGCTTCTGCCTAGGTGGAATAAGCCTAACTGTTGTCATTCTAGGAACCTTATGGTAGGAGGGACTGGGGGCTCTTGCTTCAGTATGCAGACTTTCACTTAATCCCCCTGAATGGTACTACTTCCCTGTCTTCAGTGGTAACTTGGTTACCCAAGTCTGGAGTCTCTAGTTCATCCTGTCCAAAGAGTAAACCTCCGGTATTCTGCTGGGAGGGGTGATGGAGCAGTTGCTTGCCTTGGGAAGGGCATCAATACTGCCTGTTTTCAGCCTTCCTTATGCACACCTTCAGAGGAAACCTGTGTCTCCAGCAGTTGAGTTTTGGAGGGGGGAGGGTCTGCAGTGGCTTGCCATCCGTCTGCAGCACTCAGTATTCTCCATATAAGTCAGCTCCTACTCATTTGTCTGCTTTTCCTCTTCCAAAATTTGGTACCATTTCCAATCTACTCTCTCTTTCAGCTGCTTTTTCCTTGGAAGCTTTGCTCTTCCTTGATTGTCAGTCTGAGAGGTAGTATAGCCAGACTGCCTAGGTTTGAATCCTGAATCTCCCACTTATTAGCTGTGAAAATGAGCAAGTTCCTTAAATGCTGGTGATTCAGTTCCTTCATCTGTAAAATGGGGTTCATCCCTACATAATGAGAGTGTTAAGGATTCTACTAGTTAATACACTTAAAGCAATCATGTGGTAAGTGCTCAGTAAGTAGTAGATATTTATGACTAATAACTTAATGGAGTTTCTAGAGGGAGTGGAGATAAACACGTGTGTTCAACCTGCCATTTTGAATTTGTTTTAGCTTCTGATGAATTCTGGATGATTTTACCTAAACATAATGTTCATTGCATTAAAAGAGTTTGCAAATCACCACTCTACTTCAATAGCCTGCGTTTAACAGATGAGGACCCAAGCCCAGAAGGAGAAGGGATTGTCCAAGGTCATAGATTGAATTAGGAAGAACTAGGACTAAAGACTAGACTCCTGCTCTCCATAATCCGGGTCAAGTGTCCTTTCATGCTCTCCTGTTGTCTCTACTGTCACTGATGGTGACTGAACTGATTTCACCTGCTGCTGTGTGAATTAAGCTACCTCAGGTCAATTGTACTCATCCTTTACAACATGTCATCTTTTCTATCTTCCCGAATTTTAGGGAGAGTGTGAAAGTCAGCATTAGCAGGCATGCCACATCCTCAAAATTCACTGTCAACTCTTGAAACTTGCTTAATTTTCTTTTTGGAAATATTTGAAATTTAAATTCCTCGGGTGCCTATTGGGTTAAGTAGAGGCATAACAGAAAAAGGTAATGTATTGGAATTTTTTTTATCACATTATATATCTGTGGTGACTTGAACCTTTTTGAAAAACTGAAAGCGATGAACCTTCCTCCCAGAGAAATGTACATACTTACATACATGGAAAATTTTGCATTCAGTCTTGAGAGCAGTTCCCCTGAAGCCCACCTCAAGTTATGAATCCAACTGAGTATTATTCTTCTATCAAAAAAAGCCCAGGGTCCTCCTTGGCAATCATTTTATCTTAAAGGTTAGGAGGATAGTAGTGCCAGACTTGTTGGCAACCTATAGCACAGGGCCTGGACTGGGTAGAGAGGTTTGCATCCACAGAGGCTCTCATCCGCTCTTCCCAACAGTTGCTTTTCATCTCCTTTCCTCTTGGCTACCAGGATCCCAGTGCTCAGGCCGCATGTGTCAGGTTCATCTGGGTCTAGCAAGTTGGGCAGACTCTCCAGATTCAATGAGTGTTCTCAACGACTCCTTATTCATGAGATCTAGAATCACCAGATTCATGTATTTATATTCTCCCCTCACCTCTCATACTCCTTTCTTTTTCTTTATTTGTGAGAGCAGAATGGGGGTTACCAAACCTGCATACTATTTGCTGACCCTTAAGCTTAGAAGAGAGAGAAGCCTCCTACACACACACACACACACACACACACACTCTCTCTCTCTCTCTCTCTCTCTTTCTCTATCCCTCCCTCCCTCTCTCTCTCCCTCTCTCTCTCTCTCTCTCCCTCTCTCTCTCTCTCTCTCCCTCTCTCTCTCTCTCTCTCTCCCTCTCTCTCCCTCTCTCTCTCTCTCCCTCCCTCTCTCTCTCTCTCCCTCCCTCTCTCTCTCTCTCTCTCTCTTTGTTTTGCAACAGTGTTAGAATGTTTCCTTTTGACCCACAAAGTCCAGGTACACAACTTTCACTGAAACTGGCTTCAAGAGCTACAAATTTGGTTCTGGAATCTTGCCTAATTTGTTGTCACTCTGATTTTGTGATGAAAGAGTAGGTGGAGAAGGATATCAGGAAGTGAAGTAAGGACTTGTTGATGCATGCCATTTTTATGTTATGTGTAGTGAGTTACATAGGTATAATTATAGAGCTAGAATAATCATGTGAAAAGGAGCCGTAGAGGTCTTCTATCAAAGTCATTCATTTTACAGATGAAAAAAACCCTGAAGCTTAGAGATATTAAAGGATTGCCCAAGGCACAAAGCTATATTAGCTGAGATCCAAGCTGTTTGTTGATGGAAGCGATGCTTTTGCATGCTCTGTCAGATTACTCACCTCCCCTGCTGATGGTGTGAAGCAGAGCAGGAAACAAACCCCATCTGCAGCATGGAGCGTGGAGGACAGCGATGTGTATGTCCAGATGTAACACCACTGTTCTATTTCAGAAGAGAAGAAAGATGCAGGCTTTTTCTGCTAGTCTTCTGGACATATGAATTCTTGACTCTTTGGATTTAGAAATGACACTGTGTTGGAAAACTTGTGCTTCTGAATATTGTCCATTCCTGGGGTTTTATACTGATTTTTGTCAGGTAGTTGTATTCATTTTCGGCCTTGCCTCTTTTTAATGAGCAATTAGAACTGAGAGGAAGAATGTGCTCCTTGAGAACACATGTGCTCTTGTGATGTAAATTCATACTCATCAAAAAGTCAGTTTTGCTCTCTTTCTTCTTCAAGTTATGTTATGGTAATGCTGTTAAATTTGGAGACCAATAACGTGAATGAGAGAGCTTGATGCTGCCTGACATGTGGGTGGGGAAAGAGAGTTGGAGGCATCTGGAAGATCAGCTACCAGCCGAGCACCGTTCATGGGGCTCACCCTGAGACTTCTGGGAGCTTGGCCACTGGCTGGGCAAATTTAAGATGCTTCTTACTGCAGGCCGTTCCGTTGTTATTTTGTACATGAGACTCCGTTGTTTGTCCCTTGGTCATACCTGATTCAGTGTATAGACTGGTTGATGGAAAATGAGACCACATGGTTTTCCTAAAGGTGTGTTCCTAGCCCCTCCTAAGTTACAGGCATGGCACCTACCTTCCTTCTTTTAACTTGTTGAGTGTTGGACTCCCATTTCCTTTTTGGTATGGAACCAGCCAGCTTCTCCAATTAATTTAGGAAGACCTTTTCCACCCAAACAGCTGATCACATCACCACTTGTTCCCAGTTGGGGAGAAGAGAGAATGAGAGAAGAGAGAATGAGCCAAGATGTGTGAACCAGGAGTTGGCAAGCATTTTCTGTAAAGAGCCAGATAGTAAGTATTTTAGGATTTGTGGGTCATACAGTTTCAGTTGCAACCGCTCTCTTCTGATGTTGTAACACCAAAGTACAGTAATTAAACGAATGGATGTGGCTGTGTTCCAGTAAAATTTTATTTACAAAAATAGGCGTGGGCCAAACCCATTGGCTATAGTTGGTTGACCCCTGTTGTATACTGATATGACCTTTGTAAAGTTTAAGACTTTTGGAATAGCTTGCGCTTGCTTTATTGCCGGAGCGTATACTTCTGTAGTTTCAACACAGTATCTAAAAGTTGGAAACATCTCTTGTTAAAGAGTACTGATGAACCAGAAGTGAGGAACATTTTTTTTCCAGTTCACTGCGGGTGATCATGGGACTGTCCTGTTTGGTGACTTAATAACTGACATGGGAGAAGTTACTGTTAAATTTTGTGTCTCATCTTATGGCTCTGCTGGAGCTTGAAGCAGACTATTTCCAAAGCGTTAACTAAAGACACCGTGCTCCCTTTCTGTCTCAGTTGAAGCTGAGGATGCTTAGCTGCTTACAGAATGGCAGCCCAGAGGAGGCCGTGATGGCTCCTGTGTTCCAGTGGACCTAACCAGCTGTGTTCAGGGCCGCGAAGGTAAGGGCCAGAGTTTGGGCTTTTGGCAGGCAAAGTAGAAGATCAGTAATTCAAATATGACGCAGTATGTCTGACCAGAGTGTGCTGTGTAACTGATCAGAACACAAAAATGCTCTTCAAAAAATCAGCTCAAGAACAGATACTTGTATAACCACGTTCATAGCAGCATTATTCACAATAGCCAAAGGATGGAAGCAACCCAAGGATACATTGATAGTTGAATGGATAAACAAAATGTGGTACATTTTGTTCCATACATACAAGGGAATATTATTCAACCTTAAAAAGGAAGAAAATTCTAACACGTACTACAACATGGATGAACCTTAAAGACATTATGCTAAGGGAAATAAGCCAGCCACAAAAGGACAAATATCAAATGATTCCACTTAACTGGGGTAACTAGAGCAGTCAGAGTCATACGGAAAGAAAGTAGAATGGTGATTGCTCAGGGACTTGGGGGGAAGGGAGAATGGGGAGTTAGTGTTTAATGGGTACAGAGTTTCAGTTTGCGAAGATGAAAAAATTCTGGAGATGGATGGTGGTGATGGTTGTACAACAATGTGAATGTACTTAATGCCACTGAGCTGTATACCTAAAAATGATGAAAATGGTAAATTTTATGTTATGTATATTTTATGACAATTTTTTTTAAAAAAGAGATAATGAGCTCAAGTAGGCTTGTTACCAGGTAGGAAAGTGAGATTGCTTATAGTGCTTTGTGACTCTGAAGACACTAAAAACAGAATTTGTCTTTGTATCCAAACCCAGTGATCAGAAACATTTGATACTAAGGAGTAATCTTTCCTATTCTTAAGCTTTTGTAGCATGCTGCCTCAGCTGTTAAGAGCCAAAATTTATTGGCTCAGCCCTGTAGCTGCATTTCAGATGGTCACTTAAAAGGAATCAACTTCTAAGAGATACATTTTTATTTTTTTATTTTATTATTTTTTTAAGATTTTATTTTTCCTTTTTCTCTCAAAGCCCCCTGGAACATAGTTGTATATTTTAGTTGTGGGTCCTTCTAGTTGTGGCATGTGGGATGTCGCCTCAGCATGGCTTGATGAGCGGTGTCAGGTCCGTGCCCAGGATCCAAACTGGTGAAATCCTGGGCCGCAGACATGCAGCATGGGAACTTAACCACTCGGCCACGGGACCGACCCCTAGAGATACATATTTAAATGATGCACACATGTTGTAAGCTTATTTTTTCTGTGATCTGTAAAATCTAAATATCATGTAACCTTGACAGAGCTGTCCTGAGGACCAGCAAAACACACTGTGCTAACACGTCTTCCAAGTAAAGATTTGTTGGCATAGTCTATGAATTACAAATGGCTTTCAAATCTATATTTCTACCCCTTATTTCACTCCTAAATACTAGACCTGCGTTTCCATTTGTCCTGTTGATCCTCATCCTCCTTATGGCTAAAGTGAAGCCTCTTTGGGGCCAGCCCAGTGGTGCACTGGTTAAGTTAACATGTTCTGCTTCGGTGACCGGGGGTTCACTGGTTCGGGTCCCAGGTGCAGACCTACACACCACTTGTCAAGCCATGCTGTGGCAGGCATCCCACATATAACGTAGAGGAAGATGGGCACAGATGTTAGCTGAGGGCCAGTCTTCCTCAGCAAAAAAAGAGGAGGATTGGCAGCAGATGTTAGCTCAGGGCTAATCTTCCTCAAAAAAATAAAATAAAATAAATTTTTTAAAAAATGAGGCCTCTTCCCCTTCTAAACCGTTTCTTCTTTTGTTACCTTTGTGTAAGGATGGCACACCATCCATCTAATCACATAGGATTGAAACTCTGGAATTGGCTTTGGCTTGCCCTCTCTCTTTTATGTGTATCTTGTGGCATTTATCACAATAATAGTTACATAATTATATGCAGTATTGTAACTCTGTGAGAGCAGGGGCTGTGACTGAATTATTTACTGAGGTGTCTCCATAATAGGTGCTCATTAAACCATGGTTCTAATTCAAATCTTCTTCACCTTTTACCTAACCCAGGATTTCTTTAACTTTAGTAGCGAGAATGCTTACAGACCCTTTAGGGAATGATCCTTGTGCGGCTAATGGATCGTTTTTCTTCAGGCTCAGCTCTGATCATGTTGTTCTCCTGCTCTGAATGGCTTCCCATTTCACTGTCATTCAGCGGTGTACTCAGCAGGTATGTCAGCACCTCACATGTGCCAAGCACTATTCTAAGTGCTGGGGACACAGCAGTGCACAGAGCAGCCAAAGCCTCTGTGAGTGTGAGCTTACATGCTAGTAGGGGGTGGGGTGGTAGGCAATAAGCAAAAAGTAGCTGTAAAATGTCCAGTGGTGATAAGTTCTGTGAAGGAAAATAAAGCAGGATAAGGGAACTGAGAGTCCTTCTTTTTTTTAGCTGAGGAAGATTTGCCCTGAACTAACATCTGTCACCAATCTTCCTCTTTTTGCTTGAGGAAGATTTGCCTTGAGCTAACATCTGTAGCCAGTCTTCCTCTATTTTATATGTGGGTCGCCACCACAGCATGGCTGCTGAGTGATGTAGGTCTGTGCCTGGGAACTGAACCCGGGCTACCAAAGCAGAGCGTGCCAAACTTAACCACCAGGCCACTGGACTGGCCCCTGAGAGTGCTTTTTTGTTAGAGGGACCAGAGCCAGCCTCTCTGAGTAGGGATCTGCATGAGGTGAGGGAGTGATCCATGAGGATATCTGAGGGAAGAGTATTCTAGGCAGAGGGAATAAACACAGAGCCCTGAGGCAGAAACATACTTGGTATTTTTGAGAATCAGCAAGAAGCTGATGTGATAAGAGTAGAGTAACCAAGGAGAAAAGTGAGAGGTAGCCCTTCAGGCCCAACACAGTTCCTTGCATTGTACATTATGGCTCGGTAAATACTTCCTAATGGGTCAGTGAATGAATGAGTGAGTGAAGCTAGACAGTATGTATGTATGTATTTATGAGTGAGCGAATGAATGAATGGACCATCAGGGCAGGGTGTTAGGGTTGTACCTAAGAATGTAGGATGCATTTTCTATAGTTCATGAAGAGAGCACAGGGTTTCACTTGCACTTTCCCCTTCTCCTGTTCAGGAGAGAGAATACTAACAGCCAGAGTGAGAGAGACCAATTCTGGCTTGTCCTCGAAGGAACTTATGTTCTTTTGCACACAGAAAATCAGAGGTTAGAAACTTGTCAGGGGAGCAGGAAGCAGAGCAGAGCTGCTCAGCTCTTGGTAGTTTTAAAAGGTGCTCCCACTCATGTTGGATAAACCTTGTCGTTTTTTTCCCCATATCCATGGGCTGTTACTTTAAGTCAGCAAAACATCTGAGGGGAGCTACAGAGTAGTGGAAATGCAGCAGCAGCAGGTGGTGACTGGTTCTCCATAGGATTAAGGGAAGGACTGCTGATTTACCTGAATCTCTGATTATTCTAAGCTGCTCACAGAAATCTGTCCCTGCTGTCTGCGAGACTTAAGAGGGAGACGCTTAAGGATGTCCTGACAGCCACTCCTGGTTGACTTTTCTAGGACTGCCCACTGTGGTCATGATTTTCAAGGTCCTCCAGTCATGGCCCCTCTCTGCCCTTCTCCCCTAGTTGCCCACAGGCTCCTCCTGCTGGCTGTCTCTTCGTGACCTATGTTCTCCAACTTCTGGGCCTTTGCTGTACTATTCCTTTGGCTTGGAGTACCCGCTCACATCTGCCAGCAGAGTCCCAACCCAGGCCTCAAGGCTCTTTTCATATTTTTTTTTCTCAAGGGAAGAGAAATGGCCAAATACTCCTTCTTCTGTTCTCCTAAAGCATTTTACATTTGTGTCTGTTCACCATTGTCTTGTGGTCACAAGTTTGCACACCTGTCTCCCTGCCAACCTGTGTGTTTATATTAGGTAGAGACGCATGCCATCTTTCTTTTGCCAGCCCTATCACAGTGGGGCATTGTTGTGTGAAATCTCATCTCTCTGAAGACCCGCTTCTCCTGTCCCTCTAGGTGCAGTTAATCTCTCCCCCTTCCATTGTACTTACCCTTCATTACTCAGAGTGTTGTCAGTGGACCAACAGCATCGGCATTCCCTGAGAGCCTGTTAGAAATGCAGAATCTCAGGCCCCCCTTAGACCTGCTGAACCAGGATCTGCTGATTCTTACATCCTGTGCACATGAATGTGTGAGAAGCATTGCCCTAACCCTCTGCTCGTACTCCCCTTACCAAACTAAACAGAGTGTAGATGTGTTTGAGTGTTTTTCTCCCCCTCTAGATGTTGGGCTCCTGAAGCATGTGAAGCATCTATTATCTTGCACAGTTCTTGGCATGCTTCAAGTGCTCAAAAGTGTTTGCTGAGTTACCCTAAAGGGCCCCTGGCATTATGTTTGAGATGCTTCTTCAGTCAGCATATTATTGAAGTGCACTTAACTGTGCATAGTGCTTTACTAGGTGCATGAGGCGCCCTGCTATGAGTGGGAGTCAGCCCTGTCTTTGGCATTTAAAGAATGGTGGGGATGAGAGGTACCTATCAATTAATTGTGAGACAAGGCAGAATGTGGTAAATTCTGTATCTGCACAAGTGTCACCAGGGACTACCAAAGGAATGGCAGTTATCTCCAGTTCAGAGGATTTGTGATGGTTTCATGGAGGGAGTGGTGTCTGATTGGTACTTTGCAGGATGAATAGGATTTTGACAGACAGACACTGTGGGAAGAGGTATTCCAGGCTAGGGAGAGCCTGTTCAAGGGCCCAGGCATGAGAGCGCACGTACAGGGTGTTTCTTGAATGAGTAAGACATAGAAGAGCACAGTGGAAGGTGGGTTGAATGTAGACTGAACCCCTTGACTTCTCATGGTGAGGAGTCTAGACTGGTAAGAAACATCTGCAAATCAGATGCCGTTGGGGCAGTTAGATATTCAGTGGTTGCTGTGGACTCCGCCCTCCTGTCTCCCTCTCTCCTCCTATTCTACCTTGCTGGACATGGGTGGGAGGCAGGGGAGAGTTTGGAAGAGGTGGGACAGGCCTGACTGTTTTAGCCAGCTCTTTACCAACTCTTTATATGGGACCATAGCTCCGCGTCTTTTTTTAGTGCCAGCTTGTCAGCCACTTCCTCCCTCACCCCCTTCCGGAGTCACTTAACCCGGTGGGGCCCCCTCAAGCAGAGACTCAAGCTCCATCAAAGAGTTTCAGACAGTGTGCTTTAAAATGCCATCAAAACCCCAGACTGAACCCAGTATGTTTGATTATACTTGCCATCTGTTTCCCAACTCCAAGAGCTTGTGAACACTCGTCATTTCTGCCTAGGGAGGGATGGACTAATGTTCCTCTCCCCGTGTTCTGGGCTGGTGGGCAGGCCATCCAGCGTTCAAGATAAAGGTACACCCACCGACCCCATGTTTCCTTACGTGCCACTTTGTTAGAAATGCACTTGAACAAGGCAACTGTGGTGTGGCTTGTTTATTTCTTCTGGGGTCAGGAATGCACTGTTGGCCTGGAAGTCACACACCCCACTAGTTGGCCCTAAGCCTTACCATCTTTTTCTTGAGCCTTTTACTTCAGCTAATTGAATTTTCAGATAAGGTGAGAGAATAACACTCCTTATGCTTTAGTCGAGGGTCAGTGCCTTCCTCCCACCAGCTCCACCAATCCTGAGCCGGAAGATCAAGCTTAAAAAGAAGAGGTAAAACTCATCAGAAGTTTTGTTATTTGTTTATATCTCAGATGAAGGACTGAGAGCTGCCTTTTAGATGAAATAGCCTTTAGGATTCATTAAGTACACTTGAGAATGAGACACTGTGTTCAGTGCTAGGACACAGCCTTTCCTTTCTTTGGGAAGAAATTTTGATCTGGATAGGGAGACTTTCATTAGCAACTATATAATGTATGCTAAAATATATGCTGGAGGCTTGTCCCAGGTGCTACAGGAAAGAGAAAGCTGACTGCCTGCAAGTCAGGGAAGCCCCTCAGAGGAGGCAGCATCTGAGCTAGATCTTCAGTGATCAGGAGTAATTCACTTGAGCAGAGGGAATAGGGCAATTTAGGGGACTTGCCAACGGCTTAGAAGAGAGGCATGGTGGGCGATAAACTGGTTGGGCTAGATCGGGCTTCGTTTAGGATTTGGATCTGACTTGGGGAGCCCAACAAAATGGAGACTTTGTGACATACTCAATTATATATTGAGTTGACCCATTCAGAAGCTTCATTCGTTCACCAAATACTGAGTGTTAATTGCTAAACTATTCCAGAAAACGTACAAAGATTGTTGCCTTGGTGGAACTCATGTTTGAGTAAGATAGGTAAGTTAGTTATAACAGGCCGCCACTGTTCGTTCTTGTCAAGATTACCAATGACATCCACAATAGAGAGCCATTCCATAACCACAAAGATGTCCCTTTATAGTCACACCCATCCCCCTCCCACCCACCATCCCTGATCTCTGGCAACCACTAATTTGTTCTCCATCTCTCATTTCAAGAATGTTATATAAATGGAATTGTAGAGTATGTGACCTTTTCAGATTGGCTTTTTTCACTCAGCATTAATGGCTTTGAGGGCCATCCAAGTTGTTGTGTATATCGATAGCTTTCTCCTTTATATTTCTGAGTAGTATTTCATGGTATAGCTGTGCATTTTAAAAACATTTTTTATTGAGGTCATAATAGTTTATAGCATTATCAAATTTCAGCTGTATGTTATTATTTGTCCGTGATCATATATATGTGCCCCATTAAGCCTTATGCCCACTCCCAACCCCTTTCCCCTCTGGTAACCACTAATCTGTTATCTTTGTCCATGTGTTTGTGTATCTTGCACATATAAGTGAAATCATGCAGTGTTTGTCTTTCTCTGTCTGGCTTATTTCACTCAGTATAATACCCTCAAGGTCCGTCCATGCTGTTGATAATGGGACAATTTTGTCTTTTTTTATGGCTGAGTAGTATTCCATTGTGTATATGTAATACATCTTCTTTATCCAATCATCAGTCAGTGGGCACTTGGGTTGTTTCCACATCTTGGCTGTTGTGAATAATGCTGCAGTGAACATAGGGATGCCTAAGTCTCTTTGAATTATTGAGTTCAAGTTCTTTGGATAAATACCCAGTAGTGGGATAGCAGGGTCATATGGTATTTCTATTTTTAATTTTTTGAGAAATCTCCATACTGTTTTCCATAGTGGCTGCACCAGTTTGCATTCCACCAGCAGTGTATAAGGGTTCTGTTTTCTCCACATCCTCTCCAACATGTGTTATTTTTTTGTTTTGGTGATTATAGCCTTTCTAATGGGTGTAAGGTGATATGTCATTGTAGTTTTGATTTGCATTTCCCTGATGATTAGTGATGTTGAACATCTTTTCATGTGCCTATTGGCCAACTGTATATCTTCTTTGGAAAAATGTCTGTTCATATCCTCTGCCCATTTTTTGGTCGGGCTGTTTGTTTTTTGGTGGTTGAGTTGTATGAGTTCTTTATATATTTTGGAGATTAACCCCATGTCGGATATGTGATTTGCAAATATTTTCTCCCAGTTAGTGGGTTGTCTTTTTTTGTTTTGTTCCTGGTTTCCTTTGCCTTGCAGAAGCTGTTTAGTCTGATGAAGTCCCGTTTGTTTATTTTTTCTTCTGTTTCCCTTTGCCCGAGTAGAAATGGTATTTGAAAAGATCTTTCTAAGATCAATGTAAAAGAGTGTGGCCTATATTTTGTTCTGGGAGTTTTATGGTTTCACATCTTATCTTGAAGTCTTTAATCCATTTTGAGTTAATTTTTGTGTATGGTGAAAGATAATGGCTTACTTTCATTCTTTTGCATGTGGCTGTCCCGTTTTCTCAACACCATTTATTGAAGAGACTCTCCTTTCTCCATTGTATATTCTTAGCTCCTTTGTCAACGATTAGCTGTGCCTAGATGTGTGGTTTTATTTCTGGGCTTTCAGTTCTGTTCTGTTGATCTGTGTGTCTGTTTTTGTACTAGTGCCATGCTGTTTTGATTACTATAGCTTTGTGTAGTATATTTTGAAGTCAGGGATTGTGATGCCTCCAGCTTCATTCTTTTTTCTCAGGATTGCTTTAGCTATTCAGAGTCTTTTGTTGCCCCATATGTATTTTGGAATTCTTTGTTCTCTTTCTGTGAAGAATGTCATTGGAATTCTGTAGAATTGAATCTATAGATTGAATCTGTAGATTGCTTTAGGTAGTGTGGACATTGTAGCCATGTTTATTCTTCCAATCCTTGTGCATGGAATATCTTTCCATTTCTTTATGTCATCATCAATTTCTTTCAATAATGTCTCATAGTTTTCATTGTATAGTTCTTTCACCCTCTTGGTTAAATTTATTCCTAGATATTTTATTCTTTTTGTTGCAATTGTAAAAGGGATTGTATTCTTGAGTTCTCTTTCTGTTAGTTTGTTATTAGAGTATAGAAATGCAACTGATTTTTGTAAGTTGATTTCGTACCCTGCAACTTTGCTGTAGTTGTTGATTATTTCTAATAGTTTTCCGATGGATTCTTTAGCATTTTCTATATATAAAATCATGTCATCTGCAAACAGCCATAGTTTTACTCCTTCCTTGCCAACTTGGATTCCTTTATTCCTTTCTCTTGCCTAATTGCTCTGGCCAAAACCTCCAGTAATATGTTGAATAAGAGTGGTGAGAGCTGGCACCCTTGTCTTGCTCTTGTTCTTAGGGGGATGGCTTTCAGTTTTTCCCCATTGAGTGTGATGTCGGCTGTGGGTTTGTCATATATGGCCTTTATTATGTTGAGGTACTTTTCTTCTGTATCCATTTTATTGAGAGTTTTTATCATAAATGGATGTTGGATCTTGTCACTTGCTTTCTCTGCATCTATTGAGATGGTCATGTGATTTTTATTCCTCATTTTGTTAGTGTGATATATCACATTGCTTGATTTGCAGATGATGAACCATCCCTGCGTCCCTGGTATAAATCCTACTCGATATTGGTGCTTGATCCTTTTAATGTATTGCTGTATTCAGTTTGTCAATATTTTGCTGAGAATTTTTGCGTCTATGTTCATCAGCTATATTGGCCTGTAATTTTCCTTCTTTGTGTTGTCCTTGTCTGGCTTAGGAATCAGGATGATGTTGGCTTCATAAAATGTGTTAGGAAGTGTTCTGTCTTCTTCAAGTTTTTGGAATAGTTTGAGAAGAATAGATATTAAATCTTCTTTGAATGTTTGGTAGAATTCTCCAGAGAAGCCATCTGGTCCTGGACTTTGGTTTTTTTGGGAGATTTTTTATTTGTTTCAATCTCTTTATTTGTGATTGGTTTATGCAGATTCTCTGTTTCTTGTTTATTCAGTTTTGGGAGGTTGTAGGAGTCTAAGAATTTATCCATTTCTTCTAGATTGTCCAATTTGTTGGCATATAGTTTTTCTTGGTAGTCTCTTAAAATCTTTTGTATTTCTGTGGTATCTGTTGTAATTTCTACTCTTTCATTTCTAATTTTATTTATTTGAACATTCTCACTTTTTTTCTTAGTGAGTCTGGCTAAAGCTTTGTCAGTTTGGTTTATCTTCTCAAAGAACCAGCTCCTAGTTTTATTGATCCTTTCTACTGTTTTTTAAATTTAAATTTCATTTATTTCTGCTTTAATTTTTATTGTTTCCCTCCTTCTGCTGACTTTGGGCTTTGTTTTCTTTTTCTAGTTCTTTTAGGTTTTGTTTAAGATTGCTTATTTGAGGTTTTTCTTGTTTGCTACAGCGAGCCTGTATTGCTATGAATTTCCCTCTTAGGACTGCTTTTGTTGCATCCCATATGAGTTGGTATGGTGTATTTTCATTTTCATCTGTCCCCAAATATTTTTTGATTTCTCCTTTAATTTCTTCAATGATCCATTTGTTGTCCAGTAGCATGTTGCTTAGTCTTCACATGTTTGTCACTTTCCCAGCCTTTTTCTTGTAGTTGATTTCTAGTTTCATAACATTATGGTCTTAAAAGATGCTTGATATGATTTCAATTTTCTGAAATTTATCGAGGCTTGCCTTGTTTCCCAGTGTATGGTTTATCTTTGAGAATGTTCCATCTGCACCTGAGAAGAATGTGTAGTCTGCTGTTTTTGGATGAAGTGTATATATCTATTAAGTCCATCTGGTCTAGTCTTTAATTTAATTCAACTATTTCCCTGTTGGCTTTCTGTCTGAATGATCTATCCATTGATGTAAGTGGGGTGTTAATGTCCCCTGCTATTATTGTGTTGCTGTTATCTCCTTTTAGTTCTGTTAATAGTTGCTTTATATACTTTGGTGATCCTGTGTTAGGTGCATATATATTTATAAGTGTTATGGCTTCCTGGTGGACTGTCCTCTTTATCATTGTATACTGCCCCTCTTTGTCTCTCATTGTCTTTTTTATCTTGAAGTTTACTTTGTCTGCTATAAGTATGGCAACACCTGCTTTCTTTTGTTTCCTATTAGTTTGGAATGTTGTCTTCCATCCCTTCACTCTGAGCCTGTGTTTGTCTTTAGAGCTGAGATGTGTTTCCTCGAGGCAGCATATTGTTGGGTCTTGTTTTTTAATTCATCCAATGGCTGTACATTTTGTTTAACCATTCATCTGTTGAAGGACACTTAGATTTTTCCCAGGTTTGAGCTATTACAAATAAAGCTACTACAAACATTCATTTACAGAAGTTTGCATGAATGTAAGTTTTCGTTTCTTTGGGATAAATGCCCAAGAGTAGAATTCCCATGTCATATGGTAAATTCATTTTTAGTTTTAGAAGAAATTGCCAAACTATTTTCCAGAGTGGCTGTACCATTTTACATTCCTACCAGCATGTATGAGTACAGTGGTTTTTATGTGTCAACATGACTAGGCTGTGGTGCCCAGTTGTTTGGTCAAATACCAGTCTAAATGTTGCTGTGAGGATATTTTTTAGGTGTGATTAACATTTAAATTAATAGACCTTTAGGTAAAGCAGATTACCTTCCATAATGTGGGTGGGCCTCATCCAATCAGTTGAAGGCCTTAAGAGCAAAAACTGAGATTTCCCAAAGAAGAAACAGTTCTTCGCTGCAACATAGAAACCCTGCCTGAGTTTCCCACCTGCTGGCCTGCCCTGCAGATTTCAGACTCTTAGACTGTAACATCAAATCTTATCCAAATCTCCATCCTGCCAGCTCACCCTATAGATGTCAGACATGCCAGCCCCCATAATTATGTGAGCCAGTTCCTTAAAATCAGTCAGTGTCAGTCCCAATTTCCCTCTCCCTGTCTCCCCTGCTACACATATGTGTACACAGCACGGATCATATCCTGTTAGTTCTGTTTATCTACAGAACCCTGACTAATATAATGAGTGACCCAGTTCTTTTCTGTCCTCCCCAGCATTTGGTATTACCACTGTTTCTTTTGTAGTTTTTTTGGTAATAAATCATGAAATGGGTAGAGTAATTCCTCCTAATTTATTCTTTTATTTTACTCATTTTTTTTTTACCTTTTTAACCGTTTTTAAGTGTACAATTCAGTGGTATTAAATGCATTTACAATGTTATGTGACCATCACCACTGTCTATTAAGAAAACTTTTTCATCACCCAAACCAGAACTCTATAACCATTAAGCAATAATTCCCCATTGCCCCTTCCCCTAGCCTCTGTTGTATTTTCTATCCCTATGATTTTGCCTATTCTAGTCCTCTCATATAAGTGGAATCATAACAATATTATCCTTTTGTGTCTGGTTTATTTCACTTAGTATAATGTTTTCAAGGTTTGTCCGTGTTGTAGTATGTATTAGCATTTCATTCCTTTTTTAAAAAAAACAGAAGTTAATTTTAGAGTAGTTTTAGGTTCACGGCAAAATTGAGCAGAAGATACAGAGATTTCCCATACACCCTATCCCCATGGCACACACAGAATCCCCGACTATCAATATCCCACACCAGAGTGGTACATTTGTTACAACGATGAACCTACATTGACACATCATCATCATCCAGAGTCCATTTACATTAGAGTTCACTCTTGGTGTTGTATGTTCTATGATTTTTGACAAACATATTAAGACATGTATCTGCCATTATAATATCGTCCAGAGTAGTTTTACTGCCCTAAAAATCCTCTGTGCTCCACATATTCATCCCTCCCTCCTCTCTAACTTCTGGCAAGCACTTATCCTTTTATTGTCTGCATAGTTTTGCCTTTCCCAGAATGTCACATGGTTAGAATCCTACTAAATGTAGCCTTTTCAGGTTGACTTCTTTCACTTAGTAATGTATATTTAAGGTTCCTCCGTGTCTTTGCATGGCTCCATAGCTCATTTCTTTTTGGTGCTGAATAATATTCCATTGTCTGGATGTACCACAGTTTATTGATCCATTCACCTACGAAGGGCATCTTGGTTGTTCCAAGTTTTGGCAATTATGAATAAAGCTGCTATAAACATCCATGTACAGGTTTTTGTGTGGACATATGTTTTTAACTCCTTTGGTAAAACCCCAAGGAGCATGATTGCTGGATCATATGGTAAGAATGTGTTTAGTTTTGTAAAAAAGTGCCAAACTGTCTTCCAAAGTGGCTGTACCATTTTGCCTTCCCACCAGCAGCGAATGAGAGTTCCTTTTGCTCCACGTCCTTGTCAGCATTTGGTATTGCCAGTGTTTGGATTTTGGCCATTCTAATAAATGTCTTGTGGTGTCTTGTTTTTAATTTGCATTTCCCTGATGACACGATGTGTAACATCTTTTCGTATGCTTATTTGCCATTTGTGTATCTTCTTTGCTGAGGTGTCTATTAAAGTCTTTTGCCCATTTTTTAATTCCATCTTTGTTATTGTTGGGTTTCAAGAGTTCTTTGTATATTTTGAATAATAGTCCTTTATCAGATATGTCTTTTGCAAATATTTTCTCCCAGTCTGTGGCTTATCTTCTCATTCTCCTGATTTCATTCCTTTTTTAAGGCTGAATAGTATTCCATTGTTTGTGTATACCGCATTTTGTTTATCCATTCATCTATTGATGGGCACCTGGGTTGTTTCCACCTTTTAGCTATTGTGAATAGTGCTGCTGTGAACATGGGTATGCAAATATCTCTTCAAGACCCTGCTTTCAGTTCTTTGGGTCTATACCTAGGAATGGACTTACTGTATCATATTGTTACTCTATGTTTAACTTTTTGAGGGACTGCCCAACTGTTTTCCACAGTGGCTGCACCATTTTACATTCCAAGCAACAGTGTATAAAGGTTCCAATTTCTCCACTTCTTTGCCAACGCTTGCTATTTTCTGTTTTTTTGATAATAGCAATCCTCATGGGTGTGAAGTAGTATCTTATTCTAGTTTTGATTTGCATTTCCCTGATAAGTAATGATGTTAAACATCTTTTCATGTGATTATTGGCCATTTGTACTTTCTTCTTCTTGTTCAAGTTGTTTTAGTTATTTTAGATCCTTTACCTTTCCATATAAATTTTAGAATAATCTTGTCTATCTATAAAAATAATCTTGCTGGAATTTTGATAAGAATCGCATCAAAGCTGTACATCAATTTGGAGAGAATTAACATCTTTACTGTGTTGAGTGTTGTAATCTTTGAACACAATATGTCTCTTCATTTATTTAGATCTTTGATTTCTTTCATCAGCATTTTGTAGCTTGCAAGGGCCTGTACATCAGTGTGTTAGATTTACACCTAAGTATTTGATTTTTTTGAATGATTATATATGTAATTATATTTTAAATTTTGGTGTCCACATGTTAATTGCTAGTATGTGGAAATACAATTGATTTTTGTATGTTGATCTTGTGTCCTACAACTTGTATGTATCCTGTGACCTTGCTGAACTCACTTATTAGTTCTAGGTGCATTGTTTTTGTTTTTCATAAATTGCTTTGGATTTTTCAGTGATGTAAACCATCATGTCATTGGCAAACAGGGATAGTTTTGTTTCTTATTTCCTAATCTGTATTCCTTTTATTTCATTTTCTTGCCGTACTACACTGGCTTAGAACTTCCAGGACTCTGTTAAATAGCAATGGTAAGAGTGGACATCCTTGCCTTTTTCTGCATTTTATGGGAGAGCATTCAGTCTTTTACCAATAAGTATGATGTTAGGTAAAGGTTTTTTGTAAATGTTCTTTGTCAAGTTGAGGAAATTCCCCTCTATTCCTAGTGTTTTAAGAGTGTTTATCATATATGGGTGTTGAATTTTGTTAAATGCTTTTTCTACATCAATTAAGAGGATTGTGTGACTTCTTTTTTCTTTAGCCCATGAATTCTGTTTGTTAATATTTTGTTAAGGATTTCTGCGTGTATATTCATGAGGGAGATTAGTCTGTTGTTTTCTTTGTATTGTCTTTGTCTTGATATTAGGCTAATTCTGGCTTCATAAAATCAATTAGGAGTTGTCCCCTCCTCTTCTATTTTCTGGAAGAGATTGTTTAGAATTAGTATTAATTCTTTTTTAAATATTTGGTGGAATTCTCTAATGAAACCGTTTGAGCCTAGAGATCTCCTTTTCAGAAGTTTTAAAATTGCAAAATCAATTTCCTTAATAGTGTAAGGCTGTTAACATTATCAGGGTATCATTATGGTGGGAGAAAAAGAAAGTGGAGCTGTGGGGAAGGAGAAACATTTCTTCAGAATCTACTGTCCACATTCACAGAAAGGAAGTAAGTGGCCCTTGTTCCTATCTGTCTGACGTCAGGCAGGTCACATACCTCAGAGTTATGGTGGGGATTCAGATGGTGGGTTTGGTTATCCCTATCCAAAATAATGATAACTTTTCCAAGAAAATAAACTGCTGAGAATGCAACAAATGAGTCATCCATGCAGAAGATATATCTATTGACCATTTCTGTGTGCCCCTCAGTGTTCCTAGTCAGTAAAACACTGTTTGCTGTATGCCTTTGATACGTGTAGTGGATGCTGTCACTGAGGTGTTTTTACAAACGGGGTCCTTTAACACCTGACTGGTGAGCAGAATGGGGGCCTTGAGACACCACAGGGTCCAATCAGAGCTGAAGCCACCTTCAGTCGTAGCCCTTCTACTAAGGCCAGGAAGGAAGGTCTCCCTTTTCTGAATTCCCCCAGGGCTTTCTCTGGACTGCTGTGCTCAGAACTCTGGCTCTTAATGGCAGAACTAGTCTCAGCAAGACCAGTCGTTTATTGGCTTATGTAATCAAACTGGAGAAAAGACAGGGTTGATGGTGGGCCTGGGGCACTGAAATGCTGCCAAGACGCTTTGCCTCCTTGGTCAGCAACCTCCTTCCGCTGCAGACTGGTTTTCACACAAGGAGGGTGATGGAGCATCTGATCTGATGGCTCCCTGCTGCTCTGGAGGGACTGTTCCTTTTTCTTCTTTCTCATTTGAAAAACTCTGAGGAAGGGTCTAATTGGTAGGGCCTAGGTCATATGTTGTGTAGTGTGGTTGAAATGAAGATAGAAGTTCCCAGGAGAAGGTAAGGAGCGTTGGACAGAGCTGACATGAGATGGAGTCTGTAGCTAGTCATATATTTTTGGAAGGTTGTTAGTGGCATGTGTTGAAGACACAAGTGTTTTCTGTTAACCTCCAAGTAACCAAAATAGTTGATTAATAGATTATCATTATCATAATATTATAGATAATTGATAGTTTATGATCCTAATATTAACATATAGTTAATAGCTCTATCTGTATTATATAGCTATGTAAAGATATATATTATATCTAGTTAATAGTAATAATAGATTATTGTTATAATAGCCCTCGTGTGGCATGGTTATTTGAAGATTTACTGTACCTATTTACATATTTAAGAAAAATTTGAAGGAAATGAGTAGAAAATAACTATGCCTCCTGCTCAGTCTTTTCTAAATTTAACTGAGAGAACCCGGTTCATTTTGACTATACCCTTTGGTGACACTGCCATCTTTTCAATGAGGTTAATTTATTTTCACAGGGAATTGTTGATTTTCTGGGCTGCTATTGAGGATAGAGTTGGTATTTTAATTTCAGTGAATATTTACTGAGCTGTTTAAGGGATGTGCAAGGCCCTTATTACCCTCAAAGAGTTCGAAGTCCCCTGGAGTAGGTAAAAACAGAAAAGTCCAGTACTTGAGACTGAGGCTTCACATCTCGAACATGGAATAGCCTTACTCCTCTCACATCTGAGTAAGGTTTCAGTTAGGGGTGGAGAACTGGGCTGAGCTGGCTTTGTGCTTGATGGTTGCTGAATAAGGTGGAGGATTGGTTGATGCCTGAGGTAGGAAGGCAGATGCTTCAAGGCATCTCCACGCAACTCACTTCCTACACTTCTGATGGACAAGGCTGCATTATTTGCTGAGGCAAATTAGCGTTTAAACTCCATGGAGGGTGGAGAAAGAGAAAATAATTGTGTAACTATGGCTAAGAAACTGAAGTTTTTTAAAAAAGGCACATTGGTGGTGGCAGGCCCATATGGGCCAATGGCTCCAGTGTGAAAGCTTCTGTTTTTAGGCCTAGCTCATTTTCTTTTGAAAGGAGCAAGCATTTTGTGTAAGACCTGGTTATCTCAGTGCTGAATTCCACAGAGTGTGAACAGTTCATACTAGTTCAGCAGGGGGAGTCTGTGAATACCTGCAGAACGTCAGGTGTGATGTGGGCTGGGAGAGGGGGTATCCTAGATAAGTGATCGGCATCTTCTCCTTTCTAGAGAACATGTTCACATCCCTCTTCAGAATATTTGTTCCCTATGATTCTAAAGCAGAGGTCAGCAAATTTTTTCTATAAAGGGCCAGATAGTAAATATTTCTGACTTTGTGGGCCATTGGTTACTATTATAGCTGCTCAGTTTTGCCAATGTATAGGCATGATTATGTACCAATAAAACGTTATGTATGGGCGCTGAAATTTGGGTTTCATATCATTTTCACATCATGAAATATGTCTTTTGATTTTTTCCAGCCATATAAAAATGTTAAAACTATACTTAGCTCTCATGGACTGTGCAAAAACAAGAGACAGGCCAGATTTTGGCCCATAGACCATACTTTGCTGACCCCTTCTCTAAAGATCTTAAAAATAACTTATATAAAGTTCTAAATTGGAAAACATTTTATTTATTTAGCAAGCACTTATATAGCACTTAATATGTGCCATGAACTGTTTTAAGTGCCTACAGATGTTAGCTAATTTAATCCTCACAGTAACCACATGAGGAAGGTACTATTTACCCCATCTTGCAGATACATACATTGAGGCACAGAGAGGTTAAGTAACTAGCCCAGGGTCACACAGCTAGTAAACGGCAGAACCCAGATTTGAACCTAGATAATTAGCTCCAGAGTACCTGTTCTTTTTTATTTTTTTTATTGTGGTAACAGTGGTTTAGAACATTATATAAATTTCAGGTGTACATAATTATGTTTTGATTTCTGTGTCGATTACATCATGCTCACCACACAAAGATATTATAATCCATCACCACACACGTGTGCCTAATCACCCCTTTCACCCTCCTCCCTCCCATCTTCCCCTCTGGTAACCACCAATCCAATCTCTGTCTCTATATGATTGTCTGTTGTTGTTTTTATCTTCTACTTGTGAGTGAGATCAAATGGTATTTCACTTTCTCCCTCTGACTTATTTCACTCAGCATAATACCCACAAGGTCCATCCATGTTGTCACAAATGGCCAGATTTCATCATTTCTTATGGCCGAGTAGTTTTCCATTATGTATATACCACATCTTCTTTATCCATTCATCCCTTGATGGGCGCTTAGGTTGCTTTCAAGTCTTGGCTATTGTGAATAATGCCACAGTGAACATAGGGGTGCATGTGTCTTTACGCATTCGTGTTTTCGTGTTCTTTGGATAAATACCCAGCAGTGTAACAGCTGGATCGTATGGTAGTTCTATTCTTAATTTTTTGAGGAATCTCCACACTGTTTTCCATAGTGGCTGCACCAGTTTGCACTCCCACCAGCAGTGTATGAGGGTTCCCTTCTCTCCACATCCTCTCCAACACTTGTTTCCTGTCTTGTTAATTATAGCCATTCTGACGGGAGTGAGGTGATATCTCATTGTAGTTTTGATTTGCATTTCCCTCATAGTTAATGATATTGAACATCTTTTCATGTGCCTGTTGGCCATCTGTATATCTTCTTTGGAGAAATGTCTGTTCCTATCTTTTGCCCATTTTTTAATTGGGTTGTTAGTTTTTTTGTTGTTGAGACATATGAGTTCTTTATGTATTTTGGATATTAACCCCTTATCTGATATATGGTTTGCAAATATCTTCTCCCAATTGTTAGGTTGTCTTTTTGTTTTGTTGATGGTTTCCTTTGCTGTGCAGAAGCTTTTTAGTTTGATGTAGTCCCATTGGTTTACTTTTTCTATTGTTTTCCATGCCCGGTCAGACATGGTACTTGAAAATATGCTGCTAAGACTGATGTCGAAGAGCATACTGCCTATGTTTTCTTCTAGAAGTTTCATGGTGTCGGGTCTTAGATTCAAGTCTTTAATCCATTTTGAGTTAATTTTTGTGTATGATGTAAGATAATGATCTACTTTCATTCTTTTGAATGTGGCTGTCTAGTTTTCCCAACACCGTTTATTGAAGTACCTGTTCTTATCCACCATGGTATGCTCTCTCTCTTAACAAATTTATAATTATTAACTTTCTAGCCTAAAGGAATTTTAGAGAGTAATCCATCCCTACTACGTCTCCATTTTGTAGACTCATTTTTACACACCAGCTTCATAGCCTGTATGATTCAAATTTGTACCTCAATAAAGTTATGGATTACTGCTTATCACACACTTTCAGCTTCTCTTGTGACTGCCTAAAAGCTTAGTCTTAAAGCCCGCTGATCCCAAGGGTAATCTGTCTGCACAGGCTGGAACTTAACTGTTTACTTATTGTTTTATTTATGTTCATTGTGAGCTCCTTGAAGGCAGGAGCAATGGTATCAAACTGTTTTCCATCAGAGAAATCTATTCTGGGTGTATCTTTTGCCTTCTTTGGGAACACCTGTCTCAGATTACTCCCAACTCAGATTTTGCCCTGCCTCTTTTCCTGCTTGAATAAGCAGCTGCTTGAACTTTGAGCCCCACCTGCCTGTCATAGGGACAGAATTTGTGGTGTCACACTACCCTATCCCTGTTGATCCAAAGATACCAGCAAGGAGGGCCAGGAAAGGACAGTTTCCCAGTCTTTCCAAGGAAGAAAATGTGAAGGGGTGTGTTTTAAAGCAAGTCAAAACTTAGGTAGGCGATGAGGTGCCCAGGATTTCTGGTTCCTTTTGCTTAGTCATTGTCTTAGACTCTGCTAACCAGGAGGGACCGCAGAGCACCTCTGGTGCTGGGGTTCCTGCACCACAAGGATTCCTCAGAGTAATTGCAAGGTGTCGTCAAATCCAAATGTGCACCCGTCTGTAGGCTAGATAAATGATATCTGGTACGTGTGTGTACAGTTACTTTTCAAATGTATGTAGATGCCATCATGATCAGAAAGAAAGGCTTTACTGGATTTGTCTTGGCTGCTGTTACTCTCACAGCTACTACTTATTGAGAAACCTGATCCAGTTAAAGCCCCTTATTTACAGATGAAAAAAATGAGGCTCAGGGGTGAAGGGAAGAGACTTGCCTGCGTCATATAGAAAGGAACAGCTGGCCTGGAAGCTGGTGCAGTTTGTACTATATGGCTTATGCTCTCTGTCTCCCCTGGGATGGGCACAAGTAAAGGGATTGGCAAGTATTTCGACCATTAATGCTATGCTGAACTTTCCAATATTGTCTAATAGAGTGATTGATTGCAGTGAAGTTTACCAGTATTTATAGTGCTTCTCTTGAGAATCTCAGGGGTTTTTTTCCCACTGTATTCCTTGCCATGCCCCCATAAATAATAATCCAGTATTCCAACCTGGAAACCTGAGACATGGTAAAATTGGGCAGCTTGCTTATACCTATAGTAGAGCGGGCCCTAAAACTCAGTTTTCCCTGGATCGGGGTTCTATTAATCAGACTGAACTTGTAAGGATTTCAGTTATTTGTATCTTAGTCTTTTTGTGGCTGTTGCTCTCAGCTGGGTGCAACAAAAACTTTTGTAAAATGTCTCCTAAGTGCCTGATACTGTGCTAGGTATTTTCACGTGTATTATATATCACTTAATTTAATGAGACCAAAGTTGCTATTCTGAAGCCCCTCTCAGAAGCAGCTAAATAGCTTCAATTTGCTCCAAAGCCCATCCATCCAGTCATTTATTTATTCATCTATTTACCATTATGGAGCACCTCTGTCAGGTCTGCACATGTGCCCGTTGGTGGCCAGCCTGGAACAAATCAGCCTAAATCCATCCTTCCAAACAAGACCCAGGACTGGCAGCAACATCAGCTTGGTCTGCACACACATCACTTTTTTCTCACTGACATTTCAGGAATTTCAGGTGACCCTGACAGTTCGGTCAAATGACATTCATATCAACCGTTCTCATATACTTTTATGCTAAATCTTTTCAAAAACCCTTGAGAAGTCAGATGAATAGGAATGATCTCCTTTTGTGAGTCGGGAAACCAAACATGGAGGAGGCCTGTGTGAGGTAATGCAGCTAGTGCGGGCCTCCTAACTCCAGTGCTTCTGCCACCCCGCCTGTCTAGTGGCAGGGTGCACCAGTGCTGCTCCTAGACTCTTCTACCTCCAGACATACATCTCCGAGCTTCTCTTCTCGTTGCCTTTCTTCCTTCTGCCCCTCCCTTCTCTGTTTCTATGTGGATGCATCCTCTACTAGGTGGTCTTTAAGTGTTGGAGTTCCTCAAGGCTGTCTTACATCCTCTTTGCACTCTGAGCTCTCACCCTTAGTCATCTCTTCCTTCTGCGCTGATGACTCCCAAAAGTATCAGTTGAGCCTAGACTCACCTCTTTGTCTTCCAGATGTATCCATCCACATCCTACGTAGTATCTCTGTTTGGATGTCTCCCAGGCACCTGATGTCAGCCTGTCCAAAACTTGACTTGATCTTTTATCCCCAACCTAGCTCTTTTCTCTCATTCCTGACCTAAGCAAATGGCACTGCCAGTCCATGCTCCTTCTATCTGCGTGGAGTGGCCTCATCAACTTGGAGATCCCTCCTCAGTACTGTTCCTGGTTTCCCACACTTTTAAAGTGACATGTAGAATTCTTGAGTGCCCTGTCTACTTTTCCAGCTGCACATCACATCACTTTCCTTTTCATATCTGTGCTTGAATCACCACTTTGATTTTTTTCTTTTTTTGTTAATGAGGGGAAGATTGGCCCTGAGCTAACACCTGTTGCCAATCTTCCTCTTTTTGCCTGAGGAAGATTGTCTCTGAGCTAACATCTCTACCAGTCTTCGTCTATTTTGTATGTGGGACGCTGCCACAGTGTGGCTTGATGAACAGTGTGTAGGTCCGCACCTGGGCTGTGAACCAGTGAACCCTGGGCCGCTGAAGTGGAGCGTGCAAACTTATCCACTATGCCACTGGCCCAGCCCCCTACTTTGATTTTTAACATTTGTCAAAGGAATACTGTGTTCATGATTTTAAAAACCAGGTGTAATGGAGTTGCAGCACACATGCATTTAAGTTACCCATTGACTTTTAGAACCTAATCTCTTTCCCCTTCGTGTAGCTTCATTAGCTCTGTTAATTTTCTAAACAAAACTGTTAACAGGTATTAAAGTTACAGGGGCTTAATAATAAAAACAACATTCAGTTTCAGCCTTCAGATCATATTATGCAGAGCTGCTGCTCAGGAAGAGGTTCTGTATCCACTTTTTGTAGAAGCCAAGTGGCGTGAGTGCTGAGTCTTTGCGGCAATACTAATGGAAGTGGTTTGGGCTTGTTTGAGTTGGTTTTTTTCTTAGAAGCAAATTTGGAGGTGTTGTATATACCTAGGAAGTCCTGGGATTGCCCCTAATTTGCTTTATAGATGCTAGTCATTGAAAATCCTTCCACAATGGTTAAGTGGCTGGTGTTAATACACGTGCTTAGTAAGTGGTAGTATGAGCACAGGCACTGGGTATGTGTTGTGTACACAGAGACCTAGTATCCTGGTCCGGCCTAGGCAGCTTCCACTTGTGTTCATGGGTTTAGCTCTTTCAGTTCAGAGTGCTTCATTACACTGTTAGATAATTTCTTTCCTCTGTTCTATCTTGGACTTTGAACCTGGCTCTTCCCAATACTTTAAATTTAGTGCCTGATTCCATTTCATTGATAATACTTTATAATTATAGTAAGTATTGTTTTAGAGATGAGTATAGCAAAATGTGATTAAAGGTAGGGAAGGATGCCAAATAGCCTTTTCTGACTAACCAATTATATGTTGCTTATTGATTATTTTTTTCTAAATTCTCTTCCATCAGTTCACATTTCTTTGTCACCTTAGGGATAGGGAACAGGGGAGATTTGAGGTAACAGTGTATAATTGCACATCAGTGGAGAAAGTGACCCTTGTGTGGGCCTGTGTCATTCAAGGTGTTAAAATAGAGAACACACTTGCCCTCCTATATAAGCCATAGTTTACAGTATTAGATTCATCAGTATTAAAGTAATATTTTGATTTCCTATTTACTTTGTCCCTTTTTTAATAAACTTTTTTTTAAGAATTCTTTTTTTTTAAAGATTGGGCCTGAGCTAATATCTGTTGCCAATCTTTTTTTATTTTTTTCCTTCTTTTCCCCAAAGCCCCCCAGTACATAGTTGTACATTCTAATTGTAGGTCCTTCTAGTTCTGCTGTGTGGGACGCTGCCTCAGCATGGCTTGACGCCTGGTGCTAAGTCTGCACCCAGGATCCGAACCAGCAAAACCACCGAAGCAGAGGACTAAAATGAGAAAATATGTATGAGTACTTAGCAAAAGGAACTCAATAAATGATCATCTCATTTTTTTAAGTGACTTTTTTTTAACTGAGATTACAAATGAGAATATTTAGGTTTTTTGAAGCTTTTCACAAAAGTATAGTAGCCCAGGATTGTGAAATTGGAAGGTCCCTTAATAGTTAGAACCAGTGAAGGACTCCCTTAAACATTCTTAGGTGAGAGGCTCTTAGTCTTTTTGATAAACTAAAATCTGCCTCCCTGTAACCTCTGCATCTGCCCTCATCCATGTGATAGCCCTTCTAGGATTTGAGGACAACTATTGTGTCTCCCCCCAAATTATCTTTTCCAAACCAACTCTTCTTTACCTATTCCTCATAAGATGTAGCTTCCAGACTTTTTCCCGTCTTGGTCTTCCTCTTCTAGATAAAGACAAATTTGTTGTTCCCCTTAACTGAACGCATAGTTTAGATGTAATCTGGCTAGCACATCCCGAAATAGGCCTGTCTTCTCTTTAGCTGAACTTTTTTGGGAAACCAGGTCACCCAGTTCATGCACATACAGCTTGTTCTTTTGTCTTCTGTTTACTTTCTAGATGATAAATAAATGCATAGCAGTTTAACACAGCAAATCGAACACAGATTTTAAGCTCCCTCCCCTCCCATAGTTTCATTAAAATGATAGTAAAAGGGAGAAGAGATGTCAGCAAATAAGAGATCAATGGAATGTTAAAGCCAGAAAGCCTGTGTGGTGAACTTAGTGGGCCCGAGGAACTCAAAGTGCCTGCTAGGGAGAGAAACTGAGAAGAAAGAGATGTAATGCAGAACCCTGGAATAGCTCCAGAATTGGAGAAACAAATACTGAAAACAGAAAGATTAATTGAAAGTCTGTGTGAAAAGCAATCAAATGCCTACGTTGATTAAATGCCAACTCTCAGACAGAGGTTTTTAGTCTTAGATATTGAACCAGAAGCACACCAGGTATAAAAGGGATGGAATATGGAGCAAAACTGAAAATAAGAGCTTTAAGACAAAGTGATAAATAGTGAATGATAGGATCATCACCCCTTTTCACCCACTTTCCAGTATTTCTGTAGGCCGGCACCCCATGCAAGAGATCGGAAGATCCTTCTCTGATAAAATTAGCCCTAGAGAAAAAGTCCTAAAGATACTGACTGCTTCTGGTGGTCCTCAGTAAAGTGGCAGATTCTTGCGTGATCACCATAATGTGAAGTCCACAAGTTGACAAGCCTAGCCCCCACACGCACAGCTTTCAAATAGCTTCTAAAAGTATGAGTAGATAGCCACGTCATGAGACATTTAAAGAAAGCCTCTACCCTAAAAGACAGAGACCAAAACAAATGGAGGAGAAAAGAACTCAGAGGAAACAGTAAAAGCAGGGAGAAGGAGGGAGGAGGAGAAGGAGAGACGGAAATTTAACTATAATATCTTGAGAGAGATTAGAGAAAATATTGTGTTCGTGAAACATGAACAAGATTCTTTAAAAAATAAATAAATAAACCTTCAGAAAACAAGAAAGACCTCTTGGAAGTTAAACAAGAAAGACCTCTTGGAAATTAAAAATATGATAGCCAGGGTCTGGCCCCATGGCTGAGTGTTTAAGTTTGCACACTCTACTTGGCGGCCTGGGGTTCGCTGGTTCGGATCCTGGGCACAGACCTACATACTGCTCATCAGGCCATGCTGTGGCGGCCTCCCACATGGAAGAAATAGAATGACCTACAACTAGGATATGCAACTGTGTACTGGGGCTTTGGCGAGAGAGAGAGAAAAAAAAAAGAGGAAGATTGGCAATAGATGTTACTTCAGGACCAATCTTCCTCACCAAAAAAACCCCCCAAAAGATAGCCACTGTAAAAAGCTGCAATAGAGAAATATTGAAAGATAAAGTTGAAGAAGATTCCTGGAAGATACACCAAATGAAAGAGATGGAAAATGGGGGAGAATAGATTTAAAAATTACAGGATCATTCCAAGAGGTCCAGCACCTGACTAATGGAAATTTAGGAAGTGAAAAAATAGGCAATAGAGAAATTACCAAAGAAATGGTATGAAAAGATATTCCCAGAACTAAAATAGTGTCTATAGATTGATACAGTGCGATGAATGAAAGAAAACTAACACTAAGATTTCAGAACTTTGAGGATAAAGAGGATGTCCTAAAAGCTTTTAGAGATTGCGGTCACATACATGGGGTTAGTATTCACAGTGGCACTAGATTTCTCAAAAGTAACAAGCAAGAAAACAATGGAGTGATACCTTCAAAATTCTGACAGAAAAAAATATCCCCAACTAGAATTTTATAGCCAACTAAACTAGCCCCAAGTTTAAGCACAATAAAGACATTTTCAGACATATTGTGCATGTGCCCTGTAATACTGTGATATAATAAGAAATATACATTTAGTCTTTGTCCTTGGTTCCTGGCACAGAGCACCTAAAATTATTGTAATTTCCTGAGTGGTAGGGGTGGTAGAGTATCTTTTGTTACAATATTTCATCTTCGTTCCTAGTTCTGATACAAGAGCTTCTAAAACCCTTGGAATTTTCTGAGTGATAGAGGTGAGAGGAGCAATCAACCATACCTGAGTTTATGCTAATGAGGTAACTCCTTTTGGGCCCCTAGGTGGCTTCGGGATTGGGGCTGATTGCCAGAGGAACCAATCATGTGATTAGAGGCCCCACCCCTTGACCTCTGGAGAGGGGAGAGGGGATAGAGATTGAGCTAATTACCAGTGACCAATGATTTAGTCAGTCATGCCTACATAATGGAACTTTCATAAAAACCTTAAACAGCAGAGTTTGGAGAGCTCCCAAGTTGGTGGACATATCCATGTGCCAGGAGGGTGGCATGCCCCAATTCCACGGGGACAGAATCTCCTGTGCTTGGGACCCTTCTAGACCTTGCCTTAGGTACTTCTGCATCTGGCTGTTCTTTTGTATTTTTTATATCACCTTTATAATAAACCAGTAATAGTAAGTAAACTGTTTTACCTGAGTTCTGTGAGCCATAATAGCAAATTGTCAAACCTGAGGAGGGGTTTGTGGGGAACCCCCACCCCCCAGCTTTATAGCCAGTCGGTCAGACGTATGGCTGGCCCAGACTTGCAATTGGCATCTGAAGCAGGAGCAGTCTTGTAGGACTAAGCTGTTAACCTGTGGGCTCTGTACTAACTCACAGTAGTTAGTGTCAGATTTGAATTAAATTGTAGGACACCGGGTGGTGTCTAGAGAGTTGGAGAATTGGTTGGTATGAGAAAAAAACCTGCATATTTAGTGTCAGAAGTGCTGTGAGTAAAAATAGTTTATAGCACACCCTTTCTTAGGAAACTCTACTAGAAGACACTTTGCACCAGAACAAGAGAATAAATAAGGAAGCAGACTAAATGGGATCCAGGACACGGTATAGGTGAGGTGAAGGGAATTCCAGAAGGACAGTTCCAATAAGGATGTCTCAGGAACAAACAAGAACAAGCTGCTAGGGTACCTGATTGTTGAACGTACTAAAAGGAGTTTTACACTTTTTTATCATCTCCAGGGAAAATAAAAATTATACAAAAAAGGAAATGTAATCATAGTATACATCATGGCTTGACTACAGATAATATTCACATCTACTTAATAATGCAATCCTTAATATTAATTTAACCAAAATTTGACATACTTTGGGAAGATGGAGAGAGTAAGTGGAGTAGTATGTGAAGAGAGTGTCAGAACAAAATCCTAATCTTCCATCATAAAAATTAAATAGGTAATGTAATAGTTATCTTTTGCTGCGTAACAAATTACCCCAAAACTGAGTGACTTAAGATAACAATTTTTTTTTAATCTCATCATTTCTGTGGGTCAGAAATTTAGAAGCAGCTTAGAGACCTCTCATGAGGCTGCAGTCATCTGAAGGCATGACTGGGGCCGGAGGATCCTCTCCCAAGCTCACTCAGGTAGCTGTAGGAAGAGGCCCAAGTTCCTCTTCTTATGGGCCTCTCCTCAGGATATGTTGTTATCTGGCTTCTCCAAGAGCAAGTGATACAGAAGATACAATAAGAGGAATTTGCACTGCCTTTTATTACCTAGCCTTGGATGTGACATGCCGTCATCACTTCTGCTATATCCTGTTGACCATGCAGACCAACCCTGAGACACTGTGGGCGGGAGCTGCACAAGGGTGTAAAGGAGGCAAGGGGCCTGGGAGGCTATTTGGAGACTGACTACCACAAATAGTAACTAAAAGTGAAAATTCAAGAAGTAATATTATAGGCATATTACTTAGAAAGGTGGAGATAAATACCAGCAGAAAGAGGTTGCTCCTAGGAACGGGAATGAGAACAGGAGCAGAAACTGCTGGTTTTCATTATAAGCCTTGTAGACCAACTTTAAGACATATTTGTATGTATTACTGTGATTTTTTTTTTTAATTATGAAAAACCGCCAAAGCACACAGCCATTTAATGTCCCCAACACCAGTAGTAGAGCGATACATGGATTATATAAAGCACTCGTAGAATCTGAATCTGTTAAGGATCCTTTGGTATGTGGAAGATAGTGTGTGTGATCTTGAAGGACAGTTTATAGATAATAAACCTAAAGTTCAGTGAAAAAGAGGACATAGTGACAACCTGAGCTAGAATCCTTGAATATACGTGACACAAAGAGATGAGCATTAGGTAATGAGATGCTCTGGCATTTCACTAATGTGGAACTCAGGTGAAGGGGGAAAATAGACTGTTTTGCTCTTTCTGAAGAGTAGAAAGTTCTTAAGTGGAGTTGTTTATGTGGCTTGGAGCTATAAATGGCAAAGCTTATTAAAGGAAATATCCTTTTGGCAGATAGTTGGAAAGCACTTTATAGAACTCCCCAGGCTAAGAGTGTATCGGCAAGGGTTTGATACAAATTGGAGAGAGTCAGCCTCTGTCGCTGTGAGAGCCATGCGCCTGAGCCCTGGGGGTCACGCCGAGTACTGGCCAGTCCACAGCACCAGTCATTCCAGCTGGCTGCTACCAGTGTCATTTGCCTCCTTCAGAGGAACTTTGGGCTCCTTGTGGTCTACCACAGGTTGGTTGGTGCCCAAAGACCACCCCCTCAGCATTTGTGCCCATGATGCCTGCTCTGTGCTTGCTCCCCACGTATGCCCCGTATTCAAGTCTGGTGTCGTTTCTCCTCATCTCTTCCTGTTACTGTGTATTTACTCTTCTTGAGGAACCTACTGTTAGGAGCTCCAGGGTTCTTGGACAGTTTATTCCATTCACCTTCTAATAAAACCGGGCTTGGGATAAAGCATTAGAGAAATCAGGTTGGTGGGGGAGTTGGGAAGGGTGCAGTGAAGACTGCCGTATAAGCAAAAACTACCACTTGAGGCATTCAGGTTCATGTTTTTTAACCATTTGAATACCTCATTAAAACATATTGTTGACATTCTTTTACTATAACTGAGTATATTGAATTTAAAATCCTTCAGGGTCTCCATGATAAGCCTCTGCTGTCATGTACTGGGATGCCTTCAGTACCATTCCAGTGGGCAGAGGCTTAAGTTGTGGAAGGGGCAGATTGGGTTGTTGTATTTTCGTTCCTCAGTGTCTGTCTGTATTTTACTTTGCCCACAGATTGGGGACCACAAATTCAGTGCTCACCGGATCGTCTTAGCAGCCTCAATCCCATACTTCCACGCTATGTTTACAAATGACATGATGGAATGCAAACAGGATGAGATTGTAATGCAAGGAATGGACCCAAGGTACTAACTTCCTCCGTTAGGTTTCACAGGCTTTCCAGGTGCAGCTCCAGCCCTGTGTTTGGTGCCATTCGAGGGCCTGCAGCAGGACATAGTATCTAGCACGCACTCAGCAGGTGATTAGTAAACAAGGTAGAACCTCAGCCAGTGGCCTGAGACAAAGTTAAAATGAGAGTTTCAATGTATTTTTACTCCGTTAGAGTAACACGTTTAATAGGAACTAGGTACCAAGATTTTTTTAAACTAGGACTGGGTACAAAGGTGGTGGTGTATTATTCTCTGCACTTTTCTGTGCTAGCCATTTTAGCTGGCAAAATAATTTTTCAAATAAGTGTCTTCATTCATTACTCTTCTCATCAGTCTAGAACAGTGTTATCCAGTAGAACTTTCTGCAGTGATGGAAATGTTCTATTTGTGCTGTCCAAAATGGTAGCCACTAGCCACGTGTATTGAGCACTTGAAATGTGACTAGAGGCACTGAGGACCTGAATTTAAAATGTATTTCATTTTAACGCATTTAAACTTAATTTTAATTAGCCATGTGTGCCTAATGGCTACTGTATGGGTAGGGCAACACAGGTGTAGAAGGTGGCAGATATTGTGGTTGTTTGGTGAATGAGAAAATTGAAGCTAAAGGAGGTCAAGCCCAAGGTTATCTAGTTAGCCAGTAACCTGTCATTTTTTGCCTACCCTCTTAATCTCATAATGTTTAAAACTAGAGGGAAAGGTGCTAGGAGACCGTGGTGCCCTCTAGATGATTGAAGGTGATTTGCCCCAATACATGGAGAGGATTTATATACCCACCGCAAGGCAGAAGTCTAAGGTCAGCTACTTGTAAGGAAAGACACAGAAGTGGGTCTCCACGGGCATTTGTACACCATCTTCTCTGAGGTCTGTGTCTGAAGGAGCTGTGCTAATCACCATGCACAGTCCAGGTGCTTCATTTAACAGAGATAGACTGAGCACCTGTGACTGTGCTGCAGTAGGCACTGAGGTATAGCAGTGATAAAACAGAAAGCACCTCTTATTGTGCCAACTTTCTAGTAGAGGGGATCTGGCAGTAAACAAATACAAGTGCCTGACATGGCTGGGAAGTGAAAGTGATGTGAGACAAGTAAAGCAGAGTAAAGGCTAGCGAATGATGGTGGGGGTCTGTGCTATTTCAGGGTGATCAGGGAAGGCTTCTGTGATGAAGTGACTTTTGAACCAAGACCTTAATTGAAGTGAGGGAGTGAGCCATCTGGGGGAAGAGCCCTCCAGAGGGAACAGCCAGTGCAAAGGCCCTGAGGTGAGAGTGTGTTCAGCATGTTGGAATAGAGTGAGGGGGCAAAGAGTGGAAGGTGATGAGGTCAGAGAGATGGAGAGGGGCCAGACCACCTACAGCCCTATAGACAGGTTTTGGATTTCATTGTCAGTGTGAATTGGAAGCCAGAAAAAATGTTGGAAATCTCATTCTGGAAATTTATCCCAAAGAAATAATCCAAAAACATTATTTATAATGGCAGTAAGATGGTAATAGCTATTATGCCTACCAATAAAGGAAATAAATTATAGCATATTTACATGTTGAAATATTATATAGCAGCCACTAAAAACAGTAAACGTGAAAATAGTGTAGCAACATGGGAAAGGCCTGTGTAAGTTTTATGTAATTATATCCATACACTTTATATGTGCAGGTGAACATGAACTAAAAATGAGCCTAAGAAAATGACCCCTGTTGACTCATTCAGTAGTGAGATTGTGGATAATTGCTTTCTCTTTTTAGCATTTTCTGTGATAAAATTATTTCGGCAGTAAAGACAACTTAAGTAGAATGAGTCTTTGGCTATGGCGAAATAATTATTCCGTTCAGATAGCTTCTCAAAGGGCATGGGCGAAATGGATTTTAGAGCAGAGCCCATCCATTCCCCAGATAGTAATGTCAGCTCACTTAAGACTTGAGTCTCCTGTGGGCCAAGACCCATCTCTGAAGAGCCTCTTTCCTCTTTCCTCTAGTGCCCTGGAGGCTCTGATCAACTTTGCCTACAACGGCCACCTTGCCATTGATCAGCAAAATGTCCAGTCATTGCTAATGGGGGCGAGCTTCCTGCAGCTGCAGAGCATCAAAGACGCCTGCTGCACGTTCCTCCGAGAACGGTGAGGTGATGTGATGGGCCTGGCCCGGGGTGGGGAGCATGACCATTTCATTCCTGGAATCCTCTGCCAGTTTGCTGAGTCTTTGGGGCATACAGAGTTTTATGAAGAGAGTGAGCTGGGAAGGTTACTCTGCAGAAATGACCTTTCTTGAAATCAATATCAAACAGTGCCCAGTTCTTTGGGATGAACCTTTGAGGAACGTGATTTATAGAACCCTGCCTGTATTCTCCCCTGGCCTGACACGTACCTCTTCTTCTGGTCCTCTCTCTCCAATCTGACCAGCCACTAATTTAGCTGCCTGTTCTCACAAAACCAATGTATTCAGTGCTCCTTAACTCTTCCACAGACATCTCCATCTTTGTTCAGCTCCTTCCCCCTCCTTGAATTTCTTGACCTTCCTCTTTCCTTCAGCTCTGTAAGAGCCCACCCAAATTTCACCTCCTGGAATTCTCCGTCTGCCTCAGTCCCCTGGAATAATCATTGTATGCTCTTTTAGGGTAAGGACCATGGATTATACCTCTACCTATGTCAGGAACTTAGCAATGACCTTTTGATGACTGAGCAGATAAGACTCTTCCTCCCCCTCAAGAGGCAGAGCTCTCAGTCGTAGGGTAAAAGACACCGTTTAATCACTAGAGGCTTGGGTGTGAGGGTTAGTGCCGGGCTATACACAGGCAGGGAGAAACCAGGACAGCAGCCCTGTGTCTGTGGTACTCTCCAAGGCCTGGCCTCCACCTGAGCTACCCTGATCACCAGGTCCCTGGCCTTAAGACCAGCATTTCTCCTATCTCAGATCTGCCCTCCTGAACCTCATCCTCTCTTAGAGCTGACCTCCCTGTCTCCAATTCCTGTTCCACCAATCCAATTCACTTAGCAACTCTGTGGATCATGCCTGCTGTCCACATGCTACCCCTATGGTGCTCATAGATATCACTGAACACTGCTGTATGTGCGGCAAGTCATAATACCTATGGTGATGATGCCTACCATGCAGGGATGCTGTCTGCTGGGCATGGATGAGTGGTTTCATCATGAGGTAGGTGGTCCTTTTCTGGGTTTTGTAGATGGAGACCATGTAGTGAGTGGAGCCCCAGAGCCTGGCTTGTTCCTACCCTGGGATGCCTTCTGGGTTCTGCTGGAGGGATACATGGGTGAGGGGTCACATACTCTCTTTCCTACTCATTTGTAAGCTTCTTAAGGACACAAACTGTGCTTAGTCCATTTCTCTGTTCCCACAGAACTTGGAGAATGGTTTTCTGATTAAGTAGGCACTCTGGAAAGGACTAAGTTGTCCACCTGACCAAGGGAACAACAGCTCCACCTAGGGGCTTTTGAGGTCATCACTGTCAACACTGGATCCTGTCTCTATTATAAAGTAGTGTCACCTAAAAGATGCTTAGAAAAGTGATTTTTAGACGAGTGCAGTTTTTACGTGCACCAATGACATTTTAGGAAAACGTTCTTAAAACACAAAGCCTGATGTTTTGAGTCTGTCCTTGACACTTTTTCGTTTAGCTCTGTGAGACTCCTTTTGAACCTTAAACTCATACTTTATTCCTGTTTTATTCCTTGCCACAGGCCCCATAGGCTTGGCCTGCTTTCTGTTTTCCCTCCAACAGTTACTGTCGCTGCCTCTGTTCCTTGGGGTGGTTCTCCCCAAGCCTGGCTGCAGAGTATGATGGGGTCTCCCAGCTCCCTGCTTCCTATGTGCCCTTGAAGACAAGCACATGGCCCTTCAGTTTCAAGATTTGATTACCAACGACCTGAGGGAAATCATTCTGAGCAGTAGTGGAAAAAATGGTGCACGACAGAGCACAGAGAAACCACAAAGCCATCACAGTTGTTGGAACAGTAGTTCCTGAGGCCACTCTGCCTGTTAGAGCTTCCGCCTGCAGGTTTTTTTTTTCCTTGTGGCCTTTTTTCCCAGCTTTCAGATGTATGGACCTTCTTGTTTTTAGGTGAGCACTGGCGCTGTGTATATTCCAAAACTCTTCTATCAGAACTGGACTAGAACATCAATACGTCAATGAACCAATCCACTAACTTAATTCAAGTCACTGCTTCCTGCCTCTGATCAAGCATTACATCTTGTGGCCTCCTTGTTTGCAAATTCAAGCTATGTCAACCACTAAGGAGGTTGTGAAGTAGCTAATGAAAGATGTGGGCCTCTATCTACCCTTTTGGTTTATTTTCTCTCTCATCTCCCTCCCACTCCTGAGAGGGCCCCTTTCCGGCCTGGTAGCTCTCCCTCGTCTCTCCCCACTAATTGCCTCATAGACTTCCCACATCCCATCCTGTTGGATGTGAAAGCCCAGTTCAGTTGAAGGTGTGTTTTTTGTTCAATATTATGCCAAGCCAGTCAAAGACAGCCAAAGGTAAGGTACAGGAATCCTAATCTGAGAGGGAGAGGATGGAAATGTATGCCAATCAGCAATATTGATAATCCTTTCCCATGTCTTCAGACTCTATCCAGTACCCAGTCTATGACATTTTGAATCCTCCTCTTGAGTTGATGTCAGAGCAATAGGGATAAAAAAGCACATGCTGTAGAGGCCCAGGGAAGGTTTATCCTCTTATCTGCCATACGTGTGTAAAGTGCTTTTAACAGGTCTTGTTCCGGCACCATAAGTGCTCCAGGAGAAAGGTGTTATTTGACAGATGCCTGAGCTGACATCCTGGCCTTGAGCCCTGTGTTTCTCACTGGCCATGCTGCCTTGTCCCTGTGTTGCTCGGTGCTCGTGTTTCCTTGGCCTTTGGAAGTGCACGTAGGTTTCTGAAGCAATGGACAGAGCCAATTCAGGCTGGATGAAACAACAGCTTTGTAGAATTTAGACTAGTGACAAAGCCGGGCTCCTGAGATGCTGTGCCTCTTCAGTCCCTGACAGATCTGCTGCTGTAGGACAACGGTGATTATTAGTTAGTGAGTCTAACTTTGTGCCTATAACCTGAAACAACATGGAGGAAAAGGAAAAGAGAGAAAGCATTCTAGTGAAAAAAGTAAACCTGGGCAGTTTTAACGTGTTAAATACCATCTCCCTCCATAGATTATCAGTCATAATATCAAAATAAGAGAAGGCCCATCCCCCAGTGGCTGCTGCTGTCACCAAGATTTCAGAAGCACATTGGGCTCATTTGGGATTTTCTCAGATGCAATAGTAGTAGGAAAACAACCATAATAAAATCAAGACAGCAGCTAACTTCATACCAGGCACCATGCTGAGTGCTTTTCCTACATTCTTACTTAATCATGGCCAGAGCCCTAGGAGATAAGTAACTGTTGTCATCACCTTTTTCCAAGTGAGGCTGTTACTGACACTTAAGGAGCCTAAGGAACCCGCCGAAGTCACCCAGTGAGCAGCAGGGCCAGGATTTACTGGGTGTCCCTGGCCCCATGAGTGCAGGTCTGCCTCAGGGTCATAGGAACGTGCACAAGAGGCCAGGGTTCGGTCTCACCATCACTGCTTGCTTACAGAGGGACTATGATCACATTTCTTAGTTTCTGTGAGCTTCAGTTTTCCATCTAAAAGTGAGAACAATTGCTACTTTGCAGTGTTGTTTAAAAGATTTTAGAAACTGTGTATGAAAGGCCTAGCAAAGTACTTGGCTCACTGATGGTGCTAGTAAGTGATAGCCGCCGCTGTTGTTTCTGCGTGTCTGAACAGTTAGGCCCAGAGCGCCTCTTTCTGTTTAAAACAGACAGAAGTGTAAGGGTGCTGATGTTAGAAAAGTCATCTCTTTGCTTGGTTTAAACTCTTATCCTACAACTCAGTGCCTTCCTGGTGACCAGAGGTGGGCACTCAACCAAGAATGTCAATGGCTGAAGGAAAGCATACAGGTTTCCCAGTACGCGTTCTCCTATTCTTGTCTCCTGAGAGCTGCTCCGCGGGACTTCCCAGAGAGTTCATTCCACCTAGACACAGAGCACTAGGCCTGAAGGCAGGACCTTTGAGGATAATCTGTCTTAATTTTATACCTTTCCAAGTTGAGTCCCAGAGAGTCATGTCTGATGTCACACAGGGAGTTTTTAACAAAGGTGAGGACAAAGCTTGTTTTTTTTTTTTTTTTTTGGTTCTGTGGCTCCACCCAGAACCAACCTGAGAATAATCAAAGATAACATTCTTTCTTTCTCTAATTTTTTTCTTTTCATCTTTTCTTATGCCAAAAGGCTTCACCCCAAAAATTGCCTGGGCGTACGCCAGTTTGCTGAGACAATGATGTGCGCTGTGCTCTATGATGCGGCCAACAGCTTTGTCCACCAGCACTTTGTGGAGGTGTCCATGTCAGAAGAATTCCTGGCCCTGCCCTTGGAAGACGTGCTTGAACTGGTGTCTCGGGATGAGCTGAACGTCAAATCAGAGGAGCAGGTCTGCAAAGCACGGCAGCATTCTGCAGGCGACATGGCTGCTGCTCTCTCTAAGCTTTGTTTTCTGTTTTTGTTTTTTTTTACAAAATGAAGAACATGATGTATATGAAGCTATTGTTTATTATGGGTTTGTTTTATTATTTCCTGTGCATTTTCATGAATTTTTTTTTTTACATTTTAGTGTGTAAAGAATATTCAATTGATTTTATCAACCCTACTTCCTTATTCTTGGGTGTTCAGGTTATTTCCAATATTTACTATTAGAAATTATGCCACTGTGAACTGGAAATAAGCATAGATAACTTTTTGAAAGAGTCTTATTCTAAAGAAGAGCAGAGCATTGTGGCGGTCAGTGGGGGTGAGAATATGAAGTCAAGTGGGGTGTGTTTTTTTTGAGGTGAGAGAAATTGTATTTTCTCTGCTGATGGGAATATTCCAGAAGGGAGGGAAGAATTGGGGATGTAGGAGAGATGGGAGAATAGTTGCTGGAATGATGTCCTGGAGTGAGAAGAGACAGAGTCTGGGACATAAGGGGTGTGTATTTGATAGGACCGCAGACCGTTCACATCCACCACTGCAGGAGGGAGAACAGGACACCCCAGATGCAGGGCGAGGGGCGAGTGGGAAGGGAGATACTGGTAGAATCTGTTGATATTCTCTGCTGAATTGTTTCTTTTATTTTCTCAGCTGAGAATGAGAATAAGGAACAAGTGTTAGAAATGTGAGGCGAGGTCAAAAGATATGAACTAGGCCTCTAGGAGAGGGGGAGAGTAAATGGTTTTTGTTCCTCATTTTGATTGATTTGCGGATGTTGAACCATCCCTGTGCCCCTGGTATGAATCCCACTTGATCATGGTGTATGCTGTTTTTAATGTGTTGCTGTATTTGGTTTGCCAATATTTTGTTGAGGATTTTTGCATCTATGTTCATCAGCAATATTGGCCTGTAATTTTCCTTCTTTGTGTTGTCCTTGTCTGGCTTTGGGATCAGGGTGATGTTGGCCTTGTAGAAAGTGTTAGGAATTTTTCTGTCTTCCTCAACTTTTTGGAATAGTTTGAGAAGGATAGGTAATAAATCTTCTTTGAATATTTGGTAGAATTCTCCAGAGAAGCAGGGGGAGAGTAAATGGATGATGCTAGGGAAAAAGAGAGGACTTTCTAAAGGAGCCAGGGCCTGATGAGATTAGCAGTCACATATTTAAAATAAATTGGTCAGCTCTGTTGTGTTTTCTGTTAGCCGCATATACTGCTGCAGGTGCAGAATAGGGGGTGAGTTGAGTTTAAAGAGCTGGACTTTACTTGGGGGGGGCGGAGGGTAAAGATTTTTTCCAGGTGAGTGTGATTAAGGGAGATAGGAGTGTAGCATGGGAATTGAGGGCACCTGCATAATAACCCATGGAACCCATGCTGGATGAGAGAGGTGAGGAAATAGGCCAGAGGAGGGACCTGAGAGGGAGGTTATGGAAGGGTCAGCAGTGTCACAGGCTAAGTGGAGGCAGTGACTAAGCTGGAAGGATTAGAGGCAATAGTCAGGCACTGGTATACTTAAAATAATGGAAGATGTGAAGCTATTGGCAGAGCAAGATGTGGATGATCATAGGGTCCTTGAAGGACAAAGAAGACATCTTCTGGGGGTGGTCAAGGAGAGCCTAAACAAGAGTGTAAGGTGTTAAGAGTGTAGGGTGTTAGTAGTCAGAGAGGAGTGAAGGATGATCCTTTTTGTTCAACAAAGGTGTGGTGCAAGTTTTCTTAAGAGGATAGTGAGTAAATGTTACTTTGAGCAGAGGCTGGCAAGGGCTGGATGAGTGAAGGGTATTGAAAGTTTGGACCTGGCCCTGCAAGCACTGGAAGCACTACTGTGGCAAGGCCTCTGCCCATTTGGTCAGTTGGGAAGTCTAATCAAGGTCCATGGCAGAGCAGCTTGGGATATTTGAAATCAAGAGTCCTAGTCTATCATGAAGCTGTGCTTCAGCAGGAGGAGCTCCAGCCTCCAGGAGGCAAGCCATAGGGAGGTTAGTCCCAACTTAGCTCCTATCCTTAGCGTCTGAAGAGCCCTCACCCCTGAATATTAGAGAGCAGTAGAAAAATGGACCCTGAGCTTGGCAGCATGGGTGCTGAGATTTAGAGGAAAGAGCCCCATCCCAAGAACAAAGAGTTCTGTCTCTAGCTCTTCCACTAGTTAATATGACCTGTGGCAGCTCACGTTTATTGGAGTGATATGTTCTGTAAGGGCTGTAGGGTTTTGGAGGGAGATGTTCTTGTGGCTGGAGCCATTAGGGAAGGCTCCTCAGAGAACATGGGGCTGGAACCAGGCCTTAAGGGGAACGGGTTTGGATAAAGACAAGGAGATGAGGGGGCATTCCAGGTGAAGGGGACAGCCAGCCTGGCTAGAGTAGGGGGTGGTGGAGAGAGTTTAGGTTAGGAGTAGGGTGCAAGAGCAGCAGGAAGGAAGGTAAACAGGTATTTTGTTGTGAGGCAGAAAGGAATAAGGAGCCATTGGTGGGTTTTCATTAGAAAGTCATAATGAAAGCCAGAAAACTTTTCTAGTAGCCTAGGCTTGCGTTGCAAGAGACTGGACTGAATGGAGTAGCTGCAGAAGTGGAGAGAAAATAATGGCTTCAGGAGACAAGCGGGAGGAAAGATTGATGGGTCCAAGAGACTGCCTCAGTGTATGCAGTGGAGGGTTTGAAATTGGGGGTACAGGGATGTGGCCTCTGGTTGGAAGGAGTTGCTGCTAGAACTTCCACTCTCTGTCGTGGCAGGTCTTTGAAGCCGCATTGGCTTGGGTAAGATATGACCGGGAGCAGAGGGGGCCCTGCCTGCCCGAGCTGCTGTCCAACATCCGCCTGCCCCTCTGCCGGCCCCAGTTCCTGTCAGACCGAGTGCAGCAGGATGATTTGGTGCGTTGCTGCCACAAATGCAGGTGAGCAAATGTGGGCCTGCACAGGACACTGCCTGGACAGAAAAGAGAACTTGGCCACTTAGGCCATTTCTGTGCCAGCTCAGGGGAGGAAGGATTGAGAGTGGTCAGTCTTAATTCATGGCACACGGATGGATCTGCTTTCTGTCTAGAACCTGGGGAGCCTGAGTCTTACACCTTGGGCAGAGAAATGTGTCATGTGGGAGCATCAAGGTAGAAGGAGCTTCCTCCACTCAGTTATCTGAGGATTGTCTAGCATCCCCATCCACTGAGCTATTTATGAACCTATAGGCATCTGTACTGCCTGCCCTGACTCTGTTCACACCCAACAGCCAACTTAGTGCTGACCTCCTGGTGCTCCTTGCCCTCTTCAGTGAACATTAGTCAGTGTGCTGGCCTCAGGTGGGTTTGCCATCTACAGTGATGGGCAAGGGGGAAACATGTTCACCAGCACGAAAAATTTACCCAGAGTAAATCAATGACAACATGGTACAGCAGAGCTACCAAAACAGGTCAGAAGACGGCAGCCGTATAGGAGGATTGTTATAAAAGTAGAGCAGCAGAAAAAAATGTTCCTCCTCCTTCAAATTGCTTGTCATAGTCACAGCTAGTTCAGGAGGAAGTCAGTGGCTTAGTGTAAGCGGTGTGAATGTGTGTGTCAGATAAAGGTCAAGGCGTGGCTGAGGTAGCCGAAACCTCGTGATGAGCAGTCTCAAGGGTGCTGTTGAGGAGTTTAAACTTGATTTTCTGATAACGTGTAGTTATCAGAGGTTCTTAGAAAAACAGTTTGGACTGAGTGAGAGGTGGAATGGAGGGTGGGGCTGGAGGCAGGGAGCAGTCAGGAGCAGCTGGCTTCTGCTGCCATGGTCCAGGTGAGAGTTGGTTAACTGCAGGGCGTGAGCCACAGGGGTGGAAAGGAGGAGCTGGGGCTGAGTGGTAACTGGATGCAGGCTGCTTGTTGAACCTCCCCAAGGCCAGCTATTCAAGGCACAACCCTGTTTGTCTTCTGCCAGGTGTATGCCTGTTAGAAGATACTCACTCTGACTAAACTAGAGGTGGGCTCTACTCACCTTGCCTCTCCAATTTTGAGCATGTTTCAGTAGCTGTGTATGGTTTCCCCTGGACTCACCTGGGTTCTTTGAGAGCCTGAGTTCTTTGAGAAACCTTCCAGGTTTCCGCTACCGTTGTGAGTGAGGGAGCCAGGCTCAGAAATACAAATGTGGACCAAGTGGGGAGAATACCTCCTGTCCTAGCATCTTGCACCTTATTCCAGGGACCTGGTAGACGAAGCAAAGGACTATCACCTCATGCCAGAGCGCCGGCCCCACCTGCCGGCTTTCAGAACTCGGCCTCGCTGCTGCACGTCCATCGCTGGGCTTATCTATGCCGTGGGGGGCCTCAACTCAGCAGGTATCTTGCAACTCCCCTTTGCACAGCCCAATCTCGGACTCCATGGATGAAGAAGCACCAAACAACCTAGCCTGGCCCTCTGGTTCCTCTCCTTTGTGTGTCACCACCTTTGTCCCTCTTGTTTTTATGTAATTGTTCTGCAGTTAGAGCATGTCAGATATTAATACCATTGGATTAGAATATGAGAGCTAAAAGGGCCTTTATAAATCCTTGAGGCCTAGCCCCTTTACCTTACAGATGGGGAAATTGAGGCATAGAGAACTTTAGCTACGTTTACACAAGTTGTTTTTGGCAGAGCAAGGACTACGACTCAAGCCCTGATTCCTGAGCCAGCACTCTTTCCCTAATATCACGTTGGCTATGGGATTTACACAGCCCTGGATAGGATGCAATCAGAGACCCACTTCTGTTACCAGGCTAATCACATTTGGTCACATGGATCTCTGGGGTTAGACTGAGAATGTCACCATAAGAAGGAAGATTCTCCAAATACACAGGGTCTGTCGTTGTCAATAATACTTTTTACTCTTCACCTCTTACCTCCTGTGAAACACACACAAGCTTTCAGTCCGTGTGTCATTGGCAGCTCTTGTATCATACAGTCAGGTTTTTGGGAAAGCTCCTTGGGGCCCCCTCTCCTCCTGCCCACCCAGGCACATTGCAGGGAAGGAGAGATTTAGCAGAGAGGGCAGTGTGGACACCTGAATTTTTGCAGTACAGTGGCACAGGGAGTTGTCACTTCTGATGTGAAGGCCAGGCCTTTTCACGACGTCAGTCAGGTTTGTGGGAGGTGGGGAATTGCTGGGCAGTCCTGGGCAGTTTTGTTTTTAATTGAAGGTTAATGAGAGGTGGGTACTAGTCTCTGCTGCTTGTTAACCATATGACTTGGAAAAGGTGAGACCTCAACTAGTTAACTCTGGAGTGTGGCAGGTGCTAAGTGTCCCAAAGCAGAATAAAACAGGCAAGGGGATTATTTTATTTGATCCTAAAAAAACCTGACAAACAAAGTAGGGTTGGAATTATCATTCCTCGCTACTATGACTACTATTTATTTACTTATTATTTATTGAGCAATTAATATGTTCTAGAAGTATGCTAGGTGCTTTACTTATTATATCATTTCATCCTCACGGGAGCTCTGCCATAGAAATTATTTCTGTTTCACATGTGAGAACAGAAGATGGGGATACAAAGCAACTTGCCCAGGGTCACTTGTTACTAAGTGAAAGTCGGCATTGGAACCCATGCCACTCTCTGTGGGCGAGCCTCCTGCATTGGGGAAATAGTGTATCCAGTTGCCTTCATCTTTGGCTTTAGGCAGGTGGAGTACCTCATTGCAACTTAAAACTGCCCTCTCTAAAAAGTAAGTGCCTCCTGTCTGATTCTGATTTTCCTTAAAGAATTAGGTTTGAGGGTCCATCGTGGCTGAAATTTCTTAGTGGGCCCTTCTGGCTTGAGTAATTCTGTGGGAGGAGCTGATAGAATCAAGTCAAACGTTCCATGTAATCATTGCCCAGCAGCTGTGATCTAAACGAGTGGTCTCCTTTGTTTTAATTTGAGTAGCAAATTTTTATGCAGGTGATTCCCTGAATGTGGTGGAAGTGTTCGACCCCATCGCCAATCGCTGGGAGAAGTGCCATCCCATGACAACAGCCCGCAGCCGCGTCGGTGTGGCTGTGGTGAACGGGCTTCTCTATGCCATCGGCGGGTATGATGGCCAGCTGCGGCTGAGCACTGTGGAGGTCTACAACCCGGAGACAGACACGTGGACGAGAGTCGGGAGCATGAATAGCAAGAGAAGGTATTCTGGAAGCCTGAGCATACACACTGAGCATCTGGGGAGCGCCATGCTAGACAAGCAGACACACAGGGGCACATAATAAAGTAAATACAAGTTCTGGCCTGGGAATTTCCTTCAGCCAGGCCAGCCACTGCCAGTACCTCCTGGGAGCCAGCCCCCATCGCTTAAAAGTAAAATCCCTGCCTTGTCCTATGAGGAGCTTGGGGAGACGAGGCACAGACATGTGGAAGTTGTATTGTTATTTAAATGCCAGTTAAGAACTGAAAATGTGTGTTATGGAAGATTCGAGGAGAAAGAGAAACTGGACTGGAACGTCTGGAAGATTTCAGGGAAGAGGTGGGATTAAAGTTGAATCTTAAAGAATAAGGAGGATTTTATTAGTGATAAAAGGAAACACGAGGTGTTTTTCTTACTTTCTTTCCCCCAGGGTCCCTGTCAGACTTATGCTTTCACTACCCAGAGAGTATATGAACCATAGTAATGTTCTTCAATTCAGGGCTGCCACACATTCCCCCGGGCATGAGCACATAGGTTTGGTGAGGTGGACCAAGCTTATATGTCTCTTAACACATTCCTACTACTTGTTTCCTCCATCACTTGCCTGTTCACATTTCCTCAATAAGAAGTGGGATTAGAGGACATCCAGTTAGTGCCTCCATTTAGTCTTCTTAGGGCTAAAGTGACAGGTGGCATCTTTCCTTACAGCCGACATGTGTGGAGTATTTACCCAGTTGGACAGTGGGAGCTTTGGAGTGGAGGGTGTAACTGGACAGGTTCTTCCATTCTTCTCTGCCCTCAGTGAGGCCACACAGAAGAGTGGTTTCAAATGGCACTCTGATGTTTCTCTTCGGGACTGACAGAGGAGAGGAAAGCAGTCCAGGGCCTCTACTGTTTAACCAGAACAGCTCTGTGTTTCTCTCTTTTACATAATGAGCTTCCTTAACATATGCCCAACTTTAGGGGATAAAAGCTAAGTGAAATTTTTTTTTTGAAAGGGGCAGTTTGAAAACTACTGGACCAGTTGCTTTTTTTTTTTGAGGAAGATTAGCCCTGAGGTAACATCTGCCGCCAATCCTCCTCTTTTTGCTGAGGAAGACTGGCCCTGAGCTAACATCCATGCCCATCTTCCTCCACTTTATATGTGGAACGCCTGCCACAGCATGGCTTGCCAAGTGCTGCCATGTCTGTACCCGGGATCTGAACCAGCAAAACCTGGGCCGCCAAAGCGGAACGTGCAGACTTAACCTCTGCGCCACTGGGCCGGCCCCTGGAACAGTTGCTTTTTAAGGCCCTTTCTGCTTTGTAATTCTGTGGTGTAAGTATTTGCCTTACAGACCCCTTTGTCTGCTCATGCTTTGGGTTTTCTACTTGTAAGATCTCATGGCTGCAAAAAAAAAAAAAAAGATTCAGTGACTGCATATGTGCTGAGGAAGAAGAGTCAGTGTGGAAGTCCTTTGCCACATAAAAGTGTCATGGCCATAATACACATGTTCTGTGTTCAGCAGTGTTTGTGTGTGGCCTCAAGTCGGGAGGAGTCTGCCTTTATATCAATAAGACCAGATTCACAAAGGGTCAAAGTAAGTTCCTTTTGGAAGGAAAAAATATGTCCGTGAGATCTGCTCTTCCCAAGGCGGTGAGCTGACGCTCTCCTGGTTCCTTCCACCGGCTCCACCTCGGGGCTTCCTTTTCCTCTCCTTGGATCCTTTGCAGCTTTCTGTGGCCTTCAGTGACTCATTGCTCCCTGTCTCCAACCATGAGTGCCTTTTTCGCTCTGACTGCAGTCAGTTGTTCTTCCTTTATGTCTGCTCTGGGCCACTGCCTTGCTTTCAATGTCACAGGGTTTGGAGTATTGTCTGGAAGGAGAGTCCTCTGGGTGATCCTTCCCCTCGCTGTGGCTAATGCCTTGTTATTAGTAGCATGAGCCCAGCTCCATTTCATCCCCTTTAAATTACAAGCTACCTTAAAATGTTCTCAGTCACTTCTCTCCTGACATCCCACACAGCTCTCTGTTCCTGCCCATCGGTGACAACCTCCTTTCTGCCATCGTCGTTCCTTCCCCTATCGTCCATGGCACTTCTCTCATGGACTATTCCAGTCTACACAGATCAGCATTTCCCCTTATCCTTTCACACTTGTCTTTACCACTTAGTTGACAGTTAATCTTACATGGTTTTTTGGCACCACTTAATTCATATTGTTGTTGAACTCCTGTGTTACTACTACTGTCTACTTCTAGAGGGATAGTGACCTATCTAGTGAATTTGTGATCTTCCCACAGTCCTTCCCTAAGGCAAGTTATTTTCCTATCTCAGGCTGTTTTAGAGTCTATTACCATCTCACTCAAAGGGACATTATGTGGATCCGTTTGATTTGTTATGTACATTTGAAAGGTGGCAGTAAGCCTGGTATATTTTATTTTCCTGTTTGTAAGATACCCAGATTCATTTTTAATCTTCTCCAGCATCAGGTTTGAAAACTGACTCGAGCAGCTCGGCATTTGTGTTTAATTTATCCTGAGGCTCTGTCTAGAACAGATTACATGATTATACCAGACGCCTGGGTCTTTGATATTAGGGAGCTTGGCATGGTGAACAGCATGGGAGTCAGGCTTGTCTCATTTTACTCTGAGCATGCCTCTCACTGGGCAGCCTCAGCAAGAGAGCCCAGCCTCCCTGAGCCATGGCTGCTCATCTGTACAGTGATGATGGTGATACTTCCTTGCAGCGTGTGGTGAGGGTGGAAAATAGCAAGTGTAGAGTACCTGACATGTGTAGTAGGCATAACAAACAGAAGCTGTTGCATCACCCATTAAGACAAATTCAGGCCATGTAGGCCCACATATGTGATGAAAAGACATCTGTCAAACTTGATAGTGAATTAAATGGGAAAATCAGGGTAACCCAGCAAACATATGCTGGGGGCCTGTTATGTACAAAGCACCACCCTAAGCTCTGTCAGAGTCACACAGATGAAGATCCCTGTCTTCCAGGAGGTCCACACTTGTTAAGAAGTGGCAGGTAGATTCCCAGTTTCCCATGGTGCCAGAACGTAGCACCTGTGGGCAGGAGCTTTGGCTTGTTCACCACTCTAATCCTAGTGCCTGGGACAGGTGCCTTGTGAGTGCCTAATGCAAATCTCATGAGTGAGTGAGTGACTGTGACAGGTGCTGTCATAAAGAAGCTGCTCTGGAAGTGTGGGGCTGGAAGAGAGTAATTCTTGCTGAGAGATCCAGGACAGAAAGAGAGAGAGAGGAATTTGACCTGGGCCTTAAAGGTAAATTAGAGCCTGAGCATGGCAAGGTGTAAGATGAGCATTTCAGACAGATCAAGGACTAAGAAGAAATAAGGAGGGAGGTAACCGCGGGCAATGGGGTCGGAGGCAAGAGGAACCACAGGGCAGCTTCTTTCCCTTCAATTTTATACCTTAGTCAACATACATGGGATTTAGGTGTTTTCTAGAAAGAGTCATGGGTGGTTAGGTTTACTTCTCAGTGACATGAGGGGCTGCCCGAGGAATTCTGAGGCCCATGTGGGATGACAGTTCTGTCTGTTTCAGTGCCATGGGGACTGTTGTGCTGGACGGGCAGATCTACGTCTGTGGGGGCTATGATGGCAACTCTTCCCTCAACTCTGTGGAGACCTACTCACCTGAGACGGACAAGTAAGGACTCCAGCTCCCCTGGGGCAACCGGAGCTTGCTAAACAAAGATGAAAAATTAGAACTGTAGCTTTTTATTTAAGCTTCTCAAGGATAGAGAATATCGTACCTTTTTAGCCCCTATAGTACCTTGCATATAATTGGTATATAAAAACCTTTGGTTAAATGAATGAGTGATTAAATAAATTTTAGAAGCCAATAGTCTACATAGATACTTGGAAACATTCATTTAATAGTGTGTACCTCTTAGCTAAATCAGCCCATTTTAATGGAAATGCAGAAGAAAGGGGATAAAAAATAGATCAACAGCACTTTCTAAAGTAGGATACGTATGATTTGGGTAGGATATGATTTGGGGGAAAAAAGCAAGGAAAAAAAGTCACATGGTCAAATGGTCAAATAAGCTTGGAAAATGTTGGTATCTGTACCACCAGAGTCCTTATCTTTCCAATTGACATTTTAAAGGCTCTGAAAAATTCTGTGGTAGGAAACCCTATTTAATCTCATTTTATATAACATCTATCACCATCTTATGGAATTATTTTGTGGAACACTCTGGAAAACAGGGGCAAGGTTAACCCAAATTTTTCATTTCGGTATTTGAATCTTCTCATATTATGTGACAAAGTATAAGCAAATTTTAGTTGAATGGCTTCATCAGAATGCTTTTAAGTCAATATTCCATTCACTTAACCAACTTACTGTGTATTGGACAGCAATATGGGTATCTGAGATCCTTAAATAGCACCCAGTCTGCTGGGGCCACAGCGCGTTGTGATCATTCTACCCTGGAGACCTGTGTCTGGAGCTCTTGGGCACAGAGTGGGGAACATCTTCATCTTCCCCACAGTGGGGAGAGGCAGGGTTGCAAGGATGTCTTCTGAGGGGAGACCCATCATGGATAGACAGTGGGACATGTGCATCATAGGCAGAGAGACATCAGGGAGAGGCTCAGAGATTAGGAAAAAAAGTGCTCAGTGTGACCAAGGAGCAGGCATGGGTGGCACATGGCAGGAGGTAATGCGGGAAAGTAGATGAGGACCAGGTGATAAAGAACCACATTAAGGAACTTGGGCTCTGCCTTAGAAGAAACAGTGAGGAGCCACTGGAGGGATGTGCTGTGTGGAGTCAGGATGGGCTGGTCTGAAAGCCAGGCCACCTGTAAGGAGGCTGTTGCAGTGGTCCAGAGGAGAAAACAGAGGTAAGATAGTGGGGATGGGAACAAGCAGTGACTAGGAGGCAAACCAGAAGGGACGTGGTTGACCACAAGAATGTTGAGAATGAGGGAGAAAAGGACATAAAAACGCTGAGTTTATAAATACAGCAACTTGATAGCTCATGGTCCCAATAGCAAGACCAGGGAGTCCAGAGGAGGAGCAGATCTGTAGAAGAGAGAGGCCTTGTTTGGGACCTGCTGATTTTGAGCACCAGTAGAGAAGACTAGCTTCAGATCTGAGGCTTGGGCAAGAAGCAGCAGCCAGAGAGAGCCATCAGCAGAGGTGGTGGGAGAGAGGAGATAAGAGGTGAGGAGATTGTCCAGGGCGAGAGGGAACACTGCACAGTTTGCCCAAACCCTCCTAAGCTGTCAGGAGGACAGCAACACCAAATCTCATGGCTCCCTTCCTACTTTGGTTCTTTCCCGAAGGTGGACAGTGGTGACCCCAATGAGCTCAAATCGCAGTGCTGCTGGGGTTACAGTCTTTGAGGGCAGGATATATGTGTCGGGTGGCCACGATGGTTTGCAGATCTTCAACAGTGTGAGTATGAACTCATCCTGGGCTAAGAGTACCTACTCCTTCCATCTTTGAGAGTCAAAGGCAATTCTTTGGAAAAAACTTCAGCTTTGCCATTGCTGGGTAAAGTATCATCTAATGAGGTGTCGAGCCATCTGCTGTGTGCTCTGAAATTCTTTCAAGAATGGGAGCCAGTGTGCACAAAGGAGGGGCAGAGTGTAGCCATGCCACCCCCTCCCTGACCCCCACCCTGTTCTGTTTTCCATTGAATGCTGTTTGAGACCTGGTGAAATTCCCACCCAAAGTAAGCTCAATTATATACAGTGTGAATTTGCAAACAGTTGTATTCTGGATAATTTGTTTGCAATTGAATTTATTCTTTAAAAATACCTCGACAGCCATTTAGTGGTAGTTCCATAGTGTCAGTCAGTGCCGTGGTAGAACACACTCTGCACAGATTTCAGGAGACCCGGTATGATCCTGGCTCTGTCACTACATAGCAGTGCATCCTTGGGCAACTCCTTTGTTTCCCCAGATGTAAACAGGAAGTGTCAGATGAGGTGATCTATAAGTCCCTGTAAGCCCAAGAGCCAGTGGTGCAGTTGAGGAAACTGGGCACAGAGCCAGAGCACACACTGGCAGAGCTCCTCGTCCCCAGACCTGTCACTGGAGTCTGACAGTGTGTGGGCCACTGTGCCCTGTGAGGTTCCCCTGTGGCCTGAGCTTTGGCCCTGACTCGCCTGTACCTCTCTCCCCACTGCAGGTGGAGCACTACAACCACCACACGGCCACCTGGCACCCGGCAGCTGGCATGCTCAACAAGCGCTGCCGGCATGGAGCTGCCTCCTTGGGAAGCAAGATGTTCGTCTGTGGGGGCTACGATGGCTCTGGCTTCCTCAGCATTGCTGAGATGTACAGCTCTGTGGCAGACCAGTGGTCCCTGATAGTCCCCATGCACACACGCCGGAGTCGGGTCTCCCTGGTGGCCAGCTGTGGGCGCCTCTATGCTGTGGGGGGCTATGATGGACAGTCGAACCTAAGCTCGGTGGAGATGTACGACCCAGAGACGGACCGCTGGACATTTATGGCCCCCATGGCGTGTCATGAGGGAGGGGTTGGCGTGGGCTGCATCCCTCTCCTCACCATCTAAGGCAGAAAAGGTGGGATGTGGTGGGGTAGGGATCTGGTACAAACATAGGCACTTCCTTCCGGGGACAGTCCCTCTCAGGAGAGGCAGTGGACCAGAAGAGGGGGTGAAATGTGAGCTTGCCGGAGGTACAGTTTTTCCAGGTGCTGAAGTCCTGCCTCACTGTGCTGCCCTTGTGACCTTCAGGCCTAGGTCATCAAGATGCACAGCATGGGACAGAAGCCTCTCTGGGTCTTGCAGCTGGTGACACGGGACTGCTTTGCTGGTCCACACGTACACAGGCTCCATCCAAGCCCAGCTCCCACCTGCCACAGCTCTGTGGGCCACCCACTTGCAGAAGGCCTTCCATCTGATGCTCCTCCTCGCCTGCTGTTCTCCAGCCATGGGGTGGCTGCAGTGGCCAAGCCTATTGGAAACTGGGGTGTGGCTGAGAGAGGGACGTACTCCAAGTGTTCTCACTGCCTGCAGTGATGCAGCCAGAGCAATGTGCTAGTTGCACACAAGCACCTCCTCCTTCCATCTTAGGGCACAGAGGATTTTTGACCTCATTGCTGGGTAAGCAGGGAGAAAAGAAGCTTTTCCTATGTCTAATTTTGGGATTTCCATGAGGTCTTTTTCATCTTGTTCAGGAATAACAGAAGGAAAAAAAAAGATACTTGAAAGAAACTGAAGGAAATTTAAACAAAGAAGCACTTGAAAGAAACTAGAAAGAAAAATACTTTTTTTTAAATGAACATTTTTTGCAAGAAGAAAATGTAAAAGACACTAAAGGCAAAAAAATGTGTTTAAATGGAAAAACCACCCAACATGAAAAGGGCGGTATCTGCTTCCACATTCGGATCCCAGGGTCCTGAGGCCTCGCACAGCACTTGGGGTTCCCTCTGAGCCCCAGTGTGTCTGGAATCAGTGCAGTCTTGACTGGTCCTGTAGCAAGGTGCTCATGGGGTTTGTCTTCACACCCACCATCAGAGGACTTTTTTAATCATAGGCTTAGTGAGTTGGCTGCATTACTGCCACTCTTCTAGGTGGGAGCTCCCAGCTCATCGCTGGAGGCTCCAGATGCCCCTGTGGTTACCTCCCACTGCCACCATGACGCTCATTCAGATTCTGCACTCCCACTTTTCATTCCTTCCTTAGTTGACCAGCAGGAAACAGCAGGTCTAGCCAGCTTCTCACTTGCCCATCTATCTATCATTCTTGGATAGTTCTCCTCATTATAATGCTTCTGGGGCACATTGACCATTTGTACCTCTAGAACCTAACCAGGGACTTGGTCCTTCCACCAGCCATGGGCTGGCTTGGTCCAGTAACCTCGTCTACCCAGCCAGTCCACTATCCTCCATCTATTCGCCAATTCCAGGGGTCTGGCCTCCCTTCAGCCCCTGGCAGACTGACCAGCAAGATGGACCTTTACATTCAAGCAAAGCTGGCGTTATGATATAAAGAACTAAAGGCTGAAAGAATCTCTTGCTGCTGCAAAGAACAGATTTTATATTTCTTCCTTTTTGATCTTAGCAAATGACCTCTTGAAGAGACTCCATGCTCCTTCTTCCTCCTCCCTGGATGGGACCTTGATGCAGCACAGCGGGCCCCAAACAGGAGGACGCTTTCTATTACCAGTGCACTGGGCAGTGGGGCTGTCCTTCAACTGCTGCTGCCAAAATCTGCTTTTATAAAATTCTTCCAGTAGAGACTAAAAGAAAATATAATTTCTTTAATGCAAGACTGGGTCTTAGGGTCCCAATCTCCACCTGATTGGTCTCCTGTCCCTTGCTGCCTGCCTGGGGTGGCCTGGAAGCCTGTTCAGAGAGGCACAATGTGGAGCCTGAAATCCCAGGACTGTGAGGTTTACCAGTGTGTGCAATCGCCATGTATCCAGAGGGAAGTACCTTTGTTACCTGCCACTTAGGAGCTGGGCCTCTGCTACACGCACTTGAAAGTGGTGTTTTTATTTTATAAGGCTCAGCAATCTGATACAGTTTAGCCTGGGCTCGTGGTGGAGCTCTGGCATTTCTCCTTCCCTCTTGGTTTGCCTATAGAGGTAGACTCAGAAGGTAGTTGGGGTCTGTGTCTCCTGTTAGAGAGGAGTCTATCAGTACCTGTCTCATTGTTATAAGCCCCTTTCTTCTGTGAATTTGAAGCAGCACTGACTAGCCTGGACTGTGAAAGTGTTAGGAATCAAGCAGTGGGCCTCTCCAGGTCCTTAGGATGCTGGCTGGCCCAGATTTTGCCGTTGGGGATGATAGATCATTTTCCGATGGTCTGCTGCTCTTGTGGTGGCCTTCCTAAGTCAGTGTTAGAAGTTACACTGCTGCACCTGAGGTCAGTGTTTCCAAGAGGAAGTCAGTGCTTGGTTCTGGGCTCTGAGCACAAGTGAGCAAACACCACCATTTTCACACTCTTCACAGTAGGTTCCTCAGTCTGATGGTGAATGTCTGTTTGCAAATGGTTGGTCTGGCCCTTGGGTGTGGGAGCCTTTCCAATAACACCATGCAAGAGAGAGACATCACCCAAGGATACTGTGAAAAGGGTGTAAGAAGGAGGTAGGACAGACACTGTGCTCAGTGGACCTTGGGACCTAGCCCAGCTCTGTGCAGAGGACTGGCATTCACTGTCCTTGGCCATTTCCCCTTCTTAGATAACACACACAGCCTTCTCTTCTGTATTTCATCTGAGATCAAAGCCAGGAGGGGAGCTGAAGACCAGCCTTTTTATTTGACCACAGAGACGTGACAAGGTAGAAATTCTGTTCCTCCCCTCCAATTTGTTTCCCGGAAAATCTTACTTCCTTTTATTTATAGAATGCATGTCTTTTGTGTTAAGAGACCAAAGAGAAATAAAGAGTACACTCCTAATATCTTCTTGCCCTTTCCTGATTTATTTTTTAAATATTAAAAATAAATATTTTTATTGTAATTCAGTGAAAAAATATATTGGACAAAGTAAAAATATTCCTGTGAAAATAAGGGAAAAGCCAGACGTATAGCATAAGCAATCTTTGGAGAGACATGTGTGTATTTTATAAGAATGGGTTCTGGTGAAAAATATGCAAAAGACTTAATTAGCATGTTGCACATTCGCTCCTGTCCAGATCACCACACTTCTCTTGGATTTCCCCTTTTCTTCACTCACAGCCTAAAACTCCAGAGTCCCCCATGGAATGTGGCTGGTCTGTTGACTGCCTGGAACCAAAACCTCCAGCTCCTTTTTGATGAGGATAGACCACAGGTGCTTAACTTTGGTGCACATAAAAGTCACTGGAAATTTTTTAAACCACAGATTCATTCATAGAGCCCTCTCACAGACCAGTTCCCTAGGGCTGGGGTGCAGCTCACTCACTGTGGTGTGGGCAAGTTTCCATGGTGATTCATATGCTCATGACAGTGTGAGAAGTGGACTCCTGTGTTTCGTTTCCACTTCCCCAGATGCAACCACATTCCAGATCTGCCTTTCTGAGATTACACCCTGGTTACTGTGGTTGTGGCTGTGAGGAAATGCTTCATTCACAGTTTTCCAAAAGTCAGCTTATGGTCAGTCTCATCCACTGGGTGATGGTTATACTCTTAGGTCGCAACTTTATTTTTTAAGTTTTTGGGAGGGTATGTCACTCCCCCACACCCCACCAGCACTTGTTTCACACACAAACTGTCGATTCTCACCTGGTCCTCTTAGGAATCCGCACACAGTAGGTAGCATAGCTCATTTTAGCATAAGCCTCAGAAGGGCTGAGTAACTGACCTGATTCATCAGCTAAGTGGTAGTAGTCTCGAGAATCGAGACCAGATCTCCACACTCACAGTCCAGTTCGCCTGAGAGAAGCAGTGTCTTTGAGCTTTGAAGCAGCTGATCCATCCAGCCTCCATGCCCAGTGTGTGGAGGTCTGCTGCCCAGTACTGTGATGGACCTTGGGGAAGCAGACTGGGCAGCAAGGGAAAGAGAAGAAACCATGTCTGGATTATAGAAGGAGGCACCTTTGTGCTGAAACGGAGGAAGCCAGATGATCTGCCAGCTGTGTGCTGTGGGAGAAAGGTCAAATGCCTCTAAAATAATAACAGCCCTTTCCGTGTAAGCTAAAGCCACCTTGCTCAACCAAGAGCCCATGGGTGAAGAGTGGACCAGTGAGCTCTAGCTAGCCTCATCTGCTTGATTTTGCATTTGGTTTTTTTGTTACTGTTGTTAGGATTCCCCTCCCCTCAAAACTAGCAGCAGAGCCCATTCCTCTTCACCCCAAAGATAAGCACTACTGGTTTTTACTGCTGCTCGTAGTAACACATTAAACAACCAAAAAGTAGCAAGGGAATCACACAGTTCTCATAGAAAGTACCCCAGTCTTACTGTTTCCAATTTCATCTCTAGTGGCACACAGATGTTTCTCTTTAACGGAGCTCAGGTCCCTATTTATCTTTTTCTAGGTTTGCAATTCAGGATAAAAACACAAATGCCATGCCCTGGCATAGAAGGCTGCTGTGATCCGGCACTTCGCCCCACTCAGCCTCCTCAAATAGTCCTTCAGGGTGTCAGTTTAGATGTCACCCCTGCAAGAAAGCACCTCTAGTCGGCCTGGTGCCCCACCTCTGTGCCTGTCTCTGACTGTATCCCACTGGGGCAAACGAAGCCTGTTTGCTTGTCTTACCGCTAGATGGTGAGCTCCCCAAGAGCCTCCATTATTGTGTCCCCAGCACCAGGCACGTAGAAGAGGCACAACCACTATGTTTCTTGAGGAACTTGAGGACAGTCGGGTATATCGAGATTCATATTCTAGTTATGCTTCCTACTCTTCCTCCATTTTGCATCACTGATTTTCTAATAGTTTCATTGAGGTATAAGTTATATACCTTAACATTCACCCATTTTAAGTGTGTGATTCAATGATTTTTAGTAAATGTACAGAATGTGCAACCATTACCACTATCCCGTTTTATAATATTTTCATCAGTCCAAAAAGTTCCCCACTCTCACCCCCATCCTTGAACAACCATTATTTTGCTTTCTGTCTCTATAGATTTGCCTATTCTGGATATTTAATATAAATGGAATCATACAATATGTGGTCTTTTGTGTCTGGCTTCTTTCTTTAGAAGAATGTTTTTGAGGTTCATCTGTGTTGTAGAATGTATCGGTAGCTTGTTTCTTTTATTGTTCCTGAATAGTGTTCCACTGTATGGATATACCACATTTTGTTTATCCACTTTTTTTCACTGATGGATATTTAGATTGTTTCCAGTTTGGGGCTATTATTGAATGATACTGCTATGATGTACAAGTCTTTGTGGACATATATTTTCATTCCTCTTGGGCAGATTCCTAGGAGTAGATTGCTGGGTTATATGGCAAGTTTATGTTTAACTTTTTAAGAAACTGACAAGCTTTTCCAAAGTAGCTGTACCATTTTAGAATCCCACCGGCAATGTATGAAGGTTCAGGTTTCTCCACATCCTTGTCAACTCTTGGAATTGCCTCTCTTTTTGATTATAGCCATTCTAGTGGATGTGAAGTGGCATCTCATTATGGTTGTAATTTGCATTTCTCTAACAACTAATGATTTTAAGCGTCTTTTCATGTGCTTGTTAGCTACTTGTATATCTTTAGTGAAATATCTATTCAAATCTTGCCCATTCTTAAATTGGGTAATGTGTCTTATTAACGAGTTGTAAGAAGTCTCCACATATTTTGGATACAAATCCTTTATCAGATATATGATTTGCAAATATTTTCTTCCTATTTGTGGCTTGTCTTTCTATTTTCTTAATGGTGTCTTTTGAATTGTAGAACTTTTAAATTTTGATGAAGTTTGGTTTAGCAATTATTTCCTTTATGGGTCATGCTTTGGTGTCATATCTTAAGAACTTTTTGCCCAACCCAAGGTCATGAAGAAATCCTTCTAGAAATTTTACAGTTACAGCTTTAATGTAGGTGTATGATTCATCTTGAGTTAATTTTGAAAAATTCATCTTTTTGTGCATGGATATCCATTTGTCTCACCACATTTGTTGTAAAGACTATCTCTTCCTCCATTGAATTGCTTTGGTACCATTGTTGAAATCAGTTGACCATAAATATAAGGGTTTATTTCTAGACTCTCAATTCTGTTCCATTGATCTTACATTCCTGTCCATGAGCAAATACCACACTGATTGTATGGATATTGATTTCTCCAGCTTTAAAGTAAGTGTTAAAATTGGATAATGTAAGTCCTTCCACTTTATTCTTTTTCAAAATTTTTTTGACTATTTTGGTAATTGCATTCCCATATAACTTTTATGATCAGCTTGTCAATTTCTACAGAAAAGCCTTTTGGAGTTTTAATAAATATTGCGTTGAATTTATAGATCCATTTGGGGAGAATTGCCATTCTGACAATATAAAGTCTTCCAATCCATGAACATAGAATGTTTGTGATTTGTTTAGATCTTCTTTGATTTCTCTCAGCAATATTTTTGTCATTTTCAGTCAAGTCAACACTTCTTTTGTTAAAAAGTTCATAAGTATTTTTTATGCTATTGTGGATGGAATTGCTTGTTTAATTTTATTTTATATTTTTTTGGTGCTAGTATATAGAAATACCATTGATTTTTTGTATATTGATCTTGTATCCTGTGATCTTGCTAAATTCATTTATTAGTTTTTATCTTTTCAAAAAATTTTCATGTGTGTATATTTCTTGGATTTTTCTACATACATGACATGTCTTATGTGAATAAATACAGTATTACTTTTTCCTTCCCAATCTGGATGCTTTTAACTTTTTCTTGCCTTATTGCACTGGCTAGAACCTCCAGTATAATGTTGTGTAGAAGAGGCAAAAGTGGCCATCCTTGCCTTGTTCTCAGTCTTAGGGAGGAAGACATCCAGTCCTTCACCATTAAATATGTTAAGCTGTGAGTTTTTCATCAGTGACCTTTTTCAAGTTGAGGAAGTTTCATTCTGTTTTTAGTTTGTTGAGATTTTTTGTCACGAATGGGTATTAGATTTCATCAAATAGATGCTTTTCCCGCATCTATTGAGATGATTGTGTGGTTTTTATCCTCTAACCTGTTAATATGGTATATAACATTGATTTTCAAGATGATTGATCCAACCTTGCATTCCTGGGATGAATCCCACTCAGTCATGGTGTATAATCCTTTTTATGTTGCTGGGTGTGGTTTGCTAATAGTTTGTTACGTATTTTTGAATCTACATTCACTGGAGGTATTTTCCGCCATTTTCTTTTCTTGTGATGTCTTTAGCCAGTAATACTTGCCTCATAAAATGCTCCTCTGTTTCAGAAAGAGTTTTTGAAAGATTGGTATTTTAAAAAAATATTTGATAGAGTTCACCAGCAAAGCAATCTGGGCCTTTTATTTGAGGGAAGATTTTAAATTTCTAATTTCTTCACTTGCCTAGGGACCTCCTGAGAGTGGGCACCTGCTTCTCCGAGGGGGTTAGACCCTTGTGGTTAGGGAAATTCTTGCCCCATCAGCAGGGATTGAGATTACCAGAGTGAGCCAGGTCTGTGCCCTTATAAGCCCCTCACTTTCTCGCTTTCCCTTGTCTAGGGATGCTCACCTCTCCTTGTCTGAAACATCTCTGTTCTCCACTCTTGTACTGCCCACCTCCACCTCTTTCTAACTTCCAAATATAAGAGGCCTCAGAGCTCAGTCCTGAGCTCTGATTTCACTCCATACACTCTCCCTAGCTGATACTGCCCTTTCCAATGTGTTAGGAAGACACCTGGAGTCCTGGACCAGCACAGATTCACATACTCACTTGGATATGTCCCAATATGACTATATCCAAAGTGGAACTTCAAACCTAGTGATCTCCTAATTTTCCCCACCCTCATAGTGCATCTCTTGTCTTCACAGTTGCTCACTCAGGAACCCAGTGTTGGGTTTTGGAGTGGGGAAGGGATGAGACTCATTCATCATCTTCTCCATCAGCCAAGCCATGACCTAGTTCTGTTGATCTACTTCCAATCCAATTCTCTCCTGCCTCCACACTAGTCCACACCCTCAGCATATCGCTTAGAACCTGGATCACCACAATGGCCTCCTAACTGGTCTTCCTGTTTCCACCCTTGCATCCCCTGCTGTCTATAGGCAGCAGAGCAGCCAGAGTGAAACTGTAAAGCTGTAAATCAAACCGTGTCTCTCCCCTCCTAAGACCCCTCCAGTGCCTCCCTGGGGCCTCAGCCCCTATTCTCCTGTTGGGATGGTCTATGGGCAGTTCAGATACGGCTCCCCTAACAGATAAAAAGTGTGGCCCCCAGAAATCATGGTCTGGGGCACTTAGCCCCTTCATCCCAAGCAGAGCTCCCCTTGGTTCTTTATAGAGCATTTGGCCATCAAGTCTTTCAGATCCTCCCAACAGCCTGGTTGAAAAGACAGCAGGCATATTCCCATTTTAAAGAGGAGGAAACAAAAGCTGAGAAAGGGGAGAAGACCTACTCAAAAGCACTCCATAAGTGGCAGACAGAAAAAAATCAACGGGTAAATAGATAACAAATTGTGATACATCCCTCTTTGGCAATAAAAGGAATGAACTACGGATAGAACATGAACGAATCTCAAAATAATGATGCTTAGTGAAAGAAGCCAGACAAAAAAAGTATATGCTGTACAGTTCTGTCTTAGTCTGTTCAGGCTGCTATAACAAAATACACTAGAATGATTGGCTTATAAACAACAGAAATTTATTTCTCACAGCCCAGGAGGCTGGGAAGTCCAAGATCAAGGGAGTGGCTGATTCAGTGTCTAGTGAGCTCCCACTTCCTGGTTCACATATAGCTGTCTTCTTGCTGTGTGTGTCCTCACACGGCAGGAATGGCAAGGGAGCTTTCTGTAGTCCCTTTTATAAAGGCACTAATCCCATTCATGAGGGTTCCACGCTTGTGACCTAATGACTTCCCAAAGGCCCCACCTCCAAATACCATCTCTTTAGGGGTTAGGATTTCAACATATGTATTTTGAAGGGGGGCACAAACATCCAGTCTATAGTAGATTCCATTTATGGAAAATGCAAATTAATCTATAGTGACAGAAAGCAGATCAGTCTGTTGCCTGAGGACAGCAGGAGTGGGGAGGAGGACACAAGGCAGAATGCAGGGATTATAAAGGAGTGTGAGGAAACTTTGGTGGATGGTGGACATGTGCACTATCTTGACTGTGGTGATGGTTTCACAGGTGTATACTATGTCAAACTCATCAAAACATACATTTTGAATATGTGCAAGTTATTGTATGTCAATTATAGCACAATAAAGCAACGGAACACTGATTCACCCTTTGGCTTCTGAGTCCCCAAGGTCTGCTGTCTCCTCTGGGGCTCCAGATCCTGGAATGGAGTTCATGCCAGATGCTAAGGGGACCTGTGGGCTCCAAGGGCATCATGGTCTCCATCACACAGGGACAATCCCAGCTTAGCAGCTCCTATGCTGGAGTAGAATGTGTCCTCCCATGTGGGTAAACTTCAGGATCCTGCTTTTATCATTTGACACAAACATTTTCCTTGACATTACATAGTCTTCAAGATTATCACTGTTTCGAAATGCTTAATTCCTTTAGGTATATGCTCACCTCATACATACCCCTCCTATTTCACATAAATACAGAAGTGTGCCTCATATTCATGCTTGGCTAGAGTGTAGCTCCTACGTTTTTCTTTTCCTTTTTTGCTTGACTGCCCCCTCAATCTCCTACCACTTGTGTCAGTAGCTCCCCCCACAATAACCTGTGTTAATACCCTGATCTATTTTCTTCTCTATTTTTCTCTATACTCATAAAACCTTCTATACATATCCTTATGTCCATATTTGGGAGTTTTTGTCTGTTTTACAGAAAATGGATTCTATTGTAGATAATTTTTTGAGCCTTCTTCTCCCCACACCTTCTACCAAAGCTCTAACGCATTTTTTTTTATTAAGATTATGATGATTACAACCTTGTGAGATTTCAGTTGTACATTATTGTTAGTCATGTTGTGGGTACACCACTTCACCCTTTGTGCCCTCCCCCCACCCCCCCTTTTCCCTGGTAACCACTGATCAGTTCTCCTTGTCTATATGTTAACTTCCACCTATAAGTAGAGTCATATAGAGTTCGTCTTTCTCTGTCTGGCTTATTTCGCTTAACATAATACCCTCAGGGTCCATCCATGTTGATTCGAATGGAACAATTTTGTCCTTTTTTATGGCTGAGTAGTATTCCATTGTGTATATATATACCATATCTTCTTTATCCAATCATCAGTTTCTGGGCATTTAGGTTGCTTCCACATCTTGGCTACTGTAAATAATGCTGCGATGAACATAGGGGTGCATGGGACTCTTGGGATTGCTAATTTAAGGTTCTTAGGATCAATACCCAGTAGTGGGATGGCTCGGTCATAAGGTATTTCTATTTTTAACTTTTTGAGAAATCTCCATATTGTTTTCCATAGTGGTTGCACTAGTTTGCATTCCCACCAACAGTGTATGAGGGTTCCTTTTTCTCCACAACCTCTCCAACATTTGTCACTCTTGGTTTTGGATATTTTTGCCAATCTAACGGGTGTAAGGTGATATCTTAGTGTAGTTTTGATTTGCATTTCCCTGATGATTAGTGATGATGAACATCTTTTCATGTGTCTATTGGCCATACTTATATCTTCTTTGGAGAAATGTCTGTTCATGTCCTCTGCCCATTTTTTGATCGGGTTGTTTGTTTTTTTGTTGTTAAGCTGTGTGAGTTCTTTGTATATTATGGAGATTAATCCTTTGTCAGATAAGTAGCTTGTAAATAGCATTATGATCAGAAAAGATGCTTGATATTATTTCAACGCTCTTGTATTTATTGATGCTTGCTTTGTTTCCCAAAATATGGTCTATCCTTGAGAATGTTCCATGCGCACTTGAGAAGAATGTGTAACCTGCTGTTTTTGGATGAAGTATTCTATATATATCTATAAAGTCCATCTGGTCTAATTTTTCATTTAATTCTATAATTTCCTTGTTGATTTTCTGTCTGGATGTTCTATCCATTGGTGTTAATGGGGTGTTGAGGTCCCCTACTATTATTGTATTGTTGTTGATGTCTTCTTTTAGTTCTGTTAAGAGTTGCTTTACAAATTTTGGTGCTCCTGTGTTGGGTGCGTATGTATTTATAAGTGTTATGTCTTCTTGGTGGAGAGTCCCTTTTATCATTATATACTTTGTATTTCTTTATCTGTTTTGCTTTGAAGTCTACTTTGTCTGATATTCGTATAGCGACACTTGCTTTCTTTTGTTCATTATTAGCTTGGAGTGCTGTCTTCCATCCCTTCACTCTAAGTCTGTGTTTGTCTTTGGGGCTGAGGTGTGTTTCCTGGAGGCAGCATATTGTTGGGTCTTGTTCTTTGATCCATCTTGCCACTCTGTATCTTTTGATTGGAGAGTTCAATCCATTTACATTTAGAGTGATTATTGAAATGTGGGGGCCTACCGCTGCCATTTTATGTCTTGATTTCTGGTTCTCTTCCATTTCCTTTGTTTCTCGTCCCATGGTTTAATCTGTTCTGATGGAGAGCTGCTACTCTCTGTTGTTGTCCTTCTACTTATCTCCTTTGCTCTTGGTTTTGTAGCCCCTTTCCTTTTTTTGATTTTTCAGGATTGAGGGTTTTCCTGAGCATTTCTTGAAGAGGAGGTTTTGTGACAATGAACTCCCTTAATTTTTGTTTATCTGGGAAAGTTTTTATTTCTCCATCGTATTTGAAGGATATTTTCACTGGGTAGAGAATTCTCGGCTGCAGGTTTTTGTCCTTCAGATTTTTGAATATATCATTCGACTCTCTTCTAGCCTGTAAAGTTTCTGCTGAGAAATCTGCTGATAGCCTGATGGGGGTTCCTTTGTAGGTTAATTTCTTCTGCCTGGCTGCCCTTAGTATTTTCTCCTTGTCGTTGACTTTTGCTGACTTCACTACTATATGCTGTGGGGTTGGTCTTCTTGCATTGATAAAGTTTGGAGATCTATTGGCTTCTGTCACATGAAGTTCCATCTCTCTCCCCAGGTTTGGGAAGTTCTCAGCCATTATTTCTTTGAATAGGCTTTCTGCCCCCTTCTCCCTCTCTTCTCCCTCTGGTATACCTATAATCCTTACGTTGCATCTCCTAATTGCATCAGATAATTCTCGGAGAGTTTCTTCATTTCTTTTTAGTCTTAGTTCTCTCTCCTCCTCTGCCTGCAGGATTTCTATATTCCTATCTTCCAAATTGTTAATTCTTTCCTCCATATTATCGGCCCTACTGTTCAGTGCGTCTAGATTTTTCTTAATCCCCTCTATTGTGTTCTTCATTTCCAGTATTTCTGTTTGGTTCTTCTTTATAGTATCAAACTCCTTTGTGACATAGCTCCTGAACTCGTTGAGTTGTCTATCTGAATTCTCTTTTAACTCACTGAGTTTTTTAATGATGGCTGTTTTGAAGTCATCATCATTTAGGTTATATATTTCATTGTCTTTGGGATTGTTTTCTGTGTATTTGTCATTTTCCTTCTGTTCTGGAGATTTAATATATTTTTTCATATTGCTTGATGGTGTAGATTTGTGCCTCTGCATAGAGATAGAGTTTAGTTACTGCTTCCACTTGTTTCTACTGGTGTGGTGGGGGAACAGCTGTTTATACTGCACCAACCAGGAACACTATCAGCTGTTGCTAACTGGGCCTGGGCCCCTCCTCGTAGTCACAGTGGTCCTGTGGTTTCCCTCTTCAGCTGTGGGGGCTGTCACAAGGGGGCTGCAGGCTGCTGGTGCCTACTGTTGCAGACCACCTAGACGTGCTCCCTCCCTAGGGTCTGCAGCAGTGTTATGGGCTTTCCCAGCAGCCAGGGTTAGGATCACTTATATTTGCAGCTCTGTCACTGTTGGCGCCCACAAAATCTCACTTGTCCACTATGGGTCACAGCAGAGCTATGGGCATCTTCCGCAGTCTGTGGTTAGCTCACCTAGCTATGCTACTTTTGTCCCAGGGTCTTCCAGCCTTGTGGTTGCCGGGTGGGTGCTCTCTACTAGTTCTGTGCAGAGGCTTTTGCTGAGGCTGCTGTGAGACTGTAGAATTTCCCCCTGGGCCACAGAGCCAGGTCGCTGGAACTCCACCCAGCCCTGGTCCTCTCCCCCAGGATCTTGGGGAGCCCCTTGCCCTGTCTGGGGGATAGCCAGAGACCTTGAGTTCAGTGGCAGCTGGCCAGCTGCTGCCCTGCCTGGGATTCTCCTCTTTGGGACCCTCCCAGCATTGTGGATGCTGGGCAGGGCCTCTCCCCTATTTGTGGGTAGAGGCTATTCCTGCTGCCAGGACGGAAGCCCAGAGTTTCCTCCTGGGCTGTGGCACTGGCCGCCAGAACTCCACCCAGCCCCAGACCTCTCCCAGGAGATCTCCAGTAGCCCCATGCCCTGACTGGGTGATAGCTGCAGTCAGTGGGGCTGGCGGTGGCAGCTGGCGGGCTGCCGCCCCGTTTGGAATTCTCTCCGGGAGCCTCCCAGCATTGTGGATGCTGGGAAGGGCCTCTCTGCTAATGGCAGGTAGAGACTTTGCCTGCTGCCCGGATGGAACTCTGGAGTTTCCCACCCTGGGCTGCAGAGCCAGCCGCTGGAGCTCCACCCAGCCCCAGTCCTCTCCCAGGAGATCTCCGGTAGTCCCGAGCCCAGATCGGGCGGGAGCCGCAGTCCGTGAGACTGGCGGCGGCAGCTGGTGGGCTGCCGCCCGGTTGGGGATTCTCTCTGGGAGCCTCCCAGCATTGTGGATGCTGGGAGGGGCCTCTCCGCTAATGGCGAGTAGAGGTTTTCCCCTCCGCCTCCGGTGTGTAACTCTGGAGCTTCCCTCTGGGCTTAGGTGTAATTGCGGGGGGCTTAGGTAGGGCTCTGGTCACCTGTTTCCACTGTCGCTCCTCTGGTGTGCGCTCCCTCCTGCCCTTGGTGTGTGGCGATGTTCTGGGGGCATCTGCTGGAAGAAAGCCACTTGCAGGTACTATGCTGTTTGGGGGTCGGGGTTGGAGAGTTTTCACCTATCTCCACCTCCTCCCGGAGGGAAGTCCATCCGCCTTCTGATGTATAGCAGCGTGGGTCTCTCAGGCATCCTGAGATGCTATATGGATATCCTTTGATAAGCGATGAATGTCCAATTAGCTGTAGATTCAAAGGGGGAGAGACAAAGAAGACTACTCATGCTGCCATCTTGGATCCTGATCCCTTCTAACGCATTTTTAAAACTGTATCATGTCCCAGGGTGTACTTGTCCCGTACTCATTCAATCATTCCCCAGCGGGTTTCCTCTGTTTATACGTTTGGGCCATTTGGTTTTCTTGAAAGACGTTAGTGTCTTATTTATTTGGAATTATATGTCCTTTAAAGCTTTGCTACTCCAAGTGTGGTCCATGGTCCAGCATCATCAGCATCACCTGGATGCTAGTTACAAAGGCAAATTCCTGGGGACCACCCCAGGCCTACTGGACTGGAATCTGTATTTTAATCAGACTCCCCAGTCATCTCTTGTGCATAATGAGTAGCCCCACTCTACAGACTAGATAAATCTCAGCTGTGGACCATCTGGTCCTGAATCTCTACTCACCTCTCCAAGCTCTTCCAAGAAAACTGGCCTGTTCACATTTTCCCTTTCTGGTCCTGGGTCAGTGTTGATAATTCATAGTTAGCTAGGAAATCGCTCATTTGCTCCAGCTTTTCACATTCTCTGCGTGAGAGTTGCAAGTGGTCATAACTCTTAAAATCCATGACTCCTGCATCTATGATTTCCCCATTTCGTGTAACTTGAACTCTTTTTGTCCTCTGTGTTTTCTTTAATCAGGCTTCCGAAGGCTTTACGTATTCTAAGACAAGCATTTTCCTTGATGTAACAACATCTTCAAGTTTATTTTATAGGCTGCATACTAGTCTATCCACTGGCTATAACAAATTACTTAGCCATTCCCCTATTGGGCGTGTAGGCAATTCCCTACTTTTGGTAGCACAACTAAAGCTACCAAAAGAGCTCCACTCCCATCCTAGAGAGTAGTTTAGCAATACATTGAATTTTTTTTTTTTTGAGGAAGATTAGCCCTGAGCTAACATCTGCCACCAATCCTCCTCTTTTGCTGAGGAAGACTGGTCCTGAGCTAACATCCGTGCCCATCTTCCTCTACCTTATACTTGGGATGCCTGCCACAGCATGGCTTGCCAAGCAGTGCCATGTCCGCACTCGGAATCCGAACTGGTGTCCCCAGGCTGCCAAAGCGGAACGTGCGAACTTAACCGCTGTGCCACTGGGCCGGCCCCAATACATTGAATTCTTAAAATGAACACACACTTTGATGCCACTTCTATTCTAGGAACTTATTTTCATCTCGGCGTTGTTTACAACAATTTCAAAACAAAAAACGGAAACAACTTTAGTGTTAACAGCAGAAGTGACTTAAGTAAATGGAGGTCTAGCCACCCAAGGGAGCATTAGGAAGATAGAAAAAAATCATGTGGTGGGTCAATAGTGACTGGAGTGTGTTCCATGATATGTTAAATGAGAATAAGCTGGTTGTAAAAAGGAGGGTACACCATGAGGTCACTTTTGTTTTAAAACTAAAACACATTTGCCTGTGTATATATGTATGTATGAGGAGTGGACTTTGATTCCTGCAGCCATTTAAACGTTACCCTAGAGGTCTGTTCACCCATCGGGTTCCCACTCCCAACCCCGGTGACTTCTCCCTCCTCAGTCTTGCTTCCGTGGGCCTGAAGACTTTCAGAAGCTGCAGAGACCAAAAGGCTGAGCCGTATTTGAAGCCTCAGAGCTATCTCAGGGCCTGACGGTGTCAAGGGCTGTGAGAATGCAGCAGTGTGGCCCCCAGCAAGGTCTTGTAGCTGGTCCTATAGGCCCTTCTCTCTTGCAGGGTACAGGACAATGGGCCAGTTTCCCCAGACCTTGTGTGATGTGGTGCTGACTACCACAGCTGGGTCTCAAGCTTCCTGGAAGAAGTTGCTCCACTCAGTCCCACAGTGTCCAGGACCCAAGGGGCTGAGCCCCATGGCCCCCAGAAGACTTAGATGAGGTCTGGAAGTACTCTCTGTCAGGAGTAGGGCTCAGGTAAGAGAGTAATTTGGTGGTATGAATGAGGTGCTAGTACATTCTGTGGGGCCGCAAAGGTTAGAAGTGGCCTTCTCCAGCTGAACATCATTCACCCACCAAGGGAGAGGGTCTGAAGGTCTCAGTTTATCCTGCTCTGCCCAAACCTGCCCATTTCCCAACCTCCCTCCAGGGTCACTCCCTGTGGCATCCCCCACCCTTCTCAGCCACCAGTGGCTGCTACCCAGGATTTAGGTGGCAAGGCTTTGGAGTGTGGGCTGTAGGCAAGTCAACCAATTTCCCGGGAATCACTTTCCTCACTAAAAGTTGCAGGTGATGCATGAAGCTTGCAAGGTGGTTCTGAGAACTGAGACTGTATGGGAAGTGGCATTCATAAATGATGGCTATTATTATCATTAATGGAGAGGAGTCTTGGGCCTCCCTGGGACTATTACTAAAAAGCCTATTTCCCCAAGGGACTCTACACCATGGCCCCTCAAATGAGGGAGTTTTGTTCAGATATTTCTGTAGCAAAGACTCTTGAAGAAGGAGCATGCTAATGAGAAGAAAAGGGCATTCATCCATTCAAAAAGTATTCACTGAGCAACTCCAGCGTGCCAGGCCCTGTTCTCAGGGTTGGATGCATCAGTGACCAAGACCAAGGTTTGCTGGTGGACCAGATGTGGGCTGTGAGAGAGAGCCAGGAGCCAAGGTTTTTGGATGAATGAAGTTGCCATCAGCTGGACTGGGGTGGGCTGGAGGAAGGGCAGGTTTGGAGAGAAGATACTGAGTGTGGGACACCCTTTGGACATCCATTTGTCACACACATGGGGAGGTGTCCATGAGGCAGTCTGATTCACAAGTCTGGGGTTCAGGGAGAGATTCTAGCTGGAGCTTTGTGCTAAAGGAGGAGGCATAAAGGAACTAAAGGCAATTGAGGAGGCTGGGGGCAGATTACTCCATGTTCCTGAGTCTCCAGGATGGCCCTTGGACCACCCCTCTCTGCCCTCATCCCATGTTTCTCTCCATCATCCCTGCCCTGACCTCAGGGAGTCTGGGTTCCCTTGATGCACAGTAGAATGGCCCCCAGGGCCTGACTCATTGGTCTCTACACCCCAAGTACAGCCAGTCTAGCTCTCTCTAACACTTTTTATTCATTCACTCATTCACTTATTTATTTCAGAAATGTTTTATTGAGCCTCTCCCCTGTGGTTCTCACCAGAGGGTGGACTGACCTCTTTGGAGGTGCTGGGATATGTGAAGAGACATTTAGTTGTCACAGTGACTGGGCAAGGAGCAAGGATGCTCAGGGTCCTGCACAAAAGCAACTGCCCTCCAAGGATTCCAGGAGCATCTCGTTGAGAAACTCATTCCACAGCCAACTGCAGCTGGTTCAGGAGGGCCCAATTGTGAGTAGACAGAGCTATCTGGCCAGGGCACAGCAGGTAATGACAGCATGGTTTGAGGATTGTGAATGCACAGATGAGGGAAGGACACTTCTGCGTGGGGGGAGAACTGGGAGGCTTCCTGGAGGAGGTGACTTTGGAGCTATGTCTTGAAGAATGAATAGGATTTACAGACACAGGATGGGCAGGAATTCCAGGCAGAAGGAAATAGGTGTGCAAAGGCAGAGGCATGTGGATGTGCTCAGGCTGTGAAGGAAAGGAGGTGTTGAGTGCAGCAGAGGGAGTGGATGGGCGGGAAGAGGAGGTTGTAGTGGGGATGCAGGGGCTCCTCTCCCTCCTCCGGCCCTAGAAATTAGCCAGGATGTTGCTGATGATGTCGTACTTGGCTTTCTCGTACGCGTCCCTGACCGCAGGTGGCAGCTTGGAGCTGTCAATCTCCTCAGTGGCTGCCTCAGGAGACTGAGCAGAACGCCTCACCCGGGAGCCCTGCAGAAGTGATGCTGGATAGTCACTCCCATCACCCTCACTGATTGGCCCCCTTTCCTGTCCCAGCTGTGGCCCCTCTGTCCAGGCACGGATGAGAAGATTGGGGCACAAGCAGTGACGCCAGTAATGGGGCTGGAAGTGGTCCCCAGTCAGGCTCTCCCCCCCCCACCCCCCCCACCGGTGCCCGGAGGGCCTGGGCAGGTCTGGACTCTGGGACTCATTTCTGCCCTGGCTGTTCCACTCACTTGCCAGGAGGCTCCACCTCTGGCTTCAATTTTCCCAAATGTGGGACGTAGAGGAGAGTCCATGTCTAGGGAGTCTGTTGGGCCCAGAGGTCAGGGCCCAGAGCGGAGCCAGAGTCCTGAAAACACTGAGTGCCCCTCCCAGCCCGCCCCTAGCCCGGACCACCAGTTTGTTCTCCCCTCCGTCCCCTTCTGCCAAGCGACTAGCAGTCATCAAGATCTATCCCCTCCTCACACACGGCCTCTCCCCTCCCCACAGTCTGCGTTGAGAAGAGCTTGATGGGCCCCATTTTCCAGGTGAGGACACTGAGGCCCCACGCACCGAAGTCAGTGGCGCAGGCCGTAACCAGCCGCCGGCGAAGGGAACGGAGGCGGGTAAACCGGAGAGGGAGAGGCGGGCGGGCCCGGGCAGGACTCACCTCCTGCTCCTGCTCCTGCTCCTGCTTACGGTCGGGGACGCAGTCGACGGTCAGGACGCGGAAACGCCTCAGCATGAAGAAGCTGCCGATGCAGGTCCGCTCCTCCTGCGTGGGAGCGAGCACAGGGGCTGGAAGCGCCGGGCCACCCTCCCCGAGGAGACCGAGCCGCGTGCGCGCCCAGCTCACCCGCCGTCCCGGGCCGCAGAGCCCGCGGGAACGCGCCTGTCCCAGCCCCACCACGGCGTCTTCCCCGATCCTCCCAAACCAGGGAAGCAAACAGTAATGCCCTAGAGCCAGGCGGGAAAGGCGATCACGGGGAAGGACCGAGCGGACTAGATGGGCATCCGTGAAGATAAAGGACGATCATGTAAGTTATTAAACGGGACAAGGCATCCATAAATTAGCATGCCCAGAGTTAGCCATATTGGCTTAAATAATAACTGTGTACATAAAAAAGATGCAGAAGACGATACACCAGCGGTTGACGTTGTCTGTCCCTGAGTAGTGGGGTTGCAGGAGATTTTTATTTTATTTTGCCTCTCCACATTTTGTTAATATGCTATAAAAAATGTTATTTCTCTAATTTTTATAAAAGCAGTTATCTCTAGATGGATTATGGTCCCGCTTTGTTCTTTTCCTTTTTACATTTAGTAAGTTTTTTTTAGCATGTATTGCTTTTATAATAAGGATTTACAATAATTTATAGTAAGGAAAAAGAAAAAGCACAGGGAAAATCCCCTATCTTTAAAAAGGCTTCCACAGTGAAACCTCACATGGCCAGGTGAGGTGGGTGGAGACGAACACACGTCCCCCTTGAGGAGGAAGAGAGGAGAGGACCGTCTCCTGCTCACTGGGGGTGAGCAGGACGGATGGGAGACTCACTCCGTCCTCCCTGAAGGCACAGTCTTGGGGCCGTCTCAGCCGGTCTAAAACGCACACCGTCTCTTTAATCCTGAAGTTGAGCGGGATCTTGCTGGTGAAATTCTAAAGAAGAAAGAGAAAACTCCTGGTCATCTCCCTTTTACAGGTGAGGGAACAAAGGTACAGAGAGGTCACAGTGACAAGTTGGAAGGGGCTTAGCCAAGATCTGCATTTTCCATCAAAAACGGGGGTGGAGGTGGGAGGTGTGGTGCTTCTTAAGTGGCCTCAGCAGAGATTTAAGGTGTGCAGGGCTTTTGGAAACTAGCTAAAGGATACCACTTCAGAACTGTACGACGTTGAGGGGTCACTTCCCATCTTTGCCCCTCAATTTCCTCTTCTGTGAAATGGTAACCAGAATACCTGCCTAGCATGCTCAGCTACCAAGAAAGGTAATGGGTGTGGGAAGAGGACACTGGAAGCCCCTGGTGAGGCACTGGTGAGACCAGTCTCCTCCTGTCTGTCCGTTGAAACAGCTCTGCCTATTCCTTTAAGCCCAGGGCCTCAGTGCAGGCTAGATGCCCAGACCCTATATTTCATCCCCGAGTTTACCAGTTAGCCAGCTGTCAGACCCGAGATTACATCTTTTCTTACCTTGAAGTATAGTATCATACTAATAACAACAGCTACTGTTAAGCAAGCACTCTGTGCCTGTGCCAGCATCCTCTTCTGCCTGCCGCCCTGACAGTGCTGCTAGAGGCAGGTGTCACCTGCTTCCCCGGCCTGGGTCTGCAGATACTTACTGAGCTAGGTGGTGGGATGGCTTCCAGCAGGCCGAAGATGGGCTGTCCTCGTCGCCCCTGATTGAAGAACCGCAAGGCCAGGTTGACAATCTCCTCATAGCTCAGACGGCTCTGGGCCAAACAGGCCACCGCTGCCAAGCCTACCACCAGCACGAGTACCTTCCAGACCCTTGCCATTGTCCCTTCTCTGATCCACTGCCACTTGTAGCTCCTTTTAAGTGCTACTCAAGCTGTCTTGCCCAAGGGCTGCTGCTGACAACATGTAGGGCTGGTGCCTTCCTGAAAGGGGCCTCTCCTTTTCTTTGCTAAACACCCAGTGTTGGCCAATGTTTCGAAATACCATTGGCTAAGAGGCAATTAGGTTTTGGCAACAGGCCAGGGCCTAGGAGTGAGGCAAGAGCCCTGAGCTGGGGGCAAGAGACCTGTGTGATGCTGAGCAAGTTCCTTTGCTCTGGGCATCAGTGTCCCCACCTGTGACACAGGTAGGGTACCTCCAGCTCTGACAGTCCAGGACTCTGTGCCGTCTCTGCCTGGCTGTTCTGGTTTGATCCCAAAACAACTGCTCAGAATCCATGAACTCTGTATATGACTATTCCTCAGCTGACAAAGTGTCCAGTCTGAGATTGTGCTCAGCTTGGCATCTACAATGCTACATACATTTTAAAAAGCTGGTTGTCAACCTTTAAAAATCTGGATGATTTACTTGGAAAAAAATCACAAGATCTGACAATCCATGGCTCACAGTCCCTCATGGCTGTGATGGCAGCAGCCTCTCCAGGGAGAGCATCACTGTCCACTTCCCCCGAGCAGCTCCCTGCAGGCAAGGTGGAGAAGCTGTCTCCAACAGGATCAGGGCGAGGATTCCTGGCTTCTGGGACAGGCAGCCCAGAAGGGGAAGAGCAAGGGCTTCGCTTTTCTTTGAGGGCTCCCATTTCCCCTGGCTCCCTTGTTACTGGGGATCTGCCTGTTAACTTCCCAGCCTGCCCTTGACTGCGGGGCTCCTGTTTTTCTGAAGGAGACTCAGAAACTGAGGAGGAGGAGAGCAACTCCAGGGTGTTCCCACTCAGGCCCACCAGTGGGGAAACCAGTGCACAGAGCAGCTCATGAGTCTTCCTCCAAAAGCTAAAGGCAGAGCTGAGAAAATCAGAGCTGGAAGTGGGGAGAGGCAACAGAGCACAGAACAGTCCTCCATAGGCCTAACAGGTCCTTGAAGGCCCTAGTCTCATCTTAAAATCCATGCAGGTGTGATGCATAATGGTGAAAAGTTAGAAACATCCTAAATATGCTGCAAGAGGGGATTGTTAGAGCAATTGTGGTGTGTCCATCCATGGAACACTGCTACTACTTATTGGAGTACAGATCCATTTATTGGTGGGTGCTTATGTTCTTCATAGGTTCTTGGCTGAAGATTGAGGGTTCTATTGCAGCTCATCTTGTGGGAACTGATCTTGTGTCCATTAAAGGGAGCGTGAATAAGAAAAGACAATGGGCACACACTGTGGATTTCTCTGCAGCAGTTAAGCAATGGTTCTCAACTGGAGTGATTTTGCCCCTTGCCCCCCAGGACAATTGTCCAGGTCTGGAGACATTTTTGATTGTCACAATTTGGGGAGAGGGTACAATTGGCATCTAGTGGATAGAGGCCAGGGATGCTGCTAAACATCCTACAATGCATGTTGTGGGTCAGCCCCCCAAAATGAAGAATGGTCTAGCCCCAAATGTCAATAGTGCTGAGGTTGAGAAATCCTGAGATAGAGCAACAAACCAGGAACATATAGCAACCGGATGGATCAATCTTAAACACATGGTGCTTGGTAACAAAGGGAAGAAACAGAACGAGATTTCTAACTTAACACTCTTTATATGTATCAGAATACATCTCTCAAACTGATACACATTCTGTAACACCCTCAAAATGCAGGTAAGAATGGTTGATGGTTGAGAGGGCAGGAAATGAGATGAGAAAAAAATAAATAAAAGCAGAGAGGAGACTTGCACAGACTAAGAAAGATAATGCACCAATGCAACCCCCAGTATGAGGTAGAATTCTTTACATGGAAAATCGTGCTTCCATCAGTATCCGTAACAATATCACTAGCCAGGTGCCTGAAAGGATGTTCGCTAAATATCAGTAATGATCATCTCTGTGTTCTTCTCTGCGTGGAGCTGGCAAGGGATTTTGACTTTCTTCTTTCCATTTTTCCTTTTTATTTGAAATTTTTTTATAATAAACAACTTTGAGTTTTACAAAAACAATAAAAGTATTTTTTTAATATACACATGGAGTCTACATTTTATTCCACAATACATCTGCAACTGTTTTTTCAAGTTCCATGGAACTCTTTTTATTGAGATAAGATCCATGTATCATAAAATTCACCCTTTTAATAATTTAAAAATTATACACTTTTGAAGTGTATCATTCAGAACATTTTCATCACCCCAGAAGGAAACCTTATGCCCAATAGCAGTCACTCCCTATTTTCCCCTCCCCTTAGCTCCTAGCAATCACTAATCTGCTTGCTGTCTTTATGGATTTGCTTGTTCTGGACATTTCATATAAATGGAGTCATACACTATGTGGCATTTTGTGACTGGCTTCTTTCATTTAGCATAACGTTTTCAAGGTTCATCCATGTTGTGGCATGGATCAGTACTTCACTCCTTTTATGGCTGAAAAAGTGTTTCATTGTATGGCTATACCACATTTTGTTTATCCATTCATCGGTTGATAGACATTTGGGTTGTTTCCAGGTTTTTGCTATTATGAATAATGCCACTATGAATATTCACATACAAGTTTTTGTGTGGACATTTGTTTTCAGTTATCTTGGATATACCTAGAATGGAATTTCTAGGTCATATGGTACCTCTATGTTTTAACTTTCCGAGGGCTTGCCAAACTGTTTTCCAAAGAGCCTGTACCGTTTTTCCTTCCCACCAGCAATCTGTGAGGGCTCCAGTATTTCCACATCCGTGCCAACACTTGCTATTGTCTCTCTTTTTGATTATAGCCACTGAAGTGGATGTGAAGGGTATTTCACTGTAGTTTTGATTTACACTTCCCTAATAACTAATGATGTTGAGTATCGTTCATGTGCTTATTGTCCATTTGTATATCTTCCTTGGAGAAATGTCTATTCAAGTCCTTTGACTTGAATTTTTGAATTGGGTTATTTGTCCATATATTGTTGAGTTGCCCACAGCTATTTTAACATTAAAATGCTTTAAATTTCCATCGAGAGAAGAAAAAACCTCCAATTAAATCAAGGCTCTAGATGCTGTAGAACATTTGTTCAGGGACTTTGCAGTCCCCCATTACATGGCTGCCCACCAGTTTGAGAAGCTCAGATTGTCCCCAGTATCGACAGATGAGGAAAATGAGGCCTGGAGAAGTTAGAACACTTGTCCAAGTGACACAGCTATGGCCTAGGTAGAATGATGAGAAAGTGGGAAGCTTTACCTGGAGGAGAGGAATGACAAGGAGAGTTTGATTCCCTGCTCTGTTTCTGAAAGGCTGCTATGAACAAGAAGACCAGATTGTTCTTGTAGTCCCAGAGGATGGAGCCAGGACCAAAGATTGGACTCCGAGGAAGAGATATGTCAACAAGAAAGCCCCCCTGACAATGGCTGGAGTCCAGAATGGTGAAGGCAGCCTGGAAGACGTTGAACTGAGTCTGGACAACCACTTGGCAGGGAAATTGTAGGAGACTGTAGGAGCCATTTGATGCCCGGCCTCTCCAGCATCCATTTTCCCTACCCCTTCTCCCTTCCAATCAGCCCCCAATTTCCTTTTGAGGATCTGCATGGTTCTGGGAGAGGAACACTCGACTTAGTCTAAGTCAACCAGTACCTTTCATCTCCCCATCACCATGGGTGATTGGTTCAGGGTGCACATGTGATTAAGCTGGTCCCCTTAGAATACATCTCAGAACTTTTGGTGGGAATGTGAGGCACTTTCTTTCTTCCTGGAAATAAAAAAGAAAGCATGACTAGATGTGAAAAAGAAGACATCTTGGGATGTGAGACAAGCCCCTCAGCACTGGATCAGCACCACGGAAGGCAGAGAGGAGAGAGAAACAGATCCTAATGACCCCTTCTGGGTCACACCCTGCCCGAAGGTGGAGGGCCTCTGGAGGTTATTGTTTAAGCTAGTTTGAGTGGGCTTTTCTGTACTTGCAATATGATGTTGCAAGAAATGTAGGATTCGGGCATCTATTGGAGAGGGGTGGGGACAGACCATGTAGCCTTTTTGATCCTATCAAACAGTAAGACTCTATGACATGTCCCAAGGTTTGAGGTTGGAAGGCAGTAGTCAGGCCTGGGAACTCAGTGAGGGTTCTCAAGTGGAAGAAAGTGGGGTGGGGTTTTTTTGACAGGTAGACTTTACAGAGTATGCATTCAAATGATCAAACTCTGTTATAGCTACATAAAAATAATTCAACAACTTGTCTTGATAATTGACTGTAGGGGCATTAGCTGGCATGCCCCTTTAAAAACTATGTGTCCTGGGGCTGGCCCAGTGGCACAGCAGTTAAGTGCATATGTTCTGCTTTCGGCAGCCCGGGGTTCGCCGGTTCTGATCCCAGGTGCAGACATGCCATCACTTGGCAAAGCCATGCTGTGGTAGGCATCCCACATATAAAAAAGTGGAGAAAATGGACATAGATGTTAGCTCAGGGCCAGTCTTCCTCAGCGAAAAAAGGAGGATTGGCGGCAGATGTTAGCTCAGGGTTAATATTCCTCAAACAAACAAATAAAAAAACAACAACACAAAAAAACATGTGTCCTTGAGGCTCCTTGTCTGGGCTACACACCAGTACTCACAATGATAACAGTCCTGGGCTTGGCCAACCCAGCTGCTTTCTCATGGGAGAGTTAGCACCAAGACCCTCGCGGTCTGAGGGAACACAGAGGCCCTCCATGGTTAGGTGTGCTCTGGTCCTTGGAATGCACGTCATACAGGGACAGTCCCCCTTGGGAAGCATGCAGCCTTTGTTCCTCCACCTACTTAAGCAAGTTTCTCTCAGGGGGTGGCAGCAGATGCACATGGCCTGTCCAACTGGCGGCCACTGGACCTTCCCTGTAAGTAATTCCCAACAAACCCATATGTCTCATTCACTGTCTCTGAGTCTTTTCTTTGGTCTCTCGGCAACCTGTCCCGCACTCCTCCCCTAGATGGGTGTGTGGTGGAACACTTGGCAAGCCAGCCAGGAGACCAAAGAAAACCGTGTGAACCCGAAGACTGTGGGGGATGGGAAGGGGAAATCCACTGGGGCAATCCCAGGTTGGCCCTGTGGGGGCCAGTCACCACCATCCTTGATGGATGGGGCCCACTGCATGAGTACAGGGATGCCCTGAAAACACCAAAGGGCCTAAGGAACGTCCTGGGCATAAGAGAAGCCCAGCCCGTTGCTACAGCTGTGGAGTAGCACCTCTCCACCATAGGATGGCTTGCAATGAAGGCAGGGGAAGTTCTGAACATGATAAATGATGAGAGAAAGAAATCAGAAGCCCGGGTGGTAGCTGCCACAGTGGAATGGCCCCTCCTTGCCACTGTTCGCTTAGCAACAAAAGCCAAAGTGGAAGCTAAGGTGAAGGTGAGGCAGCTACAAGAGAAATTAAAATTAGAAAGGGAAGCATGGCTGGTTCAAGTGAAAACTACCAGGGCTCTGTGCACACGCCTACAGAAGTCTGATGAGAGGACAGAGGCCTGACCAGCCCCAACCCGCAGGGGTAGCTCCCACAGATTTTCCTCCACCGGTTTGGTATATGCATTCCACCATAAGGGATTATACTGCTGCAGAACTGGTGGAATTGGGGAATAAGTAAATAATAAGTAAACTAAATAGATGTGAAAAGGATAAAAACTGGGGACGGGGGAACTTTTTAACAATAATTATGTATTATGCTGTATGTACTTAAAATAACCCAAGATGTTGGCTAACTGCTTTAATGTCACATGAAGTTTTTTATAAATAAACATAATTGTTGGGAACAAATGATTTAAATAAAATCAGGTAAGAGTTTTCAGTTACAATAATTATGTTTTATGGTATAGATGCTTGAAAAACAGCTTCCAAAATCTTTTTGGTAACTTGAAACTTTAGAGTTTTGCTAAATTAAGTTAAATGATAAAAATTCATTGAGTATGTAGGTCATTTTCCAAACAAGATAAAATATTAGAAATTGATTACGAAGCATAGATTTGTCTGCCTTTTGTTACTTATCTCAACACTGGCAGGTGGACTACATCAGGCCCTTGCCTCTTTCTGACGGCTGTTGGTATGCCCTTACTTGTGTGGACACGTCTACAGGACTGCTACAGGCATACCCCAGCAAGAGGGCCACACAGAAGACCACCATGAGAGGCCTGGAACACCTCTGTTCTGTGTACAGTGTTCCCATGGACATCAACAGTGACCAAGGTACACATTTTACTGGCCACCAGGTACAGACATGGGCTGATCAAATGGACATACATTGGCATTTTTACCTGCCATACAACCCCACAGCCACAGGGCTGGTGGAACAAATAAATGGCTTGCTGAAACAACAACTGAGGACAGAAGACAGGACCCTAGCCCACTGGACAAGACACCTGACAACTACAATATGTCAACTGAATGAATATGAGATGCACTCAACCCAGTGCATATCAGTTATTGACACAAGGACCCGATATGACAGTACGTCTGTAGACAAGGGCTAATCAAAGAGAGAAACTACAACCACAGCTGGGCACTCAGAACAACTGGCTTTTGCCTCTGCCAGAGAACTCCCTACTGGGACCCACATGGTCACCTGGCCCTGGGAGTGGCAGGTGGGGCCCCACTGGTATAGTCTCTTAACCCCTTGGGGGACAGGCTTAGAGCAGGCTATCATGATAACACCTCAAATTCCCCAAGGCACTTTCATTCTTTCTCTCTGGTGTGTCTTGTTGGTCATGACCTCCCTGTTCTAGTCCCCTCCAAACATCTTTTCGTCCTTAGGACAACATCTGCCAACACTTTCGCTGCCTGGGCACACACCGTTGCTGACATACAGGACTGCTCTAGCTGCTGGGTATGCAGGGAGCAGTCTCTCTTCAACCACAGGGCTACCATGGCGTCTCCAAGCTGCCAACGCCTCTGACTGGAGAACCCCATGAGAGTGGAGGAACGCTGCCCACTTTCCCATTTCTACGCCCCTCCACCTGATGACATGTTTTCTTTGGTGTCCGTGCCTTTTTACTACTTTTATTTTCATCTTGTGCTCTCTATTGCTGTTGTGGTGTCAAGCTGCAGTGCTGCTCTCTGTGTCTGGCTCAAGGAAACTATGGAAGACTGGCGTGATGAGATTTGAAGGGCCATTTGGACACATACTGGGTGGAGTGTAGGAGCATTAGCTAGCGTACCCCTTTAAAAACCATGTGTCCTTGAGGATCCTTGTCTGGGCTATACGCCAGCACTCAGGATGATAACAGTCCTGGGCTTGGCCAACCCAGCTGCTGTCTCACAGGAGAGTTAGCACCAAGACCCTCCCCGTCTGAGGGAATACAGAGGTCCTCTGGGTAGGGGAGGGCTCAGGTCCTTCAAATGCAGATCATACAGGGATAGTCCACCTTAGGAAGCATGCAGCTTTTGTTCCTCTGCCTACTTAAGCAAGCTTCTCTCAGGGGGCGGCAGCAGATGCACATGGCCTGTCTAGCCAGCCACCACTTGATCTTCCCTGTAAGTAACTCTCAACAAACCCATATGTCTCGTTCACTGTCTCTGAGTTTTTTCTTTGGTCTCTCAGCAACCTGTCCCGCACTGCCCACCCAGATGGGCATGTGGCAGATCATTGACCCAGAGCATCTTCGGAATACAGCTGTGTGAGTCCCACCTCAGCTTCAGGGTTCTATAGACCTGGGTTCAAATCCCACCTCTGCTGCTTCTCCTTGGTTCTTAGTCAATCTCTCTGGGATTCAGGGTCCTCATCTGTGAAGCAGAGATAACAACTCTTACCTTCTAAGAGGTAACTGTTATCTTACTTTCTAATGAGGGAATTAAATCTAATTTGAGTGGAGGAGCTGGGCCAGCACGTGAGACAGAGAAAGCCTGAGGTGTGGTGGCTTTTAGGGCAGTGATGGCTCAGAGATGCAGCTGAGACCGTTAGCAAGCCCAGAGCTCTTACCCCTCCAGGCTCTGGCCAGGGGACCACCATTAATCCAATTTTGCAGGTGAGTAAACTCAGGCACGGGGAGGTTAAGACCTGGGCCCAGGCACAGAGCAAGTAAGTGGAGGTGCTGGTATTCCAACCCAGGGTAGTGTCATCCACCATGCTGCTCTGCCTTCAGCATGGGGGCTGCGGGTCTGGCCCTGGTCTGCTAGGAGCTGAGCTGCAGAGGAGGTGTCCAGCAGGAGGTTTCTCCATGACCCACCCAGCAGGTGACTCGTCCCTGGGGCCTGAGGTAGAAGCAGGGTGTGGGTCAGGGTCTCTGGAAGGCAGCTGGAGGGTGCAGGGAGCAGGAAGAGGACACATGGGGGTGGGGGAGACTCCTCCACCTGCGGGAGACAAGAGATCACATTCAGGTGAGCGGTTCCACTCCACAGTTATTTACTCATCCAGCACCACAGACAGCTAAGACCTGTAACACCTTCTGAATGTCCCTGCAGCTTGCTCACCTCCTTGAGAAGATGTTTGGAGCAAAAAGCTTTCACAAGGGCCAGAGAATTGTGAAGAAAGAAGCCCAGTGGGCCCTTGGGCAAGACTCTGCCCTTCTTGGGCCTCAGCTTCCCCCTTGCTGTAATGGGGTGATCAGGAGGGTAGGGCACAGATTCCAGAAACCCTTAGCCCTTGACCAAGTGGCCCGTGTAAATTGAGTGGGATGGAGAAAGTAGCTGTGGCCACATTCGTCCCATGGGGGGACACACGTGTTGTTCCAGAACAACACAAGTGTAAACACAAGTTGCCCCACTACCCACAGACACAGAGACCTCAGCTAGAAAGGCTCTGGCATCTGAGAGTCCCACAGGTTGACCCCAGCCCTGACTCAGCAGGTTCGCCACCCCTAATGGGGTGCCACCCAGCCCCCAGGCTCTCACTGCGAAGGCCAGGATGTCTCAAAGTTCCGCCACATTTGACTGAGCTACTGCTCTTTGCCTGGCACCAGGCAATCCCTAGGGCCCCATCGACCTGGAGGCCCTCCCTATCAATGGCCTGAACTTGGGTGTTTGTCCTAGGCAGGAAGGGACAAGTCCTCCATTGCTCCCTTTCCGTTCACAGACACTGATACAAGAGGGCCCCTCACCTGAGAATTTAACCTGTTCCTGAACAAAGAAACATAATTTCAAATCTGCTGGGCTTTTGTGCAGCCAGTGACTTCAAGGATAGCAGCCGTGTTGTCACAACAGTGTGGCCTTGGCGCCCTCTGCTGGCTGAGTGACCCCGGGGGAGCTAGAAGGGGTTCTGGTTTCCTGGATGGGCCTCAGAGGCGCCCTGTCTTCCTGTGTATTTGCAAACGTGTTGTGTTGGAGCCTTTTCTAGGGGGAAAGTAACCAAGGCTCTGAGGATGTCTGGAGGGCCTGGGACACATTGAGGGAGGAAGAGCACTGCACCCCTGAGCAGCTTCTCCTTTGCTGCTCCCATGGAGCAGGGATCCACCCCTTTCTGGGCCAAAGGAAGGGAGGCTTCCTCAGAATCCCCTCCCCAAGCTCCAGGAACCAGGATGGTGGCTGGGAGGAAAAGGATACAATGGGGACCCTTCTGGCTCTGGCCTCCAGTCCGCCAGTTCTCAGACCAGGAGAGCTGCCTCCCCTCTGTCCCTTTACCCTCCTCCCCTCCCTTCCCCTGCCACACCAGATCTTTCCTCTGTCTCTGCCTCAGAGCCCACACAGTGTTTTGGGCAGCCTCTTTCCCTCTCCATGCCTCAGTTTCCCCACCTGTAATGCAATGATTCTGGACTCCCATCCAAGGAAGGTGGCTGTTGGGGAGGGCTCCGTGTTCCCTGTTTGGGTGGTTATGATCATTCTTCCTGGACACACCTCCTGGTGCTTGTGGGCAGGAGTCCTTCCAGGATATATAGACACCCGGCAGAGGAATTGCCCGGGCACAAGAAGTAGTAGTGTTAACCCCACTAGATAATGCCAGTTTTCCAAAGTGGTGGCAGCAATTTACAGGCCCATCTGCGATGGATGAGCATTCCTATTGCTCCACATCCTCACCAACACTTATTTTTGACTGATGGATACACATTCATCTGATCAGTATAAAGTGGAGTTTCCTTGTGGCTTGGGTTTGCATTTCCCTGGTTATTGATGAGGTTGGACATTATTCCATATGGTTTTGACTATTCCTATAAATTCCCATTCAAGTTGTGTGCCCACTTTTCTATTGGGTTGTTTGTCTTTCTCAAGAACTCATGAGAGTTCTTTACATATTCTAGATGGTAATCCTTTGTTGGTTTTGTCTCATAAACATCTTCCAATTTCGTCTTGTCTTTCCGCGTTCTTTATGGTGTCCTGTTTTTCTTTTAACTTTTTGTTTTGACATAATGTCAGATTTACACAGAAAAGTTGCAAAAGTAGTGCAAAGAATTCCTTCAAATCGTTTACCAAAATTCCCCATATGTTAACACTGGACCACCTTTGCATCCTCCTCTCTCTCTATATATATACATATAATATTATAGAAAATATTATATATAATACACATACACACACTTGTTCTCTCCTCTCTCCTCCCCTCCCCCCAAGACACTTGAGAGTAAGGGCAGGGCAGAATGACGCCTTTTTACACCTAAATACTTCAATGTATATTTCCTAAAAACAAGGACATTCTCTTATATGTAGACATAACTACTGAAGAAGTCTCAAATTCAGGAAATTAATACACTACTATTGTCTAATCTACAGACTTCTTTCAGATTTTACTAGTTGTCCTAGTAATGTCCTTTAGAGCAAAAGAAAATCCCATATCATATGTTGTATTCAGTTTTTACATCTCTTTAGTGTCCTTTAGTCTGGAACAATATTTCCTTGTTTCATAACATTGACATTTTTGGAGATTATAGACCAGTTATTTCATAAACCCTCCTTCATTTTAGGTTTATCTAATGTTCATTCATGATTAGCTCAAGGTGATGCATTTTTGATGCTCTGTTCTTCTCAGTGCATCATACCAGGAGGTACGCGGTGTAGATTTAGCCCATTGCTGGTGATATTAAATTTCATCACTTGGTTAAGGTGGGGTCTGTCAAGTTCCTCCACGTAAAGTTACTATTTTCCCCTTTATAATTACTAAGTTTATTGTGTGGAGATGCTATGGAACTATGTAATCACCCTGTTACTTTACTTCTCAGATCCATTAATTTTATGTCCGTTGATGATTTTGCCTGAATTATTAATATGATGGCTGCCAAATAGGGGTTTTCTAATTTCATGCTTCCTGGTACATCTAATAGTCGGCTTTCTGCTGTAAAAAAGAGCTTTTCTCATTCCCTAATTATTTATTTATACCTGTATAAATTCACGTATTCTTTTATTCAATGGGTTATAATCCCTTACTACCCTTATTTTATTTTGAAGCTTAATTGCCCTGGATTTGAAGCCTCTTAGGCTGGCTCCTGTGTTTTATGATGTCTTTTGTGCAACAGAATTTCCTAACTCAAATGAAGTTTAATTTATTGATCTTCCTTCACGGCTGGTGCCTTTTATACCTTGTTTAAGAAATCCTTCCCTCTTGACTTTATAAAGATATTCTCCTATATCTACTTCTAAAAGTTAGAGCTATTTGCCTTTCTCATTTCAGTCCTTAATATACCTGGAATTAACTTCTTACGTTCACTTTTTATGAACCGTAATATATACACAAAAATGCTCACAAGAGAAGTGTACAGCTTGGTTTATTTACCTCTTACAGGAGTAAGTAAACAAACTCCTGTAAGCAGCAGCCTGATGGATCAAGACACAGAACATTCACAGACTCCCAGAAGCTCCTGTTGTGTCCCCACTTACAATCACTTCTCTCCTCCCTCTCTTCTGACTTCAAACCCTACTGGAAACATGGTGTGAAGTAAGCTCTGTATCAGTCAGGACTTTCCAGAGAAAGAGGAGATGAACAGACAGCTGATAGACAGATAGATAATTGATAGGAATTGGCTTATGCGATTGTGGAGTTTGACAAGTCCAAAGTCTGTAGGGCACCCCCGTGGCAGGCTGGACACTCAGGCCTGAGTTGATGTTGCAGTCTCAAGGTGGAATTTCTTTTTTTAAGGACACCAGTTGCTGGATGAGGGCCCACTGTAATCCAGTATGACCTCATCTTAATTTGATTACTTCTGCAAAGACCCTATTTCCAAATAAGGTCACATTCACAGACATACCCAAGGGTTAGGACTTCAACATATCTTTTGGGGGGATACAATTCAATCCATAACATATTCCAATTTAAGTTTTTTCACATGGATGACAAATTGACCTGCATCATTTATTCAGTAGTCTCTCCTTTCCTCACTGGCCTGCTATGCTACCTCTGGAGTCCATTAAGTGGACATGGAAGTCTTCAGTCTGTTTCTGGGTTCCCTATTCAGTTCTGATGGTCGAATGTTATGTTCCTGAGCAAATACTTCCACTATTCCAATTACTCAGCTTTCTAACAGGACTAGACATCTGGTGGACAGGTTTCTCATTTTGCTTCTCTTCTTTAAGACGGTATAGAGGCCTTTGATTTTCCACATAAATTTGAGAAACACCTTGTCAACTTTCACACACATACAAAGTGGGAGTTTGACAGGAGCTGCAGTGAGTCTGTGGATCACCTCTCTTCGTCAGGAAGCCTTCTCTCCTCACCAACCCCAGTAGGCTCTCTGCCCGCTCTGGGTTCACTCTTTCCCCACCCCCTTCTTTGGAGGTGATTTGGCCTAAGCACACCAAATCCCACCCCGACTCTGCCCCTGTGGTACATTCCTGTCTCAAGTCCCCCTCACATGTTTCCTGTGTGTATTCCCATCCCAGACCTCACTCTGAAGACCCTGAAGGCAGGATCTGAGTGGTGCAGTTGTCCCGTCTCCACCCTCCCCTCTATAGTGCCCAGAACAGTGTCCCGGGAATCCACAATTCTTGATATGGGCCCTTCCTCCTAGTCACCACCTCCCTCCACAGTCTGTCAATATAGCAGCCAGTGTAACCCTTAAACTTAGGTCATATCATATCCCTCCTCTGTTCCAAACCCTCTCATGGTTCCCCAGGTCATCCAAGGAAAAGCGCAAATCTTACCACGGTTTTTGAGACCCTACCCCATCTGCAACTCCCACCTCACCCCGACCCATTGCCTCTCGACACCATCTCCTACTCTTCTCCATATTCACTCAGCCTCAGCCACGCTGGCCTCCTTGTTGTTCTTCAGGGATGCCAAGTACAGTCTTGGCTCAGGGCTTTTGTATTTGTTGTTCTCTTTCTAGAATACTTTTCCCTTAGCTATGGCCTGGCTTGCTCCTTCACTTCCTTCAGATCTCTGCTCAAACATATTTTCTCAGTGAAGCCTTCCATGACCACCTGATATAACCGATATAAAATTGCAAATGTCCCCCTCCTCATACTCCCATCTTCCTTCCTCTGTGTTATTTTTTTTTCCTACCATAGCAGTTACTGCCATCTCATATACCGTATATTCTTTATTGTGTTAATGTCTACCTCCCCTCACTAGATTGTGACCTTATGAGGGCAGAGATCTTTGCCTGTTTTATTCACCAGCACATAGAACAGTGTCTAGGACACAGTGAGTGTTGAATAAATATTTATTGAACAAATGAACTGGGAGGCAGGACACTCAGGCCCAGCCCGGACTCTTCCATTTACTTGCTGGGAGACTTGAGTGGTCCACTCCCCAATCCAGGCCTCAGTTTCACCATTGGTAAAATGGAGGAGGATGTCTGTGTGCCTCGGAGGCCAATCCAGCTCTGCCAGGTGTGACGGGTGTGTGTCTGTATGTGTTGCATTGAGAAAGGGGTGAACTGACCTGGCTGAACGGGGTGTTCGCCACCCGCTTGTGAATGGGCCTACTCTTCCCTATTACTATGGAGTCTCATGCTTCCTCAAACTCCCAACTCTGCCCGTCTCTGTGAGGAAATATGTTCATTAGGAGGGCTCCCCAGAGACATCCTTTTTGCTGTCTCATCTCCAGTGGCTCATCCCCACCCCACTGCCTCAGCATTGGAGGCCTCCTCACAGGGCCTCTTAGTCTTTGATGCCTCTTATACCAATTGCCCTTCATGTCACTGTGACCCTGTGTTATGAGCTGAATTGTTTCCCTCCCAAATTCAAATGTTGAAGTAGTAACCCCCAGTACCTCAGAATGTAACTGAATTTGAAGGTCGAGTCTTTAAAGAGGCAATTAAGGTAACACGAGGTCATGAGGGTGGGCCCTAATCCAATATGATGGTGTCCTTAAAAGGAGATTAGGACACAGACATGCACCGAGGGAAGACCATGTGAAGACACAGGTAGAAGACAACCATCTACAAACCAAGGAGCAAGGGTTCAGAAGAAACCAACCCTGCCGACACCTTGACCTCAGACCTGTGGCCTCCAGAACTGTGAGAAAATTAATTTCTGTTGTTTAAGCCACTCAGTCTGTGATGCTTTGTTATGGCAGCCGTAGGGAATTAATACACCCTGACACTCACAGGGTCCATGTCTGTTGTTGTAGGTCAACCCCAGAAGCCTCACGTGGGGCCAAAGTGGTCCCTTTATATAGAGGAGAGTGAGGCTAGGGGAAGGAAAGACAGTAGGGCAAAAAGTGTTGCTCTAGGAAGCTCATGAGGTAGGATCCTCTGAATCCTGGAACCTAGCAGAGCTCCCTTTTACACCTGCACTTCCCCTCACCTGGAATGCCTGCTCCTACAGGTCTTGCAAGGCCCACCTTAGGGATTCCTAATCCTCTCCTGTCCCTTCTTGACTGTTCCAGCCCATACTGACCTGTAACTGCTTAATCTCGATCCCTTACTGGCCTCATGCTTGGGGCCTGGGCTGTCTGTGTCCTGTAGCCAAACTGCTTCCTGTGGCTGCCTCCTTCCTTAGTCCCACATCCTGAATCTTGCCTCTTTCTTTGCTCAGTGATGCAGTACTAGTCTCCCACCCCCTAGCCTGCTCTGGTCCAGCTACTGTGTCTACGTCTAGCAGCTCCACTATGGCTCAGCACTACCTCACCATCAGAGAACCCCAGGGTGGGCTCCTGCATTTCATTTACTATAAATTGTGTTTGGGCAACTTTCTTTCCTTCCTCATTGTTGGCATTTTTCAGGACATGGGCTTTATCTTCAATTTCTGCACCTCTGATCCGGTGACCCCAAGATGGTCCTCCAGAAATAAGCTCTTTTAAGATGCTGGTACAATTTTCTCTTTCCTTAAAAAAAATTATCTGTAAGGTCTTGCATATTCTTTTCTAAAATTTTTTTATTGTGATAAAATATACCTAACATAAAGCTTACCATTTTAACCATTTTTAAGGGTACAGTTCAGTGGCATTAAGTACATTCACATTGCTGTGCAACCATCACCACCATCCATCTTCAGAACTTGTTCATCATCCCTGACTGAAACTCTGTGCCCATTAAACAAAAACTCCCCATTCTCCCCTCTTCCAGCCCCTGGTAACCACCATTCTGTTTCAGTCTCTATGAATTTGACTATACTAGGTACCTCATATAAGTGGAATCATACAATATTTGTCCTTTTTTGTCTGGCTTATTTCACTTAGCATAATGTCTTCAAGGCTCATCCATGTTTAGCATGTATCAGAGTTTCCTTCCTTTTTAAGGCTGAATAATAGTCCATTGTATGGATATACCATATTTGTTTATCCATTCACCCATCGATGGACATCTGGTTTGTTTCCAACTTTTGGCTACCATGAATAATGCTGCTACAAACATTTATGTACTTGCATTTCCTTTTGCTCTAACTCCAATTGGCATGAAGGTAGGCCCTTGACAGAGTCTTCAAAGGTTTTGGGGTCTCACTGCAAAGGGGACCTGGGCCCTATATTGTGGGTGAAGCCTCTCTTCTGAGCCCAGATCCCACATCCTTTGGTCTCCTCCGCATCTCCTCTTTAGACTCAGAGGCATCTGTATCCAGCTTAACACAGACAGACCTGAACCGTTGCTCTTCCTCTCCAAACCTGTTCCTTCCCCTGTTTTCTCATGTCAGTAAACACCCTGCAGCCACCCAGCTATACTAGCTGGAAACTTGGAAATCATCTTTGACATTCTCATTCCCCTACATGCATTCACCCCAAGTTTTGACATTTTTTTTCTCCAAAACACTTCTCAAATATGCCCACTTTTTACCTCTCTCTACCCCAACCCAACATGTCCCATCTCCTGGAAGACTACAAAGGATCCTCACTGGTTTCCCTGCTTCCACTTTTCCCCTCACTATCTCCAAACTATTCTTCATTTTATTTCTAAAGATAGGTAATACATACACGCTTTAAAGAGTCCTGCTCTTGGGGGCTGGCCCCGTGGCTGAGTGGTTAAGTTCACAAGCTCTACTTCAGCTGCCCAGGGTTTCACCCGTTCAGATCCTGGGCGCGGACCTAGCACCGTTCATCAGGCCAGGCTGAGGCAGCATTCCACGTACCACAACTAGAAGGACCCACGACTGAAATATATATAACTATGTACTGGGGGAGAAGAAGGAAAAATAAAATCTTTAAAAAAAAAAAATTCTGCTCTTTAGGTCACCTCTCCAGAGGCAACAACTGTTCTCTGTTCTGTGGGCCCCTTCCAGACAGCCTGGCCAAACTAGGTACTCACATGGCTGGGCATACTCAGCCCCACCCCATCTACCCACATTGCTCTGGGCCTCCTTTTTTCTCTCTACACTCCATCTAGGCGTTCTTTCCCCATCATTACAAGTGGAGGCGTCCATCTCTTAGGCAGTGCACAGCCTTCGAGGCTGGACCAAGTGTGCCAATCTTCGACCAGTCACCCCTCTGTTCCAAAGCTCGACACTTGGGACAAAACCTCTTGCTCTCCTCTTAGCTTTGTCCCCCTCCTGGCCAGGCGCCCCCTCTCCCAGCGCTCAGTTTTCCAGTCACCTCCTCTGGGAAGCCCGTCCGCAACGTTCTCTCTACCATACACCTGCCTCCGTCCTCCATTGCCCTCGACACTATTTGGGACTACAAGTTCATAGGTGCATTCTCTAACGCCCTTCCCTAGAGAAAGGAGGGCCACCACCAAAGCCAGGCAGGGCTGGTACGTTCGGCCCGGAAACAGATGGGCAGCTAAGCGGATGAAAACTACCACTCCCACAAACCATCTCGCCTAGGGCTGGAGATTCGCCCTCCACGCCCTCCCTGAGGAGGAGACTGAGCATGCGCATCGGAAGCTGAGAGTGTACGAAAGGCTGCGTGGGCGGGGCCGGGACTGCATCTCCCAGCAGGCCGTGCGAGCGTCTTCTCGTCCCCGCGTGACGGGTGACTTCCGGTGGGGAGGGGGAGGGCGAGGGCGCGGGCTGAGCCAGCAGCTAGAGCAGAGAGGGAGCGGTCTGGTGGCCGGCGGGCGCCAGCCGCCATGGAGGCCGTGCCCCGCATGCCCATGATCTGGCTGGACCTGAAGGAGGCCGGTGACTTCCACTTCCAGCCGGCAGTGAAGAAGGTGAGTGCGTCTCGCACCCCCCCACCCCCTTCTCCCGCGTATCTGCGTTGTCTGCCAGCGCGTGACGCCCCCTGCGTGTCCATCATTTCTCCAGGCCCTGTCGCAGGGTCAGGTGAGGCCAGGAGGGGCCTCCTCTGGTTTTGCTCAGTCTGGTCCACCTCGACCCCCCGCTCGCCAACCTCCCTCTCCTCGGCGGCCCTGGGCCAGCACCCGCAGCCTCCTCGGAGACCGCTTCCCGACTTCTGCCCCGGGCCTTTCACGGTTGCCACCGAGGCGTCAGACTTCCTCAGTGTGACGCTTTGGATCTAGTTCTGCTCCGCCATTCCTCCACTCCAGGACCGCCCCGCGGGGAGCGGAGGCGACCCTGATCGTCTGGGTTGAACTGCTGTGCCCGACCCTCGGTACGTTGTCCGCGACCGGCCTGAGATGAACGCTGAGGATGGCTCAGGATGTGTTTTAAGACGGGAGCCCCGGTGACCCAGGAATGTCTGCCTTCTGCGATTGGGGTCTCTCTGACACTTGGTGCAGTTCTGTCCGATCTCCTCAGAAGAAGAAACCTGTTCGGGAGCCCCTTTGAACGAAAAGATAGAGTTCCATTCATTTTGGGGAGGGTTACTGCTTTTCAGAACTGTTTGGACGGGATAAACAATGTTGTAGTTCCCCAAGAGACCTTAGTAGCTATTGTGTCGAACCTTCAGTTGGACGGAGGAGACAGGCTGGTTTGGAGTTGACTGAGGCAAGGGAGCTCTGTGGCGAGATCAGGGATACAAAGAGGTGGAACCAGGTGTTGGTTGGGCATCAGGTGCCCTCTGAGACATCTGTCTTGGGAAGGGTCACCTGGTAGTGTTGAGGGTCAGAGCAGAAGTGAAAAGGAACAACAAGGAGGCTGTTGCAGGTTGACATCCTTGTGGTTTTAGCACAGCAGCTGCCAGAGTAAGTCCCAGATAATCTGGATGGTGCACCACTCAGCTGGGTGCTTGAGGAGAGAAACAGGAGAAAGAAAATGGATATGGAAGTAGTTTCCCAAGAAACCATAACCACCTCTTTACACCGCTGTGGCCTTAATTTAGACACTGACAATTTGTTTATATTCCTTTGAGTCCGTCATTTAACCCCTTTGCCTCTTTTTCCTCATTCATAAACCAGGAAGTTAGATTAAGTGATTTAAAATTCCGGAATTTTGTTCCCTCTTCCTCAGACTTTGGTCTGTTCTCTATCAGCCCTTTCATTAAGTACAATTAGATGACTTTTTCTCTGACACAACAAAACTCCTTTGTTTTCTAGTTCGACTCTAACCTGTTCAGAGTTCTCCCTGACCTACCACGGTTCTTTCAGCATTTTTTGAGCGCCCAGTATGTGCTTGATCTATGTGCTTCTGATACAAGGATTCCAGATTCTGTTCACAATCAGCCACTTGCTTTTCCCTTAACATTCTCTGTATGTTCGTTCTTCTGTGCCTTTCGTTGTGGAATTCCTCCCATCCAGAAGAGCTCTCATCTTTGCCCTGGGGATGGGGATGGGGATGGGGCCCTTCTTTAATCTCTGTATATTGGTTCTGTTCATCTTTCAAGGTCCAGTTAAGCTCTGTCTCTTCCACAAGTCTTCTTTAATCTTTTCATCTGGATTAATCTTTCCCTTCTCTGAATCCCTTACTGTTTTCATTCTTTTCCTGGTGACAGTTGTGTGTGCTATGTTTTAGCTCACCTTTTCAATTGTAAGTGACCTGCGAGGCATCTCCATGCTTCTCACATCCTAGCAGGGTCCCCTCTACATAGTTGGCGTTCATGAGAACATTTCTCAGATGACTGAATTGATAGTCGATAGGGAATTTAGAGATGGTGACTAAATTTATGGAAATCCAGTGGATAAAACCTTAGCTCACAAACTCCTAGGAGATATTTTTGTTTGAGCTTAGCCTTTGGTGCTCTAGCCATGCCTAGGCTACAAGGTGTTATGTGAGCAGTGGCTTCCTTGAGAGTCCCTGGGCTTCCATGAGAGGAGTTGCTCATTAGCCATTTAACCTAAGACGGTATCAGATGCTGAAAAAACATTTGCTAGACATCAGCTTCTTTTCTTTGTTTCCTCTTTTTTGAGATTGGGAAGGATATCACCATTTATTTGATAGGTTAAGATTGTGGCATGAACCCACTGAAAAGGAATAGCAGTCTGTGGGTAGGCTGGGCTTGAAAGTGGCCAACTCCCTCAGGGTACCGTGGAACTCTCTTCCTGCAGAGGAGACTGCAGAAGCCACTGTAGCCTGAGAACTCCTCCTGTCCTGGACTCTTCTCTCCAACCGTAGAGCCTCAACTCTGCCTTCTGCTGCTGGTACCCTTGTCCTTTTCGACCCTTGCTCTGAGCTGCGGTAATCTTCACCAATGACTTGGAGCTGAGGGGTGGAATTTAATTTAGGATAGTCGGGTAAAAATTGATTCTGTTGAGGTCAACCTGTCGAGCAGTTTGCTTAGCACTGATAATATAGATGAATAAGAGATCATCTTTTTTTTTTCATGGAATTCATAGTATAGTAGAGGAGATTTAAAAATTAGATGTTGACATCAGTGGAAGAGTAGAAGTATGTGCAGTGTACAGAAGTACCAGCCTTAGGGGGAGCCATCAGGGAAGCCTTGCCAAGGAGGCGGGGTTTGAAGGATGACTGGGAGTTTTCCAGATAGAGAAAGGGTTTTTTTTCTTTATGAGGCTGGGCATTTGAAAAAAACTTTCATAATGGTTAGTATTGGTTTTCACTCCTGATTGACATGCTTTCAATTATGGAATAATGTGAAAAAAGAGCCAGGAGAAGTGCAAGCTGGTTTTGAACTGCAGTGCCAAGCTTTTAGGTTGGGATACCTGGACCCACATAACTTTTTTAGTGGGGAAATCCTGCTGGCCCTGCACCTTCTTACCTGTGTTTTAGAGCCCAGAGTGCTGACTCAGTGGAAACCAATGAAAGATGACTCTTGTGCTCTTCATCAGTGAGTGATTTGGCTACAAGTGTTAGTGTTTAAAGTTCTTTCCTCTTCCGGTTCCAAACACCTGTCCTTAACCAACTGCACTTGAGCTTAAGTCAAGCTCACTTGAACTGAGGTGTTACGTCCCTCCCCAGTTCATTCACTGAACAAGTAATTATTGAGGGACTATTATGTGCTGGCTCTGAGAATTCAGGGCCGTATGTGATGACAAAAATCTCTGCTTTCGTGAAGTTTACCATCTAGTGATCCAGTAGTAACCTCGAAGGCGGATGTACCATATCGTATGGTAGCCACCCTGCCAACCAATTGGCTTCTTGGCCTCTCCCCTCCTCCCTCTATGGCTGGATTGATTTCTGTAAATCTCCACTTTCCCACTCGGTTCATCCAGAGAAACTGCCTGCTGTTAAGGCCTGCCACCACTTTGCTTGCACCTGCCTCTGTAACTTCACTCGGCCAGGCCTCTCCTACAGGAACTTTCAGCCTCTTTTCCTTCCACATCTGGTCACTGTCCTTGTTACGGTCGTTACTGGAATTCTTTTCCTCCTCTTCATCACCCAGGCTGAACCATACTTCTTCAGGGCCCCTTGGCTGCCTGGCAGTTGTACCACCCTCCTCCAAATTCAGATGGATCTTACAGCTCCTGCACTCAGGTGACCTGCACCATAGACTGCACACTCTTGTTGCCTCTTCTTCGTGTTGATCTTATTCACTTGTAGGTAGAGCCTGGTTTTCAGGTTTGTAGAATTTTTTCTTTTGCGGATTTCCCATGGGACAGCTGACTCTTTTTGAAAAGCTTGCCCCACATGCAGAAAGGGAAGTGAGATCACCAGAGGCCTAAAAGGGCCCTGGCTTCTCAGCAGTGAGGAGCACAGGACTTTGCCAGTTACCAGTGATGGTGACCTGTCTTATCCCTTATCACAGATTTAGAGTCACTGAGCTGGTCTGTCTGAGCCTGTCTCCCCACTTGTGTTTTATACGGAATGGCTCTAGGCACAGATGACCAGGATTGTCCATTCATTCTTCTGTAACTTTAATCTCATACACCAAAGACCTATATCCATTTCACACCAAATTCGTTCCTTTACTCAGGAAGTAATAAATACTTGTGTGTAGACCGTGTATAACAAGTGTTGGTTGAATGACCTAATCTAGTTTAGCACCCTCCAGGAGATGTAACTTGAGCCATCCTCACTGGTGTAGTTCAGACAGGTCAGAAGAGATGTGGGAGAGAGGCCTTGAGTGTTATGTAGGGTTAGACGAGGTGAGGATGAAGGTCTGCTCTCATCCTCAGTGCTTGTGACCTGTTCTTTGTCTTGGGCTTGCTGACACCAAGGGACTAAAGATTTCCCTTGGCAATAATACTCCTTTCTCTGAATAAAATTAAGGTCATTTGAGATTCAGTGGCAGAGCGTATATTGTATTAATTAACAATACTATATGTGGGACTCAATTTTATGTGCGTTTCTGTGGAACTGCTCAAGGCATTCTTATATTTGAGTCAACCCTGCAAGTGGAGAAAAAAGAAATATAATGTGTATGGTGAAAAAGGTAATACACACGTGATGCCTTTTATTGCCTTTTTTGGGGGGTTATTGCTTTAACTAGTACCATGAAATTCTAAGGTAAATTAAGAGTGAAAGCTGGGGCTGGCCTGGTCGTGCAGCGGTTAAGTTCGCGTGTTCTGCTTCGGCAGCCCAGGGTTCGCCGGTTCGGATCCCGGGGCCGGACATGACACCATTTGCATGCCATGCTGTGGTAGGTGTCCCACATATAAAGTAGAGGAAGATGGGCACGGATGTTAGCTCAGGAGCAGTCTTCCTCAGCAAAAAGTGGAGGATTGGTGGCAGATGTTAGCTCAGGGCTGATCTTCATCAAAAAAAAAAGAGTGAAAGCTAAACAACCCCACCCAGGGGAGAAAAAAGCCTACACAAAAGAATGAGAACATGTGGGGACTGTAGAAAGTGACACAAAGAAATATTCCTGGGTCAAGAGTCCAGAATTCTGGCTTGGAGTTCTAGCACTACCATTGCTCATCTCTGGTTCCCATTTTTCTAATCTGTGGAAGAATGGCAGGACCCAGGGTGGATGTTTTCAGTGATCTCACCTACTGACAAAATTCTGTGCCATTTGTTCCTCAGTAAAAGAGCGGAATACCCTCATGGAAACAGCCTAGACGTTGGAATCAGACAGACCTTGGTGTAGGTCCCACCTCGTCTGCTTAATGGCTACTACAGCTGCTACAAATGATGACATCACTTTTCTCACCTGTAACATGGAAATAATATACCTCATAAGCTTGTGAGAATCAAGAGTTTATCCGTGTGAGACCCTAGTACAGGTCTTGGCATGTTGTAAACAGTATTTTTAGCCTAGCATCCTCTCTCTCTCTTTAGGAAATAGCTTAAGTCCTTATGACAGCTCTGCGAGTTAGACATAGCAGGTACTATTAACCCTATTTTACAGATGAAAAAAACCAAGCCCAGATCCTACAGCAACCCAGGGGCACAGCCAGATCTAATACTTTGTCTTGGTGTTTCTCTCTGGAAATGGCCTTTCCATTCTCTTTTATTGTTTTTCACTTGTAACTCCTTCCTTTCCTTTTTTTTCAGCGGCTCTGATGACATGCTCTCAATTAACATAGACCTGTCCGTATGTCTTAGTCTTCCCTCAGAAAAGGATCCCCAGATGCTCCAAAGCCTGGCTGGGCCCTCCCAACCCCAACCAGCTGTTAGTTGTGTAGGTCTGCTGGGGTCCTGTCAGGCCTTCTAGTTTCTTACTCTTCATCTGTCGTGCAAAGGTCCAGGCTCTAACTGCTGCTGGGCCTTCCTTCTCAGGCTCTGTTAGGAGCTTCAAATCCTGACCAGACTTTGTTATGAGCTCTGCAGAGCTTCAGACCATAGAGAGGCTGTGAGATGGTCTCTGTCCTTTAGAACCTTCAGCCAGCCTCTTTCCTCCATTCAGTGGGGGAGTGATCAGCAGTCATAGAAGATTTTGTCAGAGTTTAAAAAATAACCTGGCTGCTCCACTGACTGTGTGGCTGGAGATTTGTTTTCTCTTCTTGTTTCTTAGAGTTATTTATGAGAACCATATTTAAAAAAAGAGAAATGAATCGATTTGATGTGTGGTTAAGAACAGGGGCTCTGGACCCCAAATGCCTTGGTTTCAGTCCTTGCCCCATCAGTTACTAGTGCTGTGAACTTGGCAAGTGCGCTGACCTCTCTGCCTCAGTTTCTTCTTTTCCTTATCTGTAAAATGGTGGTAATAGTATCTGCCTCTTTGGTTTCTTGCTCAGCACAGTGTCTTGCCCGTGGTAGGAGCTCGGTAAGTGTTGCTGCTGATCTTGGAGGAAGAATGAGACACAGGAAGAAGGTGACCTCTAGGGACAATTTGCTGCGGGTAGGGGCAGCATCTCTCTCCACTTCACCGTTGTGTGAACATCAGGGACAAATGTTCTTAGTGATGTCAGGTGAAGCCTTGTTTCTGGGACTTTCAGATATCCCTCTAATCCATTTGGCCTCTATCCCACGGGGCCTCTAGGCTCCACTTTTACTCCTTTTCTCTAGCCTCAGAGTGGGCAAACTAAAATATTTTATTAAAAGGAGATTAATCGAAGAAGATGTTCCCATTTAGATAGTCAAGTTTTATCTTATAGCTCAGGCCACGTTTTATATTTGTGGTTTTTGGAGGGTGTGGCGAGGAGGAGAAGGGGTGGGCTGGATCAGAGTGGGGTTTTTAACCGGAGCTTTGAAGTGTCTGTGAACCCCCTTCCTAAATGGGCTTCAAAGTGTCTGTGAACCCCTAAAATTGTTGGCAAATTTTTGTGTTTATGCATATTTGAATATTTCTAAGGAGATTTCTTTCATGGCTTTTATCATATTCTCAAAGGACCCACAAAAGGCTAAGAACCTCTGACATAGGGAAACATGTTTTTTCAGGTACCATTTAGCTCTTCAGCAACTCTTAAAACATTACAAATTTCAAACATGCAGAAAAGTTGAAAGAAGAAGGCATGCTCACCCAAATTCTCCCTACCTAGTTTTGATAGTTACGTTTCACCATATTTGTGTGTTCTCTCTCTGTATATACACATATACATATATATGTGTGTGTATATATCCCATGAACCTTTAAAAATAAGTTGTACACATCTCAGCACATCCTAAGAGTAAAGGACATTCTCCTATATAACCACAATATTATCATCACACTTAAGAAAATTCACAGAAATTTTCTACTATATATTTAAATTTCACCACTTGTCCTCAAAACGTCTTTTATGACTGTTTTTCCCCCAAACTCAGATCCACTCAGGATTCCTATATTGTATTTAGTTGTTCTATTTCTTTAATCTCTTTTGATCTACAATAGTCTCCTGCCGCCCCCCCCCCCACCCGCAATGACATTGATTTCTCAGAGACTGGGTTAAATGTTCCATGTTCTGAAGTTTTCTGTGTGTCTCCTTTTATTGTTACTCAATTTGTTTATCCTTCCTCTGTATTTCCTGTAAAGGCAACCATTTGCTGGGGATCCAGCACATCTAATAAGGCCCCTACCATTCCTGATGGACTCATTGTTTGGGGTGGGGGTGGGGTCACTGGCTTGACCCTGGTGCCGGGCACACAGTCTGATGGAGGCACGTGCATAATGTGAGGATAGCAGCAGCTAACATTCAAGGAAGTGACATTTCAGCTGAGTCTTAGTAGAGAAGGCGGTGGACAGGCGTTGAGACCTGAGAGCAGTAATTCCAAGGTACTGTTGGCTGAGTGTCCCTGGGAGGTGCCAGAGGACGATCCTTGAAGGCTGTTGGGAGCATGTTGTGAAGGGCCGTGAACTCTGTGCCGAGATTAGATTTGGTCCTGGAGGCTTTGGGGAGCCACTGTTGCACATTCTTTTCAGACTACAGTTTTTCTCTTTAGAGTACAACTCATTTCCCGTAATCTCACTATCCTGAGAAAAGCGTGTTTATTTTTTGCCCAGGAGTGTGTGTTCAGAAGGATTTAAAGTTAGGAGTGACGTCAGAGTTGTGTTAGACAGTTCTGGCCACTAGGTAAGGGGTGGATTTGAAGGAGTGGGTTGTCCAGGCCAGAGCTGGCAGGGGGAAAGAGAAGAGAGCTCAGGGACACATGGGGCTTTCAGAAGGTGAAACCAACAGAAGAGGGGTCAGGGCCAGAGGTTTGGGAACATGGCTGATAGTACTGAAATGAGCACAGTGGTCGCCTCCCTTCTGCCTGTCCCTCCTTTCCCTTCCCTACCAAGGCAGGTAGGAGCTGTCATACAGCCTTCCAGGTTTCCATGTGGCTAATTCCTTGGCCATGTGTCATAGGCCCTGGGAAGGGACTCCAGGAAAGGTGCGTGGGCCACAGACATGGTGTGAGTGTGCTACTGGGCAGAGCAGCCCACTGCTCCGCCGTTACAGCCTCCTTCCATCTCTGCCTCACATACCTTGGTTGGGGTCTTAAGGAACCTTGTGAGTTGGGCATTAGTGAGTGCCCTTAGTGTTTGTGAAATTAGTGGATCTGGCTCCCCAGATTGTAACCCAGACATCAGGAAGCAGGTGCTGCAACAGGGGTAGTTCCAGCTGCCTTAGACTGTTAATCTTAGGTGAAAAGGGGCCCTTTGGTCCAGGCCGTGCCTCCAGGCTGGTGAGTGTGCTCACTGTCCATGACAGTCAGCTCTTGAGGGGTGAGTGCTGTTGTGGGCCGGCATGCCAGTTCCCTCTCTGATGTGGGCAGTGACCTTCCCTTCTCCCATCTGGGTCATTCCGGTCACATGTCAGCAGGCCTTTCCTCACAGATGAGGACACTACAGGTCACTTATTTCTCTAGCGCCCTTTCCCATCCAGGAGGCAGGCTGGTGAAGAAGGCTTTGCACGCCCTCTCGCTTGGTGCCTCTTGCCTACATTTGCTGTCGGGTTAGGATTATGGTTGTGACCCCAGTACACAGCAGGGTCCAATCCGTGAGGGAGGCTTGAATTTGTGGCCTGTTTTAGGATGCTTGGTAGGATCCCATTGTAGCCATCTCAGTTCCCTGGCTTCCTGAGCTGGCGGAGTCCTGGACTTCATAGAGAGGGCTGAAGCATAATGAGGACCAGCCAGGGTGTTCATGTAGGGTCTTATTTCTCATTTTGCTCAAAGGAGGAGGCTCCCATGGTCAGCATCTTGGTGCTGCCCTATTTATGGAGGTAGAGTGAGCTGTGGTCCAGGAGATGAACTCATGGTTGTCACTCCGGACTTGATCCTGAACCCTGACTGGTGATTGCTGAGGACTGAGGGCAGGAGCGGGAGCAGGGGAGTCTTCTCTAACCTTGGTTTACTTTATTCTCTCTCTCTAGTTTGTCCTGAAGAATTATGGAGAAAACCCAGAAGCCTACAATGAGGAATTGAAGAAGTTGGAGTTGCTCAGACAGGTAGGAGGGTGGTATTTTTATGCAGACGTGAATGGGATTGGTTTGATAGGGAGGTAAGAAGCCACCTGGAACTGTGTTTTTAGTTTAGAATCTTTTCCTCTGTAAAAGCAGCAAAATTAATGATAGGAAAATTTCAAAGTACTAAAAAGCAAAAAAAAATGAAAACCAATCTTAAGAATCCTTTGCACAATTTTTAAAATTTTATGTTTAAAATTTTTATTTAATATATATAGTAATAAAACCACAGTAGGATCGTGCACCACTTATACTGCTTATGTAGCCTGCTTTTTTCACTTAGCACATTGGAGATGTTTCTGTATCAATGAGCATACAAGAGTATTTTTAATGGCCTGTGATGATTATGTCACACTATAATTTAATCAGTCTCATCTCTGAGAACATGTGATTATTTCAGTCTTTCACCATTGTAAATATACCCCATGTCTGCGTAGTTGGGTTTTTATAGGACAGTTTCTGTAGGAATTAGTGGGTGAACAGGAGCACCTGTTTGAGTTTACGCCCCTCAGCAGAGTGTGCCGCCTCCTGCTGTTACTTTCCAGTTCTGGCAGTCTGATAGATGAAAAGGATATTTGATTCTAATTTTCAGTTATTTGGTCAACAAAAAGGTTTCACAATTGTTTATGTGTTTGTTATATGTCTTTTAGGAATTGTCGGTTAATGTCCTTTGTTATTGGGTGTTAGACCTTTTTTCTTACTAATTTATAAGACTCATTCATACATTAGTAATACTCCTCTTTTGTCTTACATGATGCAAATATTTTTCTCAGTTCATCGTTTTTGTTTATTGTGTATTTAGTGCAAACTTTTCAGATTTTACATTTAAATGTTTATAAATTGGGTCCATCTCATCTTTCCCTTTGATTTGCATTTAGAAAACCTTTGTCACCCAAACAAGGTGCAGTCACCAATGTTCCTTCTCTGGTACTTGTGTGCTTCTGGTTTTCACTTCAGTCTTTACATGGCATTTAAAGTATGTGATATGTGAGGGAAGGCTCAAACTTTAACTTTTTCTCCGTGTTTTTTGTACTGTTTTGAAACACTCCAGTGCTGAATTCTCATATGTATTTTAGATCTATTCAGAATTTCCTGATCTCTTCCACCATCTATCTTCCTCTGCAGGCCCATGATATTTTAAGTATTGTATCTGTTATACGTTTTACTATCTGATAAGACTAATCCATGATAGTAACTTTTCTTTTTCAAGTTTTCCATGGCTATTCTCACGTGAGTATTTCTCGAACTTAGAATCTTTTTGTCAAGTTCTCCAAAATAGTCTTGGGAATTTCATGAGCTCATAAAATTTACAGATTGATTAGATAGAATTAACATCTTTGCAAGGTTGCTTTCCTCTGAATTTCTTCAGATCTTTTTTCAGGCTTCTCAGTAAAGTTACGGTTTTCTTCATGTAGGTTTTACACATATCTTCTTAGATTTACTTCTGTATTTTTTTTGTTATTGCTATTAGTGTCCTTCCCTCGTCTCTGGTTATATTTTCCACCCCTTACAGTTGGTGTAGAGAAAAGCAATTTATTTTTGTTAATTGTCTTCTTTCTGGTAGTATTTCAGCTCATTTTCTTGGGTTTTCCAAGTACACAGGTCATAATCGTGTACATGTAATGATTTTGCCGCCTTCTTTCCAACAGTTGTTTTCTTGCAGTAGGCATGTATTTCCAGAACAATGTTAATAATTGTGAGAATGTCTATCTTTGGCTTGATTCTGGCATCTGAATTGTCAGCATTGAGCACAGTGCTGGCTATTGTGCCGGTTTGAGGTGACCTGTTTCTGCCATTGCGGGGCTCAGTGGTAGTGGGCACCACAGTCCTCTTAGCAACTCTTTCAGGGGGCAGGAGTATTGGCACAGTCACTCACTTTGTATTCTGATGAATTAATAGGTCATAAAACCTGTAGAAAACTGGGAAATAAGAGAAATATGAAGAACAAAACAACCCTGTCCTGAGACAGCCGTTGTGATATTGTACACATTCTTTTTATTTTTTAAAAAGCCGAAAGTTAAAATAACATTGCTAAATCATTCTAATTGATAAACGATTTGCTTAAATCTTATTATAACAGTGTTTTCAACCTTTCTCAACCTGTGTCCATTAGCAGTAAACAGTGACCAATAACCAGATGTCATTTCTGTGTTTAATATTATGAAAAAATTTTTCTACTTTTTAAATAAAAACTACATAATGTTGAATAATTTCAGCCTCAGCTCTTCCTTTGCCCCAAGCTGAGGGCAAAGCTTGATCCCCAAAAAAGAGAACTAAGAGGAGCTCTTCATCTGTCCTCTTTATATGCTAGAGTTCTAGTCATGCATTATTTATTCCATTAACAAACATTTATTGAACCCTGTCTTAATCTCAGGTACTCTTCTAGGCACTGTCTGTTCAGCAGTGAACAAAGTTACTGTGTAGTAACATGGAACTCTAAATAAGATTCTTTGAGCAGAAAGGCACTGGTGGGCACCATTGGCATTAAGCTGAGTCTCCAGTGGCAGGGAAGAGGGCTGGGGAGCCAAATCCTGAAAAAAAGACGCCCATTGAATAAATGACTTCGTGAGGGATCCAGAGAGTGTGACGCTGGAGTAGCGCTTTCATTTGCAGTCTTTTTTTTCCCTCCAACCAGTGTTTTATTGAATTCAAGTGTAGGCAGATGTGTGTGTAAACTGCTGTGAAGGCTGGGGTAGCCACAGGCCACGCACAGCTGCTAGTAGTCTCTGAAACTCATCATGATCGCTAAAATGCGTGGAAAAAGATCAGTCAGCCAGAGGCAAGAAATATTGAAGAATGTAATGATCACGAGGAGGCCCATGACCAGGGCGCAGATGTTCAGGCACTTGGCGGTGGATGCATAGCTCTGGGCCCCAGTCACGTCGCCCACCATCTTCCGGTCCCTAGACTTCACGGAGTAGGTGAAGGCCACGAAGCCCAGGCAGCAGCACCAGTATGTGAAAAGCGTGTTGAACAGGGACCAGACGATGTGGTTGGGCGCAGAGGTGTCACTGCGCATGTTGATCACGGTGGTCGTCATGGGAGCTGAGCTCTGGGGTGCCCCCAGCACGGACACCTCATGCCCCTCCTTGAGCATCTCATAGGTCGGGGGGATACCACTGTAGGTGCCACTGACAAAGGTCTGGGAGGTGCGGTTCATGGTGCCGGGATGGAGCGAGCTGTGGTCTGGAAGGCTGGATGGTGCACAGTGGGCCTTCTCTTTCCCCAGTAGTTTCGGTTTCTCTCATTTGCAGTCTTTTGAGTGAGGCTTCTTTCACTTCCACATGGCTTACTGAATGCCTCCCTCAGCCTCCTGAGGTGGTGTGGTCCTGCCCCAATCATCCGTGTGTGGTCAGCATAGGAATAACAGGTATGCAAACCAGACCTAGATTTGGTGGAGGCTCAGTTCTCAAGCGAGAAAACTGTCCTGCTACCTGCAGCATTGTGAAAGAGCTGGAAACACTGTTATCAAGGCCAAGTGCCAATTTGCTTATTTGTTTCACTTTTGAAAAATTTGTCCAAGAGTCTGAACAGTGGAAGGCTCCAATTAAGGGAGCAACATATGAATCCATTGCAGATCCTCTGAATGGGTATAATATCCTTACATTTCTGGATTTGGTTGAAGTTGCCAGTCCTTGCTGGTACTAGTTTCTGAATAGCTGACAGAAAATGTCAGTAGTAATTGAAAATGTATCCAAAATTAACAGGTCAGTTGGGTATTAAAAACAGTCACCAATGCTGCTGGTTTATTGCAAGGATGGCTGCGTTGGTCTGTGGTCGGTGGTGGACAAGAAAACACTAACAGCTACTGATTTCTACAGCACATATTTACATCCCTGGGACCCAAGGTCAGCCAAGCCAGTGTGGACTTCAGACCCTCATACTTCTAACAAACACACAAGGGGAAACATGTTGCTATACAACGGTGCATAAAATAATTAGAAAGAAAATACTTAAAAGTGTGTATTTGTCACTAATTATTAGAAGCCTTATTACAAGGAACTTACCTGACTTTGTAAAAAATATCTTTTAGAAATTTTTTATTGTGGTAAAATACAGATAACATAAAATTTACCATCCTAACTATTTTTAAGTGTACAGTTCAGTGGTACTAAGTACATTTACATTGTTGTGCAACCAGTCTCCAGAACTCTTTTCATCTTGCAAAACTGAAACTCAATACCCATTAAACAACAACTCCCCCTCCCCCTGCCCCCTAGTCCCTGGAGACCACCTTCTACTTTCTGTCTCTATGAATCTGACTACTTTAACTACTTCAAAGAAGTGGACACACACAGTATTTATCTTTTTGTGACTGGCTGATTTCACTTCGCATGGTGTCCTCAAGGTGCATCCATGTTTTAGTGTGTGTCAGAATTTCCTTCTTTTTTTTCAGGCTGAATAATGTTCCACTGTATGGATATACCACATTTTTATCATTTATCCATTGATGGACACTTGGGTTGCCTCCACCTTTTGCTTATTGTGAATAATGCCACTATGGGTGAACATGAGTTGTATATGTAATGCCCATGGGTGTACAGATATCTCTTTGAGACCCTGCTTTCTTTTGAGTATATACCCAGAAATGGAATTGCTGGTTCGTATGGTAACTTTTTGAGGAGCCACCATACTGTTTTCCACAGTGGCTGTACTAGTTTACATTCCCACCAGCAGTGCACAAGGGTTCCAATTTCTTCACATCCTTGCTAGCACTTACTATTTTCTGTTTTGTTGGTAGTAGCCATCCTAATGAATGTGAGGTGGTATCTCATTGTAGTTTTGATTTTGCATTTCCCTAATGATCAGTGTTGTTGAGTATCTTTCCATATGCTTATTGGTCATTTGTATATCTTCTTTGGAGAAATGTCTGTTCAAGTCCTTTGTCCATTTTTGAATCAAGTTGTTGTTAAATGATAGGAGTTCTTTATAAATTTTGGATATCAACCTCTTACCAGGTACATGATTTGCAAATATTTTCTCCCATTCCATAGGTTGCCTTTTCATTCTGTCGATTTTGTCCTTTGATGCTTAGAAGTTTTAAATTTTGATGTAGTCCAGTTTATCTATTTTTTCTTTTGTTGCTTGTGCTTTTTGAGTCATATCCAAGAAATTGTCACCAAATCCATTGTCACAAAGATTTTCCCCTTTGTTTCATCTAAGAGTTTTATAATTTCAGCTCTAGCATTTAGTTCTTTGACCCATTTTGAGTTTATTTTTGTAAGTGTTATAAGGTAAGGATCCAGCTTCATTCTTTTGCATGTGGATATTTAGTTTTCCCAGCACCATTGTTAAAAATAGTGTTCCCCCGTTAAACGGCGTTGGCAGCCTTGTGGAAAATCATTTGACCGTATGTATTAGTTAGCTACAACTGCCATAAGAAAGGACCTCAAACTGCTGGTTTAAACAACAGAAATTTATCTTTTCACAGTTCTAGAGATCAGGTTATCGGAAGGGTTGATTTCTTCTGAGGCCTCTCTCTGGTTTGCGAATGGCCTTCTTCTACCTGTATCTTCACATGGTTGTCCCTCTGTGCAGGTCTGTGTCCTAATCTCTTATAAGGACAACAGTCATAATGGATTAGGGCCCACCTATATGACCTCATTTTACTTTACTCTTTTTTTTTAATGAAATGAAAGCTCCATGCCCCCCCTTTTTTTTTTAAGATTGGCACCTGAACTAACATCTGTTGCCAATCTTCTTCTCTTTTTTTCATCTTCTTCTCCCCAAAGCTCCTTAATACACAATTGTATATTCTAGTTGTAGGTCTTCTGACTCTGCTATGTGGGACGCCGCCTCAACATGGCTTGATGCACCATGCCATGTCCACTCCCACAATCTGAACCGGCGAAACCCTGGGCCACCAAAGCAGAGCACGGGAACTCACCCACTTGGCCATGGGGCCGGCCCCTCTTTTTACTTTAATTACCTCGTTAAGGCTCTGTCTCCAGATAGAGTCACATTCTGAGATACTGGCTGTTAGGACTTCCACATGTGCATTGAGCTGGAGACATAATTCAGCCCATAACACCATGTATGTGCGGGTTTGTTTCTGGGCTCTCTTTTCTAGTCCATTGATTTATATGTCTGTCTCTATGCCAGTACCACACCATTTTGATTATTGTAGCTGTGTAATAAGTTGTGAAATCAGGAATTACGAGATATCTAATTTTATTCTTCTTTTTCAAGATTCTTTTGGCTATTTGGGATCTCTTGACATTCCATATGAATTTTAGAATGGATTTTTCTATTTCTGCAAAAAATGCTGTTTGTGATTTTGATAGGGGTTGCATTGAATCCCTAAAAAGTAAAATCCAAAAAAAGTAGATCACTTTGGGGAAGTTTGCCACCTTAATAATATGAAGTCTTCTAATACATGAATACAGGGTGTCTTTCCATTTGCTGATGTCTTTAATTTCTTTTGGCAAAGTTTTGTAGTTTTCAGTATACAGATCTTTCACCTTGATTATGTTTATTTCTAAGTAATTTATTATTTTGATGCTATTGTAAATGGAATTGTTCGTTTAATTTCTTTTTCTGGTTGTTCATTATGACTGTATAGAATCAGTTGATTTTTGTGTACTGACTTTGTATCCCACAACTGTGCTGAATTCGTTTATTAGTTCCAGCAGATATTTTTGCATGGAATCTTTGTGGTTTACTGTGTATAAGATCATGTCTGTGAACAGAGAGACTTTTGCTTCTTCCTTTCCAATTTGGCTGCCTTTTATTTCTTTTTCTTTCCTGATTGCCCCGGCTGGGATTTCCAGTACTGTGGTAGAAGTGGTGAAAGTGGGCATCCTTGCCTTGTTCCTGGTCTTAGAGGAAAAGCTTTGCAGTCTTTTACCAATTTAGCATAATGTTAGCTGAGGGCTTGTCATATGTGGCCTTTGTTATGTTGAAGTAGAGGAACTTACTGACTTTCAAAGAAGGTGACACTGTTCTTAAGACGAGAACAAAATTGTCAAAAAGATGAATTATCTCGTTAAAAACAACTTTTTCTACTTGAATAACACTAGAAGTTTTAAATAAAAATTTTGTTTATGATTTCAGAGTATAGGAGATTGTATCTTTCCTCTAAAGCGGGGACAGTTAATTGATATGTTTACATATGCAAAAGAGATAGTCTTTAAAAACTACTGTGGGGCCAGCCCTGGTGGCTTTGTGGTTAAGTGTGGCACACTCAGCTTTGGCGGCCTGGATCGGTTCCCAGATGTGGACCTACACCACTCGTCTGCCAGTGGCCATGCTGTCACAGCACCTCACATATGAAAAGAGGAAGATTGGCAACAGATGTTAGTTCAGGGTGAATCTTCCTCAGCACCAAAAACAAATAAAACCCCATAACTGTTTGTAAATTGAGTTTTTTCCTTTTTTTTTTTTTTTTTTTTCAATATCTTAGTCTCTTATGTAGAAAACAAAAAGTGGAGAGCCAGCCCTGAGGGCCTAGTGGTTAAAGTTCAGTGTATTCTGTTTCGGCAGCCCAGGTTTGGTTCCTGGGCAGGGAACCACACCACTCATCTGTCAGTAGTCATGTGTGGCGGTGGCTCACATAGAAGAACTAGAAGGACTTGGAACTAGAATATACAACTATGTACTGGGGCTTTAGGGAGGGAAAAAAAAGAGAGGAAGATTGGGAACAGATGTTTGCTCAGAGTGAATCTTTCCCAGCAAAAAAAAAAGTGGAGTCACACACCATTGTTACAGTAATATTAGCTTTTATAATTATCCATATATGTACCTATACTGAGATCTTAGTTTCTTCATATGGCTTCAAGTTACTATCAGGTGTCCTTTTTTTTTTTAAATTAAATAATAGTAATTTCTCAGCTCATTTAGCTGAAAATTCAGGGAAGATCTTTTTTTCTCTTTCTTTCTTTTTTTTGGTGAGGAAGATTGGCCCTGAGCTAACATCTGTTGCCAGTCTTCCTCTTTTTTACTCCCGAAAGCCCCAGCACATAGTTGTATATCCTAGTTGCAGGTCATTTTACTTCTTCCATGTGGGATGCCACCACATCATGGCTTGATGAGCAGTGTGTAGGTCTGCAGCCAGGATCCAAACTGGTGAACCCCAGGCCGCCAAAGCAGAGTGTGTGAACTTAACCATTCAGTCACAGGGCCGGCCCCCTGGGTGTCCTTCCATTTCAATCTACAAGGCTTCTTTTAGCATTTCTTGCAGGGCAGATCTAGTGGTGATGAATTCCCTCAGCTTTTGTTTATGTGGGAATTTCTTAATTTTTCCTGTTTTGAAGGGCACTTTTGCTGGATATATGATCTTTGGTTACCAGTTTTTTCTTTTAGCACTTTGAATATGTGAACCTACTGCCTTCTGGTCTCCAAAGTTTCTGATGAGAAATCTGCTGATAATCTCATTGAGGGATGCCCTGTATGTGATGCATCGCTTCTCTTGCTGTTTTCTAGATTCTCTTTGTCTTTCAACAATTTGATTATAATGTCTTGGTGTGAGTCTCTTTGAGTTCATTATATTGGAGTTCTTTGAGCTTCTTGGATGTTTATATTCATGTCTTACATCAAATTTGGGAAATTTTTGGCCATTGTTTCTTCAAATAGTCTTTCTGCTGCTGTCTCTCTCTCTTCTCCTTCTGGGGTTTCCACAATGTGTATAGTGGTCTGCTGGGTGGTGTCTTAAGGTCCCTTAGGCTCTCTTCACTTTTCTTCAATATTTTTTCTTTCTGTTCTTCAGACTTGATAATTTCAATTGTCTTATCTTCAAGTTCACTCATTCTTTCATCTACCTGCTCATATCTGCCTTTGAATCCCTCTAGTGAATTTCTCAATTCAGTTATTGTACTTTTCAGCTGTAGGATTTCTTTTTACGTTTTTCTCTCTCTTTGTTGATATTTCTGCTTTATTCCCTACGTCATTTTCTTGACTTTCTCCACATCTTTCTTCAGTTCTTTGGGGATCTGTAAGTCACTTGTTTTAGAGTCTTTTCTATTAGGTCTGCCATCAAGTCTTTTTCAGGGACAGTTTCTGTTTTTCCTTTTGTGAGGAAGATTGTTACTGAGCTAACATCTGTGCCATTCTTCCTCTATTTTATGTGGGATGCCACCACAGCATGGCTTGACAAGCGGTGCTAGGTCCACACCTAGGATCCGAACCTGTGAACCCTGGGCTGCCGAAATGGAGTGTGGGAACTTAACCACTACTCCACTGGGCCAGTCCCTATGTTTTTTCCTTTCAATGGGCTGTATTTTCCTGTTGCTTTGCCTTGTGATTTTTTTTGTTGAAAACTGGACATTTGACTCTAATGATATGGTGACTCTGGAAATTAGAATCTTCCCCTTCCCCAGTTTGCTGGTTTTTGTTTGTGTGTGTGTGTTTTGATTATTGTAGGCTGTCTTTGTGCCAAGAATCAGCCTGAGGTGTGAACTTAAGGTCCTCTCAAGTTTTTTCTGAGCCTTTGCCTTTCCCTGGGTATGCACGATGACTTTCTGATTTTCTCTGTCTATATGATTGCTTTTGAATGTAGTAGTCTTCAGTGTCTGGCTCCCAAAAGGGGAAAAAGAAAAATGAAGGGAGCGGTGGGGGAGAAGCACTAGCACTTTAAATCCCCTTGAAGTCTCTTCAGCCAGAGCAGGAGTTGCAACAACAGTGTCAGCCTTCCTCTTTGCACCTCTGAGATCAGAAGCAGTAATTAGCAATCAGAGCACAGATCTCTGATCTTTGGAGGACACAGTCCTTGTTGCCTACCCTGGCTCCCACAGACTGTGCTGGCTGCTCCAGGAACATGTGCAAGGCTGCCTGCACAGGGCTGGGAGCTGGGTAGCTGCTACTGTGCTGAGAGCTGATAGTCACCAAAATTTATCATCCAAGCCTTCTTCTGCAAGCTGCAGGCCTTCAGTAGACTCCAGAGTTCCAAAATAGTTAAATCAGACAGATTCTGCCAGTAAGATCGTTGTTCAGCTGAGGAGACAGATTTCTGGTGCTTCCTGCTCTGTCGTCTTCCTAGAATACTACTCATAAATTAAAATTTTAAAAAAGATTTCATTCGAATAGTTTGAAAACGAGTGAGATAATCTTAACCACTAGGACTACCACCATTTTGTATACACAGGCACGTATGCACACAACACACTCTAGGAGGGAGCATTGTCATGCATCTCCAAAGCCTCTTCTGAGGCAGATCCTTTAAGATGTAGAGCGAGCGCCTGCACAGAGCAGTGGACTGGAGAGAGCCTCCCTCAGGAGAGCTCCAGACCAGGACCCTGCAGACCTGAGGCTATTCCCAGAACAGACATGACTCATAGAAGGACATAGGGTGGCCACTTCCACTTCTCCTTCGTGGGACTTGATTTGTTCATCTAAATAATGTGAGAGGTGGATCAGATCAGTGTTTCTTCAGTGAAACGACAGAACAAACTTTTTTACATAGAACGCTTATAATTCTTTCAGTGAAAAAAATGAACAGACCAGAAAAAACTCCCAGACTCGACAATATATACAGTGAAAATAAAATAGAGTAACTAAATAAACTATTACAGCAATTTTAGAAGTAACACTGGTCTAGTTTTTAGTGAATTACAGAAAATGTATCAAAGTACGGAGACATAGAAAGCAGAGACAGCATAAGTCAGGTTAACCTTTTACCATAACTCAGTGATTTACAATAGAAATGGAAGGTGGATATAATTTGGGAAGCTGTAGGCAATCTTCTTTTCCTGATCTTGGCCTCAGTTTCCTCATCTGTAAAACGGGGCTGAATGGTTGTCCCTCAGAAGACTTTCCAGTTGTAACTGGAATAAATTCTTGGCTCCGTGATTACAGGAAATAAAACTGACAGGCACTGTGAGGGGTTGTTGAAGGAGTCGGGGAGTGGTTATGGTAGGGTGTCAGAGCTTCCTTTCTGACTCACCTATTCTGCTCTGCTCCTACTGCATGCAGTTCATCAGAGAGCGTGACAGGCCAGGGTGGGACAAGAGGGGGCTGCATTCTTGGTTGGATTAAAGGGTGCAGGTGGATCTATATGACCTGGAGGGGCGGGTTGCTTCCATTGTTTCCCAAAGATGGTTTTAGGAAGTTGTCAACTTAAAAAGTAAGTTGGCCAGTTATGGTACCCACACAAGGAGATTATTTGGAAACAATCAAGAAGAATTGCAGTTCTGGATATACAGGCTGTGGCAGACCATGGGCCAATCTGGAGGACGAAGGACGGGAGCTTGCTTTTACAGAGAAAAAGGGCAAGTTGGGAGGGACTGTAATAAAACAAACCCCTTTGGAGGAAACTGAGAGTCCAAAGTATAGAAGCTTCTCGTTGGCTGGGTTGCTACAGTCTCTCGTCACCTAGGCTCTTGCCAGGCTGGGAGAGAAATCTTCCTTCTCCTGCTGGTTCGTAAAGTAGAAAACACCCTCCTGTCAGAGATGCGGGCAGACCTCTCTTCCTGCTTGAGGTAATTGACCATGTATGATGGGGCGTGAGAGCTGCCCCTACAGGCTTTCCTGACTCAGTTTAGTTGAGATTTCTTTTATTGATTTCACAAAGTACAAATACACATATTTTTTAATTTTTTTGCATATGCTTTAGTGATTGTTAAAAAAATGATAGCTAGCACATCAAACCCGTTATTTCAGAGATGCAACTGCTTAGGATGTGGCTCCACTTTAAAAAATGGGTTGGCTGAAAGGAAAATGTTAATGAGTACAAGTGGTATTTGATTGTGGCAGAGGTTATGATGGGGAGGGGAGTGATAAGATTAGATTCAAGAAGCCCCGGCCTGTGGGACAGGCTCCTTGAGGTGGTACCTCAGCTGTGTGGCTGTGACATGCCTTGTCCTTGCACTGGGCGTTCTAAAGGCCTTCCCATAGGGAGCTCATCGTTCCTGTGCAAAGAGGAGACTGAGGTCCAGAGGGGAGACGGCCGCCCGAGACACCGTGGGGAGGTGGTGTGGAGTGGGACTCGTGCCGGACTTTTGCTGCTCTGGCGTCCCTTCTGAGAGATCCCAGGCAGCAGGCTCGGAGCCCATCTCTGGAGTGTAGTGTCCTGGAGGATTCTTCTAGCTGGTGCCAGCCAGCGCTCTGCTGGGCCCCTCAGCTGCTAGAATCCTGGTGGAGGGCTCTGGTCCTCTCCAGCAGGTGGGGTGAGAGCATCACAGCGCTTCTAGCCCATCTCCTTTGTGCACCTGCTTCTTGGAGGCTGTATTGTCTGCTCTTCTGGTTGTTTGAGCAGAGGGTTCATTTGCTTGCTTTTGTTGTTTTCTCAAAATGGGAATAGGTTTATTGTTTATTATAAAAATTGGAATGTTCAATATAAAGAATATATAAACAATGCAAAGAATTAAAAATATATCTCTATATGTATGTATAGAATAAGAGAAATTACTTAAACCGTATTATCCAGGGATAATCACTTAAGATTTTGGTGTATAACCTAGATTTTTTTCTTTTTGTCTATATATCTAGTTGGTTATCAGTATCTATGTGCTTTTACATAAATCATACCGCTCATCTGTTACATACTTTTTTTTTGCCCGATAAATATGTCATGGACATCTTAACATATCAATAAATAGAGATCCTTGTCTTCAGTTTTTGTGGTTGCAGAGTCTTCTCTTTTGTGGGTAGCCTTGACATCATTTAACAGTCCTCTCTAATGAAAACTTTGGCGGCATCCAGTATTTGACCCTGTTAATAATGCTGATAAATATCCTTGCATGCTCATCCAAGCGTTTGCTTATCTGGATATCTTACTGTATATTTTTAGATAGAGAACTGTGGATCAGACGTTAGGTACATTAGAATTTTAATGCATTTGTAAGCTGCCTTTCAGAAAGGTGGGACTGACTGAGACCACCAGTGCTGGCTGGTGGTTGTTGAATGACTGCAGGTGTAGCTGTGGGCTTTCTTTGGATCCCTTGGAGTCTCCCAGCTCTGATGCATATTTAGTGGGCGTTTGTGGGAAGACAGGCATACCTGTCATCTACCCCAAGTGATGACAGGCCTGTTTCTCCCATCTGCCCCCCAGAATGCTGTCCGTGTCCCACGGGACTTTGAGGGCTGCAGTGTCCTCCGCAAGTACCTAGGCCAGCTCCACTACCTGCAAAGTCGCGTCCCCATGGGCTCAGGCCAGGAGGCTGCCGTTCCTGTCACCTGGTGAGAGCTGGCAGGCAGGGCTGGGGAGAACCTAGAGGGTACCTGGGACAGGCCAGGGTGTCTGGATGGTGGGGATGCCCCTTCCCTCCCCTCCCCTGCCCTTTCCTTTCCTTACTGCACAGGATGGGGAGTGGCTTGGTGTGGTCTCCCCAGGCTTCACTCCTTCTGACCCCACACTGGGGTAGCTGGTCCCCTCACCTGGCCTCAGGGCCCTGGCCAGCTCCTTCCCTCAGGATGACTGGGGTGGCATGTCTACAGGACTGAGATCTTCTCAGGCAAGTCCGTGGCCCATGAGGACATCAAGTATGAGCAGGCCTGCATTCTCTACAATCTCGGTGAGCTGCCTGACCCCTCCCCCTTGGCCCTACCTCCCAGCTCTGTCAACCCAGCATCTCAGCTCAGCAGAAGGCCACCAAGTGGGCTGATGGATGGAAGACACCTGGGTTCTGACCCTCCACTGCCTTCCCCGCAGCTCTACTGGCACCTCTTTTCTGGGCCATCTGGAGCCACCCTGCTGAGGAGAGGCTCCACTGGGTTGGCTGCCACAGGGCATTGCCATCTTGTGCTCCAGCCAGGAGAGATGGCCTGTCTTCTTTGACTGGACAGCTCCTAACCCCGCTTGTGGCTTTGGGCTACTTCAGGCAGAAGGAGGACAAGGCTGGCCTCAATCAGCCCTGCCGTCAACCCTGATGACTCAGCCTCAGCCTGGCTCAAGGGAGAAGCCTGGGGAGCCCGAGAGTACTGTGTAGGCCTCCCTCAGGCTTCAAGACCGGCCCTTTAGGCTGGGGGCTGTGGACGGGAGCCTGTCCTTCCTCCACTCTCACCCCTGCCTGGTGCAAAGCAGGAGACTGAGGGGCTTGGCTCATCTTCTCAGTCTCCCCCTTTGCTGTAGCTTTGGTGTCCTTGGACCAACTGCCTCAGTTCTCAGATCCATTTTCCTGATCATGGGTGACAACACTACTCCCTCTGCCTCACTCTGACACCATGTCTCTGCCTCCCCAGGGGCACTGCACTCCATGCTGGGGGCCATGGACAAGCGGGTGTCTGAGGAGGTGAGGAGGGGCACGGGCAGTGGGTGGGACACAGGACATAACCAGGGAGGGGTGCTGAGTGTTCGCAGCCTCCAGAGAGGAGTCCTGCCCTGCGGGAGTGGACACAGGCAGCTGTCTGGCTCTGCCTCTGACCGTCCTCCCCGTCTTCCCTCCCAGGGCATGAAGGTCTCCTGTACTCACTTCCAGTGTGCAGCAGGTGCTTTTGCCTACCTGCGTGAGCACTTCCCTCATGCCTACAGCGTTGACATGAGCCGCCAGATCCTCACTCTCAATGTCAACCTTATGCTGGTGAGGTGGTACCCTTCTTGGGGCTGAGTTGAATCCAGGGGAGGGGACAGTTAGGGCTGCATCCTAGACCAGGCCCTGTGCAGATGGCGGTGAGGGACCAGCAGAGGGCCTTGGCTTTGATCTTTTGAGGCCCAGGTGAATCAGGAGCAGGACTGTGCTTCTTGGAGTTGGGGGGGCTGGAGAAGAGAAGACAGTGAAGAGGGGATCCCTGGGTCTGCCTGCTGGGAAGGGCAAGGGCTCCAGGTGAACAAGGGAGGCCACCTGCATTTGTTGTCCCAGGGCCAGGCTCAGGAGTGCCTTCTGGAGAAGTCGATGTTAGACAACAGGAAGAGCTTTCTTGTGGCCCGCATCAGTGCACAGGTAGGGATGGGGTAAATGGTGGTCCTCAAGGAACTGAAGCAGGCCTTTGGTTTACTCCTGACTCCCTCCCACTGACGGCCCCATCCTGGCCCTCAGGTAGTGGATTACTACAAGGAGGCATGCCGGGCCTTGGAGAACCCCGACACCGCCTCACTGCTGGGCCGGATCCAGAAGGACTGGAAGAAGCTTGTGCAAATGAAGATCTACTACTTTGCGGCTGTGGCTCATGTGAGAGCACCATGGCCTGGGCCTGGATGGGGCTGAGCTGCCACAGCTCGGGAAATAAGTAGTGACATCTCTTCTTTTTTCCTAGCTTCACATGGGGAAGCAGGCTGAGGAGCAGCAGAAGTTTGGGGAGCGGGTGAGTAAGCTATGACAAAGATGGGACTCAGGACTTGTTCCAGCCCTGTTAGTGAGATCCTGGTGGGGTCCCTTCCCTTACAGAATAGAGGGCGCAGTCTTCTCTCTGTCTCTAACCCCCATATCCCTGGCCACTCCCCTGCTGCAGGCCGTGTGTTTCTTATGTGTTGTCCCATCTTGCAGCCCTCATCCCTAGGGGACTGAGGACATGTAGCAGGCTCCCCTCAGGAGAGGGCTAGTTGGAAGTGTAAGCTGTAAGGTGGAGCAGGGTGTGATGCTAACCTTGGTCGTGTTGGCTGGGCTGGCACCTGGCTGCCTCCTCAGCTTCTTGTCTTCTAATGGGTCACCTGATAGCCGGGCAGTGCTCAGTGGGTGTCAGAAGGAGTAGGGTCCAAGCAAGGAAGGACGGACCAGGCTCTGCCTGCTGCCCCCCACAGGTTGCATACTTCCAGAGTGCCCTGGACAAGCTCAATGAAGCCATCAAGTTGGCCAAGGTAAAGCTGAAGAAGAGCCTGGCCACGCCTCAGAGCTCTGAGATTACAGGAGGCAGGCCTGGTGGGGCTGAGGGGTGTCCTGGCACTGGCCTTGGTTGGTGCTGAGCATCCTCCATCCCTACCGCACAGGGCCAGCCTGATACTGTGCAAGACGCACTTCGCTTCACTATGGATGTCATTGGAGGAAAGTGAGTCTGTGGGGCTAGGGATGGCCCTGGTTCCTTCTTGTTAGGAAGGGTCTTGGCCCTCTGCCTACATCATTGGGAGGAAGCCACCAGTGCCAGAGAGCAGTGGCCCACGTGGGAGGCTAGGTCCTGGATTCCCACTGATCACCCAAGACTTCCCACTCTCCCTTCTCCTGACCCCCAGGTACAATTCTGCCAAGAAGGACAACGACTTCATCTACCATGAGGCTGTTCCAGCACTGGACACCCTTCAGCCTGTGAAAGGTCTGAAGCTGAGGGGAGGCCGAGATTGGGGTAGGAGGTGAACATGGGACAGAACAGAGGCAGACTGGAGGTTTGTGGGCCTGGTCTCCAGAATTCTTCCTCCCCCTCCCAGGTGCCCCCTTGGTGAAGCCCTTACCAGTGAACCCCACAGATCCAGCTGTTACAGGCCCTGACATCTTCGCCAAACTGGTACCCATGGCTGCCCATGAAGCCTCCTCGCTATACAGGTGGGTGGGAGGGGCTGGCACTACGGTTAGCACAGGTGGGGTGGGGATGTCTCAAGGGACATAGGCTTCCAACAGCTGCTCTGTCACTTCTGCAGTGAGGAGAAGGCCAAGCTGCTTCGGGAGATGATGGCCAAGATTGAGGACAAGAATGAAGTCCTGGAGTGAGTGCAGGGCTGGGAGTGGGAGATGTGGGGGTACACGCCAGACCTCTGTGGGGTCCCCAGTGCTGCCTGCAACAGAGAGAGTAGCATCTGCTTGTACCAGGTTTCCTTGCTCTGCCCTCCCTGCTCTGGGCCTCGTGTGCTGCATGTGTAAAATGAGTCACATATCTTGGGAGGAGGATGTCCCTTCTGTCCCATTGTTTTCAGCAGTGCCCTGAGCATGTTCTGTGAGGCTAGGCCAGACCAGATCCAGTGCTGGAAGTTGGAATGTTGATTTGCTCTCTGCTAGGACCTCAGACCTAGCTTCAGTGGTGGGGACTGGCCCTAGTGGGCTCCTTTTACATGTGAGGAGTTGAGTCAGCACCCAGCTCCTGGTCCTGTTGCCCCTCGCAGCCAGTTCATGGATTCAATGCAGCTGGATCCTGAGACAGTGGACAACCTTGATGCATACAGCCACATCCCACCCCAGCTCATGGAGAAGTGTGCGGCTCTCAGTGTCCGGCCCGACACCGTCAGGAACCTCGTTCAGTCCATGCAAGGTGAGTGAGGGGGAGAGCAAGCAGGTGGAGGGTGAGAATATGGAAGTCATCTGCTATGGTCTCCATGTCCCCTGTTCGCCAAGGATGGCAATTGCATCTCTCCAAGCACCTGGCACAAGCACCCACCTACATGGATCGCTGTACCCTCTCTGCCCGCCCATCTGCATTGCTGAGCAAGCAGTGGGCCACACACAAGCCCTTGACTGAGTGGGCAGTTCTCTCTCTTGGGGGATGGGCCGCAGTGGGTGCCTGGCCTGCTTGCCTCAGAAGCTGTTCCCCACTCTCCCACACCCCCCCCCCCCCCCCCAGTGCTGTCAGGTGTGTTCACGGATGTGGAGGCCTCCCTGAAGGACATCAGGGACCTGCTGGAGGAGGATGAGCTGCTAGACCAGAAGCTGCAGGAGGCAGTGGGCCAGGCAGGAGCCAGCCTGGCAGTCTCCAAGGCTGAGCTGGCAGAGGTGAGGCGAGAATGGGCCAAGTACATGGAGGTCCATGAGAAGGCCTCCTTCACCAACAGTGAGCTGCACCGTGCCATGAATCTGCACGTTGGCAACCTGCGCCTGCTCAGTGGGCCGCTGGACCAGGTCCGTGCTGCCCTGCCCACGCCAGCCCTCACCCCAGGTGAGCCCCGCCTGTCCCAAACCCGCGGGAAGAGACGTGGAGCTGGGAGTTTCTTTGGCCTCACTGACCACTGCTGCTCCCAGAGGACAAGGCTGTGCTGCAGAATCTGAAGCGTATCCTGGCCAAGGTGCAGGAGATGCGGGACCAGCGTGTGTCCCTGGAGCAGCAGCTGCGTGAGCTTATTCAGAAGGATGACATCACTGCCTCACTGGTTACTACGGACCACTCAGAGATTAAGGTCGGACTGGGTGAGCAGGGTGGAGGAGCTTTGACACAGGGCTCCTGTGTGGCCCTGTGAGGCCCTGAGTGTCTGTCCTTCATCCCCCAACACTTCCTCAGAAGCTGTTTGAGGAGCAGCTGAAGAAGTATGACCAGCTGAGAGTGTACCTGGAGCAGAACCTGGCTGCCCAGGACAACGTGCTTCGGGCACTGACAGAAGCCAACGTGCAGTATGCAGCAGTGCGGCGGGTGCTCAGCGAACTGGACCAAAAGTCAGTGTCTGGCCCTGTGCTCTTGCCCAGAGTCCCTCCCAGTCTCTCTCAGAGCTTGGCTCTAGCTGTTCACCTTCTGCTGGCCCTTCTGTCCACCAGGTGGAACTCCACGCTACAGACCCTGGTGGCCTCTTATGAAGCCTATGAGGACCTGATGAAGAAGTCCCAGGAGGGCAAGGACTTCTATGCGGACCTGGAGAGTAAGGTGGCCGCTCTCTTGGAACGAGCACAGTCCACCTGCCAGGCCCGTGAGGCTGCCCGCCAGCAGCTCCTGGACAGGTGAGTGTGGCCCGGGGCCCAGGCACGGCCGCAGCCCAAACCCAGGCTGGGCTGATGGGAGTCTGGCTCCACTTCTTATGTTGTCCCACAGGGAGCTGAAGAAGAAGCCGCCACCACGGCCCACAGCCCCAAAGCCGTTCCTGCCCCGCAGGGAGGAGGGTGAGGCAGTGGAGACAGCAGACCTGCCCGAGGAGCTGCGCAGTCTGCCCCCTGACATGGTGGTTGGCCCACGGCCACCTGACACCTTCCTAGGAACTGCTGCCCCACTCCACTTTCCTCCCAGCCCCTTCCCTGCCTCTGCAGGCCCAGGACCCCACTATCTCTCGGGACCCTTACCTGCTGGTACCTACTCGGGCCCCACCCAGATGTTGCAGCCCAGGGCACCCCAGGCCCCAGGGCATCCTGCAATGGCCATGGTACCCGGACCTGCCCTCTACCCAGCCCCTGCCTACACACCAGAGCTGGGCCTTGTGCCCCGATCCTCCCCCCAGCATGGTGTGGTGAGCAGTCCCTATGGGGGGGTAGGGCCACCCCCAGCAGTTGCAGGTATGCCCTCAGCCCCACCTCCCCAGTTCTCAGGCCCTGAGTTGACCATGGGGGTTCAGCCAGCTACTACCACAGTAGATAGTGTCCAGGCCCCCATCTCCAGCCACACAGCACCACGGCCCAACCCCAGCCCTGTTCCTCCCCAGCCCTGCTTCCCGGTGCCCCCACAACAGCCATTGCCTACGCCCTACACCTACCCTCTAGGGGCCAAGCAGCCCCTCCCAGCACCCGCAGCCCAGCACCACTTTTCTCCTGGGATCCCCACGGGTTTTCCAGCCCCGAGGGTTGGGCCCCAGCCCCAGCCTCAGCCCACACGAGCAGCATTTGGGCCCCCGCCCCCTCAGCAGCCCCTTGCACTCCAGCATCCACACCTCTTCCCACCCCAGGCTCCGGCACTGGTAGCCTCTCAACGCCCCTATCCCTTTGCCCCTCAGCCTGGTGTCCTGGGGCAGCCACCACCAGCTTTGCACACCCAGGTCTACCCTGGCCCCTCTCAGGACCCTCTGCCCCCCCATTCAGGGGCTCTGCCATTCCCTAGCCCTGGGCCTCCTCAGTCTCCCCATCCCACCCTGGCATATGGTCCTGCGCCTGCCTCCAGGCCCCTGGGCCCCCAAGCAGCCCCTCTCTCCATTCGAGGCCCCCCACCTGCCAGCCAGCCCACCCCCAGTCCCCACCTGGTGCCTTCACCTGCCCCATCCCCAGGGCCTGGCCCAGTACCTCCTCGGTCCCCTGCAGCAGAGCCACCCTCGTGCCTGCGCCGAGGCACTGCAGCTGCAGATCTGCTTTCCTCCAGCCCTGAGAGCCAGCATGGAGGCACCCAGCCTCCTGGGGGTGGGCAGCCCCTGCTGCAGCCTACTAAGGTGGATGCGGCTGAGGGCCGGCGGCCACAGGCCCTGCGGCTGATTGAGCGGGACCCCTATGAGCACCCTGAGAGGCTGCAGCAGTTGCAGCAGGAGCTGGAGGCCTTTCGGGGCCAGTTGGGCGATGCAGCGGCTCTGGACACTGTATGGCGGGAGCTGCAAGACGCACAGGAACACGATGCCCGTGGCCGCTCCATCGCCATTGCCCGCTGCTACTCACTCAAGAACCGGCACCAGGACGTCATGCCCTATGATAGTAACCGCGTGGTGCTGCGCTCAGGCAAGGATGACTATATCAACGCCAGCCGTGTGGAAGGGCTTTCGCCATACTGCCCACCATTGGTGGCCACCCAGGCCCCACTGCCTGGCACAGCTGCTGACTTCTGGCTCATGGTGCATGAGCAAAAAGTGTCAGTCATTGTCATGTTGGTGTCTGAGGCCGAGATGGAGAAGGTGAGAGGGAGAGGTTGGATGGGCACCCAGGAGGGACGCTGGAAAACCAGCCCTAACTGCCCCATCTATTTGCCCCTCAGCAAAAGGTGGCACGGTACTTCCCCACTGAGAGGGGCCAGCCCATGGTGCACGGTGCCTTGAATCTGGCCCTGAGCAGTGTCCGCACCACTGAGACGCACGTGGAGCGGGTGCTGAGCCTGCAGTTCCGTGACCAGAGCCTCAAGCGTTCACTCGTGCACCTCCACTTCTCCACCTGGCCTGAGTTGTGCGTCTGCTGCCCTGGGTGGTAGTTGGGGACCTGGGGGCCTTCTGCTCCTTAGGGTGGGGAGGGGTGGGGAGGATCTCTGATCAGGTCTGGCTCAAAAGCGCTGCCCTGCCCCCGCAGAGGCCTGCCTGACAGCCCCAGCAACCTGCTGCGCTTCATCCAGGAGGTGCATGCACATTACCTGCACCAGCGACCCCTGCACACACCCATCGTCGTGCACTGCAGGTAGGGTGCAGGTAGCAGGTGGGCAGCTGCCTGAGGTTCCTCTGCCATGGGCTTTGGCCTGGCCTTACACCCACTTCCTGCCACAGCTCCGGAGTGGGCCGCACGGGAGCCTTCGCACTGCTCTATGCGGCTGTGCAGGAGGTGGAGGCTGGAAACGGGATCCCGGAGCTGCCTCAGCTGGTGCGCCGCATGCGGCAGCAGAGGAAACACATGCTGCAGGAGAAAGTGAGGGTCTGGGCCAGTGGGTGTTGGACTGGGCCTTCTGCCCTGGGGTCCCAGGGCTCTGCCCAGCTAACCAAGCCAAATGCACCTCTGCAGCTGCACCTCAGGTTCTGCCACGAGGCAGTGGTGAGACACGTGGAGCAGGTCCTGCAGCGCCATGGCATGCCCCCTCCATGTAAACCCTCAGCCGGCACAAGCATCAGCCAGAAGGTAAGGAAGGAACTCCTGGGGGCTGTGGGGACAGCCACAGTCTTGTGACCCTCGTCTTTACCCACTTCTGTCTTCTCAGAATCACCTTCCTCAGGACTCCCAGGACCTGGTCCTCGGAGGAGACGTGCCCATCAGCTCTATCCAGGCCACTATTGCAAAGCTCAGCATCCGGCCTCCTGGAGGCTTGGATTCTCCAGCTGCCAGCCTGCCAGGCCCTGTAGAGCCCCCAGGCCCACCGCCAGCTAGCCTCCCAGAGTCCACCCAGCTCCCATCCTCCTCCCCACCTCCCCTCTCTTCACCCCTGCCTGAGGCCCCCCAGCCTCAAGAAGAGCAGCCAGCACCTGAGGTCCCCAGTGTGGGCCCGCCCTCCTCTTCCCTGGAGCTGCTGGCCTCCCTAACTCCCGAGGCCTTCTCCCTGGACAGCTCCTTGCAGCGAAAGCAGCGGATGAGCAAGCAGAACTTTCTGCAGGCCCATAACGGGCAGGGTCTGCGGGCTGCCCGGCCCACTGATGACCCCCTCAGCCTTCTGGATCCACTCTGGACACTCAACAAGACCTGAACAGGCTTTGCCTGCCTGGTCCTTACACTACATCATCATCTCCCATGCCTGTCTGCCCATGCTCAGCAGGGCCTCTCCAGGTGGGCCTGGTCTCTTACTCCCATTCCTGCTGCCTTCAGCCCTACCTGGCCCAGCCCGCACCCCTGTAGGGTAGGGGTGCATCACAGGCCTTGCTCAGGTTCTGCTCCTTTGTGGGACCTGACATTTTTCAGCTCTTTGCTATTGAAATAATAAACTGACCTGTTCTGTGGCCAGGGTTTGTCCATTGCCGCCTCAGGGAGAGAGCCAGAGCCCCAGTAGCACCATCTGAGATGTACCTTTAGTGAGCTTGGATGTGGGTGGGTGGTAGGATGACCACCCCTGGAATTGTCAAGAAGGCCTCTAGTGCTGGCTTGCTGAGCCTCCCTCACGCTGTACACTTCTTGAGCTGAGAGAAGTCTAACCAAGTACTAAAGTTTACACACAGGGAGGGAATATGTAAGTAAGTGACACAGAAGCTCCTCTAGGGGAAGACGCAAGCGGATCACAAGGCCTCTGGCAGATGTGATTAAAAAAAAGGTTTAATAATATTACAGTCATGAGGCAGGACAGTTCAAAGGCAGCTTGCAGAAGACTCATCTCCCTCCAGTCTAGCTCCAGTGCATTGGCCCTGTGTAGCCGGCTGAGAGGGGCGCAGCTGCTGCCCACCCTCAGTCCAGCTTCTCCAACACAGAGGGCACATACACCAGGCTGAGCTCACTGCCAAAGTTGCAGACAATGGCAGCATTGTCCAGCACCAGGATCTGGCGGGCAGGCTGGGCCTCGCTGTTCTTCCCCAGGTAGACTGTCTGTAACAGGTCCCCGTAGTTTAGGTCCCAAAAGGAGACACAGCCCTGGCCGCCAGTCACCAGTAGGTTGTCTGAGATGACGCCCAAGCTTGCACCACAGCCCAGGTCCTAGAGGAAAGGACACGACAGGCTCAGTGTCTTGAGTCCTCCTTAAAACACCAAGAGGGGCTGGTGCCATGGTGTAGTGGTTAAGTACGGTATGTTCTGATTCAGCAGCGCAGGTTCACGGGTTCAGATCCCAGGCATGGATCTACACCACTCATCAGCCACACTGTGGTTGTGGCGGCAACCCACATACAAAATAGAGGAAGATCAGCACAGATGTTAGCTCAGGGACAATCTTCCTCAAGCAAAAAAAGAGGAGGACTGGGAACAGATGTGCTCAGGGCTAATCTTCCTCAGCAAAAAAAAAACAAAAACCCAAAACTGAGAATCCTGTGGCCCCTAACCTGCCTACCTGCTGAATGGAGTAGAGCTTGATGCCTGTGCTGCGGTCCCAGATGCTGATGAGGTCATCTAGGCCACTGCTGATGACGCAGGAGGTGGTACAGGTGAGGGAGGTGACATCCCCACGGTGAGCAAACATGTGGCTGACCCGGCTGCCAGTCAGCACATCCCACAGGCAGATGGCCCCATCTTGTCCGCCACTGGCCAGCACCATGGTCTAGGGGAAGAGGCCCAGGGGACCTGGGTCACTGAGGTGGAATACCTTTGTCCACAAGGGTGTCCGTCCTAGTGCCCCAGTGGGTGGCGGCCCTCCCTCTACATCCCAGAAGGCCCTTGGGGGCCAGCTCCCAGGAGTCAGAAACAAGAGCTATGGGCCTGGCATAGTACTCCTGCACCCCTCCCACAGCTCCCCATCAGGCCCTTACCTGGTCAATGTACACCGTTGTGATGGCCCCTGAGTGGCCCTGCAGGGTGAAGAGACAGCACGAGTCCTCCAGACGGAACACCTGGGGCAGGGATGGGCATCAAGTTCTGGACAATCTGGTGTTTTCCAAATTACAGTTTGGCCAAGAAATCCCTTCCACGGTTCATCCAGGACACCTCTAGCCTCTCCCCGACCGACCCCAAATGCTCCTCATCCCTTGTGCTAGGCCACCCTAGCACCTAAAAGACGGAGCCAACACTCACTCTCAGGGTGTGGTCTTGGCTCCCAGTCACAAGGCGCCCAGCAGCGGCCTTCAGGGCTGTGATGGGTTTCTGGTGTGCACAGGGCACTGTGTGGGTCAGGCGACAGGCCACCGTGTCACTGCTGCTGTACACGGGGGATGCAGGGGAAGTGCCCCGCCCTGGGGTCCCTGGGGACAACAGGCCAAGTGAGGGATCTCTGAGAAGACACCTTACAAGCAGCCCCTGCACTTCACCCACCAGGTGCAGGCCCCTGCCCAGCCCAGGCCCTCTGACCTCGGAACTGCAGGGGGCTGAGGGAAGTGTGGGTCTCCAAGGAGAAGAAATCGAGGGAACCGTTGAGCCGGGCAGCCACAATCCTGGAAGACAAGAGCAGCTACCAGGGGGATCTCCCTCAGAGCCCCCAGCCTTGAGGCCGGGCACCATGGGTACTTGACAGGCTCAGCTCCACTGAGCATGTGGGAACAACAGAGACATGAGGGACCATGGCCAAGAGGGAAGGACATGCTGTGGAACAGATGCTGAAACTGGAGGGCCCAGGTTGCAACTCTAATTATTAATCTCTCTGTGCCTCAGTTTCTTCATCTGTGAAATGGGGACAACCTCACAGGTTGTCCTCAATTGAGTACCCAACTCACAAAGTGGTCACAAGGAGTAAATGAGCTAATATACATAAAATGATACCTGAGGAACATCACCTAAGATTGTAAACCAGAAAAAAAAAAAAGAGCATGTGGAAGGTTCCACTTCATAGCCTGGAGCTAAAGGAAAGGCTTCTGAAGCGGCGAAATAGGACCTGAGGTGGGGCTGCGTTTTGCTGCCACAGGAGGTACTGCTGTCTCTATCACATAAAAGCAGCTTCAACCCAAGCACCACCTACTCCATTTTCCTTTTCCTGTCTTTTTTTTTTTTTTTTGGCTGAGCAAGATTCGCCTGAGCTAACACCTATGCCAATCTTCTTCTATTCTGTCTGTGAGCCACCACCACAGCATGGCCACTGACGACTTGTGTAGGTCCGTGCCCAGGAACCAAACCTGGGCCACTAAAGTGGAGTGTGCCGAACTTAACCGCTAGGCCACAGGGCCAGCCCCACTCCATTTCCTTTTTCCACAAAGAAGGATTCTCTCCATTGCCCAGAAATCCCTAGGCACAGGTTTGACAGGCAGAGATGGAGACATTTGTCCAGTGACCCCAAAGCCTCGAAGTGAGTGGGCTCAAAATCTTACTCCAGCAAAAGGCAATGCACGTCTATAACCTCCACCCATGAACTGGAAGGGCCCAGGGCAGAGCTGCGGAAGGCCCAGTGTACGGGAAAGGGGAGGGCAAGGAGGAGAGACCGTGGCATCAGGAACTTTGTGGGTTGGGCTGAGCCCGTGGGCTTTCCCTAAAACTGGAAAAAAAAACAAGCAGCAAGGAAGAATTTCCAATCGTGGGGAACCTAATGAACTTGGCCAGGCTGGAGGACAGGCTGGAGGACAAGGCCTGTGCAAGAAGCCTGATGGTGGCAGGAATGACAGCAGCAGCCAACAAAAATTGAGAGAACTAAGGACAAGGGGTTCCTCCTACCCCAAGGAAAAAAAAAAAACCTCAAGCTCTAGCCTAGATGGTGGTGCCACAAATGGTCAGAGACTCTGGAAGGAAGAGCCAGCATGAGACAAGCAGGTGAAGCGCTCAGCAGGAGGCTCCTGGTCATGGGTGAGACCTGGGTTTAAGAGCCCAGAGGTGGGAGCCCAAAGTCTGGGTGGCTGGGACCTTCACAGGGAGTGTGTGCAGATGGAGCCCTGGGAACACCCACAGCCAAGAGGCGCGCTGAGGAGGGAGGCGAGAATAGTGTCCAGTATCAAAGGGAAAGAAATGTTCTAACAAGAAGGTTCTTTTGAAAATGCACTTTTCTGTAACTGAAAATGCAGCCAAGAAACCAAGAAAGGTCAGTATTGACAGGGCAATTAGAGATATGCTGGCTTCACAAAGGTGAGAAAGGAAAACAGTGTACCCACTCCCCACTGTCACAGTGGTTAAGGGTCCTGGGAGCTCAGCGTGTGCCAGGCCCTACTCTACATGCTTCCTACCAGTTAACTCTTTTTAGTTGTCACCCCTCCCATTGAGGTGGACTACCCGCTGTTCACAGGTGTGGGGCTGGGCACCGAGAAGGGAAGTCAAGTCACATACCAGCAAAGGGGAGCCAGGACTCAAACCTCCGAGTATGGCCTGGCCAGGAAGGGCTGGGGATGTCTGGGGTTGAGGCAGGCAATCTAGCAATCTCACCTTTTGTCCAGGAAGACGAGGGCTGTGATGCCCGAGGAGACCTCCTCGCTGCTGCAGTGCAGCACGCCCTCGATGGCATCCCATACCTGCAAGCCCAGAAGCTGTGAGCACCTGCGGGCTGGGAAGGCCCACAAGCCCCAAGTGGACGGCCCCTCTGCCCACCTCCAGTCCCTCTGCCCACCTCCAGTCCCTCTGCCCACCTCCAGCCGGCCACTGCTCCGCCCCACCACGATGAGGTTGCCCTGCAGCTCCAGGCTCCAGATGGAGCCGTCTGCGCTGGGGGCCCAGGCAAGACAAGGGGAGCCCTTCTCGGAAGGAGAGCCCGCCTCATCCTCAGGGGCTTGGAGCAGCGCAGGTCCAGGTGAGGGTGGGCGCAGGGCTGGTGAGTGGATGGGAGCCAACCCTTCCTCCTGGTACACTTGCTGCACCAGGCGGCTGAAGTCATAGCCTGGGGAGTCCCGAGTGCGGCCGCAGCCTGCCCGGTGCCGGGGCTCTGGCTGAGCGGGCTCTGAGAGCCGCGTCTGCGCTGAGAAGTTGGTGTCAATCAAGGAGCTGAGGTCCGGCTGGTCCCCGAAGCGGGAAGGTGGTGGAGGGCCCCGGGGGCGGTGCTGCAGTGGAGGGCTGTCCCCAAGCTCCTCTGGGCCACCCTTCCCGCCATCTGACAGTCGTTCCCAGCTCTCTTGAGCCTCGAACACGCTGCTAACACCACTGTCCCGGCGCTGCCTGCTGGAGGTGGGGGGCCAGGAGGGCAGAGTAAGGACAGTGGTGGGGTGGCAGGGGATGGCAGGGAATGATGGCAGGGGATGGCAGGGAATGGTAGGAGTGGGAGGTGGGGCAGGAGACGGGGACAGGGCATGGAAGGGTGGCACCTACCCCGGGCGTGGGATGCGTGTGAGGCAGTCCCCAGTCTGTGCATCCCATACGCAGACGTGGCCTGCCAGGCAACAGCTCACCAGCAGCATGCCATCGCTGGCCAGACATTCAATGTCCTGTGGGCGTGTGACACGAAACATGAGCACTGGAGTCAGCACGGTCCAGGGCCCCAGGCGCCACCACAGCCCCCAGGCCACACTCACCATGAGGTGACCACGCAGCACCAGGGGCACAATCTCGGTCTCAGGCGGTGCATAGCCATAGTCGTCACAGGGCAAGTCCCCACGCCGCCGACGGCCGGGCCCACCACCAGGCTGCCCATAATTGCGTGGGCAGAGCACGCGGTAAAGGCAGAGCAGCAGGAGCACGAGGATGATGCCTGCAGCCAGGCCGAGCGCCGCCACCCTGTGCCAGGTGGGATGGTGGTGAGGCATGCCCTGGCCCTCCCACCGCCACCCCCTCCCCCAGGGGCCTTACTTGTACAGAGTGATGTCTCCGTGGGCCTGCACCACACCTGGCCCCTTGGGGCTGGCCTCCCAGAGCCCACCCGGCCCAGGCTGTGGTGGGGGCCAGGCACTGCGGCCGTCCTGAGGATGCCGCCCCTCCAGGGCCTCCCTCGGGTTCAGGTGGAGTGTGACTGGAATCACAGGCAGCAGGCTGATGTACCTGGGACCGGGCAGGTGGGCAGCCTCAGTGGGGATGCCCTCAGAAGGGTCCCTCCTGCTGCTGCCCCAGTCCACTCCCTACTCTCCATGCAGGACTCAGCTGGAGCTGCCAGATTCCGAGACCACCACCCTCTCAGTACAGTCTTCTCAGCATGGGTGGTGAGGAGAGAGGTGGGCCCCTCCCCAGCCCAGCTCTGGTACCCCAACCTTGTTTTGTCACAGACACCAGCACCCAAGCAGCCATCACTGCAGTGTGGGCTGTCTCCATCACCCATCCTGGCACAGAGTGGGCAGCAGCAAGTGGGTGGATCTCATTCTGGCCAAGGCGCTGGCAGCAACCCAAGACTCCCCAGAGCAGGGCCCAGGGCCACTGTCTTAGGTTGTGGCTGCCTGGAGCACTGGTTCCTACTTCACAACCTTATGGGTATTTAATTATTTGAAAGGAAACAGACTTCCAAGCAGTGGGTCTCCCGCCTGAGGGGGAAGGAATGCTCTGGAGACGGTGAGGTGACACCACCAAGCGAAGAGGTGACTACTGGTACAGCGCAACTCACCTCTTTGCCAGTGTGATGTTGTAATAGCTGAAGAGTGTCGGCCAGTGGCGGAAGGACAATTTCCTCCAAAGTTCCTCATCCTCAGGCCCCCAGGTTACCTCTGGGACTGGGCTATCATGGATGCCCTCTGTTGGACCCCCAGGCTCGGGTGGCTCTCTTGGCAATGTCTGGTTCTCAGGTAACTTAGGGGCATCAGGTGGGAAGATGGAAAATGCAGGGTCCGGGTGGCTGGCAGGCAGCACGCCACTAGGCACAGGCATTGGAGTGAGGGCGCCCTCGCCCAGTGGGCTCTGTTCCGTCACCTGGGCAGCAAGGTAGGTGCGTAGCCCTGCTGGGTCTGTGTACACCAGGATGCCGATCCAGACAACAGTGCCAGCCTGCAGTGGGGCATTGGGCGCTCAGCGGGGCCTCTGGGAGGAACAGGCAGCCCCACGGCACAGCAGCCTTGGCCCTCATGCTAGAAGGAGGCAGCACGGGGACCTCAGGCCTGGGGGTGGGGAGAGGACACAGGCCCCTATCTGTCCTTCCCTTCTGCCCACCCCAAGTCATCCCACTATGACCCGAGGCCAGTTGTCATTGGAGGGACCTAGTGTCCTTTCCATGATCAGGGTTTGAGTTTCTTAGCCTGGAAATACAGAGCAGCACCCTGGAGTTTGACAGAGAATTTCTCTATCCCTAACGCCCATCTCAGCTGGGGCCAGAAAGCTGCTGCCATTCCCACAGTCAGCATGGCCAGAGGGACCAGCTGCCTGACTACTCCAGAGACACCCACAGGTCCCAGTCTTCAGAGGGCCTCAGCCTTGCTCCCCTCTCACTTCAACTCCTTGGGAGAGGCACTGGTGGCCAGCAGCCAGTCCAGCAGGTGAATTATTTTGCCCAGCATTTTCTGATGCCTGTACATGTAGCAGCTGATGAACCCTGACTCAGGGAATCATGGTGGTTCCACCCCAGAGCAGCCCGTCTAGCAGGTTTCTATCCTGGGTCATCTTGGGGAGATGATGACTCCTCAACGTGACGACCCCAGGGCTGCTTCTCCCAGAAGTAGGTTTACCATCTCAAGGCAGGGTGGTATGGTGGGCAGCTTCCCAAAGCCAGGCTTCAAGAGGCCACAGGGCCTGAGGAGCAGCGCCCTCTCCAAGGCATAGTGTCAAATTCAAGAGAGAATTGAGCACTGGCCCTCAGAGGAGGGCAGGGCAGGGCAGGGCAGGGCAGGCAGGTACCATGATGAGGCGCTGAGCCAGGCGGGTGCGGGCCAGGAAGTAGACGACACGCAGCCTCTTGGGGAGCCGCAGGTTTCGGAAGGAGGATGGCTGCAGTGTGATGGTGTGGGGTGTGGATGGCCGCACAGCCAGTTGCCGTTCGAAGCGTGCTGGCCGTCCCACTGGCTTCGCTGGGGGCAGGCAGGCCTCAGGGGGCAGGCGCTTGTTCAGGTCAGCTAGCTGTTGGGGGTGCAGTGGTCAGGACCCGAGGCCGCCGTCCAGAGGCTGCCCACACGAGGCTATTGTCCCTGCCCAAGGTCTGTACCTCTCTCACCCAAGATCCCCTGAGCACAGCCAGGGCTGAGGAGGAGGTGGATGGGGCAGGGCTCAGCCCACTCCTACCTCCATCCGGCGAATGTCAATGGACAGGACAGTGGTGAAAAACAGCATCTGAAGGAAGAAGTCAGACACCAGGCCCACGACAGCAAAGAGACAGAACTCCTGGAATTAGAGCAGATAAGGGGACACCATGACCTCATGGCCTAGCACCCTAGAGAAGCAGTTCCCTCCCTGCCTGTGGGCACCTCAGAATCTGCAGGGCAGTGGCAGGCGGGGCACAGCAGAGATAAAGAAAAGAGATACTAGTAGTTCTGAATCTGGGAGTGGCCAAGGAGAAACAGTGCCAGCGGCTCCCTCCCTCCCCACCAGGGGGCAGCAGAGACCTCCTCACACCTTTATTCAGAGAAGGCTGAAGGGTGGGTGCTCTCCCTGAATCTCCTGATCCCCCGAGAGAGGGGGGCCTGCTCCAACTTGGAAAGCTCTGAGCCGCATCAGCCTGCCACCCAAAAGGCCCTCCCTCACTGAGCCCCTGGACCTGCTCAACTGCGATGGACCACCACCTACCCAGAGCCCAGGGATGACCTGATTTTGGGGCTCTCAGAAAAGTCCCTGGCCAGAGATGGCACTGGACCAACGAAGCAGGGGAGAGGGGGCGGGAGGGAATTAATTCTGCCCTAAAACTGAAAAACGGTGGTCCCTTTGCTCCCCGAGCTCTGTTGATAGATGGAATTTTCGCAGATTTAAGTTTCCCTCCCCTGCCCTTGTTTGAGACTTCTGGCGCATCACCACAGCTTTTACTCAAATCTGGGGTAAGATGAAGGATCTAGCACATGATGGCGTAGTAGTCATGATGGCTCTAATATCCCAAGACTGCACCATGGCCTGCAGATGCCCTCTGGGACATCTGGGGGAAAAGCCTGGAGCCCTTATGCTCTCCACTCATCTCACTCCTCAGCAGGCCTGCCAGCCCTGGGAGAGGAGGAAGGAGGAGATGATGCATCACCCCCTTCGAGCAGCTCCTTCCAGAATGGTCAGCAACAGTCTGGGCTTCCAACTCCACCTCCACCTCTGCTCACAGTTGAGTGAGGGCACTCTGCAAGAACAGGGGCCACTCTGGGCAATGGGGAGTGGCCCTCCTACAGGGAAGCCATGTGTCTGGAAGCTGCAGCTGTGGGTCAGGACTAGTGCCAGGAAAGACAGGACCAGTTCAGGGGCCCCACAGTGTTTCTGCCTGAGAAACAGGAAACTAGGTCTGACTGCAACTGCACAGCCAGCCACCAGCCTCCACTGAGCCCACCAAGCCCCCTCCTGCCACTTGGCTGAATGAGAGAGCATAAGAGGACAAGGTCAAAGGCAGAGCCTGATGGGCTGGGAGCTCAATCCCATAACCCAGCCAGGGCTTACTAAGTATTTCTGCTCAACCAGGCATGCCAGGAACACCTTATGCATGTTAACAACCATCTTGGCAGCAAAGAGGTCCCGTCTCATAGACAAGGGAGTCTGCATTGAGAGGGGTGCACCCTGTGCATGGCTGCACAGCTGGGGAACCCAGCAGGTGGTTCCACGCTCACCCAAGTGGCAGGCCTTGGGGCCTTACCTGGATAGCGGGCACTAGGGTGAAGTAGCCAATGAGAATAATGCCCAGCTCTGTGGCCATGTTCTTCATGATGGACCAGCTCTCGCTGCTTAGGCCTGCAGAGGACAACAAGAGGACCATTGGGCCAATACATAACCTTTGTCTGCACACAATCTCGTGGTCCTCAGAGGATGGAGGCATGGGGAGGGTGCCCAGCCTTCTGAGGCAACTATTCTACAAAAGTGCCCAATCCTCAGGACTGCCAGTGCCTGGGTTCCAAGGTGCTGCCATCACTGCACAGCTGCTGCAGGTAAGAGGGGTCTTGGAGGGTACAGGGGAGAGCTATAACCATCAAAGGAAGGGAGAAGCAGATGCTGAGATGAGCAAACCCAAGACGAAAGCCAACTGTTACCCACTCTGGCACATCCAGCCTCCACATGCTGTCCTTGTCTCGTCTGCATAGGGACAGCATGAGTGTGTCTACCTGCCACGTGGCAGAAGGGCTCTGGGGACGGAAGAGCTACCTGTGTTCTTCCACAAGCCCCTCCCCACGGCAAGTCCCTGGGCCTCATGCTATCACATGGTCGCATGCGTAAGGCTCTGAGCACCCAGGGGGTAGGGGCCATTTCCCCTCATCTCCTCAGAACTCCACATCTAGCACAGGGCCCGGCCTCTCACAGAAGCTCACAAAGGTTCGCCAAATGAATGAACAGCCTGTCTCCAGCTCCTTTCCCACAGATAATGGGGTTAGGTGGAAGAGGCACAAGAGTTCAGACCTCCAGGCCTAGGCTCTTTGTTCTCACTTTCCCCAGAACCCCAGCTCCCCAGCTCCTGCCACTGAGGCCACAGGGGCTTTTCTGGTAGCTGTGGAGGTAGCATCTCTGAAGTGACCAGCCCCATGGGCCTGGGCCTAGTGTAGTGGAGTGAGGCAAAAAGAGAAAACACCAGGTGCCAGCCTGGATGAAGGGCCACCAAACACCAAGCCCCATAGCAGAGTCCGGTTTGCTTTCTTACTGACACATGAACCAGGACAAAGTATAGTCCAGTGACTCCATGGTTCCTCGGGGCATGTGCTAACAAGCTGCTAGGGCCTGGTGGCCCACTCCATATTATGTGAGAGGCCAGAGCAATGGAGGCCATATTATGCTGGGGGTCCCTGTTTCCTCAGCAGGAGGAAGCATAAAACGGGCCCCTCCCCCGCCCCATCCTCCTGACTCCCCACTATATTACCTTGGGCGATGCGCAGCTTCACCTCGAGGTCCACTGGGGTTGAGACCACGGACTTGGTGAGCACCAACACGTTCTCTAACCCAATAACCACCACAAGGTAGGGGAAAATTTCGCTGGGGAAGAGAGGGAGAGGGTGAGGACGGCACTGAGGGCCCCCAACACACAGTTGGTTCTCAACAGGTCTGGGCCCTGGAGAGGCTGTGGGGTTTGCAGCCTGTAGTGGAGGCTGCTGAGCGACTCCCACAAGCACAGGGCAGAATCCCCACCCTCCCCACTCACACCCAACAGGGCCTCTGTCTACAGTAGCTCTCAGCTTGCAGAGAGGCTTCAAAGCCTTGCCAAGTGGCCAGCAACCGTCCCCATCTCCATCTATCCAGCACAGTGGAGGGAGGACCAGAGGAGGCCCCCCTGCCACCCAGCTGCAAGAGCACACCTCTCCCTGCCCTTCGCACAGCAGACTCTGCCGGCCAGAGGAAACGACCATGGCCAAGACCCTTCAGCAGCACTCCAGGCCAAGCCATCAGGACTAAACAGAAGGGGGATGAGATGAGCTAAAGCAGTACTCGCCTCTGGAAAAGATGTGTTTGAAGAACTGTTCCTAAAGAAAACTCTACTAGCTACCCAAGACCACAGGCTCACACTACTAGTAAACAGACTATGAGATAAGTCTATGCACAAGGAACGCCAGCCAAGGACACCTCACCAGGATCTCCGCTGTGGAGCAGTGCAAATGAGGGCTCGGAGATGGGCACAGCAGACAGCTACGGGGAGAGAGGTGTTTAGCACTGCGAGGTTCAGGAGAAGCAGCAGGTGTTCTATGAGCAATGAAAGTAAGAGAAAACACAAAACTGCTGTTCCTGCAACCAGCCTGACAATCCAAGGTAGGGCACAGGCCAATCGGCTAGTAACCACTAATGGACAGACAGGTGGGGCCTAGTCAAAGTCAAGGAGACCAAGGCCTGAGGACAAATCCAGGAAAGGGCTTCCAGCCCAAGATTCAGAGAGAAATGGCAAGAGAAAGCAAACATCAATGGAGAAGTGACAAATCAGAGTGTGCTTGTATCTTTTAAAAAGCTTACTCTAAAATGATCTATTAGGCATTTAAATATTTTAATAGTGAAAAAAGAAATGTACCTTCTATCTCACACCCATTTGTAGCTTAAGCCATCAAGGAGCAGTATGCATGTGTATATATAACACATAAACACAACCATATACATACTTACCTATACACATATAAGCAATATACTTATATACATAAGCCCCACATATATATACATAAACACACACTTATACACACATAAGTACATACCCTATATATAAACACACATATACACACAAATGTATATTATACATACATATAAATATACTATACATATATACATATGAATATACTATACATATACATGTACAAACCAGGTAAACTAAAGAGGAAAAAAAATGTACCTCTTAAATGTCAAAATAACAATGTGAAGATATGAGGTAACAGCAAGTGTCCAGTCCAGGGTAGGCGCAGAGATGAAAGGCTCTCTGGCCTGAGGGCCCACCCTGTGGCCCAGTGGAGCCTGTTGGGGACCTACCCGCCATTGAGGGTGGGCGTCAGGCCAAAGAGTGTGCAGAGCCCCACAGACATGAGCAGTGAGCTGAGCACGGTGACCACAGCAGCCAGAGCCAGCCCCCACTTGGACTTGACCATGTCGATCTTGCCTGGAGGGCAGAGAGGACACATCAGGGCAGCATCTCCCCCAGACCCTGGCATACAGACCCTTCTTAACTGAGCTCCTAGGAGGAGAGTGTGCCCTGACAATCGAGGAAGGGAAGGACCCTGGTTTAACCAAAGAAAAGGATGGCCATGTACACTTCCCAGTCCCAGGGGCATAGTGTGTCTTTTGGGAATCCTAACCCAGGAAGGATCTTTCTTTGAGAAGCGAGAGGAGCCGTGGACCCATCCAAGCCCCTGAGACTCTGCTGGGGGATGAAGCCCTGGCTTTTGTGACCACCAGGCATGTTCTACATCTCTGCCCAAGCCACCTCCAGAGGCAGGAAAGTGGCTGATCTGGAAATGCCCATTTAGCTTGCAGAAAGCCCCCAGACTCTTTGCCCTGGACTTACGCGTGGAGAAGTAGATGTAGGCAAACAAGATGATGTAGGTGGTCACAAGGGGGATGAGCTCAGCAATTCCAATTTCCTCCTTGAAGTGCACGTGGACCAGGCTCTCTGCCCGAAGGCTGCAGTTGGGGCTGGGGTGCAGGAGCATCAGGCGGGTCCGCAGGCTGCTCAGGAACCTGGTCATGGAGCAGGGTGGGGTAGATGGACTGTTCCTCATGGTCCAGAGGACAAAGATAATCCTTGGAAGGAGGGCCCATCAGGGATTCCCTCCTCCCCCTGTGTCAGAGGGAGCCTCTCCGTGGTGTCTAAGCTTCCCTGCAGTTTCCAGGGGTGTTGGAAGAATTATAAAGTTGGCCAAATTGTCTCAGGAGCTCCCCCTGCTCCTTCCTCAGCACCCCTTTCCCGACCTATCACACCACTCCGACTGCCAAAGGCCCAGGAAAGCCAACTGGAGGCATCTCAAGTGCCCTCACTCTTGCTGGGGAGCTGCCTACAGCACTCTGTTGGGAAAGACTCTGAGGCCACCGGGGCCTCAGCAGTAGCCAGCTGGGGACCCCTGCCATAGGCTCAACAGAGACCAGTGGAGGCACCAAGGCACTGAATTTGCCAGCCCTGCCTTAGTCCCTTATTCTTAACTAGCTATCAGGTCATCCTCAAGCAAATCTGAACAGATAGCATCCTTCATTCCAAGGGGTATAAAGACGAGGACTGAAAACTTCCCAGGGGACAATCTGGACACTCCAACCAGAACAGGGACCACTCAAAGTCCCAAGTCATTCCACAGCCCAGTCAGGAGGAGCCCCAAGAGCTGAAGGCCTTACTTGGCATGGTAGCGCTGGAAGACCAGGGTAATGGTGTATGAGACCATCCTCTTCCTAGTATAGAGGCTCACCCCGCTGTACTTCCCAGGAACACCAAACAGCAAGTCTGCAGACAGAAATCAGCAGGTACTGACAAAAGAACGGCAGCCACTGTAGAGCCACCAAGAACCCATCCCCACCTCTACCCCTGGAAACAAGGGGTAACCCCTGATCTGCCAAAGCACCCATCAAAGAGGACACGGCAACTGACGCATCTCACGGGTCTTCAAGGAACCCGTCCTGGGGGTACCTTTGAGCGTGGCTGAGGTCTGCAGGGTTTTCGGCTCGTGCTGATGGATGGTCCTGATGATGTCAGGATCAGCATGGAAGCGTTCCCGGTCATTCTGCCAGAAGTTCCCAGGGGATAGCAGCAGGCATCCATGCTCAGGGAGTAGGTTCCGGAGCTTCCTAAGGCCTGGCAGCAGGTCGGTCACTTGCAGGCACACGTCCTCCAGGCTCCTGGTCCCAGAGCTGTGCAGGAGACAGGATGAGGCACCCACTGCGTCTGCCAGCCCAGGGAAGGCCCACTGTACTTACAGGGTACCCTCTGTCATCAGGTTCCCAGATGCCTGGTATCTCAAAGAGCTTGAGGATTAGGGCAGCAGGGGAAAGTTCTTCCAGATGGTCAACAACCAAACCATGTGGCTATCTGATCTCCAAAGCACATCCAGAGCCTAATGCCAGTCATCTCTGAGAGAAGCAAGTTCTGGGAGTATGCATAGCCCCACCTATTAAAACACCTTGGCTAATTCAGTAGGCAGAGGGGATAGGATAAAAACTAGGGGCTTCATTTCATTCACCAAAATGCCTGTCAAAATACCTTAGGCTAACTAAAACCCAGGGGGTGAGCAGCCTATGAAGCCAGCATGCTCAAGGTCTACTATTGGGATGGGGAGACCACTTGGCTTGGGGCTTCAGAAGCATATCCCCAGGTAGAGCATGCTTCTCGTCAGCACAGCCAACACCAATACATTCACATCTTATAACCCCTAGGCAGTAAGCCATCTGAGGCACGTCAACCAGTTCTCAGTCAGCTCATCACAGGGTCAGCCCAGTGGATACCTACTCTGTCTGAGATCTGAGGACAAAGCTCAGGGCTCTATCTGAGCCATCTGCAGAGGTCAACAGGGAACGCAGCTGCAGCAGACACAAAAGGATGCTGGGAAATGCAAAGCTGGCTCACCCATCATCCTTCTCACTTGCTCAATTTCTGCAGAGCTGGCTGGCTCAATGGAGTTACACTGAGAACTGTACCCTCCCTTCAGTACAGAACAGGATTCAGGGAGGCTGGAGCCCCTGAGAGGAATACCTTTCTCTGAGCACATGGTTCCGGATCTCCTCCACCAGCTGGAATGCCCGGGACAAAGGTGAGCGGAACACATCTACTGCCAGGAGGTTCTTATGCCAAGGAGACACTGAAGACTTCACAAATATCTGCTGGATATAAGCCACCGGGGCACCCACATACTGCAGAAGAAATGGGGGAGGGTAGAAAGGTCAGCTCAGCACAGGAGAGAGAAACATGGGTCCATATTCAGTAAGAATTTACTGAGCATCTACGATGGGCAAAGCACTGAGGGGGCCACAGAGACAGGCCTTCAAAAATGAAGATGTCTACAAATGGTGTTCCATAAATGGGCTTTTTACCATTTATGAACCACTTAGGAAGTGGTTTCCCAACAGAGCAGAGGTCAGCCAACTATGGTCCACAAGCCAAATCGAGCCTGAGACCTATTATTCTAAATAACGTTCCACTGGAATACAGTCATGCCCACTCCATTCTGTACTGCCCATGGCTACTTTCACACAGCAGCAGCAGAAGTGAGTGTTCATGAAAGACCATGTGACCCACAATGCCTTAAACATTTACCATCCAGCCCGTTATGGAAAATGTATGCCGACCTTGCAATAGACCATAAGCTCCCAAAAGGGTGTAGCCTGTCTTACTGATCCTGGTTTTGCCACTTGCAGGTCAGTGGTTTTGGAAGAACAAAAGACCCAGTTTTAAATCCCAACTCTCCAATATGGCCAAGGAAATGTTTCTGACTTCTCTAGATTCCTATGTTCTAATCGTGAAAGGGGGATAACGACCCTGCAGCATCAAGAAGATGCATACACACACTGACATATACACACATATGTATATAAATGGCATATGCAGAGATTAAGTATTAGTGGAAATATTAGCAATAAACAGTTGTGGCACATCACTTCATTGACTGCTATGACAGTCCTAGGAGAAGCAAGGTGATTGCCTAGGGTTTCCTGACTTGAGCAGAGTGGTGTGAGGATTCAAACCCAGGTCTCCTACTGAACACTTTTCTCACTAGAACCTGCCATCTGCCCTTAAAGAGCTAAAAACAGGCCCTTAAGTGACTAAACGTTCATACGTGTAACAGGTGAACAGTAACTCCCAGTGATGGATGCGGATGTCAGGGAGCAGCCCCCAAACAAGGTACTAGATTAGCTATGGCAGGGTTAGGGTCAGCAGAGGAGCTGAGTGGTGCCATGAGGTAGGGAAGAATTGGTGAGAGACGGGCAGGGAGGGCATCTGAGGAGCAACAGACACTGAGAGCACAGCCAGCCTGAACAGCACAAAGCAGGCCTGTCAGAAATAACAGCTAAAATGAGAGGTGGCTAGGATGATGCCTGACTGAGCTGTCTGAATTTCCATCAGCTGGCAAAGAAAAGCCCTGAGCATCTCCAAGATGGAGGGGAGACCCAACAAAAGCAGTGCTCTGGAAGACTACTCAGGAGTCATAGTATCATCCAACTAGAGACAGGGAAAGGCTGCCCAGAGCCGTGACATGCTGTGAAGTGCAGACTGGAGGAAGCTGGGCCTGGCTGAGGGATGGGGGGCTGTCTCCATGCCTGTTCCGTGATCAGGAACTCCAAAGAGCAGGTGCACAGAGGAAAGGAAGGCCTTTTAGCCACTCAGTGAGGCAGTACTCCAGGTTATCACACAAGCAAGCATCAAGACGCTGAACACACACAGCAAGGTAGGGCGTCCTGGGCCCCTGGGCACAAAGGAACAACCCAGAGCAACAATCTGAGCCTTTGTGACGTTTCCGTTTATAAAGCCATCTCTTAGCGAAGGCTCTGGGGACAGAAGGCCTCACCCACTTTGTCTTCTGCACCAGGCTCAGCCCACTGGAAGCTGCCAGGAGGCATAGAGGTACCTGGAGAGAGCTGTCTACCACAGACTCTGATCTGAACAGCACTTCATCGACTCAACACATCACACAGGCCTGAGTGGGGGAGGAGTCATCCAGAGACCAACTGCTCTACAATGAACCATTCCCAGGGCAATCATCCTAAAGCCCTGTGAAGGACATCGCACATCACATAGAGGCAGCATAGCTCCATGGAGCCTCCAGCCCTGGGCTTGTTCTCATTTGGCACAAGACTGTGATTCTGCATATACCACCTCCTCTGCCCACTGCCCTTCTCAGACCCCCCACCTCAGGCCCACTGAGCCTGTCCAAATGAACCCTTAGTCAGTTTCCAGGTAGGACAACTCCTTGGCCCTCCAGTCCATCTCTGGCCCCCTTCCCACCCTGGCACCTTCTCCCCAGCCAGGACCGTGCGGGCCACCATTTCAACAAAGTACTAATTAACATACTTCAGACCCAGAGGTCTCTTCCTGGGCTCTAGGGATGGCTGGCTTCAGGAGCTCTATAAGCATGCTGCTCCCCAAATTTATTCAAATTTCTGCTTGGAAGTAAATATTTTATTATTACCATCATCATTTTTAGGGAAGAAGATCCACAGCTTTCATCATATTTTCATAGGAATATGTAACCCCTTCACCCAAGACATCTCTTTCTCCTCTGACCTTCCACCAATCCTGGGCAAAATCCACTGCTCGTTTGTTTTCATACCTTGGCTGGTAAGCCTTACCAGACAAAAACTATGGAGAAATGAGCCTACTGTACAGTTGTGCTCTCCAGCCTTAGCTGGGCCTCCCTCTGCTGGCCGGCTCTTGATTCATTCTCACTGACTTCCAAATGAACTTTCCAAGCAGCTATTCCACATCTTTCTAACTCTTTCAAGATCTTGGTCTAGTCATTTAATATGATTCTACCAAACTCATCATCCAATGTATGGGCATCATACAATGCCTCAACCTCCCTCTTCTGGGCATCAAAATTCTCTTGTGGTGGTTTATTCAACAGGCATTGGGCTAACTCTTGTCATCACTATCTTAGTTTGAGTTTCCCCAATAGCAGACCCTAAGACAAGTAGTTTCTTTGGGATGTGAAGGAAACTCAGTGGGGGGAATAGGGACAGGAGCAAAGAAGGGAAGACAGCCAACAAGGGTGTGTTACTGAGCATGTGACCTCTGTGGATAACTGGATTGAGCTGAGTTATCCCACCTAAGGGATTATAGAGCTGAGGTACTACATACCAACTCGTGCAGTTACTGGTTGAGGGCTGCTCTTAGAAGGCGTAAATTCTCCAGCACTTCAGCCCTTCTATACCAGAGATCCTTTGACAAATAAGATGAAGATGCTGGTGGCTGGAAAGTAGGCAGGTAGACACTAAAATGGTACCTGGGGATGTGGGCAGAGCCCACCACTCACTGTGCTGGGCCCTATCATAATCCCTATTTGGTATTCAAGTGAGAAACAGACATGGAAACAGAAACGACATGTGGTATCCAAAGCAGGTAACTCAGGAAGTACAGGGCCCAGTGGAGTCCAGATGCCCCAGGGCACAAAGGGAACACTCCTCATTACAGGGAGGCCGTGGTAGGCAGCCTTCTAACATGGCCAAATAATCCCCACCTCCTGGTGCTCATGCCCACATATAACCCCCTTGAGAGTGGGCTGGACCTAGTAACTTGCTTTTGACAAAGAGCAGAAGTGACGTCATTTCTGAGATTAGGTTACAAAAGACTATGACCCTTGAGAACATTATACTAATTGAAATAAGCCAGTCACAAAAAAACAAATACTGTATGATTCCATTTACTGAGGTACCTAAAGGAGCCAAACTCAGAGACAGAAAGTATAATGGTGGTTAGCAGAGGCTGAGGGAGGAGGAATGAAGAGTTATTCAATGGATATAGAGTTTCTGTTTTACAAGATGAAAAGAGTTACGGAGATGGATGGTGGTAACAGTTGGACAATAATGTGAATGTACTTAATACCACTGAACTGTACACTTAAAAATAGGTAAGATGGTAAATTTTATGTTGCATGTATTTTACCACACAAAAAAAAATTGGAAGGAAAAAAAGACTCCTCCTCCATTCCCCTCATTTTTGGAGCCACCACTCTGATGAAGTCAGCCATATCGCGAGCTGCTAAAGGTTCATGTGACAAGAAATTGAGGGGACTTTCAGCCACTATCCAGTGAGTCCAACAGCCTGCAAGGAACCTGCTGCCAGCGGCCGTCTCAGTGACCTCGGAAGCAGATTCTCCCCCAGTTGGGCTTTGAGATGACTGCAGCCTTGGCCAACACCTTGACTGCAGCCTGTGAGAGGCCCTGAGCTAGGGGACACAGATAAGAAAACCAAGGCTCAGAGAGATAAAAGGATTACGTCCAAGGACACACAGCTGAGAGGCAGGAGAGCCAGGATTAAAGCCCAGGGCTGCCAAATTCCCAAGCCTGTTTGTTCTCTACAGCCAACCTGCCTGGGCAGTTGTAAACCATGTGAGTTCCCACAGACAACAGGACATGGATGGAAAGGCCCAGCACAAGCAGTACAGGAGGGGAGCTGAGGTCCTGGGGACTCCTGGGGTATCTGGCCACAACCATTCACAGCATGAAGCCCCTGACCAGGGATCCTTGGAAACCCTGTGTCTAGGCTCAGATAGCCACCAGAAACACTGCAAGGCTGGCCCTGGAAGCCCAGCCACCAAGATGGACCTGCCAAGCAGGGCTTTGTGTGAAATTCAGGTTTTGTGAGGACCTGGTCTATGGGATCCAGGCCACTGCAGAAGACCTCAGGCTTGTTTTTGTTTTGTTCTGTGTTTTAGCACAATCTTTACTTCCCATTTAGACAGAACAAGATATCCCCCCGCCCTGCTCCCAGACATGGCCATCTCAGTCTCTAAGTTTCTCCAAGTTCAATAAGACTGATCTTCTTACTACCACTTTCATCATGTCATTGCCTCTAAGGGAATAGCTTCCCACTACCTACAGAATTAAAGTTTAAACTCCACAGCCCACGATTCAACTTGGTCCTACCTACCTTATCACCAACCATGTTCCAAGAAAAATGCCTCACTTCAGAATCCCTGTCTCCTAAATAAGAATGTACTGTTTCCTTATTCAACAAAAAACCTTTCTTGAGCATCTATTATGTGCAAAACATTGAAGTAAACAAATCTGAATGAAATATGATTTCAACTGGGTCAAAATACAGAGCACAGAGGAGAAGCAGGGCACACATCTGCAAGAGAGCTGAGGAAGACTTCCTGGAGAGAGTGACATCTGAGCCGAGAGGTAAGAGACAAGGAGCGCAGGTCTGGGGCACACCAGAGGGCAGTCCAAGCACATGAACCTTTGTTCTCCTCCTTTCTGCTTTGGCCAGATCCAATCAATGACAATGGTGACAGCCACAAACTATCCGCATTTGTTGAATGCAAATGATGCACCAGGCATTGCACTAAACTTTTGCATTCTTTCACTTAATCCTATGACAACGCACGATGTAGATATAATTATCATCCCCATTTTATGAAAGCAGAAACTTTCATGAAGGCACAAAGGTGTTAAGTAACTTGCTCAAGGTCACACACCGGGGAAGTGCAAAGTCTCTACCATTTCTGCTTTGCTCTTCTCTTCCTCTGGTAAACACCTCCCTCTTCTCAGAGGGAACTGACCCCCCTAGCCTCACAAGGCCACTGATCTCAGTGACTCTAACACAGGGCGGGCCTAGCTCAGAGCACAAGGACCTGACAGAGTTGATTAGCGTCCTCTCTGGAGGACAGATAAAGGCCAACCACAGGGTGTAGCCATGATCCCACTGGGGGAGCATTTCAGCAAAGGGGGAGAAGGAGGACTATACAGAGAGACAGTCATCTCCAGCACAGAGAATCACAATTCAATAAAAATAAAATTTCAATTCAAAATGGGCAAACATTTAAACACACATTTCATAAAGGAAGATATGCAAATACAGTATGCATTTGACATTAGTCATCTGGGAAATGCAAATTAAAACCACAATGAGATTTCTCTATACATGTATTAAAAGGCTTTAAAAAAATCTGACAGTACCAAGAACTTCACAACACAAAGACTGAACTTTAACGTATGGAAATTTAAAAACTAATTTAGGAAGTTGATGGATATGAAAAGAATGCCACTTCACCTGCGTAATCTTCTTTCCAAAAACCCATAACCCTAGTCTAACCTAGAGAAAAACAGACAAATCGCACTTGAGGGACACTCTACAGAATACCTGACCGTACTGCTCAGAACTGTCAAGGTCATCAAAAATAAGGAAAGTTTGAGAAATTGTTGCTAAGGAAACCAGATTTTCTTAGTTTTTACCTAATGTCCTTTTTCTCTCCCCAGATCCCATGCAGGATACACTACATTCAGTTGTCATGTCTCCTGAGGCTTCTCTTGGCTATGACAGTTTCTCAGATATGGTCAGGTATTATGTAGAAAGTCCCTCAACTGTAATTCAGTTGATGTTTTTCTCATGATTAAACTTGGGTTATGGGTTTTGGGGAGGAAGACCACAGAATGTAAAGTGCCCTTCTCATCGTCTCACACATGGGTATGTTTTATCAACCTGAGGAGGTACCTGTAAGGTTCTCCACTGCAAAGTGACTGTTTCTCCCCCTCTCCTTACAGTACTCTTTGGAAGGAAGTCACTATGCACAGTCCACACTTAAGGAAGGGGAGTTACATTCCACCTCCTTGAGGGCGGAGTACCTACATAAATTATTTCAAAATTTTTTGCCCAGATTTTGTATTCTCCCCCATCCACTTATTTATTCAATCATATGGACTCAGATATTTATTTTACACTTTGGGTTATAATCCAATACTATTTTATTCATTTTGTTGCAAAAGATATTTTATTTTCCAGAATTGGCCATTGAGAGCTCTTTCAGTTGGCCCCTGAGTCCCTTTAACATATATTGTATTTATTTCAACTGACATCTCTGTCTTCTCTTCCCACCCAGACTGGGATCCCCTCAGGGGCAGTGAGGCTCTATGTGTCTTCTATGCTATCCTGCTCGACACACCGCAGACACACAATAAACATGTTAAATAAAGGAATGAACGGAGGAATGAAGGTCGCTTTGGTTCCTTCATGTGGGCAGTAGATGCATGCGCATGCTATTCTGTGCCAGGGCCTCCTTATTTTCCTTTGGAAATCATCCTCTCTCTTTCTCAGCCTGGTGAGAAAGATAACTAGGTGATGAAGCTAATCAACAAAGCACCCTCCTTGGCCATAGGATTTGGGATGGGGACAGGCAGATAACCCCACTCAGAGTCAATTGCGCACCGTCTCGTCCTCCACTGGACTGGATGTTGCAAGAACATGGGGCTGAAGCTGCTGGAGCCACTGTTAGGTGGACCAAGAGTGGAGCTGACGCAGAGCTGAAATGAACTCTTTTTGAGGCCTAAACCATGTTGTGTTTGATTCCGCCCTGCCCCTCAAGTTACATGACCCGAAAAATTCCCTTTTTGCTTACTCTAGTTGAGTTTTCTGTCCCTCATAACTAAAGCAGACCTTAAAATTTCTGTATTGCTGGCCTGTATTTTCATCACGGACAGTCAATGAAGGTGAGATAACTGACCAGTGAGCTGCATGGCACCAGGTTATAGCACCAAGGCCTGGGTCTCCTTCTCAATTCTTCAGAGGATGGGGACTCCAATCAGAAAGAGAAAACAGACAATCCCCATTTCTGAGCCCTCAAATCATTTTGTATACCCACTTACCAACATCATCCCAGACCAAAGAAGGGCACTAAGGAAGTTTAAAGAGTTCACAAACAAGTAAACCCCCCTAACAGCAGTATCAGTAAACATCTGTTCTGCACCATGAGGTGCACTGAACTCTAGTAGTTACAAAACATCCAGAAACACAGACTACCTTGCTATGACCAGGAACCATTAGGTGGTAAAACTGCATCAAGAGGTTAATGAAGGTAAAAGGTTTGAATTAAGAAGGTCCCATAGTAAGCCAATGGTCAAGCTGGGACATGAAGTTACAGAACTGGTTTCCGCCCGTATTAGACCATGCTCCCTCTGACCTTGATGGACGGAGTCCCATGAAGCCTGGATTGTGTACTTCCCATTGACACCACGTGTAGTTTAACACAAACCTAACCTACTAGCTATTTCAGCAACAGTACAGCCAAGTTTATAACACGTTACCTGACCGCTACGTTACCCAAAAGCAAACGGGAAGGAATGTGCAAACACTGTCAGAGAAAAAGTGGGAGAGGAAGAGCTCTGTTCCCTGAGCTTTGGTTTTTCTCCTCAAGAACAGACGTGAAGAGTCCAGCACCAATCCACGAGACCAAAGCACAACACGTCAAGGAAGGACATTTCATCCATTACCTGGCAGGCAAAAGGTTTAGAGCCAAGCTAATCAAGCCTGTAAGATTTCCAAAACGTGAGTGCAGAGCTCCGGTGACTTATGTCCTGCACCTGAGACCCTCAACTGAAGAGACTGTTTCTTCCTCGTTTATATCAGCACTCAGCTCACAGTGTCAACTGAGAACAGCGTGGTACAGAAGAAGCAGTTGGCTTAGGGTCAGAAGACCTGGAGTTCTGCTCCAGTGTTGACCTCACATAAACTAAACATCAGGCACTTCATCACTCTGCGCCCCAGCTTAACTGTAAAAGAGATTAAAACAAAACAAACCTGTACTTTTTACCTGACTGGACTGTGAGGATAAAATAGGACCTAACAGATTTGAAAAAATTAGGTGCACGCTGCAAATATTAAACAGTGTCAGGACTCTAAAAACATTCTCTAGGGACGCTCGGTGGTTCTCATGACCACCTGGGGCAAGGAGGAGACGGCCTGTTTACCAAGGCACTTGCCAGCACCTGTGCACGGTGTGTGAGCAGCCCAGTGGATGAACCCAGACTCAGCTGGCCACAGCTACAACACAGATCCCAGTTTTTCTAGGTCAGTCACATTTCTGTGTCGCTTAATGTTTCCTTTCAAAACAGGTTATTCATTAAATGTATAACAAAATATTTTTGGTGCCTTTGTAAAGCTGTTCAAGTACATGTCTGCACCAATCAGAGGTTGACCACCCTCACTCTCACTCACAAAACCCCCGCCTCAGCCAATCTCCACCCAACCCCCAGGACTCTCCTCAGCAACACAGTGAGCACCTACCCACTCCGGCTGCTCATTAGGTTCTCGTGGTTTGTGGTCAGAAGACACAGGCGGAGGCGCGTAATCCTTCATAGGAGTGGTGAATTCCACAGGTCCTGTTCCTGGCAAAGGGAGCTTCAGCAGTGGGTAGCTGGGAGGAACAAAAAGGAGAGAAAACATAGAACATGAGAGGAGGTAAAGTCTGCACTGATAACAGCGACACGGGAACCACTGCAGTTGCACTGAATTCTCCCCACTAGGACTGTACAAATGTACAAAATACCAAAATCATAAAAATTTAGAGCTAGAAGGAAACTCTGAAGCCACCTAGATGAGAATTTTTCAAACTCATTGTTAGTCATAGAAAGCTTACAAGGAAGCCCAATTCATAAGAGACTGGTTGAGTACTTTTAGAAATGTAATAAAGGCAACGTGCTAAAAAAAACTTGTCAAATTAGACATAAGAAAATAATAAAAAACTGGGGGAAAAAACTATAAAAATCCAGAAGTATCCCAATTCAGATTGCTGAGCAATTGCTCCAATTTAAAGGGACAGACTACGAAAATTGTGTATAATACTTTGAGGGTGTGGTTTACACTAGACTATGCCGAACAAAGTCAATGGCCCACCATACACAAAGGAAAAACCTTGGCCTTCCATGCAGAAAGTTGGCAACGGATGTACTTTTTATTTCAGGTCTATGCGAAAACACTTTTTTTTTAATTGAGAATTAACTTTCATATGGTACAATGCACAAATCTTAGGTATATGGTGCAATGCATTTTTGCATATGCATACACCTGTATAACCACTACCAAGATCAAGCTATAGAACATTTCTAGAACCTCAGAAGGCAGCCTTGTGCCCCAACCCAGTGAAGAGCTCCCCCCAAACCACTATTAGAACTTCTATCACGATACATGAGTTTTGCCCATTTTTGAATGGCTTATAAATGAGATCATCTGTTCCACTTGTATACTCTTGTGATTGGCTGTTTTCACTTAAATTACATCTGTTAGATTCATCCATAGTGGAGCAGGTAGCAGTAGGTCGTTCTTTTCCAAGGATATGTACTATTCCAATGAATGAATATATTACAGTGCATTTATCGATTCCACTGTAGAGGAACATGTGGCTGTTTCAAGTCTGAGCTACTAAGAATAAAGCTATTATGATCATTTTCATATATGGCTTTTGGCTGCCATAAGCACTCATTTCTGTTGGCTAGAATGAAATTTCTGGGATACAGGATATACATGTTTAGCTTTGTAGATAATACCAGTTTTCCAAAGTAGTTGTACAAATTTATGTTCCCACCAGCAGTGTGATGGGAGTTCCAACTGCTCTAAGTCCTTGCCACCTCTTGATACCATCAGTCAATTAAGTATAATCATTTAGAGGAGGTAGTGTATCCCTCTGAGGTTTTAATGTGCAAACAGTGACGAAAACTCTTTCATATTCTTACTGGCCATTTGGATATATACCCCCTTTTGTGAAGCACCTCTTCAACTCTTTTGATTGTTTTTTAATTGGGTCAACTCACTTTTTCTTATTGATTTATAGTTCTTTATATATTCTAGATACAAGTCCTGAGTCCTTTTTACAGCTATAAATTTCCCTCTTAGTACTACTTTCATTGCATCCCATAAATTTTGGCATATTGTGTTTTAGTTTTCATCATCTCAAGGTATTTTCTAATTTCACTTCTGATTTCTCCTTTGACCCACTGGTTGTTTTAGAACATATTGCTTAATACCCATATATCTAAATTTTCCAGTTTTCCTTCTCTTGTTGATTTTTAGTTTCATTCCACTGTGACTAGAAATGATACTCTGCATGAATTTTCAATCTTTTTAAATTTATTATGACTTGTTTGTGGCCTAATACATGGTCTAGCCTGGAGAATGTTCCATGTTCACTTGAGAAGCACGTGTATTCTGCTGCTATTGGGTGGACTGTTTCGTACATATCTGTTAGGTCTCATTTGTTTACAGTGTTGCTCAAGTCCTCCGTTTCCTTATTGACCTCGTCTGGTTGTTCTATCCATTATTGAAAGCGGAGTACTGAAGCCTCCAACTCTTACTGTAAAATTCTCTGTTTCTCATTTCAATTCTGTCTATTTTTGCTTCATATATTTTTGGGCTGTTTTTAGGCGTGTATATGTTTCTGTTATATCTTGCTGAACTGAAGCATTTATCAATATATAATGTCCTTCTTTGTCTCTTATAATCTTTTTTCCTTCTATTTTTTATTGTAAAATACACATAAAATTTATCATTTTAAAGTGTACAATTCAGTGGCATTAGGTTACAACCATCACCATTATCTATTTCCAGAACATTTTAATTACCCTAAATGGAAACCCCATGCCCAAGAATCAGTCATTCATTCCCCTTCCCCCCTCCCCCAGTTCCTGAATTCACAAATATGCTTTCCATCTCTATGAATTTGCCTATTCTGGCTATTTCATACAAATGGAATCATACAATATGTGGCCTTTTGTGACTGGCTTCTTTTACTTAGCATGTTTTCAAGGTTCATCCATGATGTGGCATGTATCAGTACTTCATTCCCTTTTAATGGCTGAATAATATTCCACTATATGGATATACTATATTTTGCTTATCCACTCATCAGTTTGTGGAAATTTGGGATGTTTCCACACCTTCTGCTTTTGTGATAGTGTTGTTATGAATGTTCCTGTACAAGGTTTTATTTAACAACCTGTTTTTAATTATTTTGGGTATGTACCTAAGAGTAGAATTTCTGGATCATGTGGTAATTCTATGTTTAACTTGCTGAGGAACCACCAAAGTGTTTTCCACAGTGGTTGTACCATTTTACACTGCCACCAGAAATATATGAGGGGTTTCAATCTCTCAATATCCTCACCAACACTTACTAATTTCTGGGTTTTTTTTTATTAAGGTCATTCTAGTAGGTGTAAAGTGGTATCTCATTGTGGTTTTGATTTGCATTTGTATATCTTATTTGGATAAATTTCCATTCAAGTCCTTTGCCCATTTTTAAAAATTATTTTATTAAGATCATAATGGTATATAACATTGTGACATTTCAGGTGTACACTGTTACGTAATATCAGTTTCTGTATAGACTACATTGCGCTCACCACCAACAGTCACCATATATATGAGCCCCTTTATCCTTTTTGCCCACCTCCCCACTCCCTTCCTCTCTGGTAATCACTAACCTGTTCTCTTTGTCCATGTGTTTGTTCATCTTCCACATACAAGTGAAATCATGCAATATTTGTCTCTGTCTGGCTTATTTCACTTAACATAAGGTCCATCCATGTTGTTGCAAATGGGATGATTTTGTCTTGTTTTATGGCTGAGTATTCAACTGTATATACACCACATCTTCTTTATCCAGTCATCAGTTGATGGGCACTTGGGTTGCTTCCACATCTAGGCTATCATGAATAATGTTGCAATGAACATAAAGGTGCATAAGTCTTTTTGAATTGTTGATTCCAAGTTCTTTGGATAAATACCCAGTAGTGGGATAGGTGGATTGTAGGATATTTCTAATTTTTTGAGAAAGCTCCTTACTGTTTTCCATAGTGGCTGCACCAGTTTGCATTCCCACTAGCAGCGTATGAGGGTTCCCTTTTCTCCAGATCCTCTCCAACATTTGTTATTTTTTCTTTTGGTGATTAGGTGATATCTCATTGTAGTCTTGATTTGCACTTCCCTAATGATCAGTGATGATGAACATCTTTTCATGTGCCTGTTTGCCATCTGTATATCTTCTCTGGAAAAATGTCAGAGAAAAACGTCTGTTCAGATCCACTGCACTTTTTTTTTTCTTTGGTGAGGAAGATTAGCCCTGAGTTAACATCTGTTTTCAAGTCTCCTCCTTTTTGCTTGAGGAAGACTGTCACTGAGCTAACATATGTGCCAATCTTCTCTATTTTGTATGTGGGACACCGCCACAGCATGGCTTGAAGAGTGGTGTGTAAGTCCGCACCCGGGACCAAAACCTGCAAACCCCAGGCCGCCAAAGTAGAATGCACAAATATAACCACTATGCCACGGGACTGGCCCCCCTCTGCCCATTTTTTGATCAGGTTGGGTTTTTTTGCTGTGGAGTTATAGGAGTTCTTTATATATTTTAGAGATTAACCCTTGTTGGATACATGAATTGCAAATATTTTCTCCCAGTTGGTGGGTTGTCTTTTCATTTTGCTCAAGTTTTCCTTTGCCTTGCAGAAGCTCTTTAGTCTGACGTCGTCCCATTTGTTTGTTTTTTCTGTTGTTTGCCCTGCCTGAGTAGACATGGTATTTGAAAAGATGTTTCTAAGACCGATGTCAAAGAGTATACTGCCCATATTTTCTTCTAGGAGCTTTATGGTTTCACATATTACCTTCAAGTCTTTGATCCATTTTGAGTTAATTTTTGTGTATGGTGAAAGATAATGGTCTACTTTCATTCTTTTGCATGTGGCTGTCCAGTTTTCCCAACACCCTGTATTGAAGAGACTTTCCTTTCTCCATTGTACTTAGCTTCTTTGTCAAAGATTAGCTGTCCATAGGTGTGTAGTTTTACTCCTGGGCTTTCAGTTCTCTTCCATTGATCTGTGTGTCTCTTTGTGTGCCAGTACCATGTTGTTTTGATTCCTATAGCTTTGCAGAACATTTTGAAGTCAGGGATTGTGATGCCTCCAACTTTGTTCTTTTTTCTCAGGATTACTTTAGCTATTCAGGGTCTTTTGTTGTTCCACATAAATTTTAAGATTCTTTGTTCTATTCCTGTGACAAATGTCATTGGAATCCTGATTGGGATTGAATTCGATCTGTAGATTGCTTTAGGCAATATGCACATTTTAACTATGTTTCTTCTTCCAATCCATGTGCATAGACTATCTTTCCATTTCTTCATGTCATCTTCAATTTCTTTCAATAATGTCTTATAGTTTTCAGTGTATAGGTCTTTCACCATCTTGGTTAAATTTATTCCTAGATATTTCATTCTTTTTGTTGCAAGTGTAAATGAGATTTATTCTTGAGTTCTCTTTCTGGTAGTTTGTTATTGGAGTACAGAAATGCAACTGATTTTTGTACGTTGATTTTGTACCCTGCAACTTTGTTGTAGTTGTTGATTATTTCTAAGAGTTTTCTGATGAATTCTTTAGGGTTTTCTGTATATAGAATCATGTCATCTGCAAAGAGGGTGAGTTTCACTTCTTCACTCCCTATTTGGATTCCTTTTATTCCTTTCACTTGCCTAACTGCTCTGGCCAAAACCTCCAGTATTATGTTGAATAAGAGTGGCGAGAGTGGGCACCCTTATCTTGTTCCTGTTCTCAGGGGAATGGCTTTCAGTTTTTCCCTGTTGAGTATGATGTTGGCTGTGGGTTTGTCATATATGGCCTTTATTATGTTGAGGTACTTTCCTTCTATACCCATTTTATTGAGATTTTTATCATATAGGGATGCTGAATCTTGTCAAATGCTTTCTCTGTATCTATTGAGATGATCATGTGGTTTTTATTCCTCATTTTGTTAACGTGGTATATCACATTGACTTGCAGATGTTGAACTATCCCTGTGTCCCTGGTATAAATCCCACTTGATCATGGTGCATGACCCTTTAATGTGTGCCATATTCAGTTTGCCAACGTTTTGTTGAAGATTTTTGCATCTATGTTCATCAGCGATATTGGCCTGAAATTTCCCTTCTTTGTCTTGTCCTTGCCTGGTTTTGGGATCAGGGTGATGTTGGCTTCACAGAATGGGTTAGGAAGTGGTCCATATTCTTCAATTTTTTGGAATAGTTTGAGAAGGATAGGTATTAAATCTTCTTTAAATGTTTGGTAGAATTCTCCAGAGAAGCCATCTGGTCCTGAACTTTTGTTTTTTGGGAGGTTTTTGATTACTGTTTCAATCTCTTTACTTGTGATTGCTCTATTCAGATTCTCTATTTCTTATTGATTCAGTTTTGGGAGGATGTATGAGCCTAAGAACTTATCCATTTCTTCTAGGTTACCCAATTTGTTGGCATTTAGTTTTTCATAGTATTCTGTTATAATCCTTTGTATTTCTGTGGTATCCATTAATTTCTCCTCTTTCATTTCTAATTTTATTTGTTTGAAGCTTCTCTCTTTTACTTAGTGAGTCTGGTTAAGGTCTTGTCAATTTTGTTTATCTTTTCAAAGAAACAGCTCTTAGTTTCACTGATCCTTTCTACCGTTTTTTTTTTTTTTTTAATTTCTATTTCATTTATTATTTCCCTCCTTCTGCTGACTTTGGGCTTTGTTTGTTCTTTTTCTAGTTCTGTTAGGTGTAGTTTAAGATTACTTATTTGAGATTTTTCTTATTTGTTGAGATGGGCCTGTACTGCTATGAATTTCCCTTTTAGAACTGGTTTTGCTGCATCCCATAAGATTTGGTATGATGCATTTTCATTTTCGTCTCCTTTGATTTCTTCAATGATCCATTGGTTGTTCAGTAGCATGCTGTTTAGTCTCCACATATTTATGACTTTCTCAGCACTTTTCTTGCAGTTGATTTCTAGTTTCACAGCATTATGGTTGAAAAAGATGCTTCATATAATTTCAATCTTCTTAAATTTATCGAGGCTTGCCTTGTTTCCCAACATATGGTCTATCCTTGAGGATGTTTCACGTGTACTTGAGAAGAACGTGTGTTCTGCTGGTTTGGGATGGAATGTTCTTAAGTCCATCTGGTCTAGTTTTTTGTTTAATTCCACTATTTCCTTGTGTTTTTCTGTCTGGATGATCTATCCGTTGATGTAAGTGGGGTGTTAGGGTCCCCTACTAATATTGCTTTGCTGTTAATTTCTCCCTTTAGGTCTGTTACTAGTTGCTTTGTGTACTTTGGTGCTCTTGTTTTAGGTACATATATATTCATAAATGTTACGTCCTCTTGGTGGAATGTCCTTTTTATTATTATATACTGCCCCTCTTTGTCTTTTTCATCTTGAAGTCTGCTTTGTCTGATATAAGTATGGCAACACCTGCTTTCTTTTGTTTGCCATTACCTTGGAGTATTGTCTTCCATCCCTTCACTCTGAGCCTGTTTGTCTTTACAGCTGAGATGTTTCCTGGAGGCAGCATATTGTTTGGTTTTGTTTTTTAATCCATCCAGCCACTCTGTGTCTTCTGATTGGAGAATTCAATCCATTTACATTTAGAATGATTATTGATATATAAGGGCTTAATACATCCATTTCATCTCTTGTTTTCTGGTTGTTCTATACTTCCCTTGTTTCTCTTCCCTTGTATTTCTGACTGCCATTTCAGTTTGGTGACTTTACATGATGGTTTTCTCAGTTTTCTCTTTATTTACCATTTGTGTCTCTGTTCTTTTTGTGTAGTGGTTACCATGAGGTTTGTATAAAAGATCTCGCAGATGAGACAGTCCATTTTCAGACAGCCTCTTATCTCCACTAGCCTAAGCAGGTTCCATGCTTTTCGTCTTCCCTTTATTATTGTTACAAATTATTCCATTTTGCATTGAGTTTGTGATTAAAATGAAATGTTTTAGTTATTTTTGATGCTTTTCTTCCCTTTATCTTTAATGTTATAATTAAGTGTTTGCTCACCTGTTCTGATAGAGAGCTGCAATTTTCTGAGTTTTGTCTATTTATCTCCTTGCTCTAAGCTTTGTAAATCCTTTCCTTTTTGTTTCAGGTATGAGGGCATTCTTGATCATTTCTTGTGTGTGTGTGTGTGTGGCGGGGGGGTTATGACGATGAACTCCCTCAGCTTTTATTTATCTGGGAGAGTTTTTATTTCTCCATCATATCTGAAGGATAGTTTTGCTGGATAGAGCATTCTTGGCTGAAAGTTTTTGTCTTTCAGTCTTTTGAATATATTATTCCACTCTCTCCAAGGCTTTATGGTTTCTGCTGAGAAACCTGCTGAAAGTCTGATAGGCATTCCTTTGTAATTATTCTCTTCTACCTTGCTGTCTTTAATATTTTTTCTTTGTCACTGACTTTTGCCAGTTTTATTAATACACGCCTTGGAGAAGGTCTTTTTGTTTTGCTGTAATTAGGAATCCTATTGGCTTCATTCACTTGTAATTCCAGTTCCTTTCCCAGGTTTGGGAAGTTCTCAGTAATTATCTCTGAACAAACTCTCTGCTCCTTTCTCTCTCTTCTCCCTCTTGAATATCTATATTCCTTATGTTGCATTTCCTAATTGAGTCAGATATTTCTCGGAGAATTTCTTCATTTTTTTAAAGTCTCAGTTCTCTCTTCACCTACACCTGAAGCATTTCTACATTTCTGTCCTCTAAATTACTAATTTTGTCCTCCATACTGTCAGCTTTGTTTTTAAAGGTTTCTAGATTGTTTATTTCACTCATTGTGTTCTTCATCTCCAGCATTTCTGTTTGGTATTTTCTTTTTTGAGTTTCAATCTCTTTTGTGAAGAATTCCTTCTGCTCATTAATTTTATTCCTGAGTTCATTGAACTGAGTTTTCTTATACCTAGTTGAGTTTCCTCATGATAACTATTTTGAATTTTCTGTCATTTAGATTGTAAATTTCTGTGACTTCAGAAGTGGTTTCTGGAGACTTGTCAATTTCCTTCTGATCTGGAGTGTTAATGTATTTCTTCATGGTGTTTGATGAGGTAGACCTTTGCCAGCACATAGTGGTAGTATCTAGTCACAGATTCCACTGCCACCATGGCTGGGGTTGGGGGAGGCCCAGGAGCTGTTTTTTCTGAACCCCCCACATCCACTGGAACCCACAACTGGAAATTGTGGCCATCCACTGGAAGTTGTGCTGATAGGGATCTTCTGCATTTGCCTGCTGGCCACTGCTACTTGACAGATCAAACATGTAGTTACTCTGGTATGGATCTGCTGACCCGGTTGTCTGGCCAAGCTGATGCACCAGGCCAGTGGAGAGGGAGGGAGGGACACTTTTTGTTGTGCACATAGCCCTCTCTGCACTCACTGGCAGCCCACCTGGGCTGCTGGGCTTGGCAGGGGTGCCCACATGGTGGCTGAGCCACCTAAGTGTGGAGCATTTCCACAGGCTAGTACGGAACTCTGAAAGTGAAAGTGTTTGCACAGTGGCCTGCTTGCTCCCTCGCCTCCTCTTAGAGTCACAAACAGCTGCTGTGTGAGGATCCATGACCTAGATTGCTGCCACTGGGGAGGGGGAGAAGATCCGCTCACCTCCTTCCACTGCTTCCTGGGGATCCAGTACCCCCACCTTCAGACTTACGGCTGCATGGGTCTCTCAGATGTCCTAGTGTGCTGTATGAGTACCCTCTGTTGGTTAATGAATGTCCTTTTGGTTGTATCTTAGCGTGGAGAGACAAAGGGAACATCTCACTCCACCATGATGATGACATCACTCCTCTTATAACCTTTTTAATGTTGTCTGATAATAAAATAGCCTCTCCAGCTCTCTTTTGGTTACTGTTTGGCATGGAATATCTTTTTCCATCCTCTCACTTTAACCTCTTTGTCTTCTTACATCTAAGTGTAGTGTATATCTAAAGTGTCTTGTAGACAGCATATAGATGGATTCCGTCTTTTTAAAATCTAATCTGCCAGTCTCTGTCTTTTAATAGGAGAGTTTAATCCATTCACATTTATGTGATTACTGATAAGGAAAGATTTACTTAGGCCATTTAGTTATTTGTTTTTTGAATGTCTTACAAGATTTTTATACTTCAGTTCCTCCATTGCTGCCTTTTTCTGTATTTGGTTGATTTTTTGTAGTGTGCCACTTTGATTCTCTTCTTTCCTTTTCTGCATATTTTAAAAGTCATTTTCTTAGTGGTTTCCTTGAGGACTGGAATTATTATTAACATCTTATAACAACCTAGATTGAATAGTGTTGTTAGAGAGGGGTTCAACAGCAGATTTGAGCAGGCAGAAGAAAGGATTAGCAATTTTGAAAATAAGAAATGAAATTATCCAGTCTGAGGAACTTACTTTCAATAGTGTATACTGGGTTTCTATACATCTTTGTCTCTCCCCTTTTATATTGTTATTGCCACAGATTACACTTTATAGATTGTATGCCCACTAACATAGATTTAAAATTATTGTTTAATGCATTTGTTGCCTTTTAAATCACAAAAGACAAAAAGTTACAAACCAAACCAAAAGTATAATAATACTGGTTAACCCTACTAGTGTTCTCTATTCTTTCTTACTGTTTCAAATTACTGTCTAGTGTCCTTCCCTTTCAGCTTGAAGGAGACGTCCTTTAGTGGTTCTTGTAGGGCAGGTCCACTGGTAACAAATTCCCTCAGCTTTTGTTTGTCTGAAAATATCTTAAATTTTTCCTTCATTATTGAAGGATAGTTTTGTAGAATACAGAATTCTTGGTTGGGTTTTTCTTCATTCAGGACTTTAAATATGTCATCCCACTGCCTTCTGGCCTCCACGGTTTCTGAGGAGAAAAAACCAGCTATTAATCTTATTGAGAATCCCTTGTATGTGAAGAGTTGCTTCTGTCTTGCTACTTTCAAAAGCTTAGGTCAGCTGTTTGGAAGTAGGTGTCAAGGGCTGTCTTAGCTAAAGTTAGCTAAGCTAAAGTTCTGCTGGGGAAAGCTCTGTGCAACGCATGGGCTCACCCCTGGGCTGTAGGTGCAAAAAGAAGTCAGGGGACCCAGATCAATCCAAGTGCCTTCCAACTATTTGCTCACGTAAGCCTCATCACAACCCAACGAGGCCTGCAGGAGCTATACCCCCACAAGAAAGTGATAGAACCAGTATGTGAACACAGGCAGTCTGGCCCCAGTCTGTACTCTTAATATCACACTACACTACCCTGTATTACATTTGTGTTTTGTTTAAAAATTTAAATGACCATATATTCCTCTTAATATAGGTAAAAGAAAAATATTTTACAAGACAGCTGGAGCTTTAGCTCCATCATAAGATGAAGGCAGGCAGCACATTTTATTTATTCTACATATACTTTCCACATAATAGTTGCTCAAAAACACTGACTAAACTAAAAGCAGCCTGTTTCTCAAGATTTGAAATATTAAAAACAGCTGTGAATTCCAGGGGTCTAAACATTCCAGCAGGAAGAGAAAGAAGGGAAGTACACTCCAGAACATCCAATTTCCTAGGATAAAGTCTCTTAGGAAAAAGTCCACAGGCCTTGAAATGCTTAAAATGGCTCACAGTCATTCTCCAACCTCGCCCTGCAGCCATACACAACTCCTCTCTTGCTTCTAAGGTTCTGCACCTGCTGGAACACTCTTGCCCATTCTTCTCCTAGATATCTCATCTTCAAGGCCTCAGCTGTAGTATCACTTGCCCCAGGAAGTCTTTCCTCTTACCCCAAAGTCTGGATCGAGGTTCCTCCTCCTATGAGCTGCCAAAGTGCTCCAAAGAGGCACATATTTCAGAGATATTGCAGGTTCAGTTGAGAACCTCAATAAAGTGAATATGGCAATAAAGCGAGTCACAGATATTTTGTGGTTTCCCAGTGCATATAAAAGTTATGTTTAAGCTATACTGTAGTCTATTAAATGTGCAATAGCATTATGTCCAAAAAAAGTACATGCCTTAATTAAAAAATACTTTATTGCTAAAAAATGCTAAGCATCATCTAAGCCTTCAGCAAATTGTACTCCTTTTGCTGGTAGAGGGTCCTGCCCTCCATGCAGCATCTGCAAAGTGCAATAAAGCAAAGCACAATAAAACAAAGTATGCCTGTACTCATCCAACATGGTTCTTATCACTGACAGTGGACCTGCCTGTTACCGTCTCTGTACCAACGATGATGATTTCTAACTCTCATAGAGCATGTACTATGTGCCAGGGACCAATCCAAGTGCCTTCCAACTATCTGCTCACGTAAGCCTCATCACAACCCAACGAGGCCTGCAGGAGCCATACCCCCGCTAGAAAGTGATAGAACCAGTATGTGAGCACAGGCAGTCTGTGCTCTTAACATCACACTACACTACCCTGTATTACATTTGTGTTTTGTTTAAAAATTTAAATGACCATATATTCCTTTTAATATAGGCAAAAGAAAAATATTTCACAAAAATGCAAAATGCCAAGGGAATAATCACTGTCTGTGGCTACCAAATTCTAGACCAAAAGGAAAGCTTAGAAGAAAAGTGTCAATTTTCAGAAGTAAAAATACTCACTTTTCCAAGGTCAGAAAAAAGACTAAAGACATTTAAAGAAAGAAGCTATCTGAGGATTTCTACTACCACCCTATGCTGCTTCCGTGAAACTCATTTCTAGGACTAGATCACATCTTGGTTTACTCTGATCCCACAGGGGCAAAGGAAATTAACAGGTCTCCAAAACCTCTTCTGCCTTTCCTGTCTCAGCTCCATCCATCCAGCCACCCAGGCCAAGCATTTTGATCTTGACTCCTCTTTCTCTCACACTCCATATCTGGTCCTCAGAAAATCCTGAGGACTCCACCGTCAAAATCTATCCAGACTCAGCCACATCTCACCACCTCCAGAGCTTCCACTTAGACTAAACAACAAACAACTCTCACCTGGAAAAATGCACTAGCCTAGCTAGACCCCCTGCTTCTACTCCTGAAATCACTTCCTTGTCTCCTATTCAGGTATAGAACTGCAGTGCAAATCTCCCAGACCCCCAGGCCCAGCACCTTTCTGCTGCTGTGCCTGTACAGCCTTCTCCCCACATCTGGCCACCTACCACATCCCTACAGGCTACTGGTGCCCTACTCTTATCCCCCGATCCTATTTCTGGGCATGTTGGCTCCATTTCCAACTACCAGCACTTGCATCTGTTTGCCTGAGAGTGTTCTATTACTGCTGGAGGCCTCTCTGCCTAAGTGAGACAGATCACAAATGCCGTGAATTAATGCTAGCTGGAAGCAGCCCTCAATCAGTGGTTGATATTATTACTATACAGATTAGGGGTCGGCAAACTAGAACCCATGGCCTGTTTTTGTGTGGTCTGTGAGCTAAGAATGGTTTTTCACATTTTTAAAGGGTTATATAAGGCCAGCCTGGTGACGCAGTGGTTAAGTGCGCACGTTCTGCTTCCCCAGCCTGAGGTTCGCCGGTTCGAATACGGCACCACTTGGCAAGCCATGCTCTGGCAGGCATCCCACATAAAGTAGAGGAAGATGGGCATGGATGTGAGCTCAGGGCCAGTCTTCCTCAGCAAAAAGAGAAGGACTGGCAGCAGATGTTAGCTCAGGGCTAATCTTCCTCAAAAAAGGGGGGGAGTTATATAAAACAAACAAACTGAAAAAACAAAGAAAAATACACAAAAGAGACTATGTGTGGTGTGGCCTTACTATCTGGCCCTTTAGGGAGAGTTTGCTAACCCTGGCACAGCCAGTCCAGCTGGCCCAGACTCAGGTAGGGAGCTCTGAGGTGGACGTCCTGCACTGTTTCTCAGCATTTCCCAGTGAGATTACTCTCAGCTGCCCATGGTAGTAACTTGTAGGACAATGCACATTCCCTCCCACCTCACTTCCCACCTCCCTACCAGTGTCCATTTCATCTCATACATAAGCTACATGTACTCAAATCTTTGTTTCAGGGGAAGCCCAAACTAAAATGCTCCCTACCACCAAAATGCTAGCCAAATTCCTGCTTATCCTTCAAGGCAGCACTGCCTCTCTACTCCTCCACCTCCAGGCAGTTAGGCACACCTCTCCTCAGTACTCCCATAGTAACCTGCAAACACTGACCCCAGAGGCTTCTATTCATCTGCTTGATTAACATAAGAAATGTGTGGGAAGGGGACATGCCATTTCAGTTTCAGCATCTCCAATACTAACCACATGGAAGATGTTCAAGAAATGTGTGCTAAGGGGCCAGTCCAGGGTGTAGTGGTTAAGCTCACGCGCTGTACTTTGGCACCCAGGGTTTGCCAGTTTGGATCCTGGGCATGGACCTACACACCGTTCATCAAGCCATGCTGTGGCAGCATCCCACATACAAAATAGAGGAAGAGCGGCACAAATGTTAGCTCAGCAACAATCTTCCTCAAGCAAAAAGAAGAAGACTAGCAACAGATGTTAGCTCAGGGCCAATCTTCCTCAGCAAAAAATAAAGTATGTTAATTGTTTATCTACCAAATGCTTTACCCAAGACTAGCTTCATGGATGTGCAACGTGTATGGCTGCACAAGACCCCACATTCAGAAAGGCCTACTGCTTGGAGTTTAACGCTCTGCAGTAGCTGTATGGAAATTCTTAATAAATTTGCCTTTAAACTTGTATTTTGTCAGTGAAGTCCATCACAATGAAGCATATGTCTCATGAGGGTTTGGAGTGTAGGTTCACACATGGTCCCTCCTCCCTGAGATAGGTTCTTGCCTACCAGCTCTCCTGCCCCCTTGTATCCCACGACCTGGCCTTCCCCTCCCTGTCTAAGTATCCCATTTTCTGCTGCCCCCTGGCAGGGGCCTGAATGTAAAAACAAGGAGACTTGGGGTCAGATGTGCATACTCCACTGTATCCTGGGGCAGGGTGAGGCAATGGCCACCACCATCCCAGGCCGACAGCACCATAAGCACATCTGGTGGGCATTTTGGTAGGGGCAAGTCTTTCACCCACTCCCATCCAAGCATATTTTAGTACCTTTAATGGTACTTTTCCCCTCCTTTTGAATAAGCAGCCCTGCATTTTCACATTGCATGAGGTCCCACAAGTTACACAGATGGTCTTGGCTCTATATCTCCCATTCTCACTCCCAGTTATCTGTGATGGAGACCTCAGGAGACAGTGAAGGCATACAGAAAGAGCAACCTCACAAACGACACTCAGAGAAGATGTTGCATGAGACACTTCCCTGGAGACCTCAGGAGTGGGAGGTATTTTTTCTCCTCCCTTCTCAGGGGAAAACAACACAGGATCAGGGGTGGGATAGTGAAAGAACAGATGGGGATATTTCTAAGATCTCCTGATCTCTCTTCTCTGAAGCAATGTGGAGTGGTAAAGATGTCTTTGATCTCCTATGGGCTCTCCAGAGCTTTTTCGGAGCTTGTTTGTGAGGCCAGGGGTAACTTCTGCCTGGGGAGAGACTCCGGTTTTGGAATGCTGAGCAGGTCAGTGCCCTGGAACAGCTGCAGGAGTTAGTTCCTTTGCTTCTGGAGTCTAGGCTTTAGGGCAGAGGTCAATGGTGCTTTGGGACTTCCTTCTCAGATATCCAGCTGGCCTCTCCAAAGCACAGGCAGAGACAAGGCTTCAGTGACTTAGCTTTCTTTCTTGTTCACAAAAAGCGAATATAAATGTGTCTAGAGAGTGACCATATCGGCACAGAAAGAGGGAACCTGTGTGCACACCCCCCCAAAGGGGCGATGGTGATCATGAGGAAATGTGAGATGTGGGCAGACAAGGGAGAGAGGTTGAGAAGAGGAAGCCACTGCAACTGAGATGTCCAGCCTCAGCCTGAAGGTACTTCTTTCCTCCAGAGAAAAGGAGGAGGAAAGGGACCAAGTCTGTTCTTAAATACCCATCAGGCCACAGGATTATTCTCCTTCAGGAGATTTATAATGTCCTCATTGTGATTCTGACTTGCTCTCCAAGTTTAAATCCACCTTCTATAACCATGAGCAGTAGCTGTGGAATCACAAGTGACCCAATGACCCTTACATTAACCTCAGACCTGCACCATAAGGCAGTCCAGCTAGCCTGGCATCTAGGCACTCTTCCCTCATCCCACAGTGCTTCCACCACTTCCCAGGGCAGGTCTGGAGCAACAGCACTCTCTGCCTTGCTGGGCTGCTGCTGGGCCACACCTCAGGTCCTGGTGACCTAACCTCTAGGAAGTGTAAACAGACACCTCTTGCCACAGTGCCCACTTGCTACAAGTTTCATCAGATTTTCCCAGAGGAAACAGCATTCCCTGCTCCCAGGGTGATCCGGTGGTGATGAATAGGGTCCACAGCCCAGGACGCTGCTAGATCTGAACAGGGATATCAAGTGCAGCAGTTCTTTGGGTTCAAGCTGAACAAGTCTCTCATTCCAGGAACAATAAAAGGTAAGCAATTCAATGGAACCTAAGTATCTAATAAAACTACTAAAAGCTGTCTATTATTCACACTGTTTTCCGCAGGCAAGCTGAGGCTCTGGCAGAAAGGGAAACTCTCTGGACAGAAGAGCTTCCCGGGGGAGAAGAGGATAGTGAGGCTTGTGCCCTGGGTCCATGATCTCTGGTCTCCTGGCCATAAAGGCCCAGAATCTGTGCATTCTCTGATACAAGCTTTATCGCCTTTGGAGGCTGGGAGACTACATCTAGCCTTGGAAATTTTTTCCTAAGCCAATCAGATTTTAAGAAAAGTTTTTAAAAAACTCCTTTAAGATCACATGACAAAGATGCTGGTTTGGGAAAATAAGTACACAGCACCAAGAATGTGATAGGCTGGTTTTTCTCTTCAAAGAAAAGCAGAGTGACTGCAAAGACAAGAAGAAACCATTGTGCCCTCGGAGGGGGGGAGTTCTTAGAGGGGATGCCAGGGTATTACCTCCCTGTCATTTTGTTGGGGGAGCAGTGAGCTGAATGACCACGACCATAAACAGGAAAGCAGGCGAGGAATATGCCACTTATTCTTCCCGCAGGGCTCGGCTTAGCTGTTCTCTTCCCAGGAAGCCTCCCTGACACTGCCTCCCTTTGCACCGAGGCTAGGCCACATCTGCTATGCACGACATCCAACAGCACCGCAATGGTCTCTCTCGGCCAAGACTGTGGGTTGTTGAGGGGATGGACTGTGTTCTGCATCATTGGTCTGGCATAGTACCTGGCAAATATTAAAGCCATCTTTATTGTGGTGGCTATAAAACCCAACTTTATGCTCTCTCAACTTCTGTTATGTAGGGCCACTGCCTCAAAAAGCCTCTCTGTTCCCTGTCCAGGCAGATCCTGCCGGGCCCTGCTCCTGGCCCACTGCAGGTGATAGCCTCTTTCTCAAGCTTCTTGTTCAAGGAGCAAATTCCTTGCAATCAAAGGTATCAGCACCAAATAGTGTTCCTCAAAAAATTCCTATCACCATGCTGAAGTAGAAAAAGTACAGATTCTGTTCTGCCACACAGACCTGCCAGTGCAGCAGTTATCCCTTACCAGCTCTCCACTCTAGTTTCATCAACTTTAGAGAACTCGGGAATAACACCACCTCCAAGGATGTTAGGCAACCAAAGGAAATGTCGTGTCTGGAAGCACCTGAGGACCTCCGAAGCCAGTGGTCAATGAAGATGCCTTCCCTTCCTTCTCATCAGACCAATCCTACCCTGAGCCTCGTCCACCCTTTTCTCAGGACTGATGTCCAGCCAAGAGCACTGGTCGGATATGATGCAGGCCTGTGCCAGGCTGGGCTGCATCTGGGCTCTACTGTTTGTTAAATATTGTTATCACCACATCTGCCTCTTACCCAACCCTCCATCCCATTCTAAATGACCCTGAGTCAAGGAGGTGTCCTCCATACTTGAGACCTTAAGCATCTCATAAAATTTTCCTATCAGAGGCCCAACATCATAAATCCAAGGACAATCTGTTTTGAAACACTTGTGTGATCTCAAATTATTCATTCAAAGATAAGGCCAACTGTACCCAAGCAGCTGCTATATACATATCCTACATTCTCTGTCCAGAAAACTGCCTGGTCCCAGCTGGCTACACCCAATCCCCAGAAAATGAATAGCAAAGAGGAAACATCGTTCCCTTTTCCTGTAGCTAGAGCTGTCTTTGTGGAGTGGAATCACAACTACCACCTCTTCAACTAAAACTGCCCATACAGAATACAAGTTTAATTCAGTGTATTCCTCCATCATGTATTTCCTCACCAACTTCCAATGTGCAAAGGCACAGACAAAGAGGCCACCAAGGAACTGAGAATTCAGTGGAGGGGGAGCTGAATCCCACCTCTTCAAGAGAAGGCAACATGAGTGAAAACCACCATAAATGTCATTACAAACTGTTGCTCCAGAAATTAGAATAAAAGAAAAAAATACTTTTAGCTGAGATGTGGTAGAACTTCAGATAAATTTTCAAGAAAGACCCAGCCTAGTGGTTCTCAGTATGTGGTCCCCAGACTTGGGAACTTGTTAGAGATGCTAACTGCGGGGCCTATCCCAGAACTGATGAATGAGAAACACTGGGGTGGGGCCTAGCAATGTGTCTTTCAATATGCCCTCCAGGTGATTCTGATGCTGACTCAGGTCTGAGTACCACTGCCTTAGCAAATAGGCCAGGCCTAGAAAAGTATGATTTGAAAGAGAGAGATGGGTCAATTAGCTTAAACGGAAAAAACAAACCAACTCAAGAGTTGGGTTCTCAGAGCATTCCTAATTCATCAGTTACAGGATGTAGCCACAACTATCTTATTTTGTACAACACAATTTAACAAAGTTTAAACATCAGGACAAATACACTGAGCCAGAGTGAGGAATCTGGGTGACAGAATACCACAGGTATAGGCACCACAATCTCTAGACCTGGATTTGAACCCCAGTTTCTCTACTTATTAATTGTGTAGACCAGGCAAGTTTCTAATCCTCCATCCCTATTTTGTTAAATGGAAATATAAATGGATCACTTTCCAAAGTTATTATGAGAATTGATGAGACATTTAATCATATACCTGAAGCACCAACACAGCACCCAGCAGGAAATTCTCAATGAATGATGCTCATCTTAGTTCTAATTAGGGAAGAGGTTGGGATCATTAACAACTGAACATTGAGTTCAGTCCTGAGCCATCCTCCTTCTGGTACAGCACTGAAAACATCTATAAATACTAGATGTACAATTAATCTGGAAACCAGAATTCTTTCCAGATGCAAAGATAATAAGATGGGCTCTTTTCATGGCTGTTAGTGTTTTCCATCAGATACCATCTTAGATCAAGCCTCTCCTATTACAATGTCATTATCAGCCACGGTCTTCAGACTTCTACAGGGCCCTGTGACAGAAAGACAGACATGGACTGAGGGCAGTTACAGTTCCCTCAACAGTCCTTGGTGAGCACAGAAGTCCCCAAGAATCAACAAGAGGACAGAAGGAGGCTCCATGTGAACACAAGAAAATGACTAGACTGCAGAGAACCCAGTCTCGAAGGCTAGCCTGCAAGGTGGTGCCCAAGGAATTGCTCGAATGGACTTTGCCTTGCAACACGTGAAGGCTCCTGCTCTTAACCAGGTACCAAAATGAAACTGCCACTGTTGAAAAAGAAAATTAAAAGAGTGTGCCTTTCAATTATCTTGCAGTTTCTTACAAGTGTCTAAACATTATTTTGAGGTAGATTACCAGTGATGTGAACAAACCTGGTGAATTACTAAGTCAGGGAGAGCCTGGACTGTTTTAAGTTAGTGGATAAACACTCCAGGACTAGAGCTCTCCACTCAACAGCTCCAACGAGCCTCAAGTTCCATGGTGTAAAAACCATACACAGTCTAAGGGCTACAGAGCAGCCAAGGTCAGGAAACCTACTGTCCCAAGGCTCCGCTCCACCATATCCAGGGCAACTCAGAAACATACCAGCAGCCTAAGATGCACAGCCCTGTGAAGAGGATGATGGGGATGGGGTAGGACGCACAGAGCAGCCCATGGTTGTAGAAGGCCTGAGATATCTTCTCACGCAGCCTTTCAGTCAGGGTCATCCTCAGTTGAAGTCACCTTGCTGCCATCCCGTAAAGTGACCATGGATCAGCCTGGCACACACTGGACAGCACTGACAATAGACATCATCTGCAGGTACCTGGCAAGAAGGGAAAAAAAACAATTATTGAGGAGTACTTGGTTCTGCACACTAGGGTTGCTGGGGTAGATAGCAGTGATCTGAGTGGGGAAGTGTTTCAGGACACCCACCTGCAAGGACTGGAGACATCAATCCTAACACACACACACACACACAACTCTGGTCAGTTCTTAGTGACTGTGGGCAGTTTCTAAATCAGTCTAACCAAAGAAGCCAAAAAACTCCCCCTCTAGCTCTGGTAACAAACTCTCAACCCTCGTCCATATTACACATTTCTAAAATGGTGGCACAGGAAAGCACATCTGTGTATCAGACATCTCCTTCAGCTGCTCTCGGCGAAATGGGAGTTCTGGACACCCTCCTCCACCCATCTGTGCACAGGCCAGACTGAGATAAATCCTAGGGAAAAACTTTACATAGCGCTGACCCCTCAAAAGCCACATTCTTGCACAAACAGTGATTCACTGATAAAAAACGTTCAGTGGGGTCAGCCCTCAACATAAAGCCTAGGCCCCTGACATAAAGCAAATTTCACTGTGGTAGCTACATTAGGTGGAAGTCTCTGCTCTTGGTCCCGCAGCTGTTCCTGGGAGCATACAAGCAAAGGGCTCCTCCTACTCCTGCCTGCCCAGCAGCTGTCTCCTTTTGTGAGTAAGAGCAGCCTAGTGTGGCTCAGGGAACCACCTCACTCCACAGGATTTGGCCTGGACAGACTGTCAGTCAAGGTGCCCCTCCCTGACCCACGCCAGGCCAGTTGGGCCTCTCTCCCTGGACTTTGACTTGTGAGGAGAAAGAAGCAGGAACTGAATGTGGTAGTGTTTATACATCCCCAAGAGATTCCTGCTCCCAAGATTGCAGGCTGCTCTGACTCCAGTCCTTTCTAAAGACGAGTTCATCAGCTTTTCTTTCCAGTCCGTGAGCCATCCATATCCTTCCAGTAAATCCCCTTTTTGCTTGTGTGAGCCAAAGTTAATTTCTGTTGCTTCTAAGCAGAGAACTTTAAACCAATAAAATCAAGTAGGAAACTCTAGCAAATTGCCCAGGGATCTAGAATTCCCTTCTTACTGAGCTCTCCAATGGAATCCAAGTTTAAATCTACTTCTGTTCCATGTTGCTGTTTTCTTTGATCTGTGCTACAGGGAACCTGCCCAGACATGTGTCTTGGTTTGATGAGGCTCACTGATGAAAACCCAGGCCAAAGAGATGACTCCTCAGAAGTGTCAAGACCAGAAATGAGAAGTAAAAGGAGTCCTACGACAGCCAATTCACAAGAAGGAATGCTATCACTACTTCTACCTTCCTGGAAGCGCAAGCCTTAGGGGCACAGGCAATTTTCCAGTCCAGTAACCTTCTACGGAAATACAAAGAACTCTCTCTGGGTCAATTCAATAGGCAACAGAGAGAGGAGACAGTAGGTGACAGGTGCTGGACCAAAGAGCAGAGGGGTTCACAATAGCTCAACCATTCACAAGACTCACCTAGAGTATGACAGGTGAAAGAAGTCTCAAACAATGGACCTGCAGCAGGGGACCAGTGATAGTGTTCACCACCCAGCATAAACAAGGACTCTGGGGAAGCAACATTTCTGAAACAAACACTAACGAGATATACACATGCAGAGATACACTATCAAGAGGATCCCTGAAGACTGACAGTCAGAAACCAGTTGTAGCTTTTCCAATCTCGGTCTTCTGACAAGCCCCACAACTTTTCCCTTAAGTGAAGCCCTCCAGGAAATTCTAATCCTACTAATCCCAATCTCCTTCTCAGGCCTCTTCTGCAAACACATAAGCAACAAGGGAGGTGGTGGGGAGAGTCCCACCTTTGCAGTTCAGCTCTTACATGTGAAACAACTGACAGGAGAAAAAACTATCTAATTCACTTCCATTTTGCAGAAAATACAAATCTTTCTGACAGGATGTTAGTCAATTTCAGTTTCCATTGGTCTTTATTAGTTATACTAATTGTTAATTTTCACAGCACCTGGAAAACAAAGCTTAAAAAGAAAATCCAAATTCTAGTTTATTACACAGCCCACCTACCTGAACCTAGCAAGAGAAGACATATTCATCTCTACTCCACTGTATACATTTTTCTTTTTTTTTTTTGAGGAAGATCAGCCCTGAGCTAACTGCTGCCAATCCTCCTCTTTTTGCTGAGGAAGACTGGCCCTGAGCTAACATTCGTGCCCATCTTCCTCTACTTTATATGTGGGACACCTACCACAGCATGGCATGCCAAGTAGTGCCATGTCTGCACCTGGGATCCGAACCGGTGAACCCTGGGCCACTGAAGCGGAACATGTGCAATTAACTGCTGTGCCACTGGGCCAGCCCCACCGTATACATCTTAATGCAAAGCTGTTACATAAAAATTAAAAAAAGCTATTACATAGCAAAATTTACTCAACCTGAACCAAAAACCTGTTTTTCTTATATTGCTCCACACTTACAGGTTTCTTCAGATCAAAAGCTACAGTTCTGCTTCTTGAATTTAAAGAGACACAATATACAGAAAGGATAGAGGCCCTGGAGGTCTGAGTGAACCACATTACATAAAAATGTATACATCCTCCCGTCTGCCTTTTCAGGAGACCCCACTACAAGCAAAAATAAAGGAATTTGCTATTAGAAACCCAAATTATAGAGCTGTACACATAAAAAAAAAAAATACCGGAAGCAAGACAGAAGAATGGCCCTAAGGAAGTCTACAGAGAAGACAAGCCCAGATCAAGTGAGATCCTCTGGCTCACAAGATAAAGGGCACTGCACTAAGGACAGAATGGGTCCATGAGAGCAGAGTGGAGTGGCAGGCTCATCCTACTTTGTCACAGCATGCTTAAGGTGACTATGGTTCTGAACCCATCCCAAATGAGAAAATAAATGAGGAACCTTTAGAAAAACCCAAACACACAATATATATTAACATAAGACAGGATTAAAAAAAAAGATGATTTATTTTGTGCCTGTATTCATCAAACTCTCAGCATTCAACATTCTCTTCAACCAATTTGCACATATTAAGAATCAACCAAGAAAAGTAAATGTGACAAAGGCCCAAGGGAGGTGGAGACAGTAGGAAAAGTCCCACAGCTCTGTCCCACAGCTTTCCAGGATCATTTGTTGAAAATCCTTTCCATCTCGCTCAAGCTTCAGCCACAATGGGCCTATCGTGCTTGTTCTTATCCACAAACACTCACTATCCCATTTCTCTGGAATAAATCCCTAGAAGTGAAACTGCTGGGTAGTATGGTATGTTTAAGTTTTCTAAGAAATTGCCAAAATATTTTCCAGGGTACCCGTACCACTTTACATTCTCACCAGCAGCATATGAGAGATTTTGTTTCTTTGCATCCACACTAGCACTTGGTATTCCCTCTATTTTCTATTTTAGCTACCCTAATAGGTGTGTACTGATATCTAACTGGGTCTTAATGTGTATTTCCCTAATGGCTGGTGACACTGAACACGTGCATGTGTGCATGTACGTGTGTATATTCCTTAAGATGTTATATATATGAGATCGTGAGATTCACAAATAGAGTTTAACTTCTTTTCCAATCTGGATGCCTTTTATTTGTTTTTCTCGTAAAAGTGTCCTGTCTAGAACTTCTAGTACAATGTTGAGTTGCAGTGGTGAGAATGGAATCCTCATCTTATTCCTGATCTCAGAAAGAGAGCATTCAATCTTTGATGATTAGGTCTGATATTACATGGCAGTTTTTCATAGATGCCCTTCATCAGGTTGAGGAATCCCCTTCCATTCCTAGTTTGCTGAGTGGTTTTTTTTCATCATGAAAGTGTGGTATGCTTTTTTTGTGTTTTTTGAGATGATCATTTTTTTTTTATCCTAATAAGGTGCATTACACTGACTGATTTTTCTCACTTTGAACTAACTTTGCATTCCTGGGTATAATCCCTTTAAATGTTTCTAGACTCTGTTTGCTAATATTTTCTTGAGGACTTCTGTGTCTATATCCCTAAGGATACTGGTCTGCAGTTTTCCTTTTTTCTTTGTCTGGCTTTAGTATTAGGTTAATGCTGGCCTCATAGAATGACATGGGAAGTGCTCCCTCCTACTTTTTTGGAAGAGTTCATGATAAATCTTCTTTAAACATTCGGTAGAATTCATTAGCAAAGACATCTGATCTTGGGCTTTTTATTTGTGGGAAGTTTTTAAATTATTAACTCAATCTTTTTACTTCTTATAAGTCTATTCAGACTTTCTATTTTTTCTTAAGTTTTGTTAGTTTGTGTGTTTCCTGGAATTTGTCCATTTCATCTAGGCTATCTAATTTACTAGCATAGTATTTACTGTTCATAGTGTTTTATAATCATTTTTATTTCTGAAAAGTTGGTAGTAATGTCCCTCATTTCATTAATGATTCTAGTAATTTGAGTCCTCTCGTTTTTTCTTGGTCATTCTAGCTGAAAGTTTGTCAATTTTGCTATCTTTTAAAAGAACCAACTTTTGGTTTTATTTACTCTATATTTTTTTGTTTTTTGAGGAAGATTAGCCCTGAGCTAACATCTGTTGCCAATCCTCCTCTTTTTGCTAAGGAGGACTGACCCTGAGCTAACATCCATGCCCATCTTCCTCTACTTTGTATGTGGGATGCCTACCACAGCATGGCTTGCCAAGCGGCGCCATGTCTGCACCTGGGATCCGAACTGGCAAACCCCCGGCTGCCAAAGTGGAATGTGCAAACTTAACCACTGCACCACCAGGTCGACCCCTATTTACTCTATTGTTTTCTTAATCTCTATTCCTTTGTTTCCACTCTAGTCTATTTTTTTCTTCCTTTTGTTTGCCTTGGCTTTATTTTGCTCTTCTTTTTCTAGTTTCTCAAAGTAGTTAAGGTTATTGATTTGAAATCTTTCTTCTTTCTTAATATAGGCATTTACAGCTATAAATTTCCCTCCAAACACTACTTTAGCTGCATGCCATAAGTTTCCACATGTTGTGAGTTTTGTTTTTTTCATTAATCTCAAAGTATTTTCTTTGATCTATTGAGATTTCCTTATATATTCTAGATATGAGTCTTTGTCAGATTTGCTGTTTGCAAATATTTTCTCCCAGTCTGTAGCTTGTCTCTCTTTTTATTCTTTTCAAAGACTCTTTGACAGAGCCAAAATTTCTAATTTTGATGAAGTCTAATTTACTCATTTTTTTTCCTTTATGGATCATACTTTAAGGGTCATGTATAAGAATTCTTCAACAAGCCCTACTTCTGAAAATCTTCTCTGACGTTTTCTCCTAAGTTTTTTTTTACAGTTTTACATTTAAATCTATGACCCGTTTCAGTTACTTTTTGTGTAAGATGTGAGCTTTAGGTCTAGGTGATTTTTGTCCCCTTCCCTATGGATATCCAGTTGTTCTAGCTCCAGCTGTTAAAAAGACTACCCTTTTTTTTCCACTGAATTGCTCTGGCACCTACCTTAGTCCGTTTGGGCTGTTATAACAAAAATACCACACACTGGGTGCCTTAAACAACATATATTTATTTCTCAAAGTTCTGGAGGGTGGGAAGTCCAAGATCAAGGTGCAGGCTGATTCAGTTTCTGGTGAGGGTCCACTTCCTGCTTCGTAGATGGCTGTCTTCTCAGTGTCCTCACAAGGCAGAAAGGAGAGTGAGAGTTCTCTGGGGTTTATTTTATAAGGGCAGTCATCCCATTCATGAAGGTGGTGCCCTCATGACCTAATCACTTCCCAAAGGCCCCCTCTTTTTATCATCATAATGTGGGTTGGGATTTCAACATATGAATTTTGGGGGGACACAAGCATTCAGTCAAAAAGCAATTGGCTGTACTTGTGTGGGTCTATTTCTGGGTTTCCTATTCTGTTCCAGTGATCTGTGTGTCTATACCAATACCACACAGTCTTGATTACTGTAGCTATAAAGTCTTGAAATGGGTAGAGCGATTCCTATTTTATCCTTCTTCAAAATTGTTTTACCTAGAGACTTTTTTCTAGATTACTTGGGATTTGCTAAATAGACTATCATATCATCAGCAAATAGAGACATATTTATTTTTTCTAATTTTAAATTTAAGTGTCTAATTTTCCATTTGTTTCAGGAGTGTTCACCCTCACTTCTTAGAGCAAGGTTTTAATTAACATTTCAATTATGCTTTTTTCTTTAAATTCTTTAATAGTTCCAACATCTCTGTCATATCATGGTTGCCGTTTGTTGACTGTCTTTTCTCCTTGGGAGATGGTGAGATTTTCCTGATTCTTCCTATGTAGAATAATCTTGAATTTGGGGATATTATGCTATGATACTCTGACTCTTGTTTAAATCCAATGGAAAATGTTGGATTGTTTGTTTTAGCAGCAATCAACTTGATTAGGTCCAATCTGCAAGTTCCTATCCACCTTCTGTGGGATGTGGGTCCACAGTCAGTTCAAAGCCCTTGCAGTACTATTTTGATCTGTCACATACATACCATGCAGTGGCCAGTGCAGGACTTGGGCAGTAGTCTACTCCACAGTTCAGGCCTCAAAGCCTTTGGTATGTTGTTTAGGGTCAGAGGCACATACGCTATTGCCGAGGAGAACCCAAGATGTCATACACAGTATTACAGCTTCACTTTGTTGAGTTCTTTCCTCTCTACAATCTTCCTGATACCTTCCAGCTTCCAGGGGCCCCTTTTCTGGTCTTGCGGCTAGAAAGGAAGGACTTTAGTTTCCCTGCTCCTCTGAGCAGCACCCACAACTGTGACTACCTCTGGGGTAAAGTGGTGAGAGGATCAAGAGAACAAAATCAGCAAATCTCTCCAGGCTCTTCAGACCACAATCCCTATAACTGAAAAGATTCCTCTCCCACCAGGCTGCCAATGCCATTGCTGTCTCCACCACTACATAATTTCACGGGGGCCAGGGCAGGAGAAAATGAGAAAAAACAAACAAAAAACCAAGAGATTCTCTTCCTCCATCCCTACCCACCTGACCCATGTGAATCCCTATTCCTTCTCCTCAGAGTAGAAAGAGATGGATTCTATTGGACCTCTTTCTGTCTGTACCTAGTGCCCAGTTCCAGGTTTTGGGTTACCTTTGAGTCCAGTATGGAAGGTATTCTATGGAGAGAAAAAACAAACAAAAACAGTTTCCTTCCCGAATCCAACCGCTACCATTTGTCTTTCAGGGTACTCAGATAGCTCATCCATGCAGTCTGTGCAGGGATCTTAGCTGAATTCAGTCAGAAAGAAAAGGCAGAGTGTGCTTGCTACATCTTGACTAGAATCAGAACCCTTACATTTTTTAATGTAAAAATCTTCATAAATTTCTGGATTCTTTGCCATTGAAGAAACTTTCCATACTATGGCTGTTGGCATCTCTCTCTCAATCACATCATCATTCCATTGTAGAAGTATGTAGTGTCCTACTGTATTTAACATGTTTTCTACACAGAGCATGTATGACTTTCACAATCTGAAAATGTAAAATAAAAGTCTAGGCAAAGAAACGTACAACAGGAGAATGGAGGGAAATGCTAGTAGTAGTTGCTGGTCTTCATGCGGAATGATTACATGGAGAGATTTTTTAAGTCAACTTTCTATACTTTAAATTTTTTTATGATGAGTACTTTTTCTTTAAATAAACTTCAAATTTAGCACAAGACATAGCAGAAAAATATACAAAGTTAAGCATACAGCTCCATGAAATTACACACAGCCACTTAACCTTAACACTACTCACATCAAGAAATAGAGCATTACTCCAAAGCTCCCCTTTACAAGTTGTAACAGTGATTGTTTTTCAACTGTAAAAGTAGTACATACACACGTTTGTATTAAAATAGTACTGGTATTTCTTCATATGTTGTCAAGGTTTATAATATTCACTTTTTCAACTGTTCTAAAAATCTCCCATACTCTTTCTAGTTGATTCTAAACCTTGATAACCATTTAAAAAGCATTTTGGGGGCCGGCCCAGTGGTGCAGCAGTTAAGTGCGCACATTCCGCTTCAGCAGCCTGGGGTTCACCAGTTCGGATCCTGGATGTGGACATGGCACGACTTGTCAAGCCATGCTGTGGTAGGCTTCCCACATATAAAGTAGAGGAAGATGGGCACGGATGTTAGCTCAGGGCCAGCCTTCCTCAGCAAAAAGAGGAGGATTGGCAGCAGATGTTAGCTCAGGGATAATCTTCCTCAAAAAATAAAAAAATAAAATGAAAAAGCATTTGGGAAATCTGATAATGCACGTGTCATTCACTGAGAAGGCCTCAGAATCCCTAAAGAGCTTACAGAAAGTATTTCTTTCCTGAAGCCAGTCAATAAAGACTGGAGGAGATGATTGCTTCTTCAAATGTAGATAGGAATACAAGACTTCAAAGAACACGAAAAATCAAAGAAACACGATACCAAAGGAATACAATAATTTTCCAGTTACTGACCACAAAGAAATGGAAATCTTCAATCCGCCCAACAAAGAATTCAAAAAAGTTGTTTTAAAGCTCAGTGAGGGGCTGACCCCATGGCCAAGTGGTTAAGTTCCTGCGTTCTGCTGCAGGCGACCCAATGTTTCGTTGGTTTGAATCCTGGGCGCGGACATGGCACTGCTCATCAAGCCACGCTGAGGCGGCATCCCACATGCCACAACTGGAAGGACCCACAAGAAAGAACGTACAACTGTGTACCGGAGGGCTTTGGGGAGGAAAAGGAAAAAAATAAAATCTTAAAAAAAAAAAAGCTCAGTGAGCTACAAAAATATCACAATTCAGTGAAATCGGGAAAACAATACGTGAACAAAACAAAAATTTTAACAGATAGAAATCATAAAAAAGAAGCAGACAGAAATTCAGAAGCCAAAGAATACAATGAATGAAATGAAAAACACAATTGACAGCATCAACACCAGCCTTGATCAAGCAGAAGAAAGAATTTGTGACGTCGAAGACGGGTCATTTGAAGCTATCCAGTCAGAGAACAAATAGGAAAAAAAAAAAGAGTGAAAAAATCCTACGTGAGAGTGACAGACATCAGCAACATGGTGGAGTGAGCAGTTTTCTTTGTCTCTCCCCCTTCGAACCACAACTAATTGGACATTCATCAGTCAACAAAAGATATCCACACAGCATCTCAGGACGCCTGAGAGACCCGCGCTACCATACATCAGAAGGTGGACGGACTTCTCCCCAGGAGGAGGTGGAGATAGATGAAAACTCTCCGACCCCTGGACAGCCTAGTACCTGCAAGCAACTTTCTATGGGCTGACACACTCATAGCATCGCCACGGCACCAAGGGTGGGCGTGCGCTGGCATCAGTGGCACAATGGTGGAAACAGGTGACTACAGTCCTACCTAAGCTCCCCATGACTGCTCCATAGCCCAGTGGGAAAATCCATGGCTCCAAAGCAGCTGCAGGGAAAGCCTCTACTCGGCATTAGCGGAGAGGCCCCTCCCAGCATTCAGAACACTGGGAAGCCCTGGGGCAAAAGGAGGCTGGCCAGTGAGGCAACCTGCCAGCTGCCTCTAATACACAAAGTTCTGCTGTGGCCCTGAGAGGGCAAGGGAGACCCAGAGAGACCGTGTGAGTGGGCAGTGGCAAGTTGGAGCCCCAGCGAGACTGCTCCATGGTCCAGGGGATTTTAAATCCACGGTCCCACACCAACTGTGGGGAAAGCCTCTGTGCAGTGTTAGTGGAGAGGCCTCACCTGGCAATCACAAGGCTGGAAGGCCCTGGGGCAGAAGTAGCACAGCTGGGTAAGCTAACCACAGACTGCAGTAGATACCCACAGCTCTGCTGTGGCCCATAGTGGACAAGTGAAGTCTTGCGGGTCCTGACAGTGGCAGAGCTATGAGTCTAGGTGAACCTGCTCCCGGCCGCTGTGAAAGCCCATAACACCACTGCAGACCCTAAGGAGGGAGCGTGTCTAGGTGGTCTGTGACAGTAGGCACAAGCAACCAAGGCCCCCTTGCGATTGTCCCCACAGCTGACGAGAGACCCCACAGGGCCACTGTGATCAGAAGGAGGGGTACAGGTCTGGTTAGCAACAGCTGACAGGGATCCTGGTCAATACAGAGTACACAGCTGCTGCTCCCCCCATCCAGTAGAAGCAAGTGGAAGCAGTAACTAAACTCTATTTCTATGCAGAGGCACAAATCCACACGGTCAAGCCACATGAAAAAATATATTAAATCTCCAGAACAGAAGGAAAATGACAAGTACCCAGAAAACAATCCTGAAGACACTGAAATCTATAACCTAAATGACAATGAATTCAAAATAGACATCATTAAAAAACTCAGTGAGTTAAAAGAGAATACAGATAGACAACTCAACGAGTTCAGGAGCTATGTCACAAAAGAGCTTGAAACTATAAAGAAGAACCATCAGAAATGTTAGAGATGAAGAACACAATGGAGGAGATTAAGAAAAATCCAGACTCTCTGAACAGTAGGGTCAATAATATGAAAGACAGAACTAGCAATCTGGAAGACAGGAACATAGAAATGCTGCAGATAGAGAAGGAGAGAGAACTAAGACTAAAAAGAAATGAAGAAACTCTCCAAGAAATATCCGACTCAATTAGGAAATGCAACATAAGGATTATAGGTATCCTAGAGGGAGAAAAGAAGGAGAAGGGGGTAGAAAGCCTGTTCAAAGAAATAATGGCTGAGAACTTCCCAAACGTGGGGAGAGAGATGGAACTCCAGGTGACAGAAGCTAATAAATCTCCAAACTTTATCAATGTAAGAAGACCAACCCCAAGGCATATAGTAGTGAAGCTTGCAAAAGTCAATGACGAAGAGAAAATACTAAGATCAGCAAGGCAGAAGAAAATAATCTACAAAGGAACCCCTATAAGGCTGTCAGCAGATTTCTCAGCAGATACCTTACAGGCTAGGAGAAAGTGGAATGATATATTAAAAACTCTGAAGAACAAAACCCTGCAGCCAGGAATACTCTATCCAGCGAAAATATCCTTCAAATATGATGGAGAAATAAAAACTTTCCCAGATAAACATAAGTTAAGGGAGTTCGTTGCCACAAGACCTCCCCTACAAGAAATGCTCAAGAAGACACTCATCCCTGAAAAATCAAAAAAAGTAAAGGGGTTACAAAACCCAGAGCAAAGGAGATAAGTAGAAAGACAAAATCAGAAAGTTGCAGCTGTCCATCAGAACAAGTTAGCAAAGGCTAAGTATAACATTAAAGATAAAAGGAAGGGAAACACCAAGAATAAATATAATCTTGTTATTTTAACCACAAACTCACAACACAAGAAGGAAAAAAAAAATCTATAATAACCTTGAAGGGGAAGAGGAAAGGGATGGAACAGCTTAACCTAGAGAAATAAGAGGCTATCAGAAAATGGACTATCTCATCTATGAGATGTTTTATACAAACCACATGGTGACCACTAAACAAATAACAAGAATAAAGACACAAATTACAAATAAGAACAAAGCCAATATGGAAATCTACCTACCTGAATTGGTAGTCCAAAACTCATGGGATGAGAAACAAAGGAAATGCAAGAGAATTGGAAAACAAGCGATAGAATGGTAGCATTAGGCCCCCACAATTCAATAATCACTCTAAATGCAAATGGATTGAACTCTCCAATCAAAAGACACAAAATGGCAGGATGGATTAAAGAACAAGACCCAACAATATGCTGCCTACAGGAAACACACTTCAGCCCCAAAGACAAACACAGACTCAGAGTGAAGGGATGGAAAACAATACTCCAAGCTAATAAGGAACATAAGAAAGCAGGAGTTGCCATACTTATATATCAAAGTAGATTTCAAAGCAAAAAAGATAAAGAGATACAAACAGGGGCAGTTTATAATGATAAAAGGGACACTCCACCAAGAAGACATAACAGTTATAAATATATACTCACCCAACACAGGAGCACCAAAGTATGTGAAGCAACTATTAACAAAACTAAAAGGAGACATCAACAACAATACAGTAACAGCAGGGGACCTCAACACCCTACTACCACCAATGGACAGACCATCCAGACAGAAAGTCAATAAGGAAATTATAGAATTAAATAAAAAACTAGACCAGATGGACTTAATAGACATATATATAGAACACTCCACCCAAAAACAGCAGGTTACACATTCTTCTCAAGTGCGCATGGAATATTCTCAAGGATAGACCATAACTTGGGAAACAAAGCAAGCCTCAACAAATTCAAGAGGGTTGAAATGTATCAAGCATCTTTTCTGACCATAATGCTATGAAACTAGAAATCAACTATAAGAATAAAGCCGGGAAAGGGGCAAAAATGTGGAGACTAAACAACATGCTACTGAACAAACAATGGATCATTGAAGAAATTAAAAAAGAAATCAAATATTGTCTGGAGACAAATGAAAACACACCATACCAACTCATTTGGGACGCAGCAAAAGTGGTCCTAAGAGGGAAATTCATTGCAATACAGGCTCACCTCAATAAACAAGAAAAGTCTCAGATAAGCAACCTCAAACACCACCTAACAGAATTAGAAAAAGAAGAACAAAGCCCAAAGTCAGTAGAAGGAGGGAAATAAAAAAAATTAGAGCAGAAATAAATGAAATTGAAAGAAAAAAGACTGAAGAAAGAATCAATGAAACAAAGAGTTCGTTCTTTGAAAAAATAAACAAAATTGACAAACCTTTAGCCAGGGTCACTAAGAAAAAAGAAGACTCAAATAAATAAAATTAGAACTATCACAACGGATACCACAGAAATACAAAAGATCATAACAGAATACTATGAAAAACTATATGCCAACAAATTGGACAATCTAGAAGAAATGGATAAATTCTTAGACTCTTACAACCTCCCAAAACTGAAGCAGGAAGAAATAGAGAATCTGAATAGACCAATCACAAGTAAAGAAATCAAAACAGTAATTAAAAAACCTCCCCAAAAATAAAAGTCCAGGACCAGATGGCTTCTCTGGAGAATTCTACCAAACATTCAAAGAAGATTTAATCCCTATCCTTCTCAAACTACTCCAGAATATTGGGGAAGATGGAGCACTCGCTAACACATTCTATGAAGCCAACATCACCCTGATCCCAAAGCCACACAAGGACAACACAAAGAAGGAAAACTACAGGCCAATGTCACTGATGAACATAGATGCAAAAATCCTCAACAAAATTTTGGCAAACCAAAAACAGCATAACATTAAAAAGATTGTACACCATGATCAAGTGGGATTTATACCAGGGATGGCTCAACATCCGCAAGTCAATCAACATGATACACTACATTAACAAAATGAGAAACAAAAAACAAATGATCATCTCAATAGATGCAGAGAAAGCATTCGACAAGATCCAAATCCATTCATGATAAAAACTCTCAATAAAATGGATATAAAAGGAAAGTACCTCAACATAATAAAGGCCATATACGACAAACCCACAGCCAACATCATACTCAATGGGCAAAAACTGAAAGCCATCCCTTTGAGAACAGGAACAAGACAAGGGTGTCCACTCTCACCACTCTTATTCAACACAGTACTGGAGGTTTTGGGCAGAGCAATTCGGCAGCAAAAAGAAATAAAAGGAATCCAAATAGGCAATGAAGAAGTGAAACTCTCACTGTTTGCAGACAACATAATCTTATATACAGAAAACCCCAAAGAACCCATTGGAAAACTATTAGAAACAATCAATAGCTACAGCAAAGTTGCAGGGTATAAAATCAACATACATAAATCAGTAGCACTTCTATACGCTAACAATGAACTGATCTTCGACAAAGGAGCTCAGGGCATACAATGGAGAAAACAAAGTCTCTTCAACAAACACTGCAGGGAAAACTGGACAGCCACATGTCAAAGAATGAAAATTGACCATTCTTTCTCACCAATCACAAAAATAAACTCAAAATGGATCAACAATCTAAAGATCAGACCTGAAACCACAAGGTTTCTAGAAGAGAATATAGGCAGTACACTCTTCAACAACAGTATCAAAAGGATCTTTTTGGACACCATGTCTTCTCAGACAAGGGAAACAATAGAAAGAATAAACAAATGGGACTTCATCAGACTAAAGAGCTTCTTCAAGGCAAAGGAAGACAGGATTGAAACAAAAAAAGAACCCACTAACTGGGAAAAAATATTTACACGTTATATTTCTGACAAAGGGTTAATATCCATAATATATAAAGAACTCACACAGCTCAACAACAAAAAATCAAACCACCTGATCAAAAAATGGGCAGGGGACATGAATAGACATTTCTCCAAGAAGATATACAGATGGCCAATAGACACATGAAAAGATGCTCATCATCACTAATTATCAGGGAAATGAAAATCAAAACTACACTAAGATATCACCTTACACCTGTTAGAATGGCAAAAATAACCAAAACAAAAAGTGACAAATGTTGGAAAGGTTGTGGAGAAAAAGGAACCCTCATACACTGTTGGTGGGAATGCAAACTGGTGCAGTCACTATGGAAGCAACCTAAGTGCCCATCAACTGATGATTGGATAAAGAAGATATGGTATATATATATATATATATATATATATATATATACACAATGGAATACTACTCAGCCATAAAAAATGATAAAATAGTCCCATTCACAACAACATGGATGGACCTTGAGAGTATTATGTTAAGTGAAATAAGCCAGAGAAAGACGAACTCTGTATGACTCCACTCATAGGTGGAAGTTAAACATGTAGACAAAGAGAACTGATTGGTTACCAGAGGAAAGTGGGGGTGAGGAGGAGGGCACAAAGGGTGAAGTGGTGCACCTACAACACGACCGACAATAATGTACAACTGAAATTTCACAAGGTTGTAACCTATTATAACCTTAATAAAAAGTAAAAAAAAAAAAAAGAGAGAAATCCTACATGAATCATAGGATATCATCAAGAGAAATAATTTAAGCATTGTTGGAGTCCCAGAAGGAAAAAAGAGGGAGAAAGGGAAGGAAAGCTTATTTAAAGAAATAATGGCTAAGACTTCCCCAAATCTTGGGAGAGATTTGCACATCCAAATTCACAAAACTTATACGTCCCCAAAAAGATTCAACTGAAAAAGATCTTCTCCAAGACACACTATAATAAAACCATCACAAATCAAAGACAAACAGAATTTTAAAAGCAGCAAGAGAAAAATTATTCACATACAAGGGAACTCCCATGAGGTTATTGGCAGATTTCTCAGCAGCAACCCTGTAGGCCAGGAGAGAGTGGGACAATATATTCAAAGCGCTACAAGAAAAAACTACCAAGTGATGTCAGCATCATGGCAGAGTGAGCTCTTCCCTTAGACTCTTCCTGCTAAGATACAACTAAAAGGACATTCATAAACCAACAGAGGACATTCACACAACACAAAAGATGTCTGAGAGACCCATGCAGCCATATGTCTGAAGGTGGAGGTGCTGGACTCCCCTAGGAAGAAGTGGAAGGAGGAAAGCGGATCTCCTCTCCCTCCCAGCAGCGACCCAAGGCACAGAACCATGCAGCTCTGAGAAAAGAGGGGAGAGGGGCAGCTCCCCACAGGAATGCCTTCACTCTCCACGTTCCCTCACAGTCTGGGGGAAAGCTCCACACAGAGGAGGCTAAGCTATTGCAGGGATATCTTCATCAAGCCAGCACCGTAGGAGAGCAAATAGCAAGGGCAGTGCGAGAATGCTCCCAGGATCGTATATACCAAAGAAAGCACCCCTGCTCCTACCCAGGCATATGTTAGAAAAGCAGCAGCTGTGAGCGAGCAAGTCGGCAATCAGAGCTGGGCGCTGACAGCACAAATGCCAAAGGACAGGCACAGACACCACAGATCATGGCAGACTCAGAATACACAGCTCCTAACCACAACCCCCAGTGGCGGCAGGTGGAATCTGCAACCAGATACTATTACTATGCAAAGGCACAAATTCATGCCATCAAATGGTATAAAGAAATATATTAATACCGCAGACCGGAAGGAAAATGACAAGCACCCAGAAATCACTCCTGAAGGCACAGAAATTTACAATCTAAATGACAGAGAATTCAAAATAACTATCATTAAAAAAACCCAACAAGTTACAAGAAAATTCAGATAAACAGTTCAATGAGATCAGGAAAAATATTAATGAACAGAAGGAATTCTTCACAAAAGAGATTGAAACTGTAAAAAAAACAATCAGAGACAGTGGAGATGAAAAACACAGTGGGTGAGATAAACAAAAATCTAGACTCCCTGAATAACAGAACTGATATTATGGAGGACAGAATTAGCAATAATGAACTAGCAGAAAGAGCACTCAAGAATACAATCTCATTTACAGTCACAACAAAAAGAATAAACTATTGGAATAAATTAACCATTGAGGTCAAAGACCTACACAATGAAAGCTATAAAACATTACTGAGGGGTTGGCCCCGTGGCCAAGTGGTTGGGTTCGCGCACTCCGCTGCAGGCGTCCCAGTGTTACGTTGGTTCGAATCCTGGGCGCAGACATGGCACTGCTTGTCAGACCACGCTGAGGCAGCGTCCCACATGCCACAACTACAAGAACCCACAACGAGAAATATACAACTATGTACTGGGGGGCTTTGGGGAGAAAAAGGAAAAAATTTAAAAAAATCTTTAAAAAAAAAAATTACTGAAAGAAATGAATGATGATATAAAGAAATGGAAAGATATTCCATGCACATGGATTAGAAAAATATAGTTAAAATGTCCATACTACCTAAAGCAATCTACAGATTCAATGTGATCCCAATCAGAATCCCAATGACATTCTTTACAGAAATAGAACAAAGAATCCTAAAATTCATATGGGGCAACAAGAGGCCCCGAATAGCTAAAGCAATTCTGAGAAAAAAGAATGAAGCTGGAGGCATCACAATCCCTGACTTCAAAATATACTACAGGAAGCTACAGTAATCAAAACAGCATGGTACTGGTATAAAAACAGACACACAAATCAATGGAACAGAACTGAAAGCCCAGAAATAAAACTTCACATCTACGGACAGCTAATCTTTGACAAAGGTACTAAGAACATACAATGGAGAAAGGAAAGTCTCTTCAATAAATGGTGCTGGGAAAACTGGACAGCCACATGCAAAAGAATGCAAGTAGACCATTATCTTTTTCCATACACCAAAATTAACTCAATATGGATCAAAGACTTAAAGGTAAAATGTGACACCACAGAACTCCTAGAAGAAAATATGGGCAGTACACTCTTTGACATCAGTGAGATCGGTCTTAGAAGGATCTTTTCAAATACCATGTCTACTCAGGTAAGGGTAACAAAAGAAAAAATAAACAAGTGGAACTTCATGAGACTAAAGAGCTTCTGCAAGGCAAAGGAAACCAGGAACAATACGAAAAGACAACTCAACTGGGAGAAAATATCTGCAAATCATACATCCAACAAGGGGTTAATCTCCAAAGTACATAAAGAACTCACACAACTCAACAACAAAAAAAACCCAAACAACCCAATCAAAAAATGGACAGAGGATATGAACATTTTTCCAAAGAAGATACACAGATGACCAATAGGCATATGAAAAGATGTTCAACATCACTAATCATCAGGGAAATGCAAATCAAAACTACACTAAGATTATCACCTTATACTTGTTAGAATGGCTATAATCACCAAGACAAAAAATGACACATTCCGGAGAGGATGTGGAGGAAATGGAACCCTCACACGCTGCTGGTGGGAATGCAAACTGGTGCAGCCACTATGGAAAACAGTATGAAGATTTCTCAAAAAGTTAAAAATAGAAATACCATATGATCCAGCTATCCCACTACTAGGTATTTATCCAAACAACTTGAAATCAATAGTTCAAGGAGACTTATGCAGCCCTTTGTTCATTGCAGCATTATTCACAATAGCCAAGAAGTGGAAGCAACCCAAGTGCCCATCAACTGATGAATGGATAAAGAAGATGTGGTATATATACACAATAGAATACTACTCAGCCATAAAAAAAGGACAAAATCGTCCCATTTGCGACAACATGGATGGACTTCAAGTGTATTACATTAAGCAAAATAAGCCAGACAGAGAAAGATAAACACTGTAGGATTTCACTCATATGCGGAAGATAAACTAGCACATGGACAAAGAGAACAGATTAGTGGTTACCAGAGGGGAAGGGGGGTTAGAAGGTGGGCACAAGGGGTAAAGGGACTCATTTACATGGTGACTGACAAATAATAATGTACAATTGAAATCTCACCATGTTATAAACTATTATGACTTCAATAAAAATTTTTTTAAATCTACCATCCAAGAATACTTTACCCAGTAAAGTTGTCCCTCAGAAATGAAGAAGTAAAGATTTTCCCAGACAAACAAAAGCTTAGAGAGTTCATCACCACTAGACCTGTCTTACAAGAAATGCTGAAAGGAGTTCTTCAAGCTGAACTGGAAAGATGTTAATTAGTAACATGAAAACAAATAAAAATACAAAACGCATTGGTAAAGCTAAGCACTCTGTCATATTCAGAATACTCTAATACTGTAATATGTTGTTTATCATATTGTTTACTGTAATATGTTGTTTGTGTTAATCACTTAATTCTAGTATAAAGGTTAAAGGACAAAAGTATTAAAAATCACTATAGTTACAATAAGTTGCTAATGATACACAATATAAAAAGATGTAAACTGTGACATCAAAAACATAAAATGGGGGGGTAAAAGCAAAGAGTTTTTGTATGCTATTGGAATTAAGTTATTAACTTAAAATAGACTGTTACAAGATGTTTTATGTAACCCTCATGCTAACCACAAAGCAAAAGACTACTGCAGATACATAAAAGATAAAGAAAAGGGAGTCAAAACATACCACTACAAAAAGTCATCAATTCACAAAGGAAGACAGCATGAAAGGGAGGAAAGAACAAAGGAACTATAAAACAGCCAGAAAACAATTAGTAAAGTGACATTAAGTTCCTACCTATCAATAATTACTTTAAATTTAAATGCATTAAATTGTCTAATCAAAAGGCAAAGAGTAGCTGAATGGATAAAACACAAGACACAATTATATGCTGCCCACAAAAGACTCACTTCAGCTTTAAGGACACAAAAAGACTCAAAGTAAAAGGGACAAAAAAAGATATCCCATGTAAATGAGAGCAGGGATAACTATACTTATATCAGACAAAACAGACTTTAAGTCAAAAACTTAAGAGACAAAAAAGGTCATTATATAATGACAAAGAGATGAATACATCAAGACACTGTAACAATTGTAAATATATATGTACCCAACATCAGAACACCTAAATATATTAAGTAAATACTAACAGATCTGAAGGGAGAAAATGACAATACAGTAATAGCAGGGGACTTCAACAACCCACTTTCAACAATGGATAGATCATCCAAACAAAAAATCAATAAGGAAACGCTGGACTTGAACTATACTTTAGATCAAATAGACCTAACCGACATACAGACAACATTTCAACCAAACAGCAGCAGAATAGACATTCTTCTCAAGCACACACAGAATATTCCCCAAGACAGATCACGTACGTGTTAGATCACAAAACAAAAATTAGCAAATTTACTAGGACTGAAATCATACTAAGTATCTTTTCTGACCACAGTGGTATGAAACTAGAAATCAATAACAAGAGGAAAACCAGAAAATTCACAAAGATGTGGAAATTAAACAACACACTCCTGAACAACCAATGAGTCAAAGAAGAAATTGAAAGAGAATTAAAAATGTCTTCAAACAAACGAAAACGGAAATACAACATATCAAAACTTCTAGGATGCAGCAAAAACAGTTCTAAGAAAAAAGTTTATAGTAATAAAGGCCTACATTTATTTGACTTGTGGTTTAATTTGTTTTGGGTTTTTTTGTTTGTTTTTCATCTTGCTTTTTTAATTTTTTTATTTTATTTTTTTTTTATTGAGTTATGGATAGGTTACAATCTTGTGAAATTTCAGTTGTACATTAATGTTTGTCAGTCATGTTGTAGGTGCACCACTTCACCCTTTGTGCCCACCCCCCACCCCACCTTTCCCCTGGTATCCACTAAACTGTTCTTAGTCCATAATTTTAAATTTCTCAAATGAGTGGAGTCATACACAGATTATCCTTCTCTCGCTGGCTTATTTCACTTAACATAATTCTCTCAAGGTCCATCCATGTTATTGCAAATGGAATGATTTTGTTCTGTTTTGCAGCTGAGTAGTATTCCATTGTATATACGTATCACATCTTCTTTATCCATTCGTCTGTTGCTGGACACTTAGGTTGCAATAAAGGCCTACATTTAGAAAAAAGAAAGAACTCAAACAGACTATCTAACTTTACACCTCAAAGAACTAGAAAAAAAAGAACTTAGCCAAAAGTTAGGAGACGGAAGGAAATAAAGATCAGAGTGGAAATAAACAAAACAGAGATTAAAAGACAACAGGAAGGCTCAAAGAAACCAAGAGCTGGATTTTTATTTATTTATTTATTTATTTATTTATTTATTTATTTATTTATTTATTTTTTAAAGAATGGTGATTTCTGCTGGTTGGAGCTTCCACATTCTTTTTTCCTTTTTTTAAAGAGTTTATTTTTCCGGAGCCGGCCCAGTGGCACAGCAGTTAAGTGCACACGTTCTGCTTTGGTGGTCCAGGTTCACCAGTTTGGATCCCAGGTGTAGACATGGTACCACATGGCAAGCTATGCTGTGGTAGGCATCCCACATATAGAGTAGAGGAGGATGGGCACAGATGTTGGCTCAGGGCCAGTCTTCCTCAGCAAAAAGAGGAGGATTGGCATCAGTTAGCTCAGGGCTAATCTTTCTCAAAAAAAAAAAATTTTATTTTTCCTTTTTCTCCCCAAGAGACCTGGTACATAGTTGTGTATTTTTAGTTGTGGGTCCTTCTAGTTGTGGCATGTGGGATGCCACCTCAGCACAGCTTGATGAGCGGTGCCATGTGTGCGCCCAGGATCCGAACCGACGAAACCCTGGGCCGCTGCAGCAGTGCACGTGAACCTAACCACTCGGCCACAGGGCCAGCCCTAATTTTTTTTTTTTTTTGAGGAAGATTAGCCCTGAGCTAACTGCTGCCAACCCTCCTCTTTTTGCTGAGGAAGACTGGCCCTGAGCTAACATCCGTGCCCAGCTTCCTTGACTTTATATGTGGGATGCCTGCCAGAGCATGGCTTTTGCCAAGTGGTGCCATGTCCACACCCAGGATCCGAACCAGCAAACCCTGTGCCGCTGAGAAGTGGAACGTGTGAACTTAACTGCTGCGCCACCAGGCTGGCCCCAGAGCTGGGTTTTTTTAAAAAGATGAACAATACTGACAACCCTACAACTAGACTCACCAAGGAAAAAAGAGAGAGGACTCTAATAAATAAAATCAGAAATGATAGGGCTGGCCCTGTGGCTGAGTGGTTAAGTTCGCACACTATGCTTCAGTGGACCAGGGTTTCACTGGTTGAGATCCTGCGCATACACCTAGCACTGCTCATCAAGCCATGCTAAAGTGGCATCCCATATAGCTCAACTAGAAGAACCTACAACTAGAATGTACAACTATGTACTGGGGGCATTTGGGGAGAAAGAAAAAAAAAAGAAGATTGGCAACAGATGTTAGCTCAGGTGCCGATCTTTGAGAAAAAACAGTCAGCTTTGCTGCAGTGGCAGTATCGTAACCAATGAGGTTTATCTGAGGCGCGATTACTGCTAAGTGAAAAAAAAGTCAATATGAATTATTTTTAAAGAAAGGAAGGAGGAGACATTATAACTGATACCACAGAAATACAAAGGATCATCAGAGACTACTATGAACAATTATATGCCAATAACTTTGACAATCTATAAGAAATGGATAAATTCCTAGAAACATACAACCTACCAAGACTGAATCATGAAGAAACAGAAAATCTGAACAGACTGATTACCAGTAAGGAGATTAAATCAGTAATCCAAAACCTTCCAAAAAGCAAAAGTCAAGGACCAGATGGCTTTACTGGAGAATTCTACCAAACTTATAAAGAAGAATTAATACGCAATCCTTCTCAAACTCTTCCAAAAAAAATGAAGAGGAGGGAACAGTTCTAAACTAATTTTACAAGGCCAGCATTACCCTGATACCAAAGTCCAACAAGGACACTACAAGAAAAGAAAATTACAGGCCAATATCTCTGATGAATACAGATGGAAAATACCTAAAAAAAAATAGCAAACTGAATCCAAGGGCATATTAAAAAGATCTTACACTACAATAAAGTTAGATTTATTCCTGGTGTGCAAAGATGCTTCGACATACACAAATCAATAAACATGATACACCACATTAACAGAATAAAGCATAAAAATTATATGATCATCCCAATAGATGTAGAAAAAGCATGTGACAAGATTCAACACTTTTCATGCTAAAAACTCTCAACAAATTGGATATAGAAAGACTGTACCTCAACATGATAAAGGTCATATATGAGAGGCTCACAGCTAACATCATACTCAATAATGAAAACTGAAAGCTTTTTCTCTAAGAGCAGGAACAAGACAAGGGTGCCCACTTTTGCCACTTCTACTCAATATAGTACTGGAAATCCCAGCCAGAGCAATTAGGTAAGAAAAAAAATATTCAAATTGGAAAGGAAGAAGTAAAACTGTCTACAGATAACTTGATTTTATGTTCTAAACTCCACCAAAAAACTGTTAGAACTAATAAATTCAGTAAAGTTGTAAAAGGATACAAAAATCACTATACAAAAATCAATCGTGTTTCTATATGCTAACAACAAACTATCAGAGAAAGAAATTAAGAAAACAACCCCATTTACAATAGCATCAAAAAGAATAAAATACTTAGCAATAAATTTAACCAAGGAGGTGAAAGACCTGCATACTGAAAACTGTAAGACATTGATGAAAGAAATTGAGGAAGACACAAATAAATGGAAAAATATCCTATGCTCACTGGTTAGAAGATTAATATTGTTAAAATATCCATACTACCCAAAGCAATCTACGGATTCAATGCAATTTGTATCAAAATTCAATTGGTATTTTTCACAAAAAACAGAAAAAAATATTCCTAGAATTCATATGAAACAAAAGACCCCAAACAGTCAAAGCAATCTTGAGAAAGAACAACAAAGCTAGAGGCATCATACTTTCTGATTTCAAACTACATTAAAAAGCTATAGTAATCAATAGTATGATACCAACATGAAAACAGACATATAACCAATGGAACAGAGTAGAGAGCCCAGATAGAAACCCACACATGCAGAGTCAACTAATCTTTGACAAGGGCACCAAGAATACACAATGGGGAAAAGACAGTCTCTTCAATATATGGTGTTGGGAAATCAGGATAACCACATGCAAAATAATGAAACTGGATCCTTATCCTTTACCACTCAAATGCATTAAAGACTTAAATGTAAGATCCCAAGTCATAAAAGTCCTAAAAGAAAACGCACAGGAAAAGCTCCTTGACATCGGTCTTGGCAATGATTTTTGGATATGACACCAAAAGCACAGGCAAAAAGAGAAAAAATAAACAAATAGTACTACATCAAATTAAAAAGCTTCTGCACAGCAAAGGAATCAATCAACAAAACGAAAAGGCAACCTACGGAACAGGAAAAAATATTTGCAAACCATATATTTGATAAGGAGTTAATATCCAAAACATATAAGGAAGTTATATTACTCACTGGCAAAAAAATAATAATAATTAAAAAATGGGCAAAGGATCTGAACAGACATTTTTCCAAAGAAGACATACGAACGTCCAACACGTACATGAAAAAGTGTTCAACATCACTAATCATAAGAGAAATGCAAATCAAAACCACAATAGAGATACCACCTCATACCTGTTAGGATGGCATTTATAAAAAAGACAACAGATAACACATGTTGGCAAGGACATGGAGAAAAGGGAACCCTTGTACATGGTTGGTGGGAATGTAAATTGGTACAGCCATTATGGAAAACAATAAAGAGGTTCCTCAAAAAATTTAAAACAGAACTACCATATGATCCAGCAATCCCACTTCTGGGTATATACCCAAGGAAACAAAATCATTATCTTGAAGAGATATCTGCACACCCATGTTCACTGCAGCATTATTCACAATAGCCAAGAAAGAACCTAACTGTCCATCAACAGATAAATGGGTAAGACAATGTAGTGTATACACACACACATATGTATGTTGTGTGTATATATATATACATATATACATACACAATGAAATATTATTCATCCATGAAAAATAAAGAAATCCTGCCATTTGCAACAACATAGAAGAACCGAGAGAACATGATGCTAAGAGAAATCAGCCAAAGAGAACAAGATAAATACTGTATAATCTCACTCATATGTGGAATCTTAAAAAACAAAACAAAACAAAAAAAAGTGTCAAACTCAGAGAAACAGAGAGTAGAATGGCTATTACCAGGGGCTAGAGGGTAGGGGAGATGGGGAGATGGCTGGTCAAAGGGTAGAAGCCTTCAGTTATAAGATGAATAAGCTCTGGGGGTCTAATGTACAGCATGGTGACTGGAGTGAATAATACTGTTGTACCTGAAATTCACTAAGAGAATACAAGCATACCTCAAAGATACTCCGGGTTCAGTTCCAACCACTACAATAAAGTGAACACCGCAATAAAACAAGTCAACAAACTTTGTGGTTTCCCAGTGCTTATAAAAGTTATGTTTACACTATACTGGAGTCTCTTAAGAGTGCAAGAGCATTATGTCTAAAAAAATATATACATATCTTAATTAAAAAATACTTTATTGTTAAAAAGTGTTACCCATAATCGGAGCCTTCAGGAGGTTGTAATGTTTTTGCTGGTTGAGGGTCTTGTAAAAAACACAGTATCTGCAAAGCACAATAAAACAAACTGCAAAAAAAGGAGGTATGCCTGTAGGCTGTAAGCATTCTCACTACATACAAAAAAGGTAACTATGTGAGGGGATGGACATGTTAATTAACCTGATTGTGGTAATCATTTCACAAAGTATATATATGTCAAATCATCATGTTGTATACTTTAAATATATATACAATTTTACTTGTCAATTATACTTCAATAAAGCCAAAAAAATTAAATAAAACAACTTTAATAAGAATAGACAGACATTTAGCAAATATTTATATACTGATTTACATTTAAAATACATATAGTAAGGGCCGGCCCCGTGGCTGAGTGGTAAAGTTCGCGCGCTCCGCTGCAGGCGGCCCAGGATTTCGTTGGTTCGAATCCTGGGCGCGGACATGGCACCGCTCATCAAGCCACGCTGAGGTGGCATCCCACATACCACAACTAGAGGGACCCACAACTAAGAATACACAACTATGTACCTGGGGGCTTTCGGGAGAAAAAGGAAAAAAATAAAATCTTAAAAAAAAAAAAATACATATAGTAAGATACAAACTTCAACTACATATTTACATCCTTCTCAACCTCAAAGCTAAAATTAAGGCCATACACACATCTAATTACGTACATTACAAGAATTCCCACTAAAGTCAGAGGCCAAATGAGGCTATGCACTTAACCACTATTTACTACTGTTGCGAAGATACCAGCTATCACAATTTAGGCAACAGAAAGAAAACACAGCTATACCACTGGAAAATAAAAGGTAATAAAATTATCAGTATTTGAAGAAGATATTATTATATATCTAGAAAATCCAAGAGAACCCATTGAAAACCTTTTACAGTTGATAAAACAATCAGGTAAGGTGGTGAAAATTAATATACAGAAATCAATGCCTTCACAGACATCATCAACAAGTAGGTAGAAGATATACTGTTTCAATAACCCCAAAAACAAACAAAGAAAAAAGATCTGAGAATAAACTTAACATGAAATGCCAAGAAATCTCTCAAACTCTGAGGGACATAAAAGAAGACCTGAACAAAGAGAAAGGCATGCAATCATCTTAGTGGGGAAGATATCGCCAAAATGTCACTCTTCCTACAGTAACCTAAAAATGTAACACAGTCCCAATAAAAACAAACAGGACTTTTTTCAACTAAACAAACTTATTTTAAAGTTCATACAGGAAAACAAAAATAGCCAGAAAAGTTCTGAAGATTAAAGGTAATGAATGAGAATTACTTTTACCAAATATCAAAACGATAAAGCCAGATGGGGGCTGGCCCCATGGCCGAGTGGTTAAGTTCGTGCGCTCCGCTGCAGGCGGCCCAGTGTTTCGTTGGTTCGAATCCTGGGCGCGGACATGGCACTGCTCATCAAACCACGTTGAGGCAGCGTCCCACATGCCACAACTAGAAAGACCCACAACGAAGAATATACAAGTATGTACTGGGGGGCTTTGGGGAGAAAAAGGAAAAAAAAATAAAATATTTAAAAAAAACGATAAAGCTGGAGTAATTAAAATGATGTGGTATTAACGCGTAAATACATGAATTGATGTATAGAATAGAAAGTCCAGAAATAGACCCAAATGTACCTGATATGTGGCAAAGTACATCATATGCAGTAAATGATAAAGAATATTTAAACAAGTGGGAGAAAGATGAATTGTTCAATAAAACGTGTTGCAACAAATGGGTGGCCATTTGGGAAGAAATTAAGTTGGACCCACACCTCACACCAAAATAAATTCCACATGGATAAAAGATTTAAAGGTAAAAAAAAAATGAAATATAAAATGTGCTTTAAGAAACCAGAAGATAATTTTCATATTCCTCTACTTCAGGGATCTTTCTAGGTATGACAGAGAACTCAGATGCCTTAAAAGGTCAATAAACATGACCTGAGTAAGAACCAAAATTTTTTCATGACAAAACCATCCTAAGTAAGATAAATAACAATATGGAAAAATATAACTGCCATTCATATGACTGACAAAGTGCTAATTCTTTCATATATAAACAATTTTTACAAAATCAATTTAAAAAATACCAAAGCCCAAAAGAAAACTGGGTAAAGAATACAAACAGCTTTTTCACAGAAAAGAGAAATGGCCTTTCAACCTTATTGCAACAAGAGAGAAACAAATTAAAACTATCCCTGATATAACATGAGCGTTCATTCTATTATTCTTTTAACTTTTCTGTAGGTTGAACTTAGAAGTTTGGGGGGGAAAATCTAAACAAATTATTTTTTCACCTATCAAATTGGCAAAGATGAAACTGTGTGGTACCACAGTGCTGGTGAGGGTGTGAACAAACAGGCACTGCCACACACAGCTGAGAAGCATACGCGGACAAAACCTCTATGGTGGTTTATCTAGTGAGAACTATCAAAATTACAAAAGCACATACTCACCAACCCAGCACTCCTGCCTCTGGTAAGTGATGGACAGATACATTTGGCCACACGTGGACTGATGCATATAGAAGGTTACTCGGTGTTGTCTGCACTAGCAAAATTTAAAACACCTTACACATCCATCAATAAAGCTCTGACTAACTTAAGGTACCTCCTGCCAATGGAATATTATCCAGTTGTAAAGACAATGAGAAAGCTCTTATGTATTGATAATGAACTATCACAGAGAAAAAAGCACGGAGTATAGGGTGCTACTTTCATGTAAAAGAAAAGACTCTTGTATTTGTATTAGGCACAGAGCACCCCTGAAGGGACACTCCAGAACTGGTAACACTGGCTGCCTCTGGGGAGAGGATCTGACGGCCATGGGCAAGAAAGAAGGGAAACTTTCTCATGTATACTCTGTCGTACCTTTTGAATTTTGTGCCACGTGAATGTATTACTGCACTGAAAAGCTAAAATTAAAACATGATGAATAAAGCTGCTCTGTGGAATAGCAGGCTCCTTGTCTTAAGTTTCTGTAACTGTGTATTTCCCCCCTGCCCTGTGTCCATTGTGCCTCTCGGCCTCCCCTAATTGACTAGTCCCGCTCGGGAGAAGGTCACAGCTGAATTGCCTTTGTGCTCCCTAGAGCATCCAGTACCTTGTTTGGTACACAGCGGAAAGTCGCTGTAAGTCTCTTCCCTGTGCTAAACTAGTCCACTGGTGCAAACAATTAATCTTCGGGGGAAAGAAAGTTTTCCTAAAAGCTGCTTTGCAAAGTGGACCAATGATCAGGACAGGAAATTCTGCTTCTCTAAGCATCAAAATTAGCCAAATAAGCTGGAAGAATTTTCAGCAGACCAAGTTAACAGTACTGAAAAAAGACAGGGATTTCAGTTAACGAATGAAAGCTGATTTCAGAGAAGTGGAGGCTTGAAAACACACATATTCACGGGGATGATTATTGCCACATTTAGAATAATTGTTGGGATGGCACAGCAACACTCATATTGAAGGAAGAGCAAATTAAATTAATTGGTTGCGATAGTCATCACAAATAACCATGTACATGATGCTCACCTTCATAACTGAATATCAACAAACTTACTAAAGATTTTCTTCCACAATGCCAGCTACCTACATTCTTATTCCCTCTTGATCTGGTCAGGAATGACTAACAAAGGGATTGAACTGACCACTGCTATGAATGTGGGCAAAGAATCTGTTTTAAAGCTAGAAACAACCTGGGAGTCCAATGGGGCAGGCCCTGTTTTCACAAGATAAGATCTTTGGCCCAGGGGAGGGTGCCCTCAGCCTCAGTCCCAGCAGGTGCAGGTAGGAACATGGCCAGAACCAGCCTCCTGCTCTCAGCCACACATGGTCACATCCAGGCCACAGAGGACGGATGCCCATTGCCTGGTTTCCTGACAGAAGTATGGTCTGCTGGAAAGTACGAGAGTTCTGGAGAGTTTACCCAAAGTGGAGGTGTGATGAGCCTCTACTTTATTACTATCTCAAAAGCTTTTAGGGGCCGGCCCCGTGGCCGAGTGGTTAAGCTCACACGCAGTGCTTCGGCAGCCCAGGGTTTCGCTGGTTCGGATCCTGGATGCAGACATGGCACCGCTCATCAGGCCATGTTGAGGTGGCATCCCACATGCCACAACCAGAAGGATCCAAAACTGAAAATACACAACTATACCAGGGGGCTTTGGGAGAAAAAGGAAAAATAAAATCTTTTGGGAAAAAAAAGCTTTTAATATGTCTCTTGGGAGATGGTTCCATTCCAAACACAAAACGTGCAAAAAGGGCTGTTCGTGAGAGGAAGAATGGCAAAGAAGAGAGTAAAGAGATGAGGTTCACCTGGGGCCCTTCTCCCTGGGACCATCTTTTCAACAAATAGCGCTAATAAAACTGGACTGCCACATACGAAAGAGTTAAGTTGGACCCTTACCTTGTACTATACACAAAAAGTAACTCAAAACGGATTGCAGACCCAAATGAAGAGTTAAAACTATAAAATTCTTAAAAGATAACATCGGGGGAAAGTTTCATTATATTAGATTCGGCAAGGATTTCTTGAATATGACACCAAAAGCAGAGGCAACAAAAGAAATAGAAAGAATCCTAAAATTCATATGAGGCAAAAAAGAGCTAAGAATATACAATGGAGAAAGGAAAGTGTCTTCAATAAATGGTGCTGGGAAAGAGGGACAGCCACATGCAAAAGAATGAAAGTAGACCATAATCTTTCGCCATACACAAAAGTTAACTCAAAATGGATCACAGACTTGAAGGTAAGACGTGAAACCATAAAACTCACAGAAGAAATTATAGGCGGTACACTCTCTGACATTGGTCTTAGAAGGATCTTTTCAAATACCAAGTCTACTCAAGCAAGGGAAACAAAAGAAAAAATAAACAAGTGGGACTACATCAGGCTAAAGAGCTTCTGCAAGGCAAAGGAAATCAGGAATAAAACAAAAAGACAACCCACCAACTGAGAGAAAATATTTGCAATCATATATCCAACAAGGGGTTAATCTCCAAAGTACATAAAGAACTCACACAACTCAACAACAACAAAAAAAAAACTCAATCAAAAAACAAGGAGAGGATACGAACAGACATTCTTCCAAAGATATACAGATGGCCAGTAGGCACATGAAAAGATGTTCAACATCACTAATCATCAGGGAAATGCAAATCAAAACTACACTAAGATTATCACCTTATACCTGTTAGAATGGCTATAAACACCAAGACAAAAAATAACATTCTGGAGAGGATGTGGAGGAAATGGAACCCTCACACGCTGCTGGTGGGAATGCAAACTGGTGCAGCCACTATGGAAAACAGTATGAAGATTTCTCAAAAAGTTAAAAATAGAAACACCATATAATCCAGCTATCCCACTACTGGGTATTTATCCAAACAACTTGAAATCAATAGTTCAAGGAGACTTACGCACCCCTTTGTTCATTGCAGCATTATTCACAATAGCCAAGAAGTGAAAGCAACCCAAGTGCCCATCGACTGATGAATGGATAAAGAAGATGTGACATATATATACAACGGAATACTACTCAGCCATAAAAGAAAGACAAAATCGCCCCATTCACGACAACATGGATGGACCTTGGGGGTATTACGTTAAGTGAAATAAGCCAGATAGAGAAAGACAAACACCATAAGATTTCGCTCATATGTGGAAGACAAACTAACACATGAACAAAGAGAACAGATTAGTGGTTACCAGAGGGGAAGGGGGTTGGGAGGTAGGCATAAGGGGTAAACGGGCATGTTTATATGGTGACTGACAAACAATAACGTTCAACTGGAATTTCATGATGTTATAAATTATTAAGACCTGAATAAAATACAGCAATAAAAAAGTAAATAAATAAACCACTACAATGAGATACTACCTCACATCCATTAAGATAACTACTATCAAAAAGACAAAGGGGCCAGCCCTGTGGCTCAGCGGTTAAGTTTGCACATTCCACTTCAATGGCCCAGGGGTTCGCCAGTTCGGATCCTGGGTGCAGACCTAGTACTGCTCACCAAGCCATGCTGTGGCAGGCATCCCACATACAAAGTAGAGGAAGATGGACACAGATGTTAGCTCAGGGCCAATCTTCCTCAGCAAAAGAAGAGAAGGATTGGTGGTAGATGTTAGCTCAGGGCTAATCTTCCTTGGAAAAATAAAGAAAAAAAGAAAAGAACAAGTGTTGGCAAGGACATGGAGAAATTGGAATGCTTGTGCATTGCTGGTGAGAAGTTAAAATGGCACAGCCTCTGTGGAAAACAGTATGGTGGTTCCTAAAAAGTTATTCATAGAATTACCATATGATGTAGCAATTCCACTTCTCTATTTACCCAAAAGAATTGAAAACAGAGACTCAAACAAATACTTGTACACCCATGTTCATAACAGCATTATTCACAATAGTCAGAAGGTGGAAACAACCCAAATGTCCATGAATGGATGAATGGATAAACGAATTTGGTATATTATACCATGGAATATTATCCAGCCTTAAAAGGAAGGAAATTCTGACACATGTATCTACCATAATAAAAAAATTGAACAGCAAAAGAAAGAACGAGTACACAGGAAGGCACAGGGGAAGGCAGGACTCAGAGAGATTCAACTATACAAAAAAAATAAAAGGAACATGGAGAAAAAGGAAGCCTCATACACTGCTGATAGGAATGTGAACTGGGGCAGTCACTGCAGAAAACAGTATGGAGATTTCTCAAAAATTAAAAATAGAAATACCATATGATCCAGCTATTCCACTACTGGGTATTTATCCAAAGAACTAAAAACACTAATTCGAAAAGATATACGCACCTCTAATGTTCACTGCAGCATTATTCACAATATCAGTGCAACATAAGTGCCCATCAACGGATGAATGTATAAAGATGATGTGGTATATACACACAACTGAATATTACACAGCCATAAAGAAAGATGAAATCTTGCCATTTTTGACATCATGGACAAACCTTGAGGGTACTATGCTAAGCAAAATAAGTCAGCCGGAGAAAGACAATTACCACATGACTTTACTCATATGTGGAAGATAAACAAATACACAGACACACAGAACAGATTGGTGGTTACAGAGGGGAACGGGACAGGGGAAGGACAAAAGGAGTAAAGGGGCACATGTGTATGGTGATAGATGGCAACCACTTTTGGTGGTGAGCATGATGCAGTCTATACATAAGTCAAAATATAACGATATGCACCTGAAATTTACATAATGCTATAAACCAATATGACTTTGATTTAAAAAAAGGAAATAAGGCTAAGAACAAAGATTTGGCTATAAGTATATAATCATAGTAATGTTTAGAATACGGATGAAATGTGCTATATATTTTACAGTAAAATCTGAGACAAAGAGCAAAATATCTAGCCATTAAAAACAATGTTATAAGCCAGAAGGAAGGTTAATATAGAAAGAACAAGCAAAAGGATTCTGAATACAAGCTGGACTCTGAGCTCCCTAGTGGCCAAGGCAAAGAGGGAAACATTACTGATACAGTTCACAGTATACTTTAGACAAAATCAAACAGTGGCTCAAAAGAGAGGCACTGGACCTGAAGGGAATTTCTAATTGGCCTCACAGATTTTCTTGGAGACTTTTTGTATAGATTTCAATGCAAGCTGATGGGGCCATGCAAAGCTAAATTTAGTAAAGAGTAACCGGAAGAGCGGCCAGAATTGGTCCAGCTTCACCCAAAGACAAAATACTGCCTAGAATGGGTGCATTGAAGCACCATCCAGTACAGGCCCATGGATGTTCCTTCTCACAGTTGAGCTTGGGATGGCTTTGGGAGGTCAAGAACTCAAGATCATCCTTCCTGACAAGAATATGATATACAATATTCTCCGCTCCCTGCTAAAGACAGGTCTTGATGTTTTTAACAGTCACTGTCACTGGGGTGACAAATCCAAATGAACGTCAAACCCAGCCAGGGCTCAACCCAGAGAGAAGAGACCTAGTCACCCCAGGGAGCTGAGGTGGCATAAACATGAGCTGGTAGAGGGAAGAAGGGTTAGGAGGGCCAGCTTAAGGCAGATCATGAGAGTTGGGAGAGTTACTAAAGATTGCTGGAGAGACTGTGACTGGAGACTTTCTGAGTGCTAGTTCAGTTTTCTGAAAGGTGCAACCCAAGCCCACAGCCAAATGCAGCAAGGTGGATTGGATGAGGCTGCGCAAAGGAGAAAGTTATTGGAAAACATAAAAATAAGTGAGATTTTATGTTTTAAAAAACCAAACATAGGGGCCAGCTCAGTGGTACAGAGGTTAAGTTCACAGGTTCCACTTCAGCGGCACAAGGTTTGCCAGTTCGGATCCTGGGAGTGGACCTACACACCGCTTGTCAACCCCTGCTGTGGCAGGTGTCTCACATACAAAAAAAATAGAGGAAGATGGGCATGGATGTTAGCTCGGGGCCAATCTTTCTCAGCAAAAAGAGGAGGGGTGGCGGCAGATGTCAGGTCAGGACTAATCTTCCTCAAAAAAAAAAAAACCACCAAAAATGTTGTACAACAGTTTTTTACATGAAAGATGGTCACACAATAACATAGAAAATGGATACAAAAAGGTATGATCCCATTATATATACGGAGAGAGAAGAGAATGAGCAAGAAGCCTAAGAAGCCAGCTAGTGGTTACCACCAGGATGAGAGACTATTTAAACTATTAGAAACTATTTAATACATACATGTGTATGTATGTGTGTGCTTGCTAATTAATTTTTCTTAACTGAGGATGACTTGTATTAAAAAAAAAAAACCAACTCAGGGCCAGCCCAGTGGCACAGTGATTAAGTTCACATGTTCCTCTTTGGCAGCCCTGGGTTTGCAGGTTCAAATCCCAGGCAGGGACCTACACATCACTCGTCAAGTCATGCTGTGCCGGCATCCCATAAACAAAAAATAGAAGACGACTGGCAACAGATGTTAGCTCAGTGCCAATCTTCCTCACTGAAAAGAAAAAAACCTAAAGTATAAGACTGACTGATGCTGATGGGATTCTGCACAAAACATATAAACACTGGCATCGTGCTCTGGTTTTAGGTGCCTAAGTATGGAGCCATGGCTCTCAAAGTATGGCTCCCCAGGCCAGCGGTATCTGCACCTGGTAACTTGTTTGAAAGTCAAATTCCAGGGCCTACCTCTGACCTACAGAATCAGCAACTCCAGTAAAACAAGCCCTCCAGGTGATTTTAATTTACACTAAAGTTTGAGAACCACTACTATGAAGTAATGATATCTCACCTAGATAAAAATAGCTTCCCTAGTTAGGAAAATATATTTCTTGCTCAAAACCCATTCTGTTATTCTAACCTACTTCCTGAACAAATACTAATCAATGGAATAGTAAAATGATAAGCTGGAAGGTGACAAGATATTTTTCAAATTAGGTAGAATTCTGAAACTGCTCATTTTGAGATAATGTACCAACCACTGCAGTGGAATGAACTAAAAAAAAAAAATCAAATCTAGCTTGTAAAAAGTGATAAGGAGGGGCTGGCCCCATGGCCGAGTGGTTAAGTTCGCACACTCCGCTTCAGCGGTCCAGGGTTTCGCTGGTTCAGATCCTGGGCGCGGACATGGCACCGCTCATCAGGCCATGCTGAGGCGGCATCCCACATGCCACAACTAGATGGACCCATAACTAAAATATACAACTATGTACCGGGGAGACTTGGGGAGAAAAAAACAGGGAAAAAAAAAAAAGATTGGCAATAGTTGATAGCTCAGGCGCCAATCTTTTAAAAAAAAATGATAAGGAATCAAAACAGTTGAAATTTCAACATTTAGATGTCTTGAAAATACTCTAAAGTTGGGGAATGGCACAAATACAATTATTACAACTACCATATTTGTGTAGTCTGACTTCCAACTGAAATTAACGTCTTTAAAATAGAAGAGGTTCAATAAAATTTAACTTCTAAAAGGCTATATCAGTCACTATAGCTTCAAACTTAAGCTCAGTGCTATATCTGTGACATGAAGACTGTAGAAATGTCAGATCCTCTTTCCTACTCGTGACTGCAATTTTTTAAATAATTTATAACTGGTTATTAATATGAAATGCCATTCTTTCTGATTATGTGGAATTACAGTGAACTTCACTAGACTTTCAACTCAGGAACAAATGGTTAGCACAATGCCTTACACAACTTACGCATTCAGAAACCACTAAATATCAAATAACCAGTGGTTACCAAATGTTTTTCATTATGAATCCCCAACAACAAAAATCTGAGTATACATCCCCAATATATGCATATTTATGTATAAATTATATATGTACTACTGTGATAATATAGTGCACATTATAAACTACATAATAAAAATGAAGTAAGGCTGAAATAAACACGAAGGTCAGTTTTAATTTTTTTTCCCCCGAGACCCACATGCACCCTTGATGCTTGCACCCTCCCCTCTTGGACTCCACTGCAAAGCTGATGTATGCAACCCTGCAACTACTCTCCAGCAGTGCCCCTGACCACTCAGGTGGAAGCTGTCAAATGCAGTGGCCAAACTGCTGTCTCCTTCCTGAGTTCCATCACCAAGTCCACGACACAGGCTCCTCCCTTCACCTCTATCACCTTCTTCTGTTACCTCTCACCTGGCAATGCGCAACGCAGACGACCCGTGAAGCCAGCAAATACAAGAACAGCACAAAGCATGGACTCTGTTGTCAGACAAACCTGGGTTTACGCCTGGGCTCTGCCTCTAACTCACTAGGTGACCCAGGGCCAGTCAGATAACATCTCTAAAACTCACCAGTAAAGGGGGTGATAACAGTATCATCTTGCCTGGTCATTACGATGATGAAGTGAGATAAGCTATTATTACAGCACCTAGCACAGGACCTAGACAGCACAAGTGCTCAACAAATATTCTACCCAGAATTATTACTTCAGGTGGCAAAAGAAGTCCCCTGGACTTTGAGTCATCAGCCAACTCAGGAAGGGACCAAGTTACAGTGGAAGTAGCTCAGGTGGTACAGTCAGGCACATCTGGTGTAAAGGCCTGATCCACCACTTCTAAGCTGGGCAATCCTGAGAACCTAGTTTCTCCATGAGGGGCAGTCTTCTCACCTGTTCCTTGTGAGTGATGACACAAACCATATATGTAGCACCCGTCAGAGCCAGTAAAACTACCACTAGTGGCCAGCAAATGGCCACCAAAGCGAGGGTAAGCAAAGAGCACATAAAGCCAAGTGTCATTCCAGGGTCCTTGGGACACAGTCACGTGCATGGCTAGATACTAAGAGAGTAAGCATCCCTAAAGTCTACTGCCAAGTGTTAATAAATGCATGTGTACTGAACTCCACAGGTACGGTCTGCTGCCCACTAGACGGTGTTCTTGCTCATATATGACCTCAGGCAAGGCACAATATTTATGCCTCCATTTTCTACTCATAAACTAGGAGTAGACTTTTGACCCACCTCACAACAGCAAACTAATCTAGATGATTGGGGTGGGGGTGATTATAAAGAACACAGAGACCTCTGGAGAGGGGTTGTTTCTGCCACAACAGCAAAAGAAAAGAGAGCTCTCAAACACCAAATTAGTTCATAATAAATGAAAAGTAATTCTTTCAATTTCAAGCTATTACCAAAAAAATTAATATGGAAATATATTTATACATATTTTGTGTTTTTTAAATCATGGGCCCAGTGGGAATGCTGCCAATGTGTAAAACACCTAACACCTAAACTATATGTCCTCTTCACAAGAATTATTACAAAATCCTCAGAAAGAGTTTAGTCACACAGCTCTGTCACCATAGAACGTGGGGCGGTAGGTGGCCCAAACTCGGGGGAATTAGTTCCCCCACAGGGACTCAGTGCCCCCTTCAGCCAAGAGCATTTCCACCTGGACCCCTTTCTGCGATTCAGTCTGGATCCAGGGCTCCCTGCAACTAATGCTATCGTGACATTATAATCCTGTACGATATACTAAGGTAATACACCCACCCAGAAGTAAACAGAGACAACACGAGTGAGCAAAGTAAGGGTTTGAGCAAAAGAGAAAAGTAGAAACCAAACAAAACCCAAAGAAGCTATGCGTTGCCTCTCAATTAGATCTTCCCTAAGAGGCAGGAGCGGACAGCATGTTCTCGCCCGCACCCTGGAAAACCCAGACAGCCCAAAAGCAGGTTCTAGAACCGACAGCTTCCCAGGTGACGGCGGGGCCAGTGGGCATAACGGCGCGGCCCCCTCTCCAAGCAGAGGTCACCCCGGGCCAGGGGTGGGCGCGCGGTGGGGGTGGGGACGCGGCGGCCTGGTCCCGTCTCCGGGCTGCCGTCTCCGTCTCCGGCCCAGCCCGGCCCATGCGGCTGCTGGACAGCGCCCACGCCTGCGCGCCCGCGCCCCCGGCGGCCCCCATGCCGGAACTCCCAGGCCGCGCGGCAGGAGGCCCGAGACCGGATCCGCGGCGGTACCTGTGGCAGCAGCAGCAGCTCCCAGGCTCCGGCGGCGGCGGCACGGCGCGGCGTGCGCGCTCC